>NC_047532.1:83896968-85187459 GCF_012275295.1 Melopsittacus undulatus | reverse complement strand
ATGTGAGTAGGGGTCTTCAAGATGAAGTAAGCAGTCTTCCTCACAGTGTGCTTTTCACCTTTGGCCCAGTTGGGACGCCCCAGTAATTACACAACTCGCTAAAACCAGCTGTAATTATTGTGATAACTAACAAAGATTTTAAACAGTGTGACCTTCCTGCACAATTTATAGCAGGACAGGAGTATCCCAACCGAGCAGATGTTTGGGAGGCTGTGTCTGAACTAACTGAGAAGTAAAAGGATGGTGTGAAATAACTCCTTCATGTTTAGTGGGGTCACTAAATCTTGTTATCTCACCACAGACTTACAACACAAACATTGTTCTTTAAAACTAAAGATATTTTAGAGGACCAGTGTGAAACAGTTAACTCACATTTAGTGGTGTCACTAATTCCACAGGCTAACAATATAAACATAGTTCTCTTTCTACAACCTAAGTTAAGCTAAAAAGTACTTTAACTCTATATTTTATAGGCATTAGCTTTTCTTCTATCAAGCATGCAAACACCCCCCCCCCCCTTTTCTTCTTTTTAACTTTACAGATTCTTCTACTATATGACTCCGGTTTGCTCATCTTATGTCTTTATTGAGCTTTGGTTTTGTTACTATAAACTTGTACAGTTATATCCACATAATCACATCTATGATTTGCGAAAGCCAATACATTTACGTGTTTGTCACACCAGCAAGAGCACGAAACCTGGCAGGCGGCAAGGGAGTGTTTGATGGCCACCCCGAAGGGAGGAGGCGGGGCAGCCACACAGACTTTGCCCCCCCCACACTGTGCCGACTCCATTAGCCGGGAGGGTTGGCAAGAGGGCGGCACGACCCCTCCATCCTCGGGCGCTGACAGCTCCGGAGGGACAGAACCAGGCTGGGTCCCTCTGGGGAGCGCTGCCCGAGGGAGCTGAGGGGTCATGGAGAGAGCAGAGCCCGCGGAGGTCAGGGCCAGACCGCTGCCCTATGAGCCCCAAGATGGCGCCGAGCACTAAGGCGAAGGGCGGAGCGAGGATGCTCGTGGCGGGAAGACGGAGGGAGCACAAGAAGGGGGGGGCGCAGGGCGGACACCGACCCGAGCGGCATCGGGAACAGCGCCCATGATGGACACACACCCCCGAGCAGAGGGAAGGAGCACAAGGGGAAGAGGGGGCGGGCGCAGGGCCGAAATCCGATCCGAGCGGCATCGGGAACAGTGCCCATGCTGGGCAAGCACCCCCAGAGCAGAGAGAGGGGGGAGCCAAAAGGGGAGGAACGGCAGCGCCCACCGGAGAAGCGGGGCTGGAAGCCGAGCAGAGGGCAGATGCAGCCCTCCTGAGAACGCGTGAGGGTGACCTGCAAGAGCTCTGGCACAAAAGCGTTGACATTAATGTCCTGTATGGTCGAAAAGTCCTGTTCCCGACCAAGGCTTTGATCCTGATGTTGCATTTGGTGACCAGCTTCGGATCATTCAGCTGGGACACCAGCTATGCCTCCTTATACACCCCACGGTCACCATGGTGTCACACACCCCCCACGTCACCATGGTTTTTGGGCACGGGGAGCCCCCCTACATTCCAAAGTCCCGGCTGTCGCCATGGAGACGCCCAGTCCCTTGACTGGTCCCAGACAGTCCCAAACAGTGCCTGGCATCTCTATAGTGACCACTGAGGCTTTGGCAGGTTGGCTTTGCGATGCCAAGACATGCCGTGCCGTGCCGTGCCACACTCAGCCATCTCCCTGCTCATTGTGATGGGGATCACCACGTTGGCGTGCATGCAGAGTGTGTTTCACCCATGACAATTTTGTCTGATGGAAACGAGGACCGGATGGCTGGAAACAGGCTGTGCCCCACGCCACTGCCCTCAGCCTTGAGGAACAGATTCTGTGGCAACACGGCACCCCAGAGAGAACTGAGTCAGCCAATGGGACTCATTTCCGGAACAGCCTTGTAGACATTTGGGCCAAAGAGCACGGCATTGAGTGGGTATATCACATCCCCTACCATGCACCAGGCTCTGGGAAAACTGAAGGGTACAACGGGCTGTTCCAAACTACACTGGGAGCAATGGGTGGTGGGACTTTCAAAGCCTGGGATACACATTTAGCAAAAGCCACCTGGCTGGTGAATACCGGAGGATCTGGCAACAGGGCTGGCCCAGCCCAGGCTGAACTTTCACATACTGTAGAAGGGGATAAAGTTTCTTATGGCCATGCCGCGTCACCTGCACAATTGTTCATTTGGCAATTGCACTCAGTCTGGCATTTGAGAGGGAAACAAAGTCCTTGGGGCATAAAGAGAAGTCTTTTGGGAAGAGCCTTTGCCTAAAGAATCTTTATTGATTTAAGTGGAGTCAAATTGGAGGGAAAAGGAGCAGGCAGAGGCGAGAGCTGGGGGGAAAGGGATCTGATTTCTTGGCCTGAGCAAGTGTGCGCAGCGAGCGAGCGCAGGCAGCAGCTCGATGTCCTCAGCGCAGCTCTCTCGGGCCTGGAGCTGGCAGTGGAGCACTACTCGTCCACTCGCGCTCTGATGCAGGAGCAGCGGAAAGCCCTGCGCAGAGTCTTCAGCGCCCTTCTGAAGCGAGATGGTCGTGGCTGTTGGGATGCTCCTTTGTCTGGGGGGGCGGAGGTGCCTGCGGGGAAAGGAGAGCTGTAGGGTCGGGGCTGGGGGACCAGCGGGCAACCGCCACCGACGGCTTCCCCTGGGGGCTTTCCAGCGAAGGCTTTCAGCACTGGTGCAGGGAGGGGAGGCCGGGGCACGGCCGAGCCTGTGCGCAGGCTGCTGCCGGCCTAGCCTGGGTGCCGCTTGGCTCAGGGACGTACCTGGCTCCTGCTCATCAAAGCCATGGGACCCCTCCTGAGAACGCGTGGGGGTGACCTGCAAGAGCTGTGGCACAAAAGGGTTGACATTAATGTCCTGTATGGTCGAAAGGTCCTGTTCCCGGACCAAGGCTTTGATCCTGATGGTGCAGTTGGTGACCAGCTTTGGATCATTCAGCTGGGACACCTCTTGGTCCATGTCCTTTTCCCATTCCTGCTCTTTCTCCTGTTCCTTCCCCTTTACCTCCTCCTTCTCACTCCCCACTTCCTCCTGTAATCACACTAGTGAGATGTAGGGGATGAGCGTGCTGCAGCTCAGCAGCACAGCAGCGGTCCCCAAGCCGAGGGAGGCTCATCCCCCTGTGCTGTGCCATCCTGTTCTTGGCACTCACTTGCTCCCCAGGCATCTCTGTCAGCGAAGCTGTGCCTTTCCTCTCGCCTGCTGCGGGGGAGACAGTGGCTTTGCTGGCCTCTTCCTGTTGGTCTCCAGCCATGGGAGATGCCACGTCTTTTTCACCCTCACATGCCACTGTTAGGAGATGTTCTTTGCTGGCCTTTACCTGAAGCTGTGTAGGCACGGGAGACTCAGTGCCCTGAACTGCTGCAGGCCTCCTTGCTGGCACTGTCACATCCGCACGGCTTTTGTCGGTGTCCCCCTGTTCCTGGGGCTGCTCATCCGTTTCCTGGATGACAGCCATAGCCTTGCGTGGGACGTTCCTCGCTACGCGCCTGGCTGCTTTATGGTGCACCAGCTCAACGGAAGAGGAGCTGAGCATGGCAAATGCCTTTTTCTGTTCCTCTGCTTCTGACTCCTGCTCGTCAAAGTCAGGGGGCAGTGGTGCTGGTGCCTCCTCCTCTTGTGCTACTGCAGTGACAGGTGCAAGGTGCTCCTCTTTCTCTGCAGCTGGGCAGATGTCTGCTGTTGTAGTCTCTCCCTGATGCCTATTGTTGCTGGCATCTTTCCACTCCTCTTTCTCATGCTCCTGCTTCTCCTCCTCGACTGAGACCCCCATTTTCTCCTGTAATCACACAAGTGAGATGCAGGGGATGAGCGTGCTGCAGCTCAGCAGCGCAGCAGCTGGTCCCCAAGCTGAGGGAGGCTCATCCCCCTGTGCTGTGCCATCCTGTCCTTGGCACTCACCTGCTCCTTGACGAGCCCTGTTATGGGGAGCACCACGAATCTCCCTGCCAGACGCAGCGCCAGGGAGGCACCTGCCTCCTGCGCCTCAGGGTCAGTGGTGATAGTCACATAGTCCTCGTTCACCAGGTGCTGTGAGACGTGATCCAAGGGAAAAGCGGTGGCATCTCCTGTGTCTGTCCCTGGGGTAAGGTGCGGTGTCACAGCCTCTGCCCCAGGGATCTCTGTCAGTGAAGCTGTGCCTTTCCTCTCGCCTGCTGTGGGGGAGACAGTGGCTTTGCTGGCCTCTTCCTGTTGGTCTCCAGCCATGGGAGATGCCACGTCTTCTTCACCGTCACATGCCACTGTTAGGAGATGTTCCTTGCTGGCTTTTGCCTGAAGCTGTGTAGGCACGGGAGACTCAGTGCCCTGAACTGCTGCAGGCCTCCTTGCTGGCACTGTCACATCCACACGGCTTTTGTCGGTGTCCCCCTCTTCCTGAGGCTGCTCATCCATTTCCTGGATGACAGCCATAGCCTTGCGTGGGATGTCGCTCACTACGCGCCTGGCTGTTTCCTGGAGCCCCAGCTCACTGGCAGTGGGGCTGAGCAGGCCAAATGCCTTTTTCTGTTCCTCTGCTTCTGACTCCTGCTCGTCAAAGTCAGGGGGCAGTGGTGCTGGTGCCTCCTCCTCTTGTGCTACTGCAGTGACAGGTGCAAGGTGCTCCTCTTTCTCTGCAGCTGGGCAGATGTCTACTGCTGTAGACTCTTCCTGATGCCTTTTGTTGCTGGCATCTTTCCACTCCTCTTTCTCATGCTCCTGCTTCTCCTCCTCGACCGAGACCCCCATTTTCTCCTGTAATCACGCAAGTGAGATGCAGGGGATGAGCGTGCTGCAGCTCAGCAGCGCAGCAGCTGGTCCCCAAGCTGAGGGAGGCTCATCCCCCTGTGCTGTGCCATCCTGTCCTTGGCACTCACCTGCTCCTTGACGAGCCCTGTTATGGGGAGCACCACGAATCTCCCTGCCAGACGCAGCGCCAGGGAGGCACCTGCCTCCTGCGCCTCAGGGTCGGTGGTGATAGTCACATACTCCTCGTTCACCAGGTGCTGTGAGACGTGATCCAAGGGAAAAGCGGTGGCATCTCCTGTGTCTGTCCCTGGGGTAAGGTGAGGTGTCACAGCCTCTGCCCCAGGGATCTCTGTCAGCGAAGCTGTGCCTTTCCTCTCGCCTGCTGTGGGGGAGACAGTGGCTTTGCTGGCCTCTTCCTGTTGGTCTCCAGCCATGGGAGATGCCACGTCTTCTTCACCGTCACATGCCACTGTTAGATGTTCTTTGCTGGCTTTTGCCTGAAGCTGTGTAGGCACGGGAGACTCAGTGCCCTGAACTTCTGCAGGCCTCCTTGCTGGCACTGTCACATCCACACGGCTTTTGTCGGTGTCCCCCTGTTCCTGGGGCTGCTCATCCATTTCCTGGATGACAGCCACAGCCTTGCGCAGGACGTCGCTCACTATGCGCCTGGCTGTTTCCTGGAGCACCAGCTCACTGGCAGTGGGGCTGAGCAGGGCAAATGCCTTTTTCTGTTCCTCTGCTTCTGACTCCTGCTCGTCAAAGTCAGGGGGCAGTGGTGCTGGTGCCTCCTCCTCTTGTGCTACTGCAGTGACAGGTGTGAGGTGCTCCTCTTTCTCTGCAGCTGGGCAGATGTCTTCTGTTGTAGCCTCTTCCTGATGCCTTTTGTTGCTGGCATCTTTCCACTCCTCTTTCTCATGCTCCTGCTTCTCCTCCTCGACCGAGACCCCCACTTCCTCCTGTAATCACGCAAGTGAGATGCAGGGGATGAGCGTGCTGCAGCTCAGCAGCGCAGCAGCTGTCCCCAAGCTGAGGGAGGCTCATCCCCCTGTGCTGTGCCATCCTGTCCTTGACACTCACCAGTCCACCCGTGACTTGACGAAACCATCTACACAGCCTATGGGAGCACTGCTTGTCTCTTTTCAGCTGGAAGAGCTTCCTCTCCCAAGGGAAGTGAGTTAGCCATTCGGGCGTGGGTTGCCTTTCCTTGGGCACCTTCCACCACCTGCAGCTTGGGCTTCTCCTGTCCTGCTCCTCCAGCGGGGATGTCACTCCCACATGCATGCTGACATCTGCGTCTTCCTGCAGTGTCTCAGGACCCCTGGTGCCGGCCGCGTGTACCTTGGTCACTGGGTGCCGGGAGTACTCAGCCAAGGGAGAAGCTGCTGCTTTTCTATTGTCTGCTCCTGGGGCAAGGTGGGGTGTTCCAACTCCTGTCCCACGGATCTTCGTCAGTGCAGCTTTCCTTTGTCCCTGCTGTGCTCTTGGGAAGACAGTGGGTCTGCTGTGCTTTCCCTGAGCTACTGCAGCCAGATGAGAGTCAGGTCTTGTAGGCGACATTGCCATACGACAGCTTTTGGGTGATCTGTCACGTTTCACTTGCTGCGGGCTGGTGTTCTGGGCCAACTTGACAGATTGGCCCAGAGGCTTCTTCTCTTTCCGCACGGCTGTCACCTGCGTAAGCGTGCCTGGTTTGGTGCTGTGCAGGGCAGGTGCATGTGTGGGTGCCTTCCACTTGTGAAGGTCAGAGGAGTCTGGTGCCGGTGCCAGAGGAGGGAGACGTGTCCCGTGCTGAGCAGCAGCGCTGCGAAGCTGCCGTGGGCTGGTGCTTGCGCTGCTGATGTTCGTGAGCGTGGTCCTGCCACAAGCTGCAGAGCCTGGCGGTGTCAGAGGCGGCAGCCTGCACGAGCGGACGGCTGGCTTCGCTGAGAGAGGTGGTGGCCGGGGTGCAAAATTCACCACCAGTGGTAGATGTAGTATCTGCTCCTGCCTCGCCTCAGGGATGGGGGGCAGCACCACTTGGTGCCGCAGGCTGCCCATCTGCAAGAGAAGCATAGGAGAGTGGCTGCGTGCCAGTGTCCCTTGAGCCCAGGTCCCAGCTGTCTGAGCTCGGGCAGCTGGGCTCCCTTGCCAGCTGCAGGGCAAGGCTCAGCCGCCCAGGCAGCTGCTGCCTGCTCCCAGAGCTGGCTGTGCAGAGGGCTGGCCACCCGCAGCCCACGGCCACTGGCCAGTGCAGCCCCGCCGTGCCCGGGCAGCCTGCAGGGCACGGCACGGGGATGCTCTGCTTGCTCTCTGCTGCACCTCCCGCCTGCCCGTCAGCAGCTCCCGGGCTCAGGAGGACGTTCGGCCCCGTCTCCCTGGGGCTCCCTGGGGCTCCCTGGGGCTCCCTACCTGCTGGGTGAGCATCGGCCGAAACCTCTCCGGGTAGCGCACCTGCGGCAGCTCGGTCCCATGCTGGGACGCCGCCCGGCTCGTGCTGGCCTGCGGCGCTTCCTCAGGCTGCCTGTGGGCCACCTGCGGGCAGGAGGAGGAGGAAGAGGTGTGTGACGGAGGCGGCTGCCTCGGCACAGCGACCCCCACAGTGCCGGCAAGCCCGGCCCTGGCACCGACACAGCTCCCAGCGGCCCCTCACCTGCTGCCATCTCTGCTGGCTTGGCCTGCCCTCAGCAGGCTGGGGACGGGCCTTCGCCTCTTTACCGCTGGACATCTTCCACGTCCTGGGACGCTGAACTGCCCGAGGCTTCCAGGGAAATTGCTGCCTCCTCAGGGAGGCTGCTCCTCTGGACTGAGCTACTCCAGGGCTCTGCCTCCTTATATACCCCACGGTCACCATGGTGTCACACACCCCCCACGTCACAATGGTTTTTGGGCACGGGGAGCCCCCCTACATTCCAAAGTCCCGGCTGTCGCCATGGAGACGCCCAGTCCCTTGACTCATCCCAGACAGTCCCAAACAGTGCCTGGCATCTCTATAGTGACCACTGAGGCTTTGGCAGGTTGGCTTTGCGATGCCAAGACATGCCGTGCCGTGCCGTGTCACACTCAGCCCTCTCCCTGCTCATTGTGATGGGGATCACCACGTTGGCGTGCATGCAGAGTGTGTTTCACCCATGACAATTTTGTCTGATGGAAACGAGGACCGGATGGCTGGAAACATAGGCTGTGCCCCACGCCACTGCCCTCAGCCTTGAGGAACAGATTCTGTGGCAACACGGCACCCCAGAGAGAACTGAGTCAGCCAATGGGACTCATTTCCGGAACAGCCTTGTAGACATTTGGGCCAAAGAGCACGGCATTGAGTGGGTATATCACATCCCCTACCATGCACCAGGCTCTGGGAAAACTGAAGGGTACAACAGGCTGTTGTAGGCAGAAGGCCCAGTGTGAAATACGAATCCACTTTTCTAAACAAGATAACAAGGTTTTATTAAGGGATAAAGTCAATAAAGCAAAAGCAAACAGTGCTGGGTGCATGACTGTAGCCAGAGGCGCAAGTGATCAGTATTTGTTATAGGTTTATATACTTTTACAGTTCCATTAGTCACGTACATATTCATAATCCCTTGCATATAGGCAGGGAACATTATAATTAAGTCCAGTAATTTATTATCATAAGTCTCCTCCTCTTGACATCTGCGCACTGCTCTTCAATGATTGTGGGCAGGGGTCTTGAGGATGAAGTAAGCAGTCTTCCTCATGTGAGTAGGGGTCTTCAAGATGAAGTAAGCAGTCTTCCTCACAGTGTGCTTTTCACCTTTGGCCCAGTTGGGACGCCCCAGTAATTACACAACTCGCTAAAACCAGCTGTAATTATTGTGATAACTAACAAAGATTTTAAACAGTGTGACCTTCCTGCACAATTTATAGCAGGACAGGAGTATCCCAACCGAGCAGATGTTTGGGAGGCTGTGTCTGAACTAACTGAGAAGTAAAAGGATGGTGTGAAATAACTCCTTCATGTTTAGTGGGGTCACTAAATCTTGTTATCTCACCACAGACTTACAACACAAACATTGTTCTTTAAAACTAAAGATATTTTAGAGGACCAGTGTGAAACAGTTAACTCACATTTAGTGGTGTCACTAATTCCACAGGCTAACAATATAAACATAGTTCTCTTTCTACAACCTAAGTTAAGCTAAAAAGTACTTTAACTCTATATTTTATAGGCATTAGCTTTTCTTCTATCAAGCATGCAAACACCCCCCCCCTTTTCTTCTTTTTAACTTTACAGATTCTTCTACTATATGACTCCGGTTTGCTCATCTTATGTCTTTATTGAGCTTTGGTTTTGTTACTATAAACTTGTACAGTTATATCCACATAATCACATCTATGATTTGCGAAAGCCAATACATTTACGTGTTTGTCACACCAGCAAGAGCAGGAAACCTGGAAGGCGGCAAGGGAGTGTTTGATGGCCACCCCGAAGGGAGGAGGCGGGGCAGCCACACAGACTGTGCCCCCCCCACACTGTGCCGACTCCGTTAGCCCGGAGGGTCGGCAAGAGGGCGGCACGACCCCTCCATCCTCGGGCGCTGACAGCTCCGGAGGGACAGAACCAGGCTGGGTCCCTCTGGGGAGCGCTGCCCGAGGGAGCTGAGGGGTCATGGAGAGAGCAGAGCCCGCGGAGGTCAGGGCCAGACCGCTGCCCTATGAGCCCCAAGATGGCGCCGAGCACTAAGGCGAAGGGCGAGGCGAGGATGCTCGTGGCGGGAAGACGGAGGGAGCACAAGAAGGGGGGGGCGCAGGGCGGACACCGACCCGAGCGGCATCGGGAACAGCGCCCATGATGGGCACACACCCCCGAGCAGAGGGAGGGAGCACAAGGGGAACAGGGGGCGGGCGCAGGGCCGAAATCCGATCCGAGCGGCATCGGGAACAGTGCCCATGCTGGGCAAGCACCCCCAGAGCAGAGAGAGGGGGGAGCCAAAAGGGGAGGAACGGCAGCGCCCACCGGAGAAGCGGGATTGGAAGCCGAGCAGAGGGCAGAGGCAGCCCTCCTGAGAACGCGTGAGGGTGACCTGCAAGAGCTCTGGCACAAAAGGGTTGACATTAATGTCCTGTATGGTCGAAAAGTCCTGTTCCCGACCAAGGCTTTGATCCTGATGTTGCATTTGGTGACCAGCTTCGGATCATTCAGCTGGGACACCAGCTATGCCTCCTTATACACCCCACGGTCACCATGGTGTCACACACCCCCCACGTCACCATGGTTTTTGGGCACGGGGAGCCCCCCTACATTCCAAAGTCCCGGCTGTCGCCATGGAGACGCCCAGTCCCTTGACTCATCCCAGACAGTCCCAAACAGTGCCTGGCATCTCTATAGTGACCACTGAGGCTTTGGCAGGTTGGCTTTGCGATGCCAAGACATGTCGTGCCGTGCCATGCCACACTCAGCCATCTCCCTGCTCATTGTGATGGGGATCACCACGTTGGCGTGCATGCAGAGTGTGTTTCACCCATGACAATTTTGTCTGATGGAAACGAGGACCGGATGGCTGGAAACATAGGCTGTGCCCCACGCCACTGCCCTCAGCCTTGAGGAACAGATTCTGTGGCAGCACGGCACCCCAGAGAGAACTGAGTCAGCCAATGGGACTCATTTCCGGAACAGCCTTGTAGACATTTGGGCCAAAGAGCACGGCATTGAGTGGGTATATCACATCCCCTACCATGCACCAGGCTCTGGGAAAACTGAAGGGTACAACGGGCTGTTCAAAACTACACTGGGAGCAATGGGTGGTGGGACTTTCAAAGCCTGGGATACACATTTAGCAAAAGCCACCTGGCTGGTGAATACCGGAGGATCTGGCAACAGGGCTGGCCCAGCCCAGGCTGAACTTTTACATACTGTAGAAGGGGATAAAGTTTCTTATGGCCATGCCGCGTCACCTGCACAATTGTTCATTTGGCAATTGCACTCAGTCTGGCATTTGAGAGGGAAACAAAGTCCTTGGGGCATAAAGAGAAGTCTTTTGGGAAGAGCCTTTGCCTAAAGAATCTTTATTGATTTAAGTGGAGTCAAATTGGAGGGAAAAGGAGCAGGCAGAGGCGAGAGCTGGGGGGAAAGGGATCTGATTTCTTGGCCCGAGCAAGTGTGCGCAGCGAGCGAGCACAGGCAGCAGCTCCATGTCCTCAGCGCAGCTCCCTCGGGCCTGGAGCTGGCAGTGGAGCACTACTCGTCCACTCGCGCTCTGATGCAGGAGCAGCGGAAAGCCCTGCGCAGAGTCTTCAGCGCCCTTCTGAAGCGAGATGGTCGTGGCTGTTGGGATGCTCCTTTGTCCGGGGGGGCGGAGGTGCCTGCGGGGAAAGGAGAGCTGTAGGGTCGGGGCTGGGGGACCAGCGGGCAACCGCCACCGACGGCTTCCCCTGGGGGCTTTCCAGCGAAGGCTTTCAGCGCTGGTGCAGGGAGGGGAGGCCGGGGCACGGCCGAGCCTGTGCGCAGGCTGCTGCCGGCCTAGCCTGGGTGCCGCTTGGCTCAGGGACGTACCTGGCTCCTGCTCATCAAAGCCATGGGACCCCTCCTGAGAACGCGTGGGGGTGACCTGCAAGAGCTGTGGCACAAAAGGGTTGACATTAATGTCCTGTATGGTCGAAAGGTCCTGTTCCCGGACCAAGGCTTTGATCCTGATGGTGCAGTTGGTGACCAGCTTTGGATCATTCAGCTGGGACACCTCTTGGTCCATGTCCTTTTCCCATTCCTGCTCTTTCTCCTGTTCCTTCCCCTTTACCTCCTCCTTCTCACTCCCCACTTCCTCCTGTAATCACACTAGTGAGATGTAGGGGATGAGCGTGCTGCAGCTCAGCAGCACAGCAGCGGTCCCCAAGCCGAGGGAGGCTCATCCCCCTGTGCTGTGCCATCCTGTTCTTGGCACTCACTTGCTCCCCAGGCATCTCTGTCAGCGAAGCTGTGCCTTTCCTCTTGCCTGCTGCGGGGGAGACAGTGGCTTTGCTGGCCTCTTCCTGTTGGTCTCCAGCCATGGGAGATGCCACGTCTTTTTCACCCTCACATGCCACTGTTAGGAGATGTTCTTTGCTGGCCTTTACCTGAAGCTGTGTAGGCACGGGAGACTCAGTGCCCCGAACTGCTGCAGGCCTCCTTGCTGGCACTGTCACATCCGCACGGCTTTTGTTGGTGTCCCCCTGTTCCTGGGGCTGCTCATCCGTTTCCTGGGTGACAGATATAGCCTTGCGTGGGACGTTCCTCGCTACGCGCCTGGGTGCTTTATGGTGCAGCAGCTCAACGGAAGAGGAGCTGAGCATGGCAAATGCCTTTTTGTATTCCTCGTCTTCTGACTCCTGCTCGTCAAAGTCAGGGGGCAGTGGTGCTGGTGCCTCCTCCTCTTGTGCTACTGCAGTGAGAGGTGCGAGGTGCTCCTCTTTCTCTGCAGCTGGGCAGATGTCTGCTGTTGTAGTCTCTTCCTGATGCCTATTGTTGCTGGCATCTTTCCACTCCTCTTTCTCATGCTCCTGCTTCTCCTCCTCGACCGAGACCCCCATTTTCTCCTGTAATCACGCAAGTGAGATGCAGGGGATGAGCGTGCTGCAGCTCAGCAGCGCAGCAGCTGTCCCCAAGCTGAGGGAGGCTCATCCCCCTGTGCTGTGCCATCCTGTTCTTGGCACTCACTTGCTCCCCAGGCATCTCTGTCAGCGAAGCTGTGCCTTTCCTCTCGCCTGCTGCGGGGGAGACAGTGGCTTTGCTGGCCTCTTCCTGTTGGTCTCCAGCCATGGGAGATGCCACGTCTTTTTCACCCTCACATGCCACTGTTAGGAGATGTTCTTTGCTGGCCTTTACCTGAAGCTGTGTAGGCACGGGAGACTCAGTGCCCCGAACTGCTGCAGGCCTCCTTGCTGGCACTGTCACATCCACACGGCTTTTGTCGGTGTCCCCCTGTTCCTGGGGCTGCTCATCCGTTTCCTGGGTGACAGATATAGCCTTGCGTGGGACGTTCCTCGCTACGCGCCTGGGTGCTTTATGGTGCAGCAGCTCAACGGAAGAGGAGCTGAGCATGGCAAATGCCTTTTTGTATTCCTCGTCTTCTGACTCCTGCTCGTCAAAGTCAGGGGGCAGTGGTGCTGGTGCCTCCTCCTCTTGTGCTACTGCAGTGAGAGGTGGGAGGTGCTCCTCTTTCTCTGCAGCTGGGCAGATGTCTGCTGTTGTAGTCTCTTCCTGATGCCTTTTGTTGCTGGCATCTTTCCACTCCTCTTTCTCATCCTCCTCCTCGTTCTCTTCTACCGAGACCTCCACTTCCTCCTGTAATCACGCAAGTGAGATGCAGGGGATGAGCGTGCTGCAGCTCAGCAGCGCAGCAGCTGGTCCCCAAGCTGAGGGAGGCTCATCCCCCTGTGCTGTGCCATCCTGTCCTTGGCACTCACCTGCTCCTTGACGAGCCCTGTTATGGGGAGCACCACGAATCTCCCTGCCAGACGCAGCGCCAGGGAGGCACCTGCCTCCTGCGCCTCAGGGTCGGTGGTGATAGTCACATACTCCTCGTTCACCAGGTGCTGTGAGACGTGATCCAAGGGAAAAGCGGTGGCATCTCCTGTGTCTGTCCCTGGGGTAAGGTGCGGTGTCACAGCCTCTGCCCCAGGGATCTCTGTCAGTGAAGCTGTGCCTTTCCTCTCGCCTGCTGCGGGGGAGACAGTGGCTTTGCTGGCCTCTTCCTGTTGGTCTCCAGCCATGGGAGATGCCACGTCTTCTTCACCCTCACATGCCACTGTTAGGAGATGTTCTTTGCTGGCTTTTGCCTGAAGCTGTGTAGGCACGGGAGACTCAGTGCCCTGAACTTCTGCAGGCCTCCTTGCTGGCACTGTCACATCCACACGGCTTTTGTCGGTGTCCCCCTCTTCCTGAGGCTGCTCATCCATTTCCTGGATGACAGCCACAGCCTTGCGCGGGACGTCGCTCACTACGCGCCTGGCTGTTTCCTGGAGCCCCAGCTCACTGGCAGTGGGGCTGAGCAGGGCAAATGCCTTTTTCTGTTCCTCTGCTTCTGACTCCTGCTCGTCAAAGTCAGGGGGCAGTGGTGCTGGTGCCTCCTCCTCTTGTGCTACTGCAGTGACAGGTGTGAGGTGCTCCTCTTTCTCTGCAGCTGGGCAGATGTCTTCTGTTGTAGCCTCTTCCTGATGCCTTTTGTTGCTGGCATCTTTCCACTCCTCTTTCTCATCCTCCTCCTCGTCCTCTTCTACCAAGACCCCCATTTTCCCCTGTAATCACACAAGTGAGATGCAGGGGATGAGCGTGCTGCAGCTCAGCAGCGCAGCAGCTGTCCCCAAGCTGAGGGAGGCTCATCCCCCTGTGCTGTGCCATCCTGTCCTTGACACTCACCAGTCCACTCATGACTTGACGAAGCCATCTATGCATCGTATGGGAGGCCTGATTGTCTCTTTTCAGCTGGAAGAGCTTCCATTCCCAAGGCAAGTGAGTTAGCCATTCGGGCGTGGGTTGCCTTTCCTTGGGCACCTTCCACCAGCTGCAGCTTGGGCTTCTCCTGTCCTGCTCCTCCAGCGGGGATGTCACTCCCACATGCATGCTGACATCTGCATCTTCCTGCAGTGTCTCAGGACCCCTGGTGCCGGCCGCGTGTACCTTGGTCACTGGGTGCTGGGAGTACTCAGCCAAGGGAGAAGCTGCTGCTTTTCTATTGTCTGCTCCTGGGGCAAGGTGGGGTGTTCCAACTCCTGTCCCACGGATCTTCGTCAGTGCAGCTTTCCTTTGTCCCTGCTGTGCTCTTGGGAAGACAGTGGGTCTGCTGTGCTTTCCCTGAGCTACTGCAGCCAGATGAGAGTCAGGTCTTGTAGCCGACATTGCCATACGACAGCTTTTAGGTGATCTGTCACGTTTCACTTGCTGCGGGCTGGTGTTCTGGGCCAACTTGACAGATTGGCCCAGAGGCTTCTTCTCTTTCCGCACGGCTGTCACCTGCGTAAGCGTGCCTGGTTTGGTGCTGTGCAGGGCAGGTGCCTGTGTGGGTGCCTTCCACTTGTGAAGGTCAGAGGAGTCTGGTGCCGGTGCCAGAGGAGGGAGACGTGTCCCGTGCTGAGCAGCAGCGCTGCGAAGCTGCCGTGGGCTGGTGCTTGCGCTGCTGATGTTCGTGAGCGTGGTCCTGCCATAAGCTGCAGAGCCTGCCGGTGTCAGAGGCGGCAGCCTGCACGAGCGGACGGCTGGCTTCGCTGAGAGAGGTGGTGGCCGGGGTGCAAAATTCACCACCAGTGGTAGATGTAGTATCTGCTCCTGCCTCGCCTCAGGGATGGGGGGCAGCACCACTTGGTGCCGTAGGCTGCCCATCTGCAAGAGAAGCAGAGGAGAGTGGCTGCGTGCCAGTGTCCCTTGAGCCCAGGTCCCAGCTGTCTGAGCTCGGGCAGCTGGGCTCCCTTGCCAGCTGCAGGGCAAGGCTCAGCCCCCCAGGCAGCTGCCGCCTGCTCCCAGAGCTGGCTGTGCAGAGGGCTGGCCACCCGCAGCCCACGGCCACTGGCCAGTGCACCCCCGCCGTGCCCGGGCAGCCTGCGGGGCACGGCACGGGGATGCTCTGCTTGCTCTCTGCTGCACCTCCCGCCTGCCCGTCAGCAGCTCCCGGGCTCAGGAGGACGTTCGGCCCCGTCTCCCTGGGGCTCCCTGGGGCTCCCTACCTGCTGGGTGAGCATCGGCCGAAACCTCTCCGGGTAGCGCACCTGCGGCAGCTCGGTCCCATGCTGGGACGCCGCCTGGCTCGTGCTGCCCTGCGGCGCTTCCTCAGGCTGCCTGTGGGCCACCTGCGGGCAGGAGGAGGAGGAAGAGGTGTGTGACGGAGGCGGCTGCCTCGGCACAGCGACCCCCACAGTGCCGGCAAGCCCGGCCCTGGCACCGACACAGCTCCCAGCGGCCCCTCACCTGCTGCCATCTCTGCTGGCTTGGCCTGCCCTCAGCAGGCTGGGGACGGGCCTTCGCCTCTTTACCGCTGGACATCTTCCACGTCCTGGGACGCTGAACTGCCCGAGGCTTCCAGGGAAATTGCTGCCTCCTCAGGGAGGCTGCTCCTCTGGACTGAGCTACTCCAGGGCTCTGCCTCCTTATATACCCCACGGTCACCATGGTGTCACACACCCCCCACGTCACAATGGTTTTTGGGCACGGGGAGCCCCCCTACATTCCAAAGTCCCGGCTGTCGCCATGGAGACGCCCAGTCCCTTGACTGGTCCCAAACAGTCCCAAACAGTGCCTGGCATCTCGAGTGACCACTGAGGCTTTGTCATGGTGGCACCATTGTGCCCATGGCCACTGGGTATACCGTGGCTGCTCTGGGCAATCATAGAGTCAACCAGGTTGGAAAAGACCTTACAGATCATCCAATCCAATCCTTCCCCAGCACTGGCAATACCTCCACTAACCCATGTCACTGAGGGCCTCGACTACTTGGCGTGTATACTCTTGCAGGGATGGTGACTCCATCATTTCCCTTGACTCTTTCAATGCCTGACTTTACCTGAAGTGAATAAATGCTTCCTAACCTCCAGCCTGCAACTCCCCTGCTGCAGCTTCAGGGTTGCTGCTCTTCTTCTATCTCCTGTTCTTTGGGAGAAGAGACCAGGCACCTCCTGCCTCCAGCCTCCTTTCAGGTAGCTGTAGAGAGCGATATGTTCCCCCTGAGCCTTCTCCACACTAAATCCCCCCCGGTCCCCTAGCCGTTCCTCATCACCCTTGTGCTCCGTGCCCTCCACCAGCTCCATTGCCCTTCTCTGGAGCGTCTCCAACACCTGGAAGGTGCATCTGTGCAGTTGTTTATTTGGCAGTTTGCCATGCCGTGGGTTTGCTGTGGTTTGTTTTAGTGTTATTGTTTTCCTGAGGGGCAGGGGTGTCAATAATTCTGCATTTTCACCTTTACCCAATATTTTACCCTCCAGTTTCCTTCAATGTTTCCATTCCTTTTGCAAACATTGTTTAGAAGAAAGGGCACTAAGTTAAATGTGAAGAAAGGGCACTAGTTTAGACCATGGTTACATACATTTAGTCTGTGAAAACCTGAAAATCCTACATTTATATCTTCACAGAATGCAGACAGAAGTTTGCTGAAAAGGCAACTTTGCACTGGGCAAGGCTTTCACTATGTGAAGGAGTTCTTACCCCCTCTGGAATGTGTCTTCTCTCTACTTTCTTCTGTGCGCACGAGAAATGGATCTATATAACTAAAGTAATAATAATCCTCTGTGGCTTTTCAACATTTGGCATACTTGAGTTCAAGTCTGAGCAGAACTTACCAGCATTAAAAGTAAATGCACTTATATCTGTGCAGAGCCTGAAAACAGCAGTTCTAGATATAAGTATTTTAGCCTACTTGAAATCTGATTTATCAATTTTGGCAGCGTTGAAGACAGGAGAGCTTCCAGCATGGTTAGGGCCTGTGAAAATGGCACAGCGCAAAGGCAGTGTAACAAAGTTTGCAGCTTTTAGATTCCCACATGTAAATAATTTCTATTCCCAGTACTTACAATCTAAAACCATAACCCTTTTAAACCTTGAGACTTATGGAATCATGTTGATGTGAAAGAGCAGGAGTCTGAAGCCATTTCAGTAATTGCCTGTATATCATCTATTACATACTCAATTGCTGTTCAGGGTGGTTCTAGCATATTTCAGTAGCTCCCAGGAACATTGTCACCTCTAAGTGTATGTTCTGCTAAAAAAGAATAATAGAATCATAGAATAGTCAGGATTGGAAAGGACCTCAAGATCATCAAGTTCCAACCCCCCTGCCATGGGCAGGGACACCTCACACTAAACCATATCACCCAAGGCTTCATCCAACCCACCCTTGAACACTGCCAGGGATGGAGCATTCACAACCTCCCTGGGAAACCCAATCCAGTGCCTCAGCACCATAACAGTAAAGAATTTCTTCCTTATATCCAATCTAAACCTCTGCTGTTTAAGTTTCAACCCATTACCCCTTGTCCTATCACTACAGTCCCTAATGAATAGTCCCTTACCAGCATCCCTGTAAACCCCCTTCAGATACTGGAAGGCTGCTCTGAGGTCTCCATGCAGCCTTCTCTTCTCCAGGCTGAACAGCCCCAGCTTTCTCAGCCTGTCTTCATATGGGAGATTCTCCAGCCCCTGATCATCCTCGTGGCCTCCTCTGGAATTGTTCTAACAGTTCCATGTCCTTTTTATGTTGAGGACACCAGAACTGCACACAATGCTCCAGGTGAGGTCTCATGAGAGCAGAGTAGAGGGGTAGGATCACCTCCTTTGACCTGCTGGTCACGCTCCTCTTGATGCAGCCCAGGATACGGTTGCTTTCTGGGCTGTGAGCGCACACTGAAGCTGGCTCATGTTCATTTTCTCATTGACCAACACCCCCAAGTCCTTCTCCTTGGGCTGCTCTGAATTTCCTTTTTGCCCAACCTGTAGCTGTGCCTGGGATTGCTCCAACCCAGGTGTAGGACCTTGCACTTGGCATGGTTAAACTTCATGAGGTTGGCATCAGCCCACCTCACAAGTGTGTCAAGGTCCCTCTGGATGGCATTCCTTCCCTCCAGCGGATCAACAGAACCACACAGCTTGGTGTCATCGGCAAATTTGCTGAGGGCACATTCAATTCCATTGTCCATGTCAGCGACAAAGATGTTAAACAAGACCGGTCCCAACACCGATCCCTGAGGGACATCACTCGTTACTGGTCTCCAGCCGGACATTGAACTGTTGACCACAACTCTTTGAGTGCAGCCATCCAGCCGGTTCTTTATCCACCGAGTGCTCCACCTATCAAATTGATGACACTCCAATTTAGAGACAAGGATGTCATGTTCATAAAAGCAGATGGAAGCTGGAAAGGTGTCTTACTTAAAAGAACCATCTGCACATACAAAGAAGATAGTGGTTTGTATAAGCCACAGTCTGTATAACAAAGTGATTTCCAGACATGTTGTGGGACTGTCTTTCTAAAGTGTGCTCTCTTAGTTACAAGTTCAGATAAGTGATCCTTAAAGAGCAAAAGTAAAATAGATTGCGCTTAGCAACTAAGTAATCTTGGAACAATAAAGGGTTTTTCATTTCTGTTTCATTTCATTTCATTTTCTGTCTTCCCCTTCTAATTCTTTTTTCATTACATCTTCTTACCTTGCATCTTCCATCCTTGGTGGATGATGTTATGATGAATCCTCATGAAATGTTACAAAAAAATGAATGCTAAACTAAATTATTAATACTTGAAGCATCATTACAGTCCTCTGTAGCATCTGACCTATCCTGCTCCTTATTGGCTTGATGGTGGCAGAGTCTAGACTTGAGCTGAAATGGATTAGTTTAAAATACAGAGCAAGACAGTAGATATCAGTGCTCATCAGAACAGTTTTGGGTCTCGAACCTGGTGACTAACTACAAGAAAGAAGATAATAGAAATTAAATATAACTAAAAATGATAGCAATGTCTTTCACAGCCCTTAGATACCCTCCAACACTTAATTATGAAACTGTCATATAAGCATTAATGACCATATTTTCAACCCTCCTGTTTGTCTGAGGTGTCCTTTCCTAAGATACAGATGGAAGGAGGGGGCACTATAAGGCAAGTGGCTTTATCCCAGAAATGATGACCTGTATGTGCCTTTTATACCAAAGGAAGTATGAATGAGTGGGGCTTTGGAAAATGAGGTCTTGTGGTGCTTATTCCTAATGCAGTGCCTCAGTCAAATAGGTTTTGGTTTTGTTTTTTTTTTTGTTGTTGGGTTGGATTGGGTTATTTTTAGCAAGATTTGCCAGTTAGGTGTATTTCTAAGCAAGCAAAACTATAGAGTTTTAGGCTTCTGCCTTGTGCCTAGCCAACTAAGGGAGTCCCATCTTTGGAACTGAAATGTGACAATAGCATACCTAGGTGAGAGCCACCTTAGTCAGGCACAGGGGGCCTGGGCTGACTGCCTCAAATGACACACCCTTGCGATGCCATCAGTGGTTTGGCTTGTATATACATCTCATTAAGCAGAGATGTGTAGCCATCTACCAATATAGTTGTGTGTAGCATTTGTAACATGAAATGCTTTGCCAAATTATTAAAGTGAATTGTTAAAATCACTTACCACATTATTAGAACCAACCTCTTCAAAGACAATAGACTGCTCTGGAAACAAGAGACTGTGAGGAGTCTAGTAGTGAAAAGTGAAGAAAACAGGAAGTGATTGATTGCTCTATGACTTGTTGTTTGCTCTATGTAGGAATCTGTTGAAATGTGCGAACGTTGAATTTGTGAAGCTAATTAGCACGTAAGAATCCAGCTGTAATAGTAATCAAAACTTGCTGGTTCAACAGACTATGGGGTTTGTTTAGTATTAACACATCTTGCACATATGGCCCCCAGCTGAGGATCTGGAACTGCTCATTCCAGCAAGTTAGTACCAGGGGATTTAGAAGCCAGTGTTTATTGGTGATAGTTGTGGAACCAACATGTGGTCTGAGTGGTGCTTCCAATGCTGTTTCTGTCTGTCGGGGGGAAAAAGGCAAAAGTGACTGGCACTGCTCTCGTTAGTCTCATACTGTATGAAAACAAGGTACACTGAATAGATTTATTGGCTGAGATTTCTGTTGAAGAGGCTTTCAGTTGATGAACTGTGGACTTTCTAGAAGCTGCAGCTGCAGCAGCAAGGAAATACTGTCAGTTTTCTACAAGTCCCTGTTGAGATTTACACGGTCACATTTGTTTAATTGTAGTATCTTGCTGGCATTTGCTTTATGTCCTTTGTTTGTAGCAGCATCCAAGAATGAAAATTGTTTTACTTCCTTTGGAAACATGAAATGACTTTGATGTTGGCTCTCTCACAAACTGAACCAGGCTATCTTGTAAAATGTACACATAATTTTAAAGCATCTCTGTGATTTTCAGGTCATAAATTGGTAAGTCTTAGCATTTAAATTCAAAATGAGAAACTCAGATGTTTCAATGGAAAGAGAAGCAGAATCTATTTGGTATTGTCTAATAAATTACCTGAAGTAGTTATTGGATTACAAGTAGGTGAGTGCTTATAGCTGACTAATAAGGCACTTTCAGTAGATCATTTATCTACCAGACACAACTTCTGGTAAGAACTTTTCCTTAATGTGAAAATAGAGTGCTTTTGGCATGATGCAGCTACCTTTGATGTCTGTAAATGACTAGCAGTAAATTCTGAATGTCAGAAGCTGACCAGTAGGAAGTCTTAGGGAAGGCAAATGGATGCGATGTTACCTTGCAAAACCTGCAGAGCATTAACAGGGCTCATATTTTGGTGGGAATCTGTGCAAGGTGCTTGATAGTACTTAGGCTACATCTTTGTAAAAATACATATAGTAAAGCACTCTTTAAATACGGCTGTGAAATCACTCCTTTCACAGTGAGTAAAGCAACCTAGACTGAGTGGATAATATGCTGATGTTGCATTCCCTTTTCTTCCAGTTTCACTTCAAAGTGGTAAGAATGGATTATCTTAGTACTTTCTAAGGCACTTAAATTCTTTTAAGCATTTTTCTTCTACTTGAGTGAAATAATTCAGAAATTTTTGCTATGTTTCATCAAATGAAGATTTTCAGATTCCTTCTTTTGATAATGACTTCACTTGTGATATTTACAACTAAGAGCACGTATTTCTACTTGAAACTGCAGTGTCCTCTGTTTCCACGGTTAGTACTTGCAAACTACTTCATGAAATATGACAACCTTATTACAGGAAAACTGCATACATGAAAAAAAATATGTTTAGTAGTATGAGATGGAAACTGCTATTGTCTTGATTTCATAGTATTATGTATTCCACATATTGTTGGTATATTTTTCTTAATATGTTGTGTTCCACACCCTTTTTTTACTAAGCTAAATTCAGGACTTCTCCTGAATTCAGGAGTTCTCCTGCAATCTGTAAACTGAAATTCTTCGAGACACATATTTCATAAGAAATCCTACACCATTTTAATGAAGAGTATGTGGATGATGGAAGAAATCTTTCAGTTCTGGGAACTTTGTGTATTGATATTGTTGATGTTATTTGATTAAGCCATGTACAAACGAATAGACAAAAAAATGTGCTTTTAAAACTACTGTTTCTATTTACATTTTTACATAAATTTAATTTTCGGAATTAAACTTAAGCTACACAGTCAGAATCCAAATATATTTGGTTTACAGCTATTCTGTATTTTCAGTGATGAAAAAACCCAGGTTTTACTAGTATTACAACTGAATCTGTAAGCCCAAAGTATAAAACTGACAAAGGAGATGCTGTATTTCTCAGGATTCTTCCTTCCCCAAGCATTTTATCCAAGCCACAATGTTTATATAAATTTAATCACCTTACAACAAACTAATAATTGTTATGTCCTTTATATTTGACAGTCCTTAGATGCTTAGAAATTTAAAATTTCATTGCAGAGCTATTTGCTTTAGAATATTCTGTATCTATGGTGTCAGTCTACAGTAGATAGAGAATATGTTTACACATAATAAGACAAGTCTTCCTTGATTTACTCTTGCAAGTAGTCTGAAGGATTGAGCTCTACACTGTTTAGTCAATAACAGCTGAATTTATTTTGTATATCTCTATATCATCATAATTAAATTACTCCAGTTGCAATGTGATAAAAATATAGAATTCTTATACATAATGCTGAAAAACTAGTAGAACAAAACCATGTTCTGAAGCACATTTCTTGTCTTTATGCATGTAAACACCAACATTCAGCTCTAGATGCTGTACAGTCTGAAAGAAATATCTTCCCAACTTACGTGGCCCAAGTTTATACTGAAACTGTGACTTAGGCTGAGGCTGTGATCCATCATACTGTTTAATAAAGTGCTTAAGTATGTGAATAATCCCTTTGAAGATCAGTGAAACTACTCAAGGCTTAAGACCTTAAGACATGCAGTAGTATTTTGCTAGGTTGTGGCAAAACTTTCTGCAAGGACGTGATGAAACACTATAGTTTTAACATACAATACATTTGAACAGTTGATCTGATGCTTTTATCTGGTAAAAATTCAAACATATGGACTTCTTATCTGTGTTTTATAACAGTATTCTTGCACTAGATGCAACTGTTCAGCTACATACTTTCAGGAGAGTGAGTTTCATCTGTTAGTGGCTGTAAATAATGAGCTCTTCACTGACTTCTAACACATGGAAGAGTCAAGGAAGGTGGAAAATTATTCTGGTTGTTAAGGATAAGAATAAAAAAAATATATATTGCAACTTGTGACAAAGAACGTTCTTAATAAGCTTTGGGGAAAGAAAGCAGGAGGGGAAGAGGAGGGGAGGGATGGAGGGATGGATGGGTTAAGAAAACTCCACAACAAGAAACTCCACACAACTGAACAGGCTGTCTAGAGAGGTTGTGGATTCTCATCTCTTTCAAAGGTTCCCTGGACAGGTCCTGAGTAACCCAGCTTAGGCCTGTTTGGAGCAAGGTGTTCAGACTAAATGACCTCCAGAGGTTCTTTCCAACTCCAGGTGTTCCACAGTTGTAGCACAGTTACTGCTGCGCTAGGAGAGGTAAAGGTGCAGAAGGGAATGCATTTAGCAAGAGGGAGCAGTAGCAGCCAGAAATAATTCTATAATTATTATATCTCTGTCAGCAAGAGAAAGACTTGAGTTTGCTATTCAAGAGATAGTTAAAGCTATCCACAGCAGTCAGGAAAAACCTTGTAGTTCTGATGGGGGTAGGGGGACCTTACTCCTTGCATTCAACAATTGGCCATGCAAATACTGTTAGCAACAAACGTGGTAAAATTTCTACTACTATAAGGATGTAAAGTCTAGAGGGGAAAGAGATGTGTTAGATATTTTCTATCTAGCTGCATCTGTTAAAAATGTTCTTCTAAAACTGATAGTGAAGTTATTAAATGTTTGACTAACTGCCTATGTTTAGAGGACATACTTTGTGTAAGTTTTGGCACCTGTGGCATCAGATTGGCTGTACACTGAGTACAGGGCCTCTGTCACATGGATGGGATGCAGCCTGGCCACATACCAGTCTAAGCTTAATAGTTGGAGTTTCGTAACAGAATTCAGCTCAGTGACACACTAGTGCAATTCCAGATGCTATTTTTCTTAAGGAATATTTGTCTTAGTTCCACCCAAGAGCCTCTAGTAATGTTAAGATGGAAGTGGAAGAAATCTGTGAAATAATCAGTGTATAAGCAATGTAGAGGACACTGTGGTATGCTGGGCTGCATTTGTTCTTCCAGATATATACTTTCAGAACACCCCTCCAAAGTTTATAGTTGTTTGTCTTATTGCTAAATGCTTCTTTAACTTACACAGTGGCTTTACCCTTTGTCTTTGATTCCTTAGGTTGCAAAACTCCAATAGGAGAGCCATTGCAGAAACCAAGTATGATAAATGTGTAGTTTTCAGTCTGAACCTTGGTCTTGCTATTTCTTTCTTACTTTTACTTTTAACGTAACAGGTTTCCATTTAACACAGTTGTTTTTATGCTTTTTTGCCTTGCCTATGGCAAAATTGAAATGTTGCCCTTCCAGTGTATGATTTATGTTGTTCCTCACATTGAACTTCATAATTATGTTCTCCAAGTTTGCTGTTCTTTAACCTTCAACATGCCTGCAGGCTAACTTAAGAAGGTGTGAAAACTGCTACAGATAGGATTAAAGCTAGTAGAAAAAAAAATCTGTATAATTCATCCTTGGCATACATCACATGCTTCATCAATCTAAATATGTAATCTGCGTTTGCATTCTTAAATATGTAATCTGTGTTTGCATGCTTAAAAACAAATTCTTCCCTCAGGTATAGATAAACTGCATTCTTTTTTATCAGTAGGGATTGCCTGTATGTGTCAAAGTGTGATGTGCAATCCTTACTGTAGTAAGTCACTATAATGTCTTTTTTAAACTACTTCTCTGAAGATGTCAAATGTTGGGTTTCTTTTTACCTCAGTTCCTTGCTGTCGTGGTTTAAACCCAGCCACACAGCTCATTCAGTTACTCCCCCCCCTTGCTCCCCCAGCTCCTGGAGAGTTAGGAAGGAGAATCCAAAGAATGTATCTCCCACGGGTTGAGATAAGCACAGTTTAATAGCTAAGGCACAACACAAATCACTACTGCCATTACTACTACAAATAATAACAATAAAGCCAATAACAAGTGAAGAGAATACAACACCTCACCAGCCACCGACCCATAACTCACCCCACCCTGCCCGACCGAGCACCGACCGATACCTCCTCCATCCCCCCAGAGCTCCAGTCCTTCCCACTCTCTCCCAGTTACACCCTGGGTATGACGTGCTGTGGTATGGAATACCTCTTTGGTTAGCCTGGGTCAGGTGTCCTGTCTCTCCTTCCTCCCGGCCTCCCCTCCTCCCTGGCAGAGCATGAGGCTCAGAAGGTCCTTGGAAAACCAAACATTTGAGCAGTAACTCAAACCATCAGTGCTATCAGCAACCGTTCCCAGCCCGATCTCGTCAGGTGCCAGTATGTCTGAAGAAGTAACTCTTCATTAATATACTGCCTGATGCCTAATAGCAAGGACACTATCTATGGAGCTGTAGTTTCTCAAAAGTGAGGAAGGATATTTGACAGACAGTAGCTTAGATGGAAGTTCAACTTTCTCTCCTTACTGACATAAATGAAATGAACAGTGGTAAGCAAAGTATTATGGTTGTCTCTTACAATCATAGAATCAACTAATTTGGAAAAGACCTTTAAGGTCATCAAATCCAACCATTAACCCAGGACTGCCAAGACCTGAGGGCCTCATCTACTTCATACATCTGCAATCCTGTGTGCTTAACCATACCCAATTAGACATAATTTAATCTTCTTTTTCTTTCTAGCAAGATTTTTACCTTATCTTTACTTTAAGTGTCAACAATATCTTAAGCAAAATGCAGTTGACAAAATGAATTTCATTTAAAATTAGATTTAGATTTAGTTCCTTGCCTATTGTTTGCATTATAAATATCAGTAAAGGTGGAATGAAGAACCATGTCAGCCATGGAAATTAGCTTTCTAGACCCTACTGATTTATTTGGTTAACGGGACCTAAATTTAAAGAAATGATCAAACATATTCCACAGGGTATCCATTCTTAGCTACATTTCATGCACCCAAAACCATGGGTTCTGCATTGTTTCAGAGATCCCGTGTTTCTGTGTGTTATTGCTGTTCAGGAGAACCACAGTTTTCTGGAGAGCTCCCCCAGTGAATGCTATCTGAAAAGCTGAGTATCTGATAATATCTGCAGGAAAATAACTCCCAGAATCAGCAAGACTGTAACAAGACTTTATTTATTTTAGCTTTTGTGAAAGCTTTTGATTACACAGCAGCTGCTAAGATCTAAACTCCCCCACACACTGCCAGGCAGTTCTTCTAGTTACACATTTGGCAGTGTTTGTCATTTTTTGTCCGTTCCCCCAGGCACAGTAAAAACCACAGACAAGGCTTGCAACCTTGTGGGGGATGAAAAGGGGGAAATCGTGATGTTTGACAGATACTTCTTATAGGACAGCCTTAAAGTACTGTATGTGCAGGTAAGAAATTTCCCTTTCCTTTGCATACTGTGACAAGCAACTATTTTGACCTTAGTGATGCCATCTATCTGGGAGCTGACTGGCAAATAACTAGAGCAGGTACAGGGAATGTTAATGTTTTCTGAAAGAGGTGAACTGTAGATCTAACAGATGCAGGACAGTCTTACCTTGTATTTTGCTTTGGCTAGAATGGGATCCAAACTTTACCTTACTTCAGGGGCTGTAATTGCAAGTTACGAACACATTAATGATGCCTTGGCAGTACATAAGTTTCTGGTTTTCTGTAACAAAGGGTGAGGCAGACCCATGACATTTTCTCATCATATCAGGGTATTTATTCCCAGGTCTTTTTTGCTCTTTAATCTCTGTGATCAAGTAATTCCCTGTGTTGGTGAAAAAGTGCCTTACCTAGCAAAAATAACAATATAAAATAAATAATAATAACTAAAAGCATTTCGAATTTGCGTGCATGATGTGTCATGGAGTGGCTGCAGCATAAGAGAGGAGTGCTGCTGTGTGCCAATTTAAATGCTATGAAGCAAATGGGCATTTTTAGGATTTTTTTTCCTGAAGTAATACAGGAATATTTATTACAAGTATCACAAATTATTAACATATTAATTCGAAAAGTGATGACAGATCATTTCACTCAAATCAAATTTAATCCAAACCATTTTGATGATCATGTTTTGTTCCTTAGATATAAGATGGGCTGCAAAAACATAACTCCAGCTCAGAGTATTAAAAATGAATCTGGTGCCTACTGCTCTGTAGCATTACTGTTCAGACACACTGAGACTAATTCAGTTAAACCAATGGATGTGGGTGTATTCAACACTTCCTTCTTTTTTAAAAAACATTTCTAATCAGTATTTTTCTCATTAATATCACTTAATTATTTTACTATTTAAAATCCATCTCAATTTTCACACCTAGATATTTGTTATATACTATATGGGATAAAAGGTATTTCTTATTGATAGTAATCAGTTTCTAGTTAAACTGTATGGTAGGAAATGGAAACAGCTATTAGGGAATTTTATTCAGACACTGAATCTTTCCTGCATTTTTCTGTTAGATTTATAGAGGCTTATATATTCCATGCCTAAAAGTTTCAGAAATCAATATTAATGTAGCTATAACAGTCAAATACTATAACTCAGTTAACATACAATGCATTATGGTGCTACTTGAAATACCAGTGTTATACCAAGAAAGTTACTATTGGACCCCAAGTGTGGAAACATTTTCAGTAGATAACTTCAAATGTTTATCTAGCCCAGGAATGCCAGGCTCTCAGCCTGTCCCTTTCAGAGCATGCAGGTTTCATTAGTCTCTTTGGTCTCACCTGCTTTTGTGTAACTGCAGTTAGAGCCAAACGACAAATGCCATTGTTTTGAAGACTGTAAAGCAGGCATCCTCTCACCTCTATGGACAGGATAAAAGCATGGTCAGAGATGCACTGCCTGGATCAATGCAGTGACAGAAATCTAAGCTCATAGCACTGCAGTATAGTTTAAAAAAGAAAAGAAGTTATAGCTGTAGAACATTTTGCAGATGCATTTAGCTCTGCTGTGCATTAGGGATTAAGAGGACATCATTATAATTTGTGCACAGCTTTGTGTTTGCTGTGAAAAAGCTTGCTTTATAATTTATGCACTGTGATTTTGCAAGGGGCACCCGATAGAGTTGCAAAGTGCAAATGTGGTTTGATTACTTTTTAAGGAAAATATCTTAAAAGTAATGTGACAGGATTCTTTTCTTAAGCTAACATGTAAATTAATCACCTTCTGAGATGATTCTTTGAAAATTTTATGCCATTTTAATACAAGGACCTTTTGTTACCACAATAGATGAATGAACTCATTGTCAAAACGGCATTCAGTATAATATGACATCCATTTAATGTCTTTATCATCAAATTAAGATCAAATGCAAACGGCTAATGAATACATTCAGTACTGAAGTGTATTTTCCAGGGATTACATCTTCATTTCGATGGGAAAAATTAGAGAGCTGCACATCAGCTCTGTGTCTCCCTCTGTTTGTGAAATACCCTTCAAAAAGGAAATTAACTTGTGGAATTTGGCAGATTTTTCCTGAACTATGAGATAAAGACCATACATAAACAGTAGTATCCTGTTGTACTTAGTACCAAATGAGCTGACATTTATTGCCACTGAATAGAAATGTGTAGTCTGGCTGCTTGCAGAGTTCATGCTTGAAATTCCAGAAATAACACTATTGAAGTAGATCACTTCAGAGGTGGTTATTGATCATGAGAGAACTTTGTGACTGTTTGCTGACTGCTGATCTTCACACTCTTCTACATTTACAACTTCTTTGAAATCACAAGAGAGACATATGCTTTGAGAAGAATGTATTTTTTGCTTAAAGGGCAAGTGTGTTAAGTCATCATTTCATAGTTAAGAGTTATGGTTATCCTTGGGCAATACAGGTTACTTTGAAAATGGAAGGGTGACAGCTTTTGGCATATAATCTGGAAGTATTACAGTAATATTTCATATACCTGCTTATTGATCTATGTGTACCATACAGTGCTTCTTAAGTACATATTAACTTTCACAGAATGATACATCTAGCGTCTGTACTATTGTTGTTTAAGGATATTACTTACCACTAAATTCTCAGGAATGTCTGTGAAAACAGTCTGTAAGTTGTTGTGGTTTAACCCCAGCTGGCAATTGAGCCCCATGCAGCTGCTCGCTCCCCAGTGGTGGGATGGGGAGAGAATCAGAAGGGTAAAAGGGAGAAAATATGTGGGTTTAGTTTAAAGGATACAGCAAAAACTGTGCACACAGCAAAGACAAACAAGGAATTCATTCACTTCCCATGGTCAGGCAGGTGTTCAGCCATCCCCAGGACAGCAGGGCTCTGTCACACATAACTGTGATATGGGAAGAAAAACGCCATCACTGCCAACATCTCCCCTTCCTCCTTCTCCCCCAGCTTCCCATGACAAGCAGGATGCCACATGGTCTGGGATATCCCTGGGGTCAGTTGAGGTCAGCTGTCCGGTTGTGTCCCCTCCCAACTCTTGATGCACCCCCATCCTCCTCATTTGTGGGGTTGGGTGAGGAGCAGAAAAGGTCTTGACTCAGTGTAAGCGCTGCTCAGCAGTAATGGAACATCCCTGTGTTATCAGCACTGTTCTCAGCACAGATCCAAACCATTGTCCCATGCCAGCTCCTGTGAAGAAAATTGATTCTACCCCAGCCCAAACCAGCACATAAGTGCTGTTAGTTTTGCAGCAGTGGAACACAGACACACAAATGCTGTCTCCCCTTTGGCCTTTTTAGATCATGATGCTTTTCTGTTTCTCTTCTGGATTTTTTTAACACAAAGACTGGATGTTTCTAAATTAGATCTAATTCAATGTGGATTAAAACCCAAGTGCTGGGTATTCCTACAGAAGGGCCTTGATTGTCAAAAGCTCATAGTAAATATTAGGATGGAGAACAGTTAATCTTTCCGTTTTAAGACTTGTCTATCACATTCTTTATTTCTTTATGATGCTTTGCTCATGCCCTTCTTGGTTAGTCTTAAGATAAAGAGCAAACAGACACTGCTACTACAGTTTATCCATCCTTCATTTTTTTTTTTTAGCCTGTGGTGAACAGCCACTCTTAATTCTGTTTGACAGGATATAAAGCAGTCTGTATAGATGCTGGTTTTAAACTCTCTTTCTGTTATTTTAAAGTCTCTATAGCTTCTATGTCCCTTTCCTCAGCTGTTGACAACTTGCACCCTCCTGGGTGTTAGTAGAAATCCATCTACTTTGTTTCCAACACACCAAAATGCAAAAGGTTTCTAAGAGAAAACATTCACGTTGGAGGCCTATGTACTCAAATGGTATATTCTGTTAATATCAGTGTACCTCATTATCCCATCCTTGATCTGAGGTATGGTTGGAAAGAAAAATGAAATTGAGAAAGAACAATTAAAATAGATTGTAATGAAAAGGACAAAATATTTTTATTTATATGAATTTATACACATATATATGTAGAACATTTAAGCCAAAAATACCTGGTTTGACAGTGAAATTGCTTACTACAAGTTTGTTCTGGAACAGTATTTCCTCATCCTTTCTCTCTGCTAAAGACAGATCCGATGTGAGTATATTTTCCTCTATCCATTAAAACTTATCTTGGTTCAATTATTCCTTAATTATTTTCTGTTTAGGTTTATTGATTTGAATAATACAGTGATAACCTGCGAAGAATCAGATGAGGAATCTTTGTGATTCACAATTCTGTGAAGTATGATTTTGTTTGTCCTTTATTAGGTATCTATTTGTAAGCTTATTATGAACATATATTTGTGTTAAAATATTGTCATTTTCTCAATTACTGTCCAGCTCAGACACCTGAAGGGCTGGAAGGATGTAACCATCTGCTTGAGATATGTGCTACCTCTGTTTCTTTTGTTGTATGTAAAATTAGACCTAAACATAAGAGAACAGTTCTACTTCTGTTTGCTTCTGGGTTGTACTGATAGCAGGTTCTTTGTTCTTTTCTGTGAATCACTAATCCATGACAAAAGTCCATGCTGCCATGACTCAGGCAAGCTTCCCGTGAGCACTGGCAGCTGAACAAGCAAGCATCTTTTGCCAGGACTACCTCTCTACCAGGGCACTCTGAAAGGAGCAGTTACCCTTGTGTCTTCCTCTCAGCCTTCTCCTCTTCTTAGCTAAGCACTAATTAAGCAGGGCTCTTCCTTTTTTGTTCCTCCTTTGAAGTCTGTTGTTGGCCTCTGGGAGAAGCTGATTAGGTACCCAACAGCCCATTAGCTTCTTCCAGACTCATCTAATGGGGTGTACAAACCCTGTATTATGCCACTGCAAAATCGTCCCCCAGGGAGCAGAAGGACAAAAAGGTTGTGGTAAATAGATTAATAATGTCCTACCCCTTTCCAGTATTACATATATATATAGCCATCCATACACAATCTATCAGGCATCTACATAATCACCCCAGCACGAGCAGAGCAGAACCTTTTAGTAGTGTCTATTAGAGCTGCTGATCACAGAAAAAGAAATCTAGTTTTTAAAGGGTTACTATTTTAAGTGCCCCTCTACTCTGCTCTCGTGAGACCTCACTTGGAGCATTGTGTGCAGTTCTGGTGCCCTCAACATAAAAAGGACATGGAACTGTTGGAACAAGTCCAGAGGAGGCCACGAAGATGATCAGGGACTGGAGCAGCTCCTGTATGAAGACAGGCTGAGAAAGTTGGGGCTGTTCAGCCTGGAGAAGAGAAGGCTGCGTGGAGACCTCAGAGCAGCTTCCAGTATCTGAAGGGGGCCTATAGGAATGCTGGTGAGGGACTGTTCATTAGGGACTGTAGTGATAGGACAAGGGGTAATGGGTTGAAACTTAAACAGAGGAGGTTTAGATTGGATCTAAGGAAGAAATTCTTTACTGTGAGGGTGCTGAGGCACTGGAATGGGTTTCCCAGGGAGGTTGTGAATGCTCCATCCCTGGCAGTGTTCAAGGGTGGGTTGGATGAAGCCTTGGGTGATATGGTTTAGTGTGAGGTGTCCCTGCCCATGGCAGGGGGGTTGGAACTGGATGATCTTAAGGTCATTTCCAACCCTAACTATTCTATGATTCTAAATACAGGATGATGGAGCTACCTCTTCAGGGAGGCTCTGGCCTGCTCAACAAAAATGGATTACCATCCCATGTGCAGATTATTACACTGTCTTTAGGATTCTGCTAAAAACTGTGGAAATGAAACTACAGCAACTCTGTTTTGTTCAGTGTCTTGCATGTCATAGGGCTCTACTGAAAAAGGGTCTAGAAATATGATCTTCCCAGCATTTATACTCAGGTATTTTTCCCTCATATAAAATGCCTTTTTTCAGTTAAGAGCTGATTTAATGAAAATACGTATGTCAGCCATTACCCCAAAATATTTTTTTTTCATTAATGAGAATTTAGGCTTAAACTACATACACTTTTCCTATGTATGCAATGTAAAACTGCTCTAAAACTGTTTAATTCCATCTAATCACTTCCTTGAATGCTATATCAACTGTCTGAAAATTACATGCTAGAAATGAGTCTTAAGAACCTGAAGTTGGTAAGCAGTGAATACACTTAGTGCTTATTTTGTATTTTATTCGTAGGCAGCTGAACTTTGGTACTTTTCTGCAAGTCTTTGAGCTTTATTATATTCACTGTAGTATTAACCTATGTTGATTCCACTTGAATTAGCCTAGTCCAAGTCAAAGCAGACAGACTAATAGTGCTTGAGCTGTGAAGACTTACTGTGAAGCATGGCTGTGCTGGCATCTGAGAGTATCTGTTTACTCTTCAAGGCCATTCAGCTGGAATGTAATGGTAGGAGTTGGGGATGTGTATGGGCCTCTGACTATCTGAAGCAGTTGAACTAAAACACAGTTCTGCTGTAAAGAGAGTGATAACTGAAAATGCTTGACTGGTTCATATAACTTAAAGCTGGCCTATAATATATACTTACAGTTCAGCATCAGTTCCAAAGCATTCATCTACATTTGATGCTATAACTGGTACAGTCATGTTTGTTGAAGTGTAGTGTCAGAACCTTAATCTTATTCTTTGTTTCCTGGAAAGGAAAATTCAGAGAAAAGGTTTTCAGTTAGTAGTGCATGCATAGTCTGAACTGATCTTTAGTCTATCAGTCTCAGGATAAATCATCACAGTGAGAAAATACAGAGGATCTTATATGAAGTACTTAGACTGAATTGCCTTTTATAATGTAAGATGTTCAGTCTGTACAATAGAGAGATAAATGGCATAGCCAAATACAAGCTGGAGAATATGTTGAATGTAGGGGATAGAATTACTTGTAGCATCACTGTCATGAGACCAGTAAGAAAAAGGTGATCTCCGGAGAGCTTTGTGGGGTGCGAGCACATAGAAAAATGGGAAGTCAGTCAAGGTGACACAGAAGTACTCTAGAGAAAGCATTGCAGTATAAGCATTGGGGTTGCTGTAATGCTAAATACAGAAAGGGGGAAACAACAGATAATGACTGATGAGAAACTGTTGTGCTCCCTGTGTAGATGTGTGTTTTCTCTTCTAGGAGGACTATTACTTCTGCACATTCATTAGAAAGGCATCTTTTTGTATGAAAGAGGAAGAAAGTGTTTTTCCTTGTTTAAGCAATCAAATGATTAATTTTAAAGCCACAGAATAATATTTGTATATATAAAATACAAAAAGCCAAAAAATTAAAAGGGAAATAGACACTTCATTAGAGGAACTTGCTGGGATGAAATGTGTGGAAGTACTCTGCTGAGGGGAAAAAATGGTTCAAGTAACAAATCCTGACTGCAGTTTGTTTCTGAGAAGGGTTGTGTGTCACTGTAGTTACTTGGGGCAGTCAGCAGCAGAGGATGTACATGCCATCAGTACAATATTGTAGAGTTTCTAAATTGTGCTACATAAGCTACTAACTGTACCTTTAAAGCAATCTGCTGTACAAAGAGTTTTGCAGAGCCTGGTTTGAAGTGTTGCTGCTACTGCTGCACTCATTACTCTTGAGTATAGTATGGTCAAGCAGGAACTGCTGGCAGCAGTTTGGCTTTTCATATCTCAGGTTGCCACCATTTTTTAATGCCTGGTTATTGACCCATCAGTCTTTCATGCTTATAAGCATCTGATAAATCCGGGAGGCTGTATGGATCTGGAGGAGGTATATTGGTTTCAAGGTAAGCTGTAAGCTAGGAGTACATGGTTTTAAGAGGGCTGACAGAGCAGGGTAGTAGCAAACCTGTGTCCTTTGAACAAGGTGTTCTCTCTCTACACAGATATGTGCATTCCTCATAGCTCCTGGAACCTCATGAGGATTCCACGGTATTGATGGTTAGATGAATATCAAACACTTCAGTGACGCATACAGAATCCCCTCCTCTGACTTGCCAAAATACCTGTCTTAAATCTGCGACAAGAGGAAGAACAAAGTGTTTTCACATCTCTGCCTTATTCCAGAGCATGACTCAGCGGCACTAGAGGAAACTAAATCTGGAAAGTCTATAGTTTCAAGGAGCTCCATGAGAAATATCAGTTTTCCTGAGTGAGGAGTGCTAACCAGGCTTAATTAAAAGGTACAATGGTTTTTATGCTACCAAAGTGAAGTTAGCTCCTGAGAGAAGCAGTTTTTCTGCTTATGTCTGCCCACAGAGATTATTGTTGTTGCTAAATAAAAACCAAGCAGTTTTTCACTTAGCTACTGGCTTTGAACTAAGCAATAACAATGTTTACCACCCATTAAGTCTCAGAATATGCTTGTTGGAAACAAAGGCTCTGTCTTCGGTTGTGTGGGTATTGCTACGCTTGTGAAGAACAAACTGTTTTGGTTATTCTCCTGGCTGGTGAACTGGGACACTGGGCAAGCTGAATCAGGCATCAAGAAGTTGGTTTGCAAGTCAAAAACTTCAAATTGTATACTTCAAATACACCTCTAAACGGTGATTTCAATGTGAACAGCAATTTGCATTTTTCTGTCTTTCTACTTTACACTTCAAAAGATGTGACATTTTTTTAAAGAATGGGGAAGAGCAGAGATTATAATTGAGAGTGGAGTGGGTAGTATTTACAAAACCAGTTTATTCAGCCCCTGGATGAAGATTGTCCAGTAGGATGAGCCTAATTTTTGTAGAAAGGAAAGTGTGCTATTTGTTGAAGGGTCTATTCTTTGCTATCAAGCTTTATGGATTAATTAAAGGAAAAGGAAGAATTTCATTAAAGGTGCATTTCAAAGTTGGCATAAGGGATATATCTCTACAAGGATTTCCACTGAACACTGGCAATCTGTATGCCACTGAGTTGGGATCTGAATTCTATCTGTGCAAAGATGGTGATTCTTTTCCCCTTGTTTTAATGCTACCTATTGCCAAATGCTATTATATCCTCTCATTAAAAAAATAAACCTTTATTCACTTACTCTTATTACTGTGTACAATAATCCTAAACATTCTGAAAACATGTTTATCATCAGCCTTGCTTTTCTTGCATGACTTTAGTAGAACTGTGTACTTTTAATACAAAGAATTACTACTCAAGCATTTTTGTTAGTGGCTGGTAAGTGATTTACTATAATATTTCTTTAAGATGAATAAAGATAGCTGAAATTCTTTTGTGACTGCAACCTTTCACCCACTACTGTTTTTATGCTGTTCCTCTATGGTGCTGTATATTTGCAATCTGCATTCCATCCCAGTCTTTCTCAGCCATACATGATGACAGAAATAAAAGCTGTCAATGATCAGTAATATGTAGTACAGAGAAGGAAATTCAGATCTGGAAGGATGCAAGCAGAGGCTCTGTTGCTAGTCTCACAGGTTTTATTCCATATTTTTACCATAACACCTTTTTGTAGCTTTAGGATATCTCTATAATGTAACTGTGCAGTAATAACACCTTCAGTTGCTTAGTTTCCTTTTCTTTAGCAACCACCTATCTGGTTGTTAAATAGCAACGTTATTTTATACCGTGTTATGTACCTGGGATTTGGGAAGGGAAAGCTATGTAAAGGCTAAACATACTAATATCAGACAGATAGGAAGAGAAGAAGTTGAGACATTTTTTCCCTTGCAAAATTGAATTGGAAAGAATCCAGGAGCATGTACAGAACATTTTAAGAAGAGATCGCTAAAAAAGGGAGCTACACCTCTTTTTTTTCCTGTGGATATTAATGTTCCTATTCTCAGAAGGACTAAAAGACAGCTTCTTAGTGACAAGCACAATACTCTTTTCCACCCAGTTTTATTACTGTTCCTGAGCTGTGACCTGTAGCAGCTCTGTCCTGCTGAAGTGTTGAACCATCTACAGTATACCACCAGGAAGCTGTGCATGACCTGCAGCACTGTGGTGTTTTATGCCGACAGAAGCTGAAAAGCAGGCTGCAGTTAAGTGGCCACAATGCTGCTGTTTTCACAGAGGGGAAAAAAAGACTGGGTTTCTTTGCACAGTTGAATAACATAATTAATTTCTCCATAAATCTTACTATAGCATACTCTAAGTCTTATATTCCTTTAGTTTAGTGTGATCCTTAAACTGCTGCTCTTTATTCTTTGTGATGTTCTTCAGTCTGAATTGCCAGTTTATGTTTCTTCAACCGTCTTTTCATTTCTCCGATATAATCCATGTGTTAGTCTTTCATTGTAAGTTTATACAACCAATAGGAATTGTATCACTCTGCTTACTTGGCAAAGTAGCTCACCTCATGTGCACTGGGCTTTTCAGCTGGAAAGAACTTGTCAATGCCTCAGGCTGTTGTTTCTGTTTCTGGCTTTTTACAACTATTGTTGTAAAGAAGAGCTACATCTACTTGTAGAGTTAAATTTTGCCAGAGGGCTTTTGTCTCTCAATTACAAGAGGTAGTTGGTACATACCTCTAAATGTAGTATATAAATGCAGAGTTATAATATATGATTCTGTCATGGAGGATTTAATGATTTTGTTTGGTTTTTTTTTTTTCATAGGGGTATTTTAGTACTATTTAGTACACTAAATTTCTTTTTTATGTTCAAATAATGTATCTACTTTTACAGTCAATAACAGTGTATTTTAGGCTCTCTCTTTTGCTAGATTATTTTCTGTGCAGGCTGTGGTATTTGCTACGCTGCTGTCCAAGTGACTGTGATCACAACTGTTCAGAGTGTTATAAAGGAGCAGCAGTGGCTCTCAGTTTTCTGTTGAGTTGAACAAATGCATTGCTGCATCCCTGAAAAATAGGCCTCAAAACCATCTTCAGGATCCAGCTTTACAAGAGGGATCTAATAGAAATGCATTATCATGGTGCTTTAGGCTTTGCCAAAGCTTATGTATTCATGCACATCTGCTGCTTAGAACATGATTCAGAATCAGCTGCTCTTCTGAACAGATTCATGCTGTAATCGTAAAAGGACACCCAAATTATAGCTGAGTCAGCAGACACTTTTGTATTAGTGATATGAATAGGTTTCAAGCCAGCAGGGGTCATAAAAATAACTGAATATTTGCCCATGAGTGGAACATGTGGAAGTCTGTATGGTGGAAAACGTAGCAATGATGTCTCCTGGATGTATATCTCTAAACAATGAGAAAGAGAAGGTTTGGGGTATGTGCAATAATCAGGTCCATTTTCTATCACTTGATATTGTACTTCACTCTTTTAAACAATGTTCTCTGATTTTTTAAAACTTTTGTAAAAATGTATTTTCACTGTGTGATTACAGCTGAATTATTTTATAGATCTGCCTTTATTTTATTTCTTTTTATTCATTTGGCAGCTTCTGCAGATGACAATATCTGTGTAGTATGGATTATACCAGCTGTGACCAGATTCCACTGTAGTGACTTGAAGCATTTTCATTATGTTTACTTTGTCTCTGGAGCCATTGAGTTAGTTCCAGATTTAGTATTAAGTCTTTTTGGTAGCTGGCTCCCTGGCTAGCCTCAGATATTATCCTAAATATTTACAAGAGAGGGAACTTTCCTAAATCTTGGGAGATTTGAAGGATAAGCACAAGATTTTGAGTTAAACACAATGTAATTCTCTGTTAAGATTTGGGGTTTGTTTCAAAAGCAGCAACAAACATCTAAGGAAACTGCAGAACTTGAGCATGGCTGAGGTGGGCCAGCACCCCTGGAGTACACAGCCCAGCCTGAGGGTAGCTACAGCAGGATGCCCCACTGGGTTTTCAACCTCTCCAAGACTGGTGACTGTGCAGCCCCAAGTCAGCCTGTTCCTGTGTTCAACCACCTTTTTCTTAGCTTTAAACTTGCATTGTGATTGTCTTGGATGGAATTGATGGAATGGTAAAATTATGGAGCCTCTGACTTTTAAGTCTCTTACACACAACCTGGGTTTTGTTAACATCTAAATGGCAATTGTAATCTTAAACTACGCTTAATATTCAAATTAACATGTCTGTCTATGTTATGGCTATTCTGTGCATAAATCTCCTACTAAGTAATTGCTACAACAGTAATTCTTCTCATAAAAATGCGCCAATTCTTAATATACTTAAAAGATTAATAAATCTTTGGCATCCTTACAAGGAATTTTAGTATTGACATTTCCATACTTGTAATAAAAAATTTCTGTGCAGGCAAACTAGTGATCTGCACAGCATGTACAGTAAGTCACCAGCAGATGGGAATGCAATCCAAGAGTCTTGATCATCTCTTCCCTACCTCTAACTTGGTAATAAAATCAAAACAGAAGCTGCCAATGAACTGTACAAAGTTGTCTGATTTAGCATATGTTTCAAAGAAATGGAATGTTTACCATCCAGAATAACAGAAAATCAAGGCATACTTTTTCTTGGCAAAAATCATCCCAAAGTAGGTTCTCAGCTCTAAAAATACAGTATTCTGTTACTTATGTGTGTAGACAACACTGCACTGTTTGTATACCTAGAAGTTGTTTATGTTGATGTACTTACTTTGGCACTACAATATTCAGCCATGGTTTGAAAGCAGGTTGCAGCTGCTACTGCTGTGTAAGTTACCAGTCCAGGTTTATATATGGAACTTACTTGATTTCCTCTCTTCTGTCTGCTATGGTACATAATGAGGCAGGTGAGCAAAAGAATTCTGTGAAGGCAGCTTGTACTACAACCACTTAATGTTATTTAGAGTTCTTGCAGTTAAAGCCAAAGCCATTAGATGGTGCCATGCTGTAACCAGAATTTCCTCTTCATCTGCTTAAAACGAGCTGCTTGTTCTATCTGGAACATCTTAAATGACTAAACCTATTCTTCCGGCACATTGAATTGTACTGGTCACCCTTAGTCATTACTTGCAAAACCCAGACAATAAATTAAATCTATAGAAAATTGTATTTGTCTCAATGCAAAGACTGTACCATCCAGAAAATTCAACAAAAGAGAAGGCAATGGCAGGCCAGATTTACTGCCCCTTTTTCAGTTGAAAGCAGTGTGCAATCTAAATGATTTACTTGTTTGCTAGCCCTGCATGGTGCTGTCTCCTGGGTTATCATTCACCTAAATGGCCAATGTAGTACAATGAAAATGATAGTGAGGTTACAAATTCACAGCAATTTACTGGTTAGAATCTGAAACTGGTAAATTATTTAATTTCCATTTTTTTCACTTAGTGCTCAAGGTTGAAAACTTAGGCATGAAATGCTAAAAAATAGAACAGAAATTTAGCAGCTTTGGAATACCAGGTTGTAAAACTATGGTGGCAAATTGGTGGGTTTATTGTGTATGTAGATGTTATATTCTTAGGCTTTTGTACGGTATTTGACTTACTACTGTGTGACATGTTTATTCTGATTAATAAAATAACACTACAATATCATCAAAGCCCATCTTAAATGAATTAAGTGCTACTTAACCGACAGGTTTCAAAAAGTACTTGTTATTTGGGGAATCATCATTTAGGTTTTTACCATGTTTGTATGGGAGAGGTATGAAGCCTGACTCTGCATTTTCACGTGTGAAGGGTAAATACAAAATCATTGCTAGTATCTGAGGATGACATACAAATTGTTGGCATCATGACCTGGTCAGGGCAGCCATGAAGAGGAGTTTGGGTTACTCTGTGACCTCAGCCCTGGCAAACAAATCTACCTATTAATTTTACACTTGTACAGAAAAGTGTGGGGTTATAAAGCTGGGTAGTTAGGAACAAGCAGTGCAATTGTATGGAAATGGAAGCTGTATTGTGAGAAGTGGAAATGGAAAATAAACCATAGGTGAATTTTAATGATGATGCCAGTGTAAATCCTTGTTTCTGTAGGAAGATTCTCCCCTGCCATTTCCATTGGTGCATGGCCATGTGGTCACCCAAATAAAGGCTAAGTATTTTCTTTGGTAGGTCAGTTTTAAGCTGGATCAGTTTCCTTATCTGGCTGAATACATGGCCTCAGAAGCTCTTGTGCTTGGCATGGTTGGGAGCTGGGGAATAATAGAATTACCTTTTTCAGTGGAATTCATAATTGATTATGAAAGCAAACCTTGTTACCACACAATTCAGCAGCAGCTCCCATTAAGAAGCCTTGAATAACACTGCAGAATAATGTGAAGAAGCTAGGGAAAGAATTTTATGTATCTATACATCTGTAATTTTACAAGAATTTTGTGTCAAGAGTGATTCAATGGTTGTAGAAAACCTTTGGAGGGGAAAGGCTTCAACATCAGTACCTGAAGGATATCAAAGAAGGACTTTATTACAACATATAGGGCAGCCCAACCAGTAACAAAGTTCATCACCATCTGGTATAACTACCCTGAATCATGACAACATTCAGTATGCTGACTGCATGTCCACCGGGGCATAAATAATGAAAGCCCAGCTGCAGCAGTATGTATTCATAGCATCTGGTCACTGGGCAGGTACCTTCTGTAGGTATCTGATCAAAATCCAGGTCTTGTCAATCAGAAAACTCCTATGGATGTCAGAACATTTGAATCAAGGTCTGGTTTGGGTTTCTTTGCATTTTCTTTAGACTTGCATTGAGACAGTATGATAGACATTTAGCCTTTTCTTTATTGATATTCCGTATCCTAGGAAGAAGGGAATAAATTCAAGGTATCTGTTTTAGGAAATAAGGAGAAAATAAATTCAAGATACTTTTTGTTAGGCTTTGTTTCCTTTGAAATTCTAAGATAGAAAGACTTTGAGAGACCATCTCAATTCTTTTTTTGTTCTGTTTGGCTACCAAGCATTTTATAAACCAGAATTCCTCAGATAAATGAGCATAAATAACTCTTAAGAGAAGCAAAAGGAAGAAAGGAATAGATCAAGTCTTGGAATTAGTATATTCATAGAATCATAGAAAAGTTAGGGTTGGAAAGGACCTTAAGATCATCCAGTTCCAACCCCCCTGCCATGGGCAGGGACACCTCACACTAAACCATATCACCCAAGGCTTCATCCAACCTGGTCTTGAACACTGCCAGGGATGGAGCATTCACAACCTCCCTGGGAAACCCATTCCAGTGCCTCATCACCCTCACAGGAAAGAATTTATTCCTCATATCCAATCTAAACCTCTGCTGTTTAAGTTTGAACCCGTTACCCGTTGTCCTATCACTACAGTCCCTAATGAATAGTCCCTCCCCAGCATCCCTATAGGCTCCCTTCAGATACTGGAAGGCTGCTAAAATTTAATTCATAACCTTCTAATTCTGGAGACCACACTTCAGAAGCAGTTTAGGACAAGTGCAATGAGCTTGGTCCACTCAAGACAACATTTTTCCAAGTAACAAAACCAAGCTAGAGCCTGGCCCCCTTTTCCATAACTGACTGGTTCTGTTCAGGGGATGTTCAGTAGCTGGTCAGTGGGGTGTGGGGATACAGGTCATGACTAAGCTGCATCAGCAGCACTCCAGGGGGGCTCACTGAGTTACAGATGAAGCTGGCATGTTGGCCTGTTCCATTGTCTCACAAAGTTCTTGCACTCCTTATAGTTCATGACATCTTAGAAATGCAGAACGAGGAAGTGCATCGAACACTCATATTACATGATTATTCTAACAAACATTTGTTTGTGAGATGCTTATCTTCACTGCTTGGATTCTGCCTGCTTGAAACAATAGCCAAGCATCTGCTAGTCACTGCAAGATCCTATGAAAGAAAGGCTAAAATTTTACCTCAACTGACACCAATCAGTGAAGCAGATGCTGCAGAAACATTGAAGGGAATTTTAACATCGCTTTAATTGCATGTTGAAAGTTAAATAGTGTTCATCTCAGTGGGACAGTGAGTTAAATGCAAGGAAAAAAAGGATTTTTTGGTCAGTTATTCTTTTTTATTATTTCTCAAATGGTTCAAGTGTTTTCTATATTGCAAACTCTGTTGGTTTGTTTGGCATTGTTTCAGGTGATTTGAGAATGCTCTTTAATGCTGACAGACTGTTGTGACCAGTGTGAGCACAGCAGCTTTTCAGTCTGAAGTACAATTACTTAGTATAAACATTTACTTTTTTGGGTTTGAAAGTTTGTTAAACAGTGTTACAGTTGCTGCAGACTTTTTCTAAATGGCATTATAAAACAGTGGTTGTATTTAGTGTTATCAGTGTTGTTCTCAGGCTAAAGTGGAAAACACAGCACTGCACCAGCTACTAAAAAGGAGAAAAATGACTGCTACTGCTGAACCCAGGACACTCAGTAACCAACATTCCAAAGCTGGCTTTAATACTTAGGAAGGAGACTTAAATTTTAAGGTGAGTTTTGTATCAGAGCAAGTAATTTTTGTGCATGTGATGTCTATGTGAGATGTGAACTCTGATAAGTATTTATGAACTCCTGAAGCTGAAACTGATGACCACCAAATCTTGACTGTGGCAATGATGCAGATTGATACAGATACAATTAGAGGAAACAGAAAATTACATTACTGAAGTGAAAGCAGCAATCTTCTATATTCCACTTCAGCCACTTCCTCTTTTCGGTGATCTCTCCAGCTGAACATAGTAGCTACTTACAAGGAATCCACATGGTTTTCAGATGAATAATGCTTACATCATCAGGAACTTCACATTTATTCTGCTCCTTCAAATGTTGGATTTTCCCAGATAGTTTGTCAAGATGTTTCTGCTGTGACCAGAAAAGAAAGAAAAAAGCAGTTTCTTAATAACCAGTAAGAGTTCTGTTACTACATTTGTTTAGTCTTTAGGGTGAGAAGACCATATTTGTTGTTTTCAGTGCTTACAGTTTCTGTGTCAGTGTGGTACTTCCAAAGAGGTTGTCTTTACTGCTGCAGTTGTGTACTTAGAATCATAGAATCATAGAATAGTTAGGGTTGGAAAGAACCTTAAGATCACCTAGTTCCAAACCCCCTGCCATGGGCAAGGACACCATGTCACCCAAGACTCCATCCAACCTGGCGTTGAACCCAGTCAGGGATGGAGCATTGACATGTAAACCCATTTACAAGAAGTTTATTCATTTGCTTTTCACCAAGGCATTTACTGGCAGGTACCTAACACAGACTCAAGCCTGTGGGTCACAGCCCAAGCATCACAATTCTGTAATGCCGACTGTAGAATTTACTTCACATGAGTAATGTGTATTTGGAAATACCTGAAGCCAGAAAAGGTATGGTGCACTTTCCATAAACTTTCTTCCACTTATGTGCTCTATTACAAGATGCATGCAGGAGAAGACTCATGTTCTTACCAGGCCTCTTCTGAATCTCTGAAAAGAGTGCATGATCTGACTCATTTCCGTCTACAATTCAGGTGTCTTTTAGTGGCAGTTCACAATGCTCATTTATAATACCACATTTGGGTTATTTTACCACCAGAATACATGGTACCAGAAAAGTAAACCAGAAAAGTAAACAGAAGCAAGCTTATGACTGAACACCTCCAAGTCAGAATCCCACCCAGAGGATCATGGAAATTCCTAAGTGCTATATGCATTAAAAAATGCAGGTGGTTTTGAACCATTCTATACATGCTGCAGACAAAAACATAATACAAAAATCTTGAGTATTTTTGTGGTACAGCTGATTATTCACAGTGAGCTGGGAACATGTAAGCTGTAGCATCTGTCCCATTGTTATTCTTGAGTACACATCAGCCATTACCCTACATCTTTAATTCACTAATGTTTATTGCTTGGTAATGGAAAAAGTTAGCATGTTGGCTGACTAAAAGACTTCCTGCACGTGTCTGTGTAGAGCCCATTCTCCAGGTGGAAACACAGAACGTCCCTAGAAGAGAATCACTGCCAACCTCAAACAGTGTACAAAGACACAGTGCTCCAATTGATAGTGATCTTTGCTGGCAGGATTTCAGTCTGAACAGAAGACTCCTTTGAAAGATATTCCTCTTGTACAGAATACTGCAAATGCCCTATACATAAAATCCCATGAGCCCTGTTTTTATTTTGGACAGCAGTAAGAAAGAGGATTTTGGGGGTTGTGGGTTTGGTTTTGTTCTTTTTCTTTCTCCAGAAAGTGTAGATCACTTATGTAGGAGGCAGATGGTCACAGTGGTCATACTCCCCACTTTGTAACTGGCACTTGGTTTTGGCATGATAATGATTTCTTGCTCCCCAAAATAGCTTTAGAGACAGGGTCAATTATATTTTTGGGTTGTACAGTGTGTGGAGCAATTAATTAGTTGCACAAGGCAGTTGGTTTATAATGCAGTGCACTACTTTATAATTGGCACCTTTTTGAGGTCCCATTTATAACAGAGGGGTCTATCTTTTCAGGCAGTTCCTTGTATTAGCATGCAAATACACTGCCTCCCCCCAGATAGTTTTACACACAGAGTCAATTATATTTTTGCATTGCAGGATGTGTGGACTAATTAGCTATAGAGAAATGGGGCACTTGGTCTTCAGATTTCAACATCTTACTACACTAAGTGATTTTGAGACACTTTCAAGGGCAGACTGGGGAGTAAAATAGTAGAAGGGAATTGCACTGGCTCATCTCTCAGACTTTGAATGCAAAATGAGGCATTTTATAGTTCTGTTGTTTCATTATCCCTTACTTTCTAGATCACTGTGAAGTGGATGGGGTCAGATGCCATGCACAGTACTCTGCAGATCTGGGTGAAAACTATGCACGTGGCTTGGCCAGGTGGGAAACATCCTAGAACCAGTGTGGTTAATAGTGTACTTTAGATTCAGGTAGTAGCACAGATTTTAATACACATGGTATTAGTAACTGCTCATGATTCCTCAACTGTTTTGATATCAACAACCACATCACTTGATACAGTTAAAAGCTTTTATCTTGAATATAAAAATATCTGTACTACTCCCTCAGGAGAGCAGATAAATGAGGCAGGAAAAGTTTCCATACATGGTATTTAAGACAAGATTTGTCCTTAAAGTATGCAAATCAAGCTGTAGCTCTGCTAAAAAGTGGTGCTAAATCTAGAAATTAATTTAGGCTGATGGTTTGTACAATTATTCTTCTTGCATGTAACAAGACTACAAATGAAGAAACAGGGAAAATAGCTAATTTGCTTTCTGTCTGTAGTCTCTATGTGGGAATGGTCATTTATAAAACATTGGTCAGAGGTACAGTATAATTACTACAAATACTTGTCATTCTTAGTATGCTGAACAGCCCTGTTCTCTTGGCTGTTAGCAAGTGGTTGCCGAAGTACTGGGGGCTATGAGGTTTAATTTTGGGGTTTAGTTAATATGTTTTTAAAGGGAGTGATGCTCCATTCATCTGTCTATTTATGTATTTTCTGTTACAGGGGGAGCAGAGAAGATATAAGAACTAACAATGCCAGCAAGGAATGAACGAAAATGATAGATTTTTAGCTACCCTAACAGAAAGGTTCCAACTCTAGCCTATATTATAGGTGTGGAGACCAAGTGATTGTATGCTCTTTTCGCACCAAGGAAGAAAATGACACTTGTTCTTGCTTACCTAATAATGATACTACACAGTATGCGCAGTCTGAAATCAAGCAGAGAAAAAAGATAGCTTTCCTGCTGCCCAAGGGAACTAATGGGATTTAGACACATTTCTGAAGCATCTTTAAGAATAGATTCAAATGCTGGAATAAGTTTAGAATACAGCACACTCTCCCATAGGTGTTTCCTTACTCTCAGCTGGGTTTTGCTGGAATGCTCCTAAAACTAACACTTGAGTTAAAAACTTACACAGGAGGGGTTTTCTTAGACCAATGAATTTTGTCATGACTTTACATGAGAAAAATAGCAAGAGATATTTGAAAACTGGAAGTTTTGTGTTGTTTCAAATCATATTTGGAGATATGTTTTGTTCTGTTAAGAGCAATGCCTTGTGCTTTAGTCAAGAGAAAAGGTTAGCCTAGGATATGTTCCTGAGTTTGTCAGAAATACATTTTCTCTCCCATACCTCTCAACATGCAGCATAAGTGTTCCTCTGAAGAGAGGCTGCTTCAGATGTCACATAGGATCACTGTAATTTCTTACCTCAGGATGTGCATCTTATCTTTATCTTTCCTGAGCATCACTCACTCTTAAGAAATTTCTACTTTGTGAATGCAGACCTTTAACAGAATAAAAACCAGATGGCAACTGTCCTTGGTTCAGCAGTAGCAGTCATTTTTCTCCTTCTTGGTAGCTGGTGCAATGCTGTGTTTTGACTTTTGGGCTGGGAATGGTGCTGATAGCACATATGTTTTGAGTTACTGCTCAAATGTTTGGTTGCTCAAGGACTTTCTGAGCCTCATGCTCTGCCAGGGAGGAGGGGAGGCCAGGAGGAAGGAGAGACAGGACACCTGAACCAGGCTAGCCAAAGAGGTATTTCATACCACAGCATGTCATGCCTAGGATGTAACCAGGAGTTACCTGGAAGGGCTGGAGCTCTGGGGGGGATGGAGGAGGTATTGGTCGGTGCTTGGTCAGGCAGGGTGGGGTGAGTTGTGAGTCGGTGGCTGGTGAGGTGTTGTATTCTCTTCACTTGTTATTTCCTTTATCATTATTATTTGTAGTAGTAGTAGCAGTAGTGATTTGTGTTATACCTTTATACCTTTAGTTACTAAACTGTTCTTATCTCAACCTGTGGGAGCTACATTCTTTGGATTCTCCTCCCCAGCTCTCCGGGAGTTGGGGGAGCAAGTTGGGGAGTGAGTGAATGAGCTGTGTGGTTTTGGTTTAAACCACAACAACAACTTATATTATGCCATATGATGTTTCCACTGTAGTCAAAAATAAGTGCTATAATCATTAATGTTATTTCAGATTAACAAACTTTTACTCTTTGACTGATCATAATCTTAAACCAGTTCCAAACAATGGCATCCACATCCTGGGAAATTATTGGGAGTGATTACTGTTTAATTAGTGTTTATATAAGATTCTCGCAGTCATATATACTGGTCTTGCATATTGGTGAACAACTGTGAGTAGAAACTGGATTCAGATTGACTAATTTTTGGTGGAATTCAATTAACTCAGGGTTTTAGTTGAAAATGTATCTCTGCTTCTGAATTGCATTACATCCTTTAAAATATTCCTGGTATGACTGGACTAACAGCACAACAAGCTAATGATACACATACCAAATGCATTAGCTTGCTTTACTTGCAATTTGGAGGAGATAACATTCCTAATTTATTAAAGGAATAGGTGCACATTACTTTGTGTTTCAAATTCTGGTGTCTCAGCTGCTTTGTTTTCCATGTGACATTAAATTGATATGAATGTATCATATCCAAGATTCATTAGAAAAACACCAGTCTCATGTAGGTGTAGGATGGCAGAGGGTCATGGTTTTGTATCAATAGTACAAATGAACGTGCTGTTCATTTTTAGTGATATAAATTCAGAAAAGCATATCCAGCTTCTCAAAATATAAACCTGAAGGATACTGGGAAATCCATTTTTATTAAATCTTTATATTTTTTATAGAGATCTTGTGATAAATTATTTCTGAATAAAATCCATGAAATTAATATTATTCTGGAGCATTAATATAATTCTGGAGCCAAATATAAGATACTCTATTATACATCCCACAGCAGAAAGCCAACATTTCCATGAATAGGCACATAACTCTCTGCTTTTCACATTAATTAAATATATATATATGTATTAATCTATAGAGGTAGCTGTATCAATGCTTGATGCAAAGCAGCTATCTCTCAAAGGTTAATCCCACAAAAGGGCAATAGACTCTTGAGGCTTGGGCTATTACAAATTAAGACCAACTCTGGAGCTTTATTGCTTACTGAAGTTTACGATGCTATTTTATTCCCTGGTGCCCAACATACTCATTAGTTCTCTCTGTTCAGTGTTTCCTCCTGTTGTGAAAAGCAGTGTGCTCTTTATGTACCCCAGCACCTGCCGCTTTCTCCAGAAATTAGTATCCACATTGCCCATTTTCAGCTTCCCAAAGCATAAAGCTCTCAGATTAACTCACTTCTCTTTCTTTGGAAAGATTTCCCCTTCCTCCCCACACACACACACACACTATTGAGTACACTACTTACGCTGCTTTATGTTCTTACACATGCTGAGCATCCTGGATATGAATGATTGCTCTCAACTCTAAAGATCTGTGCTCCAAAAGCTGCACACTCTGAATCATACCATGCTGTAACAGTGTGCAGTACAAATATTAACACATAGTAAGAAACAATGATGCTTATTCCAGAGTCATTCAGCTGTGGATCAAACTTGGTTTTGACTACCTGGCTAGAAAATGTGAGGGTGTGTGTTAATTTGTGTTCAGATAAGCAGATATCACAGTGTTTCAGCTACAAAACAGCTTCAGATATTTTTTCTGCTTGCTTTTATACTGTGTCTATGCATGGCATAAAAGTTACTGTACTTTCTTATTAAAATGTCATTAAAATTGGGTTAATAAAAGTCAAATGTTAATGTAGGACCAAAGCATGTTCTTTGTTTGCATCACTATAATTCGCAGCAGAATTTTACCCGTCGTGTTATATTCAGCTAAATGAAAAACATATGGCAGGCTGCACTTAAAGCAAAATCAATACAAACAAAAGCAAGGATATTAGCAGTGGCTCAGCTGAAAGATCACAAAGACAGATCTAGTATAATTACACAGCACCACACTACAGCCAGATTGTCTTAAAGTGTGTATCTACTTCTCAGGCTCCAAATACAGTTAATTATGATGAGGAATAGCTTCCACAAGACCTGCTTTCCTTGTGCTCAGGAAAAAATGAAAACAGTTGGGTGTAAACTTGAGAGAAAGGTCACAGGTTAATAGAGTTCGTAAATACAACAGCAAGGGAATCTCGACTTTAATTACTATAGTGTAAATTACCTTAGAGAGCCCAAATTAGTGATCACTTAGCTTAGCCATTCCTCCTTCCCAGTAGGTTCTGCTCACTTTAGGGGTTTAACCCAAATTCTCTACATTCCATCCCAGCTGCAGAGATTGTGAACAGTTTGTATAGTTGCAGCTTCTTCTCCAAGAGTTTCAGGATGCTTTTTGCCTCCCAAATCCCTTTCTGCTTGTTTAGTGCAGCTCTTTATAACAGACAGATTGCTAACTTCTGTCTTAACGTGCATAAAGAACATGACAAAATAAACTATGCTAACTTATTAAAGGGAGAAATGCTGACACACAGATAAGAAGAATATCTGTCTGGGGGGTAGTATGGCATTGCAGTTCACATTCCCAAGCAGTAACTGTTTTGTAGGTTCTGTTTACTTTTAATGATAGACCCAAATACATTAAAATTTACAAATAAATGTATTTAACAAGTTGTATATTAACAAAGAATTTCAACACATTCCAGATTTTCAGTTCAATGATAAAGTACAAGTTGGAACATCCATTTTCAATGATTACTTTGAATAAAAACATAAAAATGTCGTGTTCACACTATCATGGCTGTGAACAGTCTGGCTGTAAAGACACAGTTGGCAAAAGCTGGGATATAAAGGAAGAAGCTTTCTTTTATGTTTGTATTTATTTTCTTACTTATAATTTCAATAAGTGCCTGAGTTTCAAACATGGTAAGCCGTTTTGCCAAGATTTGGCATTACAGAGGAGGAATGGGGCCTCTTTATTGCTGTTTTCAGTGTAGATTTATCTTCAGTAGGAGGTAACTGTGAAGTGATTTATGATTTATGGTTACTTATGTTGGGTGACAAACAACAATAACTGTGGTTGTAATCAAGATGTCTTAAGAGGTTTGGTGGCCTGGCTCTATAATGATGTTTCCTAGTCTGAGTTGTCCTATAAGACCTGCAAAAGGATGCTGCAGAGAAACATTCCAACAATGTCTCTCTTTAGAAGGTAAAAAGAAATAACGAAATTAACTGAGAGTAAGTGTAGATGTTTTAACTTTGCAAATTAACATAAATAAATTAAAGTTCTATACAGATGACAAGGTTTCCAGTACAAGGGACTTAGAATGTATCTTACAGTGCTGAGCACAGTGTGGTTTAACTTAAATCTGGATATTGTTTTACTGAAAACTTATTCAGTGACAATTTCAATAGTAGTAGTACAATTAGTAAAGCCAAACAAGTGAAAAATAGACCCTTAATAAGGCACATTTAGGTAAATATGCAACTTTTTAATTCTAGCCTCTCTGGAGTAGAAACAGATTCTTAGTTTAGTTCTTTTAATATAACGTCTACAACGAAATCTTTTATATGACTCCCAAGATAAAAAATGCCCTTTCCCAAGCGGCAACGTGCGATGCTCTTCCTTGACCAGAGAGAGCATCCTTCCAGGAGAGGGGGCTGCCGAGCCTGTGACTCCAGCAGTGCCTGCTCCAATTTTATCTTGCTCCGGGGATGTGAATTGCAGCATGTTCTAAACTTACCCATGCTCAGCAAAGCTGCCGCTATAGAGTGGAGAGCTAGTTGAGGGATATGTCGCTGTACTGCAGCCCCTAAGGAGAAGAGATACCACAGGATGTCTTAAATGCAGGTCATGAAACAGGCCAGCCTGTATTTGTTGTGAGTGTAAAGCAATGCAGGGAAAACATAGTCTAGTACTGTCTGGCAAGGATTCCTGATACTCCTATGTATATTACTTCCCTGGGACATACCAGTGTGAGGCCTGTGAGCATAAACAGGAATTAGCAGAGTCAGTGAGAAGTCAGGCAGGAGATGCCATGGAGATCTCCAGAATGCTACCAGTAATTTATTTAATAGATATTTTTTTCTTTTCTATAGTAAAAGTATGTTTATAGAAGTAGCAAAAACCATAGTCGATTTATTTTAAGCACAGGAAGAACAAGCTCTGAGTTATGCAGTGGTTTTGCTGTGTATTATTGTACTTCCAGAGTGTGGTCTCCCATAGCAAAGAAATAGTATCTTTGAATGGACCAGGGAAAAAATGTATACTATTCAGTTGAGCTATGCTGATCTGGTCTGCTTCCAAACCAGAAAACACAACATGAGCTGTGACAGTAGTTTCACTTAGTAGTGCCCTAAAATATTACCTGCTTTTCCTTACTGTGGCCATGCTGGTGCTTTGTTCTCTTAAATTGGGATGTTAATTTTCAGTTTCTAAGGCAGAATGTGAGCATCTTACCTGATTGTTTGAAACTCCTCTGTGGAATAATGTTCTCCCTCAGGAGAAATGTGCTGTTGGACCTACTGAATCTGACATATAGGGTTGTCATTCTTGTGCTTAGCTAGCATTGATCTTTTCAGCATTGTTAATGGGGACTGCGTATCTCTACTCACAGTCCTGTCTTTGCTCTGTAACCAAATCTGTGAAATCCATATCTGGTACAAATACAAGGGTAGTGTATTTTTCATCATCAAAATCAAGAAGAGCTTGTTACTGCACTTTGCATGGACAAGTTCTGTTACTCTGCGCTGCTCACTCTTAGATCAAATGTAAAGATATGTTTGCTGTTGACCTCATTTAAAAGCCCTCTAGAGGAAAAGTCTGAAAAACTTGATACAGTTTGGCATGGTTATTCATTATGCATGGGAAGTGCATTGCTTCATTTTCATTAATTTTACATAGAAATGAGACACAGAACAACATGCTTTTCTCATTTTTGGGAGCTTCATAATGCCTATGTTATGTTCTCGATGCAGAACCACTTATAGACAGGCAAAACCAAAAGCATTCCATATTCCCCAAATTATTAATCCATGTTTAAAGAGGATGGGATTGTCCTTGCTTTAAATGCTGGCATCTTGTTACTTCTCCTGGCATGATGCTATTTCTGAAGACTGAATGACTGACAACAATGGAGAACATTCAGGTGTCCTAAAATATAAATACTTCTTTGGCATATCATTGAAAACGGTAACTAATCATCATGATGTGAATGTATAGGCTATCAAAATACAAGAGCAAAGATACAGAAGTGTAGCCTTACATGTACTGGACTAATGGTGTCGTGCACAAAAAAAGATTGCAGTAAAATACAGCCTGATTGTTGAGTTTCACTTAATAGGGTTGAGGATTCCTTTTTCATTCAATAACACCAGATTTCTTTCTCTCTATTTTTTTCTGTCTGAAGGAGATGCAGTTGAAAGGTCAGCATGTCAAATTCAGGATGATTTTTAGTAATTAAAGAGTAAGATATTATTTGATATTGAAATGTATACTGCTTTTTTAAGAGCATGCACCTAAAGCTCAAAAAAATCTTGTGGAACTCTTCACACAAATGTGATGATTTACATACTGGTGAGAACAGAAATATAAGTATTTTCTAACCCCTTATAGAATCCTTTATAGAATAATACAAAATATAGCATAATCTCATGAATATAATCAATATTAAAGGTATTTTATATACTTGCATTCAAGCTCAGACCTATTCACGATGACTTTAGTCACAAAGCTGCATCTGTCCCATGGACCCAAAAGACTGCTATGGTTTGCAAATGATGAGCAGTTACTTTTTCTCTTTTGCTTCCTATCCCCTCTCTGCAGCATCCATCCTCTCTTACCCAAACTCTCTTGTTCTGAACCTTACAAATGTCATTGTGAATCAAATCCTGCCATTTTTAAACTTCCAAGATGACTGTTTTTTATTTATAGTATAAATTACATTAGTTACAATTAGTTACAATGGATATTATCTAAAATCCATGATCCTGAATGACCTAGAAGTACTACATATTATCATCTGAGTATAACTAGTCCTGATTATGGATTTTGCATTGTGTGTGAAATGGTAAATATCTGTTTGTTTATGGTATTCTTTCCAGTGGATAAAGCATACACTAACAATAAATTGCATGTAGTTATCACTTCTCTGTTTTAGTTACTAAAGATACACATTCCCCCTCTGCAGTCCTATTGACTCTTTCATGATTCACTTATAGTTTAGAGTAAAGTTGGACCCAAAATGTTCACTTCTGATGTAATTTAGATTTTGACATCTATGGAGATTTTGCTCCTTACCTTCTGCCTTGTGATACCTCATATGCCCAGGGAAGCTGTGAATGCTCCATCCCTGGGGGTGTTCAAGGCCAGGTTGGACAGAGCCTTGGGTGGCATGGTTTAGTGTGAGGTGTCCCTGCCTATGGCAGGGGGGTTGAAACTGGATGATCTTAAGGTCCTTTCTAACCCTAACTATTCTATGATTCTATGGTTCTATAGAAATTCCATTCAGAGACTCAGAAAACCTAATGTTTTAAGTGGAATGTCTGAGTACATTTTGCATAGCAGTTATTCCCAGTATTCCATAACCAAAGTTACAGCAGGAAGAGAGAAACAATTAGACACTTAATGTAGTCAGTGAAGTATGGGGGTCAATAAGAGTAATGTTACTTAAACGTATCTATATTAAAAAGCATAAGTAAAGGTCTTCCTCAGCTGAAGACACTGGATCCTTTATTTCCTATCATATCCAGTCAGAATACAGTTTTCCATGCAGGCATTGCAGCAAAAGAAAAAGAGAATGCAGAAACAGGCCTTTCTCTGTTCCAGCCACCCAGGCATCCTGAGTCCAAAGTGGTGATGGAAGCTGTTCTTTTTCCTTCCCACTTAATCCAACCCTGAGCTGGATTAGCAATGGCGCGTTTCTTTGTCAAAGTGCAAGCTTAGACTGGATAACCATGCGGATATTCCCAGCTGGGAATCCTGCTTTAAGTACCCTCACTTGACACACATACACAGTCTCTTGGCTGCCTAAGACCCCTGCCCATCTGTTTGAATGGCACTGTGCCCACTTCCCTAGGTCACTGGCCATTTTCAGTAAGGCATTACTGCCAAATGAGGATTGGTTCAGATGGACAACTGACATAGCATTACTGCCTGCTCTTCTGGTTGCAACGTTTTTCTATCTCATACTATAGGAACCTGTGTTATAGGTGTATATGGTCCTGGTCTATTTAGAGCTGCATAGGCAAAATCTGATTGAAGCTGTGGCAGTGTTACCAATGATCTGATTGGAAACAGATAAGAAATATGTCTTCTTTGTCCTGGAGGGAAGACACAGTAAAAAATGGGTCTGCCAACTGAGTCCACACTTTGCTGTGTAAGTGCTTTATAGATGGCAGAGATGCCTGGACATAAACAGCAATTCTTGGCAATTGATGAAGCAAGGAAGAGCTCAGCCTCACTGTGGTGATTCCAAGGGAGTTCAAGATATGCTTTACTTAATGTTTTTTGTTTGTTTCTGCACAATATTTGAGTCTTACTTTGACCCTTCTCCCTGGAAGTCAAACTATCTGACTTCTTGACCAGCTCACGTCCAATATATGATTTATGTTTAATGTCTTTGTGAAGATCTCACATCCCAAGCCATGTTGGGTCCTAACAGGCGTCCTAACAGGTCCTAACCTGTCCTACCAGAGGATTCCTCTGCATTTTGGGACATTCACAGTCTGAGAGTTTTCTTGAACGAAACATGATGAAATACTCTCACAGATAAAATCCCAATAAAAATAATCCCAGTAAAAACAATTCTATGCCACTTTTACCCTTTTATATTTTTACCTGAGAGAAAATTGAGCCCTGTCTGTTGCAGTGTAAAGGCACAGTGGGCCTTTACATGGGCTGAATGTCAGTCAGGGCTCTTTTATTTCCTCTGCTGCTGGGTTACTTTATGACCCTTATCAAGTCTCTGAACTTCTATGTGGCTTGGTTTGCTTTTGTTGATAATTAACTGAAGTGTAAATGATTCAGAAACAAGATTTCTACCCTCATCTTGGCTTGGGGTTCAGGTGCTATTAGATCAAAAGTAACCACGCTGAAAACTTCATCACTGATCTTTCATTTAGCCAAACATATTCTTACCTATTTGGGAAAGTACTGACTGACTTACATAAAAATAGGGTTCTGTAACAAGAGAACATCGTGACACATATCCTGTGCTGTCACTCATCTGTTTGTCCTTCTATTCCATATTCAAATAGGAGTGAAATATTTTAGATCCTTTAAAACAAAGAACGTAGCAAAAAAGCAGAAGGAATTTGCTCTACCCATGATATTTCACAGCATCCCTCATGCCTAAAATGAAAACCAGCTCTTTTAGCTAGTATATGTGGCTGGCTAGCTCTATATGTGTGTTATAATGCACATACAAATACAGTGTATTAAAAAGAAAGGTTTCATATATGCTTGTAGTTAGATAATAACTTCTCATGGTGTCATTGTTATGTACATGACTGTTCTGGATATAACCAGTGTCATATGGAAGCCTAAAAACAGATACCCCCTTCAGTAAGACAAGCAAATGGCAGCTTCAATTCTTTCTGTAAATGTAGGTCAATTCCTGCAGAAGGAAATTTGTGCTTCCAACTGCAGAGCACCACGTGTGCAGTTCTGGGTCCCACAGACTGTAGGTGTTGCCAGCAGAACACCTTCTTAGGCTTCTTGCTAGCTAATTGTGCATCCTTTTCCTTAGCTCCATGCTGTGTTTGAGTTGTATATAGAATACCTTTCTCCATTCTTAGTTTAGGTGCTTGGCAAACGCATTTCTGCTTTGGAAATGTAGGATTTTACAAGTTAAAACAGATGTATTGTTGTATTGTTTTCTTCCTTCTATCCCTGTACCATAAATGTGTTCCTAGTATCCTTCTAAAAATAGCATATATGTTTTGAAGCTCTCTGAAGTTAATACTAATAGAGAATGAACTATAAGGACAATACAAAAGCTTCTCCTATCACTGCTCAGATATGAGAAGTTTTAAGAGTGAACGTGGTCATATTTCCTATTTACTCTTAATCCTCCATCCTTCCAAATTTTATTGAGGAACTTCTAAAGGTTTTTACCCATTAGTGCAGGAGGTGTTCACCCTGTCTATCCTCCTCCCACATGTGGCCACAGTTTGAAAACAGCCTTGAGACTTTATTGTCTCTGAAAGGAAAAGGCCCAGTTGAGAATATGGTGGGACAGATATTTTGTTGTCTGCACCCTTTGTGGCCATCCAAGAAGCAGGTGATTATGCTGTCAGAATGTTTGTGTTTGTGCATATATACGTATTTATGCACTCCTTTAAAGAACACCTGTGTGTATATTTGTATATAGAAATGTTACCCTTGAGGGGTGCTTCCTTTAAATATGAATGGTTAGAAAAGAAAAGCTCCCTGGAAGCAACAGACCTTCCACTTTACATCACAGCTAAATCCATGCAGTCTACACACATTCTAAGTATACTCCGTGTGTGTAAAAACCCACCACCTTACACTTCTGGAAAGGAAGCCAGCTTCTTTAAAATGTAATTGGAGAAATACTGTAGCATTCTCTGACTTCCACAATGGAAGGAGAATCAAATCAACCATTTACATGAAATTACAATGTACACACAAATTAGAGAGCTTCAAAATCTATTGTTACGGAATTTGTGGAACTGCTCCAGTATCCCAAACACCGCTACTGCCTCTGAAATACATTCATGTGCAGTTTAAAACAGTCTCACAACCTCCAGTGCAGCAGGACAATGGTTGAGGAGACAGGATGGCTGACAGGATGTCTCTGAGGTTTATAATTTAGAGAGAGGTCTCTGTCAGAATCAACACCATTATACTGATGACATTAATCTCAGATAATATCTGATAGAGAAGATCTGCTGTGATAATGTATTTACTAAAGATGTTTTACCAATAATAGTATTATCAGAGTGTATGGGTGCATAAAAATGTTTGTTGCTATGGAGTTATAACTTTTATATGATGCTAACATGGCAAAACTTTACAATACCCACAGCATTCTGTGTAGCTATGAGCGCTTGGTTTAGATTTTGCTAGCTTTTGGGAACTTAAAGATAGAGGCAATTCATGGAAGTGCTAGGAGGATGTCTTGGCAAACTGAGTAAGCTGATCAGTCCCTTTTGATAGGCCCCTTTTAAAAGGTTATACAAAAGAACTGTTTTGTTTGAGCAAATTGCCTTCTACTTGGTGAAAATCTTATATAAATGAGTCCCAGATCAATACTTGAAGCTGCAAGAAGAAAAAAGAAAAACAACATAAAAGATAGATCAGAAGCTATATTTTAGCAAAAATGCCTCTTAAGTGCTGTTGTCTGACACTGTGAACTCCAATCAACGTGTCAGGATTTGGGAATTTGAAAGGAAATAGGAATCAGACCTGACAATCCAGAGTTGAAATCTGATAAACTGACAGGCAGTGAAAATTGCACATGTCTGCAGGGAATTGGGAGAAAAGGAGAGACAGCTCTGTAGAAAGTCTTCTCACCATGCACAAAGGCATGTGTTTTATCAGAATGGATTGCTTGTGCAGCGTGTGGCAGGTTGCCTTGTTGTTTGAATGGAAGCTTTTGCAGCTTGTAAACTGCTGGGTTTCAGACACATCTACACTATACTATGACTTCTGTCGGCTTACAGTTTCATTTCAGTTGCTGTCCCATTCTTGCAAATGAAGCAAACGTGATAAAAACAGGCAAGCAAAAAGGAATGAGAAACTTTATTCCAAAAGCTTTTTTTCTAGATATTTGTTCAAATTTGACAAAATGGGTTAAAAAAACTGGTTTTGTCAGTAGTTTCAAACAACTGGATTCTTCATGTTGCATCTTTCTAAGCATCAAAGCCTTTAGATTTGTGTAATACTTTTGATGTGAGACTCTCAAGCCATGCTGCAAATGGTCCATCTTATAATATTTTATTCACAGAGACAAACATTATTTAAACATATTGCAGGCCATAAGCAGAAAGATTGGGTGACCTGCCCCAGATCGTAGCCAGGAGTCTAACGTGGGAACAGAACTTAGGACTTCTGACCCTCTTCTGGAACCAACTCCTGAATCTTGCATAAAAATGCTCTTAAATGTGCTTTGTGTAAGAGACCAAAGAAGTTCTGGGACATCTTTAGTGATCTGAGTTCAGCGCACTCTCTCTGGGAGCAGGTAGTAATTCCAAATGCTTCACCCGCTCTGTGGCATGTTTTGTAGTTAATTCATTCCTGGATTTTATCTTAGTCCTCTGAATACAGGGATTAAATCTCCTCCCCCCCATCACCTCTCCCCCCATTATTAACTCTTGTAACTCAGTTTTGTTTTCAGACATATAAATATGTTTTGTGCATGCGGTGGAAGTGGAATCCCTTTGTGTTGCTAGAATCTTTGTAACTCTTCTCTTTATAGTTTGTTTGAAATTTTAAAAGATCCTTGACCCTGTTGCTTTTACAGCCTTTACAAACACCACAAAAATTACAACCTGTAAACTGCTTTATGTCATTTTAGCTTTAGTATATAGTCTTATAAGAGCATAAATACCACTATTATTCGTCATTAGAACAGTGTTCTTAAATGCTTTGATATGTAAAGAAAGTTTTCTGAATTTAATCATTTCTTCCCCTGTTCTCCTGGAGACATTAGTAATAACAAAGAGAACTGTCAGCTCTGAAAACCAGCATTCATAAGACTTGATGAGATGGCTAAACATGCTGGAAAGTTTGGTTTTGTGTGTTATTGACCATATCTGAAATTAGAGCGCCATGTCATTTAGAGGATTGTAAGCTGTAGGGCCAGAAAGCAGAGGGGTGTTGCAAGGAACTGGTATAGAGGAATATGGAGAGGGCGGGGTGCTCAAAGGGCTACAGATTGTCAGAACTCATCCCAAATCTGGTTGAGTCTAATTAAAACTGAAGTTGTAGTTTTGATTTGTGTATTGTAAAGTATGAAAGACCCTTCTGATCTCTTTGTCACTGAGAAAAGGCCTTGCTGAGAAAAGGTCACTTTGTCACTGAGAAAAGGTATTGCATGCCTCTGGTAGAGAAGGAAAAATAACCACCTTCTCTTAAATTATGATACTGTAGGATACTGCACAAAAGCATCCAGTCCCAGGCTGCTGCTGTTTTACCATCTATTACCTTGGTTTCCCATAGCAGCAGCAGTAGATAAAGTGAGTCTGATCATCTCAGCTTCAAGACTAGCTTTACGTTCATGGATTCCCTACATAAATCAAGTGCAGCTGTGTCTGAAACAATTCTCTGCCAAGGCTAATAGAGCCGTTTCATTCTTGTATCAGGCAGTAAGCAAGGTATAGTTGTTTATGCAGCTGGGAACCTTATGCTTACTGAGTTCACTCAGTCTCAAGCATTATGGAGCATAATCTAACCAGCTGGTTATGTTCTGTACAGGCAACTTATGTGGAAGAATCCATCACAGAAAAGTAAGTATTATGTTCTCAAAAAGGGAGGAGTGTCATTTGGTTTCTTTTAGCACTTTTAAATCACATGCTGCTATTTCATTGGAGATAAAAATCACCTGCATTCATTGCAAGAAAGGGAAAACCATGTCTACTACTACATCTTAAAATAAGTGAAAGGTTGTCTGGCTGGGTGTCTTTCCATCTTAACATGTATTTTCACCTTAGAGAATGGCTGCCTGTTATTGATTTATATAGGAAAAAATATAACCCAGAATATATTAAATGTGGTAGATCCTATTCAAACTGGCAGCACGTGTAAATTTTCATCTGTTTATTGGAGGAAAAAGGATTAGCCACTTCCAGTTTTCTTTTGACAGATAGATTTGTTTTAAAAGGGATACGTTGTTATGTGGCTCTTGATATTTCCAATGTGCTGTAGCTTTGCCCATCCTGTGCCTTGTTCTATTTAAAATATCCTTAATGGGAATGCAGAAATTTTGTTGCTTGTTATCTGAGACTGAATATGTTTAATTAAAAAACTTTCATGCATGTTTGTTGCACCTGTTTTTGATGACAATTTGACCCAGAGGATCTGCATTATTTGACTATCATACTAATAGGCTTTTGCTTCAATTTTGGCCAGTCTGACAAGTGAAAAATAGATGTCTGTCATGTGACAAGCTGCTGAATATAAATCCTGTTAGCATTTGCTCCTGAGAGAAAAATGAAAGGTGAGAGTTGGGGAGGGGGTGGAGGAAAAATGGGGAGTTGGAGGCTGGAGAAAGAAGGAAGCATGTTAGCTACTCATAAAAACATCAAGCCAAGAAGAGAGACCTGACCAGGTTAGTAAGTGGTTAGTGGAAGCTAATAAGCCAGTCAGCTCTCTCCAGCTGCAGGTGCCCTAGAAACACCTCATATATGCACCACAATCTAATTGATAAGTAAATAAAAGCAGTGAAGAGGCACATTTGTGGTGCTGTATTCAGGTGTATTACCAAGTCAGCCTGATTCCTGAACTGACTGCACAAATGTACTGATAGTTTGCAGAAGATGCTTATAGACAGGTTTTCATCTAAAAAGGCCAGCTAGCTTGCATGTGACCACAGACTTCAGAGGCCTGCAGCACATTCTGTTTGTTTTCTGCAGTAAAGGCAGGATCAGGTTTCTATTCACATATCTGAGACATGGCCTTCATTTAATTCTGCTACCTTATTTTTGGAGGGAGGTGGTTTACAGGTATTGAGAATTGACTTTGCCAGTGTCTGAGAACCTTTGCCTAAGCAGAGAAGGTTCTGCTTCTGCCTGGTGGGAGACAAAAGGGCCACAGACATATTCAAACCTCCACATACCTCAACAGTTTATTACCTTTTTCAGAAGTGAGTGGTTTAAGCTGCTACTGACTCATTAGCTCTGAATTAACAAAGGTCCCCGCAAAATAGGATCTACGTAGTTAGAGATACATGTGTTGAAATGCTGTACAAGCATGAAGACCTATTTATTTGGTAACAGACAAACAGAAAAGATCTTTTGACTGTTTCTACCCAAAGAAGCTTGTTAAAGGTCAGTTCCCTGCCAGAATTCAACATAACAGTACAGAGGGTGAGGATAATACGTGAGGCTGCACTTCTAGGCTGTCTCTGTGATTGCCAGCATCTGTTGTGGTTTTCAGACTTGTCCAATGTGATTTGCTAATACAGTTGTGTGTTTCATGCCACGCTACTGAATGCAAATATATGGAGCATGTTACATCCAATATCGCTCACCCTCAGGGATAGTCTTTATGCCACACTTCCCTTTATACATCCCAAGATGTATTGTGAAGATAACATCGATATATAGATGAAGTTGAATCAAACTTGAATATTGTATTTACATCAGCAAAAATGGACTTCAGCTGCAAAATAGTTGGGTTCAGATTTTAGATTTACAGTAGTAAAGAAAAGTTTAGCAATGATTTAAAGAACATTGTCCTTGCTTGCCCTTGAATTTCTGACTGTTCTCCTTAGGTGGAATGTTCTGTGGGATATGCCTTCAAGTAGTCTGTATCTGAAGGTCAAAATGATGATTGGTAGTATTTAGAAACTGGAATTGGAGTTGTTTGGGTTTTTGTTGTTGTTGTTATTGTATATGCTAATAAGTGATGCAGGGAAGTTAACTGTCTAGAGGAATAGATTCTAGCTTTGTGACTCATGCTTTTACTATCAGCTCAAGGGATACATGGATTTGAACTAAGCTAGTTAACAGCATTACCATCAGGATGGAAAAATCAAAATGAAAGTGTATTATTCTATTTGTAACCTGTGGTGGTTTCTAAGAATTCATATTCCAGATGAGATTATATTCCACTATAAATTTCTTGAAGGGAAAGTAAATACCTGATTATCATTCCCTGACCAGCCAAATTCATATTCTCAGATACTATAATGATAGATGAGATATGAAAAGACAGAGGGAGAAGCTCTCTCTACTGTTACCATCACTTTTGAACTGTTCTAGCTCTTTTGCGTTTTTTTTGTTAAATCAAGGCTTGTTCTAAGGAGTTGAAAGTAGAGATTGGCAGGAACCAAATATTTATGCAGAGGGATCTAAATTTTCAGCAAGTCCTGTGTGTTACTTTGTTATCAAAATGTCTCACCAACATCTCTCTGTAGAGATCATAATGCATGTTGTGACCATAGCATATTTTCATATTATAGTTTAGTTTGTATAAAATATACATCTCTTGTACAACATCTCTTGTATATCTGTTAACATCTTTTAGTAACTGAGGTACTGTCAACTTCTCTAACAGGCAGAGTTTGATTGAGTTCTATATGGGACAAAAATAACCTTTTACTGTGCTGGCATCTTGAGAAAAGCTTATTAAAGTGTAAGATGTGTTCTTGACTAACAGGAAAACTTCACTGGTTCCCAGCACTTCTGTAAGTCAGACAACATATCTTCAACCAAACTTCTACCTCTTTCTTTTTCTGAGCCCTGTGCAACCCCACTTCCTCTGCGCCTTGCTCCTGCCCTGAAAACAAGCAGGCACCTGGGACTTGACCTCCTCACCAGTGCTCTTACCCTTCCTATCCACCTCACTGGCCTCCCATGGAAGGCTCTCTAAATAAATCCTTGCTCGAGCACATGCAGCAGATGACTTTCTTTGAGAGCTTTTGAGCAGCTGACCAGAGTTCTGATAACCACAAATCTATTGATCCTCCTAAACTGCGTTAAATGCGAAAGGTGGACAAGCAGGTGAATTTAAGGCTCCTTGCCCCTTCCCTCTAGACTATTCACCTACAAAAGAGCAAAGTAAAATCCTATGCACAGTCACTAGCTGCAATGCTAACTTCTATTAAAACAGTAGGAGGTGAAAATGACTTGGTTAAAGGCAGGTGAGACAGGCCCCTGGGGACCAGTGGGGAAGGGAAGGCGAGTAAATCAATATGTGCCATGGGATAGCATCGTGTCTGAAATGGCATGATAATGGCAGCAGCTGAAGCTTGCATTGATGCAGCAGGAAATGCCTTGTGCTCCACTGATGACTGTTGTTCAGTTTCAGAAAATACAGAAAGTTCTGTTTCATTATTAAAAATCAGCCGGAAGGTGTCTGTGTATGAGGTACAATGTTTACAGACTGTTGGAACAGTCATTTACGTTACGGAACACTACTCCTACTGTACATGCACAGGAAGGTCAGCAAGTTATTTTACTATTGTTTTTTACTTGCAAAGGAAATGAGGAAACAATGATCTAACCCATTCAGTCTTCAGACTAAAAATTTACAATATAAGAAGTGGTTTAGCCTATTTAAATAATGGCTGTGATTATGGCACACTAATATGGTGCGTTCCATACTACAGAATATGTTATGAATAGCATGCTGAGTGATTTTCTTAGTATATGTAAATTACGGAGAAGCACAAAAGATGCATCTCTGAACTGTTTTTGTATAGCTGATTATAGGTCTGACTGCTATAGGAGGAGGCTGAAAGAGCTTTGTTGAGAGGCAGTGATTGATTAGTAAAGAGTGCAACAGCAACAGACATAACATTGCAGTTATAGATTTTCCATACTTTATCTTCAGGGCTTGTAAAGATACAGTGGTGATCAGATGATGAGGTTTGCTTTCACCTTGCAGTAACACACAACAAATTATAGCATTCTGCAGTGCCACAAACATTTTCTTTTGTAGAACACCAAGTAAAACTCCTCCACAATGACAACTTTATAGTTAGATATTGTCCTTATTCCTTCTATTCTCCTTTAGTGAGAGATGCTTCCAACAATAATTTAATGTCCCAAATTTAGAAACAAAGTGGGAACTGTACATTGAAACACTTAAGGATTCTATTCTTACTAAATTGAAAGTGAGTGGAAAGTCACATGTGAAGCATGTGTGCATTTTATTCCTGCTGATAGATATAAGAGATTTGCTGAAGAAGCTTGTATTTAGACTCAGAGTTAACCAGTACAATGGCCTGTAGTTAAAAATTGTATTTATTAGAAGACAGTAGCTTTGTGTACTTGGTTAGCAAAGAGAAGATATCAACAGACCCAGATCAGCAAGTGACTAGGATATGTAAGAGTTGATATTTTTATGTGTAAGTCAAACCCTGGCTGGGCAAACACCCCATTTCAGCTATAGGACCCATCAGATGGGCACTGCTGGAAAGAATGTGGATTGTTATTCATTAGCTGTAATTTTGCTGCACGCCAGTAATAACTATATAAATAGCAAGAGAGAATAGAACTGCCACAACAAAAAATGCTCTCTTTACCACAGAACTCCTTTTTAGAGATGTGTCTGTTCAAATAGGTTCTTGGAATATTTTTGCATTTTTACATATATTTCCAATAAATCTGCGCTTACCTAAGCAGGGTCTATGTTACTGGAAGTTTAGTTTAATAGGAGTTTAACAGTAAGCTGTTTAAAGGCTGCTGCTAAGTCTACTGATCTTTCTGTGGTTTTAAACCCATTTTTAGTAACATTTTGGTTCTCACATGGTGACATGAAAGGCTGTAGAAATGGGATATTCGACATACTCAAATTTAGAGAGACATAATTGGAATAAGTAGGTAAAATATAAGATGGATAAGAAGCACTAGAATTTTTCCTACAGTAGCCTGTTCTCTAAATTGACAATAGCCCTTTTGTGTTTGTTATTTGTTCTGAATTTAATTCACAGCACACCCTGTTTTTTCCATTTGCAATATAAATGAAGAATGAGAACAGAGCACATAAAGTTCTTACTAAACAGTCTTTTTATATTTGTAGGTACAAGTATTTTAGAGACTATCATAGAACAAAACTATTTTTGAGAGAGAAGCTGCTTTCAGAGGATGTGTCTCCTCCAGGATAATTACCTTTTGCCAAGCTGCAATTTAAATTAGCTGGAGTATTCCTCAGTTCCTAAAACCCTGGTGAAATCTTACTCTGAAACATCCACCTTGTTTTGTTCAGTTTCAGGGATGATTTTAGTTTAGTCTTGTGTGAAGTAATCCTCATACATATATCTGTAAATGTAATACAAATACATATGCACACATATACATGTGCTTGAGCCCCTAAGTGCTTCCTCAGGATAAATACTGTCATAAAAAAACCCATGAGGTGAACATCTCTCTTTGATAATGTGTTTCTCTGGTATGTGAGTAGAACACTGAGTAACAGTCTGTGGATTTCTGTATGGGACTTATGGTTAAAAAAAAGCCCTGTATTCAATATTAGTCCAGATCACTTCTGTCTGTAGAAGCTGTCACTGAAAAATGCCTCATGCTCAGAACATCATCGCTAATGATAGTTTCCATTTTCAGCATGTATTAAAGAAAACTCTTTTGTTCCGCATAGAGCCCACACAATGACACAGCATTTAGTGATCCCAATGTTGAAATGTTGAGTGAACTTTCATTAGAAACCTTAAAATGTGTCCAGTCCTTCTGCTGGTGTATATTATGTATATACTGGTGTATATTATATATATACTGGTGTATATTATGTATATACTGGTGTATGCATTGTTTTGCTGTAGCAAGTGGAGGGACAACAGTTAAAACACTAGAGGGTTTTAGTCTAGGCTTTCAGTTTTTATAATAACCTGGAGTATGATACAAAGCAAGACTTGCCACATCCCACACATGAGATGAGTTGAGGTGGACAGTTTCCTGCTGTTCCGGTACCTATATTAACAAGCAGGTACTCATGTTGAACCTGTTCTGTGTATAAAAATGACAAAGTTGATTTTGGAATCTCACAGGCATCAGGCAGCACCAAAGTCATACAGTTATAAATAAATAAACAATGCTGTGTAATCAGCTATCTTTGTGATATCAAAAAATGTCAGCACATGCAGGCATGATGCATTCCAGATTTTGCATAGGATTTAGCAGCAGCCTGTTTCAAATAGCAGCAGAGAAAATCCTTTCCTATTGACCCAACAAGAAAACAGTGTGAATTCTAAGATCAGTTGCTTGCCAACATCTTTTTCCAAGATAAATATGTGTATATTTGTATTTTAAACTTTTAAATTACTTTCGTCTGATGATCTTAAATAGATTTCCAAACTTTGATGAGTATGTAGCATCCAGTATTTCTGGGATCTATGGGATCAGACCCTTCCCCTCTTGAAATCAAGTTTGTGATGAAAGCAACTGTTGTAAAGTGCACTTCAAAACAGCTTAAAATGGGAAATGAGAAACTTTAGTGGAGACTTCAGGTGAATTCATTAACTACATTGTTACTGCCAGAAATATGATCAGAATAAATATTGAAAGATTTCATATGCTGCACCAGAGCCTGTTAATGTCATCCTAAGACGTTGTTTGAGTACTGAATCTGAGAGGAGGGAGACTCATGCTATCAACATTGTGTCTTGAGAAGGAATAAAAAGCAGGCTCCTCGTGGTAAATACCGAACACTACAGGCTTGCCAAGTCCTCTGTGGCACTGGACTCTAAACATGGAAAGCAAATAAACCAGTAACTGTTTTGCAAGTAGGTCCATTCAGATTGCCTCAGCAGTTTGGTATATTACCAGAGAGCTCCAAAAGGGATGGAGGAGAATGCTTATTTATTTTGGCTTCATTAAATACATTTACAAAGTAGAAAAAAAAAGAAAAGAAAGAAAAAAAAAGAAGAAAAAAGAAAAAAAAAGAAAAAATTAGGAAAACCAGAGCATGTCTCTGACAGAGCCGGTTTGCATGTCCACAGAGTTCAGAAAACCTCTGAAATAACCAAACTTGGCTAAAATGCCACCCCTGTGGTGGTGCCAAGATCAGTTATGTTCTCTGTAACTGTTTGCCAGCATCCTCTGGAACAAGCTGAAGGGGTGAGGTGAATTTATGCTTTACTGATCAACTTTATTTCCTTATCCATCTCTTCTGCCTCTTCCTCTCCTCCCTTTGCACCTGTATGCCTGTCCTTCCCTAGCAGTCTTAAAACTGCTAATGACTGTTCAGATTCATTGTGCCCTGTCAGGTTTTGATTTGAAGCTTTTACTTTCATACAAACAAGAGCATACAAATAGAGCACTTTGTATTTCTCCTAATGGCATGCAGACCTGCCTGGCAGGGGTGAGAGCTGTTGGCATTCAAACTATCAGTGCTACCTTCTCCATTTTGCTCTTCCATTTGCCTACTGATCACAATTTATTGGGAATGATGCAGAGCAGGTGAGCTAGAAGAGGTTCATTGGATCGAATAGGTGCTAAAGGAGAAAGCGGCAATAAAGTGCTTAACCTCTGCCTGTGATGCCTCAATTCCTTCAGGAGACCTCCTCAGAATAGAAAAGATTTTATTATAATGATAGCAAAGGAAGAAAGTGGCGTATTTCAGTGAGAAATGCATTTTCTGCTCTGATCTTTCGCCTGCTGAAGACAGCCTCAGGTCACTTCTCACTGTTCAACTGTTCAACCCACTATTTTGTTCCTTATGTCAGTTGTAGTTTGGGGAGCAACCAGAACAGAAGAGGTGCTGTCTTTGGAGGTTCTTGGTACTTTGGCATATGCTTGTCATACAGACTTGGTGCTGCAGCAACAAAGAATTATTAGCTCACTACTCAAGACTACTACCATTTGTAAGAGGCATCAGTCTCCGTTCTGTTTGTAGGGGTAACCTGAGGTGTTGGTTTTTAACGAGCAGGGGTTTAATGCTCTGAGTTGAGCCTCCACTAAAACCACTGAAATCACCTGGGACTCTGACATTCCTGTATTAGTTCTTTCTTGTGGAATTTGCTGCCTTGCTGCTCCACTAGAGTTCAAGATTGCTGACCTTCGGGGCTTACTGTGAGGCCTATCTCTTCTCTTGGGCAAAAAAGCATTAGGGGCTTATTAGAAGCAGGTGAGAGATTTTTCTCTATTTTTTAACTTGAATTTGTGTCACTTTTTTGGCACATAATACCCAGGAAAATAATGGCTGAGGATTATATATGTTGTTTGTGCAACTGCAGTGCCAAACCCCCATAAGCCAAAAGCTGAATAATCTTGAAGCATCCATTGAATTTGACTTCAGTTGCATGCTAGTCTGTTGCATGAGGAGGCAGTGCTGTGGACATAGGCTGTGATTGAGCATTTGGCCTAAAAGAGGGACCACAGAGAATGATTTTCCTGCGCAAACTTTAATGATGATAAGGAGAAAGCAGTGCATAATTCAGGCATGTACAGCAGCCAACAGGGATTTTGCTTTTCTCTGCATCTATATGGTTTTGTGTCCCTGCATCTTTAATCATTTACATCTCTGAAAAGCTTTTTAGAACTGCACATGCAGACGTTTTTCTATTGGAACACCACCAAAAAGTCTGTGTAAGCACATTATGCAAGGAAAAACATGTCTTGAAAATACTATTCTGTGGGGAAAAACAAAACAGAACAAAAAGCCAGAACAGTGCAGAGGGGTTTTGTCCTTTCCTGGAGTCATGACCCTTTGTAATATCAGGGCTATGCAGACTGTTTTGTTATTTATGTGTTTATTTAGAGAGCAAGATCAACCTAGAAGCAAAATGGAAGACTGGAGAACTAAAATACCCTACAAAACACATAGGTAACATTTCTTCTCTCTTTTCCATTCATACTTCCTCAGTTATCTCCTTGTGGTGCTTTATAGTTAGCACTGGAACTCCCATTTTTATATTGGGTTATTTGAACTCCCATTTTTATATTGGGTTATTTGAACTCCCATTTTTATATAGGATTATTTGAACTCCCATTTTTATATAAGGTTATCTTTTTGTTCCAATAAAAGCAAACACATTTTGACTCAAGAAGGTTGTATTATGCAGTGCCATGAGATCTGTGCTTCTCCCCCACCTTTCCTGTTAGCTAAAGCTGCTTTGCAATACATTAAATGATACAACACAAAAGATCTAATAGAATCAGAAATAGCTTAGGTTCTTAGAAACATGTAAAACTCTGCATAAAATGAATATTGCTAAAGCTCTGTCCAATTTCCATATTCTTTCCACATTTGTGTGGAAATAGGCTTCCAGGAATGTGCATGACCTTACAGCTGTCCCTTTAGCTTACAGTCCAGTGCTCTGTCCTTGTTGCACACAGAATGAAGACAGAATCATGGCTTCAGGCCTCCATCTCCCTCCTCTGGAAAAGATAAATGCAGCTAGATAGGAGATATCCTGCAGTCAGTACTATTGCAGATCCATGGGAGTAAATAACACTCACTGGGAAACAATTATAGAGGGTAAAAGAAGTTAAGATCAAACAGGAATATAGATTTTTCTCAGGAACCTCTAGGAAAAAGCATGTTAATTTATTATTATTTTTTTAATTATCAAACCCACTGAATTTTCTCACTTAAAAATGGACATATGCATTTCTTAACAGTTTGACTTGCTATTTTAGACGATCCTTTGCTTTTTGAAGAGACTCTATCCTGCTCACATACACAAGCAGCCAGTTTCTTATTTGCTGTCCGGGTTAGCAAACAATCAACACACATTTACACTACTTCAGTAGCATAATGGTGATGGTGATGTTGGGTTTATTTTTGCTGCCATGCAAATTTTCATTCTTTCTGAATAAATGTATTTTCCTGCTGATATTCTGCTTGCTGGCAGGTGCTCAAAACTTCCTTGTTCCAATGTGTTTGCAGATGGCATAGTCGTGGGTTCTGTGTGGTGTCTTAGTAGACAGTGCACAGCCTGGGACAGAATTACAGTCACTAATTATTTGAGAGCGAAGGACATATGTGAGATTTCAGTATCAAAGATCTCAATACCAGCAGTGCTTAGCACAAGCATTACCTAATATAACCCTGTTTATGAAGTTTTGGGGCTGAATTTGGATGAGTTTGCTACTGAAGTGTGTGATACGGAATATCCAGAACAGCCCTGCTTTTGGCTTAGAGCTCCAGCCCCAAGCAACACAAAGTGCTGTGCAGGTACAGGAGTGGTGCAGTGATGCTGGGAAGGGCAATGGCTTCTTGATGTTAGATTAGTATCCAAAACATTGACATTTTCATTCAGTTTTCTTCCTGAACTTTTATCAATATCATTAAACAAATGGATAGATGCCTAATGATTAGAGATTATGAATTAATTCTAAGGCTTCCAGTGTAAACTCAATTAATTTAGATTACAGTTTAAACTTTCTAAATATTCCCAATATTTGTGAATGTTCTGTACTTCTCTGTGGTGGTTGAACTTCATGAATGATTTGTAATTTCAGGAAAGTGGAGCTGCTCAAGTGAATCAGGTCTTTTGGGGGACATGAAGCAGCTATTTTAAAGTGCTATTCCATGTCTGGACAGTAGTTTTCTGTGTGCATATACAAGCAGCACTACTGGTGAGGACTGTTGCACAGTCCTCTGGTAACATTCCTGAAGTTCAGCATTTAGTAGGTTGTAACTGGAGCTACAGTCATACTGACTGCATGCTTCTAAACTCCAAACCCCCTGGCCAGGCTCCAGACACAATCTTTTGCATACTTGATGGCACAGATTTTCCATCTGACACCATTACTTTCAGCTCCCATCCCTTCATTTCCAGGACCAGTATGACCGTGCCAGGGCACTTTGTAAGCTTAATTGTCTCTTTTTGCTGCCATCCATCTGGTAGACTGGTCAGATGGACAGTCATAAACAAACACAGACAATGAAATCAACACATTGTGCAGAGGGATTGTAAGTGCAAACCCTCTTTGCATTAGCACCAAAAAGGGCCATCTTCAGGTACGAGTCATCCATTCCCTGACATTTTCTCTGTGTGTGTCTCAGTGCTCACAGTTATTTTGTAGGATTGGGGTATATGTCCTGCCAGGATTTGAGAGTTCCTTCTCTTCAAATATGTCTTTAGTTGAGGCCTGCTCCTTCACATGCAGAATGTCTCTTTGACCTTTTCAGTCAGCTTCTTTCAACATCAGATTAAAAAATACTTGTCTCCTCATAGAAAAATTGTCCTTTTCAGTGTTTTTCTTGGTCCCATCTCATCTTCAGGTAGAGTTCAAAACCAGGATGTTATCTGATTCCCCAAATCATTAGAACTCTTCTTATTTGCTAGGTGAATAAGTAAGTGCATATGACATTCAAATGAGCAACAATACCCTCCTTTGCCAAAACAAGTAAGTGTACTAAAGTGTACTAAAAAAATCACTGTGGGATATAAAACCACCAGCAAAAATGTCACTAGGACAGAATATAAAGTCATGTCATTTGTAATTCAGCTGTATCATGTTATCTAATTTTTATTGCTTATCAGTTTTAATAATTACATGTGTGAGTTTTATTTGCTGAAAGGTGATGTAATGAATTGGTGTCTGGTGAGGTTTTTAGGGAGAGTACCAAGTCTTGTCAAGTGTTCTGGTTAATGCTATCTCAGTTTTCTCATCTTTCTCCTGATTCTTACAATGGCACTGGTTTTTATTGGTTCTCTCACTCATGTGAGGGTAGGGCATTTACTTTCACATACCACACTGAAAGTAATAGTGAAAAGGCACATGAACTGTAAGGAAATCTCCCCTGAAGTATTAAATGCAAGCTCTGGGAAATTTTAGGGTTGATGTCAAGACAGATACATATACTGTACGTGCATGGGGGAGATTTAGTGTTACATGAGCCTACAGAGCTTTAGCACAATGCTTCATGAAGCCAGAGAGGGTTCTGACAGTCTGTGTTGTAGCAGCTGATACATTGCTGCTAAAGCTAGTGTGGAAGGGAATTAAAAATCAAATAGAAAACCATCTTGGGCAAGAGACTAATGATAAGGATCCACATTATTCTTGCTGTCCAGTGACTGCCAAGCTGTGGTATAAGGGACTAGAAAGCTCTGAATTCATTAAGTTTCAAAGAAACATTGTTGAGAAAAGGATTCTGCTTCTGCAGACTGTGCAGAGTCTGGAAGTCCAATTCCTGCTGCCACTAAAGTCAGTTAGTATCTGAATGAGATCTCGTTACATGGCCCAAAAATGTACGTTGAAATACCCTAATGCATGGAAATATAATCTAAAGTAGATCAAGATGCTGCTTTCACTAGAGTGCTGTTTTTCAGCAGTTTAGCAGTGCCACGGTAAATGAGTGTAGGTGTTCCTTCTGGAGACCACGAAGGACCAGGACAATTTGCATCCTGTTCATGGTTTCCAGTATTCTACTAGAGAAGGTGCAAAGAGATACTATGTCTGACTTACAAAAGATCTTTGTAAAATATGTGTCTATACTTATAAGAAGTACAAGGATATATCCTTCTCCTGGTGATCTGAGCACCTTTTATTCTCATTATGAATTCATTAGTAGTGCAGGATGTTCAGCAGTACAAAAGAAGGTGCTTTTTATCAGACTCTGGTAAGTTCTTGTAAGTCACTCTGTACTGAGGGAAACTAATGTTCTTCTGGTTTGGAATACAGCTAAAAGAGAAATACTGAAAGGCAGGCATCCATGAGATATGCCACCTTCACAGGTAAAAGCTGGGGGTGGTCCAGAGCACATCTTTAGGGACTCTTGTCATTCAGAAGAGCAGGAACCCATCACATTCACAGTGGGGTTTAGCAGCATCCTCAGACCAAGGAGCTCAAGAGAGCAGGTATCAGCATGGACTCTTCTGTCTGAGGGTTAATTTCAGGCTGAGATGAAACTTTATTTTCTCCTTCCAAGAACACTGGCTGAGGAAGGGATATATTGCTTCCTATTTCCCCTTCTCAGGGTGTTTTGCTACAACATACCCCTAGAAGAGGAGGATTATGTAGTTGGGTTCATATTGTCACTTTGCCTTTTTACTCCTCAAAAGCAGTTCAAATGAGCTATAAAATTTATATGTCCCTGAATTCAGCATGTCAGTAAGGAACTGCAAAAACTTGGTGAACTCTAGAACTCAAATGACACACAAACCTGTGGATATGTTTCTGTCAGATGAGACAACAGAAGCTAAAAACCAGCAGCATTTCTGTGGCCAGCATTTAAGGTGCTTAAGATGCTCAAAAGAAAACAAATGGAAGCACTTGTCATAAGCTGGAAAATAGATTTAGTGCATATAACATGACTAAGGTAAACAAACAAGATCAAACAAGAGCTGAGCAGGCTTCTGTGTAACCGAATGCCATGTGAAGTGCAACTGAGCGGGTTCTCTGAGAGGGGAAATGAAACTGCGCAGACAGGACAGACAACAGCATAGTCTAAGTTCAGCGTTTCTGGTGACACTGGAGACTGCACTCATCTTGGCAGCTGATTTGGTGTTTTCCCAGTTGAAAAGGAGCTGGGAATGTGCAGTGTGTGCATCCCTTGAGCCTTTGGTGACAGTCTGCAGATTCTAGATTAAATGTGTTCTTGGCAGAAAGCTAATATCTAGCTCTTTGTGCATAGTGACTCACCAGGATGGAAGTCAGGAATATCTAAGAGCTGGGTTGTCTGTATTTGTATGTACAATGTCTCAGGGTTGATGTTTGGTATTTGCTATTTTTCCTTTGTGATTGCTTATTTATTTGTGTTTTCTTTTATTCTTCTGTTTGTGGCCTAGGGTTTTCTGTATGATGATCTGTATGATGCATTAGGCTACAAATGTAGACAGCACTAGCTGAATAGAATTATCATCACATCCTGATATTCTCATGAGTAATAAACATAAGGGGAGGTTACCTTGCAGTATACTGAGTACATGCACCTACTGCAAAGTTGCTAATGCACTGTAATACGGCCTATTTTTATTGTAGGATAACTTTCTCTTCTAAAAAGCCCTCATTTAGCTTGGACACAGGTTACGACCCTCACAGGGAAACACAGTGAGAGGCATTGCTGACATGCACATATTTTGGAAGGAAGTGGCAGGCACAGAAACTATCTTGGTTTTCGGTAATGTTTTTCTGTAATACCCCCTTTAACCATCCCCAGGCATACTCTCTGAGATGGTCATAGTTCAGGCACTCAAGCTTTCTGTCATTTTTTGGACCCTGGAAGCTTGATACCAGTTTATCAGTTTAAATTAAGGGGTTTTTTTTAAGGGTTTTTTTTTAAGGGTTTTTTTTAAGGTTATATTATCAATTTATCAATTTAATTTAAAGGTTGAAAATTATCCTTACAAGGAATATAAGATTTTCTTTTACATCTATATTCAGTTAAGTGGGAAAATTGATCACAGCAAAGTCTAAGACCTTCAAGGTCAGTTTGCAATACAAAGGTAGAGAACTATCAGGAAATCCTGTGGGCTTCTTTCTGTTTTATCATGTATAGTCTAGGGAGAACCAGGATAATATTTATCACGTCCTCAGGATGTGCCTTAATGCTTTTATAACCTGTTATTTTTAAGGTGATAAGCCAGTATACCTGCAAAACATACTAGAAATTCATTTGCAAAGATTGTTCTTTACTGTCCTTTGGGTAGTAAGGTAATGACCACCTGCACAAGTCAACATGGTGTCTTTACATCAGTCAGTTTGTATTTGTTGAAAGCTAACAATATGTTTTAGAGTCCTTATCTGTAAAGTTGTAATGAGGAGATGCTATTTTTGCAGAAGACAGGGCTGTTGATCAGGTTTAAATATCATGGCAAAAAGCAGTCAAAACAAAGCCTTCTGGAAACTGCCTTCAGGAGCCACAGTAGGTAAAACCAGTGACACAAATCCCTCTTCTGCTGCCTTTGTGCTGGATTTGCAGCTTTGTAGAATATATTCACTTGTATTTTGCTCAGCAGCACAGTCCTGTGTCCTGACAGCTGAGTAATGATCTGCTCATGTCTTCCCTTGTAAAATGAAAAAAGTAGATAATTTAATATAGATGTGACAAGTGCAAGATAGATTTCTACCCAGCACAGTTCACTGCTGAAAGTATTAGGTTGAAAACCTTCTTTAAAGATAACCAGACCTTTAAGTTCTCCCCATCACCACCCACCTTCCCCACAATTAAACATGATACAGAGAAAACTTCAAACTAAAAATTGAATTTATTCTTTGGTAGTTTCTGGATGAGAAAAAATCTGTCGTGTCTATTGTTCCAGAAAATAACCCAATGCCTCTGATTTTTGCCTGAAAGCAGGTTTTCTGCAGGACATGCTAGGTACAATTTCTGTATATTTCCAGTGCAGACTTCTATCGGTCTACCACTGATTTTCCTTTCTGTAGTTTTCACTCTCCCTGAATCATGGAATCAGTTTATTGCTACTTCCTGTGGCCATTGTGGTTGGGAACTAAGTTTATTGCCTTCTCAGGCAAAGCATGACATATTCTGTCAATCCAAATCACATTCCTGAGTATGGCAGGGTATGCAGTTTGATTTCACTGCTGGCTTGAAAGAGACACATTGAATGATTCTCATACCTACATGTGCATTAGTAATGGGTGAAGTGCTGACTATATAGCATTAGTGTGCAGTCCTGATACTGCACTATTAGTCTTGTATCCCCTTCTCTGGTATTCGACCAGTTTATATCCCCCTGTACCAGTACTGCTACTTGCTGCTCCAGCCTTTCTGCTCCAGCCATGGGGTAACCAGGTGCTTAAAGCAAGCTGTGCTACTGCGCTGCTCCTCTCAGTCAGAGAGGCACCTCATTGTCTCCAAGACAACTCAGAAGTGAAGCAGAGCTGTGCTTGCTGTGGGAAGTCTATGAGTCTTTAAGGAATGACGTTGTTTTGAGGTGAGGAGAGTTTCAGAAGGGATCCAGCACCACTGCGGAAGTTGCATCCTTGGTAACAGCAAAATCAGATTGACTCAGGAAAGGCAGAGGTGAGTATGGAATTCATCACCAATTTATTGGTATCATTATACTTTCTCTTAAAATCAGTGTTGTAAAAGACCCAAATGGTTATGGGCCACCATTAAATTGATCTTATACTACCTATTACTGTCTATGGTTATCCAGTAGCAGAAGTTAAAACTTTAGGAAAGTGTTTCAGAAGTATTGAGAATGTCCTATTTTAATTATGTTAAAAGCAGACTTCTCATTGATTTCAGTGGGTGAAATGTCAGCCTACTGCCAAACACTAAAAACTGTCACATTTGCTGCCTCTAGGCATTGACCAGAATGTATCTTTCAACCTAGAGTTTTTAATGCACAATTATCTATGTCAAAGGAGTATCTTTCTCTGTGCAGTTGATGTGGTACATAGATGCTCCATCTATCAGTTTCCTCTAGCATGGTCAAATCTCTCTACACAGAGGAAGAACCACACATGAAAAGGTTGAATGAAGATGATACCTCTTAATGTTTTCACCAATATGCTGCTTACAAATGACTCAGACTCACTAGTTAAGGAGAGAACTGATCTCTTTAAACTAAAAGGAATATTTCAATCCAAGGACACTTTAACAGCATTACTAAAATATTCATAACCATTGACTGCCCAAAACTGTAGTGCTGCACTATTGACTCTGTGTTCAGCCCTACGCAGATGGCAACTCCCATTCACTTTGATGGGAGATTTGCCTGGGGTGGACTGCAGAACTGATGCCTGGAAGTTAATTAAATTTAGCTGGTCAAAACGTGGATGGTTGAGTCATAAGGACAGATCCTCCTGGCTTACTAGGAGTACTTCTTAGTATATAATTAAACAAAAAAATTACATCAAAGTAATGATAAGGCCCTGCACACAACTGAGGAAATCCAGGCCAGCATTCTTGCCTGTGACCATCTGATAGAGCCAAGCCAGTATAAAAGCTATGGTTCTGGATATTCCCTTTCTCAAGCACTGGTGGAGGTGAAGCAGTTGAAATTGATGGAATTGGTTAGCATGGATGAACTGGTTGGGAGGTAACAATTTTTGTTGTGCATACCTACAGAATCCCTTCACAATTATATGATGGGAACAGAGATATTTAGTTAAAAGGAGATTTTTCCAGGGAGTGAATGAACAAACTCAGAGACAGCATAGCTCTATAACTTGTTGATCTCCATACTTCATACCACTCCAAACTCAGTGAATTTCTGTATCAGGTGAAGTGATGATGCCCTATGGGTGTGAAACTACTCAGGGAGTACTCTTTGAAGGCATGAGGGTGCTAGAAGCTTAGGAAGAGTGTTTCTACCCTGTATCTCTCAAAGCTATAGATCTGAACTTTAGAGATGCTCTTAAACATTCTTGTTTCACATAACACTGTCTTAAGGACGCTGGAAAAACAAGATCTAGAAAAAGATCTACTATGGAATACTAGCAAATTGAGCTAGAGAACCCAAGTCAAAGAATAGTTACCAATGGTTTACTATAAATAAGGAAGGATATATAAAATGAGGTTCCACAGGGATCTGTCCTGAGCCAGATACCATTAAATATTTTCATAGCAACTTCAATAATAGGATAAAGAATGTTCTTATTAAATATGCAGATGCCACAAAGCTGTGACAGCTCCTGGGATGGAGGAGAGCATGGTTAGAATTCCAACAGACCTTAGAAAGATAGTTTGAAAAAAATGGGAAGAAATTGAAGACAAGTCCAATCTCTGTGCTTGGACAAGAAGAACCATTTATAGGATCAACTAAGTGGGGAAAAAACTGATTTACAGTCTTATAGGAAAGGAACTAAGGTTTGTAGCTGACTGCAGCTTGAACATGAGTGGACACTACCACACTATTGTGATAAAAATAAGGAGGAAAAGTAATTTTGAGCTGCACAAACAGGAACATGGTCTATAGATGCAAAAAGTATTTCTTCTGATTTACAACCATGGAAAGGTCTTAAGATAAGTTCAGGTTTAAGTCTCATGTGAACCAATACAGAGCAACATAGTGAGCGATGAGAAAAACAGGGTTTGGGGTTGCCAAAAGACTGAGAAGCAGCATGATAGCAGTCTTCAGATACATAAAAAGCTAATGTAAAGACAAAGGGAATAATAAGCTCTTGGACAGAACAGAGAGCAAGTGATACAAGTATGACACAAAAAGTTTGGCTAGGTTTAGGCAAAAGGTTTTTCTGACAATAAAGACGGTTAAGCACAGATTACAGTAGAACCTTTACCTCTTTTTGTTGTTGTGGGCCTGTCCAGAATGAGAAGAGTGTAGTTCAGCATATCTTGGGGTAGGCACAAGGTTTCTTCTTGAAGTTCCTTCCCATCCTGTTTTGCAGTATTCTCTGATGTGTTACTAGAGGCTTTAGGAATCTCTCCAGTAGACTTCCTGCTCTCACATATCTCTAAAGGTACAGCACTCATTAAATAACAGGTTAAGTTATGTAGGGTCATAGAAAAACAGTAAACACCAGAGAACTGAAATGGATGGTTCATATCATATGTTGAGCATGAGAGACATTAGCTGGATGCAGACAGATAATTTTATTTCTGTAGGCTCTATTTGATATTAAAATAATACCACAATTCAGTTTCAGACAGCAGGAGGCAGTGAACAGCATTGCAGTGCTTCTGTGCGCAACCTGCCTCCAGTACTTAAATAAAGACATTCTTCTCTAGAACAAATTATTTTCCTTCTGAGAAAGCCTCTCGTGCTAATGAGAAAAACAAGGGGAAACAGATTGCAAGATCTTAATAAGCTTTTTTTCAGTGGGTTCCATGCCAAACTCTATCCTTGCATGAGTTCTTGAAACCTCTTTGATTTCACAGGGACCTTGTGGCTGTAAAAGAAGATTTTTTGGGTCTTAACATCTAAAAAGCTTCCTTCTGTATAAAGTGTTTTACACATGGAATGGCTGCTGAAGCAAATTGACTAGAATGCTAGTCAGTTTTACACTGCTGCCCTCCCACCTGAAAAGCACTTTCAGTGCCCTACAGAGAGAAGAAATGAAAAGGGAGGGGAAAAAACATGCTCATGCACACACATATAGAGAAAGAGACCTTGAGAAAAGGGAAGAGAAAATGAAATAGCACTGTATGCTGTCTGTCCTACATAGTTGTCATGCTGGATGGGGAGAGGTGTTTTTACAAGATGGAACATATCCGGTGACTGCACATTGAGCTAAATTCAGTTCTTATCCGTACTAGGACACTAACTTCAAATAGCTTTGCTTAAGGGCCAGAATATTCCCAGGTTACATCTAGGGAAGATGAAGATTTCTGGTTCAAATAATTCTTCAAAGGATGCCTATCTGTTTAGTGTCTTCCCATACTGTGGTGTTTAGGGACACGTTTTGTACTAATGTTAATCCATGATATTTCTGCTGAATATGTTGTATACCAATTTTGCATCAGCTAAATCTCTAGCCCCAGATCATCAAACCAGTCTGTAAGTTTTAATAAATATTGACCAGATTCTTTAGATCAAAGTAGAATCATGTCTGTTGAAAAAGGAGCCTGCCAGCTCTGGCCAGCAGGATTCATGAAGATCACACTGTAAAAGTCTATTCTAGAAAAGAATCTTCAGCATATTTGGTAAAATAGAAGTGCTTCTAATGCAGCAGTTACGTTGGCAATGTGAGAATGGGAGCAATAGGAGGACATGCCAGGAAAATATGTTGCTTATGCAAGGTCTGTATCTTTTGCAGTAAGAATGGTGTAGCGCTATGACATAAGATTGAACAGCTGCTTCTCTGAACATTTGAGAGTGATTGGAATATATATTTAAGGATGCCTTCTATGTCCAAAAAGCAGCCTGTTTGGTGATGTTCTTGAATACTCCGGGTTTATTTTCAGGGATATAACAAACAGGTTATACACAATACAGTATGACAACACCAATACTTATTCTGTTTAGGTGCAGCCTGGGATGCTCACTATGGTACATACATACTTCCATCATTTTCTGTTCTGCTGCTTCTACTGATAAAAGTAGGCACTATAGCAAAGGTACAGCAAAGGTACATGCAAAAGTTATCATTGATAATGTTAGAAATAAAGTACCTCAGTCTTCTCCCCCGTGTTCAAAAAAGCCTTTAACAAGGTTTAAAACCACTGATCTCATGCTTTTTCAACCATATTCATAATACTTCAGGTCCTTTTGCCGAATAAGCAACATGCTCCAATACCTTGTCTGTTAAAGCCAAAATGCTGGAAAAGTTGACATCACAGCCTGGCTTTCCATCACCACACAGGACACCAAGAAAGAGACAGCTTTGTAATGCTCTTTGTATAAAATGCCTTTAAAAATATGGACAGTCTTGAGATAAAGTCTGTTTTTGAGGATTTTATCTGATTTCTGAGCTTAAGAAAAAGATTCTGAACCCCTTCTCAGAATTTCACATCATTATGGAAAGCCTTTATAAAATTACTTATTTTCAGATATATTTTCTTCTTTTATACGTCGTGGGCTGTCTGAGTACCAGTTATGGTGGCAGGCTGTGCAGTGTTGTCACTTGCTTTCATTTTCCATCTGCAAAAGATTTTGTGTGATGGTGGTTCTAAGGAAGCATTACTCTTTACACGATTGGTGATTCTGGTCTCCTCATTGGTTGAAGATGAGGAATAGATTCTCAAACACTGTAAGTTGTCACAGCTCCATCAACTCTTATGCTGATTTAGACAATCTGACTTAATAATTGTAGTCGTATACAGTTTTTCTAATCAGTAATGATCTTACATTAAAAATAATGTGAGATTTCGATCATCAAAGCCTAAAGTTAAACATTATCTTTGAGGAACACTGATTTGTATGTTTATTTTCATTCATAAGGAAATGTATAATCAATTCTTCCTACCCAGTTCACTTTAATTAGGTAAATGTCTGGATCTTTGTTAATTATGATTAAATCTTTAATTTCATTAGGTAGATATGATCTAAACACTACAGGATCTTGTTCATGGGAACATCTCTTTAATGAAACTTCTTGTTATCCAAAACTTCTACTGTGTGCCCCACTGTGTGTCATTTGTACTGAGAATTCATTACTTATGAGTAGTGTAACCCCTCCCAAACATTTTATAGGAGTTTAAAGTATTTTACCTACTAAATATTCTATTCTTTCTGAATTCTATCCTCAATACAGTATGCCTTAGTTTTCAATCAGTAATGGAACTGTGTAGTTTCAGTCATATGTTTTATTTTTCATTTGATCTCTCTTCTATTCTATGTCACTTTGCCATCAGCAAACTAAATAGAGAATTTCAAGAACAGTGCTACTTGCATCACTTGCAGCTGTTAATGCATGAGATTTGTTTCCATCTATGTGGATCATACCAAAGAAACTCAGACATGACAAAGAGGTCACATTATACTTGTGAGTTAATTTGCTATTTCTGTTTTGTATTCTTTCTATCCTTGGTCAACAGAAAGTGATATGTGTATGATTTAAGAGGTTACACAGCTCATTAACTGTACTGTAGCTGACAGTCTGATTTCAAAGGCTTGTTTCTTAAGTTAGCAGATTTTACACAGCTTAAGATACTTCAGGCCCCAGATGTGTGAAGGAATAAAGAAATGAGAGCACTCCTGCCTGCTCCTATTCCTGGGGCTCCCTGAGGAGCAGCAGTTATCCTTGAAAGCTTCTGTGCTAATGCAACTGCTAGTATGAGAAGGAGCCTACTCAACTGCCCCTAGGCACAGCGGAACAGAGAAGGGCTTTTAGAAATGTAGGGAGTTAAGGCAAAGGGAAGGTGCTGGTGATCTTCGCCTTAAATTTCAGGTTTCATAAACTCACAAATGCCACAACCTGAGTGGATATTGTAACTAATGGACACTTTTCAAACTCTATGTAAACCAAAGCCCCTCGGTTTGATGCAGCTCTAACAAGGATTCACTGAAGCCAGAAGATGAAGTCACTTTAAAAAGCAAATGAATTTAAGTGGACTTGTGCCTGCTGAAAGAGGAGAGACAATTATGAAAGAGGAATTTCCTGTCTGCAGCTGAATTAACCAGGAAGATGAAGTTTACCAGTCCTAGACTTTCCTGAAGCCGGGAGTGTCACTGTGGTGAAGAGGCTCTTTTTTGAAGGATGAACACCAGCAGAGTTGAGGGAAGATGGTTTTTGTGGCTGGCCATGCAAAGGTTTGCTGAAATACCAGTTCAGGCACAGAAGCCTGACCTATGACTTTTTCTGTGAGTGTTTTCCAGGCAGACATGCATATTCTGTAACAAATGCAATCTGAAATGAAGCAGCACAGCATTGCTACTAGCAGTGGAGTGCCTTCCTATAAATAGAGTATTCCAGTCAATTTTAATACCGAGAAGCAGCTTTTATCTCATGACAGCCCCTTCTCTTCTTTTGTCTTCTTCTCTAAACTGCTTCCTCAAAGAACAGTTCAAAAAGATATACAAGCACATTAACTTATTAAGTAATAATTATGGTAATGTAAACAACACAACAAATGATAAAACATGTTGAGAAATGCAACCATACTCATCAGATGCTGAGATTTGTAATAACCTGTTCTGACTGTACTTTTATTGCACTCATTCAGTGTAGTCCCACCTGTTTTACCTGTTGCCTTTTTATTGCCATAAAACGCTAACCTACAATTATGCTTTAGTCTTCAGCCATGCCATATTGCATCACAAAATACTGAGAAGCCATGGTACATAAGAAGAGCCTAGTTCTTCCAAATATTTACATGTTTAAATACGTAAGCTTCCTACCATCAGCATTGTGCTGACTTGAAGCTTACCTTCTGAGAAGATATCTTAACCTTGCGGCTTGACTGTGCTCTGGGCTTATGAAATACATGTATACTGGTGAGAAAAGAAACCGGCAGCTTGGACGATATTCACGCAACCATCCCGCAAGTATGGTTTGTACCTGCAAAGCTGCTTGTGCCATTGGATCTCCTGTCTTGATCTGTGTGTCCTTTTAGGTGCCCTGGCTGAGAAGCACCTTTGAAATCTTAAGTAGAGACATCAACCTCAAAAATACATAAATTGCATGTCTTGTCAGCTAATACCTCCTGCTTTAATGACCATAAAGCCTGCTGACACATGCGGTCATGGCAAGAAGGCTTTCTGCAGTCTGAATAGAGCAGCTGCTGCTGATCAAGGAGGGAAATCAATGACTCAGCATTCATCAAAAGCTTCCTCCTGCTGGTCACCATTGCCAAGTGCTGAGTCATCGATTTTCCTCTCTGCTAGGCGTAGACTGCTCTATTTTCTTTACAGCAAGCTTTAAAACGTTTCCAGTGCACTGTATGCAGCTGTCAGCTCCCATGGGAAGGTCTCAGTGGGGGCACCCCAACACATGAATTGTACTGGAGCTGGGGGATAAATCTCAGCTTAGACCAGTGTAGTGTTTTCAAAGTGCTGAAAGCAACATGCCTGAAGCTCAGCATGCCTAAACCTACAAATCACCCCATGTACCACAACCAGCATAAATGAGGTGTTCTGCTTGCCATAAACTCACTGAATGTTTTTTCTTGTGAAGTGGCAAGTGGAACACAATATGCACGGCTCACAGATTCACAGTCACTGAAACAACTCCGACAGCATGCAGTTGTCATCAAGAAATATGCCTAGGAAAGCCTCTATAGCCACGCAGTTTCTGCACAGCATGCTAGTACCCACCAGTTCTTCAGTACTCAAAGAGACTGACATACATAGTGTGCATTAGAAGTGCTGTCCTTTGATTTCTCCTTTTAAAAGGAATCATCCTTACAGCTGTTCTCTATTGTCCCTCAGTCTTGACTATCTTCTTTGTTTAAAGAGATCCTACAAATCAAAAATAGAATTAGAAAGGGGTCTTTGTCTGCCAGTATTAAAATCGTGTCAGTTATTTTTTCCCAAATCCTTCACAAAATTCTGTCAGAATTCAGCTCACAGCTTCAATTCCAGGAATACTGTGAAGGTGACTATAAACAATGACATTCATTTACAGTCTGAAAAGCTCATTTAGGCTGAAATGTGTGATATATTCATATACATCTCTCTTCCGTTTCATTTACAAAGAGCAACAGAATTGCGGAGTCGAACAATAAAACTTGAAAGCTTTCAGCTTGTTCCATTTTCAAGATGCCAATGAAGCAAATTCTGCAATCCCCGTTTGTACTTACTGATGTTAATCTAAGAAATAGCATATTTACAACAGTACTTACTTAAATAGAATATCTCACAGTAGCAAAGATTTTCAGACCCGTAACATTGCCATTCTCTTTGGAAACAAGGGAATATGCAAATAAGTTGTTATTTATAATAGCTGCAGCTTGCCATGTTTGTAAAATAATTATATTTACCAGTTAATTGACCTTGTGTGCACAATAGGGAGAAAACTAAAGAAATGATGCATGAAAATTCACAGTAACATTGGATTGGTTTGGAAAAGCGAATTAAATATTAATTCTCAAAAATGCTAAGCAATTAATTGCTGCTGTACCAAACATTTCTGTTTGAAAGCTGGCAAGCATACTGTGTGAACATAATATATTGTGAGTCAAGGCAGACCACTTGATTGCAGTGTTTGCACTGTAATAAGTGTGCTTTTGGTTTAATTTTACATTTTCATCTCAATTGTTGTTACAGGAATGCAGATGTTGTCCTATTTGTTGGTCTTGTTAAAATCTTTGTCATGTGAGTGCCAGCGCATGTAGTAACACCTAATAAATTATGTAAAGTACTGCAGTATGCTGTACTTGTATGACCATTTCAATACACTGTAATTGTTTTCCAACACTTCCCCCACAGGTTAGTCTGGCTTCCAACAGAGGCAGAAGTGAATAACAAGCCAATCAACATGCAAAATATTGAAGCAAGTAGCTCAGCACACAGCCATCAGCCAAATGCGAGCTTAACACGTGGTTGCAGTCCGGACAGTGACTCCTTATACTTGGCTTTCTAAGCTTTGCACGTCTGCTCCCTGTATCTCCTGAATCATCATTCTTTTGTTTGCTGATCAAAATCAGTTGTTACCCATGTCAACACCGGATGATTAATACAACTGCAGAAGCAGGGCTAGATTCTGATCATTGCAAATTACCAGCTTGCAATCAGGGACTTGATTTTGCTTCAGTTGGAGCTTTGGAGCTGTGTCCAGAGGAACTCAGCCTGAGCCCCCAGTCCTGCCGGTAATGTGGGGTCTATGGTCTGATGACACTAACTGGTGCCTGCAGTGAACAGTATGGAGGAAACCTTGCCCTGATGTGAAGTCTCAGTATTCTTCAGAAAGTTTGATTGCATTGTAATATGTAATTCTCTCACTTCAGTGATACATTCCTTTTACTTCAGTGAATGGCATGTTTTTGGAGGCCATTTTCCAGAGACACTTAGCCTGAGGTAGAAGATTGTCTCTAGAACAAACCCTGGTCTGTAATTTACACTGGTACTTGCAGGAACTGCTCTTGAGAGCTGTTTTGTCCATTGCCTTTCCACTGAACCCACTAAGCGAGTGTCTGTATGCTGGTATCTATTAAGGAATCTCCTTTTTTAATGGAAAGAGCTGGCACTTGCAACTGAGCTGACACCACTGGCTCCTTTTAGATAGGCCACTCTTCACAGATTTTAGAAGGTACCAAATTCCAGTCACTATGAGCCTTTGGTGGATCTAACCAGTAGTTTAAAAATGAAAACCTCTGTGTTGTTTTACAAATCCCCTGAGTCATCCAGAAGGTATTTTAAGATTTAACATGGGTTTTTCCTCCTTTTTTAGCATTTCCAGAATTCACATTATCTTCTGTAAGACTAGATGGATATCTGCCCATAATTTGTCTCAGTTCTCAATCAGTCAGGTATCTACAACTGGGAAGCACTGGGTTTTGCCATGTAGTTTGGTGCCTTTCTGTGAAACATGGAAAAGGTTTTTTTGTATCTTTTCCAAAACAGAATATTTTACAATCCAGTTCTAGTGCCAGGACACCCTTATGAAAGGAGCTAATCTGTGCTAATGACTGTGTAAGAATAAAATGGAAAAGAAGCAACACAGGAACTTCTCTCCTCTGAATTTATGGCATTACAGTCCTTCCCATGGCAACACAGATAGTCAGATGGTTAGGTAGCAAAGTACAAGCAGGAAGAAAAGGCAAACAATGACAGAGAGAAAAAAAGGCAAAGAAAGCAATGAGATTTTCTCTATAAATACAAGAACTAAATGGAAAAGGAAGAAAATCCTTATAAATGGTACTACTTGTAAAGAACATCATTCAGTGTGCTCATTTCTTTCTATTAGACTAGCTTGTCTAAGACATATACAGAAAGCCCTTTAATATCCCATTATACTGTATTCTAAAGCATTCAGGTCTAATACTATTACTCATAAAGAAACCAAAAGCATATTTACAGAGACTGAATGTCTATAAAGAGGAGATCAAGCAAGTCTCTTGAGAAAAGAAAGTCCCATATCAGATTATTGTGCGAAAAAGAAATAGCGTGCTCATCTTGATTACAGCACCAATTGGGTTTATTTAAAAAGGAAGTAATTCTGGTTTTATACCATAAAATCACTTTAAGCCTGTAAACATCCAATAAATTACATTTTTAGATAAGATCCATTTTGCAAAAAGCTATTTATGAAAAGCTTCAGATAATAATTAGAGAGGATTTAATAACCTAATAACTGACTAATACTAGCACACAGTAAGTACACAGAATTAGATCCTTCTGTGGAGTTACTGTTTTACTTCATGCCATTTGGCAGTTTCTTACACAAGTTAAGTTGCTCAAGCCTATAATTCCTACAGCAGTGAAGGTACATAGCAGACGAATTCTGTTTGTAGACTGCTTATAGGTGGTAAGTAAAAACCTTCAGTAATGTTTGTCAGGGTAACTGTCTAGCTGAACCTAATGCAGAAGCCAAATATAATCATATACTGTAAAGATATTCAGATGTTATGAATATTAACATCTGAAGCATAAAAGGAAGTTATGCCACTTAGCATAAACATAGGCCAATTCAACATAGTCAGTATGGTATGGAATATTAAAGCTTGCATTAACTTTAGCACTCTACTAAACACCGTAGGTACTCTGCTTAAGTTAATATGAACCTTTTGTTTATTACAATGCACTTTGAGCCATACCCTGGAATTAATTTCATTCCTGGTCATGCAATTTACCTTTGACTAAAACTGGATGAAATAGAGAGAGGGGTGATGGTCCAAAACCAGAAGCAATAACACAGCACAAGTTATATCCCTTAGATCTAACATTACCACTTTACTCCTTAAATCTTTTCTAGGGAGATTTAATTTAATTTTTAAGAACTTCAGGGCAGGTTAATGAAGGTCTATTCCTGTAATAGATACAAGGTATTTAAAATGGGTCAAACCAAAACCCTAGACAGACCACTGCAGTATTTTGGGACTTTAAAATCCTGAACAAAGCTTCGTGTGTTATCACCACTTGGCCATTATTGGCTTTTAGAACTGATGTTATCAGCAGTCACTACTGAGTTCTGTCATACCTGTCTGCTGGTCACGAGCATCAGGAACATCATACTGAAAGACAGCATGCTCCAGTGGATTGACACATCTTGTGCTTACTCAATTTCTATGTATATACTGGAATGTAAAACAGCATAGAACTAGTTAAAAAAGGTGGAAGAGGAAAAATACAAATAGACACCAGCAGGACTGTCTTTGAAGTAGTGTATATCTGTGAATTAGGGATCAGATCCCTCATAGTGGAACTCTCCTTAAGAGAGAAATCAGAAAATTAAAACCTATCTAATCAATAGCAATGACCACTTCCATAGGTACTCCTCAGGTGCCATTAAAACGTTTCTGCTGGAGCTAGCTATGGTGATACAGTCACAATGGGACTGATCCTAATAGCTCCAGTTGAAAAGGCGGTGTGTGCCTGTCCAACTCCAGCTGAAAGGCAGTCAGATGGCCATAAAGGGAAAGAGTGAAAAACAAAAGAGAAGTTTTAGGTTTTGAACAAAAGGGTGTTTATATATGTATGTATATGCCTGACGAAAAGTTAGCACTTAAAAACCTACATAATAGCATGCATTATATTTTTGGAAGTGTGTTATTGCCACTGCATTGCTATTAAAATGCAAGACAAGTGCAAGCATGTCATGTTTATTAAACCACTAAAAAAATGTTCCGACAGGATTATGACTTTGGTTTCAAAAGCATAGAAATGTGCAGGGAAAAGAAGGGGGAGGAATCGGAAACCAAATTCTCAGTTTACTCTTTTGTGCCTAGTTATTGGAACACACAGGGTGGATTATATAGTCCTTTGAGATGTCTGCAGTAATAACCTCATGTTTTAGAGTAAATGATCTCAAAGTACATTGAAAATTTAATAGTTTGATACCAGACTTAAGCACAAGATGACTACAGCTGTATCTGAGATTTTCTAGGGAAAAGGTTTACAGCAAGGGAAGAATACGCTCTTTTTCCCCCTGAGAAACTGCAAGGGAACCATAGGTGTGCAGAATGTAATTATGCAGACTGAAATTAGGCCAGTTCACTATAGCTAATTCACTATAGCTAATTCCTTGTCTTTTACAAAAAGTGCCAGAGGATCTTTACTGCCACAAAAGATTAGGTTGTTAGCTTTAGGTATCGTCTGCAAGTTGGCAGCTCTAGTAGCTTACCCAACTGTGTGTCCAGTTTTCGGAGCACAGGGATAAATCCTAGCAAGGCATCATTTCTCCTCAATTCTTCATGACCCCATGTTCGACGTCAGTGGGTGATGCAGTGCCTTCTCATTCTTGCTTTCAGCTTAAAGTTTCCATTTATTAAATCAGCCCTTCCATCATCATCATTTATGTCCTAGTTGTACATTATTTCTATCATAATACTTCTTCCCAGGATTTAAATAACTCTGGAACCAAATACCTTGTGCAATCTGAACAAAGTGACTTAAGCTATCAAAATAGCTTTATCTAAAACATACTTACAGAAAATGAAAGGAGAGAATTATTTGTGTTCTTTTTGTTTTGTTTTGTTTAAGAAGAGTTATTCAGGAATAGAGCTATTTGGCACTGAATTCATTCTGGCAATAGTCAGATGCAGCCCCAGTGGATGAAGGAAGTTGCTATGACTTCAAAATGAACACTCTCTGCAAGTCCTGAAAATGTTCTTCATGGTCCAGTTATTTGCATATCTTCAAATTTTGGCTGTTATCTAGGATATTTGCTAACACTTGATAACAGTGGGCTTGTTTAACTTTTGGCTCTGTCTAAATCCAAGTGTTAATTCTGTTCTGTTGCTGACATACCTTTTGGATAACAAACTTCACTGTTCTTTAGCTGTTTCTCTCACAAATCTTCAGCCAGTCAGATGTAGCCAGTCCAGCATCATATCTAGAGTTTTAATTTGAAAACCAGTATTGCTACCATTTCCTTGCTTCAGAACTGTTGGGTGTTGTGCAACATCCCAAAATTGCTCTGAGATCATGAGATAAAAATACACCATTGGGAATCCAGCACAGATTTAAGCCAGCAACCACATATAATTCTTGCACTCCAAACGTTTCACTGCAGATGCACTTTTTGAGTCAAGTTTTGATGAATATATATTCAAGACCAGAACATTTCATTCATACCTTTAGTATTTTAGGTACAAATTTCAAATGGATCATCAGAAATTACTTTCCTAAAGCTGTCAGTTCGTGGGCTTTGGACAATATGATCCTTAATCCATTTGAACCCACTCTTTCTTTGCCTTGTATGCCATTTGCTGTTTGCTTTTCTGCATTGTGCAATGTATCCTTTATGAAATTACACTCTTTTACCTTGATGTCCTGTCTGAAGGTGGTTCACAGCATGTAGTAAGTTGAAAAGGTGAACTCCTGTGGGCAGGACACATGCATTTTTATTACCTGTCATTTAATCTTGCCTTGGAAATGTGGGAACACTGGCTAAACACAGTGCAGATGCCACATTGGCTCTCAACATCAAAATGACACTAGTAGCATATTTAAGACTACACACAGTAACAAATCTGGTTTCTGGTTTTTAACACGTGTGTTTAACTGTTTTTCAAAAGGGCAATAATTCATTCTTGCATTTCCTATTAAAAAGTTGTATTATCATAACTTATTCCAGACTGTGCCCAGATCCCTTCTCTGAGTGGTCTGGTCAGAGAAAGATGTTTTCCAACTCCTAAGGGTGTTCACAGTGAAGACCTGCTAATGCTGCTTTCTCTTTGCTGAAGGAGTTCCTGCATCTGTGTTTTGGTTTTGTGTGATAATGTAAGAACAGATATGGAAACACTCTTTCCTTGGATCTCTGAAGTAGGCTAGCAGCATTCAATCGTTATTACATTAAGATGATTCAAGGCTGAGAATACTGATGCCACCCTTCCCCCACTGCTCTCTGTAGACACACAGACACATGCACACAGGCGTGCACACAGAGTATTATCTCTATTTGCCTTACTAATGTCATTGTGCAATATTCCATTTTCCTCTCTCTTCTTGTCCCCAGGGTCTGTAACAAACCCCTGCTGGACCTTTTATCCACCCACTAAGTCCAGATTAATTTATTATACTCCATCTAGTTTTTGAACTGTTCCTTCTAAATGTGTGATGGGGCTTAGGGCTGTGCAAAGGGGATTCAAGGATAAGGGGAGAAAACATCCTCAGGCTCTAGTTTACAGTGAAAGGTTGCATTAGAGTATGAACACCTCTACTATTATTATGCATAGCCATGGAAGATGGTGCAGGAGGAATGACTGATGAGAGCTCATATTTAGCTAAATTAACATCTCAAGTCCATTTTTTTATAATACAAATCTGAGTTCATAATATTGTAAAAGCAAATATTTGTCTTTAATATCTCTGATTTATGCATAGAATACAGTGTACTCTACATTTCCTACTTAATTATTATTATTTCTTGTAAAACAGCTTCCAGGCAGAAAGTCAAAGCCTGCTGTGTTCTATATTATACTCTGCAGCTCATTTTCCTGTTTTTTGGTTTGTGTTTTTTTTTAATGAAACATCTAATTAATCCATGTGATCTGAACACTTTCTGTTTAAAATCAATGTGCTAATGAAAAGAACTAAATGAAAATGTAGCTAATTTGTTGTACCTACGAAAGTAATAGCTAGGTAAAAAATAGAGAGAGAGAAAAACTTGAACACTTTATGCTTAGTATCTAAATGGTGAATCAGACCAAATAATAAGGGTGACTACAAGTGAAGATGTCTGGAAAAGGGGAAATTATGCTCCTGGTTTTGCCATCTTATTTTTGCTCATTGCGTTACATGAGCTGGGCCTGATTATCTTGCATTTGTACCAATAAAAGTGCTGTTTCTCTTCCAATTGCAGGAAGTCTCCATGTGAGCTTTTTACAGGATCCTGATAAAAAAGCTTGAAAGATTGTTGCAGCTCAGGGCTCTTTATCTTGGGCTGAACACAATAAATGACTAGTTATGTTAGAAGTTTCTTTTTCTTTATCTCTGTCAGACCCAGCATCTTCCTCTGGAGAGAGCACAAACAAGAGGAACTGGAACCAATTGTATATTTAGAACTGAAGTGTGTAACTTCAGGTAGCAAAGGCTGCAGTAGAGGAGAGGAATTAAAGAAATATGCTTTTTGATGAATTATCACCCTTTTTAATGAAATGTTTGTCAGCCTTTTCCATAGAATATCAGCAGCTCTCTAACATCTCTAAAATTATGACCTAGACAACTTCCAGTAATGATGAAGCTGAAAATCGATGTAGGAAATATTACTATAGTACAAGTAAAAAGATGCCTCTAAACGATAATGTACAAAACCTCACAAGGGAAAGCTTACTTGCCTATGAAGCTTTCCCAGTAGAAACATTATAAATCATACATAAGTCAGAGTGTGAATGAGAAAAAGAAAAATAACTATCAAGACACAGTTCAAAATTGCTTAAAGTCTTCATGGTTTGGCACAGACAAATGCAAATAGAGCATGTTTGCTCAGCATGGTCAGCAGAAACATGGCATCTAGCTCTGTGGGTAGAAGCTTACAAGTCCTATTTCTTTGAACAGTGCATTGTATCCATCTCTCTGCTCTTCTTTGCGTCTGCACCAAAATCAGCCATAACACATCATTGTTAAGTGCTGTGTAGCAGATGGAGTCAGACCCATTTTGTTGTAGGAAATGTCACCTTTGAGGCAGTGTGACTTCTGCAGCATGGTTTTACTCGGTTTACTTTACACAGGTTTACCTAGTTTACCTTACCTGGTTTGCAGTTGAGCCCACCAACAGACAAAAGGATGTGTGGCTTCCCCTCTGGCACAGAGTTGGTCATTCACATTTAGAGCCCAGCATGAAATCTCAGCCCTGTTGTACCAGTGGCAAAATTCCAAATGACTTAGACAGGAGCAGCAGCTCACTGATCCTCTGTTTTGCTACCTATAAGACATCATTTGCTCTTGGCAGTGACTCTTTACACTGCAAATGGGCACATGTTTAAAACACCCAGGAGTCTCAGTGCTACCAGATTAGTCATATTCTTTTCTAGATCTAATTTGGAATTAGGATAAAAAATATAATGAGTATAATAACTGATACCATACTATGTCTCCATTCCTATCTATGCCCAGGATCCCTTTGTTTTCATGTTGTACAGAACAGTAACAAGAAGATTGTCTCCATCCTTCTTCCAGACTTTTACAAATTATATGCTGGACGAGATACAGCAGGTGGCAAAACAAGGACATGAGTGGCCTGGGAAAATCAAATAACAATAAAATAAATGATGTTTACCAGAGAAGCTTGGGATGCATTTTCCTCACAAAATCATTCTGCTGGATGAGAAGCTGTTAGAGACACAAAGCTTCTCCTGTGTAGGTACAGATGGGACCTTGAGCATGGCTGGAACACGGACAGCAATGCAGATAGTAATGGAGACTGTGTCAGTTTTCCAAGAAATACATCCATATTTATACTGCAATGTTTTGTAATTAATGCTCAACTCAAAAAACATCCACAAGATCATAAAGGCAGTTAGTTGTGAACACTGCCGATGCCCACATTAGTTTCTGTCACAGCTGAACCCAGAATGCAACATTCCATTTAAAAGCTTTCTAAAAGGTAGCAAAGAAAAGGAAGATTTGCCACCTAGCTTAGTTTTTATATGGCCACCCAATCTTGCACTTGTATTGCAGAAACCTCATATAAGTAGCTATAGAAATCTTTTCTGTAGTTACATCTTTATTTCAATGTCATTATATCTCACCACTATCAGTTGCCTTCATCTCCAACATCTTTCATGGCAAAAATCCATTAAATCAACTATTATATACTACACCTCAGCACTCCTGTCCATGTTTAGTTTTGGAATGCCTTAGCAATCAGTATCCATTTAAAATAAGTATCAGTTGTAATATATATTTATCTACGTGTCCATGGGAAAAAATAGACATAAAAAGTCCCAATAGCACACTATGGAATGTTTTTACAACAGAAATGTCACCTTGTTTGTAAACGTGTGTTTACATGGGGATTTGCATCATACGTGCAGGTTAGCAGTTTATGAGCACGTGGGCTTTTCATATTTTAATACTTTCCAAGCATTCCCTCTTCTAATTCTTTTTAAAATTAGGCTTTTCACTTACTTTATATATTGTATATTTAGTAGATGTTAACTACTACATTATATTGTCTTAATAATGGCTTCGAGCTTTAAAAGATTAATTACACCCAGCCATTCCTAAAGCAATGTGTAACATGCACGATATTATTGTTGGTTTGGGGTAGGCATTTAATTTTTGTCCATCTGGCTGAAGGCAGGTGTCATTTTCTAGGGAATTAAGCAGGGGAGGGAAGATATAAAACAGGAGGTTAGAAGTTGACCTAAAATAGAAAGTTGCTAAGATCTGAGTCACCTGCCAAGGTGGCTCCACATGGAGCCTCCCAAAAAGACTGCAGATGACATCAGAATTGTCGTTAAAAAGGTTCATGTTTTAATTTACACAAGGACAAAGGGGTGAGTACTGGACTATTTACAAATTCAGCTGTGCCCTATTTCAGTCGGAGACAAAGTCACATTGCATAAAGATAATGCTGGATGCCTGATTCAGGTAATTTCTGACAGTTTCTATGTCTCTTCTCAACTTGCTTTTGTTTAAAGCAGATGGCTTATGGGTGGTTTAGGTTGTGTGCTCTCTAAGCATACCACTTGACCAACTACAACAGAAACTGGTAATTCTCCTATGAATGCATACCCTCTTTTTATATGAAGAACAGGATTTCAGACTTTCCTGATCTTTAAAGCCCTGGAAGAGCAGGTGGACAAGGCTATAAAATGGCACAGGTGCTGGGAAAAAGCTTAAGGTCTTAGTCCCAGCTGGCAGGTTAGGTAGTTTTCTGCCTACACAGGTGAGTGGGATATATAGTGAGAGCTCGTGCAGAAGAATGGGTATATAAAGGCCTTGTGGCCAGAGATTTTTGGGTTTCTGTAAAGAACTGAGTATTGCTGCCTGACTTGCAGAAGGTAGGTGGTTGTTGTTGTGTGCTGGCTGTTGTGTCCTGTTCTTGGACTGAAAATAACAACTTCTTTTAGAGTTTTTTTCACACCAGAATGCTGGTAGTTGTCACCCTGCATGATCAGTTTATGTGTCATGCTGTCTGCTCCTGAAGTGCAAGGTAAAAGTGCTCTTGCTGCTGATGTTAACCTGATGTTACTCTATCTTTGGGAAGCTTTGTCATCCTTAATCTGGAAAGGTAAAAAATGAGCCATTTTCTTAAACCTTTCCTGGCATAGGAAATGTCTTTGGAGCTTTTCCACTGCAGAAATGGAGAAAACCCTTTCAGATGTTCACCATAGCCTATTGCCCCTACATGCAGTGCTTCAGAGCCTCCCTGTGTGCTGATTTGTCTCTCATTTTCTTTGGAAAAACAAGAAATAAGGGAAATCCTAAAGCTTCCTTGATTTCAGGGGGAAGGGCACATGTGAAAGTTCTTGTCTAAGAGGACTTGGAAGGTGCAATTTTGGTGAAAATATAACCTGTTTTCTGACATCACCAGGGGAAAAAAATGTTTTCTTTAAATTTACATATTGGCCTTCATTTACTTGTGTATTAACTTCTACTGATGTTGATTTGGGTCTCTGTGTACTAGTAGTATTTTTGATAGCAGTATGAGTCTTTTGAAGCCCAGCACTGGTAACAGAAAATCACATTCCTGACAAAGCAGTAAAGTTAAACTGTTGAGCAATGGGTTTAGTATTTTTAGCCTGTTAAAATGGGGCTGCCATATCTTTCTGTAATACTCCCTATAAAGGTTCAGTCTCCCCTTGAGTGGGGAAACCCAATTAATAGAGGAAAGGCTTCAGGAGACCTCTTTTTATAAAGTCATGAAATAAGGAGGATGCTATTGTAGGTAAGGATTGTTCTTGGGTTTTCTCCTAGTCAATGCAGATGAGTTCATGTGTCAATGCTTTCATTTTATGAATTCAAACTCCATTCTGTTTCTTCAAGTTTAAAAGAAAGTGTTATTCTGCTCTTGTTAATGACTGAGGCTCAGTCTTATCCTGAGTCCATGAATTTATTTATGGCTTTGACCCCCTTTCAGCACCAGCTCACTCAGAGTCAGACTGATGATTTAATACATATTATACCTTTGTATTTTAGGTAACAGTCTGAATTTGTTCAATAATACAGTGAGAAGTAGATCTATTTGAAGCCTTCCACAAATATTTACTAAATGTTTGTTATATGTGGGGGTAGAAAAAAACCACACAGATGAGCACAAAAGTTGTAGTGCACGATGCCGAATGAAGAGTAAGCAGAATGATTTTAGTAGACAAATCTGTGCATCTGCTTGGAAGGAAGAATCTTCAAGCAGTCCTCCAGTCCTAGTAATGATCCTAATAAAATAAATACTCTCCTATTCTTTACATAAAACTTCTTGAAAGTGATCAGAATCACACAAACCAAAACTGCTTGGAGTTTATGTCCAGGCCTAACTGCACAGATGTCTTCAGGGAGGATGCTGAGGTGATGCTAGGGGTAAACACAGCTCCTGCAGCTATTTCTGACTCAACAGGAAATAGCTAAAGCCATACCAGGTCTGTGCTTTGTTTTTCTGCAATGTGTCACCTTTACTGAGGATAAAAATGAGTCGGATACTGAATGTCACTGCTGAAAATACTTCTGTTTCTATTAAAACAGAAAGATGAGTTTGTAGAAAACATAAAAATATATCAATATACACAAGTACTGTCTTCTACCATGTTTGAAGCTCTATTCTCAGAAGCCTACTTCAAGTGTACCTCATGCAAAATGTTGCAGAATAATTCTGTAAGGCATAGCTGTTTACTAAGAATAGGTACTGTAAGCAAAGCTGTTTGAGGTGCTGCTTTACAGTCATCTGCTGAATTGAAGAATCCTTTACAAGTAATTTTGTTACATTTCAAGGTAACAGTTAAATAATCCAGGCTTTGTAGCCCATACTCCAAACTCTACTTTACACTGGTACAGGGAATGCTTATTTTAAGCATATCCAGTAAAATGCATATTTTAAATGATATTTTACAGTTCAGTGTTTTCTCTGAGCTGAAGATCCCAAAGTGCTCCTCAGATGGAGGTGTTACCTTAAGAGTAGTACTATGAGCACAATTATTCCCATTTTACATACAGAGAAAATAAGCAAAGGAAAGTGATGGTTTGTTGAAGGTGGCACGGAGGTGCTGGCTGTAAGAATATAACCTGCACTTCTTGCCTCCCACTTCTGTGCTTTAGCTATAAAGCCACTACTATGCTTTCCACATCATTCTGTGATTGAGTAACTTTCATTAGATCAGGGGAGATTCAGGAATTCTGAGCTAATTAATGCTCTGGCACTTTTCAGACCCTCAGTTGCTCTTTACCTCTGATGGTTCCATAGAGTTCAATGACTTGCAGTGATGTGTCTCTGAAGAGACAACAAAGAAAGGCAAATAAAGGATGCGGATTCACTAACCTTGCCTGACACAGGTAGGGACCATGCTCAGAAATATTTGCTTAGGTTTTATAGGCTCCTTACTCTTTCTAAACAAGGTGTGAAAGCTTCTAAGAGGGACCCTGTGATGTTAAAATTTGATCATTTTAAAGCTCTTTCTTATCACCATCCTCTGCACTCCTCTTTGACTGATAACATAAATCATCTGAATTCTCTTTTAAAACTATCCCTTTTCAATGAGAGCAGGTAGTTTTTTCAGCCCCAATAACAGCACACAGCCTGTCAGTAATGTTTGGTCATCAAGTGGCAGCACATTGCAAGCAACAGAGAGGACTAAAGAACATTCATGATTAAATTGTAATGTCATCTGAATTCTCACGATTACTCTTGGTCTTTCTCCACATGTCAAGGGTTTGTGTTCTGTTTACATTTTACTTTGCTATTTTGATATGTTCCAACAACTCAGAAGTGGGTCATCAGTGATGAATATGCATGTACCTGGCACTGGTAACTTACTGTGTTAGAAACAAAATGTACAAAATGCAAGCTTTTTCTAAACCCTTTTCTATTTGACAACTTGTGCAGAATATGAAGGCAGTTTTTAAAACATGATATTTTCTGAAGCTAGGCTTCTAAATATGACTTAAATGCTATCAATATATATACAGCACTGCAGCAACTGAATGCTTTTAATGGTTAAGAAAAGTATTTACAGTTTGCTCTTTAAAAATCTGATCAAATCAGATCAAATCAAACACAGGGGTGAAGTAACTTTACAGTGTTAATAGGGCTTAACATATAAAGTATTAAACACTGTTGTAGCACTCATAAAACAACATGGCTAATGCTTAAACTTGTTTGACATTGGAGCCTTTTTACTACTTGTATTCCAGCATATTTACAAACTGAGAAGAGGCTTGTTGAATCTTGTTCCATGATAGACTTCTCAAGTATTCAGGCTGGTAGTTTTCAATTACTTCATCTTGGCTGGGATTCAAAGCAGGCCAGCACAAGAGGAGGAACACATTCAGCTTGACCAGCTGAAACACAGGAGGATAACATACTCTTAAAGGGGAAGAGCCCAGAGACCTGGGTCTTCTTGACATACATCATTAACTCTTAATAGAGATTCATTATTTTGTGGATTTGTCACAATTGGCTCTTAGGACAGGGTGTCTACATGCTTTACTAATTGTTCCTAACCTGCTTGGAGGCACATTTGTGAATGCCAATCCTGTATTGCCAATTTACATACATGGAGGAGAGGGCTGGGGGGAAAGATTCAGTGATATAAAACTATGTTGGAGTTAATGCATTAATGTTTCCCTCAAGATCACCCAGTGCCATGATTTGATGTGTTTGTCTCTATCCTAAGTAAACCTAACCTCTTGCATCCTTCACAAGTGGCAGGAAAGCTGAACAATTTCCTTGAGATTATTTGATTTCCTTGGAACAATGTCAGTCATTGTATTGAATGTTAGGATATTTTTAAAGAATGAAATGATGTACCTATGATCAAGTCCTGATTTACTTATTTTGTATCAAATGTCAGTGTTTTCTTCTTGCATAACCCACTTTGCAGTGTGTCAGATAGCATTTTCCTAACAATCCATAAGGGAACAGAAATCTCTTGTTTGAATACGTATGAGTTTATTATACTCCTTGCCTTGAGATTTGAAGTGATGTGTTTTCATATGGTGAGAGGGTGGGCAAAGCTCAGTGTAGGTGTCAGGGTAATACCATTAGTCACCCATACCTAATCCAAGATGTCATGCCTGACTGTACTGTGCCATCATGACTGAGGTGTCTGTGCTTTGTCACCATTAAGTAGGTGGCTGCTGTGGCAAGATGTCTCTGTTCAATGAATTGACTGTAAAATGAATGTTAGACTTCTGCAGGGGAGGCTTCATGCTGACTCCTGTGAATTCCCACCCCCCAAACTTTTCTTCCTCTGTTCCTCTGATGTGCTGCAACAGCTTTATGATAATCGAGTGCCTTAACTGTAAAACTAATACTTTACTGAAAGCACACGGGGTTTATTCAGTGCTCAGCTCCTTGAGATCATGTTATTTGGCAGTCCTCTCTTTCCTTACTTTATCTTACTAAGCAATCTTTAATATTAAAACACATGCCACATGGTGAGGGAGGCAAGTGTCAGCTTCCCAAGTTTGAGAACTTCACAGTTCTTCAGTATTTCCTTAATACAGGTCTGGATTCATTGATCAGCTTGGGCAAAGTATTCCTAACATGGACAGTAATAAGTTCTTCCTTCAGGACAGAGCTCTCCAGCCATACATGTACCCAGGGGTGCTCCTTTCTCAGAGCCAGCTAAAGGAAAGACTGCTATAAACAGTGTTCTGTGGCTTGAGGCTCCTGAGGATCTTGCCTTCAGTCCTTGCAGCTATTATTTGCATGATGCGGCTTCAAAATATCAACCATTTAGCTCATTGCAACTGCTTCTCTCAAATGTGCTGCAACCTGGAAGTGATTTCAGCCTGGCTGGAGAAAGTTTTCTGTCTGTCTTTATTCTCTTTCTGAGGGTGAAGTGAACAGGATGCTTTGTGGGCACAGTTACTGTAACAGGGCTGCTGCTAAAGACTTGCCCACACAAACATGCCTTCAACTAATGAATTGGATTCGTGTTACTCTTTCAGAGTAGTTCCTATGTTAATCTAGGCAGAGAAAGGTACAGCAGAGCAAGCCCCCCTGTGCTATTGAGGAAGTGGTACTTGGCCTCATGTGCCAGACGCAGAAGAAGCCACGTCCTGCTATGTAGGTCCATGTTATGTGTCATGAACATGTTTGTAGGCACATGGGTGTTGCAGAGGAGGACTGCACTTTGGGGAGACTTTGCAGTCCTGATAAGAAGTGGAATAAGCATGTAAAATGCTACTGTTGAAGAGCTTCCCAAAGAACTTCATAGCATTTCTGTGGTGTGTGATTACTTTAGATGTAGCTTGGTGTTTTTCAAGAGGAAGTTGCTCTTCCTCTTGCCACATAAACCTCTGAGAAGAGGGAATCTCTTTCTAGGATAAGCACCAGCAGTGAGCAGCTTTGCACACTGTTCAGTTGGGTTCCTATTTGTGAGACCAAGTTTTGTCTGCACTTAAAATTGCTCAGCTCACTTAGATTGCCTACAAATAAATGAGGGTTTATTTTAGCTCTGATTTCTAAGTATCTGCTGTAATACTGCCTGGGGGTTATTTATCTCATTTATTCAGAAGTGGCTTCTTCTGAAAAAGAGAAGGAGGTGAAGAGATACAGCTTCCTACATAGCAGCAAATGCACGCTGCGTGTGCATGACAGTATAGATCTTTGAGGTTTAGTGGATCTGGAACAATGCCATTTGTTTCACACTAATTGAAGCATGTGTCTACAAGTGTGCTGTGCAAAACATAGGATAAATTAAGTTCATAAAATCAGGGTACTGCATAACCTATCTTATTATTAGACAGGCAGTCACTTGCTCAGCACCTGAAAATAGGTTTTGTGAAAAAGAAGAAGCTGCTCTTTTCTGTGCATATGTGTATACATACTAAGCTAATAGGATTTATTTCTGCTAAGCCAGTCTGAGACAACACAGTCTTTTACAGCTCTTCAGAATCTTTCTTGTGTGTCCCTTGTGCTCATGAAGATAGCACATACTTTTCAGTTCTTTTAAAACTGTGAGTCCAGAGTAACAAGTGTGAGACTTAAAGCTGCTGCTGTATGAGACCAAGAGGTCTTGAAGAGTAAGTGTTGTATATGAAGCATGATTAAACTTAATTTGCTCATACACTGGACCCTTGATGAGAACACACATTGTGTGCTTTGAAGGGAGCTGCTGAGATGAGGCTAAATCTGGTCACAGTTTGAAGCAACCTGAATGGTACTGGAAAGAATGGGTATGTCTCTGTAGCTGCAGAGACGTTCAATGCAGTATGTAGGTTAGTGTAACATGCTTACTAGTGTAACTTGTCATTATATTACATTTATTACCATGATGTCCATGACATCTCATAGCAAATATTTTCAAGAAAGGGAATTAATTAATCTCTATTATCTGAGGTTTGGTTTCACCGATCAAGACAAATGGATCTGTGCTGTTGACTTTGGGATCAGGCACTTACAGGACACTTCTGTTGGTTTTGAATTGAAAATATTCCTTTATTTTCATAGAAAATAGTCCTTTATTTTCATTGCAATGTCGACAGTACAGCTGAGATGTATTGAGCTATGCAGTGAGCAGGAAAAAAGATGAGGGACTTAGTTATATTTCAGAGATATCAAACCATTGAGAGAGAAAACACTTTTGCTGTATGCCTGATTTCTGCAAACCACTGAGGCATCCACGCATAGGCTTGAAAACAAAAAGAGATTGAGAGGAAAAAAAAGGGGGGAAACCATCCCCAAACACATTTTCTCTCTATCTGTACGCTTCAGTGCATAACAAGTAGTCTGTGCTTTTTAGGCATGATTCACAAGGCAGATTCATGTGCAAGTGACTCTAGGTACAGCACTGAGGGTGGATTTGGATCATGTAAGGCTAGTGCAGAATGTGGGAAAACATCTTCCCCCCTCACTCCCCAGTAAACAATGTCAAATCAAAAGGTTTACATTGCAGTTTGATTGTTAACACATGAAGAGACCTGGGTCAAACTAAAGGTCAGTTCAATCTTACATTCCTTCTGCAGTAGCAGTTAGTGTCTGGTACTTGAGGAAAGATAGTAAAAATGAGGATAAATTGAGACAGACCTGCAAACACTAGCTTGGAGTAGAGGTAGTATTTGAACCACCATGGTCAGAGCAGCCAGTGGAGATACTCTGTCTTTGAACCTATGTACATATTACAGTAGTCTGTGATAGTGAGGTTCCACAATTTAATTGTGCACTGGGTGAAAAAGTATTTCTTTGTTCCTTGTTTTAAGCTTCCTACCTAATGGGTACCCTGTGAAATTATTGGATGTGAGAGGAAAAGTTACTCATAGGCAGTTTCTCTGTTTAATAACCCTCCAGCATATCTACACCTTGGTATGACTATTCCAGTCTGAAAAATCCTAATTCTCTCTGTGTAAGAAAGTTATTCTGTACCTTTAAGCAGCTTTGTTAGCATTCTTGTTACCTTTTCTGTACTTTAGAAAACCAAAATGAAGTAAAAAAAACCCCAAACAAACACAAAGAAAAACCAACCCACAAACAAAAGCAGCCCATAAAGATAAAAGGAATGATTTGAATCATCTGGAAGAATAGTTCATTAGAACTTCAACTCAAAGCAGAAGTTAGCCCAACTCCACTACTGAAAGGTGACAAAAGTTTAAGCATGAGAAAATAGGTGCTGTCAGGTTCTTGCTTTCAAATCCTAAATGATTGATCAAAAGTGTTAAAGATATTGTAGATATTTTTCTTGGCTAACAGAAAATAAAACTCAAAGGCTGGTGAAGCTCAGAATGGAAGTTATCAACCTCCTGTATGAACTTCTTACTGTTCTGCTCTCATGCATTTGTATTTATTTAGAGTGGATTGATTGCAGAAGCTGATAAACGATCTGCTGTCAGTTGTAGTCCATTGTGTTTGTCATCAGTGCAAGTTCATTGTAGCCAGTGATGAAATTTCACCTGCTGTGGGAGAGAAAATAAAAAGCACAGTTGTGGTTGTAATTAGGGTTGAAAATCAATAGTAAAAGATGTTTTAAAAATGAGAAAGACAGTAAAAGAGAAAATGAGGAGAAAACTGTGAAAACAGAATTAACTGGGGACAGATAAGACGAGTGAATGCAGAGATGCATTGGAGGAAATGGAACATTAATCCGAGGTGGAACAGCTACAACCACTTTTTGTAAGAGGCTTCATTTTGAATGTGAGAAAGCATGTCTTTTCTAGTAAAAACCTCTCTTCCCGTGATGGTATGTGCATGTGTGTGAACAGAAAATGGAGCTGCTAATGGTGCCTTAAGATCCTCACATGGTTTTTTTTTCTGCTTCACTCCCTTGGCGGCCACCATCCTGGAAAATTAAGGACTTTGGATGAAACTCACTTTAGAATTCAGGAGGGGATGTCCCTGAATTAATGTGAGAGCAGCATGTCACAGTACAGTTCACAATACAGAATGCTGCACCATTTTATGGGATTTTATTTGCCTTGAAACTGTTCTTCCATAACCTTTGAGACAAGTATCTGGGGGTTTGGGTATGACCAGATGGCTGAGCACTGAGCAGTCATCTTCTAAGTTGCTCTTAAAAAGCACCTGTACTAAAAAGGTGGAAAATGGAGAATTCTTGTTGGCTCTGCAGGGGATGACTTCTGTTTGGTTTCGATACAGTGAAGTATCTTCAATTATTGCTGATTATGAAAGGACATATTACTGGCTAGGGAGTAGAAAAGGCAAAGAATGTCATTCTCTGCTTTTCTTAGCTTTCACCTCAAGAGCACCAGCTTAGGAAATAGTGTGTCAGGATGTCACAGAAATGCTCAGGCAGTTTGTGCTTTTTGTTTTGTCTTTCTCTAAATATCAAACCCCCTTGTCACAGAAAAGACAATCTTTCTCTTTAATAAGACTCTTTCCAGTACAGAGCTAGCACAAGATGACAGGCAAATACAATAATCTAATTAAAGCATCTTCTGTATAACACACAAATGTGTGAAATGTTTTCTCCTAAATAAATGGCCTTCAGGAAGGTATGTGTATTGTGGTTACTTATAAGAGCATATTCTTTTATAACTTTGAAACTATGTCTTCTATGATTTGAATAGTAACCAACAAAGTATGAGATGACAGAATAGTTTAATAGTGTCCTTTATCTGCCCAGAGAGCACAAAAGAAAAACAATGCAAATTGCTTATGAGGGGTAGAGCATTTTATCCTATCAATATAGACAATTCTGCTTCTGTTTGGCAATTCAGTGCTATAACACAGAGATAAAAGTGAATCCTGGCAGAGAGAAATTTCCTAGAAGTTCTTTTGTTTCTGATGTTGTTACTTAAGTGTAAAGTAAATCTTCCTTATCAGACATCAGTTTCTTGATGCACAAATCCATAAGAAAGTAACATCTCAGTGGTATCAATGAACCTTTTTTGAAGGGACAATAAATCTGTCAAATGGTTGACTTTGTAGAACTTGGGCATGTGTCACATTAAGCAAAGGTATCGAACAAAGATTATGTGGCTTTTGTAGAAAGGTACAAAGGCCACTGATGTCTGATACTGCTTGTAAGGTGTGTACAAGAACAGAAAAAGGAGGCAGGTGGCCTACCCACAAAGAGCAATGTTTGGTGTTTTTACATCTGGGCATACAGGCTTCTTAAGTCAAGCATGTGTGGAACTACTCTTAGTAACCCAGTGGGTCTCCTGCTCATGCAGACTCAGTATTATTTACTACACAGAATTAAAAAGGTGTGGTTAGACAAGTATTGTAACTTTTGCATACCTGTTTGTGGGTTTCTCTGGCTTACATGTCTAAAAAAACCCTGTAGTTACAGAATAGAAACAGCTTCAAATCCAAAGCTTCTGCTGACTGCAGTGAGGTGGTAAGTTCTGGTACCATTTGGGTCAGTTGGTCCCTTGTGCATCTGTGCACACCTCTTGCTGCCAGACAAGATGGGATGGTATTCTCAAGCTGAGTACTCAACAGTCTACAACACTGCTTAAATGTAGATCTGAGCCTATTCTCAAGTCCCAGCTTGTTCATCATCAGTCTTGTTTATGCACAAGTCTATATTAAAGTGTGTATTTAGGCAAAGCTCCAGAGCACACCCAAGGGCACTAGCCCAGTGTGCTCAGCTCCACAGCAGCAGCTGGAGCTCATTTGTGCTGGCAGGATGGGTTGGATACAGTGGGGGGAACATGTTCTACCTGCAGCCCTCTCCAGCAACACACATCCTGCTTTCAGATGCTCTGGAGAATGGGGAATATGTTTTACAATTGAGCTGTTAGTCAGCAACATGGGTGGAAAATATGCATGCCACAAACTCCATCATGCTAAAGTCTATCTTTTCACCTTTTAATGGAGATAAGGTAGATGATAACTTTGTGCATCTGCAAGCTCCAAGCCTCTCACTGCACTGTAGGTTCCACAGCCTGGTCCTCCACTTCCTATTGAAGTTAACATTGGCAATTGGTGGGAAATCCATTTGCTGTGCAAAACTTAACTCTCAGGTGGTATGAATTCGAAAGTGATTTAATATTTCAGATGGTAATAGTGTTCCTTCACCCTGAATGGTAAATGGCCTCTATTAAATAGGTAGCATTTAACATTTACAGTTTTTTAAATGTCATTACATGAAAGCAATGGGAAGGTTGAAAGAGGGGTAAGAAATATTAGCACTGTGTTGTTTATTTAGTGTACAGAACACAGCTCTGTAAAACCTTGATAGAAGCATAGACTCTGCTATTTATAGGGAAACAAATTAGCTAGCCATATCTACAAAATCAATTGCTCAGACTCAAGTTGAGAGTTAGCTTAAAAATCACAAGGATTTAGAAATAATATGCTTCTATTTTCTCTTTTCCTGCCTTTGGTTTAATTTGAGGTGGGTTTGTCTTATTTTCAGGGTCTTCTCTGTCACTAGAATCTCTTGAATCTGATTGAAATTTTAAAGGAAAAAATAAAATCGCCTACTACAGCACTTTGAGGTTAGGGTTCCATTTCTTGAGTTACCAATACTACTTAGATAATGAAGCTTTGAATTAGTTACAAAGAGCTGGAAATTTAACATTTTCAGGGCAAGAATTAAGTGGGAATAGAAACAAAAGTACTCAGAGGTAAATCAAAAGAAGGGCAAGTACAATCTTCAGATGTCTCAAATGCAGGCCCAGTTCCTCAGCTGATGTAACCTGCCATAGAGCAGCAAAGCTTTCAGTAGCTAAAGAGTCCTGGCCCAGTGATCATCAGATGTTTCCCTGCAGATGGACAGGTATCTCTTCCAGATTACAACACTGAGTATATAGACTGCAGGGTTTTGTTCTGAGCTGATTCATGGGACAAATTAACATGTAAAACTAGGGAGAGGAGAGAGTTTTCAAACAACGAGCCCTCTCTTGGTGTAAATGAAGACAAACCTGTGCATTTCACAGGGACTTCTGTGAGCTAAGGGTCTGTTCCACAATTTAAACATTATATTGCATGATAAGGGAGTATTTCATGAAATATTCTGATAAATTACTTTTTCATCTTAAATAACTCTAGGAAAATAGAAGGGAACTCCAAAGCCTACTACCACCCACAAGGGCTGGGTTTGTAATAAATATTTCCAGGCAGTTGTGCTCCTAAATTCAATTACCGTGGTGGCTTCAGCTTAGATCCTGATGGACAGTCACCCACACCATAAAAAGTGCAGGTCATTTGCCACAACTGAGCAAAACTGTCATTTTCTGCCTAAAAGAAGCTGGGGCTAAGCTAAGGCAGAAAATAAATCCTCTGTGACTTAGAGAGAGCGCGCTTTTTTAGGTCAGGTCAAGAACAAAGACATTGGCAGTGCAGTGCTGAGAGGCTTATAGTGGTATATCCCTAAGGACAACTCCTGACACCAATAGGAATTTTTTTCATGCTGGAGTGAATGGGTTTTGAATGGATTTGTAAATGCCCTGAAAATAATCAGTTTATTCAATTACCAATTTGCCTTTAAATACAGAAGGGTGTTTTATTAGCAAACATGCTGTTTAGTCCCTGTAGCAGGAGGAAAAAAGGATGACTCTCAGAACAGGGACAGAGTAAATGATCTGGGGAGAGTGAGACTGGGAGAGAATGTTACTGCTGTCCTCCCCTTTGGCACATATGCACACACACATGTTCTCCTAGCACTCTGCAGCTGCAGTGCTTTCAATATTGAAACTCCTTTGAGTCAAGGTGTTTGCTAGGAGTATTGAAATTAAATTACAATCTCGCCTCCAACTTCAGTTTTTTGTGTAAATCTTGTTATTTCTGTGGATTTTTGTTTGCAGAATTAAGCAGCTGCTTTCCTAATTCACCCAGGTTAAATATTGGAACTTTTACATTTAGGTTTTTTTCTCCCCTCAAACCACTGTGCTTGGGTTTTCCTATCAAATCCCATTGTGCTCAGTAGCAGGAACCATCTCGTGGTGCCTATGCAGTGGATCTGCATGTTAAAGGCTAATACTAACCTGATAAGAAGCAATATCATCTTTCCCAGAAAGAGAAGTAGGAGAGTGAAAGAAAGCACGATGTGCTTGTTTTAGTCCGAGACGTCTTTTGTCCTTGTGGTTTGGATTTACTTCACCCTGAAATGATAATTATTCTTTAGAAAATAATTCAAGAGAGCAGTTTGGGGCTACTTGCTACATTAACATTGATTTTGTTTGTTCTTCCCCTCAAGTGCTGTTGTGGACTGACAATTGTATACATGCAAACCTTATTCATCCTTCCATTCTTGAACAGAGTTCAGAGCTGGCCAGCTTCAGGATTGGCAATTTACTCCTTTTCCTCCTCAAGCTGTACCTTCCACGCAAACTCTGCTTCCCTATGAAAGCAGGAAACTGTCCTGAAGGCTTCCATGGGCCTCCTCCCAGCACTAGGTCACTAGGAATAAAGTTCGTTTCTGCTCTTTGCTTCCTCAGCTCCAGAGAACTGTCACAAAGTCCACAGATTACAGGTGGCCAGTGGAAACCTGACTGTGACTTGTGCTCTGTGGAGATGAATGAGGCCAGCAAACAAGTATGCTGGTACCCCTAAGAGAGAAGGCACCTCTGAGCAGTCCTTTGCCTACTCTACCTGTCCATGAATCCTTCCATTGCAGCTGAAAGGTCATGTAGTACATGGGTTTAATATAAAATAAACCTCATGGGAGTGAGATCTCCTCCGTCCCTGTGGATTTCCACTGTTGTCTGACAGTGGGCTACACTAAAGTGTGTGTAATATCATGTGGCTCAGTGAAAGTCTTTCTCTGAACCTTTGTTGGTCAAGGAGTGAATATGGAATTGTACAAGTTGCATGTGAGTTACCTAGAAGAGCTTGCTGAGGAGGTGTTACAGCTTCTCTAGTTCAGGGAAACTGTGAACAGTGATAGGCTCATGACTGAAGAGACAGGCAGGAACCTCCCTGGGCCACAGCTGAACAAAGCTGATCTGTCAGCTGTGGAACTGGCAGATCTCTCAAGGCAGCCTGACTTGCTCTCCATGCTGTTTCCTACAGGATCAAGTGATTTGACATGCATGCAATTTGGTCTAAAATTTGCTTTGAGGAAATTAACTTAAGCCTTTTTGAGATCCTAAGATGAAAATTAGAGCTTTCTGTGTGCTCAGGCAGTAGAATAAATGCAGAAACGCACTATGAGGAAACAAAGCCTTTCTACAAATTTCAGTCTATGATAGATGGAGATGGACTGCAAATCTTGCATCAAGCTCTTTTTAGTGGTATTACTTGCCTGGCTTTTTAGCTGAAGAGCTTCAGATATAAGCAGCCAAACTTTTGAATCCTAATGAATCCTTGTAAATCTTTGAAGCCTTTCCCATCATTAATCAGACCATCCATGAAAAAAATACTCCAGACATACACACCATATGTACATGCATGTGCTTCTGTAACTATTAATAAAACCAGCACAATTGTCATCTCAACATGATTATAATCCACACCTTATGGAATTGCCTTTCTAGTGTTGAGGTTTAAGAAATGAGATCTCCATCTCATTGTATAAACCTTTTAAAAGCATCACCTAGTTGAAAAGTATTCCCCAAATACATGTTTCTCTTTGATATTCCTACTAACGATGGGTTATTAGTGTGAAGGGCCAAATTGTCTACTCATCTAATTGGTTCTGCTCCACTGTGCTGCAGAATTTAACATTATCATTTCTCAGGGTCTAACATAATTCATATAGAAGATCAATTTGTTATACTTGCCATGTTAGTATAAAGCACCTTTAATAACAGAACATTTTACGCAGCATTAGCTTTCCAGCATTTTTAGTGTGGAGTCTTTTTTCTTGGCATCAATTTAAGCAGCTCTTATTCAAACGGTTTTATTCCTCTGCTTTTATAAATTAACTAATTTAATCATATTGCAAATATTTATCTTCCCTAAATTAATGTGGAATCAAAATTAATTGATTTGAAAAATGTGAATTGCCATTTAATATCACATTAAAATATATAACGAATTAACAGGGTAATTTTTATGTTCTGTTCTCTGCATGTGAAAGCTGGCCAGTGTAAACCTCAAGATATGGTTTCCTTGTTCTTAGTTGTCAGTAAGCTCAGGTCTCTTTTGACATGTTTTTGACACATTGTTCTTCCATCAGGGTTCTTACTTTCAATTGTGGAATGACAAGTCTATTTTGTGGTGGTGTGAAATGAACCATGTACTGCTACTGCTGTCTCATGTCTCATAATGGAAGGTTCACAGCATGGACAATTGGGAATTTCTCCAGGCAGGGGAAAAGCACTTATTTTCAACCCCTAGCTTTAATCAATCAAGGAGAAACTGGAAATCGCTGTAAAGTAATGAATGTCAATTTATGTACATGCTATTGGTTTTAGAAATTTAATGCTCTATTTCCCTATTTTATGTTGACCTTATGAAGCTTAAAGATGAACACAAAAGGTGAATATTCTTGAGCCAGAATTGTTTTCCTCCTGAAAATATGAACAAAAGATTTTGTACCTTCTGGGTATGGAAAGGGTAAAAAAATTCAGCCAATGGGTTGTACGAAGTCAAGGAACTATAGAGAACAGGGACATGTTATTAAATCTGTTTATTGCAAAATGGCCAAAACCATTCTTGCAAGACACATCCCAGTTGTTGTCTTGGAATCCTGAGGATTTGGGTTGTTAGAATTCATGCTTTGGTTAAACGCACTCTCTGTTTAACATTCATCGTTTTTATATAAAATAGGAAGGTATTGTTTTGAATATTTAACTGTTCATCTTTTGCATGCTTTGTGCTCCTTCATAACACTGACAGTGAGTGAGCAAGACATTAGTAAACATGACCCCGGAAGACCTCTGTAAGTGCTTGTCTAGCATAACTTATTGGCTTCCCTTTCTCTGCTCTGAGGATCCTTAGCTTCACTGGATGCCTTACACACAAGTGTTGCTATTGCTTAGCTCTACAAAGTTGACATCTCCCCAGTTTTTATTCCCAGGTAACAACCTCGGGCACAGTTCAAGTATGCTCCAGGAACTGCCCCCTGCCCCTCAGAGGAAGAAAATTACGTCAGAGATGATATGATTTGAAAAGCCCCATTCTACAAATGTTTCTCTCACTCCTCCTCAGCATATAAAGCAATTCCAGTCAGAAACTAAATGCTAGGCTGGTGTTTTAATCAGTCACAACATTCTGCTCCTAGAGAAGCAGTGAGAAAACACATACAGAATGTTTTGTTCACTTGCAGGACTTGTTGATCTCCACTATGTATCTGCACAAAAGCTCTCAGGGGATTTCTTGTGTTACTTCCCACAGTAGCAGGATTGCACAGGAAAAGTGCAGATAGTAAGAGATAGTAAGCAGATAGTAAGATCTTGAACAGCATATTCTAGTACTCCGAATAGCGTAAGGATTGAAGCTTGCTCTGAAAGTCTGTTTTTTCCCCTCTTTGCAAGAGTTTTACAAATGTAATTACTGTACTCCCTGAAATAAGTAGTGCACTTGACTCCATGATCAATTGACTCCATTTTCAATACAGACTTTGACAAGAATGATTTGTTTAGGCTGTCACACGAATCAGTCTCAATAAATTAGACCTGTCGAAGTTACTTTTTCTGCACAATACAGTTTGCTTTATGTTTGACACCTGTGCAGTTGGGAAAGCTATTGTAAATAGTGTAAAGACCCGAGTCAGAAGGTAAGTGATCTGCCTTTAGATCCTGTTTCACATGTCAAAAATACACCTTGCCAGTTCATGTGAGTGTATTTTACTTCATTTGGAAGTGATAACTGATAATAGTTATATAAATGTGATTTGAAGTTTGTGTACTCTGAAATGCATATGAAAGTCAAACAGATGCATCTGTGAGAATGTGTATGTAGAAGAATTTTATACTATAGAACTGTATAGAGATGGCATGTCACCATCAAACTGTATGTGCAGCATGTCAATGTAGCAGCAGCTCCCTTTTTTTATTAATTACTTTGCCCCCTTTTAGTGATCACATTTTAGCTAAAATCAAGGTCTAGATTGTGTCCTGGAGTTTAGTGAGACTTCTTGTGTAACCTTGGTATCAGCAACCCTCAGTAACTTCTCTGAGGTGAGCTCCCTCCCTTGTTTGAATGCTTGTTCTACATGTAGTGACACATTGTATGTGCACTTTTCCTAGGTGGAAAGGAAATAGCAGCTCAATACTCGAAGTTGTTCCTTCTCATGGCCCAATACAGATGTAACCCTGGTCAACACTGAACCCTGACACAACTCACAGCATGCTTCAAGGCACTGATGGAGAGTAATTGTAATGATAATTTCTTATGGTAGCAAAACACTATTTTCCTGAGTTCAGCTATAACACTTTTGGGTTTTTTTTCCTTCTTAGTACCTGATGCAGTGCTGTGTTTTTGACTTCAGTCTGGGAACAATGCTGATAACACTCCAGTGTTCTCAGTTATTGCTAAATAGTGTTTACTTCTATCAAGGACTTTTCAGTCTCATGCTCTGACAGTGAGGAGGGGCACAGGAACCCAGGAGGAAGCAGAGACAGGACACCTGACCCAAACTAGCCAAAGGGGCATTCCATACCACAGCACATCATTCCCAGCTTAGAAACTGGGGGCAGTTACCATGAAGGCCCAGATCGCTGCTTCGGTAGGGCTGGGTATCAGTCACTGGGTGGTGAGCAATTGCATTGTCCGTCACTTGTGCTTATTGTTCTCCTTTTCCCCTTTTAGTTTCACATTCTCTCCCCTTATTATTTCCCTTATTATTATTGGTGGTGGTAGTAGTAGTTTTGTCTTATACCTTATTTACTGGACTGTTCTTACCTCAACCTGTGGGACTTACATTCTTTTGATTCTCTTCCCCATTCCTCCTAGAATGGGGGGGAAGAGTGGGAAGTGAGTGAGCGGCTGCATGGTTCTGATTTACTGTCTGGCCTTAAACCACAGCAACTGTTTAATCTGTTTATGGACATTTAAGTTGGTTTATGCTATTAATTATGATTAAGAAAAAAACAAACCAAACCACCACCAAACCTGAACCAATAGCTACACACTGAAGAGTCACCAAAAACACCACAGTCCTATCTGAGAAATTTGCATCAGTTGAACTTGCCTATTTTGGTGCAAGACTCTCTGCCTGCCTCTTCCTGTGCCAGGGAAACTTCAGGTTTCATTTGGACTGATGTGCGGACACCTGGAGTTAAACCACAATGACCCTACTGTAAACCATAATAAAAGTATTGCCACTTTCAGCAGTGTAGCTCAGCTATTTTACGTAACAGGCTTTGTTAATCTGGGGCAGCCTTTTTATGTAGACAGGCCCTTAGTGCTCATTAAAGCAATGGAGTAATGTTGGCTTAGATCGAGCCTGAATCTTGCACTTAAGGAAATCTTTCAAATTGAAGAACAAAAAGTAAAGTATAAATATTGAGGTAAACTGAAATCAATGACTGCTAAAGGAAAACAAGGCACACCAGTCATTATCAGGGTGATCTGCTACTAATTAAGTGAAGAACCAAATCACATTTGCTCTCTGGTTCCTAACTCTGCTTCTTGGTTTCAATTCACCTATGCCTCTTTAATTTGAATATTCTGCTAGAAAGCAAAGCACTTGGTGCTTAACAGACCTTCATGATAGAGTTTATTTGATCCAAGCAGGCCCAATTTATAGCTGCTACTCCCCAGAGCCTATTTACTTCGCTAGGATTATGATTTGCTGTTGTAATGTTGGGATGTCGACAAAAGAAGCCAAAGACAAATGTGTTGATTGATAGTACCCTATGTTTCTCCAAGAGGAGTGCTTTATCAACATCATAAAGAACCTTGTCCTTTCCAAGACCAGAGTGGGGTTTGTAGCTGTGACAAACAGGAAGGGTTTTTATCATTAACATTGTAAGCAGTTCTTTAATGAGACACATTTCTGGAACTTGTGTATAACCCAGGGTTCACGTGTGGCTCCCTGGGCTGCCAGGACCTTTTGATGTCAATGTCCTGCTCTGCTTGTTGTGCCTTGGTGGTCAGCACCCAGCCTTTACCATGGTCTCACAGCTCCTGGCTGGCCAGGCCTTGGAGAGCAGCCCCACTCCTGCTGCTCCCTGATAGTATCATCAGCGACCTGCTCTGGGAAACAGAATCATAGAATAGTTAGGGTTGGAAAGGACCTTAAGATCATCCAGTTCCAACCCCCCTGCCATGGGCAGGGACACCTCACACTAAACCATGTCACCCAAGGCTTCATCCAACCTGGCCTTGAACACTGCCAGGGATGGAGCATCTCTAGTTTGTGTTCCACACCTTGAGGGAAACCCAGAGAAGAATGTATTACTGGTTTTTGCAACAGCCATTAAGTTCTGTAAAGCCATTTTTCCTGCTCTGAGATTTACCTAACAGAGGATGTAGCCCTGGCTCTTGTTTTTATCTTGCTGGTATATAGTGTTCAAGCTCCCTAATTATAAAAAACAAACCAACCAGCTGAAAAAAAGTGTTTGCACAGGTTCCTTACTACATGTCTGAGCTTGAGATCCTTGTTTGGGCAGAGCTCCCACTGGGCCTGATATTTCTCCAGCACACCTGGCCTCAAATGGTGGATAGACTATTGAAGACTCCAGTTTATCAATGCTAAGATCAACCTTCCCTTTTTCACTCCACTTCGGTTGTCTTCTTTTACCTCTTTAAATCATCCTTTCCATTGTCTCTTGCTGTAGTTGCTTGCCTACCTTAGCATCATTATTTGCCCTGGGTTCCCTGCTTCTCTCTTCCCTAACATAAGTGTTCTTCCTGTGTATCCTTCTTCTGGTTTAGTTTGTTTGTTCATTTCTGGGATCCCAGCAATCAAACAACAGTAAGGTCTAAGGGAAGGTATTTCACTGTCAGACCAGTCAGAGCATGCAAGCCTTGTTATCCAGAATATGTGCACACTCTCCCAGTACCCCATGTGTGCTTCTGAACTGTCACCCATGTACAACTCAAATAAATTGTCCTCTTGTCTGCATTCAACCCCTGGGCAACAGGATGAGTGGATCTGCTCTAACATATGTGCACTACAGGTTTGATTTTTCTGTTAGTTTGTGACCACCTGCTTACCTACAGTTCTATTTGATTTATAGGGTTTAATAAAGTGGAAGTGTTTTCTATGTAGATGGTACAGCCTCTAAGGCTGCTCAGTAGGCCTTATGCAGATCGGGATAAGTACTCAGAGATACTGTAGCTGTGAAGTTACTGGTGAAAAAGTAATCAGTGCTTCTGTAGCTTTCCTTAGTTTGAAAAAGGAAATACTCCTAGTGCCAGGAGTTGTACTTGGGCAATGAATCTAGTACAGCTGTGAAGGTATGAAAGAACTTCATAGGAGTTGCATCCATTGGCATCTGGGGAAGAAAACTCTGCTGTCAGCTGCTTGGTCTAGGGATTTATTCTGTCTACTGGATGTCAGAGAGGAGTCTGGGGACTAGGTTCTTGGTTAGTACCCGTTGGTTTACATCCAACTGAAGCTGAGGAAGGAAAAGTTGGGAAAAGTTGTCTCTTTGGTTTTAGTGTGATGACAAGTGTGAAAGTTTGATTGGCCAAAGTGTATACAATGAGCTGCATCTTAACTGACTTCTGACTTCTATGTGTTCTTCAGTTTGTGCCGGTCATTTGCTGAGGTGAGCTGGTGAAGGAATTCACCAGTGCATCCAAGCCTAATCCTGATCAAATGAGAAAATACCCATCTATTAAGAAAGACTCCTCACTGATCCTGTTGGCTATGATTTCAGTGTTTTGGTGCCTTCAGGAAAGGACATGACAGCTGGGTATCTTGCAGGATTAAATCCAGAGTTAAACTTAGTGCTTGAGTTTTGGAAGCCCCAAGTTTGTGCCTGGCATTGGGTGGCCCATGAGAGAAGGGAAGAGGGTTTGGAAGGATTTGGTTTGTATGCAGAGGAATGAGTGTGCATGCTGGGATGGGATTTACAGCTTCAAACCAATTAGATTTTTAATTGTTTCACTTTTTCTGTTTGTTAGCAGTGCTATTAACTACCCTAGGCCAATAAATAGCTAAAGCACATCCCCAAGCAGGGACACGACATCCCTAGTAGTTTTGGAAATTTGTTACAGCAATGAATCCTGAGTTATTTCTATATGATCCACAATGCACGAGGATTGCATAACCCTGGTAGGAGAATTGTGTTTGTTTCCTGCTAACAAATTTTAGGGCAAATTGAGAACGTTTATTTTCTAAACACATTCCACTGTAATTTTCAAATTATGGGTTTTTTTCCCTTAGAAATAACAGTTTCAGTATCCTTTGCTTCACAAATGTTTGAGGTAACCACGGTTGATGTTCAGCCATGGTAACACTTGATCTTTCTTTCATGCCTGTTGCTTTCTTGTTCCCCCTCAACCCCCTGAGACAGATTGATTTGGAAACTACCCAAGTTCTCTCAGGAGTGGTATCAGATTTGCTCTGTTCTCTTCACACCTGACCCATCTTGGCTTTCTTCAAATGCTATCACTTCTGTTATGTACAGGAATGGTAGCTTATGGAGAATGGTGTTTCAATGGATATATAACAGACTATGTTAAAAGGCAAGCTACAAGGCAGGTTTCTTTTTACATCAGATCATATTTAAGAAAGAGGGAAATGTAGACATTTCTCAACAGCTGTACCTACCTATGCACTGTTCTGTCTGTACCCATCTGTTTACTCCCCTTTACTCATGCAATAATAAAAACAAACCTTTTCCATATTCACACTTTAAAACACACTCTGCAGTTCAATCTAATATTTCATGTAATACTCAAACCAATTCCCCTGCTAATAGCTGCACACACATTTGTGCGTCAGTTCTTTAAATACCCGACCTTTGGGAAATAGGCCCTGGGTTGGAGCAGGAGGTACTCAGGCTGAGCATACAATGAGTTTAAATGGAATAAGCTAATTTGTCACTGTTTTGTTATGATTGAATATATGTGTTTAGAATAAAATTTAATTTAAATCCAATTTGTAACATCTCTGTGGGTGGGACAAGGAAAAAAAGAAACAGCCCAGAGGATGTATTAACTGGATACTGTACTCTGAATGTAATGGGACTTCTGAGTTTAATGTTCAATTAAAAAGCCCTGCATGTTCTTATTGCTGTTACAGACGTGGGTTTGGGGGAGATTTATGTTATAAACCCCTCTCCCCAAACCTGTACAACCTTTTATTTCTCACCAGCAAAGCCTTTACCAGGTACAGTAAAACCATCTGTTATTATTGAAGGAATATTCAGTCATAGAGATATCAAGAGATAAAAAGAGCTTTTTTTATCTACACATTTGCCCGAGTTGCCATGTTGTGTTTTTACTTCAGAAAATGAAGATGAATTAGTGTAACTGGCTGTTGTATTCTGATATGGACCAGAAGAATCTAAGGAATAAACAACTGTGAGACTTGTGGGAGCTGATGAGTTTCAAGACCATTGGCATTGAAGCCAGATTACTTACCACCCACCACTGATACCCATCCTGACCTGATTAGCAGTCTAGCCCTCAGTTTCTATACTGGGCATGACATGCTGTGGTGTGGAATACCCCTTAGGGTAGTTTGGGTCAGGTGTCCTGTCTCTGCTTCCTGCTGGCTTCTTGTGCCCCTCCTCACTGGCAGAGCATGAGACTGAGAAGTCCTTGATCGGACTAAGCATTATTTAGCACAACTAAAACATCAGTGTGTTATCAGTGCTGTTCTCAGGCTAAAATGGAAAACACAGCACTGCACCAGCTACTAAAAAGGAGAAAAATGGCTGCTACTGATGAACCCAGGACAGTATTGAATATACCCTTTACATTATCACTATTCACAGAGAGATAAATATATGCCTATAACAGACCCTGAAAAATACAGTTTTTTTTTTATTATAGACTCTTAAAATATATACAAATAATTAAATACTTTGTTGCTTATACAGTATGCTCTTTCATTTGCATGATATTTACCTAATACTAAGTAAAGGATGTATTGCAAGCTCTCAAAACAGATATATCCCTTACTGGGTGATTAATACTAATCTTGCAAACACATTAACAACACAGAGACAGTAACAGCTATCTCAGGAGCTGTTACAGTCCTGTCTTGTAAATCCTGTCTTAGTGCATGGATTAGTTCATGTTCCTTTGGAGATTCTAAAGGGTTAAGCCTGATGCCATGCATAGGGGCCAAGTCTGCAGGGCTTTTGAATGCAGCTCTAATAGTATATTTGAAGTGTATGCATATGTGGGTGGGGGACATACATAAAACCCACCCCTGCTATTTTGAACTACTTCAGTGTTTTCCACTGTATTTGGTTGGCATTAGGAATAAGCAAACTAAGTCTTTCCTTTTTTAAAGTTAATAGGAAAAAAATCAGAACCCCCTTTTTAAAACTTTGGTTATTAAAGTAAACAAAAACCATTGTTCAAGATACTTGATGTGTGTTTTGGTTTGTTTCCTTTTAAAGTCTCAGAAACCTTGAAAGCAGAATGTTTTCCCTTAGATATAGGTATGTTTTCAGGTTGACCTCCAGAAGTTACTTCCCTAAAGAGAGTGCTGACTGAAATGACTGTATCCATATTTTCACTGTAATAACTTAAGAATAGAGATGGTGCAGAAAGTGTGATTGTTTTCATATACATTGCTCCTGGCTTTTAATATTATCTTTGTGGCTATACAGTAAGACCAACCTGCTCTATCTTCCATATGTGTATTTATATTTGGCCATCTATTCAGACTATATTATCCTGGTTCTGAGTGGGAAGTGAATGGTATCTCCTGACAGCCTTGCCCACACTGGCTGCTCAACACCCTCACAGAACAACCAATGTTACCTGCTGCCTATGCCTGCATTAAGCTTCCTAGAAATGTAAGAACAATTTTATGGGTGCAGAGAAGAGTGTTTTGAGTACAGACCATGTTTACAAATCTATTTGGAATTAATAAAGAAAACAGACTATACAGACAAAAAGAAAATGTCCAGTGGCAGAGTACTGATTGAAATTAAATGGATTCTGTTCAAGTAACCAAATTATCTCAAGAGTAAGACAGGTCTGCATTCAAAGGCAAGTTGAAAGCCCAAGTTATTGTGAATCCAGAACCACCCTCTGAGATGTGAAATATTAGGTTACTTCAAGCACTGAAATAAGTATATGTACTTACAGTCCTGTTTGGTTTGAAACTTGACTTATCACCTGTTTGCCAGGACAAGAAGCACTGTTATATTGATTGACTGTATAGAGCATCTTCTGACATAGCCTTTCTTAGAAATGAGCATTCCTTCAATTTTCATACTTTCCTCTTTATCTGCACTGTCAGAGCAGTATTTGTAGAGGCACAAAAGGGAATGTGTTACGGATAGCCCAACTTTCATTATACTGGTGCCAACTGATGCAGGGGTGGATTTCAGCTCATCATGGGAGAGTTAATGTAATTGTCTCAGAGCTTCATTAGTTGTCAGTCCTCCCCTCTGTGTCTGACATGTCAAAACCCAGAGACAAGCTGCTAATTTCTTGTTGAAAGCAGCCACAGTCTCTGGAGCTTGACAAGATATACAGGCTCCTTCCTTTTATGCTAACACCTGACAAGTGCCAAGTGCTCTTACCTCCCAGTGAAATCAAAAATCTATGGGGTTTGTGGGTGCTCAGAGCTATCGAGTGGCTTTCTTAAAGCTAGAGACCACTGTGCTTCAGCTGGGCTTGGTTTTAGGGTGCTCTTGGCATCCATCTCTGACTCTGACACATGCATGTAGGTTTCACCTTGAGCAAGTCACTTAGCTTGCCTCTTCTTCAGGTTCTTGACCTCAAAACAGAGTCTGTAGCTTTTTGTATCTAACAGATCTCTGGTGAAGATTCACTTCTGAATGTTCTTAATGTGTTCAGGTTTTATTTAGTAGTTACTTTACAGACTAACATCACAAATAGTATCTGGATCCTTAATGTGTTGAAATGGAGTTGTTTACATTACATCTATCTTGACTCCACATCTGGACAAGGCTGAGGTCCTACACAGCCCATACTCTTATTTCCCTGAGACAGAAGATCAAGAGCATATGCTTCAACACAACCACGATGTGCAATGCGTGTGGGTGCACCATGGAGTACATATGCCCTGATACTGTGAGGTGAGATGCTGTGACATGCAACACCATTTGTCTTCTCCTGAAGCTTGTCTTGTCAAGGACCTTAGCAGCTTTGTTACTCCAGGCCTGGTGGATCCAGAGCAGTCCTTGGGGTAGTTCTGCGGAGGCTGTGGGTCCTGCCTACATGGTTGCCTTCAGCAGCAACATGATAAGCAGCAGCTTGTGGCACCATCACACCCTCCCACACTGGGGATGACTAGAATGTGCAGTTGTCTTCCTTGTTTCCTAAACTAGTACATGATTTTATAGCCTGCGCTGGTCCTGGACAGGCATATGGATCTCACACACTTACAAAGGAAACCTTGGGAAATGCTAAATGCCCGTAACTTAAGCAGAGTTGCTAGTGAATTTCAGCTCTCAGAATTTAATCTCTTCTTTAATTCAAATATGAAGTATGCAGCCATTTTGCATTGAAAAAAGACTTTTGATTAGTTTTTGTTGTTGTTGTATGTCGCATTGGCTAAAACCATTGTCTAAACACACAGATGTTTATAGAGTTTTTACCGTGATTGCTTTCTGCAGTTTTGAAGCTGTTATTTTTAGCTCTCCATTTCTACAGCAAGACCTTTTGGCATCTTTGTGGAACAGGAGCAGTGTCCTGATTTAGCACAGCCCCACGATACTGACACTGTATAACCGAAGGAAGGAAATAGCTCCCTCGATACGTACTTTTACTGTAAGCAGCATAGGGATACTTGTAGAGGTTCACTGAAGAGCAGAGACTGTAAGTTGTGGAGTACAGTAGCTTTCCAGCAGAAGACAAGGGTATAGAGGTTCCAAGGGAAACAGACAGCCTTTTTAATTCTCATAATGCTTACTATTCTTTGCTTCCAGATGAGCAAAGCAGCAAATATCAAGCAAAGGATGATGATTTATATGCACAGCAATTGTTGGAATAAAGATCAGTTGCAGACCCCAGTGGCTGTTGCCAGCCTTGTTATGGTGGTAGAGATGTGAATGCACAGAAAGTAAATACAACTTAAAATTCAGGATACCCGTCACATTGTGACTCCAAATAGATCATTCTCCTTTGCAGAAATGACTGGAAAGCTTCCATGGGCAGTTCCCACAGGCAGCAAGGGAGCAGGACCTGTGGAACTGTGCTTGCATAAGGAGCTGTATCACCAACCCTGAGATGCAGCTGGCATTTTGTTTGTTGTTAAGTAACACAAGAATCTATTGCAGAGAAAAAGAAAAGGAGCACTTTGTATCACTGTAGATGCCAGTCTTGCATTAATAAAACAATAAATTAAATTAATAATTTATCCATGGCTGGTTTTACTTTCTGGGTGGCTTTTGGGTTTCTCTTTTTAAACACTAGTAGAAGGACATTTCCATTCAGACTGAACTGGAGTGAAATGACTTCTCCTATAGATAAAACATATTCAGATGAGCGGCATGCTTTCCCCACAAAGCTAACTGCAATCCCAATTAACACTTCTCAAAACTGATTTTATTTTTTTCCCCCTACTTCCTAATGAGGTTTTTTCCTCCCTGCTGTCTTGATACAAAGCTTTATGCTGTATGAGTGTGTTCATATGGTGCTTGAGTGCGTTATCTGACCTTGATTGGTGTTTTGGGAGCCAGTTAAATAGATTACATAGAGGTTACCTTGACAACTGTCTTTGCTGATTTAGCAATGCAGTTCATTCTTGGGCACAAGACTCTCAGCAACTGTGGAATTCCACTGACTTCATATTAATCATTAACACAATGTTCCAGGGAGGCTCTGCAGAGCTAGCAATAAGGACTGTATTGAAATTAATTTTTTTACTGGGTAAATGTTATAGACCAAGATATGTTTACAATGTGAAATGTTGTTCACCGTCATAAAATGAAAATATACGTTCCTGCTTATTTTTTCTCTCACTTCTAGTTTCAACAATAATATTGGAATACTAAATCTCCTGTCATGTCTGATGAGAAAAGATGGTCGTTTAAATGAAACTCTTTCTTTAACATTGATCTTACACCATACCTTCTTTTAGGTCTATGCTGTAACCTCGCAGGCATGACAGATAGTTAAATTCAGTGTGCAAAAGCCTATGAGCCTGGAATCTGATCTCTATTAACTTCAAGGAAATAGCTTCTGATTTACATTGCTGTTACATATCGGTCAGAATCTGGCCCTTGTCAGAAAACGTTTGAAGGAAAGACAGCTACTTCCTTTGTCAAAACTGTTGTCAAAAATTGTTTAGGATAGTCTTAAACATTAAAGATAGTGTGCAATCAGGGCTTAGGGCTTTGACTTTAAATTAGTCTTTTTCTTTCATGTTCCCAGCTTGACCAGAATCTTGCAGGAGGACGTCAGGATTCTGGGGCTGTGTTTTGCAAGAGACTGTAAACCTTGTGGAAATTAAAGTTTTTTTAATGAATTAAATATGAAAATTAATAATGTAGTCAGAGCAGGGGCCACACCATGTCTTTTCCTTCTGATATGATATTCAGTGTATCTTGTAATGTCTTGTTTGTCCTCCCCAGTTCTATGTGCAGTGCTGTACTGCAAATCGAGCTGGTTTTTGGGTTGAAAGTACATAGCTGTGTCATAGAATCATAGAATCATAGAATAGTTAGGATTGGAAAGACAAAATGTTGCGTACACAGTCAGTGAGGAGCACAGTTGAGGTCTGTAGCACATGTGGAGGGAGATTGTATGGAATTTATACATAGACATATTAGCTTAATACTTTTGTTAGTGCTATCAGGTAGTGCAATACTAAACTTTAAATTGCCATCATTAGGTTTCAGGGTTAGTGCATTATAAATTAGAGTCACTTGTATCTCCTAGAGCAGTTGTTTGCAAACTCAGAAGGACACAATTAATCGTAGTGTCTTCAACTCCTGATTCTGAAATTAATGTTTGCCCAGTTTGAGAAATCTTTTCTTTCAACTGAAATTAAACTGAAGAGTAGTTCCTCTTAGCCTTGTTCTTCCTTTATTTTAGTAGTTTGGTGCTGGGCCAGTACCACCGGCATGAGCCTGTATTCTGTTTCTGGTGAGGTCAGGACACACATGGCTAAGATGGGAACTGCTGTGGACCCTGTGGCCATTGCAGCTACTGATGGTAGCTCAATGCTACCAAGCATTGACACTCAAGCAGTGTCTGGGAATGGTCTTGTGCTGTCTGCAGTCAGGAAGGACCTTTCACTTACTTCAGTGCGGAGGACTCCATTTGACCACTCAAAGAGGCAGCGCTATCTAAAGGGATTCCAATTTTTTGGGAGGCAGGTATCTACTATCATTCTGTAAGTGGCTTAGTGAGGCATTACAGTTGCCTTTGTACTCCTGATGCTGCATGCCCAGTGCTGCCTTGGCACACTGATAGTACTTGAAACAAAACTATTCCACTGCAAGTGGAATTGCTTATGGACTGCTTAAGGAAAGGAGCAAAACTTTGTTACTAGAGATTCTAATCTGTCACTTTAAAAGATAGTGAATGTTTCCAATATATGCTCCAGGGTGTTTCACGATTGGCAGAGCTGATGTATTTTGGAGGCCTGTAACCCTGCAAAAGTTCAGAAGTAACATGCCTGGGGCTTCTGACTTTAACTTACAGGGTTCAGGTGATAGAGGTTTCCTTGACATGGTTTCTCTCTTATATTATCTGGGTTTGACTATTGAGCACAGGGGTTCTGATATTGACCTTCCTGGAGAAGGGGCATGGAATAGATAAAGCATAAAGAGAGAGAGGGTTGGTGGTGGGGTTTGTGGTTTTTTCTTTGTTTTTATTATTATTGCAACTAGGACAAGGCACAGGTTCCATGAAAAGAAGCTACAAGCATGAAACATGTAGCTTCTGCTTCCAACTGCCTTTGACTCATCTGAAAATCCAAGGATCAACAAAAGTCTTATATTAGAACGAGATCTATTGCCGACTGCTTTTAGCCTTATGTCATTTTTACACCCATGTACTCTTCCTGCATGCTGTGACCTCATGTGATCAGAATCAAACCCATTTCTCCCATCTGCCATTCTAACCCTGCAGGAAAAACAGGGAGATATTTTTATCTTTCACAATAAATATCTCCTTGCTCATCTGTGAATCTTCTGCGTAAATCTGGTAGCCCCATGCACTGAAATTGCCACATTCCAGCAGTTATAGGAAAAGGGTTTTTCATAAATATCAAATTTCCACTGGTAAATAAGAAAATGTAATCTGATGTCAAGTGTCTGCATATCAAAGTTTAATGACTAGTCAAGACAAACATCTGTGGTAACATCTGGGGCATATATCTGCTTTAGCCATTTAACCAGTCGAGTCAGGAGTTTCAAGGTAATGTCCACTGGGCTCGAGAAAGTTTTTCCAAGGTTACTGGATGCAGTTTGAACAGACCATCTTCTGGGATTAATGGATGTTTATGGGGTTTTAATTTCTGCAGAGGAGCAAAAAAGCAGACACTTCATAGACTTGGATATTATAAGAGTAACTCATTGATTATCAGGAGGATATTTTGACTAGATACTATAGAATTGTTAAATTATGAGCAACAGCTCATACAGTATAGTTTCACAGGGGGTGCTCAAAGCTACTGAACTATTGAAGTTATGCAAAGAGTTAAATAAGGCTTTCTCTGGGCTGATGAAGCAAATGGCTCTGGAAACTGTTAATTCTTTTCCCAGAGAATATTCCTGTAGTATTAGGGCATGGTTCCTAATGGGCTTTGGACTAGAACAAAAGACATGTTTAGATGCTGATGTTGAAGACTGCTCTAACTTATGCTTGAGGACTGTCTTAGCAATTAGCTTGGGATCAAGGGATTTCAAAAGTCACCTTTGCACCTTCTGTTTTGAGCTACAGTGTGCATTTTTATCTTGTGTCCTACATCATACCAGGGTAGGTGATTGGAACAGTAATTTATTGTATTACTTTTCCTTACACACCAGTAAATAGAAAACATTTTGTACCTTTCAGTGATTTACTCTTTTGACATAACTTCAGAGTTTAGGATTTGTACAGTGTTTGGGAGGAGGACACCTTTGCAGGCTTTTGCCATTATATATACTTTTTCGAAAGATCCTTAATGGAACAAGGTAATTCCACCTGCGTGTCATCATTCAATGTAAGGGAAAAGTTGTCAACAGATTATACAGGGAGATGAGCAGTCTGATCCCCTTCATATTAAAGTGAGATGTATGTGTGCTATTTCCTTACATGTCACCTGGAAGGTTTCCCCTGAGTATTACCAAGTCATGCAATTAACGCTGCTGAATTACCCAAGAGAAGCTGTGCTTCTAATTTTCTACTACACTAAGACTGCTTTCAGCCCCAGACTAGCTTCAGTACTGGCTAACAGTGGAAGTACAGAACACTAGGAAAACTAATGTATGTGTATGTACAGCAAAGGCTCTACCAAATCAAGACAAAGCACTAGCTTAGAATAAAGAATGATTTCTCTGTCTCCCCTTTATTGTTTTCTCTTTTTTAAGGGGGTTGGGAAATGGGAAAGAAGAACCTCTTAGGTCAAGGTTGAAGACTTTGTAACATAGAATGACAAAGCTTGACTGTGATGATCTACAGAGCACCTGTCCTGAGGATCATAGAATCATAGAATAGTTAGGGTTGGAAAGGACCTTAAGATCATCAAGTTCCAACCCCCTGCCATGGGGGTTAAGCATGGAGAATAAGCTCTACTGCTGCACTCAGTGGTCTTAAAGGTCTTCTCCAACCTGAATGATTCTATGATTCTAAGCTTGCTGGTGTCCTGAGAGTTATTACTGACTACAGCTAGGCTCTATCTTGATCCCACTGGAAATCCCTAACAAAATTCCTATTTATTTCCATTGCTGCACAAATTGGCTCATGTAATTGTTTCAAGATTTATTTGATAATCCTAGGAATGATAGAAACATCTCTATGCAAAGAAAATGTGTGTGTTTATGATTCTCCTCTGGGTTCTAATTTCTCTAGAATCAAAGTCCCTGTTCCCACTTCATGATGGGAATCAAGAACCTAAATCTTCATTTCAGCCTCACTTCTGTTAACACCATGGAGAATTCCCTGACAAGACAGATGTCTGCAGCCACCAGGAGCCGTAAACTGAACACTTAAAAATAGAAAGCTGCAGAATTTATACATATTTTTGCAAATCAACCTTTTCTAACTACCCCTCCTTTCATAGCGGTGGTGGTTAGCATTGAAATCCAAGTGTACTTCAGCAAATGATAAAGCTGACCAAGCAGCCCAGGAAATTCTGCAGCGTTCTGCAAATTGCAGGAGGCCCAGGGAACGAAATCACTGCATGCCAAATTTTCCCACTGATTTCTGTTGTCTCTACTTATCATCTGTAACGTTAGGAATCCATTGTGGGGCACAGTATCTTCCCCACAATTCTTACCTAGCTAATAGCTTGATTATGTGTTATGACTTTGTATTCTCGTTCAACATAATCTACTCTTGAGTTAGAAAATATGACTGTGCCCAGAGAAACATCCAGCCCTTTGTTCTCCTTGTTCACAAATTAGTTTGGAGAAGGATCGCCCGGTAGTGTAGAAAACCTGAACAAGATCTGCTAAGATCTCATCCTATTCAGATATGCTTTCTGTTGCTGGAGGCTACTCTTGATATTTATTTGGAACGAAATAGTGTTCATTCCCTTAAAAAAGAGATCATTGGTTCCATTCAGGACTTCCATGAACCTCAGACAGTGTTTATATAATGGGTATTCAAAACATGACAGCTACTTCTTAACATCGTGTAGTTTCTCTTACCATGGGCTGGGCTTCTGTTTTACCAATCAGAGGTCTTCTGTTAACCTGGCATCTTTTGTTGTTCTTTTATATATTTCTCTGTGCAGTCATTTCCTTACCTGCCTAAGTAAATATTGAAGAGGAAAACCTGCAGAATTTTCCCTTGCAATAAATTCCTTCAGCTTGTCTTCCAAAGACTCACTCCTGCCCCATTCCTCACACCTCAGGTTTGGATACACCCATATAACTCTTGACAAAACCCAGTGCTCCCTTCTCTGCTTCCCTAATGCCAGCATATGGACAATACTGTGGAGTCCATGAGCAGGTCCCTGTAGATGATTTCCATTTATATCTGATGGCTCAGTAACCCTCCATCTGGGGACTTCTCTCTTGTGTATCCCATAATCTGTTTCTCTCTGGTCTCACATTGCTACTAGAGGGATCTGTAACAGATAGGAACAAAGTCAGGGGACTCTTTAAAGTTACTCATCCCTGAGTAATTACTGAAATGGCTTCAGACTCCTGCTCTTTCACATCAACATGATTCCATAAGTCTCAAGGTTTAAAAGGGTTATGGTTCTAGATTGTAAGTACTGGGAATAGAAATTATTTACATGTGGGTATCTAAAAGCTGCAAACTTTGTTACACTGCCTTTGCGCTGTGCCATTTTCACAGGCCCTAACCATGCTGGAAGCTCTCCTGTCTTCAACACTGCCAAAATTGATACATCAGATTTCAAGTAGGCTAAAATACTTATATCTAGAACTGCTGTTTTCAGGCTCTGCACAGATATAAGTGCATTTACTTTTAATGCTGGTAAGTTCTGCTCAGACTTTAACTCAAGTATGCCAAATGTTGAAAAGCCACAGAGGATTATTATTACTTTAGTTATATAGATCCATTTCTCGTGCGCACAGAAGAAAGTAGAGAGAAGACACATTCCAGAGGGGGTAAGAACTCCTTCACATAGTGAAAGCCTTGCCGAGTGCAAAGTTGCCTTTTCAGCAAACTTCTGTCTGCATTCTGTGAAGATATAAATTTAGGATTTTCAGGTTTTCACAGACTAAATGTATGTAACCATGGTCTAAACTAGTGCCCTTTCTTCACATTTAACTTAGTGCCCTTTCTTCTAAACAATGTTTGCCAAAGGAATGGAAACATTGAAGGAAACTGGAGGGTAAAATATTGGGTAAAGGTGAAAATGCAGAATTATTGACACCCCTGCCCCTCAGGAAAACAATAACACTAAAACAAACCACAGCAAACCCACGGCATGGCAAACTGCCAAATAAACAACTGCACAGATGCACCTTCCAGGTGTTGGAGACGCTCCAGAGAAGGGCAATGGAGCTGGTGGAGGGCACGGAGCACAAGGGTGATGAGGAACGGCTAGGGGACTGGGGGGGATTTAGTGTGGAGAAGGCTCAGGGGGAACATATCGCTCTCTACAGCTACCTGAAAGGAGGCTGGAGGCAGGAGGTGCCTGGTCTCTTCTCCCAAAGAACAGGAGATAGAAGAAGAGCAGCAACCCTGAAGCTGCAACAGGGGAGTTGCAGGCTGGAGATTAGGAAGCATTTCTTCACTTCAGGTAAAGTCAGGCATTGAAAGAGTCAAGGGAAATGATGGAGTCACCATCCCTGCAAGAGTATACACGCCAAGTAGTCGAGGCCCTCAGTGACATGGGTTAGTGGAGGTATTGGCAGTGCTGGGGAAGGATTGGATTGGATGATCTGTAAGGTCTTTTCCAACCTGGTTGACTCTATGATTGCCCAGAGCAGCCACGGTATACCCAGTGGCCATGGGCACAATGGTGCCACCATGACAAAGCCTCAGTGGTCACTGGAGATGCCAGGCACTGTTTGGGACTGTTTGGGACCAGTCAAGGGACTGGGCGTCTCCATGGAGACAGCCGGGACTTTGGAATGTATGGGGGCTCCCCGTGCCCAAAAACCATTGTGACGTGGGGGGTGTGTGACACCATGGTGACCGTGGGGTATATAAGGAGGCAGAGCCCTGGAGTAGCTCAGTCCAGAGGAGCAGCCTCCCTGAGGAGGCAGCAATTTCCCTGGAAGCCTCGGGCAGTTCAGCGTCCCAGGACGTGGAAGATGTCCAGCGGTAAAGAGGCGAAGGCCCGTCCCCAGCCTGCTGAGGGCAGGCCAAGCCGGAAGAGAAGGCGCCAGGTGAGGGGCCGCTGGGAGCTGTGTCGGTGCCAGGGCCGGGCTTGCCGGCACTGTGGGGGTCGCTGTGCCGAGGCAGCCGCCTCCGTCACACACCTCTTCCTCCTCCTCCTGCCCGCAGGTGGCCCACAGGCAGCCTGAGGAAGCGCCGCAGGGCAGCACGAGCCGGGGGGCGTCCCACCATGGGACCGCGCTGCCGCCGGTGCGCTACCCGGAGAGGTTTCGGCCGATGCTCACCCAGCAGGTAGGGAGCCCCAGGGAGCCCCAGGGAGACGGGGCCGAACGTCCTCCTGAGCCCGGGAGCTGCTGACGGGCAGGCGGGAGGTGCAGCAGAGAGCAAGCAGAGCATCCCCGTGCCGTGCCCCGCAGGCTGCCCGGGCACGGCGGGGGTGCACTGGCCAGTGGCCGTGGGCTGCGGGTGGCCAGCCCTCTGCACAGCCAGCTCTGGGAGCAGGCGGCAGCTGCCTGGGCGGCTGAGCCTTGCCCTGCAGCTGGCAAGGGAGCCCAGCTGCCCGAGCTCAGACAGCTGGGACCTGGGCTCAAGGGACACTGGCACGCAGCCACTCTCCTCTGCTTCTCTTGCAGATGGGCAGCCTGCGGCACCAAGTGGTGCTGCCCCCCATCCCTGAGGCGAGGCAAGAGCCGAAACTGCATCTACCACCGTTGGTGAATTTTGCACCCCGGCCACCACCTCTCTCAGCGAAGCCAGCCGTCCGCTCGTGCAGGCTGCCGCCTCTGACACCGCCAGGCTCTGCAGCTTGTGGCAGGACCACGGTCAGGAACATCAGCAGCGCAAGCACCAGCCCACGGCAGCTTCGCAGCGCTGCTGCTCAGCACAGGGCACGTCTCCCTCCTCTGTCACCGGCACCAGACTCCTCTGACCTTCACAAGTGGAAGGCACCCACACATGCACCTGCCCTGCACAGCACCAAACCAGGCACGCTTACGCAGGTGACAGCCGTGCGGAAAGAGAAGAAGCCTCTGGGCCAATCTGTCAAGTTGGCCCAGAACACCAGCCCGCAGCAAGTGAAACGTGACAGATCACCCAAAAGCTGTCGTATGGCAATGTCGGCTACAAGACCTGACTCTCATCTGGCTGCAGTAGCTCAGGGAAAGCACAGCAGACCCACTGTCTTCCCAAGAGCACAGCAGGAACAAAGGGAAGCTGCACTGACGAAGATCCGTGGGACAGGAGTTGGAACACCCCACCTTGCCCCAGGAGCAGACAATAGAAAAGCAGCAGCTTCTCCCTTGGCTGAGTACTCCCAGCACCCAGTGACCAAGGTACACGCGGCCGGCACCAGGGGTCCTGAGACACTGCAGGAAGACGCAGATGTCAGCATGCATGTGGGAGTGACATCCCCGCTGTCCCTGAATCCTCTGGAGGAGCAGGACAGGAGAAGCCCAAGCTGCAGACGGTGGAAGGTGCCCAAGGAAAGGCAACCCACGCCCGAATGGCTAACTCACTTGCCTTGGGAATGGAAGCTCTTCCATCTGAGAAGAGACAATCAGTGCTCCCATAGGCTGTGCAGATGGTTTCGTCAAGTCATGGGTGGACTGGTGAGTGTCAAGGACAGGATGGGACAGCACAGGGGGATGAGCCTCCCTCAGCTTGGGGACAGCTACTGCGCTGCTGAGCTGCAGCACGCTCATCCCCTGCATCTCACTTGCGTGATTACAGGAGGAAGTGGAGGTCTCGGTAGAAGAGGACGAGGAGGAGCATGAGAAAGAGGAGTGGAAAGATGCCAGCAACAAAAGGCATCAGGAAGAGACTACAACAGAAGACATCTGCCCAGCTGCAGAGAAAGAGGAGCACCTCACACCTCTCACTGCAGTAGCACAAGAGGAGGAGGCACCAGCACCACTGCCCCCTGACTTTGATGAGCAGGAGTCAGAAGCAGAGGAACAGAAAAAGGCATTTGCCCTGCTCAGCCCCACTGCCAGTGAGCTGGTGCTCCAGGAAACAGCCAGGCGCGTAGCGAGCGACGTCCTGCGCAAGGCTATGGCTGTCATCCAGGAAATGGATGAGCAGCCTCAGGAACAGGGGGACACCGACAAAAGCCGTGTGGATGTGACAGTGCCAGCAAGGAGGCCTGCAGCAGTTCAGGGCACTGAGTCTCCCGTGCCTACACAGCTTCAGGCAAAAGCCAGCAAAGAACATCTCCTAACAGTGGCATGTGAGGGTGAAGAAGACGTGGCATCTCCCATGGCTGGAGACCAACAGGAAGAGGCCAGCAAAGCCACTGTCTCCCCCGCAGCAGGCGAGAGGAAAGGCACAGCTTCACTGACAGAGATCCCTGGGGCAGAGGCTGTGACACCGCACCTTACCCCAGGGACAGACACAGGAGATGCCACCGCTTTTCCCTTGGATCACGTCTCACAGCACCTGGTGACCGAGGACTTTGTGACTGTCACCACCGACCCTGAGGCGCAGGAGGCAGGTGCCTCCCAGTCGCTGAGTCTGGCAGGGAGATTCGTGGTGCTCCCCATAACAGGGCTCGTCAAGGAGCAGGTGAGTGCCAAGGACAGGATGGCACAGCACAGGGGGATGAGCCTCCCTCAGCTTGGGGACCAGCTGCTGCGCTGCTGAGCTGCAGCACGCTCATCCCCTGCATCTCACTTGCGTGATTACAGGAGAAAATGGGGGTCTCGGTCGAGGAGGAGAAGCAGGAGCATGAGAAAGAGGAGTGGAAAGATGCCAGCAACAAAAGGCATCAGGAAGAGACTACAGCAGTAGACATCTGCCCAGCTGCAGAGAAAGAGGAGCACCTCGCACCTCTCACTGCAGTAGCACAAGAGGAGGAGGCACCAGCACCACTGCCCCCTGACTTTGACGAGCAGGAGTCAGAAGACGAGGAATACAAAAAGGCATTTGCCCTGCTCGGCCCCACTGCCGCTGAGCTGGTGATCCATAAAGCAGCCAGGCGCGTAGCGAGCGACATCGTGTGCAAGGCTATGGCTGTCATCCAGGAAATGGATGAGCAGCCCCAGGAACAGGGGGACACCGACAAAAGCCGTGTGGATGTGACAGTGCCAGCAAGGAGGCCTGCAGCAGTTCGGGGCACTGAGTCTCCCGTGCCTACACAGCTTCAGGTAAAGGCCAGCAAAGAACATCTCCTAACAGTGGCATGTGAGGGTGAAAAAGACGTGGCATCTCCCATGGCTGGAGACCAACAGGAAGAGGCCAGCAAAGCCACTGTCTCCCCCGCAGCAGGCAAGAGGAAAGGCACAGCTTCGCTGACAGAGATGCCTGGGGAGCAAGTGAGTGCCAAGAACAGGATGGCACAGCACAGGGGGATGAGCCTCCCTCGGCTTGGGGACCGCTGCTGTGCTGCTGAGCTGCAGCACGCTCATCCCCTGCATCTCACTAGTGTGATTACAGGAGGAAGTGGGGAGTGAGAAGGACGAGGTAAAGGGGAAGGAACAGGAGAAAGAGCAGGAATGGGAAAAGGACATGGACCAAGAGGTGTCCCAGCTGAATGATCCAAAGCTGGTCACCAACTGCACCATCAGGATCAAAGCCTTGGTCCGGGAACAGGACCTTTCGACCATACAGGACATTAATGTCAACCCTTTTGTGCCACAGCTCTTGCAGGTCACCCCCACGCGTTCTCAGGAGGGGTCCCATGGCTTTGATGAGCAGGAGCCAGGTACGTCCCTGAGCCAAGCGGCACCCAGGCTAGGCCGGCAGCAGCCTGCGCACAGGCTCGGCCGTGCCCCGGCCTCCCCTCCCTGCACCAGCGCTGAAAGCCTTCGCTGGAAAGCCCCCAGGGGAAGCCGTCGGTGGCGGTTGCCCGCTGGTCCCCCAGCCCCGACCCTACAGCTCTCCTTTCCCCGCAGGCACCTCCGCCCCCCCGGACAAAGGAGCATCCCAACAGCCACGACCATCTCGCTTCAGAAGGGCGCTGAAGACTCTGCGCAGGGCTTTCCGCTGCTCCTGCATCAGAGCACGAGTGGACGAGTAGTGCTCCACTGCCAGCTCCAGGCCCGAGGGAGCTGCGCTGAGGACATGGAGCTGCTGCCTGCGCTCGCTCGCTGCGCACACTTGCTCGGGCCAAGAAATCAGATCCCTTTCCCCCCAGCTCTCGCCTCTGCCTGCTCCTTTTCCCTCCAATTTGACTCCACTTAAATCAATAAAGATTCTTTAGGCAAAGGCTCTTCCCAAAAGACTTCTCTTTATGCCCCAAGGACTTTGTTTCCCTCTCAAATGCCAGACTGAGTGCAATTGCCAAATGAACAATTGTGCAGGTGACGCGGCATGGCCATAAGAAACTTTATCCCCTTCTACAGTATGTGAAAGTTCAGCCTGGGCTGGGCCAGCCCTGTTGCCAGATCCTCCGGTATTCACCAGCCAGGTGGCTTTTGCTAAATGTGTATCCCAGGCTTTGAAAGTCCCACCACCCATTGCTCCCAGTGTAGTTTTGAACAGCCCGTTGTACCCTTCAGTTTTCCCAGAGCCTGGTGCATGGTAGGGGATGTGATATACCCACTCAATGCCGTGCTCTTTGGCCCAAATGTCTACAAGGCTGTTCCAGAAATGAGGCCCATTGGCTGCCCGGGCACGGCGGGGGTGCACTGGCCAGTGGCCGTGGGCTGCGGGTGGCCAGCCCTCTGCACAGCCAGCTCTGGGAGCAGGCGGCAGCTGCCTGGGAGGCTGTCACATGTCATCATGGACATGTGTGTTTTCATAGTAGGTGCTGTGTTCCCGCAGCCCTTTGAAAACGCACTTATTTACACAGCTGACAACCTGGTCCACAGGTCATTAAATGCTATTCATGACTTTGTTTCCTAGACTGACAATAAAATAACTTTGATGCACAGTTCAGTGTGCATCAGTCCTGTTGATGTAGCCTTAAGGGTGTTCTGTGTAATTTCTATCTTTCATCTCTCCCAAAAGAATCTCCTTTAGAGCTTTAGTTTTTGTTACTGTTTCTTTAATCAGATCGGCACATTCGCACTCTCGTAAGCTTGTTATTTCATGTATCTCTCAATTTCCTTAGCTTTTTTAGTCACTGTGGTGTAAGAATAAATAATTATTATCAAAGTGCTTTCATAAAAATGATCTGTAGGGTTAAATCCTTATTAGAGCAGCATTATCAGTCATGATTATTATTACTATTACATATTAATTATTAGTACCAAGATAGTGCAGCTTCCAGAATTATCTGAAGTCAGTTAAATGTGGAAGTTTGTATTTTCAATGGACATAGGACGTGATAGTGCGATTATACTTAATCTTATATATTCAGTTCAGCACCTGCAAAGAGCTGACGATGTGCTCAGTGCTGTGCACGCAGAACTTGCTGCCTCCAACATCCTTTGAGAAAGGGAAAGGAAAGAGTTGCATTAAAATAGGCCTTTTTTTTTACCCTTGCTGCTGGGATCCAGGAGTTCAGTCTTGTTTCTAGCTCTGCCATTTCCTGTGTCTATTAAATTTTGTGCTTTGTCATATATTTAATCTTTCTCTGCCTTAGTTAATTGATGTGCATGAAGTATGTTACATGAATTAACCAGTGTGAAAGATTTTGAATTACAGGGATCATATAAAAATGGATATTCTTTTACCTCACCTGAGAGGAAGCTGTAGTTTCCATGGGTTGCCATAGCATATGGCTGTGTAGTTTGTACTTCTTCATAGATGTGTTACCTGTTTGGTTAATGTGACTGGGAGGTGACATGCTGGGCAGACTGTGTACAGCATACTTCTCTCTTTTTCTTTTATCTGAAGTGATACTATTACTCCTTCCCTTTGATGCAGTAACTTAGTCAAAGCTTCAAGAGACATAGGATGAGAAAAGACTGACAAATGAAACATTGTTATGGCAGGTGTCATGAGATAGTGCTCCTATATAAAGTCTTCCAAGTTGTTTTTTCCACCTTATTATGTGAGCAAACGTTCAGTCTTGGGAAGACATGCTGCGTTTGTAAATCTTCTTTTGCAAGGTCTTGGATAGAGAAAGTCAAAGAAATAGATTGCTTTGTTGCCTGAGCCCCTGGATGGTGTTATTCTGGAGACAGTCCCTCCCCAATAGACAGGCATTAGTACTTGGCTAAATTCCTGAACAAAGTCATTCCTCTGCTGTTGCCGTCTCTTCCAGGTCTAATTTTGCTTGTTGCCTTCCCTCTTTAGGTCATGCCTCAAATTTATCATCCCAGGCTTTTAAGAGCAAAGGCTCTTCATAAAATACAGAAATCCAACTTGGGCACAGACTATACCTGCAAAGCAGGAGGCAGGCTGGGTACTGAAAAAGGACAGTCCCGGGAGCCAGCATAGTGAAAGGGAGTTAGTGAGGGAGCTGCAAGCAGGTGCCCTGGGAAAGAACAGCTTTTCAGTGTGGCCTCTGAGTGCAGAGGTATCACCTGGGGTGCTGCCATTCTTCTTGAAGGTCTGTACTCAAAAGAAGTTGACCCTTCCCTACCAAGTGAGGGAAAGAGCCTTTTTTCTTCTGTTATTTGGGCATTTTCTATGGAATGGGAAGATAATGTCCCTCTGCCGGATCTGGAGTATGGAGTTAAATGTAGGTATCCCATTCTTCACAAAGGCTTTTTGAGCCCTGTAGGCTCTTCCAGTCTCTCACGGTGACACTGTTCCAACTTGCACACCAGTAAAATACCAGCGGTTGAAAGAATTGCCTGATGATGTGTCCCAGCTTTGTCATCTGCCATGCGAGTGATGTAACCATTGGTGCACAGGATCTTCCTGTCATAACTTTTCTGTCTTAAAAAGAGCCCAACACTTAAGAGATGGAAGAGATCCGAGTGAGGTAGAGTAGGGTTTGAAATGCTGATCACCCAGATAACAGGCAAATACTGTAGCTCCTAGAACATGATTTTTAGTACATGTTTACGAGGTATCTACTAAATTGGTCTATTTTGGTTAGTAAATAGAAGATCCTAAAGTCTGCTGTGCTGAGTAATCTGATCTATATGCTTGTCATTATTATGCCATGGGGGGCTTGACATATTATGGACAAAATGGGTCTTCCTTTAAGGCACCAAACTCTTCTTGTATTCAGCAGCATTTTTTGGACATGCAAGGAATGCCAGAGCAGGCTGCTGAGAACAGCAGCTAGTCATTTTAAACAATCTGAACTTTTTGCTTGACTGCCCTATTTAAAATGGGTACCAGTGGAGCAATAGATTGGCATCTGATACTAGGAAAAAGTCCTCCGCACTTAAGTGCTACAGCAGCAAAGTGGTTTTTGTAAATCTCTGGAATTAATAACGACAGCTATTTGAGAAGAGAAACAGTATCATTCATACTGGAAAATATTCTCTTCCCTCCCACAGGGGAAGCCTGTGTAGGTGTGGAGCTGTAGTCTGGGAAATTAAAACATGCAAATTAAGAAATGCAAATGTAAAAGAGAGGCATTGCTTGCTGCAGTGCTCTGAGGGTTGTCTTGAATAGCAGCAAATTAAAGGAATGCTATGTAATCAAAGTTTATATCAAGCCTGTGAAAGAAAAGCACCATTATCTCTAAATATAGTGATAGTACTCTCTGCTCCTGATCTTTTACATTGTGTACATATTACCAGTAAATTACAAGGATACTGTATTATAGTTTTCAACACATCCTCGATGAAAATGCACATTACCATTTTATGTGCCACTTTAGTCTGTTGTATTGAAACGTTATGATTAGGTAGGAAACAGTAGTTGGGCTACCTTCTTTTTCAACCCAATTCCTTCAAGTTTCTTCACTCCATTTCCCTTTGCTGCTTCCCAGTTGCAGCTGTTCGCTGCTACTGTTAATACAGTTTAATTACATAAGCTGCACTGATCGTATGTAAGTTCAGGTAGTAGATATGTTCTGTCTTGCATATCCCCTCTCAACTTATCCATATGCAACCTACACACCTTTTCTCCACTTCACACCAACCTTTTTGTGGTCCCATTTACAATATTTCCCACAAAAGACCAAGATAGGCCATCAAGGGAAAAATAAATGCACTTATTATCTGTTCAGTATTTCAGGGTAAGCACAACACATTATGGGAAGGAACATAAGCCACATGGCTACTTAAGAACTTCCCAGCATAAGGGTACCCTGGGCAATGTCCAAATGGTTTGACAGAATAGAGAGTGAGCAATGTGGCTGAGAAACAAGAGAGAGAATCAGGCAAATGGTGCATCGTCATGACATCCAGGTAACCTGTTGGTCTCCAGGTCAATATGTAACTGGTTTGGAGCGTGGTGAGATCATTGCCAACTGAAATGAAAAGTAAGCTAAGATGGTAATTACAAGAAGCCTCACTTCCTACAGCAGAACCAGTCGGGCACAACTAAGAACAGAGGCACAACCATAACGCGTGTAGCTGGGAATTTCACCAAAGGTAAGTTAATGCTATTTAAGTTTTGATTCTTTTGAAGAGTGTTATTGCATTATGGTGTGATGACTTCTCAAGTTTCGTTATGTTTTTGTGATTCTTAGTATTCTTCTTTGACAGAGAACTCACTGGGGCCAGAGGTTTGTACATAACTATCTCTGGGCTCCTGCAGACATTAGGGGGAAAGTCGAATATAAATGGAAGTTTCATGGAGCCTTCTTTCCTCCAAAGTTTCAACGGAAGCTCATAACCACAGCAGGCCTTAACATGAATGCTTGTGATGAGTGAATTCAGAGTCTTTCAGCTAAAAAGGTACCTGCAGCTTAGCTGTACACAGAATGCAGGTCTGTGGATTTGGCAGGTTGAACAAATAAAGACTTCAGCAGAATCTCTAGGCACTTGAAGAAACTAGGCCAAGCACACCCAGGTAGATAGGCACTGAATAAAACACCTTTTTAGACCCCCATTTTAATTAAAATAAAGTGTAACTACCCTATTGTGACATCAGTAGAGTTTACAACTCTTATCCTCATTTATTTAATCAGTTGAAACAGATAAATCAACAAAGAGCCTTGCAAAGTCTCCTAGATTAAGAGATGAATCTCAGGTAGCCTTCACCAAATATGTTAATAAAACAGAATTAGCAAAATCCCCCAAATACCTCTATGGATGAAATATACTAAAGCGGTTTGAAGACAGCTCTTAACAATAGTTGTAACTAGCATATATCTTTCATTTAATACTGTTATGTAGATGATGCTGCTTACTGCGCTTTCGCATTAGACAGTGGATATTTTAATTCAGCCCTGGACTGAGATACCCTGCAGTAGAAAACAGGTGGCATTTTCAGCAGCTGTTATCAGATGATGTGGTGGGGTGAGCAAAGATTCCTCCAGGGCTTCTGCTTGAGCTCCATCATATTTCAATGACTTTCCTTTTCTCTTGGTCTGCAAAGAGGGAAGAAAACCCAGAATTGTGTTTGGGGTGGGTACAAAACACTCACTGTTAGGACTATGAATATCACTTATGATGTGATCTTTACTACCTCTGAGTGATGGGGAGGTGAACTTCTCCAATCCCAAATCAATTGCTGGAAAGAACAATCATCATCACTGTTTCTTTACTCACATACTGTGTCTTAACAGACATTCCTAACTAGCCTAGCTCTGCTTCCAGAGTGGCAGATCATTAGAAAAGGACTTGTTTCCATGATCATTATCCCAACTACTTCACAGTACAACACATGAAATGCAGGTCTACTTCTCCTTTGACATTTTAATAGTAAATGGAGATGAACACTCAGATTTTACAACCATCAGTGTCTCTATAGAGTGCATTTAGTAGCCTTGAATAATTTCCAAATTGTCTGGCTTTAGCTTCTCAGATGATTCCATTACTCTCAAATTCAAATACCATCATAAAAGCTGCTGTAACATCAGGGGTCCTCAAAAGGTCTTTGTCCGATTCACCTAACATTATCAAAGTGCTTGTAACTGGACATTTATGTTATATTCCTAACTTTAGTCTATTTTTAATGCAACTGGAGCTGTGAAAAGATGGGAAATTTCTCAAGGTCTTAAAAGGATCTAATATATCTTTTCTATTGGGTCTTCTGTTCTTTTCACATTGTCTCTTGCTCCCGACAGCTAGAGTCAAGTCCTGCTAACAGTAGTTACTGATTTTATGGGTGTCAGTATTTGCTGTTCTGCTGCCTTTAAAACTGCTGAAGAAGTTACTGTAGTTATTATCATTTCTGAGGGACAGCACAGCCAAAACAAACTGAGGTGTCAAGCTTGTCATTTTTAAACCAACTAAATCATATCTTCCTGCCCTGACACAATTGGAATTACCCATGTTTCCTGTATTTTAGTGCCTTGTTGATTTCAGGAATGCCTGGCTTGTGTTTCTTGCTAAAAGCGATGTGCTGAAGCACATCAGCAGGCATTGAAGCAAGCTTGCATTGAAGCACCTACTTGGTGAAAGGATTGAAGAACTTCTGCCTCTAAAGCTATTAATCTTGTAATTCCCAAGCACAGAGAAATCAATGTTTTGGAAAGTCAAATTGTTCATAACAGAAATGTGGGTGGTGTCAGTGCAAAAAAACCCATATTTACTGGAAAATGCAGACAAATGTATGTATTTATGTGGTATTGGGTGGCACGTATCAGAAGTGTAACAAATACCTCTAGCAAGAAACACAAAGAGACTTTTGTAAAAGCCTGCTTGACCAATGAAAGGGGAAAACAGATCTAAAACCAGAAGAAGCAGAACTGTAAGAAACAATAATCAAATACACACTAACTAGAGCTGAGCTATAGTGCATAACCTTTTCCTTCAAATGTGGATTGAAATACTTCCAAATATCAATTAATCCCTAATCTACCATGCATTTCCTGGTTGCTTCCTGTGCATTATTAATGGACTGGTCACCCTGAGATGAAGGTAGGAAGTAAAAGCAATTAAATTCCTCTCCCATCCCTGCAGATACAATTGACCTAGAGGATTCAGCTAGAAGTAAAAATGGAAAAGGACCAAAAAGGAATAAACATACCCTTCTTGCCTGAGCCAGACTGTGTAGGTTTAAGAACCAGTATGCAAGAGCAACAGCAAGCTCCCTTTATATGAAACATCAAATCCTAAGATCCAGGGCTGATCAAGGAAAAGAGCAGGTGCCCACTCTGATTTTCTCCTGATGTTGTTCTGTAGCTGAATGAATACTTTGAGCCAGAACTCCAGACACTGATTCATTTTTCAGTGTAGAAAAGCAAATCCCATCTGTCTCTTGAGAGGCATTGATCCCATTTGAAGAAACAATTTTAACTTCATGTTTTTGTGCGGGGTGATGGCCACAGAATTCAGTAAGGCTCCTGACTGTATAATGTGTTTAAGTCTGGTCTGAGAGGGATACAGTCATCGTAGCCTGCAACTATCATACAAATCAGTCAGCAAGGATAACAAGGAGAGCTCTGTGGCTGCAGTTTGCACTCCAGTGTTAAAGATTCGTGTTTTTTTCCACAGTGTTGTAATGCCAAGGTGAAAGTTTATCCTTTTGCCCTGTTCAGCATCACTGGAGATAACATATTAAGCTGAAATAAGCATCTTTCCAAATCACACTGATTATCATTCTTTTTAGGAAAAGTCTCCTACCTTAACAAAGATTATGTTACCTAATTCAGGGTGTAGGAAGAACTAACTGGTAAGGGAAGAAGGAGAAAAATACTGACAGTGCCTACATAGCACAGGGAAGAAAGTGGAAGGAGCATCATGCAATTTTACTAATGCAGAGGGCCAGTTCTAGAAGTCTGTGAATGAGGTCCTTGCCTATAGCCACCCCATATGTGACTGGAAGTATTATGTCACTGTTTCTTCTCCCACTATTTCTTTCTTGGTCTTTTAGAACCAAAAAGTCTTTGGGAGCACAGTAGCTCATTTGAATGGCAGGGAGAAGAGAGAAAAGTTAGAAGAAAACATAAGCTAGACTTCCTTTTATGCTTGAGATCTAGTAAGACAGCTGGGCTTTTTTATGATAAGAGGTCTCAGTGGGGTGGCAACAGGAACACAACCGTTAGAACCAGAACCAGTGGCACTGCCAAAAGAGATCCTTGATTTTCTTGAAGCATTATTTTGCTGGCCATGATAAAGGTTTTGACATCAATGTATGGTTCTCTGAACCTGTGCTGGTCTCAGGTGGGTCTGTCGCACACAGCACCTGCCCTTCTGGATGACTCTTGTTTTTGAATTGAAAACAAATTCATTTGATTTGATTTCAAATGAGCACCCAGCAGTTTTGCACAGGAGCCCAATGTCTGCGTGAAAAGGAATGTTTCAAATACAGTCATTGTGGGATGGATAAATCTAGAAACTTCAAGATTAGGAAAAGCAAGGCTTTAGGGTCGTTGTAGGACTCTGACAGGGAGGAGGAGATCTATGTCCAAAGCAAAACCAGGGAGCAGTAGAGCTAGGTAGGGGTAAAGTGAAGGAAGAATGTTCCTAGAAAGCAGCCAGGGCTTTGCTGAGCTATTGGCTTTCCACATTGACATATTTATTTATTTTGTTACAGTTCATACCTACCAGAAAAAGACATTTTGAGTAACCAAAGTTGGCATTTCTTTTCCATTTTCTCATTGTATGCATTTTTTCAGAACAATTTATGATACAAAGGGCAAGGTTTTATGAACAAATTAGTTTCTGCATAAAGACATCAATTATTTGGCCTCATTTAATGGGATTTCACTAGCTCTTTTGGGATATCCAGATGTTGCATTAAGATACACAGTGACTGAACTAAGTACGGCTCTCCTTGACATGAAATCCTGATGCAGTCAGGAAAGCTCCATGAGTAGAAATGAGAGCTGACTCATGCCGAAAGGGTGAGTTGTGCTCACAGTGGAGTAGTTTAGTATGACTGGAATTACTGGAAATGGGAGGTGTTTGAGTTGCATTGTAATTAAGAATGGCAATGGAAACAGGGAGTGCAGAAAGATGGGCTAATAGCTGAGACTGAAGTGACTGAAAAACCACAGGCAGGGTGCAAACTGGTATTGTCATAAAATGCTCAAACAGAATGATACCAGATACTGAAAACTATGCTTACATGGCAGCAAGACCAAAGTAAGAACTGAAGAAAAGCCACATAATATGAAATTTGGTTGATTCTGTGCCTTTTAATGAGATCATTGTGTCTGTTCTTCATAACAACATAAATTAAGAAGAAACTGTACACTCTAATGTTTAATTTCTGTATGTTTCTCAAACTGTTTCTATAGCGATTTTTTTCCCTCTTTTTCTTTTAAAAGGACAAAAAGAAATTGAGATCATGTTATATTCTAATCACTTGTCAAAATTCACTTTTATAAATCATAGCTGTTTAATATTAAAGAATCCTTTTTATGCATATACAGTACTATGTTTTACTGATTTAAAACTGATTTTATTAATATTAGCAAAAATGTTCTCATAGACAGACTAAGCTCTTGTGCTGTAACTCATATCCCAGCTAATTATGGCTCAGCTCTAAAGTTATAAGCCCTTGAAAAACAAGGTTTATAAGAGAAGTATTGACACAGTCTTAACTATAGCCATGTGAATGGAGCCACTGTAATATTGTTTGGAAACAGTGCTCTAAAAGAGAATCTTTTATGAAAAGAGATGCCAGCTGTTCACTTTGGAAACATTTATTTCATTGGCTCATGATAAAATTTGCTGTGGAAGATATTCTGAAACACAGCAACTTCTTAATTTCATTACAACCTGCAGTCACTGAGAAAGACATGATGCCTACGAGCTGTGAGAAATTACTGTCACCATGTCTTTTCTTATATCACTTTTCAATAAATATATGCATTTCCTTAGAATAATCTAGGCTGGACATCTAGTATCCCCTGCAGAAAACACATGATAGACCATTTTTATTTCATTTCTGAAACAAAGATTTTCTTTCTATTTGAAAGAAAAGAGGCTTAAGAAAGCTTGCTTTTTAAAGATAATTTTTGGCTTTTGGCAATGATTTGCCAGACAAGAACTTCTTACTTTGATGTGAGGAAGCAGAAGCCTACAACCATGGCTAGAGTCTCCTGCCAACCCCAGCTGAGCTACACAGTTCAGGATCACACTAACCACAAGAACCCAAAATCTGAAGGCAGAGGTAGGAAAAATACGAGTGAAACAGAGAAGAGTGGGTCCTTTTGACTGGCTCATGATCTGCAACATGGAGTCCCATTTCAGAGTCAAAAAGGTTTGCTGGTCTAGGAATGAGATCAAGTCTGGGAGTGCTGGCAGGAGAGATGCCACAGCTGAAGATGCTGCTCCAGTGGTATTTTTCTATAGAGAACCTAACACGAAATAATTGTCTACCCTCAATAATAAGCTCTGTCTGTTGTACATTAAATGAAGCTTGCTCATCTCACAGCATCCCCTTGTCCCATAATTAAAGGATAGTTATTGAGTTGTATAACTCTCTATATGCCCTCATACACCTGGGTATGTTGTCCTGAAACTATATCCTATATATACTATATTCTATATATATTATGTCCTATTATAGATCATATTTTAATGATGCAGTGCTTTGGAGATGCAGGGGAAGAAACAACTTCTGTTTACCTGCGTTATTTTTCTTTAACACATGGTGTACTGCTGACACAGACCAGTGTGCATTCGTTCCTTAATGCTGCATCTACTTGTCCTTGAATAGTGCTGATGAACTTCTCCTACTGGCCAGAGTCTGCTGCTGTTATTGACTACAGCCTCTATCCTCTGCCATGTCATTGAACTTCCATCACCATTGGCTTCATTAGCAATTATTGTTTTGGTATATAAAAAAAAACCTATGTCACATAATATGAAACCAAACATTCCCATAAGGGTAATCTAGCCATAATATATCAAAGTGCTGAGAAAATATCCTTTGTCTCAGGTCATGTAACCAATGTGGCTGTTAAATGTTAAAAGCAGTTATATAACTGACATTTAAAATGTTTTATTGAAAACCCTTAATGCTACTGTAACTAAAATGACCTTTAGTGGAGTAAAACACATCACACCTTAAAATGGGATTTGATTAAAAATATCAAATGTTATAATGTGCTCATGTCTGTACTTGGACCATCCTCTCATACCAACCCCAGAAGCAGATGCACATTAGCTTTGGCTTATGAATGTTAGTTTCAGCTTAAACTTACAACCTAGTTACCTTACAAAGAATAACTGTTACAGACCCAAACATGCCTGCAAATATTTGACATATAAGCACTTTATTATTGGTATTTTTATGAACATCTGGTATCTTTAAGGCAGATGTTCCCAAACATTTGATCTAGGGTGAGTTGGCTGATCAGAGGATTTTCACTGGCTTCTTGTCTCTTCCCATGCCAGGATTAGATATTCCCAAGAAATAAAAAACACATCCATTAATCTGCACTGTAATAGAAGAAACCATAGAATGCAAGAAAGTAGAGAGGTGGGTTTACATGTTAATACAAAACCAGATAGCCATGAAAATCATTTTCTCTTAAGAGACTGCTCTTACTAGAAGTGATGTTAAAGGCCTCACAGAGCAAACGTGCATGTAAAAATATATTAAATGTCATGTACAAGTCATATACTGCTGATGTCTGGAGTTCTGAAACACAAAACCATCTGAACAGTGAGAGTGGAAATGCTTTTGAACTCAGGATAACAGAGGTAGGAGTAGAGCAGATACACAAGGCGGGGGGAGAAACTAAAAGATTCTCTGAATGACAATGGAAATGAGAGATACTCTAAAAACAGATAAATGCTCTCACTGAGTCTATCTGACCCACTGAGAAAGATAATCCTTTTTTCACTTTCAAGTACTCTGAAGAGGGGTCGGTCAAAAAACCCACTGCAACCTATGAAAGATCTTTTTATCTTTCTACCTACTTACGTGTCTGTAGCTCTTTCCCCACAGCTTCATGACTACTGGTCATTCCAAACAGATTATTACCCTCATTATTTTACAGTTAAGAAGTTGAGTCATATAGGAATAAAGCAAAGTATCCAAGATCACCAGGAAAGCCTGTGATAGATAGAATCAGGAGCTGAACAGAGTCCCTGACACATGCTTTCATTACATCAATACTTTCTGCACCCTATACTCCACCCCCAGTGCCTATGCAAATATCTCACCCATATTGACCTGATATCTGCAGGATGGGCAAGACATCTGTTGTATACAGAATTGTCTGGAGCAGGATTCAGGATCCCAGAGGATGAATTTATTACCAAAGAAGATGATGATTTGCTGATAATGTGGATGTGTTTATAAGTGAAGTGTGTGACAAAAACAGACATACAGCTTTGAAAAGTCTATACAGAGATACTGGGAAAAGGTTTATTAGAGATATTAAGGAAACAATGGACTATTAACAAAGCTTTATTATAAAATAAAACCAAAAGAGATTTAATAACATCTCCATATCTATTCATACCTTCAAAACTCATCTCTACCCCAACAAACTTACAAGATGCAGCCTTTTAAATACATTGGTGGACATCTACCTATTGATCATTCAAGGCTTCAATTTAGCAACAACTGTGGCAAATTAGGGAGAACCCTGAAGGGAAGCACAGCTTTGGAGGCTTATTAGGTACTGTGTGGGAAAGAGGTTGCAGGTGTGCAAAGGTTAAATAAGAGGAAGAGCTTGGGGGCTACAAACAATCCAGAGTATTGGAGGAGTCTGGAATGGCAAAGAGGAGAGATGGGAAGCACAAGGTAAGAAACTCTAGTAAAAAAGTATTGTAATGCAAGTTGTTTGAGAAGTGATGCTTCAGGTATCAGGTTGTTTCTCTGGAGCTGGCATTTGACTGTGAATAGTATGGAGGTTGACTGCATGAGTTATTACTAGAGCTGCAATACATAGAAGGGGGTGATCTTTGGAGCTGCTGGGGTGCCTTAGGAAAATGTTTCCAACTTGCAGGAAGCTGAGTCCTGTTAAATATGCTTAAAAACATAGGGAAGGTTCTGTTGTTGAACAAAATTTCTGGAATTTAAAACCAATCCAGTGCAAGAAAGAGGGAAACATAGGAGAAGCTGAAAATAACTCTACTTGTGAGGATCATACTGAAGAGTCAGATCAGCATTTGTGTTCACTCAGACCAGGACCTGTCTGACAAAGACTTTCTTTTTGCAAAGTGAGAACAATGGAATCATGCATGCAAAAACTGATTGTTTGTGGAGCAGAATGTTGTCTCTTGACCAACAGGAAAAGGCAGATGTAGGGAGTGTGAACTAAATGATGCTTAAAACTGGTATGTCTAAGCAAGAAGAAATAGGAAGAAATAGAGAAATGGAACAAGCAGAAACAATAATATCCATCAATAAACAGCTCAAAAATTCCCTGGATAAAATAGCAGTTATAAGGGTGGTGGCTTCTGTATGTATGAGGTGCTTGGTTATGGTTGAGATATGAGCTAGGTTGCAATACGTTACCCATTTTGGTGTCTTTGTGATCACCTTTAAGGTCCTTTCCAACCCTAACCATTCAACAGCTCTATAAATGAGCAGTAACAACAAAAGAGGAACAAAATGCATGTAAGAAATGTCAGTGTGGAGCTGGGGAACCCAGCAGCTTTCCCATGGAACTTCTCCTAAAAGGAAAATGTGAAATAACCCAGAGAACAGTAAATCCTCATAAATGTTTATATGCTAAACTTCAGTCTCTCATGTGCACTTCAATCCTCCTCCACTACAGGGCCCTAGGGTGGAGCTGGCAATTAATCTACAATTGCCTGGGAGGGAGCAGTTCACAGCTGAAGGGGCTCTGTGGATTGTAAATTTAGCAAACAAAGTGGAAGTCAGAGAGCTGGTAATGAAGGAAGTGCCAATAGTTAAAGCTATAATCATCAGAACTCTAGGGCAGATAATCGACACCTATATGGCAATTCTCAGTTCAATAAGTGAAGCTACCAGAGTTGCCTACCAATGCTGTTGAGCTGTGACTGCAACTGGCAGCATCATGTAACTGTGACAACCAGATGAGGGGGGGGGAGAGAGAAAGGGAAATGCATATATATTTCCTGTCTTAGTTACTGAAGGAGTCTGGGGGATGGAGCCCTATATTTGAAAGCTGCAGAGAGAGCGTACAGTCCATTTTGGATACTCCTCATCAACACCCCAGGGATCTGCACACACATATGCATACAAAAGGATTAGACAAAGGAACTTCTCTTTCCTACCATGCAAGTGGCACCAGAACCATATTCCTTCTGTTCTTTAAATAATGAAGTCCAAGTACACATACAGAACCTGGAGGCATGGCTAGCCTCAGTTCTAGCCACCAGTGTGGAATTCTGCACTGCAATGTTCACATGCTCACATTTTTACCATAGCAACCTCCACATCAAATTTAATACACAGAGACATCCCTTCTCTTGCCTGTTTAAAGAGCCCTTGTTAAGTGGTTTTGCTGTATTTTAGATGCCAAGATGTCGGGAAGATTGATGGAAGGGTGCACAATCAAACTTGCAAGGCGAGCCTAGCATCTAGCTCATTATGTAAGAGAATTAGCAAGGCAGTTCTTTTGACATGACAGTCCATTATGGCAGCTGTCAATCATACCTCAGCATATGCTTTTTTGTCCTCTGCAGTGATTTATGGTTTTTTTTGGGTTTTTTCCTTAAAGAAAGGTTGTTCCCTTCCTGTTCATCAATAAGGCAGAGTATAAATGCTTTGTGTGCATGCACGGTAGCTAATGCAGATCTCGATGGGCAGTGCTTTCTCCACAGTGATTGCTGGGTGAACATATTATTATGCATGCATGTGTAATCCTTACTCATGTGGCTCTTTGTCCCAATTATATGTGCACAGAGGCTTGAATCTGCTATTGCTTCTCATCTATCTAGCTGTTTTGGCCCTTTCTTGGGAGATGTCTTGTGCTTTGGACATTTTGGTGCAGAAAGTCTAGGTTTACTGCCTGAGGAAGATCCATCTAGAAGGGCTGTGTATTTATTCATTCCTGCTTTAGGAGAGGCAAGAAAACCTTGCACCAACAGTTGTCTTCAAATGACAGTGATACCAGAGTAATATAATTTTTCATAACAATACTTCCATATAATGACCAACACTCACATAATGAGCTAAGCCTAGAAGATGGTTCAGTGTTGTAGTGGTTGGTAAGTGGGGAAATAAAAGTGTGGGGAATCTCGTTTCTGACTCTAGTTTTATATCCTTCCTGAAGTATTCTACAACTGAGCTATCTCCAGTTAGAAAGGAACTGGGATGGAAAGGAAATCATTTCTAAAGAAGTCTCTTTTCATCTCTAAAACAAGATCTGAGAGGTGGGAGGGGGAACTAGAAAGACAGATTGCCTTTGAAAAGTAAAGTTCATCTGTAAAGCCACATCTTGACTGGAGTGCTCATTTGAGAGAGATGGTAACTGGCAGTAATGCATACAAGGGAGCCTGGGAAGTTAACATCTATCAAACAATAGCACATTTGCAAACATAGAATATGTGTTCAGTTAGCATTATCCTTTTGTGTTCTTTTTAAGGAAAATATCCTCTGCATTACAAGGCAACTCGTGTAAGTTTTACCTAAAATCTGGTATGCTGGGGAGGGACTATTCATTAGGGACTGTAGTGACAGGACAAGGGGTAACGGGTTAAAACTTAGATTGGGAGGTTTAGATTGGATATAAGGAGGAAGTTTTTTACTGTAAGGGTGCTGAGGCACTGGAATGGGTTGCCCAGGGAGGTTGTGAATGCTCCATCCCTGGCACTGTTCAAGGCCAGGTTGGACGAAGCCTTGGGTGATATGGTTTAGTGTGAGGTGTCCCTGCCCATGGCAGGGGGGTTGGAACTAGATGATCTTAAGGTCCTTTCCAACCCTAACTATTCTATGATTCTATGATTCATACATGTAGACCAAGCAGCACAAATGAGACTAGGTACACACTTTACTAAATGTGGTTACCTTTATGGTTTCAAACAGATAAATTGGAAAAGAAGCTTCTTTCCCACACATCCATCTTTCTGCCGCTCCTTTCTTAGTATCTGTCTCTCTTCTGCCCACATAAAACTAGAGTCTTCTAGTTTTGGGCAACATGAAAAACAACTACAAACACAAAGCTGCAGCAATGGGAAAGAGGTAGCACATCTATGCCAGTAAAGATGAACCTCCAGCAGGTTAGTTGACTGAGAAACCAAGGTTCAACACAGTAAAATGCTCTTTTATCTTGGTTATCACTTTTATTAGGGTGAGTGGTAAAGTGGGATTGCACTCGAAGAACACCGTAGGAAGAAACCTTCCCAAACATTTGCTTTCTCAAAGTAAATGTTTTCTGAAAAGTCCTTTAAAATGTTCTCCAGTTTCTCTCTTATTTTGTCTGGAAAGGAAGAATGTGTGATTTATTTAAATAATCTGCTCAGTAGCCTTGAGAGAATTTATGTGTTGCTTGTTTTTAATGCTGTTATAATGGTAGGTAAGACTGGGGCATCCTTGTACATATACAACATATAAATATAGATAAATTACACCTTCTGCCCAAGGATCATAGAGATCAAGGCTTCTGTCCTGGAAGCTGCTGACTGAGGCAAATACTCTGGCTCATATACATTGACAATGATTTCAGGGGGCTCTCCATAGCCAAAGTTTAAGAGGCTGTCCAGAAAGAAGAACACATCTTGGACAGTTGGTATCGTATGTACTGGCCTTAGTCTGGCATTTCTGCACAAATGGATTGAGCATCACTGACTTCATTGGTGCTTCTCAGATGTGCAGTTGTGTGCAGGTGTTTGCTTCTGACCTAACATTCTTTTCCACTAAAAATAAATAAATGGTGTCCTGAAATATAAACCAGGAGTCATTCACATTATTCTAGCTCATTGTAGGTTAGATTTTTTTTTTCCTTTTCATTTATTATTTGATATTCCTTAGATACTTTTTTTTCTTTTTTTTTTTGGGGGGGAAGGGGGTGTAGGTATATATATATATATAGATATACATATAGATATATATATATATGTATACATGCAACCTGTTAAACAACTTCAGGGATGCTTCGTACTACTATTTCAACCTGAGCCAGCCATGTGGCGACTCTTCTTCTAAGCCAGTCTGCAATGAAATCAATAGGAAGTATTCTATTAAATTTGCTTGGCTTCTGATCAGATGCTGCCATTGAAAACCACAATACAAGTGGCCTGGTTTTTGTGATATCTACCATAATGGCACAGTGTGGTCCCAATCCTGCAGTCTTACTCTGGGAAAATCCCTGTTGACTTCAATGAGAGCTTGTCTTAACTAAAGATTTCACAATCAGGTATGAGAAGCAATGAGCATACGCTGCCCTGTCTATTAGATCCTGCAGTCAGACTACTTCTGATAGGCTTCTATAAAGTGATTTTACTATGGCAATCTGTGCTTGCAGAAGCACCTGCTCTGTTAGTCTCTCAATTCTTCGCTTAACAAAACAGCTTGATAGCACAGGTGAAAGAATCTGAAATGTTTTAATTAACTAGCTTGAGCACCGTTTGATTTCTTTCTCCCTAGGTGTTTCAGATATTCTAAACTGCTCTGTGACTGCCATCAAACAAGATCTGAATGTATGAAATAGGCTTCTGTAAGAGTAAAACATGCTGAATATATACTGGAAAGTTTACATGGGGCCCCCTGTAAACAATGTTTTTATACAGCTCATTATTGTTGGGAGATCTGACTGGCAGTATTTCTTAGGTTGCAAGAATAATTCTAGAATCATGGGCCAAATCTTATAGCTCTGAGTTAGTCAAAACTCCAATTGATGTCGGGACTTTTGGTTTGGGGCTCATCTTGAGCTTTAGAGAATGAAAGAAAAGTTCAATGGGAAGAGCAACAAAAAACCCACCTGGGGTGGGGTGTGTTGAAGTATTCATCTTCCAGGTAATATAAGAATATGTGTTTCAGTGGGCTGATGTACTGAAGCAATTGGAGCTCCCAGTCATAAAGGAACCTCTCGGTCATACACTGGGACAGTTACTGCAATGTTGCGGCCACATTAGCATAGCTCAGTTTAGCAGGTCAGTGCTGTGCACCTACTGCTGCACAACAGGGATCAAAGGCAGGACACACGACGGAGCACCAGCAATCTTCCTGTGACAGCCCCCACTACTGCCACACCTTCCCTGGCTGTGGAATGGATGAGCAGGAGATAAGGGCTTGTTGTCTAAGATCATAGATCATAGAATCATAGAATAGTTAGGATTGGAAAGGACCTCAAGATCATCTAGTTATACCTTTAGTAAAAAGGTAACAACTAAAATTCTCCTGTAATAACTTGCCTCCATAGCCTCAAATATCACAGTGCTTATAAAGGGATGAATGCATAACGATCTTGCCTGTACAGCAGCAAAGCCACAGTGTACATTTGTGGAATCCAGGATTTGAATGTGACTTGATCTATATAGAAGAAGTTTTAAATGTTCTATACATACTAAGTAGTACCAGTTACCAAGAAATCTTCAATAATCAGTAAAGTGCTGATGGGATTTAAAAAAATCAGATTTGTTAATGAATAATGTTTCTCTTGCAAAATATATATTATGTGCATTAAGCTCTTAACTGTGGAATTGCTCCAAGCCCTGGATAAAAAGTAGTATGCACTGAAGATGCTGAAGAATCCACATCACAGCTGGGCTCCTGCTCCCCCTTGCTCCTCAGTGTAACTCCTGCTGGCTGGGTACTGGACCTGGTGAGCCCATTCCAGTTTAGAGGAGCTTTGCCATGTGCTCTGAGCAGGGGAGACATTGATCTCCTGCTTCCCTCTAGTTCTTGGTGGGACTCCAGTAGGAGGAGCAAAGAAGATTATTTTTCTGGGGTGGGTTTTTGGGGTTTTGTTTGTTTATGGTTTTGTTGTTTGAGTGGGTTTTGGGGTGGTTTGTTAGGTTTTTTGGTAACTTGAAACGGAGGGTAAAAGGATGTTGACTCCTGAAAACAACAATTTAAACCTAATAGTGTTTCCCATATTGCTGATTACTGATGTGTCTTTCCCTAATGGTACCTTGTTTCTTTACTTCGGTATTTTCACCCTTCAGCTTAGCATTATAAGAAATTAACCAAAAATTGGAAGTTTGCTGTAGATCTACAGTTAATTTATTTAGTCTTGAGCTGGTTTAGCCTGCTATTTCTTAACACTTATTTTCATCTTGAAGTTCCCTTCATGTCTTTTTCTTGAGTGGATTTACGAGTCAAATACATGTACAGCTGAGCATCACAATTCTCCAAACTGGCCGGTCTTTTCTACAGTAGTACAAGCTAGCTTTTACAATCTGACTAATGATAAATCACAGTACTGTGTATGAAACCAGTCATTTAATTGCAATGTAGAGCAGTGGGACAAAAGTAGGAAGTGAGGTTTTATTTCTCTTTGAAGTTCAACCCTCAATTTCTCATTTTCTTATCAAGTTTTCAGTTTCATCTGCCTTTGAAATACAGCAATTATATAAAACACTGGTTTGAACTATGTCATAGAAAACTGTGTGCCAAATTCTTTTAAGGCCTGGAAGTACATATACAAATAAGATGTGAAACCATATCTAGCTTGAGGGGGGTGGAATGCAAACTAGAACATTGAATCAGAGTTAGGCACTTAAGGAAATAATGAAATCTAGAATTTACCAAGTAGGAAATCAGGTACTGAATCCAGGTATTAGTGGTCAATTCCTTCCTCAATTTGGATGGCAAGACACTTGTGCAATGTTTTTAATATATCCATTTTCTTCCACAGTGATTTAAGATGTTTTTCTTCTCAGGGAAGACTATTATGGTCTCAGGTTGGACTATCTGAAAGTGTCTTCCTTAAACCACTGTTTCACTGCTGTGAATTGTAACTTTTGTTGAGTCATTCTGAAATCTGCTTGACTTCAAAGAAACAAGAGACATGCCTCACTGGGGTGGTTTTCCCTGCGGTGCCTTTGCTGCTGGGCTTTGACCCAGCAATCTGAGCAACCCGAGGGCTGTGCCCATGCAGGGTGCAGGCAGGCTGACAGCAGGCTTGAACTATCAAAAGCACCCAAGCTAGTAAGCTGAGCTCAGTGTTTGCTGTCCCTTGCCTTGAGTGACACCTGGAAGCAGAGGTGGAGCTGGGTGTATGTGGGGACCCACTCGTGAGAGCCACCATAGACTTCAGTTACCAGCACATTTCCCCTTTGGTTCTGTTGCTCTGTCCCCCCTCCAGCAGTGGAACCATTACCTCCTGATCCCTGAGCATTACCTGGACAGCAGGTAATGATCCTCTGCTGCCTGAGTGTGATCAGAACCTGTGTACACACAGCTGGCTGGGGAGAAAGCAGTCTCAGGTGAGAGGTGATGCTAACAACCAGGACTCCTGGCAATATTCAGGCAGGCTCTGTAGTAAATGCTCTTCTCTGCTTGCAGTCACTCACTCCTGCCCTTTCCCAGCCAGTGCTGGGAATTGCCCTGCTCAAGTGGTGCTAATGCAGGAGTACACTGCTGGCACGCTAGCCCAGGTCTGTGAAACAGCCCTGTGGGTTTTTTCCTCTTAAAAAGAATAAAATGAGATTCCTTAGGGCTCTCCAATGGTTCCACAGGTCTGCATCAGCTAGTGACACCGCAGCCATGTGGCACCAGGGTGGCATGGCTGCTTCCCAGGCAGGGCTCCAGCACCAAGCACTCATCCAGCTAGCAGGGGAGCCACTGGCGTGTCCCCATGGCAGAGGTGAGGAGCAGCACTGCTTGTGCAACCAGGCTCCTGCTGACGCCTTAGCAACGTGCACAGTGAGTGAGGCTGGGCATAGGGCCAGCACAGAGCAGGGTCAAACGCATGCTGCAGACGTCACCGTTACTGACTGCTCTTCTCCTGGCCTGGAGCTCCTTCCTGGTGTTATTTATTCCTTGTGGAGCACACCAGCTGAATGCTCTGGTTTATCCCCAGCAGGACAGGGCACATCCCGCGAGGAGGAGCAGAGAGTTCACTGCAGCTCCAGCCAAGCTGGGAGTCTCTATGGGGTTGCTGTCAACAGTAGCTAGCAGGGCTCATTTGACCAGGGAAATATGACAAGTAAAACTTAAAGAAGGGGGCAGAGAAAAACCTGTCTGCTCTGTCCGAAGCAGAGCTACGTAAAACTGCTGTTTATTGGGTTACACCGGCTGCCAGAGCCCCTTTTTCCTACTGTAAAGGCACATAGGAACCAGATTGCAACTAAAAACCTGATCATGAGTTTACTGCTCTGAAGTCAGAAGGATGGGCATTGTTGAAATGAATGCATATGTGATGGATTACTTTTGTTGTGTGTACTTCTCTGATGTTGATATTTGGGTGGCACATTGAGTATCTTGCACAGATTCTGCAGTTAACTTCCTTCTGCTCTGAGATTTCTGTGCAAGTTTATTTGACTACTCTTCCTAATCACTGTAAGGCTTTTATTTAGCACCTGATACTGTGTCAAGTTATTTCTATCTTCTGTCTTCCATATACACTGCTCTTGAGAACAGATACATAATGCCCCCACCTCAAGAAGCGCTGCAGCTTGTCCTTCAGGTAGTTGCTCTGCAGCCTCTGTGCCACAGAAAGGTTTTCAGCATGTTGCTAGACTGATACCAGTTTTCTGCAAGCTTTCCTCATAAATCCAGACTTGGAAGAAGTCCATTCAAGATAACTTCTGACCCCATGTAATGCTTTATAAATACTCAAGAGGCAGGGTTTTTCAGGAGAGAAGTCACACTACCTATTATTAAGTGTATGAGCAGTCAGCTCTGACTGCTTTTTACTCTAGTGTTAGGCGCTTCTGAAGTCTTATGTTGGTAGAACCAGGATTTCACGTTTCTGGTAGACAAAGGATGCTTTCAGCTGTTCAGTTCATGTTTATCAGCATAGTCACATCCATACCAAAATTACATGATTTCATTTCTTAGTCATGTTCTTGCTTGCAACAAGATGCCTCATCCCTAATATTCCTTGGGTAGCTCTGGAATCTTTATGTACAGTCTAATTTGCTTTCTGGACGTAGCGCTGAAATACAAGTAGGTGCCAAGCCATAGTGCCAAGCTGTAAAGTGCATACAAAGAGCAGACTAGCTCCTCAGCACAGTAACTAGTACTAGAGCCAAGAGCCTGTGTACAGATTACATTTTTGTGTGGACTGAACTATGCTATAAACACACAAGAAAAAAATCCCAGGTCAATGAGAATACTGTTACATAAATAAAGCCATATTTATTTCTTTGCCCTAAGAAAATGTTGTGAAAAAACATTGAGGGAGATCAAAGAGGCGAAAAAACCCACCCTAAATAAAGCAGTTATAATTGGTGAGCCCAGCTTCCCTTGTATAAACTGGTCAAATGGGAAAGAGCAAAACAAGTTCTTCAGCCCTTCAGTAATCACAACTGAAATAACTAGCTCCAGAGCACACAAGAGGGGAGGCTATTCTTAGCTATGTCCTAACTAACATGGACACCTTAGCTAAAGGTATAGCTATAGCTGAACTAAGCAGCAGTGAGGTCAGTGAGTGGTGCTGGGTTTGTTTGAAAGCAAAGCTTCCTCTTTTGTTAAGAACAGATAGAAATACCTGAGAAAAAATGACTTTTAGAGTACTTTAAGAAATGGGCAAATCAGATCTGACAAAGTAGTGATGTGTACGACAGTGAATGCAGGACAAAAGGTACATTGGGGAGTTCTCAAGACATCTTTCATCAAAACAAAGCCAAACCCCTTGCAATATATAGAAAGATGTTTTTCTTTCAAGCTATGGATATTTCCTACTTCCCCCTCTCCCTTTTCCTGGCACGCTTTTCCCAGTCAGAGGAGTGGGAGCCTCTCCTCCATCTGCTTGCAGCTCTGGGGTTTGCTTCCACAAGACTAGCAGGGAGTAAAGTTGCTTAGAGTTCATACTTGCAAACAGAAAGTGTTTTCTTTCAGCCCATGTGTGGAACAAAATATTGAGGTCTTAGTGGTGTTCAAGAAAGGACAAGTAAGTGCTCAGAAACAGGTCATGAGCTTATCTACACTGATATTAACTAGGATAAAAATCTTAAGAGATTTAAATGCTTATGATTCACAGCATATGTAAGTACTTGATTGATGAGACTTAAGGAAGTATTTCCCTTTAGGGCAGGCTTTTCCATAATCAACCGTTACAAGCACACTTCTGGTCCATGATATCAGCCTACAGGGATAGCTAGTATGATCCAGGATGGCAGTTCCCATGCTCCTGCCAGGTGAATCCCTGTTCTGAGACATGCTTACTGCTAACCTAGAGTCCATTTTAGGGTTTCCTCAGGCAATATGATTGCTTTCCACTTACTACTTTTCCCATTTTAAGCTCCTGCCCAGGTAACCTCTTTGAGAAACCTCCAGAATTACTGTATGGATTGACTGTTGATGTGATGCTTGCACGAGTCACTGGCTAGTAGGGTGTGACAAGGGGTGTTTGCATACATGTGTGTTGCTTTTAAAGACCAGGCTGTGGACTATACAGAACATAATGTCAAGAGGAGATCCCAGTTAGCCTGAAAAAAAAATCTTGGCTGTATTGGGAGGTTACTTTAGTGTCATAGGATCAGGTAGGTTGTATCATCTACTTTGGGCAGGGGCTCACTTCTGTAGTTGTCACTTGCCTTACTTCAAGAACTGGGACTGGCCGGAGAGCACATATGATTTTGAATTAGTATGGTGCTGTTAGATCAGCAATACAACCTGTCACATAAGATAGAGATCCTGTCAGGCTGCTGCTTCTATGCTGTGAAACTAACGTATGGATACGTTACTAGGGTTGTTGGATACAAGCAAGTAGTAGGGGATCAGCAGCTGGTGCGGACACCCACATCTCACACATCTAAGGAGTAGCTTTGTACACTAATTGAAACAGTTCAGCATCCACAGCAATGTGATCTGTAACAAGTCTCCAGAACCATGAAGATATTAAAGGTTAAAATCAACTCTGTTTTCTGTTTACCGATCTCTGTGATCCTCTCACTGGGAATACCAAAGTCTGCAGTTGAAATGGAAATAGAGTTAAGAAGTATGCTTTTGTCTGTGTTTTCCTTGGCTAGAGGTTGAAGTGAGTACAGTGTGCAAGTGTGATGCAGTAAAGGAGGCTTCAAGAAAGAAAAGAGCATGCAGTGTGTATGTTAGGGATGTAAATATCACTAGAGAGCTGTGCTGCAGAATGAATTGAAAGGGTTATAATGGGTTTCTGTCAAGAGGCTGCCTAATGGTTAGAAAGGCAATACATGGTTCAGATTAACAGTTCAAGTGTAGAAATGGCAGCGGATGGAAAAGTATTGATTTATATTAGTGACAGTAGAAAAATAAAGGAAATAATTAAGCTACTACAGCTGGTTTCGTGCTAAAAGAGCAGTGTTCACTTTCTAGTTACTTGCTGCTACTGGGTGTCAGGGTGGCAGCAATAGAAATGCCTGTATTTCAACCACTGATTTGCATCTTTGAGCACCAAATTATTTAGTACCTATCAACACTGACTTTAATGGCATTATTTTGTATTCACCTAGTGCTACTGGAGGCAGAATTTTGTCTTAATGAAAAAAAGAAACAAAAATCTATATTTCTACTAGAGTCTCTCTAATAGCCTAATTCTACTCACCAAAGCAGGACAAGATGTCAAAGATGAACCATAACCAGCTATATGCTGATGAGTCTATACTGACCCTGGATGGCTTCAAATGATCGTGAGATCACTCCAGTCTGTACTGCTAGAATAGAGTTTACGTGAAATGGTGACTCGCTAGGACAGGGGATTCCAAATACCTGTTATTTGGAATATATTCACCTGATATTTCCATTTCTGGTCACTTAAAGCACAGTGTGTTCCTTTGTGTGACCTGTACAAGATCTGGCTTTCTGATTTAGGATTTGTAAGTCACCTGTATGGGGACTGCATGTAGACTGAAAGGTTTAGGGATGCTCCCAGTGGGTCTGAGCCCCCCAGTCACCCAGAGTAATGACCTTCTGCACAGGCAGCTTCCTGAGAAATCATGAGGGTCAACAGTGTGTTGCTGGGTCTCTGCTTTGATTGGGATAGCAAGACATCTGAGGCATGAATCTGAAATGGGAATGTGTTCCTGTATCTCCCAGTTGAACCTGAGTTTGTGGCATAACCATCAGTTAACCTCTAAGCTGAAGAGCTGCACAAGGACTGACCTCCTGCTCTCTTACTCCCATTCTCTCCATCAATTTCTCACCTCCTTCTTGAGAAAAAATGCTGATGTGAAGCAGGCCAGGTTCCAGTTTAGCTTCATCTCCCCCAGGGCAGCGTTCTGCCTTCTGTTTCTTGGAGTTTGGACAGAATTTGTCTTGCTTAAATGCAGCATTTCCTATGAGTGTAGTTGCATGATGGAGAGGTGTACCTGAATGCATCTTGATGTCCCTTAGTCTTGTATTTGATGTCCAAACCAATAAAGGCTTTGTAAATTAAGGTTAGAACTTTAAATTCAATCCAGAAATTATTCAGGAGTCAAAGACTGTGAATCGTGTTGTGCAAAACTATGTGATACCTTCATGAGCTTTCTTTCCATGCTTTACCAGTAAGATAGCTGCATTTATGCTGCAGTGATGTTGCTTTCTGGCAGAAGGAGGCCTGAAGGTCCTTCCTTGTTGGAATACATGGGGTGTGCCCAGTGCTAGGAGTGTTGCAGGCAGGCATGCAGCTGACGTGTCCTGCCATTTTCCACCTGCCCATCTGTCCCAGTAAGGGGCAATGCAAAGCAACAAAGATGACTGGGATTTCTGGGGGACCCATGTTTCTTCCTAAAGGAATACTAACACTGGCTGCTGTGAGCAGATGGGATCTGTAGGAACCCCAAGCTCCATCTGTTCACAATAGACTGGATGAGCCCAAGATCCAGGGCACAGCTGAATAAAGTGGCTGGCCCAGCACTGTCAGCTGGAGGTGAAGAACAAGTGGGTCACAGCAGCAAGATTAGAAACCAGACAGTAAAGCCTTTTCCCACTAGGAATGGCAGAAAACACTTTTCACCGCTGCTGAAACAGACTGGTAGTTGAACCAAAAGTCCAGCAAGGCCACCTGCTAAATACAACTGCATAGCCTTTGAGCAGCCTGATTTTACCTTCTCAGTTGCCTATGGTTGTGGCTGTGCTGAACAAATCATCTCACCGGCTGCAGCGCACAACCTTCTACTTAGTGGGTGGAGCTGGCACAGCAGTATTTGTAACCTCAGAAGCTTGAATAACCCAGTTTTTAAATCATAGTACTCACCAGCCTATGCAAAGAACATATAATTAGAGCAGCCCCGACTATTTCTGTTGAAACAGCCCTTGCAGCTTCTTGTTAGTTCTGATAACAGGAATGTTGCTGCTTCTGCACTAATTGCTCTAACAATCTTCTGAGGGCTCAGTCTTGCAGTCAGTACATACAGTTCCTGCTGAGCATGCTGCTCTTAAAGCAAAGGGACTGTGAGCCCTGGCAAGAACAGGGAGCAGCGCTGGCCTATGTGCTGCAAGTCTTTCTTATGTAAGAGGTAGGAAAGACATTACCATTTATTATTGGTACACGTCTTCACCCTCAGACATCTTCGCTTCCATCAGGATCTCCACAGCTAACTTCTATCCATGCTCATGAGCTCAGGAGCAGTCTTTCTCTACTGCAAAAAACAAAAATAAGCCCCCTTTTCATTCATGTAAGATTGAACCTCTTTGCTCATTTACTTATTACTTCATATGGAGAGAAGATGCTAAAGCTACTTTAACTCTACTACCTGTGACATGTTTGCAGGTTGGGAAAGCTTATGCCTTATTTTGGTAGTGATTCTCAGTTCACACCTGGTATTTCCATTGCTGGAGCACCAGGGCACAGTTTGCCTCTCCATAGCATAAATTCCTAGGGCTGCTCAACCTCCAGTGAGGCCACATTTACAACTGAGCTAATCATCTTGCCACAGCAATCTCAAACTGTAGTTTTGCATGCACAGAAGACATCAGCTCTGTACCCTGCAATGCCTAGAACCATCAGAACTTTGCACACAATAGGCAAAGCTTCCCTTTTAGAGCCTTGGCTGATGGTAGGGTCAGGCTAATGCATTAGTAAGCCAGGATGCTGCCCATGTAACACAGATCAGAGTGGTGTATTTGAAATACTTTAACGCTAATTTATCAGTAGCTCTGTGTGGGGAATTTGCCTGAGATGTTGCAATCATCTGGATATTTTAACAGAGTTTCAATAGATGTGTGTCAAAATCATTTTGCCATCATCTTGACATAGTAATGTAGTCCCCGGTGACTGCAGTGACATTATTTTGCCATCATCTCGATATCATCTGTTACAGCATTGTGGTCCCCATGCTCTGGCATTGCTTAGTGCTTTGCCTCATTATATTATTTTCATAAGCTTGTTCTGAAATTAGTGCAGAATAGCTGTGCTTTTCCTAGCAAGTTACATGCATAGGGGGAGTTCCCTGAAATCAGAAAAGATATTTCAAGTATACGGATCCACTATTTTAAGAACACTCCAGATTTTTAATGTTTCTCCTTTAAATGACCAAAATGTTTAATTTGTGCAAAACTGCCAGAAAAATGTTCATTTAGGAGGTAAATTATATTTTACTTGGAGTTTGGCAGTAGTGCTGAAAACTGGTTCCAAATCATGCTTTGTTCAGTTCTCCATCATTAAAAGCAACATCAACTTCCTCTTTCTGGGGTGTACACTGGAAGAAACATTGCTCATTGCAGCCTGAAACAGCCACATTTGTATGTTTATGATCCAATGACTCCTGTGTTTAGGACCCAGCTTTTGAATAAGCTCAGTCCTTAACTATATAATTTGAAGTCCTATCACAAGCATATCCCGAATATCTTCAAAGGCACAGCTGATGTTAGAAATGTGTGTCCCTGCCCATGACAGGGAGTTTGAACTGGATGATCTTTAATATCACTTCCAACCCAAACCATTCTATGGTTCTGTGAAATGGAGAGTCTTGTTCAACTGTCTTGGATAGGGAAAAGCTTGAGTTTGGGCTTAACCTGGCCAGATCTAGCCAAACCATCATAAACTCAGACATTTGTTGTGGTTAAGTCTAACCACAAAAAGCTTCTTCAATGGGATTGTTCATTTGAATATGAAGTATGCAAGTAGGTACTTGGAGAACCAGAGTGCAAGAGACATGTAAAGATTCCCACTGACTTTAATGGCTTTAAAATGGCTTCAGTAGCTTTACATCAGGTCCTTAGAGAGCATCTATGTATTAATACTTGTAGAAACAGGAGGAAATGTTGCGCTCAGTGTATCAGTCAGTGCACAATGCTAAGCCTCTGGCAATCCTGCAAGTATTGGAGTTTGCAGCTTAAGCATGGAAAATGCTGTCTGCAGCATTTCAGCTCTCTGTGAGCACTGGAAGTGAGGAGGTACAACACTGACACAACCAGAGAGCAGCTGATGCAGGACCTGATGCCAAACAGCAGTTTGTATTTTGCAACCTTTTGTAAATTGCTGTAGGGTACCTGCTTCTTAACACCCTGCCTTGGTGTTGCCATGTCTGTGTTCCACTGGGTGTCTTTTGCCTTTTTTAGTTAACTACATTTTCTGAAGAAAACTGAGGTTAAAATAGGCATTAATCCTTTCTTTCCTCCTTCACAAGAGGCCATCAGATTGTAAACATGAAGTTGAAAAAACTGAGTGATTATTTCTTAAACACTGGCAAAAATAGCTGGGGTTTCTTGTTTTTGCTATTGATGTTGCCCTTTTCAGAAGTACATACATAGCAGGAGTTTTAAAGTGTGTTGTCTCGCATTCCAGGACTGATCCTTGCTGTATTGTCTCTTCTTTGGCTGCCTTTTCATTTCTCTTCAATTACAGCTCCCTCAAAAGCTGCATAGAAAAAGATGCAAAGGAATAACACAGTCTATTATTCTAGGCTTTCAGTGGTGATAGACTCCACTATAGCAGATATTCAAATAGTGACTGAACTATCACTTCCCTCAGAAGCTGTTCTAACAAATCATCACCACCAAAATTCATGGAGTTAGTTAATGTTTAATTGTGACAAATTATGGGATGATATGGAATCACTTTTTATTTGAAACTAGAATAACCTCATGGCTCTGTTAGCTGTATTAAATCTTTATTAGTCAAAAAATGAGATTGAAATCAGGCCATTCATACCCTGACATCTGCTGCGCCTGCAGATGAATACAACTTTGTGCTTCTTCCCTACATTCAGTGGGTTGGCAAACAAATAATTATTTTCTGTTTCTATTTTGTTCATACAAAGCCACCAAATCTTGGTGTAAATACATGCGATAGTAAATCTCCCATTGTCTCTAACCAGAGCCATGTCTGGGTCTATCTATATGCGAGTTAAGTCTGTCTTGAAGAAAGCTGCCCAGTAACCCTGTTAGTTTGCCAGCAATCATAAATGTGGTTTATTTTATGGAGCGTGCTGAAAAACTATTTGTGCTAGGGAAAAAGTTACTGACAGAAGCAGCTGCTGTCCCCAGGATGAGAAAGCAGGCATGGCCATTAGCAATTCCTTTGTCAGTAGAAGGAGCAGCTTATCTTCATAAGGCAGTCAAGGGAAGTCTGAATTACTATCGGGAAAGCAGGCGAGTAGCTACTACAAGCTGAGTGGGAGGAGAAAGAGAATGGGGGAGTAGGTCACAGGGACTCTCATCTTCTGCGGGTAGTGAGAGGGGAGTAAGAAACTATGGAAATAGGGTCAGTGTCAAAATGAGGATGTTTAAGAGGCAGCAGCAGTGGAGTGAGCAGGGGCAGGAGGTAAGGGGATGGAAGATCACATGAGATAAAGGAATTGGGGAAGGGAAAGTAACTCCAAAACTCAAGGGTCATCTTCTGGTTCTATAGGGTTTTGATAAGGAGAAGCATTACTTCTGGACAAGAACCTGTGCAATGCTTCAGCAGTTGTGTTGGTAGGAGGCAGGTGCTGCAGGAGGAGAATCTCAGAGGGTTTTACTGCTCCTCAGTAAGGAAGGGGTACCTTAGGGAGATGGGCACGGCTGCTGCAGGGGAGGAGAGGTTTGCATGAGGAGCACTTCTTGTGTTTCAGTGTAGGTGAATAATTGTCACAGTGGGGACAGGCAAATAGAGAGCCCCAAAGGCAGGGAATGCCTTTGTGAGGCTTTGTGCTCACTGGTGAGATGAGGTGTGTGAGGAGCGGCTCAGCATGAAGGAAGGAAAAAGGGCTTTTGCCCTGGGCCCCAGGGCTAAAGCAAAGCACAGTGTTTAAAATGCTTGGCCAGGTTCTGCTCACGTCTTTCATTTTAAAACAATGAATTATGGTTATTCCTAATTTATTGCTGGACTCTCAGAGCTGACAGATGACCAGTGTTGTTTCTTCTCTCTTGGACTAACCCAGGCAGCTCTCTCTGTATTTCCCTGAACTACTGCTGCCAGTGTCATTGGTTTGAATCCTGCAGCACCAGCATCACTGCAGTCAGTGCTGATGTTGAGGCAAATTTAACATGTTAAAAAACCCACCGTAAGCCAGTGGAGGGCTGGGTGGCACTGTGAAATCAGGAGCAGACACATCCTGCCAGCAGCTTCATCATCTTCTTGTTCTGTTGTCTGCATGTCTGCATGCTCATGAATTGGGGCTTTCCTCTTGCCTGCTACAAGTTTAAGAAACTTGGCCTGATATGCCCTAAAAATCATATACTGAAACAGCAAAATACCCAATGCATCCTCTTTATGTCTCAAATCCACTACAGGGTAAGCAGAATGGAGGAAGGATTTATGATTAAATAATTAGTTTGACATATCCTTAGCACATGTTTTATTAGTATTTAACTAAGTATTATTAATTGAATGAAATACATTGTGTAACAGAACGCACCTCCTTTACAACTGTCACCCTAAGAAATATATCAGTGGTTGTACATGAGGGAATGCAAGAATTCTTGTACAATTTTCATTTGCCAGCATTTAATTTTCTCTGCTGCCTTCTGACCTGCACCTCAAAATTAGTATTATTACACCATTGTCAACTCATACTGTATATGTTCACCTACATTAACTTTCTCATTTATTGGCAGCTGTGGCTTTCTACAGCACTGTGTCTTCAATATGCAGAGATAAAGTTTATCAGGAGCTTCTGTGGGTGGTAAGAACATGAATATCTTTGTGACTGTGAACTTAGGGATCAAGATTTTGGAGACAATTGTAATAGACTCAACAACTGTGTCATTCAGTGTGCTCTGCACGTGGCTAGGACCAGGTTTAAGTGCATTTGTCACAGGGTTCAGTTCTTGGCTAGTGGCCAGTGATGCAATGTCTGCTTCATGTGTGTTACCTACATAAAGATCATGCTGATGCTGGAGCAGGGCAGGAGGTATAATGGGTAGGACTTGATCTGCCACATGAGACTGTAACTTGTGCTTCAGCATTTCTGGGGTTTAATGACAGTGTTCAGTACTTTCCCTTTCCCTCTGAAATGAATTCTTAGCTAGAGCATGGAGTGCAGGTTATGTTTTCTCCCAGCTGTTAAATGTCTGGGAGCATGGAGCAGAACTGTGCATTGACTAAAGCCCTCTGTGGCCTTCAGAAGAACTTCCAGGCTGAGCCTGTGGCCACAGGTACAAGCAGTGGATGGTAAATCCTGGAATCTGTGCTACAGTTTCATAGGGAAAAGGCTGCCAGTTTAGCCCCTGGTTCAGTAAAGCATTAAAATGTATATTCAGGTACATTCAAGAAATTCCTGCAGGAGGGATCACCTCTCTGCTTGAGGTGGAGCACCTGCTTAAGCACACAGCTGAGGCTGTGACACCATGAGAGGGACAGGATGGGGACTGACATCCAGGCAGGGATTCCATTTTACCAGAGTGAATTATCCCTTCAAACTGGTGGAAAAATAGTCCTAGTGAAGTGCATTTTGAGAGGTCATCCGAGTCCATCTGCAGCTATAAAAGCATGATTTCTGGTAAGTGTGAGTCTCACATACTCCTGAACACTTCCAAGGAGGTAGGCTCTGCAACCTCCCCAGGCAATCTTTTCCAGTGCTTAACTACCTGAGTTATTACCAAGTGTTTCCTAATATATAACCTAAATTTCCTGTGCTCCTGTTTAACCCACTTCTTACTCCATCCACAGTGGGTAAGGAAGACTGCTTACTACTTTAGTGCATATGTATAACGTGTAGCCCTTCTCAGTCTTTTCTGCAAGACTATATGGGAACATTCTTCCCAGTTCCCTTGGAGCTTGTGCTTCCTATACCTCTGGTTGCTCTGTGTTCTCTGCCAGATCTTTTCTGTTTGGTATCTTCCTTTGAGGCTGAAATGTGTAACCCTAAACTGGATATGCTGCTCCAGGTGTCAAAATTGCATTGTATTCTAAGCAAACCTCCTCAGGCTCACCTACCATCACCCACGTGGCCCCTCTCTATTTTACTGTGTGTGGAAAGTCAGTCACACAGTTCTAACTAACAAGACTGCAGTAGAAGTATTGCACAGAAGCAAATCCAGGGCAAATGCCTGCAGAAAGGCACTTACCAGGCTTCCAGCTTGACAGAGAGTTTTGTGAGTGGAGGAAGACTGTATTTTTCCCAGCTCACTTATGACCATGAAGAGGCTGATACTGAAAAGCTTTAATAATATTGAGATTTATCTATTGCTTGTCTCCTATTCCCACTGAAGGAAATGAAACTGGTTTAACAAATTAGTGTTTTTGACAAAGCCATGTCAGCTGTTACTCATCTCCTTGTTATTTCCTGAGTGGTTACAAATAATGTGATTGTTTCCCTATTTTTCTGAAAACTGACCTTCACTCACTGCTGTTTAATTCCCTCTTACAATCTTTTCTCTCTCCGTAAGGAAACGCACTATGTGCTATTTTTCTGTCATTGGGATATTCACCCATCTTCAGTAAGCTCTCAAAGATAACTAGTAACAGCTCTCAGATTGCTTCAAACAGACCAGTAGGATACCTCAGGACAAGCTGTATCTGACCCAGCCAATTTGAAAGGTCTAATTTATCTAAGTGCTATTTAATCTATTTTTCCCCTGTTTTTCACATGTGTTTCTGCCCCTTTGTCACTACTGCTGTTTCCTGCCTGATCTCATTTGGCTTTTTTGGTAAAGATTGCAGAAGAAAAGCTTTAAGCACCCAAACTTTCAGCATCACCTGGCAACAACTTTCCCTGTCTTGTTAGATAGCAGGCCAGCACTTTCCCCTCATCTTCCTCTTACTATGAAGTCTATTTGCAGCGTGTTTTCTTGTTATTCTTTCTGTGCTGATGTGTTCCCTGTTCTCACTTGACCTCCTTGATTTTGGCCTTACACAGTCTCGTCTTTCATACTGGTCTTCAGCAATCTGACCTAAATTCTACTTTCTAAGCATTTCTGGTGTTGGAGGTCAGTGAGGGGTTCATGATTTAGCTAAGGTGGTTTCTTATAGCACTTCTGATGGTTTTGCTGCTTTGGGATAATTTGCACTTGTGCTCTTAATAGAACTATTTTAAGGAACTGTCAGCTACTCTGAGCTTGTTCCCTGCAGAGTATTACTTACCAAACCTGTGAGTTAATCTAAGCTGTATTTCTTCCAGGCTGTTTTCTAGTTTGCTGTTAGTTTTGCTTTCCAGGGCCAGTGGGTTTTCTCATTCTGTGATAACTATCACCCAAATCACCTTCTATTTTCCTGTATTTCTAAACCTGTTTCTCCTGATTCTTAAGATTAAGCAGCCTTCCCTTCAGTTGCTTCTCCAGCCTTGGTAGAAGGACATTGGCAGCATGGAATTTGTGTCCTGGGGTACCCTGTGTCCCAGCAAGTTCTCCTCTACCTTCCCTGCCATGTGCCTCCATCATCTTCAAGCCCATTGCACTCTATGTATGATTCATCTTCTTGCCCTCCAAAACAAGTAGCTCTGTCCATCTGTTCATTGTGGCTTTACTATAGACACCCCACACCCCCCATCGGGACAGCACCTGCATTTGTTCCCCCCTGTTGTTATTAGCTAGGGATTTTCAACTGGTTCATCTCTTTCCACATTTTATGCTGTGGAGTGAATGTGTCTATGGACAGTATTTCAGCCCTCTTCTCCCTGAACAAACTCTGTTATCTATATTAATATTCTAGTCATGTGAATTATCCCAACGAGTTTCTCTTGCCAATTAATTCGTAATTTTGAGCACGTATTAAAACTTCCAAGTCCTCTTGTTTATTCCCTGTATTTCTTGCATAAGTTCTTGTGATTACTTTTTGTGATTGCCCCCAGCTTGTATCAGAAACAACTCTGAAGCCAACAGGTCATGTTTCACTGTCATTTATATGACTGTCAATCCAAGTGATCCCACTGTCTGGCAAGAAGTTATTTCAGATTTACTTGCGTGAGAGTAAAGGCAGAATGTGGCCCATTGTAATGAGTTCTGTGTGAAATAGGTCTAGGGCAGGAGGATTAAGCATGTTTCTCTAATTGCTAGATGTGTTATATTGTATGTAATCAGTGTAGTGGCAGTAAAATATGATTGCCACACCCAGGATATTTCATCACGGAGCCTTTTGGATCCTATAATTGTCCTTCCCTCGTTACTGCACTCACATTAATAAGATGCAGGGTTTTGCATAATTGGGAATATAAGTTTGGAAAACATTAGAGAACTTTGAGGTGTGCTCGCAACCAGGCGACACCACGGAGCTCGTGCTACAGCAAAGCAGAAGGATGCAAGGTAGACAAAGTTGGCTTTTGAGGTTTTACTACTTTTGCTGTGTGATGACTGGCTTTGAGCCCACTCATTTCTTGAATACACAATAGGGAGTTGGGCAAGACTGCAGAAATAAATTTTATTAACACACAATCACTGCAGCACCAGACAGAATAATCTCCTTTAGTCTCCTCTAGCTGGCAGAGTCCTCTTTGTACCAGGTCAAGTCAATTAGCAGTATAATGTATGACAGGTTTTATTCAAAAAGGGTTTAATTAAAGTTTTGTTACAAAGCTCATACAAACTAACAATCTGTCTTTTAGGGATATGTATTATCTAGAAATTGATTTTTAACTTAAACACTAATTTACAGACTGTCCCCTTTAATAAGTGTAATTCCTTGGAAGATATTAAGGTCCTCCTGCCCCAGATAAATTCAGGTCCTGATTCAGCAAAACACATAATTACTAAGGACTTCAATGAGGCCACTCATGCACTAAAAGCTGGAGGTGTGCTTCAGCACTTGGCTGAATTGGGGCCTTTCAGTATAACCACTGCCCTGATTGCTCACATTGTTCAATTCAGCCATGTCTTTACAGGGAAAGATACTTAAAAGAATTAGTGATGTCTTTAAAATATCTCATACAAGCCATTAAAGATGGGAACTTTTCCTTCTGCTAGGTGTAGGTGATTTGTCACTAGTCCTGGCATCTTCTCAGTTCTTACATCTAAATACAGTGGTTTACTCATCACCTGGCACAAGAGATCACAGGCTGGCTCCCCAGAAGCTGTAGCTAGGTATAGCTGCATTAACTTAAATGGAGCTAAGTCAGTGTATGCCAGTTGCACCCCAAAAGTTTATTGAAGTACATTATCTTAATGAAAACTAGCTTTGTTATTCTACTGATTGCTAACGAAAAACTTTCAGCTTATTCTTATCCTTATAAATTAATAATATTCCCAAAAGCTGAAGAATATGTCACATTTTAGGATAACTTATAAATCATTATTGTATATGACCTATTTATTTTTTTGTTAGTCACAAGCTATATCATTTAGAGTAACAAATGGGTGGATAGAAAGGATTTCTGTGTAGAAAAGATCCGAGGTGGTTTTCTGTGTCTCTCCTGGGCAGTGTGGTTATATTACATCCAAACCTCTGGATAATTAGTTTGTTCCATGGCCAGGGAGGCAGGCATGCTGGGTTCTGTAGTCAGCCTCAGAGACACCACAGAACCTGCTGCATGTTGATAGGATGTGCAGGAGCCAGGAGCGATGGACTAGATCAGACACTGTCCCTGTGCTATGAGCAGCACTGGGACAGACCCAGAAGCACCCAATTTGTCAGCTTATACCTATGGAGCCACAATGATGCCCAGAGATTCCATGAAGCCTTAGAAGGCAGCTGGTTTGTCTTTGAGAAAGTTGTGCCTTTTTGTTGTGATGTTTATTACCAAAGCAAAGCCCCCTCATTTGTTATTTTTACTTTCTAAATCTCTGAGACACATAGAACAGCAGGTCAGGATTTGCTTTGATTAATCTTCTATCTGGTTCTATTGAGTTCTTCCCCATAAATCCAGACTGCAGCTTGTAGGGGGTTGTATGCTTTTAAGAAACAGTCTCAGCACCAAAACACTCAAAGCAGCAAGCTTTTGTTGCCCTCTTCTAAGTCTGAATAGTCTGAACACCAAAATATAATTCAAATGCTACTATTTTGGCCACCTTCTGCCTGAGCCCAACAGAGATGAAGCAGGGAAGGCAGGTGTGTATCTGAAATGTGTGACTGAAGAGTGAAATGGGGGGCAAGCAGAGGGAAGGGGAAACAAGTGCATTCAGAACTGTAGAAGGGAATAGAGAAATCCTGTGTTACAAGTCCCACACTGATGGCTGCTGTCACAAGTCACTTGATTAGCCTTGGGTGATATGGTTTAGTGTGAGGTGTCCCTGCCCATGGCAAGGGGGTTGGAACTAAATGATCCTGAGGTCCTTTCCAGTCCTAACTATTCTATGATTCTATGCTTTCAGTGAGGCCTCTGACACAGTAAGCTGCACAGCCTATTTCATCTAGATGGCCTTACTTGTTTTAGCAAGGCTATTGGGTGGGGATGACTGGCCCTAATATACATCACAGGCTGCCTGCAAGCTAGAAGAACAGGCTTGCTCATTTAAAACTGAACCAAGCTTTGAGCTTATGTTTGCAACAGGGGAACGTAAGAAATTAAATAGTTTGAGGGGGAAAAAAATCTTAAATCTTATAAATTCTCAACCCAAACTCTTCAAGGCTTGTCCAAGTGATTCTGTGAAGATGAATGCTCAGTTGTTCCGCAAGTTAAATGCGTGTCACTGAAGGCATATTTTATAACACCCAAAAGTGCCTATGATTTGTTCTGGAGGTCTGACCCATGCAATTAAACAGGAATATTTTCACTGATTGGATTTATTGTTGGTCAGTCAAGAAGTGTGGGATTCCTTTGCATGCCATTTTACAAGCTTGTGTGTGACCCTGTTGTTGACAGTATGTGGGATTAAGGGAGAGATGAGTATTTAAGGATTTAAGTGCTATTTCCCTGGCTCTGTATATACACACACACAACTAGCTGTAGTGGAACGGCTGTGTTTGAGTGTGTGCAAACCCCTATGAGTGTGAGCACCAATGGAAGGTGGATGCTGAGCAGCAGGGTGTTGGGGATCAGCTTCTGTGCTGTCTGATGTTGCAAGGTGCTGAATGCCAGCCAGTGCCAGGTGACTAAGCTTTCAGGTACGTGAGTAAGCTGCAAGGTCCCACTGTGCTCACAGACACTTAAGTGTGTTCTTAAAAACACAGTTGGGTTTGGGGCCACATAGATCAGCATTGGAAGGGTTCAAGCCCAGAACTGTAAAGCAGAATAAACCTCCATGTGCCTCATGCATTAGCCCACTCTTTCATCCACCCTTTCCTTCCCTCCCCTCCAGAAACAGTCTCACCCAGTTTTACTGTACTGTAATGGAAAATAAGAACCAGAACAGGCTTGGGCTTCCTTTTCCGCTTTTTCAGTGTCCAAATAGGTCCCACGGAGCTTCTTACTGAGATTTCACTTCTCTCAGCCACAATGGGATGAAATGCACACAGCATGAACCCTGAAAGACAAAGTACAGCAGAAGGCAGAGTTGCAATGAGAATTAGAATATCTGCAAATGAATTTAGCATCCACTGTCCTTTTAATGTTCGGAGTGATCTTCCTCTGGAAAAAAGAAATGGAGGTCGACACACAAACTTCCTCTGCTTCCTGGAATTCTTACATATTTTCACTATGATAACATGATTTGTGTGTGTGTAAATGCGGAGAGCCCCCCTCCCCCTCGGCCCTGGGAGGATGCCTGCAGCATGAGCTCAGCTGCTGGGCGCCAGGCGGGTGTCACACACTTCCACGAGCAAATTCACAGTGACATTAAGAAAGGAAGATCTGGGGCCCTGGTCTCAGATGTGTTCGCAGCGCCCGTGACACTGCTCCGGCAGAAAGGGCTGTTTGTTTGGTGCATTAGCACATAGGTACCCATGGAGAGGGGTGGAAATACGTGAGCAGTCCTGGGGTCTTCTTTGGTATGGACACAGAAATGGGTTTGCTTTTAGGTTAGCTTTGACTGAAACACAGGTCTTTGCAGTTCTGCTTGTCCCTGCCTCCTCCCTCATATATAAATACCCTTGGAAAAATAAGGTAGCCCGCAATTAACCATAAATTAAGTCCTTTACAGGTTTAAAATAAATAGTTGATGGGAGCTTAGGAGGAGGATCTGGGCACAAAGCATGTCTGCATGGCATGGTGTGCATCTGAGAAACAGAATTTAAATGATTTGCATATGGCCACCTAAATATTTAATGGGTTTGCAGTTTAGGAAAGCAGGCTTAAAACAGCGCTGTGCAGCCTGTCGTCTTATCTGGCTCTGCTGGCTATGTTAGGTCAAGCATGTTGTTATTTTTAGGCCTGATCCTGGAATTCCAGAAGCTGTCGGGAGCTCTGGGCACCATTTTAAAGGGAGGCTGCTCCGCGGTGGTGTATCTGCTTGCAGCTGCAACCAGTACACAGACTTCTAAAGCTGCTGGAGTATTCGAGGCTCTTTCAGCCTGAACCTGGCCATGCTGTTCCCTTGACAAAGGAGTTTCACACTAGCACGGCATCAGTTCTCAAGCTGCCTTACAGCCCCTGCTTTCTTTCCCCATCCCCCATGGCCCACTATGTACATGCTCCCAAACTCAGCTGAGCATTGGGTGAGCGTGCAGGGCTGAATGCACATTCACAGGAAACAAAACCCTGAGATACTTTCAGACACACACAACACTTGTGGATGGCTGCAGGCAGGTGCAGTGTTTACGCTTCAGATGCCCATCCAGTTCTACAGTGCAGGATGGGGGCATTCTGATGAGGCTGCTCCCGAAGGCCACAGTGAAATATTAACTGAATGGGAAAGCTAAGTAAAAAGAAGCAGCTCTTCTCACTGGAATTGTAGCATTCTCTCCTCTTCACATTCTTTTGAGCTCATTCATTCCTTTGAGCTGCAATAACAAGTCAGTTCTTTGTATACGGTGATACTTGTAATGGAGAAGAGAGAGAAATTCTCTCAGAAGCAAAATCCTGTCCTGCTGTACTTTTTGCAGTGATCACTACACTTTTCCCCAGCCACAGACAGGTTTCTTCCCCCTCTAGGCAGGCTAACTCTTTGGCACAGATACCTGATCCCTGTGGTTTAGAGATCAGGTCTCCCATTGCAAACATGCATCCAAATACTCAGCATTTCTGGAGCACTCGCTCCAAGTACTCCATCATCCAAACACAGAGGGTGAGGAGGCAAATAGCCCTTGGGTTTCTTAGTATCATGTAGAGTCAGGTTTTACTGGCCCAGTCCTGGTTATCAGAAATTCCTGTTGACACCAATGGGAATTTCAGGTGCTTGAAAACCTCTAATATGTATGGATCTCTTCATTCATCCTTCAGCTGCAGCCTTGTCTGGACAGGAAGACAGTAACCTTTAAAGAGCAACACTTCACAACCATTAAGCAACTACTATTTTATGCATTTGTATCACAGTTGGCTCCAAAGCCAACCTTGGCAAGTGTCTGGGAGTTTCTCTTGAGAATCATTTTGTCTGTTCATTCTGCTGTTCTGTTTAAGGTGTTTAAGCACTGTTTCCCTGATCCTTCTTCATTAGAGGTAATTGAATTGTTTCAAAGCCCGATCATTGTTTGGCCGAGTCCTCCAGTCAACAACCCACTGATTGAATAATTGCTCATGAGATAGGGAGACACAGAAAGAGAAGTTTAGCACCATTTTCTAGCAGTCAGAACATTGTCAAAGTGCTTGGCAGGCCACTGATTACATTGTTATAAACAGCTAAGGATTCAGATGGTGATTTCAACTTCCCTACAACTTCACTGGTGACTTAAGCAACAACATCCTTTGCACAGGCTCCTCACTTGGGGGAAAAGTATTCCCTGTAGTTGATTTGGAAAGAACTGTGCAACCCCAGGTGCCAGCCCCTTCCTGCAGGCTGCTGAGCAGCTCTGCACTTGTTCTGTGCTAAGAGATTTCCTTTCACCATCCCCAGTAAGACAGCATTTACCTTCTGCCTCAAGCAGAACTGCAGCTCAGCCATGCCAATTATAAAAGATGTCTCCCAAATATGTATTCTTGGTTTCCAGAGTGACTCTGAGGTGCTACCACACCTATGGTTAGAGTGGCTAAAAGTTACCAAGAGGCAGTGTGTGGTCACAGAGTCACATACCGTGGTGATGAGCGTAACATGAATTGCTAACTAGACAATCAGGAACACTTAGATTCTCAATCCAGAATCCCAAACTGACAAAGGAAAATCTCTTTCTTGTGTGGGTGAGTTGCTGTTTGGCTCTCCTTGTGTTGCTGGGAAGTATCATACCTTGCTTCTCTCATATATTTTATGCCCAAAGATACACTTACCTGCTGTTCCCCCTCTTTGGACTGCATCGGCAGTGCTTGGAGGATCGGTTGGTCAAGCTGAAGGGGTGGGTTCTCAGTGGCTGTCAAACAGGGATCATTAATACTGAAGATGTGAACTATCATATTCAAAGACAGGACTTTCTGGAAAGGAATGTGATAAGTTAACATTGTACCTACTGTGTTTATATCACAGCTTAGCTGGCTGTATCAGAGGTGAGCCCCAACTGAATAAACTGCTCTTAGCTGCATGCTGTTCAATTTCATTGCTGTTAACTTCAGTTTAGCTGTCTGGAAAATACTTTCTCATAGGCCCTACAGAACTTGTGATCTGTGTTCATACTCGTATCTTACAAAAGCCTTTTAAGATAGTGTGAATCCTGGTGGAGCTGCTTTCATCCTAGGACTGCTGCCTCCCCAAAGCTGCAGGATCATTGCACCAGGAACTGTTACAAGATCTATGATAAGTGACCAGAGGGCAATGCAGCTAGAGCAGTGGCAAGAGCGCTGCATACAGGGAAGGGAGTACAATAATTTGGCTAGCAGGCTAGGGTTAGGGTCATCTGTGCTATAGGTATTTCAAATTCATCCAATTAAATAATATTAATCAGTGGGGGTTCTGTTTTCTGGAATAGTTGTGGCTGTTCTTCCTTGTCTAATAATGGATGAATGCCACCAGCTTCAAAAGTGATTTCTAAGAACTGATTAAGGAATATTGGTCAATTTAAGGAAGAATGAAGTCCTACGTATATGTTAATACATCCCCACAAGCACAGAATGGCTTTTTGTTGTTCTCTGTCTGGAGTGTGAGCAATTTATAGTCTCTTACTGCATCTGATTAGAGGATCTGATCCTTAAATTGCAGCAGTAGAGGCTTGCGATTAAGTCCAAAGTTTGCAGGCTCTATCACTGGATGGATAAAAAAGAAGTCTTCATCAAAGACTCAAGAGATGCAACATTTAAAATCCAAAGTCAGATACAGCCAGAAGAAAAAGGCGCGATCTTAAGCAGATGCATGCCTGTCTTGGTTCAGATTCACAACACAGAATGAAGGTAAACTGCATTCAACATAGATATGTGGGAAGAACTTGGCCCTGTACAGCTCCCTCCTTGGTACTAACCAAGATAAAAATACACCAGGATTACCAGCATCTAGGAAACCAGCATATGGTGCTACTGCAGAATGTAATACTAATATTTTTTTTCTCTTTTTGTGCAATTCCCCATTAATCTAGATGCCATTCATTCTCTGCCTGGATTTGTCCCACATTTTTCCCATTGAAAGAGAGGATATGCTTGAATCAATTTAATTGCCAAATGTTTTGTTCAAATAGCTGTGACAGAAATAACTTTTAGTAGCCAGGTTAAATAGTCCCCTTCACTGCAGCAGTTAATGCTTATTGTTGCTGTCAGCCCCTCTGGATTGATTAGGGATCATACTGCTGTTAGTGGCTTGGGGATTTGCAGTGCTTCCTTTTCTCCCTGACTCTGTCCTTTCTGTTTTCCTGCAAGAGCAAGATCTTGCTGTAATTTGGGAATAAGTATTTTCAAATACTTTTGGGAAAGCCGGAGTGCTCACAAGGAATTGAGGCTCATTTCTAAGCCAGCTGAAAGGCTTATTTGAATGAGCATGTCTGATCCTTCACTAGTGTAAATAGCCATGCTTACATGGGGCTATACTGCTCCCATGAAGTAGGCATCAGCCAGGTGACCTCCCCTACAACTGGAAATCATCCACCCACATTTTCAGTCCTCCCCTGGCAAAGCACAACTTCCCTCAGTTTAATGCATAAGCTGCAGTTGAGGGTGCTCTCGATAGCAGCTGGTGCCCGAGAACTGCAGAGCAGGGTGATCATCATCACCCTTCTGATGGGGAAACACCTTCTTTGGTCCAGTCCCAGCTGCACTAGAAGGTAGGGAGAGAGGCTTTTCATGTACCTCACAGTCTTTACCTGCAAAGGTTAGACTGGCTGCTCATAGGAGGGATCCACCCTTTTCTGTTGTTCCCTGCACTGTACAAAACCAAGTGAGGATGAAGTGACAAGACAAAAGAAAATGCAATGTGTTGATTCTGTCATTTCTGCCACTGCTGTCAGCCCTGAAGCTTTTGTATTTTAGTAAACAGAACGCATTATGACATGCAAGTGACTGGAGAAAAGTGATGGCAAACAGAGATTTCTTTTAGGGAGAAATACATAAAATCAAAACCATGCTCTGAACAGATATAGGTATGCACCAGAGAGAGCGTGCAGCAGAACTGTCAGGGTCCCTCATCAAATCCTACAGATGCTATTGAACTTTCATAAGCAGATAATGACTGAGCCGTAGATGTCCAAAACCTCCTGGGCTCTTGTGTTGGTCTGTAAAGTCCTTGGTCAGTGGACAGATAACCACTGCTGAGCCCATGGGACAGTACAGCAGGTCCTGGTCACACTGGCATTCAACAAGCAGTAGGGCAGAGACAGACCCACCTCCAGCTGGGAGTGTTCCCCTTGGGGGAGCAGCAGAGTGAGTAGCTGGGATTGGAGGCATGAGCATGGCAGAAGGACCAAGAGAATGACTTAAGGAGTAGGAGGGACAAATGAAACACTGTGCAGTGATGTGTGAGGTGACCAGGAGCAGGGGATGAGCAGTGGAACATCAGGATGCAGGGGTCAGGCTGAGAGGACATCCATGCCCAAACTCCTAATGGCTGACAGTGATATTATCCTTTCTTTCTAATCTTTACAAGTGCTGACAGTTCAACTATTACTTGCAGCCCTAATGAACTGAGTTACTATACCCACCATCCTTTTGCACTTGCATGTTGTGTAACTTGCTCGTGACACATCTGTCCCTAAAAGTAGTTAAATTCAAGCTGTTTGAGAAGCTGTATGAGGGTGTACCTGTCTCCTAATTTAAAGATGCTCCATGAAATCTTTAGAGTAATTTCCTTTTAGGGGGTGGGAGAGCATGGTGCAATTGCCTTCTTGTTAATTTTAATAACGTATATTTCTGCATGGGTGCCATAGATGTGCAAGCTGTCCTGATATCATATTGAACATAAGAATGCATCTTAATAGCTGGTACTTGTTCCTGCACTGAGGGGATGCAGGGCTTTATTTTTTGGCTCAAGAAGCCTGACACTAGTTGAGACAACACACATTTCTGTACAAGGCAGCAGCCACTAGCAAATGGATGCATATTTATATGACAGGATACGCTCAGTAGCCCTGGGAAACCAGGATTTGAAATCAATAATTTCTAGTAAATCACAAACTGACATTGGCAGCATTCTAGTCTGACTGACTCTGTATCATCACAGACACTCTTCCTTAATAAACAGAACACACGATATTTCATGCATTGGTTTTGCATTTTCTTGACAACTGCATAAAAGTATAATTTCCATGCTGGATCCAAGGGATCTCTGACAAAGAGAAGAGGGTAACATTTGTTTCTGTGGGCTTATGCTTGTGAATCTCAGGGCCAATTCTGCCATCAGGTAGTTTATGAATATTCATGTAAATTGTTTTGAGTTGAAGAATATGTAACTTTGCCATGTATCTGGCATGGAAATGATAGTTTGACAGTCATGAAATAGAGAATGCTTTAAAAAATAGCATCAGCTCTAGCAAAGAGGACAACTCTAGGAATGAAAGGGGAAATTAAGGGAGAAGGATGTGTGTTCTGTGAAAGAAGCAGGATTATGTGATCCTGTCTTAAAACCAGTGAATATAGAACCATTTTTGCAGACTTAAATATTTAAAGCACTTGGAATCTCTTGTATCAGGTATGGGCCAGAATCTGACTTTCTGTGGACTTCTAGAGGAGTTGAGGCAGGTCCGCAGGTTTCTGATCATTGCATATGTGCATAAACTGTATGATCCAGCAGTGAGAAAGCAGCAAAGCTAGAATTATTACTAAGCCTTTTTTGCATTATCATATCTTCTGCATGGTGCCTTACTTGCAGTCAGGTACCGAAGTCAAATAAGTGTCATATTGCCCAGGCCTATTGCTAACTGGGAAATTCAGAAAGCAATGCCTGTCACTGTTTGCTCCTGATCCAATAGCCCTTCCATGGGCTGGAAGCTGCTTTTGTGCCCACTTGGCTGCTGGAGCTCTGCAGCAAGTGACAAATGTGAGAATGCTACTGAATATAACACTTGGGAGAAAAGGCATCTCCTGGGTAGTGACAGGCATTGCGAATGCAGGCTCATTTAAATGATGCCTGTGTACTTGCACGTATACTTCCAGTTGAGCTTATGATGTCTTTTAGTCTTAGATGGAACAGAGGCTGCAGGTGAAATGTGCTGCAACCTCAGCCCTGCCACCCCATGCTCCAAAACCCCAATGCTGTCACTGGGAAGGCCAGCGCATGGTCTGTGGTAGGCAGAGCCAGCAGCACCCACACAGGGAGCATGCTGTATACAAGGGAAGATGTTTTGTGCACAAGTCAGAGCTGGAGAAATATCATTAATTAGCAAACCTTTTCAATGTATCATGGCTAAGAATACAGCTATTAAATGTGATCCTATGTTCACTTGTACTGTCTTCTGTATTTTAAATGGAAAATCTTATTAGTTGCAAGACAATCAGGACTGAAATGACCCAAAGCCCCATACAAAGTCAGTTAAACACATTGGTCATCATTCAGCCTTTCTATAACAATTTTTTGGGCCTTGATGAAGGTTTTGAGTAGTGGTCTTCAGTTTGGGATGTCAGTAGGACTGGGATTTTTCCGCATGCAGGACTAGATCACACCAGTGCTGATGGTTCTGATGTATGTGTGCTTACCTAAGCACTCCAGTAATCCCTTCGGTTTCTGAGAGTCATACAGAATGTTAAGCATGTGCTTAAGTGTATCTCTGAGCTGTGCAAATAATTGATTTCTGTATTTAAAATATAAGTGCTGAGTAGATGGATTTGGAGCAAGTATTTGGCAGGTGGACAGACATTAACAACATGATTTTACATTTGGTAAAAGCTACATACTTTATGCTATGTACCTTCTTATGAAAATTACTAAGTGTTATCTCTTCATTGCTAAGCACAGAGATTCTGGTTAGATCTATGTCTGGTTTTCTGTACCACAGACAAAATCAGCAATCACTTTGATTTATATGATTTCCTTATTTAGTTCATGTACCTACTGTTAGCATGTCAGTCCATCCTCTGATGCTTTCATATAGATGTTCTTCCATGGACACTCATGTAAATAATGACCTGCTGAAGGAAGAGTTGATCCGGAACTCTTTCATGTCCAGATCAACAAAAAGCCATGCTTCAACCCATTAGCTAACTACTCACAAACCAAAGCTGTTTCCTTGAAGCTTCCTATTTTCCTAAAAGTAACATTTCTCTAAAAAGTTAGAATTGATACATTAACAATTATACATATTTTTCTATATGACCTAGGAAGTTACTTAATGTAGCAAGCATTATTGAGGAAATGCAATTTGTTTATTGATGCAGTTTATCTGTTTTCAGGCATTTCCCATATGCTTTTACTAGGTAACAAAGAACATCCGATTAAACACACTAAAAAATGACCTGAGATATTTTACTCAACACACGGTGTTACTGATGGTATAATGGGTTTCAGAAATGAATTGAAATTTTGCATGCATTAGCAATCTCATCCCCAGTATATTATAGTGTACGATGGGGGAAGTACACAAAGGACATGAGAGCCCTTCTGGTTCTAAGTATCAGACAGTTACAGACTGAGCTTAGAAACTTAATACTTAGATACTTGCTAAGAGGCTTGCACTGCTCCATGCTATTTATCCTGCAGTCATTCAGTAAAGGTTTCTTTTCTATCTTTCGAAGCATCAGCTCTTCCCCATGGTCAGAGACAAGATACCAGGTTAGGTAGATCACTGATCTGGCCTAGCATAGAAAAGCAATACTGACCAGTCAAACTGAAGAAGGTTTACCTAGACCCCTATCTCTGCCTGAAACCAGTTGCTACTAGATCCTTAGGGAAGAACCTGCTTTGTACACAAGACATGGGCAGGGAGTGTCCATCCTCCCCTCAGGTCCCCTGCCAGCCTCCAGCAGTTAATGGTTCAGAACCAGAGGTCACATCCAGACCTTTGTGTTAAATAACCCTGGATTAATTTGCCTACCATAAATACCTCCAATCCTTTTTGAACCCATTTACTCTAAAATGTCCATTCATGGGAATGATATCCTCTGTGTAATTTAATGCTTTCTGAAAATGGGTATCACTGATATCTCCAAGAAAATACTGTCTAGGTGCATCTTTGACCTGATAGGAATTCTTACATTCTTATTTATAGTATACTGACTTGTGATTATGCCACAGTTGTCTCTGTTCCTTGAAAGCAAACACATTTACTGTGTTCTTCTATCAGCAGAATAATTTCTTTATATATATATATATTTTTCCTTATCATCTTTACATTTGGTCTAACAATTACCTTCACTGTGGAATGGAGCTGTCCACATCCCAGTTTGTATGTATCTCCCTTGAATTTTACACCTCATGCTCACATGATAAGGGCTTGTGTTTGGGGTAGAATTAGGACAAACTCACATTTTAGCTTATGAAGACTTGTGTGTATTTGTTGCGGTTCGTGTGATTTTACTCCCTGGAGCTTTGCTTTCCATTTCAGCTCCCTGTAAGCACACATACTACAAGTGTATTTCAGCCAAAGCCATCAATTTCACCTGATTTCAGGCCAAACACGTGCAAGCAACAAGCATCACATGCTTTCCATTCATCTGATTCTAGGTAGCTGACAGATTTGTGAATCCTTCAGTGACTCCATGATGAGTCCTTGCCCTGCTCAGTTGTTGCTCCCCTTCAGTGCACAAGCCATGCTGCAGAGCAGCCCTTGTCTGCTTGAACTTCTGCTGTCCTTCCTGATGTCAGACACAGCCAGAGGCCAGCTGGGAGCCAGGCATGGCTCTCCTGGGAGAGCAGAGTGCCAGCATGCAGGTTACCTGGATGCCTGGTTTGAGCATGTTTAGTTCACACCAACCTGAAAGATGCAGATCTGTTCTCTAGCCCTTGGCCATCTTCACTAGTGCCTGTTGCTCACACAGCTTGTCAAGGTTGTCTTGGAGTCTGTGATCCTTTCACTTGGTGAACATAACACTTGGCAGTTATTTGGCACATTGCAGCTTTCCAGATAGTGGCTCTCTTTTGGTAAAAGGATACTGCTTTTTCAAAGACTATGGAGTGCAGGACAAGCATTGGTCCAGTCTGGGTGATGGTGGGAGGGAGGAGGGAGAGTATTGGTGAAGAGTTAGGGTTTAATTGTTTGGTTTGGAGTTTGTCTTGAGAAAAGAAATAGTTCAGTGTGCTCTTTTCATCAGGTGCTTATTTTATATCCAGTTATGACTTCCCACCTTGCAGACTGGCTTTTGAATGAGATCTCTCCACTTGGAAAGAAAGGATGCTAGTTTTGTTAGAGAACAAAGCCAATTATGTTTTCTATTGATATTAAAGATGCTAAGTGAAATATGGCAAACTACTGTAAAACTGATAAAGAACAGAACTAATCCCAGGCAGTCAGGCCCAGGTTTGATGCCCAGACTTGGGGGAAGTGTTCAAGGTACCTCAGTACACTTTAGCAAGCCTCAGGCTGTGGCCGTAACAGCCTTGATATCCTTAGAATTGCCTCTTCTCTGCAGAATCCCACAGCTCAGCTCTTCAAAATAAGACAGAAGCACAATAATACAATAATAAAATAATCTTCAATTTGCTTAGGGTTAAGCCTAGCCTAGGAAGATAAAATACTGCCCTGAAGAAGGCAGTGAAAGTTTAGTCATTGATTCCAGAGCAGCCAGGGATTCCCCCAGGTCAGCTGTAGTAAAGATGCTTAAAGAAAGGGCTCATAATTTAATCACTGAAGACAAGAATTTCAGCTCTGCAATCCCCTGTTTAGCCATTACCCATTGCTGAACACAAGTGATGTCTGCAAGGGTGTAACTTTTTGTTAAATGCTTATACTGCCTGGAATTAGGCTTCTGTGCACACCTAGACCTGTCCTTGTTGTGACACTGTTGAGCATCCCAGTACAGACCTTGAACCTTGGCCTGATCAACCCAGAGCTTCCTTTTGGAGAAGTCATTTTGTTTGGGTTTTATGAAGTGACCAAAGCAAATGACAGTCCTTGGGAAATGCTGCCAGAAACTTCAGGTGTCTGGCAAGAGTCATGAAAGATGTGGTTTGTCCAAAACTTCTGGACAGGTGACTGGTGTGCTCCATAGGGGCTGCATAGAACAACCGACATGGACCTACAATGTGTTCATCATCTGATCATGGTGGTGTTGGTAGGACCAGTATATCTACAGAATGTGGGAATCCCAGTGTCCCCCACGTGTTTCATACACATGTATTTTAGTCCAAATCCCTTCAGGCTGAAATAAGGGAGCTCTTGCATACACACATCTATCATCAGGGGAGTGTTCGAGGCACTGTGTATGGGGCAGACAGCAGCACCTCCTTGCAAGTGGAGCTTATGGTGCGCCTTCACTGAGCTTGCTTATTCTAGGTGACTCCTGCTCAGCATGTTGGCTCTTTTAGATCCCATGTTGATGCTCTAATGCTGTGTTTGAGCCTTGGCATTTCACGCAGGGTTATAGATTTGATCTGGGCAGCCCAATGATACACCTCCCCATAGACACTGCCCTCAGAAGTTCGTACTCCCACAAATTCAGTACTTTTTACTACTTTTTCTCAACAGAAAAAAAAATACATCAGAGTAACTTTAAACACTATACAAGACAAAATCAACAGAAAAGAAAACCTCTTCCAAATGATGCAAACTGAAGTAACACCAATGCTGCTCAGGGGAGCCAGCCTGTTGTTACAGCAGTGACAGAGAAGTTGGAGGCCTCAGCAGAGGTGAAAAACAATGTCCCTCTGCTAATGAACTGGTATTCCTGATATTTATCAGCTCAGAGTTCAAAGATGGGTTTGGTCTGTAGGTTAACTGCAAATTAAAGATGACTGCTGTCTGGAGAGCTTTCAGGAAAGTGAGGCCGGATTGTGGATCCACCTGTATGTACTTGGCCACAGTAATTGGGCTTTATTCAAATAACTTCTTAATGTTATAAAACATAACTTACTAACATTAATATTTTAGGAATTATTTAAAAATGTAGATACTTTATTAGAAATGGTTCTGTGGCTTCCACATCTCATCCATTGAGTCAGTGTAGCAGGATGGGGTTTCTAGCATCTCCAGTGACAGGAGTGACAACTGTCCTGATTTAGCAAGGTTATTTGTTTCTGGCCCTGGTGTGCTCTCCTAGCTGCCTGCAGCTTCCTGTTCCCCATCCTTTCTGCACACCCAAGGGGAGGTTGGAACAGGTTCTGAGCTTTTGATTGATGGTCTGTCAAAATTCATATTCAGAGATTGTAGCAAGCATGTTTATAGTCATATGAGAAGTGTGTGGTTTTATGGGAGGTCTCCTTCAAAGTTGTATCTGTCTTCAAAACTACAGGTACATAGCCCAAAAGGTGAGAATGAAACAACTCTGCTGTTTCCTTCTCAGTAACCTGGGTTCACCTGTGCGAGAGGATTTTAACCCTTTTATGAGTGTTAAAAGTATTGTATTGTAATGTCATAAAGAGACAGGAAACTACACTTTTAACATGTAACTTAAACCTTTTCATGTCTTGGGCTCTCTTTGCGGTGATTTGTACACTTCAACTTGGAAGAAAAAGATATATATTACCCATTGACTGCCTGTCTTTTTGGGGTATACTCTACTTTGGAGTAAATGAACATGAAGCTCTGCAAAGAAGGTGCTAAACACGCCAAGCTGCTGTTTGCATGCTAAATACTGTCCACGGGCTGCGTGGTTTTCACCTTCTTGAACAGAAGGAAAAAAGTAAGATCATTGGGTCTGTGAGGTTTCCAGCTTCTGAAGAACGTGTTACTTCCCCTTTAAGCTCGGAGCCGGTCGTGTGTGTGTATGTGTGTGTGAGTGTGAGTGTGTGTCTCCTCCTCTTTGAGTGACACAGCACTTAGATATGCCTATCAGTAACTTAAACCCCACAAACTCCACCTTCTAAGTGAGGAAGCTGTGGGTTGATGGAAATGTAGTGAGCAGATTGAGACAGACAGTGAATCATTAGCAAACTGCAACGCCAGGATGAACTTGTCTGAAACCTAAAAGGAGAAAACAGCCGGAGAGTCCTTCGCGGTGCTGGGTTTTGCTTAATACAGCCAAAGTGGATCTAAAAGCCGGTTGATTCCCAGTCCAAGATGCTGCTGGTTTCCCAGCGGGTAGAAGCACCACGCATGGAGCCTCATATTCCAGTAAGTAGCATTTGCAATTGATACGGTCTGGAAGAGTAGGAGTTGATTTAAAAGGACTGAAGCACTCGGAGGAGTCGCTCGCCCAGGCGCTCTCCGCCGGGCGAGTAAAGTTTGGAGACCCGGTTCGGGGCATCGGCCGCGGCCGTGCGGGGCTGCGGAGGGCTCGGGGGGGACGCGGCCATGGGGTGAGGATCCCCCCTCCTTTCTAGGGAGGGTTGGGGGCAGCCCTGGAGGGGGACGGGGTTCGTGGGGTGATGTGCGGTGTGGGCTGCGGGGGGGACGCTCCGAGGGTCTGTGTCATTGCTCGTATGGCGACGTGCGGGGCGGATGCTGCTGGTCTCGGCCGGTGGGACCGGGGCTCTGCTGGCCCATGGGTCCGTATGTGCGCGTTGTCGGGCGGGCAGGCTGGCTCAATCCGGGGCGGGGGTCCTTTAAACTCCCATTAAACAGGGAGGGAAGGACAAACCCAGCGTCGTAAGGGGACTCCGCCGGGAAGGTGTCACACGCAGAGGGGCTGGTGTTGGTCCGTATCGTGATGGTTTATTTAGTAACTCCCTGCCGGGTTATTCGGGGAGTGTGAAGCGCGTGTTGTAGAGGCAGAATGTGGAACAAAAGGCTCCGCCGAGCCCCGGAGGAGCCTTGGGTTGTTCCCGAAGGGCGAGCGGAGCCCGGCGTGAGCCTCCCAGTGCCGGTGCCGAGCGCGGCTTCAGAGGCAGGGGACGGAACGAACGCGGTGCGTTTTGCTGCTCTCCCCGCGACCGCGCGTGTGTGTGAAATAAAACGCGTGCTGACTCACGGTTTAAACTGTTTTGGTTTCTCATCCTGTGATTAAGATCGGGGCTTAGAGCGATTGTCGGGTAAACAAGGCGCTCGTTGACTCGGTCCTGCGTCTCCTTTCAGAACCCCGCTCAAGAGGCGAGCCCTGCGCCGCCGCCTGCCCCGGCCTGTTGCTCGGCCAAGGGGCACCGCGGCTTTTGTTCGGGTTGGGCTGGCAGGGGGTTGTCACCAGGGTGACTCGAAGGGATCCCGGGGGGAACGACAGCTTCTTGGAAGCAACCAAAGCTTCGGTTTCCTTTCACACCGCCCCCCCCGGCAGAACAATAAATTAAAAGGCCGCTTTGTTTTCCGCGGTGCTCCCGACGGGGGGAGGCGGCGGGGCCGGGAGGCGCCGCGGAGCCGTGCGCGGACGCGTGGTCACCTCGTCCCTTCGGAAGCGGAGGAGCTATCGGGGACCTGCCGCTTGCACGGAGCCTCTCCGCACGGAGCTCACCACCGCCTCCGGCCCCGAGAGGGGGGGGAACCGCTTGGTCCCTCCCCCGACCGCCACTGGGGACGTTAAACTGCGTCTGGCCCCATCGTCGCGTTGGGGGCGGAGGCACCGCCCCCCCACTTCCACCCCCCCACTTCCACCCCTAGCTGCCGCCGTGCGGCCGCCCCGGCTCGGGCTTGCTGTGTGTTCGGTCGGGGTGTGGAGCGCCGGGAGGAGCGAGCTGCTCCCGGTTATATAACGCGAGTGTTTCCCTGCCTGGCTCTGTAATCCCACGTCATGACGAATACCCGGGGGTTGGAGGGGTCCCGGAGCTCCCCTCCGGGCGGAGTTGATGGGGAAACAAACCTGCCGATGTGCGGGATGGGCCATATGGTGTTTCTGGGGGAGAGGAGATGGAGCCGGAATGGCCTTGAACCTGCGGGACCCGGCAGCGGTTTGCCAACCCCCCCCCACACTCATGTGGGCATCCCTCTGTTGAGCGTGTCCTTGCTTTGAACGGTACCCCAAGCCCGGTGCCCGTCGGAGCGTATTCACCGTGCGGCGGGGGCTGCGGCCGCGCTCCACCCGCTACAGGCGGCAGGAGCAGAGGAGGGACACGCCAGCACCTAAAACACAGCGACATGGGTTTGGCACTGACCATTTTCAGTCCCCGCTCCTTGCCATATGTTTGGAAGGAGGGGGGAGGCAGTTTGGGAAGGATGCTCCGAGCTGCAGGGAGGCGGTGGGCTGGGGGAGCGAGATACGCGGAAATTCCATGTTAGGAAAGCATTAGCAAGGGGTGACTTCTAATGTTTTCCTGCCACTGACGTTGACAGTGACACACATGTGTGGGTTGAAATTGGAACGTCACTGAGTTTTTAAACTCAACCAGGAAATAGGCTGTTGCTCAGGGATAAAAAGCAAATAGTGTATATTGCGAGACAGGTAACAGGCAGTTAGCAGCTTCTCTTGAGTGAGGGAAAAGCTGTTTAATGTTTAGAATTGAGCAGCTCCAATTGAATTGAGTTTTTTACTTTCAGAGGGTTTTAGTATCTTTTTAACTTGAAGTTTTCAATCTCTTGATTTTGATCCTTTTAACTAATTCTTCGGAATCAGAAAAGCAAATATTGACAGGGCTTCACTTTTAGTCCCTTGTAACTAAGTTGTTTGAAGACGCAGAGTCTCTTGGATTTGTTTTAAAGCTAAGGTTTGGGGGGTTGTTTTAAAGCTAAATGGTTTGGGGTGAATAGTAATTGCAAGAGACTTTTAAGCTCTTTTTCGTTGTTTCCTGTTACACATGTAGGGGTATTTTATAAATACGGTGTTTGGTTTGGGTTTGAGTTTTTTTGTTTGTTTGTTGGGGGTTTTTGGTTTGTTTTTTACTATCCTTGTTACAATGTGGCAGCATTCAGAGATTTAAAGTTGGATTAGGGAGCTGTTGTGCTAGCTGCTTCCTGAACCTACAGGAAGATTTGGCAGGAGTTCATGATTCAAGGTGTCAGGCTGACTTAAATCGTCCCTAACCTGCCTGGAGGCAAGTGTAGGACTAGGTTCGACCTAGGAACTGGCTTCATGAGAGAGGAAAAAGTTAGGAAGGCAGAAGGTAACACAAGGGCAACAGTGAGTAAAATCCCTGAGTTGTCCTGTAGGTTAAGTAGAGTGCAGCTCACTGGTTCCCAGTCATTTAATCAATAAATGTTCTATGTTACTTGCTGTTCCGATGAAAGTCTCCTTAAAATAACTTTTATGAGTACATAGCCATGGGAAAGTGAAGTAAATCTTGCAGAAGCTGTGACAAAGGGACTTATCCAAACCGGGGAATGGAGTAGTAGCAGATTGTCTGAGCTCCTTAAATAGGAAAGAGCCAGGATCCCGGGTTTTCATTGTTCCCTTGTGCTGGCTGCTTCCGAACGTCAGCAGTTTTCAGCATTCAGGTGAAGGTGACTGTAAGTTCCAGTTCATGAGAGATAGGTATGGTCTCCAAATAAAGATAGCTAAATCAGTTTAAATGATGCTGGCACCTCTTCAAGGAGCCCTCTTTATATCTGATACATTTGCCACTCACTTCTTTAAGGAACAAGTAATGTTGCACACTGCTGTTTTTCCTCTATGGGAAGAGCAGGAGGGTAACTCCTCTGAAGCTTTTTTATTCTACCTGGTGTTCCAGTTTGACTTGCTATGTTAAAAAAGAAGTATTTTGAGCTGAAGGAAGCAGACACACCAAGGCGATCCGCTGGACTGGTTTATATCAGTATTGATTTTTTAAGGGGGGTTGTGTTATAAAAGGGGAGCTTTTATCCCCCTGAGCTCTTTGGCAATTATCTTCTTGCCATAAATGTTGATACGAACATAATGGATGTAACTAAAAAATCTCCTTATCCCAGCAGAAAAAGCTGACTGTTTGTTGGAGCAGAGAGAATGCTGAGAGTGTGAATAGACAAACCCATATGTCGCTGGTGAGAGAGATAAATGATGGACGAACAGGAGTTGGTTACTATGGATCAGCACAATAAACCAATTCCCGTCATACACCTCTCTTAATAATATACCAGTTTCAATGGCATTGACGGGTAACCTAGGTAGCACCAGTCAACTGTAAGTTTTTCAACTGTTCTTTTATACATCTCAAAGAACAGTTGGGACTGTTCTAATTTTTTCAGATGTTGAGTGCTAAAATTATGCAAAACTTCCTCCTTTGCCAGGGATTTTGAAGGGGAACTTTAGAGCATTGGTGTAAGATGCCTAATGCACACAATGCTGTTGTGTACTCACAGTCAGTTTTGGTTTGTGCACCTGTGTAAAAAGGGCTCACTCAAAAAGGCAATTGCTTATCAAATGCATGAAGAAACTGTTTAGGCATTTAGTAACAACCTCATTAGTGGTGTTTCAGATTGGATCGGATATTGGAAGATTCTGGAGTATTGTTTTGAAGTGAAAATAGCTAAAGAACAATGCTGGTTTATTAGGAAAAGAACAATCAAACAACAAAACAAAACCCAGACCCTGACCCTGTGGAATAGGCAGTGATCAATATCACAGTTTTAACTTGCTGTAGCCCATTTCAGATCTGCCAGCTGCTGAAAGGAAACTTTGCAAGACAGTCTGTGCTTGCTTTGTCTCCTTCCTGTGTTCTTTACTATTACTGCTAGTGCTTCACACAGAAAACTGGAGTCTTTGTCAAAGGTTTCACTTTATGGGTTTGTCTTTTGGTGTATATTTTTCACTGCAGTTGCTGTGGACCAGCCTGTTTGTTCTCTTCAAAATGAAGGTATAGCTCAGGGTGACAGCATAAGCGGGGCTCATGGCTCAGGGGATACAACTCCATCTTTTTCCAAGTCACCAGTTGTGCTACCAGAGCAGGATGCAGTCAGAGGATAGCTAGCAAATGTAAATGAGCTATGGAGAGTCTTTATTCCTCTTGGGAAGCCTCCTCACTGATAATGATTTCCCAGTTTTAAGTGGAAGAAAACGTATTGCTAAGTCATTATTTGCCTTCAAGGGGAAAATACTTATTTTGTGCAGCATTTACTTGGAAAGTTGCAGGAGCTGTTTTCAGAGCTGTTGACTTTGGTGTGCATCTTGGGTGAGCTGAATGGTGTTTGTTAGACTGGGTGGTAGGAGAGGATACCAGCCTTTCTCCTACCAACACCCAGCAGTCCTTTTCTGTTGTGCCCAAAGGGTAGAGCAGGGAAAAGAGTTGTGGGTTTCCTTCCTATTGCAGCCCAGCCAGTGACACAGGCTATGCCCAGGGAGCCTGTGCCCAGTGGCTGTTTGTGTGGGGCCAGTGAAGTGCCAGTGGGGCCCTGGTATGGGAAGGTGCAGGGGGATACAGGATTTGGAATGGCCCTTCACATCTCATTGCTACAGTGAGCCGTTGATCTGTGCTTACCTGATTAAAGGGCTCCAGCTTACAGGAGGCTTGGGTGGCCCACAGGCTTCCAGAAGTGCTGTGGACTGACCGCAGCTGCTTTGGGAATGGGCTGGGCTGAGGAGGGGAGACCAGAATTTGTTGTTGTTCCCTGTCCAAAGTGAGGTGTCACATTATGACGTGTTGAAATCTGCTCTGCTTTTCATTGCAAGGAACTTGGCAGTTTTATTGATAAAGAAGTGTTACATAAGTACCCATCAGACGTGTCCTGATTTGTTAATAATTGAGGATCTGGGTGGTATAGAAATACCAGTGATGTTAATGCACTCCCACACTGATCTGCAATCTCTGCAAGCCCCCTGCTTTGTTATAGTTGTAATACAGGCTTTTCCTTTTCTTTTCCCCTTTGTATTTACCTGGTGATCCAACCACCGGTGCTGCTTGCATGGTCCCGTTCAGGCAGGGACAGCTGGGGGTCAGAGTATCGCAGACACGATATAGATCTCCTCTGCAGGCAAGGGTATTAACTATGTTATTGTTTCACCCAAGGCAATCTATTGAGTAGCATCAGGGGTAGCCTGGGGGGAAGCCAGTTTTTTGTACCTTCCACCTTTGGACATAAGGTGTAAGTCAAGTGGGATGGATGTGGTTTGAGTCAGTGGATTCTGTGCCACAATTCATCAGTGGGGGGAAGTCAGGGTGCTTTCTGCACAGCACAGAGCAGGCACCCTCCAGTTGCTCCCCTTCTGATAGCAGGGTGTGCATGCACAGGTTTAAAAACCAGCTACTTCTGTCAGGCCACAGTTAGAGACATCAGAGAAAAACATTTATTTCTGTTGACATGCACAACAAAGAATTACTTAATGGGGTATCATCAGCATGATTTGCTGCCTCTTCTGTCTTGTGTTGGTTTTCCTTTGCATTTCAGTGGAAGTTTCTTTTTCCTGGGATTAAGTGCCTCAGAACTCCAAGCAAGTTCAGGAGTTACACCTACCCAAGACATAGCTAGTTATTGTTTTCAGAGTAGCACAGCACATTTACTCTGTTGTGGGCAATGAAATCCATTACCTGCATTAAAATCAGAAGCAGCAAGGTAACTTTCTAGTTATGTTGTGAAATATAATGCCATTGTTTGCCTTTATTAATGTCTCGAGGTTGATTATATGGTGGTTAGAAGCCTGTTCTGCTGTGCAAAAGACTGTCCTTAATTTCAAGTGGCTGGTCCTGATCAGGCAGTTAGAGCGGCTGGAGCAACAATTGCTGGGAGCTGTAAATCACATTTGTCACAAGATCTGCCTGGTAGTAGTGGCTGCTCAAAGACTTACTCCAACTTCTCAGCATTTCTCTTGGTTGGATTGCACTGGAGAGGGACTTGCCAATCTCGCCTGTTCTTTGTGCCTAATTCTGAAAGCCTGGCAAGCTCCATGCTACGTTTTCTGAAGAGGACCCAGCTTTACTAAGCTGCCTGTCTGTCAGGGATTAATTTAACCTCTAATTACTACATTTTCTTCACAGTTTGCTGCACATGAGTGTGTTATAACAAAAGCACAAAGAAGTATGTCATTTTATTTAACCACTACTCTGAAATCAATTTAGGGGGTATAGAGTCAAATCTGACACACTTGGTGTTAAAATAATTGTGCTGGCATTAGAATTAAAGTACATAATCTTGTTTCTAATGATACAACAGTACTAGTGTAAATAGTGTTGTTAAATCGTTAGTCATAGTCACAGTATCAGAAATGATATCCAGTTACAGAGAAATGCTCAAATAAGGGTGGCAGCAAGTTTACCCAAAATAATTCTTGGCTCCCCAAAATAATGCCTAGTTTCTGCTTGATTCCCCTCCACCACTTGGTTTTAGGATTACATGGCTAAGAGTAGTTTGTTGGTTTTCCTAAAAAGGTCTTCCAAACTGTAATAAACAAACATTTACAGTGGCTTGGGTTTCTTCCAGCCCAGATAATGATTTTGTATTTCATTTCTTCTCTTTTCAACGTGCAGCATTTTGGAAGCGGTACAAAAGACCATATGTCCTCTTCTGCCTGCTCACACTGACATCGACAATGCCGCAGTTTGTGTTGCATTGAGAGCAGCGTGTAGTCTCGAAGGAAGGCTGTTCCTGTTATGAAACAGGATGACTTTCTTCTTTCCCAGTTGTGCTCTGTAATATTTACAACAAAGGGTTTTTTCCCCTTTGGGAAGGTTTGGATTGGGAAATGCAGCTTATCTCCAGGTTAAGTAGATATAGCTAAAAGAACTGTTGTTTATAAGGAATTTGCAGTCACTGTCTCTTCATTCTGCCCCATGTCCATGACCTCTGAGCAAGCTTGTTGGAAGGACTTTGGAAATGTAGTTTCTCGCACAGGGTTGGACCTGCAAAATTGTTGGTTGTGTTCTGACAATTTATTTCTAATGGAAACAGAAGGTTGGTTGTGTATTTTTGTGTCATGCATTCAAACATGGGCCCAACTCAGTAATTCTCCTTCAGTGAAAACTGAAACTGCATTTAATGGGAAGCTTCCCCTGAAGATTCTCCAAGGTCAGATAGGACACAGTTACAAAGTCAAATCCCACAGTCCCTTTCTCAAAAGGAGAATTAGTGTGTCATCGCTTGTGACAGTGATGATACAGGATTGCCAAAAAGACTAATGGAAGGAGATTGATTCTCTTTATGGTAGTAGATCAGGTTATACCTCTGAATTCTTCCTTCAGTTCTCTCAATTCCCAAATTGTAACCAGTTACTGTAATTATTTACTCTAATTACTTCCAATCTACAAGTACATTGAACATAAATTAAGATCAACTGATGTAAGAGACTGGATAGCTCAGTAAGCTGACAGTAAGGTATAGAGATGCTTTTCCTGATGGGTAGTTACATGGGATGGCTGTATGATAGTATGTGGATTGAGCGCAAAGTCTATGCTCTAATCTTTGTGACTATGAGTTTTCATACAACAGTTTGGGCATTTCCTAAGGTAGAAGCCAAACCTGAATAATGTCTACTCTTATTTCAAAGCTGTCAAGGTATTTTTGCAGAGGGTTTGAATATCTGTAGCCCCACAGGCCTCCAGAGGTGGAAGCAATTTTTGGAGTAAATAGTGAAACAGGAATAATGTGGGTTTACCTTAATCTTCACACTGAGCATCCTTAAACAGCTAAATATTCTGTAAATCATAAGTGCTTGCTACTAGCTGAGCTCTTTAGGAACTTTGATGTAGTTGGAAATTACATTCAAAATGAAGTCAGGTATGTCTTACTCTAAGACACCCTCAGTGTGAATGATGGGTTTATTTCTCTGCTTTGGCTGTAATGCCAACATGGGTGGATTTCTTTTTGTTTTGCCTTTCCCCTGCCATCACATCAGTTATCTTCCTTTTTGCTGAAACTTCAGCATTTGATATAGGGAAAAAGAAAATATTTAAAACCAAAAATAGCATCTACTCTCAGGTGTGTATTTTAGCCTTTCATTCTCCATCACAGGTCTTCATAGGGTAAGTTTTGGGCAAATGTAAGTATTTTTACAAATACATTTGTCATACACAGTTCCACTCACACATGAGAAGCTTTTCCCCATACATTAGTATGTAACATTTAGTATGTAAACATTTTCATTACTTTAACAATAATTATGTGACATTCATTCCCTGTGGTTATCAGAATAGACACCGAATATAGTTTCATTTTGCTTTGACTAATTACTTTAAATCTTACTAGGATTTTAACAATTCCAGATTTATATATGAAAGTAATTCCTGAATTCACCTGATATTTCAGTAACCCAGGAGATGAGGCTGACAGGTACTTGTAAGGACTTCGCTTTTCCTGTTCCTTTAGCTTACTTATTTGCTTAATTAACTGCATTGACTTAAATACAGTCACACAGACTGAGAAGCACCCAAGTACATACAGTCTTGCAGTCAGAAATACAGGCGAAAGGTTTTGATCTCTGACTGCCAAATGGTGACTCATTAAAAAGGAATTTTTGTTCCTCCCTTTTCCAAGGGTTACTAACTACTAAGCAGTAAATACCTAGTTTTGATGCTACTGCACTGAAATGCCTGACATTGTTGGTGTAGTAAGTCCTGACATTGTTGGTGTAGTAAGTCCTGACATTGTTGGTGTAGTAAGTCCAAACTTTGCAAGGTTATTTGATCACAGGCTTCATGAAGTTTTGTTTTGTTGTTTTTCTGATTAAAGAAACATGTTGGGGGGTTTTCTTCAAGCTTTACCATGCCAGTTTGAGCACAGTCTGAAGAGGAAGATGTTTGGATCTTAATAACAGAGGATCCCTTCTATACTTTAAGCAGTGGGTCATTCAAATCATTTTTAAGCACACAGGACCATGCAAGCTCTGATTTCTTTCTAATTTTGCATTGGGTTAACATTAGACAAGGACATTGGAATTTGTCTAAATAAAAACAAATCTCTTTGTCTTCCACACGAAGGGTTGTGTGCTAAGCATTTTGTAGCACTATACTGCATAAAGCTGAAAATAAATTGTACTGAAGAGGCACAGTCAAAACCCACTCAAAGGCATGCCCGTTTCTCAATTTCCATATTAATCTTGACTCTCTGAGCCATCTCCTTTGTCTTCCTGTTCTTACCCATCCTATACATTTGATGAAAGGGCACAAAGGCATCTTTGAATCCTCCATCTCATCCCCTCTTCTTATTTATGGATTGGTTGGTTTGAACTTTACATAGTGCTGCAAGGATGTTTTCTTGGTTGCAGCAACGCTTATGTTTGACTTGAAGCAGAAGGAGAGTGCGTTCGGGCTTTTCAGTCTTTATGAGAAGTGAATCTTGGTCCCTGATCCCAGAAGGGAGATCAGCCTTAATTTCTAGTGAAAGTCCCACATCTTCAAATAACTTCCCATGTCAGTTCAAGTTCAATATTCTTGAATTCCAGAGATAGAGATGAGTCAAATGTAAAGATTACGGCAAGTGTGAAGGATGCAAGAGAAAATGTAGATGTTTCTTCTGATGCCACTCTCCCCTCCCCTTCAGGTCTCCTACAGTCTGTCACTTGTAACTGAGTGATTTGATTACTTTGTAGTGTTAAGCTAAAAGAATAAATCTAAGTGCCTTGGGAATGGGGAACCAATCCAGCAATCAAAGCCAAACAAGTTAATAAAATGAAGCATTTCTGCACGGTGCTGCTGCAGAAATGCTCCTTCCAGAAAAGCTTGGGGGCAGGCGTGACTATTGGACCAGTCAATTAGTGTATGTTCACTGTACACACTGTCATTAATTGGATGCTGGGGGGTGTGCTCTGTGTTTCAAAGGAGAAATGTGTATCTTCTGTTGGTTACAGATTATGAAGATCTCACGTGTTGCAGGCTGAGCTGTTCATTGCTCACCCCCTTGCTTAGGAAAAACTTAGTTAGGCAGTCTTAATTGCCCTTTCTTTAAAATACTCTGGCTTTACACATCTACAAATGCTGGTTTTCCCCTTGCCAGCTCTTCTCTCCCTCTGTCCCAGCCCCCAAAATCTAGCCAGAAATAGAGCATTTGAGTGACTGTCCACAGAGGCAATTATAAACCCAAATTATCCACTCAGACTGGTTTCTGATGCCCACGTGCCAGGCTCTGTACAGTCTGGAGTCATTTGTAAGGATGGAGTGAATAGAAATATTGTGAGCTACAGCAACAATGCTGTTGTGTAAGAAAACCTCTACTACTCGCCTGTGTGGATGCTGGCGCTTGCAGATAAGGACGGGTTACTTTACTGGGAGTCTTATGCCAGTCTGTAGCTTTAATTTTATCACACCTAAGAATGGCAGTAATGGTGAACTAATGAGTAAATGACCAATTCCATCTGCCCATGAGTCCTCCCTTTGGAGCATCTCTGTTGGTAATTGCACTTCTATTATTTCAGGATTTAAAGTGGTCACCCATATTGCAGCCTTCAGCTAGTCCAGTGAACGTCCCTTTGTTGGCGTTCACACCCAGAACAGAAACAGGTACAGGTCTTTGTATGAGGACAGCAGAAAATGCCATTTGGGTACTTTGCCATCTGCTACACAAAACACGGTGAGGCCAACTGTTAAACTTCACATAGAGCTTAGGGCTTGATTAATTTAAATTACCCTCCTGTTGTACATGTTTGCAATGCCGAGGGAATTAGGTGGCATATATTTTCAAGAAATACATGTTCATTATTAAGAAAGGTTAAGCAATAGCATCCAATGGTCATTTCCTTTTGGAGCAGAGCTGTGTCTGCACCGTAATTTGTTTGTTGATGCATCCTGCTGGATCCCAATGAGGAGATGGACCAGCACCGCAGGTGCTCCTGGCCCAGCTACATGGGCTGGGGCTGCCCCAGCCACTGATGGACAGCCAGAGACCTTGGGGTGTAGAGGTGAAGAGGTCCAAAGTACGAGGAGGCAATGGTAGGGGAGAGCGAGCAGGGATGGGCTGGGACTGAAGGGAGAGCTGAAGAACCTGGTCAGGTCCAGGCCCTTTACAAGCTGGGATCTCTCATGTGTCTGGTCCACAGGTCCAGCTTCTCCTATTGTTTCCACTCAGGGTTTCTTGTATGCGAACTCCTGTGCTCCTTCTACACTGACTTGCAGACACTGCTTTTCTTTATCTCCATTGTTTTCTTCAACTTTATGACTCCTTTTTCCTTCTACCCTTGCTTTTATGCATTGTTGTGGTGGCTCTGCTGGAGACATTGGATTACCTTAGCAGTGAAGAGAAGCTCCTGGGAGGTAACCCTGTGTCACTTCTTTAGAGGCAGGCAGAGCTGTGGCTGCACATCTTGGCTTGCCTTGTGATCATGTATTGGTTTGGTTTATTCTGTTGGAAGGGCTTTGGGTGAGTACAGTGCTGGAGCAGTCCCGCTACTGAGCAGCTGACTGAAGCTGTCCAGTGTGCAGCTGTGGTACATACTGGTTGGCTTTGAGCTGGTGCTTACACAGGGACAGAAGTCATGGTATGTCCTTGCTGCTGTCCTTGTGTAAATTCACTGGTTCAGGCAGGAACATTGAAGACCACTTTCACCTGGCTAACCTGCTGCTTGCATGAGCTAAGTTTGAGCTGCAGAAGTTGCTTAATACATTAAGTAAATAATCTGGCACTCAACCCACATGGTGCCCAGAGCAGTGTCACCAGCCTTCCTCGTGCCAGCCTCACAGGCCTGTCTGTGTGAGATCAATGCACCTTGCTGTGCCTGGGAAGCTGGTTCAGAAGATCAGCTGAGCTGCTAATGAACCAGATTCCCAAATCTCCTTCAACAGGAATTTGGGATGTTAAGGTGGCCTCGGATTCTGTCAGCTTAAGATGGTAATGTTCTGTTTTACAGCTGGCTCTGAAGCATTGTAGCTTCTCTGAAGTAAGGAGATGTAGTTCAGTGTTTATAAAGGCAGACAGGAAAGTAAAAGGTTCTTTGGCTCTCTCTGAAAGCTTTTCAGATGCAGAGAGAATGAGTCACTTGACATTTCTTTATTGAATAGGAACTGATTTACAAGTGTGTATGCTCCAAGATGAATGTCAGTGGAAGAACTCCTATGGTTTCCTCCATGACCATGTTGTAAATGGGCTTCAGCCTGTTTAATGTAATTCATTCTGCGGCACTTTGCTGTCTTTTGAAATGGAAGCATCATCCTTCTTATGATCTTATGAAGGATAACAGGCCGATTATCATGGGAGTTCTTGATTAGCTCTAATACAGCTCTACTACTCCAGGAAAGCATAGTTCCTGAATTACACCAAGGAAGACTTTTCAAGCACGCATCCAAATCACTGTACTGGAGATCCTGTTGGTAGGTGTGGTGTCTATGATTAATATTTACTCAATGCCTTTCATCTTCTAAGTGCTTTACATAGAACAAGCATTCCATCTTCACAAAAGCTGTACAAGTTAGGTGAAGTAAGTTTTACTGCCTCTGCTTTAGTAATAAAGGCAGAAGAACTGATGCAGAGATTAAAGTAGTTTACAAAGAAGGCTAGTGCTTAAACTGTGTAATTTCTGGTTTCTGTTTCTACGTCCAGACTGATTCTTCCTTGTGAGATGAAGCAGCAGGACAAACTTTTGAGTAAGAGCATCATAAGAACCTGATGAGGCAACTGAGCAGATATTGCAGCTACACCTGTAAGATGCACTCTGCCTTGTAGAGTGATTTGCAGTGCTCCTTCCTTGGCACTACAGTCTCTCAGCCACCCTTATTGGAGGCATCACCAGAGACTGCTGAGTTGCAATATATATGGACCTTTTCTTAGATTAGTATAATGACTCAGCTTAGTCACTGGTCTGGCTGGATTGGTCTCTTAGAGACATAAGTATGTGTTGAGATTGTGTGGAGTAAAGAGTTTCTGCTGGATTGATTCTGTTGAGTTGCATGCATGATTTAACTCAAGTCACTGACTTATTGGAGATGTTCCTTTGGAGATGCACCAGAAAGTGCTTAAACTGTATTATTAAATTTTAAAGTGGGCTTGTTAATACAGAGAAATTATTTGTTCACCTTTGGCTTGGATAGGGCTACTTGCAGAGTGTATGCTCAAGTGCATGCTGAATCAAGGCCCTGGCTAACAGCAAAGGCTGTGTCACCCTGAGCTGTAGACTGCAGAGAAGTCATTGGGGGCCCAAAAGTAGGTTTTGGTTTAAAGAACTTCTTACCAAGATGAGCCAGTGGACAGAGCTTAAGATCTGAGGAAATCCTTATCTGAGAAGCATCTGACCTTTTGAAAGAGAAAAAAATCTCCTTTGTAGATGCGTACAAATTGTGTGCACTCTCTATCAGTTTGTACAGTGGGGTGTCTGGAACAGGAATCCTCAACTGGGGGACTCGTGCTGGCCAAGCCAGGAACTCCCTTCCCTCTCTATGGGGAAGAGCAATTGTACAGTAATTCCTTCAATCCCACTGTAATGAAGGAAGAGAAGATGCCCTTGCCTGAAACTGGAATCTGCTCAGAGATAGTGGCCTTAGAAGCCACTTCATTTAGTCTAGATTTGACTATAAATTCAGTCTCCTGTTTCATGCGGAGTAACAATTTTTACACTGCAGTGAAGAATCACTTGGCGAGAGAAGGGAGACAGGAGAGCAGAGCAATGCAGCCCTGCTTTCCTTGTAAGGCCATGGTTCAAAATGTGTAATTAGTTGTTACGAAACGGTGGCTCTTCTCCTTTGAGCAAGGAATGATGTATCAGCAAAAGATGACTAAATTGATGTAGCAAATCAATTCTATGGTAATCCGTTTATTTAAACTTTGGTACTTAATTTTATAAGCTCTTCTCAAGTGTTTCTCTGCTCCCGTTCATTAGCCAGTATTCTTTTACACTGTTGCCGGAGGTTTGTGCTGCAGACAGCAAAATAGTCAGGACACGCCACTTGAAACTGCCTCGAAATGTAATTTGAGCAGGTCTGCAATAATACTGCTAAAAGAAGAGCTATTTAGTGGCATTATTAATGGGCAAAGAGTTCAGGCAGGATTATGAAAAAGTAAATTTTTATTAAGAGTGGAGGAGCTAGAAGAATGGACTGATTGCCCTGAGTCCTCTGGGCCCTCGAGCAATCAATTTTCCTTTCTGGTATTCAGTTACTTGCTAATTGTATTGATTTTTATCAAATATGTGTACAAATCAATTTTAGTGCTGTTAAAAGCTTCCTTACTTCCTTGCAGGCAGTGCTGCTCTGATCATTCTCATTGTCTTCCTTTATTTTAATGCTTTTATCTTAATGCATATTTTCATTAGGACACGCATGTTTTCCTTTAGGACGTTTGGCTGGGTAGAGATTTTACCTGGATGCTCAGGGTTGGAGCAAGCAGACATCATGGGGATGGACCTCTGAGAACCTAGTGGAACTGTCTGATGGAGTAAAAATTGCAGGAAAGGGATGTGTTGTGTTGTAGAATGGGTGGGTGCAAGTGGGCACATAGTGTGACCCCTGAGGAGAAGGAAGCACTGCCAGCTCAGGAGGTGAATTGTGTTGTGGAAAGGTTGTAACTAAAAACAAGGGGATAAATGATGAACCTGATTCACTCTGAATAAACATGAAAATGAAGCTGGGGTTACAAAAATGAAACTCCCTTTTTATCATTCTGGTCTCTATCATTTCTGAAACCGAGTCAGTTGGGCACAGTAAAGTGTGGATACTGGAGACATCTCCAACCAAAGTGAACGTATCGAGCTCTGAACAAAATAAAACAACGTTCTCCAGTTGTGTTTGTTTATGCCTGTGGCGATTTAAATGGTTCCTGTCAAATGTACCTATTTTCTGAGCTTGCACATACTCGCACTTTCTAACATAAGCTGTGCAGTTTGGAGTTGAGGAGAAGCTCTCTCTGTGTGTGTAAGTCTGAGAAATCGGCTGTCGTAATTGAAATGTTTGGAGTATGTCCAGTGCTGCTGGAGATGGTGGTGGGGACTTTGAACTTCTAATGGTGCAGCAATAGTCATGAGAACAGGGAGAGTTAAAACTCTGCTTTTCCTCTTGCTTATGACTTAATATTACACTGCAGAGTTTATGACACTGCTTTCTGCCCTTATTGCTAAGGTACTTCAAGAAAAAATACTCTTACCCTTTTCTTCTGGAGGGAACAGTTGTATTAGCAACTGCACGGGTTTTTATGCATATCCAGTAAAATACACTTGACATTAAATAAGCTAGAAACATAAAGCGTTTTATATTAAACTCTGATCACTCTGGTGTTTTTAGTTTTGTTCTACTCCCTGGTTACCCTGATGTTTCTTCATTGCACCATGATCCCAGCTAGGAAAACCAGCAGCAACCACAGGTCATTCAACCTACCTTGTCTGCTTGTGGCTACTCCCAAAGGCTGTGGTATGAGAAGACATATCCAAAGCCTCCTGCCAGTTCAGATGGCATGTAGGAACCTGGGCTGGGGTTCCCTGGGAGGCCCAGACAAGAGCTCAGTAAGAAGCAGGTGTTGTCTGTGCCCCCATAACATGACTGTGCCGTGCTCCCTTGATGCCACGACGGCTTTTATTGCTATGGGACGCTTGATGTTTTCAGACCCAGTGTAGGCACCGCAACCATAATCATCAGTATAATGTTGTAGAAGCTGGTTAGGAGAAACCAGTCTTATTCTCCTTTGATGTCTGTGAGCAGAGAGATTCCTTGCTGCATTCCCAGCTGGAGCAAGGGGCTGTATTCTGCCTATGTGACAGGCAGCTGGCGGGCACTGTGCCCCAAGGGCCGAGGCTCCATAGGAGCAGAGCCTCTGACAGTGCTGCCTCTGGCTCAGCATCAGCTCACAAACTGTGAATGCAGTTTTGTCATTAGGTTTATACAGCACCTCTTGTATGAGGAATCACAAACTGGATAAGCTGTATGAGGGGTCATTATAACACAGGGAAGATAAATGTACTGGTTCTGCTGGAGGCTGTCCTCAGGCTGTTTGTTATGTGTCTCTAACACTGTCACTACATCACACACTTCCTCGATCTCCCTATTACCCTACAAGCCTGTCTAATGGGATCCTCTGTTGCTGATTCCAGCTTACCATGACCTACTTTCTTCTTGTGTCCCAGCAAGCTGTCAGGAGCTATCAGAGCACTGGGAGCTGAAATAAACACTCACTGAGGGGAAAAGCAAGGCTGTCTCTGGTGAATTTAATTAGCTTTGTTTAACTGGCTTGTTTGCTTTGTAAATCACATCATTTTTAGTCAAATTTAAGGGATAAAAAAATCTGTAATTAAAATCAAATGATGCACAACCTTATTAAAAGTCAAGGGGTTTAGAAGTTCTGCACAAAAAGTCATTTGGTTTGTAACACATTTGCAGCCATCTGAATATTTGAGGGGAAAGAAGGATGAATTTGAGCTGCTTTTTGGTTTGGGGATCTTTCTTCAGACAGGAGGGAGATTGTTACTGAGTCAATATCTTTACTTTTCCTTGAATCTGAGGGGAAAAAAATAGCTATTTTCTTTTTTAAATCAAGACTTGAGTCTTTTCATCAATATTGCAAGCTTGCTGGGTAACATTTCTGAATCCAACAAAAGATTCTTACTGTTTCTTTCTGCCCTGTGGCCTAAGCATCACTATATTATCCATAGTTTGAACCCCTGCTGTTGTGTGAGGCCATGGTTTAAATCATGGCTTCCCTCTGCACTTTTGTTGCATTTTAGAGCATTAGAACAGAAGCCATTGTAATTTTGGCTCTGCCAGACAAATGAAGCACTGACTCGGCAAGTCATCACTGGGTTGAATGTGAAAGTGCTTATAGTGTTTTTATCAGACAGTGCGTTATGTCTTTCAGGTGCTTTACCGTATTTCAGTGTGGCACATATTTCTTTTAACAATTGATGTTCTTGCTCTTGTAAGCGTAGGGTCTAATCCTCTTGCTGTTGAAAATGATAAAAGCCCTATGAATTCCTAATATGTCTTATCAAAATCTGGCTAAAACATAAAATGCCTGACCCCAGCTTCTGATTCTTCTTCAGTAGAAATATGTTTCTTCCTTGCACCATGCATATTGATAAAGCCTTCTGAGCACATGGCTTATAGAAACACACCCGTCCTTGTGCTGAGCTGCAGCACAAACAGAAAAGGATTAAAGGACCACTGAGAAGAAATAGATATGGATGAACTTGCAGTGTGCAAAGAGGGAAAATACAGGGTAAAATGACTACCTGAGAGTACGAAGGGAATTCAAAGTGTGTTTCACAAAGCTGCAGTACTTCTTCCAGTCCTTTGGAAAGGGTGTACGATTGGCTAACCTGTAGTACTGCACTGAGAATTACTCATGGTAATAATTTAATTGGGAAATATAATGAGCAGCCTGATTGCTCAATGGCGTCTGAGTAACTCCTAACTTACTGATCACTGCAAGGTTTCAGAGAAGGAATAGAGAAATATCTTTTCCTCAGTAGGTGTTTTGGAGGGTCCCCTGGTATGTGTGAGGCAGGAAGCTTTCTGCTGTGACAGGGAATGGAAATCTGACCCAAAGAAACACATTGTTATAGCGGGGGATAGGGTGAACCATCCGTAAGCTGTTGAAGTCAGGTGTGAGTGACAGCAGTGGAGAATGAGGCAAGGAAAGCTGGGATATTCTAGTTGAAGAATCACGAATCTTCAATGACCCCACTGATTGGAGACCAGAACATTTGAAGTATTATGACTTCAGAGACGTTGCTCACATCCTCCTGTTTTACCAGATCCTGTCTCTCTTTTGTGGATTGAGGTCTTAAGTATTTTTGGCATCTGTAGTTGAGACGCATAGAGTGGGAGGAACACAAGTACTCCTGGGTCATTGCTCCAGGGGAAGCAGCTAAGGTGCATATTGTGAAGCTTTTATCATAGGCATGGAAGTAGACATGTTTTATAACCTGATCAAGTGTGACCATCAAGAAGGATTTTATGGTCCTAATACCCTAGCAGAAGATGAGTGGTGGAGCAGTGAGATAATGAGGGAGCAGCTAATGCTCATTTGGACCCATTAGCTGCTGAGTGCAGCTTCCTGCAGCTGAGAACCCAGTGTGAGGGCAAGGAGACTTGGGCGCTGTGGGAATTTAGTGTGTTTAGCAACAAACACATGATGAATAGATGCGTGCGTGTCATAGTGCCATAGTCCCTCCATTCATCTCCCCAGCTGCCAGGGGAGCAGGGAGCAGGAGGGCAGCTTATACTCGGAGGGCACATTTGCTCTTGGTGTAAATCAGGAGCCAAGAAAGGACCTACCCCAGCGCCTCCCTCTGCACTTAAGACAGGGCCTGGTGTGTTTTGGGCACCCCTTTAATCTGAGCAATAAGCACTTCATTGTGAGCGCCTCATATCTGGCAGAGGTTGTTCTGTTCAATGATGCTTTGCTTAGAGGACACCAAAAGGGGCAAATGTTCGCTAAGTCTTGAGTCGTTTAACTTCAGTCAACCTCCTCCTACCCACTATTGACATACCAAGGGACCCAATGAGGCATGTTTAATTACACATGCGCTGAGTTCACAATTAGACTGCAGACAGTGATTTTTCTTTAGTTTATTTCTTCTTCCGACACAGCAAGGAAAGATTTGATCCTGCCAAAGGCCCCATGAGCAGGGCTGGGTTTGGGGTTTTTGTCCATTTTAAACGCAAGTGGAATGTTTTTATCTTCTAGGTCAAATGATTTAATCTGATGCTCTAATGTTACATGGTTTAGCAATCTTGCTTCCCTTCTGCTTGTAATGAGTGACAAAGTTATGGCTTCTTGCTTGATAAATGGGTTAACAGTATTCACAAGGCAGGTAATAGAAATCCATATTAATAGGTGGAATTGGCTCTTGATGCCAGGCAGGAGAGTCTAATGAAAGTATTATTGTTTTAGCTTCCAGCTCCTTTGGAAGCTGAAAGCTAAATGCCTGTATTACATTCTTATTACCTATTTATCACACCATATAGCTGAGTGAATATTTATTAAATCACATTCATGTTTAATGCTTGTTTGTATACTTTCCCCTGACTGTGTTCTCCAAGGAAATTGTCTGGAAGCATTTCAGAAATGCACAACTATTTTCCCATTCTCTTTTTATAAAGTAAGCCCATTGTTGCCAACTGTCAATATACAATTGGCTTGGAAATGAAATTGTTTCCTGCTAAGCTGTAAGAACCAGCTAAACCTGCTCTATTTAATTTAGGAAATAAATATTTAAAAATCTGAGAAACACACAGTGTTCTTGGGTAGTGTTGATTCTATTCTAGTGCTTGAAAATACCCAGGATCCCAAGAGTTGGGCTTACCTAGATTCAGCTTTAATTTAGCATTAAATTGCTTCATCAGGGATTTTAGATATGACCTGCTGTATGTTTGTGATTCTTTTGAGACTATTTAAAATAGTACCGAATACCATCAAAGATAATAAATTAGGAGCCTGTTTATTAATACACCTACTTACAACTCTTCCTCAGTTTTGCATCCTTATTTTCTTCTTAAGCAGCACTTTCAATTCATTCCATCCAGATGAAAAGAAAAAACAAAAAAGAAAGAAAATGAAACCCAACCAAACAGAAAAACTCAAAGGCCCAAGCACAGCTCCAATATTTCTGCATAGCTTTGACCTGGAGAGTGCTTGGGATTTCAAGGGCTTTCTGCACGTTATTGGAGGCAATAGGCTTTCTTTTTCTTCTACCTGTATTAGTCACAGCTCGTCCCCCTCATCAGAGCACTGTGACCATGCAGCATGGTGGGGTGATGTGGCTTCAGGCACAGTGTGAGTCAGGAGAGGACTGTGGCTGGTAGCCAAGGACTCCTGGTTGCATCTCTGTCTCGTCTGGAAGAGTCACACCACTTCCTTTCCTGACCCAGCATCCTGCCTTGATGCCTGTGTCCTGCACTTCCAAACCAGACAAGAGGGATGCCAGGCTTTTCTGGAAGCTGTATTTACTGGTCCTGGGCTGCAGACACCCATGGCTGGAAATCTGTGCCAGTTTATTTATGCAGTCCCAAACAGGAGGTTTGACTTTCACACTGAGAAAGAGTTGTGGCCATCAGCTCAATGGGCAAGTGGAGACCAGTGATGAGTGACATTCCTCAGGGGTTGGTGCTGGGACTGGTGCTGTTCAGAACCTTTGTCATGGACATGGACAATGGGATCGAGTGAATCTGCTGATGACACCAAGCTGTGATGGAGTCAACAATGTTGGAGGGGAGGGATGGGATCTGGAGGGCCTTTGACAGGCTGGAGAGGTGACCCATGCATACCCCATGAAGTTCAGCAAAGCTAAATGCAAGGTACTGCACCTGAGTCGGGGCAATCCCAAGCACCACCACAGGCTAGGCAGAGAATGGATTAAGAGCAGGCCTGATGAGAAGAACCTGGGGATGTTGGTCAATGAGAAGCTCACCATGAGCTGGCAGTGTGCACTTGCAGCCCAGAAAGCCTGGGATTGTGACCAGCCAGTCCAGAGAGGGGATTCAACCCCTCTATTCCACTCTTGTGAGACCCAATGTGGAGTACTGGACTCAAATGAGAAAGGGTTTTTTAATCAAAGGCTTTGATAGCTCTTGTCTGCTTGAAGTTTAAGTTCAGTGGAATAGTGTATTGATCTATCAGTTCAGTCAGTTAAATACTGATATTTGAACCATGCTTAGTCATATTAAGAATAAACAAATAAGTCAGAGCTGCTACATGCATTCAGCTCTGCTGTGCACATAATGCAAACACGTCTGTAATGAGCAGGTTAATCACTTGATCACTTTTACTAAAATTCTGCTGCCACTGCCTTTAAAGAGCTGATCTTTATCATTAATGGGCCCTAAAAAAAGCACAATGAACAAACTTTCAAGTTCCAAAGGCTGAAAAAAATCCCTATAAAAGAATGTCATGTTATGCTGACATACCTCATTTACATTATTAAGGCAGCAGATCAATTCAAAACACGGTTGTAATAATCCTAACAATTAATGGTGGGATGAGAAACAGTAAATCAGTCTCCCAGAGTATGTGGGGTATATGAAAAGGTAGTGCTGTGAACAGTTTTTAGCAGGCTTACTGGGTATTGAAATTGCAGCTACCCTGCATCAGCAAATATTACTAACATTAAATAAGAGCCACCGCAAGTGTTCCTTAGCTTTTATATATATAAAAAGTATATACTCTAAGAGAAGTTAATATGTATGTGTGTGTGTGTGTATATATAGAGAGAGAAACTCCATCTTTGTTAAGCATTCTCATTGTCATGGGAATAAGCTCTTTAAGCTGTTATTCTTTCAGGTTTAATAATCTTAAGTTCCTTTTCAGTACTTGCACCTCTGCTTTACCTTTGCATTCACTCAATTTGATAAAGGGCCCATGGAGTAATTAGTTTCGTTTCTGCTTATGGCTGGTCTCTAATAGTTTTCATTCTTTTGGCTTCTCAGATCTTGGCCAGTGCTTTGGTATGTTTGCTGTAAGCACTGCAGGGAATGATTGTTCTCTTTCTGTACCCCAGTAAAATACACTGAAGCTCTTTACTGGTTCCCATATGTAACACCTTTAAAATACACATCTGTTTCAGTCAGAAATTCATCCAGTGCTTTTTAACATCTTATAGAAACACTGCATTAGATCCTTTTTTATGTTGTGTAACAGTACAACAGATTTTATAGCAGTGGAAGTCACCTGAAAGACACCCATAATAACACCAGTGTTTTCTGACCTGCCTTAGTTTATTTTCTTATGCCAAGCATCTGTGATTGCCTGTGTTATTTGTTTGCTTATTGAAGTTCTTTAGGATGAGACTTTGACAGCTGGTGTTTAGGCAAGTCTTTAATCAGAGTTCTTATTTTCTGCACTTGCTTTCTTACTCTCCAACAGTTTGTGCATATTTGAGCTACGTGAGTTTGGATTCTGTCCTTGGAAGTCAACGCGAAGTGCTTAGCCTGAGGTAGAGATCTTGTCGATCCTACACGTAACATGAAAGCAGTTCGTGGGACTGCAAACAACAGCACAACCGCTTACAGGTTTAATATGTTTGGATAGGAAATGCCCAAGAAAAGGTATTTCTGAGCCCTGTGTTGTTTAAGTCTCACTGACGCACAGCCAAGGGCCTGAGGAGAAGTGCAGGAACAGAAGAGCTTGACAACACCGAGTGAGGGGAAACTTGTCTGTGGAGCATTTCTGTTGAGACAGTTTGTCGGCTGCCTATTGATTGCGCAGCTCATCGGTGAAAGGTCAACAGCTCTGCTGTGCTGGCAGATAAAGATAGAGGAATGGCATGTTGAGGTCACATTGGAAAGGAATTCAGTCACGCTAAAGAAAGAGCATTTTAAACCTTTATTTACTCAAAAGGGGTTGTGACGTGTTGAGCTTGCACATTTACAACCCTTCAGTGCGAGATTAAGAAACCTTATTCTCGGCTTTCCTTAGGAGTTTTCCCCTTTGCTTTACGATGGTTTCAGAGTTGAACAATTTTCAGCTTCTCACTGCATTTCCTTGGGCCTGCTTGTGTTTCTTGCAAAGCATTAGAAGGTATTTCATTGTGCAAAGAAAAGCTGATCATTTGTTTTGAACTAGCAAATTCTGAAGTGATCATGCTCTGATTAATTTATGTCTTTTACCCTTTTTTCCTCAAAGTGCCTTTAGAGTGCTAAGCATTCTTTATGCAGTTCATTTCTATTGTGTTTTGCTTTTACCTTACTTGAAGGTAACTTGCATGGCAGAGCTGAGTTTATTTAACACTTCTGAAAGGTAAACTGTTTATGTTCAGGACAGGGTTTAGATCGGAGGGATGCAGGTCTTGCCTAACAAGGCAGTTACACTGTTATCAGCTGGTGTATGCTGGGGTTTAAGCAGGCTGGGTAAACCCACTCCTTTTTATTTACCTTCATTAGGAGCCAATGCAAGTGAAATCTATGAGGCCATTATTATGCTTTAGAAAAATTATAGAAACATATAGAAAACATATAGAAACATATAGAAATTCACACTTTAATCTGATGCAGATTTCTTGGGCAGGTAAGGTTGAAGTAGATGTCTTGCTGTTTTCTGAAGTGGGAGCCAAAACACCTTCTGATAAGCGTGATACTTAATGCAAAGTCCTGGTCCAGACCTTCCCTGTCACCAAATTCCATATAATCCCTGGAAGTAGTGCAAAATCTTCAGTACAGGGAACTACATTCAGACAAGGATTAACCTTGTGGAGGCAGTTCTGCAGTCCCTTGGCAAAGTGTGTGGCAAAGAGCATGCTTGTTCCCTTTGTTGGGTTTGGCATGAAGGCAGTATGAGAATAAGATTTGCTTTTATAGATGTGAGAAGAGGTTTGTATGTTTGAGACAGGGTTGCTTTGACTGATGATTTTAATATTGCCTCTTATTCTGGGTGTCTCAACTCCAAAATTACACTCAGAAAACATCCATGCCTCTTTCTCCAGCGACTCAAAGCCCCCGAGTTTATGATCAGGGTAGATTTTATTAATATTTTAATATTAAAACTAATAAATCCTGCCTGTTAGATCTTCTGAGAGCGCTCAGGTAGTTTGCTTCCCTTTGTTTCACCTATGTTTCGCAGTTGCCTTATCTCTGCTCCTCTCCAGCAGCCCACGTATGAGGGTGGAAGGTGATGGTGTTCTTCCAAGCTCTGCCCATAGAGCAGAGTCGACCAGCCAGAGGTGGTCATAACAGGAGAGAGGCATAGAAAAGCTGCTTCCAGCTGTTGGTGTAATACAGCTGTGGTGGGGGCTGCATTTTGGGTGAAGTTTCTTTACTCTGGGGAAGAAAGCTTTTCAGAGGCTAAGACTGGTGTGATGCTGAGTGCAGGATCTGTTTGCTGCTAATGTATGGCAATGCTAAGACTTGTTATAGGGCTTCTGAATAGTGGAGGAGAAAGGTAAGGGATGTGTATTACATTAGATCAATAGTGACTGTAATAGAAAAAGGCCAAAGTAAGAATTATTAAACTGAATTTTAGTTTAATTTATTAAGAAAAAACTAGTCTAGAAGAGTCAAGGGATACACTGCAACTTGCCTGCAGCTGCTGAATCACATCCTGCTCCATCCAGAAGTAGCTACATGTTGGCACCTAAATGCTGTTGAGTCACCTCTGCAATATGAACTGGTAATTTACATTCATACACTACAAAAGTATCTCTGTTTTTTTATATATATAAACATGTTTATGTTAAAACCCATTTTTAATGATTTAGATTTATAGAAATAGAAATCATTAAATATAAATATAAATCATTAAAAAACACTTTCACAAGGGGAAAAAAAAAAACAGCTACCCAAAATTCTGGAAGATGTTAAGATTTTCGTTGGCAACAGGCAGGGACACCTTTGTGAAGAACTTGCCCTGTGTAGCCTTTGGGAGAAGGTGCAGAGATCTAATACCTATCTAGCAGTGTTGGCTGGTGCTGAGGGTGCTGGAGTTCCAGCTCCCTCCTTTCTCATTATCAGCTGGTCCCAAAACCTGAAGCAGAGCCTGGGGAGCAGAGTCCTACAAGCACCAAAGCCCTACAACTACCAGCAGAGTAAGTTGCCAGCACTGTGCCCATCCCACCGTGACTGTGTTTCTGGTGTGTGTGCCCTGCTCTGTGCAGAGAATCAGGCCTTTGTCTGAGCAACTCCTTTCTCCTTTTCTTTCTCAAGTCTTCAGCTGGCGACTGGGAAGGCGGGAGGCACGGGGGGAGCCTGCAAGGGTGAAGCAGCCCATGAAAAGCAAGCTGCTGAATAGGCAAATTGTTTTATCTGGATGGGTGTTGTGCTCCTGACTCTGTGTTGCAGGGGAAGGTACAGTGGAAACAGTGTTCTGGCTCCTGGGCCCCTGTTCCAGCCAGCACATCACTTTTTCTCCTGCTGCTTCTGATGCTCTGGGTGTGTTATCCTTCTAAAATACATTCAGTGCTGGTGACATTTCTGTTTAGTAATGGCTGTGTTTACACACTGCAAAAATGGGAACTAGTCTCAAGGATTCTGCACATTTGTGTGCCCCTGTGAAGTGGTATTTCCTATGGCAGTTGACTACAAAAAGGTCCTGTGTTTCCAACGTTGTTTGCTTAACAGTGGAAAGAAATCTGCAAAGTTGTCGATAAACCATATACGTAAGCTTTAAAAGGAAATTGAAAAGCTTAGGCTTGGAGTGGGGATCCTGACTTGCTCTGATATAGTCCAAATCTCTCACTTTATCCTTCAGAAATACTTTAGGAATAGCTGAGGCTCTGGTCAGCCAGTGGTCACTTTCATAGCCCCTGTAATCCCAGGCTCCAACATCGAATGTGCTGATAGTCTCTGAAATGGAGAGCTGATGCCCTCTGTATTATGACAGGTCATCAGGCATCTGTACATGCTGAAGGGATTTTGTGCTGTCAAGGCAAAAAATGATGTATAATTTCTTAAAAGAAGAAAAAAATGATGTTAAATTTAGTACCTCAGCTCCAGCACTGCAGGGAGCAGCAGGAAGGTGGGATGTTTGTGTCCAGGCAGAAAGAACCCTGATAAGTCCTGTTGGTTCATGGCCCTTGAAAAGAGAATTCCTTATCTGATGTGACTGGGATTTTTTCCCATCCTAAACTGTGTCAGTGAGATACTGAAACGTTCATCGGTGGCTGGGGAAAGGAATAGGGCTGTTGGCTTCTTTTGTGCTGAAACTGTGATTTAAGAGTAATGGGGCTTTAGGGCTGCTGCAAGTTTTCTGGCTTTTCATCTGAGAATAAAGTGCTATGGCATCCCCTGCTCAGAGGTGGGAAACAGCGAGCAGGACTCTCCGCAAACACAATGGCTCTATCTCGCTCTATTATGCCACAAAGGAGTGGCTTGCTTAATCTCTGAAATTAATAGAGCAGAGAGGAAACGGCTTTTAAAGAGATGTGTGTCTGCTTCCTTCCTGTGCATAGCACGGGGAGCCTGGGGCTGTGAGGTAATGTCATTTCACATAACTCGAGGGCTCTTCTTATAAAGGACAATTACAGTAAGTGTAGTGAGCCTGGAATTTTTGACTTTTCAGTGGTTTTTTTCTGCTATGGTGGTGGGGATTTTTGCTCACAACCCAGGACATGGTTTTAGTGCAAAATGATGCTGTGAGAGTTTGTCCCACATTGGATTTTCAAGAGATACTTACTTATTTGTTTGGTTTGGTCCTCCTCTTGTTTAGTGACAACAGAGAGAAGCCAGCCTGCTGCTCCATTCCCTGCCGTGCCTAGTACAATAGTCTAAACGTGTTCTGAGCCATTGTCCTAGGAGAAATATCAGTTCAACCAGAATCAACAGAGTGTATTCTGGTAGAACAGCTCCTTTTTCACACTGTGCTGGCCCTTTATAGCAGCGCTATTCTTGGTGTGAGCCCAAATCAACTGATAAGCAATGGAATAGATTTTTCTGCACATGGTCAAGGATGCTTACATCTACCCGCATGTTTTTAGCTTTAGGAAAAAGACCTAGCACTTACACAACTACACCCCACCTAGCCATTGTTGCTTCAGAGACAGTGGCAGAGGAAAAGAGACTGGCTTTTAATTGCTTCACAGAGAAAGATGGGAAGAACAGAAGAGATATGGTAGGGACCAGGGCTCCTGGGTACTGTGCTGCTTCCAGCCCCATTGACTTGGGAACAGGGGGATGGTTTGCAGCATGTGTCAGGAGCTGACTTGAGTTGGACAGATAAAGCTTTGCTCTGCTTTTGTTACTTAACTTTTGTTAATAATTCGCGTGTGATACCACACAGTAGAAATATCCCTCCAACACTGCATTTTAAACCAGTCTAGGACAGCATAACGTAACCCAGCCATGTTGTGTATCTTGTGCACTTATTCAAGAGAAAAGGTGCATAAAGCACTTGGGTTCTGAGTCACAATCAGAGGTAATAAAATTACTACGTATAAAATGCAGGGCAGTTTGTTCCCCAGTAGCACATGATGTATTTTACATATGAACAATAGGAGGTTACCTTGCAGAAAATGTATTTATGATGTAAAGATTCTCAGTGCTGGCAACCCTCTTCCCTCATTTATTACTGGACTCACCACAGCAAAACTGCTGAGCTCCAAGTGCTTTTTCAGCTTTCATTCAGCTGCATGATTTGTAATGACTGTGGTGAGCTCAGGAAAGGAGGAAGTTTAAATCTGGGCAGTTGTACATCTATCCACAGTTAACGAGGCATCTAATTCCTCTGCAAATTCAACACAGCTTTACCACAGTCCTGGCTGTAGCTTCAGGGATGCTGCACTAGTTTTCAGTTTGTTTCTGTACCTTTGCTGTTATCTACGTGTGTTAAGAGCGATCTGTTTTGGAATTTACATACCTGAAAGATCAGATAAAGAACTGGCTTCGTATCAGTGGCCCTCAATAACGGCAAGGGAGGCTCAGCCACCTTCTGCCTACTTGACTCCACACTGCCTATGGATGCTTCCAACCAGATACTGAGATCATATCACTGCAGTGTCCTTTTCCTCTTGAAGTGTTTGCAGGAGCACCAAGTTGCCATGTGTGTCTGTCTGAGCCATCACTGTAACACCTTGTACTAGATTTCCCTTCCAAGTGTCAATAAAGCTTAGGTTCAGAGCTACTGCAAGTGCCTGGGAGCAGAGACCATCTTTTCTTCTGGTTCTGGGCTGGTATCTAGCACCAACAGTTGTGACCCTCTCTGTTATGCAAGGAATTACTGTGATTGACATAACACTAAGAATGGATGGCAGCACAGCACAAGGTGGGATGACTACAGTCTAAAATAGAAGATGGCAGAATGAAGTTCTCATGCTAAATGCCAACGTAAAATTAACATTTAACCTCCCCCTTAGTGTTTGCCTGTAAATTGGGTGTCATTGTCTCTGTTGGCATAAGTTTTAGAGATTGTTGCAGCAACATTAACATGATTGAAATGCACTGCATAAAATGATAATATCCATCAAAGCTTTCTCCTGGTGGGGGCCTGGATCATCCAGCCCACAGCTGGGAATGGTGTTCTTTTACTTGTTCTATTATAGACATCTAGACTCATACAATCCTCAGACTTACAAGAATGTGTCTGCAAGGTGAAATAATAAGTGTATACCAGACAGTCTGCAGTATTATAAGGCTATTTAAATGAGAAGAAAACGTTGGGGGCAGAGATGAGAAAGGAGGGAATTATGTTGCTTGTAATGATTCTCTTTTTCACCTTCCAGTGAGGACTTCTCAAACTGGTTCAGGGCCTTGACTTTCTCTTCCTAAAGCCAGGTCCAAGCATCTTGGAACAGATTGGGTAGAGAGGATTCCCACCACATCCTTCCTTGGACTCTTCTTTTTGACTAGCCCTCAATGCAATTTCGATGTCAGGTTTCACCAACTTGCGGCCAGAGCTTCTCTGAAATCCCGTGAAGGTCTGGGGTCCAGTGCATGGGGGTTGCTTGTTCCTTACACTTCATAATGCCTTCTGTTCCTATGCAGTCACTGTCTCTCTTTGGGGCTCCCTGATACCTGGGGACCCATCCAGCTGCCTGTGATATCTCTGCCCCTTCATTTTCCTCAGCTCCATTTCTCTCCCTGCTTATAACATAGAGTTAGAGGGAGGCTGGGCTAGATGCAGGCTCTGGGCTCCTGTGCCATACACCGCAGGAGGACCAGAAGACAGGCAATTTGCATTTTAATAACTCCCTCATTATGTATTTGTCTGATCTTGTCAATATTTTGCATTTTTTAAGTTCTGCTGACCGCAGACATTGAGGGCTATCAAGTCAATGATTAGATTGCCTGTTTTTAAACACCTCCGTTATAAATCAGAGCAGCCCATTTCCATAGTCCAGTGCCTTGGTTGGAAAGCAGCTAGATGTCCTGGAAAGTCCTAGATGTGGAAGGGAAGATTTGAGGAAGGCATTGCACACAGATTTACCATTGCTAGGAATTCCTTCATGAACACACTGGAAATGTGGGAGATTGATCCTTTTTCAGGAATAAAACTTACAGAAATTAAACCTTCACCACAGGATGTAGCCTCACCTTGCCTGTCAAGTGAGTGTGCTTCTTGATGTGGGATTGCCACAGGCTTCACCTCCAGTTTATTCCACCTCTCTAATGAGTTTGGGGTTTTTTGTTTCACCCAAAGCTTGCGCTAATGGCAAAAACACTAAATGCAAGTTGTACTTTTAGGGCCCCCTTTCACTTGCAAGCACAGCTTGCACTGCAGTTTATGCTAGGTTTACCTCGATTGTTGTCTAAGGCTTTGGAATGATAAATGTTTGTGTTAGATGCATACTTTCTCTTCCATGTAGTGCAGTTACTTGTACTGCACATGGGGTTTGAAACAGGTCAAATATGGTGAGTGCAGACATAATAAAATCTCTTTATAAGCACAGGTATGTGGAAGATGAGAGTAAGTGCTGGTATCATTATAAAAGATGTGGTGATCATTTCGTTCTCAAAAGTGCTGTGTGTAGATATACAAAGGAACTCCCACTGAAATCAATAGGAAAGCTTCTAGTTGTTTCAGCAGCTCAGGTCCAGTTATAAAACAGAATAGCACAGATTATTGTGAATATAGAATATTGCAAAGACAGATTTCAGAGGGGAAAAGTACAATTTCTGCCTTTATTTTAAAACATATTACTGACAAGGGCTGAGACACCCAGACAGAAACATGTTGGACACATGAGGCAGGGAAGAGCCTGGATCCCACAGGATCTGCAGTTGGCACTGGAGTGTGGCACATGGGTCCTGGGAGGCCATTAGCACAAAGGTGCACCCAGGAGGAAGTGAGTACAGGAAAAGGCTTCTTTACATGTGTATCAGGAACCAGTGGAAAGTTGTGTGCAGATGTGTTGGAGAGAGAGGCAAAGCAGCAATAGAGGTTGCATTATTACTCTTACTGTAAATAGCATTTTGTTCAGCATGGAAAGACTTCCATGGATTTTCCTGGGGTTGTTTGCTGTTCTCACATGACTCTGTGGTGGTTGAGATCATTAATGAACCAGGTTTCTATTAAAAGTATTTAGTTATTTGATGGCCATGTGTTTCAGACACTGGGAACATATTAGGTGTTTTGAATGCTCCTGCTGCTCTCTTATATGGAGATAAACACATTTTTAAGAGATAACAAAAATTCCTCCTTGTTCTTGGATTACCCTTAGAGTTAAGCACAAACCATTAACAAGTAAAGGAAATGGACCTGAGGTTCATTTTCCTTCCCTCCCATTCAACTCATGAGCTTCTACACATTTTAAGGGAAAAAAAGTTCAACCTCTTTCCAAAACCCAAAACTAAGACGTGGCAATGAGAGATCCAGACTGTGGCAATGCAAGAACTGTCTAGGAACACCGTTGCAGCTCTGCTTTGGCATAATTAAATGGGCAGTCCCAGTGAGGTGGTGTTGCAAGAGCTGCCTGAGGCATGCTCGGGGCACAGCCCCATCCCCTTATCGGCCAGCAGAACCTCATCTTGCACAACAGCCTGGTGAACAAGTGGGTGACACAGCACCTGGTCAGCTCACACTGCACTTCTTGCAGGGATTGTATCTTCTTGGCTGGGTTATGGAACTGTGCTTTGCCCTTTGCTGTCACTGCAGCTCACTTGAAGGCAACCCAGTAAACTACTTCCCTGCAATTCAATGTCATGTCTTACATTAGAGATGCGGTATTGTAAATGAGCAAAGTTTATTTTCAGGGAGTTAGTCACATTGACACTTCTGGCTTAGTGTCTGTGTTGTTACAGAACAGATTTGTCTTGCAATAACCAGGAAATACCATGTAAGGGAAGATGCAGTGTGCTGATGGAGAGAAAGCTTCCTTAAATGAAAAGACTACCTCAATGTCACCCCATTTCTCCCATGTGTTATTCTTGGTGTCTTGCTGTGTACCAACACAAAATATCTCACACTGGGTTCAGTATTGTGAGTTAATTCTTAACTGGTGGTGACCAACTATAATACAGATTTGATTCTTGGAAAGTCATTAGCAGTACAATTGGCAGTATTTGGAAGGTGCTGGGTGGTCAGTTAGGACCTGTAGATTCTCAAGTGATACAATAAGGCAAGTTTTCTTGGAAGTAAGTAGAAGCTTCGGAAAGGCAAGATAACTGTCATAGAAAGAATGGATTAATCCATGAGGACCATTTCTTTTCCTTATTGGAGGACTGATAAATTGAGGTACATTTTTCCTTTAAGGATACAGTTGACATTTATCTTTCCCAGTTCATGTATAATGAATAGGGAAAGAAAAGAGGAAAATCGTGTTTCAACTTAAGGTGTTTAAGAGGAAAAGAGGGGTATTTTTATTACATTGTTTCCTTACTCCCTGTTGTCATTTACACCTGGATAAAGAAGATATGAAATGCTGCCAGGTTAGAAAAGTATTATTTTACATCCACTGTCCAAATGATTGTGTAAAGAAGGAGTAGGTCTTTGTTGATTTTCTGCCTTGCATTTTTTAATGGAAGCAAAATTAAGATGACTGTAACAGGGAGAGAGAAATATAACAGCTGAAACCTCCTAATACATGTGCTTAATCATAGTACTGCATCAGCACTTCTCACATCCGCAGAGGTCCAGGAATATCAGTTCTTTAACAGTCTGGGTGCTGGTACCAGGAGTAAAAAATAGGTTGCATTTTTAATTCTTATTGATCTTACAAAATTCAGTTAAAACCACAGTTTGTCTTAGATGTGAATACAACAAACATGAAACAGGGTATCTGCCTTTTGCATTAAAAAAACAGGTAGTGTGTTTGGCTTTTTATTCGGTTTTGGCTCCAGAACTGACTCAAATGTTTGCATAAGAAAGGCTGCACTAAAAAGTGCAAGGTCAGGCCTTGGTGTGCTGCTCAGATGTGGCACGGAGGGAAGGGAAAGAATGCTGCAATACATAAGGTTGACGTTTCCTGCTCATTTCCTGTATCATGTGTGACTGAGAGTGTGACTCTATCTTAGTGACTGAAGCACAGGAAACCAGGTACAGTTTCTTTGCAGTCTCCACAAACAGCCTCAATAAGCAATAGGATCATTTTGAAGAACTGGAGCTCTTACTCCAAAGCAACCACAGCAATGGGATGAGGGGTATGGGGCTGGTATGTGCTACACTATGATGTGGCACCAAGGGCACTAGTGTGTACTAGGAGAGACCCTACTGAAAGTTTGTTTCAGAAGGGAAGTTGGCTGTCCTTTAGAAGCTTGGCAATGAGAGACTTGAGAAATGCATTCTTGATGCCAGCGATGTGTGCTGGAAATACAGTCAAGGACCAAAGCTAAGCTGGCAGGAGCTTTGCATAGTGGTAAGGATGAAGGAGAGGGGTTACAGCCATGGTAAGCACATGGAAGTGCTCAAGTTAGTCCATTTGAAGAAACTGTGTTCCCTTCTAGAAAGCAGTACCTGACATCCTCTGTGCCAATATAAAATGGTTACCCTCAACCACTGCACTAAAGTGGCTAAACTGTTTCAATCTCCACTGTATTTCCAGTCAGTCAGCTCTTCTCAGCTGGAGTTCAGCAACTTCCACATGAGGGACTGTCATTTCTTGTAGAGAACAGTCACCTTACCATGCCTAAGACATCCCTGTTTACCAGCACTGAATAAGCTAAGGGGACATCCTCTCAGTAAAATTCAGCTTGAGATTGGTCAAACTACCTGGGCACAGTGCACACAATGTCCTGATGAAGTCCCAGCATGGCCCAGCACAATGGGTCACATTAACACAGTGCTCACCCATGGTAATTAGTCCCAGAGATAGCTCAGTGCAGCCTTGGCCTCGGGATGTCTGAGCCCTAGGGAAGCAATGTGGTCTAAAGTGATGAAGTGACCTCAGGCTGCTCTACTGGAATGAAGTGAATCTCATCTCTTAGCCCACGGATTAAACTGGTGTTGCTTCAAGTCCCTTAACACCCTGACACTTGAAGGTGGATGCAACACTGTGCTTAGTGCCAGATCAGAGCACTTCCAGCAAATCCAAACTTTGTTCCCAGTTTGCAAGGGCCTTGCAGTTCCCCAGTAACACTGTAGTGCTGTCCGGACATGACAGTCGTTTCCTGATCGTTACAGCAGTTATATCCTCACTTGACTGTCTAACTGTAACTGAAAGAGGAAGTTCCTCCTGTTCTGTCAGAAAACATTGAGCTGCCCACCCTCCAGCTCTGTATTTTAGGAGATTTCATACTTCCTTCAGGTCTGCAGACTGTGGTGTGAATGGTCATGTGTGGCTATGTGTGTCATGAATGTCATGTGTGGTCCATCAGTTGCTACCCAGGAGAGTCAGGCTCTTCCAGCCCCTTGTCCTTGAAGGCAGATAGGGTATCCCCATACATGTGTCTGCTGGTGGCTGGAGGCCTCTGGGGAGGAATGGCTGTATTCTTAACCCACTGGATTCGATGACAAGTAATAAGTTAATATAGAAAGAGTTTTACCTTTGCTTTACAGCACTGGGAGAAAAGCATGCTCTTGGGCTTGAAAACGTTTAGGGGAAGTAGTGTAATTCTTGTGGGTAAACTGAAATGTCGTAACTAAGAGGCAACAACTATTTTTTATTCATCTTAAATGAGGTACCTACAGTTTAAGTGTTCTGACCTTTCAGGAATGTGTTTGCTCAACTCCAGACACTAGAAAATGGAAGGGTAATTTTGTGTTGATGTTCAAAACTATACAGTGAGTTTTCCTGTAATGTTTGTTCGTAGTAAAGGCTAAGTCTTGCAGCCCACAGTTTCCAGTTGAGGAGCCCTGAGTGGGATGAGGACCATACCCCAGGATGTCAACCTCACATCCTGGGCAGAGGGGAAGTCTCTACTCATTTAAAAATTAAGCCCTGTAAGAAAAGCCTCAGAAAAAGCAAAGCCACCCGCAGGGTTTTTTTCCTTTTATCCTTAACCTGATGCTAATGTTACATAATGTGAATGCTTTGAATGATTAACTGTGATATTCTTCATTGAACATGTGCTATGCTTAAAAGGAAAAAATAACTTTCTCCTTTTTAAGAAGAAAAACCACAGAAAGGTATTGTAGATGTAGCATACAGTACATGCTGCTGCCTCTGGTGCATCTCAGCCTTGCTCTGGTTACAGAGCCAAGGGGCATCCTTGCATCTGGTTGCAGAGCCAAGGGGCCATCACACCTCTCAGACATACAGCCATACCTGTGGTAGGGTAGAGGAAGCTAATGAACACGTTTTGTTTGGGAATTCCTGTTATCATGTAAAGAATTTTAATAACAGAGTGTTCAATAGCACGTTGTAATGGGAGAGAAGATAAGTGTAAATGGGGAAATGAGGAGCCCATTTGTGAAGCACTCACAAGGCCTAAGGTTTTCTTAGTGTTTTCAGGTTATCTTATCCCCTGAAATTAAATTGGAGCCAAGCATCTAGGCTCATCTGCAAACCTCAGCTAAGGCACTTAATGAAAAAATAGTTCCTTTACATAATTCCTTTCCCTTCACCATTAACAGGATATATAGGATTCCATCAGTGCTTCCTCTGTAAATCAAGCTATCAGAGGCTATTGTCTCCATATGCAGCTCCAGCTCAGTGTGGAAAGCATTTCAGATTTGTAGCTTCAAAGGTCACTCATCTGATTAATGCTGCCATTCCCACGATGAGTCGTTTCTCTCTTTGTGGTAAACCTGTAGTTTTGAAACTCCTCATGCAGATGTCTCTAAAAACACTTCCTATGCACTCAGCCTTGACCCAGCTGCTCCAGCTGCATGTTGGAGCTTGTGGTGCTGCAGCCAGTTTCAAAAGCTCCCCTAGGGAATGTCAGAGCAAGCTTGGGGCCATGCCCCAGCTATCCAGGAGTCTTCCACAAGATAGTCTCACTCCAGTCAGCAGGAAGATTCAAGCTCTTCCCCACCATTCAGTACATCTCTTTATCCTAGGGTTTTACAAAGAGACCAGGACCCTGTAAAGTATTCCCAAACAGAGCAGCATCCTTCATTCTGTGTGTTCAAAACTACCTCCTCTGTTATGACAGATAACTGCAGCCCTGCTACAAAATCTGTAGCAGGGATTGGTAACCCTCCAGGATGATACTTGGCACTCAAGAGCTAACACATGTTTTTGTTACATGAGCATGAGTCTAATAAAATGGCTCACTGGTTTAATATGCCTCTTTGTAAAAACAAGGTGCAGTTGGATTTAGACATTGTGATCACTTGGCAAGTTCAATTATTAACTTCTCTTGCAGGGTTAAGCTTTGACTAGAAATTTGCCATGAACCTATGGGCACATCCTGCTAGGAAACAACATCAGAAATCCTTCACTGTCCTTCTTGATTTATCTGCACAGTGCAAACCTCGAGTGCAGAGCTGTATTTTCCCCCGAGGAAGTCACAGCAAGCTCCATTGCCACTCCAGAGCAGAATGCTCTCATGGTTTAATGTTTTAGTACTTTGACACAGCTCTGCTCCACTCAAGACAAAGCATCTAAGGAACCTTTGGCAGATCCTGCACTGGCCTGTTATATAGTCTGCTTTCATCATGTTTTGGAAGAAAACTTGAATGTGGTGAAGAGCCCGAGCTATGTTAGCTATGTAGTGTCCTGTGGGATTGTTTGTGAACACAGCAGCTAAAGATAGAAGTGCACCATAGAGATGCTAAAAATACTGTCCAGCTCTACAGTGGTTGTTTAGCATTTGCAGCGCTATAGTTGGCCTTACACAGACACAGGGAAGATGCAGTTCTGCAATTTGAATATGCAAATGAAATCCTGATCTTGCAAATGTGCAATCATATGCTCGACTCTAAAAAGACCACTTGTATTGCAGAAGTCAAGCATTGGCAAGATTAAGAGTTTAATCAGTCAGATACATCACAAGTTAGGGTGATTGCATGGCAATGTGGAGACTTCACTTCAAAAAGCAACCAAAAAAAATCACATATTGTGATTAAGATCAGATTTAACATTCCACATGTTGATACTTGGAATCGTGTTGTCTGATAAATCATCGCTTATTAGCACAGTAGGTTGCAAACAGTTTCTTCTTTACATTTATATGCATGATTTAGTAAACAGTATTTTAATATCAGTGGGAACACATGCTATGCTTCATAGCTTTCAACTGTGTGACCTTTAGAGGCAGAACAAAGGCTTAGAAATTAGAGTTTACATAAAACTGAGAAGTGTAGAAAGCTTAAAAGGCTGTGTAATTCATTTCTGAAGCAAGAACACCATTTTCTCTAACATTGTTTGCACAAGTCAGCATTTATGTTGTCAATTTGCAGTGATGAATGTGTGATTAACATTGCTTCTAGGACAGAGGGGAACTGGTATCTATAGCGAGTCAAGAGGTTCTCTGGCTAAAAACCAAGTAACTTCAGCATTGCAGTTTCAGCTGGAGATAATTTCTCCAAATCCTGTGTATTTTTTAATTCACTCCTTCAGTTGATAATAATGAAAAAGCAAAGAGTGAAATCCCATCCCTGCTGAAGCTAGTGTCCCAAAGTATTGATTTCATTGAGGCCAGGATTTCAGCATCTTTATATAGGGCTTTAGGGCTGGGGCAATAGTCTGTGTTTGGCTTGGAGGTTTTAGTACCACAGTTTTCAAGAAGCACTTTAAAGCCCTTGGGTATGTAACAGCTACTGTTCAAAGCACGTGTGTTGTAGGAGCCAGAGCTGTGTGCTGGTCCAGTCATCCTACTGTTCAATGAAGCACGCTCCTATTCCAATTAATGCATGCCGAGAATATTGGAGTTGCTATATAGGTAAAGATGAAAGTGGTAGGATAAAACAAAGCAGTCAGAAACAGATTAAGCATGCACCACCAGCCTCCTCTGCTTTCCAAAACATTTCTGCTTCTGGCTGGATAAAAACTTCTCTCTACACCCACATTCAGTGACAGACTCACTGCATTGACGATCCTTTTACTCTAAGTGAGGCTGGTTTTTATGTTTCTGTATTAATCAATACCCAGTTCATTGTTTCATTACTTGAAAGGCAGAGGAACATCCAGGAGGCCAACAGAGGCCCTGGATGGATGTGTAGGAGAGAGTATGTTCCTTGCCCATTTGTTCCATCCTTCTTAGGGCAGTGCTTCAGTTTCTGATAGCACTTGGGAGAAACTTCAGACTGCTCTTTTAAACGTTGTGTCCCCTGCCAAGCCTCCAGAAGAGCCCTGCATGCAGTAACACATTGCTTTCCAGTGCAGCGAGCTAACAGAAGGCTGCTCAGCAGTCAGGCGTAAGGCAGCACAGTGGGAGCCTTTGGGTGCAGCCACACAGGTGAGGCTGTAGCTGTTATTCTTTGGGAGAGTAAGTGTGAGTCCTTCAGCTGTTGTAACAAAAATGCTCCTTTTCCAGACTGAAATCCCATTGTTCCTTATTGTTCTGAGCATTGGAGAGCTTTTGTCCCCAGGTTTGACCTAATTGAAGGCTTTGCCTCCAGGCTGCTAATTCCCTAGCTGTACCTTTTGACAAAGTGGAACCTGCAGTTTTATCAAGTCAGGCTTTCAGGATCTTGAAAACTAATGCAGTATGTAGCTCAAAAGAAGTGTCAGCCTGGATTTCATTTGGTTATCTAGCAAATGGTAAACCTACCTCATAATTAAGCAACATACACAGCCTGTTTCTTACACAGCTTCTGTTAACTTGTGGTCATTGCATAACTGTGCCAGTGTTAGGGGCTGAAAAAAGAAGAGAGAAAAGTAGCTTTCAAATCCCAGTAGACCCAAGTAGCAAAAACATCACTTTTTGCTCAGTGGAGAGGATCTGCAATTCTCCAGCCTAGCTATTGCTGTGAGAAATTAATGTAGTCTGCAAAATTACTGCAAAGTGTTCCATAGGACTTTGAAATTAATGGACTATAAAAAAAGATATAAAACAATACTGCCAGTATTAAAACTGAGGTAAGATGAGGTAATACTGATGGAAAGGCGCTGAGTCTAAGCCTGATCTTGATTTATGGCCAGATATGAACGAAATGCTCTTGTACTACAGCTTAAAAACTAAGAGGCAGAGAACTTGTTCTGTCTTCAGCTGTCTAGTTAATAACACTTGTCATTAAAAGGAATGTGGAAGTTACAGCCAAACAATATGCATGACGTGATTGCTGTAAGTCTTCAGATGACTGATTAAGAGGCATCTGTACAGAGATCTCCTGCTAGCAGTACAACACAGGAGCAAGCAGTAGTCCTGTTCCTCCAGATCCATTTGTCAATAGCAGTTTTTCTCCTAGAACAATTTCTATTCCAACAGTGCTGTTAATACCAAAAGCAGATGAATTGCTCAGGAAAGACAAGATGGAAAGGCCCTGAACATTTGTTTTGATAGGGCAGATCTCTGTTGGTGCTTTGTAAATGAGATTGGTGATTCTGCCTGACCTGAAAAGTACCAAAGCTACTGGTTCAGGATGGGTTTTTCCTTTTTGCTTTTCTGTAAGTGAATGTTACTCTGTCTCTTGTGTGCAGCTGGCTTGTGTGGGGTAGCAAAATAGGTGTCTTCTTGGCAGTGTGTTTCTTCTCCTTGAAACTAATCCTGCATTGGTACCTTCACACGGATATTAGTGATGTTGCCTGTAATGTACACAAGGGTAATTAGAAAAACCTTGTTCACAAATTCGCTGCTTTGTAAGATAAAGCAGGATATAGGTCACATAATTCTGTTATGAGCACAACTGCATTCCCACAAATCGGTATGAGAAAATCATATTTGTAGTATCTCCTTCCCTTTAATTTTTGACTAAGATTAGAAATAATAAAGCTAATACCTTAGGCTCTTAGTAGTCCAGGTTGAATTTCCTGTTAGTTTCTGTGGTTTAAGCTTACTGTAAGATCACATCTTTCCGGTTTTGTATTGTCATGATGCTTTGGATTGTCGCACTTACTAGCTGAACAGTGCAGTTCTGAGTATTTGCAGCCAGGATTGCTTCCTATGCTGCACAGTAACTTGGGGAAAGAGGCCACATAGACAAAAGAAGTGCCAGGTCAGCAGTCACCATTGAAAAGTTCACATATGTTCCAGAGTCAAACAAGAAACCTCTGCAAGAATGCAATGGGGAAGGGAAATTGATGGTAGCTATGGAGCAACTGTGCAAGCAAGCAGAACCTTGTAATGGGCTCTGCTATGTCTGCCAGCTCAGATCTAGGTAGTACATACAGGCACAGGAGCAACAATGCTGGTACTGTGTTTTTGCACTCACAACAGGGAGCATCACCGTATTATTAAGGGAAAGCACACACCTTGTCTTCGTTTTCTTCTAACACAGCTTGAGGTTCCTGATTTATTGAGGGAATAACTGGAGATCACAATGAGCGGTGACAGTAATGGGGCAAAGGATCACAGCACGCTTCCATCAACACCACTGATGTTTGTGGTACTGATCAAGTTCTAGGAATGTAGCAATGGTGTTTAAGTGGTTTACAAGTGCGTAGCTTAAATAGCACCTTGTTTTAAAGGAAGCAGATTTCTTATTGCCACTGTAAATTATAGACTGGGAGATGCTGTATTTCCAGGCAAAAGTAATCCACATAATGCATGCAAGCTAGCTAATAACCACTGTCCTTTCAAGGTTAAAATGACTGCTTATATCCCCAGTTCCTCTTCCTTTATCCTCCCTTCCAGTTGCCTGTTTCCATGAACGTGATGAATAGAAGGAAGTCTACCCTGTGAATTTTCCCTATTTGTAATCCTTTCTCTACTGCCACACCTCATTACAACAGCTCTGCCACCTTTCCAGCCTACAGATACTCATCAGACCCCAAAGCAAACTTTACTCTGGTACTCTTTAGCTGAGGACTTGGGGTATTGCTATTTTTAAGCATGGTGAAACATGTCTTTGGTAGCTCGGAATCACAATGTGTTCTCTTTCCCGACAATGTGAAATGACAACTTTATGTCCACCCATGCTGAAATCATTTGAAATCAGAAGGGTCAAACAGCCCAAAGCAGTAGGAGGAATGTGATTTTAGCTTATGTTTAATCTTGGTATGGAGAAAGTGAATGGTGGTTTTAATTGCTCGAGTCTCCTTGAGTTCTCCTTGTAGCCTGAGATGTGACTTTGATAAAGCATAGTTTATGTTCCTCATAGTCAAGGACTGCTTTGGCTACTCACTGGTCAGCAGGAGGCATTTTTTTCCTGGCTTCAGATACAAAACGTGAGTGTTTGTTACCAAACTGCAGCCAGTGTGCACTAATGAAAACTTGCACATGTGCTAAATGCACTTAATGCAGTGCCAGGTTCTGCTTCAGCTAAGCAGGATCTTTGCCTGTGAGCATCTGGGGTTGTTGCTCATGTGCGAACCAGCCTTCTACTGAAAGCAGCACATCTGATCATTCAAGAAGGGCTGCAAGTAACTGGTGCCATTTAAAAGGTAGTATTATATCAAATCTACTTCCCAGCCTTCACACACACAGTCAAATTCTAACCTCTTTTTCATGCACTGCCCTCAATGATTAGTAGAACATTAAAACCTATCTAGAGTGTGGATAAATGAGCAGTGAAGAGCACAGACCTTTACAAATTGTGTATTTAAGGCACAGAAGAAACATTTATGAAGTTTTCTTGTTTTATATGGAAAATTGCCAGTTCCATTTTCTCATTACACGACCGTTTTTGTCAGAACAGATAGAAACATTTTGGGCTGATGGGCAGATAGGTCTCGCTGAAGCTTGTTGAAGCCAAGGAGACTGAAGTCTTGATCGCTGAATGCTGCAGTTTGCCTCTGGCAAATACATATTTCCAGTTTTGGCAGTGTCTAGTGCTTGCAAGACACAGAGAGTGATGGATTCTCTGGTCAGCTCAGTTGAGCAAACTTTAAGCTCAAGTTTTATACTTTGCAAGGGGAAAAAACCAGATTGAAATATATCTTGAAAAGAAATAGTGGAAAGAAGCCTTCCCTTCCCTTGTGCTGCTGCATTGCTCAGCCCTTCCAACAGAAAGTAATCTCTATGAACATAATTCAGCTATGACAGATCTTAGCAGCCTGTTGCTGACCTGGATTCCCCAGGTTTCTGAGGCCCTGGGTTCTTGCTCTGAAAGGCTTTGGACAAAGCTGCCACAACACTAGCAAATCCCCATATCTGTAGTGAGATGGAAATTGTCCCCACCTGCCCCATCTCCTTTTACTATTGTTTCTCTTTCTTCAGTGGAATAAAGGGAAAAGCCAACAGCTGGCATTTCCCAAGAGTTACAAGGGTCTTGAGACTCCCAGTGAAAGAAGGTTACCTGATTCCCTGTTTGGATATCGCAGTCATGGATCCATGGATCCATTTTGTGCTATTAAATCAAGAGAGTCTCCACCAGCGATGGTGCATGCTAGAGGCAAGGGAAGGCAGACCAGCCACAAAGGAGGGCACCGTGCAGGCTCTACAGACATCAGTTCAAGGTCCCATCGGGCTCAGTTCTTGCTTGAAGAAGCATGTAGGTGTGGGAATCGCTGCTGTAGGTTGGATCTCTCAATAGCAGTGAGTGGGGTGGGGTGCCTGCAGATCAATAATCATCACCCTGCAGTTGTTGTAAATCAAGGCTTGAATCTCCTCTGGCAGGCTGCAGAAGCCAGGATGAGGCACAGAAATACCTTGCCTAACACATTCCCTCTCTCTCATTTCTGCATTGCATTGACCTAAATAGGAATCTCTAGTTTGATTTGGCTTATTTCTGGTCAAGGGAATTGCTGCAGGAGCCAGTCCAGAGGTGTCCTTTCAATTGGTTATTACAATTCAATAGAACCACCTTAATGTGTGCTTATTAACACTCTGATCTCTGCTTCAGTTTTTGCCATGTCCACCCTTTCTTTCTCCCTTCATTGAGAAATAGTAAGTTACTCAAGGTCAGCACCACCTCCTGAGTTTGGAAAGAGCCTGATGCCAAAAATGACCTGAGTGGGCAACTTCAGAGAGCTTGGTTTAGAGAGGGTGCAGTCGAGGACTAGTTTCACTAGCCGAGGCTGCCTTGTCTCTTTGCACAAGAGAAGCCTGTGGAATACTCTGCCCATGCGTCAGGAATCAGTTCTGTGCAAGGAGGTAGCATTGAACAAGCTAGATGTTTGTAACCACAGCTGTATGGCTTCCTCAGATGGGGTGGAGTGAACAGCCACTACATATTCTTGTTACCCTGCCATTGTGAAGTAGCAGCGCTACTTGTTTGTAACTTGGATCTCTCCCAGAAAGACAGCCTGATGGGTTTGAAAGGATGGTAGTGCTGGGATCATGGCACTTGCACTTATAAAAACAAACCTGAGATAATGGAGGACTCATAATCGGATGTTCCCCAGACTGGAGGGCCTGCCTTTGTTTTCCAGGTATTCCCAAAGAGAAGTGAGGCTGTGCATGCCAATGCATTTTAATGAATCTTGACAAGGTCGCAAGAGTCCCTTTGTTGCTTGTCTGCTTCGTCCTTGCTTGCAGATATGAATGGAGATTTCCCATACTTAGCCATAACAGCCTCCAGCCAGCTTAATGTGTGTGTGTGTGTTCTGTGTTTCTGGAATATTTCTGTTCAGTTCTCAGCTATTCAGTTTGAGCTGCCCAATATACTGATCAGCAGAGAAAGGAAAAGAACGTATTTTGGTGATCGTCTCGTTTCTGTTGATTTTGTCAAATAGCATAAGCTGTAGGCTTTGAACACATGGTCTTGAAATGTTTTGAGAGCACTGGCTGCATGATCTGGTACAAGCAGCTTCTTCAGCTAGTTACATCAAAAGCTCCTGGTGCTTAAAGCTGTAGCACCTCACTGATGATCTCCTGCCACTGTTGTTGTCAATGTATTTGTATGGAGTCAGATGAATGTATGAGTGGGGAATACTGAACCCCAGCCAGCCCAAGAACAGATTTCTTCATGTACCTGATACTTTATGCGCCTGGTGAAATGCTGTGGTCTGCTTTTTTCACCTGTGATCTGTTAGAAGCAAAGGGCTCATGATACACAGGCATCCTTCTAATCAAAATTATCCTATGGTTTCTTTAGTTGCTTTAAGGATGGTGTCTTCCTCTCAAATGTGGGGCTGTAGTCAGATCTAGCAATGCTACTGAACTGTGAGGAGTTCCACCTGCCTGCACCTGGGGAAACTGGTGTTCTGGATTTTACAGTCCTGGTGCAAATGTTCACCTGGAAACAGAGGGCTTGTTTTCCAACAGAACATGACACATCAGCTAATTTCACTGCCTCTCTTACGGCCAGGCTCCTTGCGTGGGCTAAGCAACAACATCCTGTTTAAAACCTATTTAAAGCCCCAGTTTTGGAATGCCCATGCCATCTGAAAGCTGTGGCCTTATTTATCTGTTTACATCTAGTAATAGTCTTGGGGAAACAGAGTTTTGTTTTCCCATCAGATTTATTCCCCAGTGCAACAGTTAAAAAGCTATTTTTCAAAGTGTGTAGAAAGCCCAAATTTTTCCGCACTAAATCAGTGCATAGGAATGTCCTATGGCAGAGGCAGCACTGGCAAGGACATGCATGCCAGCATGTCAGCTGGCCAAGTGTGGGAGATCCCCCACCACTTCCTGCCTGAAGGTTCCCAGGGTGCAACTTGGGAACATGCTGTGTTTATTTTGGATGTGTGAAACCCCTGTACAGATTCCCTATACGTGTCTGGGTTTAAATGTGTGTAGTTATGCTCTACCGACATGTTTCAGCCTACACAGGGCAACATTTGTTGAAACATGCAGCTCTGGCTTCGTTTTAGCACAGAAAATGAAGGAAAACAATTTCATCCATCATTAGACCCACAGTTGGGAGAAGATTTAGGCCTTGTTCCATTTCCCAAAGCTAAGCAAATTTTGGCCTCATCAGCCTAGAGGAATAATCACATCTCTGATGCTTCAGCTGTCTCTGGTGAGCTGTGAAGGCAGCGTCTCGCAGACCAGCAATTCAAACCACACGTAGCACTGTGACCAAGGAGGGCTGTGGGGTAACCTCTGAACAGCGGCTGAAAGCAGCGCTCCAGCACTGGCTCTCACTTGCCAGTGGTTTTTGAGTGTAACCCATGTGAAAGCAATGCAACTGGAGGTCACAGGGGAGCAATACTCATTGCTCTGGTGAGGGGTAGCTCTTAGAGGGTAAGGGGAAGAAATCCATGTCAAAGGGTCTTTGCCACAATGCCATGTGAAACTGCTGCATCTGTTGGTAGAGGGGAGGTAAACTCCTCTTAAATGCTGATCAGCATCTCCCTGCAGCATGCAAGCCTGCTTTTCCATCTGCCATGATGATCATGGACAATTAGCTTGTATCTTCTCACTCTCCTCCAAATGTCTGGGTAGGCTGAATGCTAGTATGGCAATGACCTGTACTGATCCTAAACTGCATCTGTAGCCTAAGCAACTGTAAGCACAAATCTGCAACCTTCTCTCTGCCCACTAAATCAGAAATAAGTGATGAGACAACACTTGTGTGAGTCTGAGTGAGCTACTGGGCAGCTCTCCCATGTTGGAATAAAGCATGTTCAGGACTGCTTGAAAATAGGCTGAATGTAGTGGGGAGACAGTGGCCTTCTTTGCAGAAGGAGCCACAGAAGGTACACCCAACTTGTGCCCTGCAGCCTCCACACACCCTGTGGCTATGGTGCTCTAAGAGCACCAAAGTTGCTGGCTGTTGTGTAGCAATTCTCAGGCAAAACTGTGGTGTGCTCAATCATTGGTGTAACGTTTAGGAGTCAGTCATCACCCACCACAGCCCTAGAATGCACCTGGTTACACTGGGTTAGGTGGTGGGGCTTTTCTGGTGATATGAGCTGATATTAGATGTGATCTTTTTTCATGGCACTAGATGACTGGGAGCCCTTGCAGTTGTAGGCCAGAGCAGGGAGAGGCTCTACTGGGAGCTGCCCTAGAGGAACAGTGACCTTCTATGGTTTTCCCATTGCTGATTAGCTACTTCTCAAAATGCTACATCCCTCTATTGATAAACAAGAACGTAACACTTATTTCCCTTAACTTGAAGCAGCAATGTTAATGTCTGATTAATCCTATAACAGACAGGTCATGCTTCTTAAGACTGAAAACCACAGATGATTATATTTGGAAGAGACTGCCGTATCATGCTGAATTAGTATTAGAAGTGTTCTCAGTTTGAAGGCAGATTTTTTCCCCTAAGATTTGTGGATTTACAACTTTACAAATTCTTGTAGATCAAGATACTTATTGGATAAGTTTTGAAATCACTTCCATTTTTGTGAATGACTTGCAATCCTTCACAAGAATAAAGCCCATACTGCCTTAGACTTAGAAGAATAAACAAAGACTAAGAGGTTATTTACTGTTTCTGAAATCCAAAACATCTGTGAGTTGGAGGCTTGAAAGTCTGTTTAGATAGATAGTTGAGAATTTGTTTTGGTTTGGTTTGTTTAGAAAGTATGCCAGTTATTTCAGATGTCCTGCCCGTAAAGAATGTAAAACAATTCAGTTGTCCCAGGTCTGAATTTAATCTGAGTCACTGGCAGAAGGTCACTGAATACAGTCCAGGGTTTCATACAGATCTGCCATTTAGACCTAAAAAATGTCATCATAAAAATGTAGCATGTTTGCTGTGCAGGGAGTATAATGTCTTAATTGAAATGGAACCAGAAACTATTTAAAACACTCCTATTACAGTTCATATGCAGACAGTACTGTATAGTTTTAACATCTGTTGTAAGGCCAATATGTGAGATTTAGCCTTTGTCTGACTATAATTCTTTTGATTTCAGTGAAGTTGCACCCACTTAAATCCTGATTGAATTTGTCTCAGATGATTGGTTTTTTAATTATATGATTTAATTTTCTTTATCTCCAGCCCAGTGTTACAGTGTGGAGCTTCAGAGCATGTTAGAATAAGGTCAATAATGGATCCTTTCTTCTTCCTTCTTTATTTTCACAGTTACAGGGATCCATTAAAAGGAAACTGGAAGATGACAGCTCTCCTGCCTCCAGCGGTGTGCCTGATGTCATCTTCCCAAATGACAGTAAAAGACTTTGTCTTGATGATGTAAACCTTGCTATGGGCCAAGGTACCAATCCGAATGTGGCGTGTCCAGAGATGCAAAGTTCTTCATTCTCCACTGGTCACGGTGCTTCCTCCCTGGGAGTCGCAGGTCATCCAGTGCTCCTTGAAAACAATCACATAAATGGTGGTGGCATCGGTTCCCCGTTTTCAGTGCCACCCAACACCGAAATAAATCAGAAGGGATCAATAGGAGCGCAAAACAATACCATTGTCCACTATGATGAGAAAGGAAACAGCTTGCAGTCTGTGGACCAAGAGCTGCAGGATCTATTGGAAGAGCTGACAAAAATGCCTGATCCTTCTCCCAATGACCTGGACCTGGAGAAGATTTTGTGCAGCAAGGCTGAAGAGCCCCTTGGGCTGAGTCATTCTCAACCAAGCATAAGTACCACCCCAAAGTCCTCCCCACAGACCTCCCACTTGGAGAACCATGTTGCTAACAAAGACTTTTCTCCGGGTTGCAATCCGACCAGTGGAGGATCTCCTCAGATGAGACCATCATCTGCTGGAGCCAACTTCCAGGTTCCTTCCTCAAGCAAACCTGTTGCATCACCCATCTCTACAGCAGCTCAGAGCAAGAACCAGCCACCACCTATGCTTCCAGTACCCCTACCCAATCTACCTGGCTCCAACTGGCATGCTCAGCAGCTAAAGCAGCTGGCAGCTAGCAAGCAGGTGTCTACTACTAAGCAACAAGTACAGCCTCCTAGCTGGCCAACTATGTCTCCTCCTGGTCTCTCTCCACCTTACAGGGCAGGATCATCCCCACACCATCAGCCTTTCAGTCCTCAAAACGTAATGGTATCTGGCATGCCTGCTAATAATTTACAAGGAAACAACATTCAGAGTCCTCAGAACACCCTGCTTTCAAGCATGACTTCCAGCAGCACCCCATCCAGCGGCCCCTCTCCTCCCTATGGGTCTGAGAAGCTCTCCAGCCCAGCTCTGAACCAGCAGCCCTTCAGCCCGCAGAGCTCCATGCTGCCCACCCTGACAGCAGCCAGCTTACCAGCCAACAACATTAAAAGTCCACAGAACAACTTGGTTGCCAGCATGGCCTCTACAAATACTGGACCTTCTCCACCGTACAGGCCAGAAAAGCTCTCAAGCCCAGCTCTGCATCAGCAGCCCTTCAGTCCCCAAGGTACATTAATCTCTAACATCACTCCCACCAGCAACCCCACGAACATGCAGAGCTCGCTTTTTAAGTCAATGACTACAAACCAGTCCAAAAATATGAACATCATTATGCAACAGCCATCCACTAGCTTGCAGCCAGGTCTGGTGGCTGACAGCCCTGTTAGCCAAGACCAGTTTTCTTTCAATAACACCAAACCACTGTCTCACTTTGCCTCAGACTCAGCTACTCAAAAGATACCACCTCTGACAGCAGGACAAGGGCAGCAGTCCCTCATTCACTACCTGCAGCAGCAACAGCCGCAGCAGCAACAGCCATCTCCAGCTGCACAGCCACCCCAGCAGACTAACAACAGCCAGTTTCTGCAGCAGCAGTTTCGGCAGCTGATGCAGCCACATCGGATGCAGAGGCACATGCAGCCTGCCACGTTGCCATCTCAGAGCAGACAGGTGAGAACGTCTCTTCTGTATTACGTGGCTTGCGTGAGGATACTGAGTTGTTTTATTTCTTATTGTTACTTTCCTTGGTGTTTCAAATGCGGCGTCACTGAACTTCTGGGGTGTGCACAGTGTATGCATGGACAAGGCAATGACATGGTGCTGGTGTTGTCAGAGTAACTTTATTTCTTTAGTTGGGATGTCCCTTAATTCCACTGTGCATTGTCTCTTCTAGCCAAGTGGAGAACTTTTGTGCCATTAGGCGAAACACATTTCATGCCACTAAAATGGATTATTTTTATATGTAGAGGTGATTGTGATGGTTTTGACTGGGATAGAGGTAATTTTCTTCATAGAGCTAGCATGGAGCTATGTTTTGTATGTATTCTTAGTTAGCTTATACTGTAAGCTGTACAGATGTTCCTGTAATATGTTTCTCATCATCTTTTACTGAGAGTATCTTTCCTTAGTGCCCTTCAAGAAGTTACTCCCTGTGTTATGCTTCTGAGGCTAGAAAAGATCAGGTGGGGTGAGAAGTGAAGTTAAAATATGACTCCATATACAGCAGGTCAAACAGTACAGCTCCTGAATAGCAGAGGTATACTTGAAATACCTGTTGCTAGCACTTGCCAGGAGCAATGCCCTGCTTTGGCTGAGGGCCATTCCCCACCCTCTGTTGCTCTGTGATACCAACCCAGCCGGTAAATGCAAAAATGCAGCTGGCAGCAGTGAGACAAAGCCCTGATTCCTCTCCAGCAATTTCTCCCTGAGACTCAAGGAGAGGCACGAAGCACCACCCCCTACCACTGTGCATCAGACATACACTGTGAATGGGGACTTCAGGGCAAGGAAGGACATGGGGGCTCAGTCTGAGAGCAGCCTGGCTATGAGGAATAAATAGCTATCTTTTTGCTAGCAAAAATAGTATGAAACATTGAACCTCACCAGCAAAGCCACTTACCTTGTTAGACTGAACCAGCTTTGGAAGCAGAGTCCTTCAAGTTGCTTAGTTGCACACACAGGAGCTCTACCAACTACTCATGAAGGATTGAAATGCTTCTCACCCAGCAAAACAGAGTTTGATGTCTGAAGCTTTGCTAGGATTTGCTGGAGAGTGTGGTGCTTATCTGGGGAATATGCTCCAGAGCCTGGATTATTTTGCTCTTCTTCACTGCTAAGTGAGTGGTTCTTACAGAGGTGGATTTCTTCAATGTAGGTGACTTGGTATAACCTCGTCTTATGGTAGCAATGAGAAATACTGGGATAGTTACAGTTTCTTTGTAGTAAATCAATGAGGTGCATTCTCATTGTGCCACTTTAGGATCAAGTCACTATCTTCCAAGTTGCGCACACTCAGTACTCAGTATTTCAATACAGACAACTGGGCAGGACTGGTGACTCTCCAAATTTGCTTATCCAAATACATAACATGTAACAATATGGCATGGATAGTTCACTTTAAAGGGTTATCAATATAAGGCCCCTAATTTAATGAAGGCCTGAAGCAGTTATGATGCTATAAGCATGTGAAGAGCCTGTTTGTGTGCAGAGGGACCCAAATAAAACAGAGGGTCTTTCTGGCTTGGGATCTAAGAGTATGGATGGGCAGTGAGATTGAAATGAGTAAGTTGCTGCAGCTTCATGTATTACAGCCTATCAGATGGTTTGGTCAGGAGCAGCGTGGCTGAAGAATACTTTCATGGTGCTTTACTGCATCTCAGATGATGGCTAGTAAGTTGTTAACTCCAGTAACATGATTGCTTTTGATTGTGTGTCCATAACCTTTGAGCATATTTCTTTTTTCTGGCTCTGCTGCTGGGTGGAATTGCCACATCCCTCTGGATTCCTGAGGTTTCCTGTGCCCTAGTTTCCCTGCTTTGCATTTTGCATTTTTGCCTTACACCTCTGAACCCCTCCATCACTGATTAGCCAAAAGAAAAGGGAAAGAATTCCTGCACTGAGTCTCTTTAATTGGCCAAAATAGCCCTTCTTCCAGCAACTTTCCTTTTCTGCCTGTGCTGTGTTCTAGCTGATTCTCACCATTGGAGAGAGTTGTTATAATCCAGTGGCTATTAGTAAAGATCAAGGACAGTTAAGGCAATGATTACAGGTGATGAGCATTTTACATTTTCAGACTAGTTAGGTAAGCTTATGGTGCCTCCCTCATTTCACAAGGAACACTTATGCTACAATAATTACACACCAGATGCCAGTGCTTCAGTTGTACAGTCTGTTGAGCTGTGGAAGAAAGATGGTGGATGTTGAGGAGTGAAGCATTTTGTTAGGCTTTAATGACTTTACTGCAGATCTTGTAGAAGAAAATGGACCCTGAGTTGCTGAATTGAAGAAAAAATTACATGGAAAAAAATACTCTAGGTGGGAAAGCTTCAAATTCAGGTGTATTTGCTGTGTTGCTTTGACTCTAGCATGTTGAGCTGTTATTTGTCTGCAACAGAGTTCTTACTTTCATTGAGACATTGATACTGAAGTTTTGGACCTGACCTGCTGTGCACCAGTTTTACTCTGTTGTAGGAAAGTAGTTCCAATGACTGTGGTTTTCATTTCCAGCAGTGTACCCAGAGCTGAATTTGAGCTTTGCAGCATCTCCTTCCTAAGGCGGGTGATGAATGTGACTTTTCAAGCATGGAACAGTGTTTCATTTAAAGGCCATGCGTTAAGGGTTCAGAAGACAGGGGACACAACTTCACCATCTTCAAAAATTAGTAACCTTCTGGTGGGAAGTTGCCTTTTTCAGCCTCATTCACAGAAATTTGCTCAGCGAAACCCAGCAGCATTCCTTGGAATGCTTGGAAGTCATCCCCTTGCTCTATGTGTGTGTGTGTGTTTGTAAATGTGACTAACATTCACAAGAAGAAGCATAGTGCTTTCTTCTTTTGAGCAAGAGGTGCAGCTTTGTGAAGGGGAAGAATGTGGATGGTGGCCAGTTGGAGAGAGAACAATAAACCATGAAATCTGATCCTTGTAGCAGGCAGAGAGCAACATGGGGAAGAGAGCAGCCCTGGGACACAGCCCCGGAATGAGCTTTTTGCTGTTGTTTCAATGTGTATTAAAGCAAAGACTCTGCATTCCAAAAGCTGGGTTACTACCTGCAGCTCTACCACTCCTGTACTTCATGATGTATCTCTTCAGCATAATCAGTGTGCATCCCTGATCCTGTATTGCCTGGACAACTGGCAAATCTGATAAGGGCTAATCTTTTCCCCTCTGAAGCACTATGTCTTTATTGTTGAGCATTGACAGATATTGATTGAGGCACTGACGGATTGCGTTGTGTGATGTTGCAAAGCCTGGTGGTGCTAACATTGCTCTTGTGAATGTGTACAGGTTTTCATTTTACTCATGTAGGACTGACGCTTGCTGAGTGAAATTACACTCAAAGGTCTGGACTAATAAATCCACAATGTAAAGACAGTAGTAAATGTCAGAGAGTCAAAGATAGTCTTCAGAACTATCACTGTTTTCTGTGCTTAAGCTTAGCCACTTGACTTTATTGGCTGTTTCTGGGGGAATGAAAAGCTGCATTTGCCCAGGCAGGTTGAATGGTTGGGTATCTCCCTGATTTTCCTGACTAAATACAGTTTGGACTTGCACATCTCCTATTCTGGCATGTCAGATACACTGGGCCCAGTTCTGCCTTCAGCAATGCTGATACTGCATCACCGCTTCCAGAAGAGCTCTTCTTTTGCTCTCACCAATATAAGAACAGACAGAGGTCTTTGTGAAGGGAAAGGAGGGTTCCCCTGAGGGCAGGAAAATGAAGGGTGATCCCTGCAGTTTAAGACTGGAATAAAAGAAGCCCTTTGGGTGCCTATTACTTTTCCAAGCCCAAGTTTGTCTGAGACTTGAGGGTCTGAGGGAGGAGGGACAGTCCTGCCCACTGCCCTGTGTGTAAGATGCTGGAAACCAAAACACAACTTAAAAGGTTGTTTTGTTGGGGGGATGTAGCTAATAAATAGCCATTGTTTGGGTGGGACACACTGTGCATTTCTGAGCTCCGCTTGCACTGGAGGAACTGAATGTGCTATTCTTAGAGCCCTCTGCATTCCTGCTGACATCCAGATACTTGTATACTGGATTGTCAGTGAAGGGTATATTTGTTTCAGCTCCATTGCCAAAAATAATGGCAGAGGAAAACTGATAGGAAAAGAGACAGAGAGAAAAATAGTATAATTTGCAGCAAAAATAGTTGTATTTTACTACATGTGGACAGTATATGAGATAGTGAAGAGCATACTGAAGACTAAGAAAACCTTTGAAAAGGACTTGACAGTGTTTATTTAACTGTGGTAAAAGCAGCAATACAGTATCTGAGTTGGCAGAGTAAATTATAGGTTGCAGAGAAAGACCAAAACCCCTGAGCAAGATTCAATATACTGGGGGGGAAAAGGGGAGTTCCTGTGAGTGAATTAGACAAAAGTCTTGTTTCTGAGCATGAGTTCCCTAAATATAGACACAAAAGTGAAGAAATGTACAGATATAAAGAACAAACTGACCCCGAGCTTGGAAGTCAAAGGTTAAATAGATATAATGGAGTACAAAATTGTACTGGTTCTTATATTAATATAAACAGAAAAGTTAATTCCAGGGGCTGATTCCTGATGTCCTGTGTTGTGTGAGGTTATTGCTGCCCATGGAAAGTCAGTGCACCATGACTGATAGGTGAGACTGTTCTGATTCAGCAGCACTTCAGGTTTATAAGCTCTGATGCAGATTGATTAAGAGTTTGGAGAAGCAGAGAGCACAGCCCACACAGCATCTAAGTATACACAGTCCTCTTGTAAGTACAGGGAAAATCATGTTTTATTTGGGATTTCCATGTTGTCACAAGGAGTCTTCCTAACACATAAACCAACTACAGTATCATGTGTTACTAGTAAGACCATCAATACTGGTCAGATTTCATCTGCAGTTTCATCCCCATCCCCCCTTCTTCTGTAAGTGTCAAACTTACTTTAAAGCCACTATGAATGAAACTGATGGTATTTGTCTTTGTTTCTCCCTCTCCTCTTTTTTCCCTGGAAAAAAAGTTTTTAAGATATTGGTGGATTTTTTTTCTTTTACTAATGCTGTGGAGAAGTAAAACAGATTTGGTTTCAAAAGGCAATGGTAGCACAATACCAAAGCAAAGCCTTTGTGGGAGTGGAGAGCTTTTGAAGGCAAAGCAGCAAGCCCTCCAGCTAATTAAGTGCCTTTGAATAGGCGAACAAAGGAAGCTGGTGATGAATCTGGATTACAGAGAGCAATAAGGCCGAGCCTAGAGTCTGACCTCTCCACAGATGTAAAAACATCTTCTTGAATGGTCATTTCTGAATTCCTATTTATCTGTGCACTTGCAACTGCGTTGTTACCTTTCCCAAGACTGGAGATTCTCCCTGTGTTCAAGAGGCTGAAAGGAGCTTGACTGTTACTGTCAGACTGGCATCTTGTCCCTTCTCCTCCCCTGTGAATACATACTGAAAGATGAGTTTTGGAAAGTAAGGAATAAACTTGGGAAAGGAACAGGGTGCTTGGCCTCAACATGCCAACAGCAACGCAGCGTTTTCAGAACAGTAATCAAGATAAAATCTGGGTTCACATCTGACCTTCTTCGCCTATTGCTTTTCTTGCAGTGTGTTTTAAATCACCTGTATTGTCATCATCTCTCAGGTTATAGGTGTTCCAAAGCATTTCCCTGCTATGGTCTAGTCCTTGTAGCCATGTCTTAACCTTCCCAGTTCTTTGGCTTGTATTTAAAGATGTTTCCAGACACTGATATTTCTAGCAGCTCTGCCTAGTGCACTCATCATTCCTTCCAGTTTAGCCATCTGTTGTGCTCAAAGTGCTTTTGGACACCACATAGCACATCATTATGGGGAGCAGTCTGCAGAGGAGAAGCTTGTAAATAGACCAGACCCTTCTGAACACCACGTGGGGATCATCCTCCCCAACCTCACCATCACCCTCCTTTGGATCTGAAATTAATATGAACACTAAACCAAAGCTGCAGCACCTTCCTCAGTCCAGACAGGTCTTTCCCTTAGTTATGACCTGTTTAATAAAATGGAAGATGTTTTGCCAGCAATTTAACACTTGGGACATATATGGGAATATATGGACATATATGGGAATCTTACACTGGACAAAAATGTCCATTTGGAAAGAAAGAAAGAGACACGGAAGGTGCTATAAACACCCGAAAAGGGTGCTGGAAGGTGAAGACAGTCTTTGTTACCTGCAGGACTATGAAGCGATGGTGGAGGGAGGGCTTATGTATTGTCCAGGGTTTTGGTGGTGAAAGACAAGAGGAAGGAGTACTCTTGTGCTGTGAACATGTGGATGGAAATGTGACTTCTCCTAGATTTCATTAAGGCATTGCATTTCAGCCTGACAAGATGCTTTAACAGGTTCCCTGGTGCCCGGGACACAAGCTGTGTGGCAGTGTTGTAGCCCCCAGCTCTGTATGGGGAGAGCAGAGCAGAGTGTGCATCACACAGAAGTTCTACATTAACCCAAAAAAACCCTCTCTTGCTTCTGTGGTTTTGAGTTTTAAGCAACAGACAGTTGTTTCCTTCTGCTCTGCAGTGCACGGTGGGAGAGGAACTCCTCTACAGTGGTGATATCATGCTAAAAAGTGTGTGATTCATTTGATGTGAAACTATATTCTGGTACCCATTTGAACCAAAACCACTCTGATCCTGACAGCCTGGGTGGGCAGTTTCTCTTGGGTTTTCTAGGCAGCTTGGTAGCCGTATTCACAAGTTCCCCTGGGCTAAACATCATCTGAATCAGGCCCCAGCTGCAGGTTTTCTTGCTTTCTTTTTTCCCGAGGAACCTCTTCTGTTTCTTTGTTACCACAAAAAACCCAAATCCATCCATATGCACAAATCTTTACATTAATAAGAGTTGAGCAAAAGGGTTTGAACATATTTTTTCCTCAACTGTGCCCTTAGATGCAATGAAGCTATAAACAAGCAAGGAATCTAGGGGAAGACTCAGTGACCTTCGCACTGTTTGGCTTCATAATGAATGCCATAACTTCCTTCTTGTGTATCATTCTTAAAAATAACAACATGAACAGTGGTTGCTGATGGGCAAAACATGCTACTTGCATCCTCATTTACAATTAGTGCACCCATAATTCTTATATTAAAAAGGTGCGTTCATGGCATAGTCTCCTGCTGAATAGCAATGAGGAAATGGTTTCTATAACCCTATTGTATACCCAACTTGTTTCATCTGTGCTGTTTTAATTAATATCCCATTAATACCCATTAATAATATATATATACCCAATAATATACCCATTAATATCAGAACATCTTAATTCCACTTTTCCCCCACATTTGTGGAAGATAAGTTTTTTGTTGTCTGTGTTTCCAGTATCTTTCCTAGTAAATGACAGTTTTGGGGGCACTTATTTTGAACTAAAGCAGGCTGGCTTTCAGTAAATGTGCCCCCAAACCATGCCCTTCTTACTGCCTCAAATGTGATGCTTACATTAACAACTGCCTTTAATACTTTTTGCAGCGATACCGTGAAAGCACCGTTTGTACCCGTGAATTTGGGGGTGGCATCTACCTGGTATTGTCTTGTAGCAGCCTAAAATCACATCTGCATTTCCACCAGGCAGAAACAGTTACAGGACCAAAGCCTAATTTAACAATTAGACTAAAAAGCAAACAGACAAATAAGGGAGTCCCATAGATGCTGTTAACCCGTGTGCCTGGCGCCGTTCTGCAGGGTGGGGTGGCTGGAGCAGCCTACTGTGTCCTCCTGCTTTCAGTCATTCTGCCTCTCTGCAGTGAAGGCTGCGCACCAAGTAAGAGTACAAACATGTTTTCTTTCAGATGCAATACCTCGAAATAACTTTCCTGGTAAAATGAACTCAGTCTCTGTTTTTTCTTCTTCTTCTCTTTGGGCATTTTGGAGAAATTTCAGCATGTGGGTGGGGGAAAACAAAGCCACAGCTGTAAACAGGAACTGATATTGTCTCCATGTCTGAATGGGGAGAGAAACTGAACTGGCCTTGGTGGTTCCCTCGTGCATCTGTGAGTCTGGAAACACTGGGATGATTCACAGTTTGCTGGTTAATACAGGAGCAAGCAAAATGGTGTGAATTAACGGCCATTACAGAGCTGTGCTGGATGGCAAATATCCCCCTAGAACAAATGATGTTTCACAGAGACTGCTTAGAGAAAGAGGTAATGGGTCTTAAATACAAATTAGAAGCAGCCCCATCAAAGCTGTTAACATTAAGGTTTGAAAGCCAAACACTATCATGAGCTGTCTTCAAAACTGTACATTTAGGAAGTGTATCAGTCTGGCATGCTGGCTGTGTAATATTTCTTTCTTGAGCACTTTGTACTATTTCAAGCAGCCAGCACTAATAATTGATAGAAATCCACAATCAGAATATAGCATCTCAGGGCTTTGAAGGATAATCACTTTATTGCATATCTGGTTTAATTTTTGATAGCATACAGAAAGGCAAATACTACCATTATCAGTATGTAATTCTTAAAAAGCACTACTGTTGACAAAAGTAATCCTATATTACAATTTAACCCTTTTCATATGGGAATGTTAAAAGAAGAAGATAAAAAATTGCATTACTGTAACATAAATAATATTCTCTATAAAACCCACAAAATTATTTAACATTTCTTATTGAAGTGATACCTTAGATCAGTGTCAGACAGACACAGATGTGCATGCAGGTTATGGACAAGCTGTGCCAAGCTATTTTTCCCTCTTACAGAATTGATGAGAGACTCACAGAGGGTAAGCCCTGTAAGGCAGACAAAATAGTATAATATCCTAGTCTAGCCAAGTAATAGCTTGATCTTGTAAGGATTCAAACACACGCACCTAAATTTGTGCAGTGGGAGGTCATTGTAGGACAATGACAGGATTATTTCTGAGAGCAGAGTGAATCATGTATGTGCACAGTCTGTATGCTCAAGAAAAACTAAAGGTGGAGGAGCAGGATGCAGCAAAGGGCACAGTTGTCATTGGCAATGGCATATTAGTGCAAAAAGAGAGAGTTGGAAGCACTTGTTCCTATATCAGCTCCAGTTTACATTTGGATTCTTTTTGGCTTTTTGGTTTTGTTTTTCCTGGGAGTTAGTACCAGCAGTTTGTACACAAGCCAAACTCTGAATAAGTTATATTTTCATCAGTCCAGTGATTATTTGCAGTCCTCTGGCATTTGGTTTCTTTTTTGCAGTCATGGGTTGTGAAAAGCATTTGCCCCTTGCAGGAAGAAAAGCTGCCCCCTCGTCTCAGGCATGGCAATAATGAAAGCGAATGGGGAAAAACGAGTTCTTAACAAAGACTTTTGTGACTGTTTCTTCCCTCTCCAGAAAGATGAGGACATGTTATCCTGGGATAGCAGCAGTATGTATCCCTGTCCTACACAAACCCATTTCTTTCCCTAATTAAATACTCAGGGCTTTTGGAAGCTTCTCTTTGCATAATAAATGTCTTTAATATTTCCTTTACTCTCAGGCATTATTAAGTATAAACTGTTACCGTACTGGATTGAAGGGTAGTTTACATGGCACTTGTATTTGGATAGTCTGCTTTCTTTTACCATTGCTCCGAAGGGTATGTTTAAGCAATGAATGGGTAATCATATGAGCATTAATTTTTGTTTCACACAGCCCCCTTTTCCCCTCCTTTCTGGCTCCGTCAGTACACTTTCCACGTCAGCATTTTAGTTTTCTAAGTAGAAATGTGGCATTTAGCAGAATAGATGTATAACAAGAATGAGGTACTTTTTTCTCCTCTTTTTCTTCTCCCAAGAGATACCCTGTGACTTCCTCTATTAGTCCATTAATCGCCGTAGCTCAAAATTCAGTCTGATCAAAGGAGCAGAACGAGGTTGAAAAGTGCAGATTCTGGCAATTGACTTGACTGTTTAGATTCCCTGCTGAGCTCATTTAGAGCTGGAATTAAGCTATTCCTGCCTTTTCGTCCCTGCCTTGGTAATAGTGCTGTGCCTCATGCCACACAGGGAAGTGCCGAAGGCAGCGCAGCCATTCCCACCACCCGGACTCAACTTGCACCAGGGAGCAGCCTCCAGGATCTAAAACACCGAGTCTTTCTGTGCCAGGAGAAAGCTGAGTAATCTTGTCTTAGTTTGATAAGAAGGTCCGTGTTTAGATTGCATTAGTCGACTGCAGGAAAAGTGGAGAACCGGTTAACTGAAGGTGCCAGAGTGAATACCGATGGTTCTGTGGCTCTGTTTAGGTTGGTTGAACGTGTTGTGAGTGGGAAGGAAAGAATTAAAACCAAAAAGTAAAGGGGAAATTCGTAAACAACATGAAGTTTCTTGTAAAAGTTTTCTTCACGGTGTAATGACTCACTTGAGGAATACAGTTGGTTTTAATGCCTATTTATATGTGCAGTTAGAACTGGTGCTGCTTTCTCTCATTAATTGTCTTGTTGGGTCTTGTTTGCTTAAGGCAAAAATGCAGACTGCCCATACCTGTGTTGTTCGCTGCAGATTAACATCTGATTTTGCAATCCTACACATCTCCTATTGCTGCAACCAGGACTTACAAGTTCTCCAGGAATAGCGTCGGGCTCTTGATGTCAGTTGTGATTCTGCAGGTCCCCAAAGCGTGCTAATATGTCTCAGACTGAGGTAGACTCATTTGATGCGCAGGTTCATATCTCATTAAAGTGAAATATTGTTAGTGAAATGTGAATGGCATTCTATTATCAGAAAATATTATGTGTTTAATGGCTTAAGAGTGCTTAAGGTCAGCAAGAAGAGAGAAATACTGGTAATATCACCATAGACTGTGTGGTGGTCCCGAAATAGGGGTAAATCTTTAACTGGAAAAAGTTTTGCTAGACATGTTGCTGTTATCCTGTTGGTGTTTTAGGACTTTGTCTAAATCCCCAACATTTATTTATGTTGTATTTTACTTTAAAAAATGCCATTTAGTAAAAACTGTTTTTATTAAGAAAAAACGTTTTCAGTGAGGGGGAAACAGACAAATCCATTTTGTGCCCACTCCAGAGCCTGAGCCTCCTATTCCTACATAGGTGGCATATATCTATATGGCTATAAATTTTAATTCTAAAAAGAACTGTGACCTTTATCAGGGACCCTATGTGGAGTAAGATTAGAAATGAACTCATGACTTAGGTGTACAGCTCCATTATAGGTTGACACTATATAAAAGTACTGTGCTTTAGCTTACAAAGGTTTCCTCTTACTTTACTTTTTCTTACTTTAAAAAGCCTTTGCCAGTATGGAAAGCTAAAATCTTGCTCACTCTGATTTCTTTTTTAGTCTACTTATGATAACAGTATTGAGGCTTTTCATAAGATGAAACACTCTCTAGCTGCATTTAAAATACATGGGTTTGCCTATTTCTGCCTTACTGAAGTTAGAGGGAAGGTACCCACCGGCCGTCTAGGTTACTGTGGAACTGAACTGAAAGTAAAGTTGAATTGTACTCTGTTCTCCTCACAGAGCCTATTTTCTCCTTCTAACTGGGTACTAAAAGGCTTTTTACTGCTGCACTAACATTTTCCAAATAAAACGTTTTTGCCAGTTTCTGAAGAAAGAGAAGAACAAGTACGTCCTTAGACATGCTGGAAGGAGTCCTGCCCCATGGATTATAAACTGAAACAGCTGGCAAGAAGAAGGAATTAAAGTAATCCCTGACATTAGGAACATGGAAATTAGATGACCTGTATATGCCCTGTGTGAGTTTCTAACCCAGTTGCATATGGGCCCCCCCTTTATTGCTGCACCTTTATGGTGCAGAAAACAGAAGTGCAGCTATTCAGCTGGGAAACTGGAACACATGCTTGAGAATATCATGGACTTTAAATGCATTGTATTTTTAACAGTAGCTCGTGATTAGAATGACAGGAAGGAAATGAGCAGAAAACATCCTATTCTATCTCTATATAAAATCTTGCTTGTGAAAGATACAGTTACCACCATAATGATTGGACGCTAATTGATTCATTGTGCTGGGAGACAAGTGCTGAGTGGAGGAGCCAGCGGGGTCATTTTGTTGCTCCAGCTCCAGTTGGGTTGTTTGCTGAGGAAGGGCAGGAGAGGGTTATAAAGCTGCTGCCACTACATTCAGCGCATGTTTTTCTCAGAAGAGAAGAGCCACCGCCAGCCAAGATCTCTTTCCTTTGGAAACTGTGGCTGGGAAGGGCCCCTTTGGCTCAGCAGACAAAGTGGGCAGGCAGACAGCCCCTTTCCTGAATCCCAGGCAGGCACCAGACGGCTGAAGGAAGAGAGGCACCAGGCTGAATTAGATTGCCTCCTGCTTTGGACAGTAAGGCAGAAGCAGGCTTAATTGCTTTGCAGCTGTTCATTTTTTCCCTTTCTCCCTCCCCAGCCCTCCTCTCCCTCCTCCCCACTGACCCCAGTGCAGCCACAGCTCTTACCCCAAGGAAACCTCCCCAGCTTGCAGAGATGTGTCAAGGGTTTCTGGACTCCTTTTATCAGCCTTGATATCCTCCCCTCAAGTCCAGCAGCAGACGAGAAGAGAAAGGAAAGCATTAAGGAAAGAAAGAAGACTCTTTGGTGTAACCCAGTGATTTATGCTTTTGTCCCGGGTTAGTTGTACACTGCTGCTTGTGGCAAGGGGCAGGCTGGGACAGGGCACTGATGGGCAGATGCCTTGGGTGGTGTCACAGGGTGTCATTGCTGGCATCCCGTTGGAGTGGACAAACACAAGGAGCCCCCTGCGATGTGGCACTCCCCGCAGCAGGATTTACGAGACATCCGAGATTTCCTCTTCGGAGCTGTGATACCGGTTACGGAGCTGCTGCCAGGCAGCGTCAATGTCAGCTGGGGGTGATCTGCTGGTGCTCTCACTGGTAAAGGAGTCTCGACACTGAGATGTTCTTGACCTGACTATTAAAGGGAAGGCTTTTATGAACTCGGATTGCTTGCAGGGTTCTTCAGCCCTTTAGAAACGGGCTCATGCCAGACTCACAGATTTGCATGTATCTCATCATCCCAAACTGTCTGAACCTCATGTTTGTTCAGGAAATGGTTTGTTTTCCTAATTGCTCTGACTCCAATCCTGGATTTAAAGACCCAAAACCGTGTTTTCATGCCCTAGCACCGAGGCCGCTGTCAGCCTTCAGCTCACCTGCTTTAGAGAGGGGCTTTGCTGTGCTGTGGTTTAGCCAGCCTTCCTGGGTCTGTTCACCTCCAGCAGCAATGTCAAGCTAACCCAGTTTTGCAGCTGGTATCAAGCGCCAGAGGCAAGCTTTGTACATGTCTCTTTAATTCCTGCACTTGTAGAATTTGGTGTACATTCTCCCTCCGGTTCCACTGACTCACACAGTCCTTGGGGGTGGAGGCAGGGGGAGAACAAGAAGGCTATAACCCAGGTCTCATTTACTCATCTGGTAAAGCCAGTTGTCAGTGAGCCTTCCCCCTCTCTGTCCACAAAGATTATCCCTCTCAGGAGTCTGTTTGGCCTCACAGTTACAATTATGGCATCAGTAGTTTCGTACTTGGCTGTTCTCCTGGGCCAACTGCAGATCCTCTCTCAGAGTGTGGTGTCTGGGTGAGAGCATTAAACATGGAATGCCCGGTGAGCCAACAGTGTGAGGCAAGGCACACAGCCCAGTGTTGTTTGGGAGCACGGGCTGTCATGGCATGCTGCTCTATTGATATGGGACATGTTTGCTGCTTATGTTCTATGGTATCCTTTACAGCATAACAGGTAACCAGTGCAGATTTGTAAGGCACAGAACTATAATGGGGATCTTGGCTCAGGGCCACTGGAGAGATGGAGGGTGTCATTCCTGGAAAGGTGCATGGGTACCAGGTGCTTTGGTGGTTAGAGGCATTTGTGTCTGTAAGAAATGGATTTAGAGGAAAGGTACAGTAGCATGTAAGTGACTATTTTCCCTATTCTGTTCAACATGCAGCCTTACAAGAGCTCTGCTGGTTAGATCTGAATTAAAACCGGCTCCACAAGGTACAAAGGCTCTCGAGCCTCATTGCCAAGACCGGAAATCCATTGTGGCGTCCTGATTAGTGCTGGTGAAATCGGAAACCTTTCTCAGGGCAGATAACAATCTCACAAATGAAAATATAACCTGTTAATCCTGAATTTAACAAGGATGGTTATGCAACTCCAGGCCAAATCCAGGATGCGTCCTATGCGTGTGCCACTTGGTCAGAAGGGATTTGCTGATAGGGAAGGGTGGGATTGTACCCTCTCCCAAAAGCATCCCCTCCTGTGGCGAGAGACAGGAGAAGGGGTGCTGGGGGGTGAGGCTCAGCATAGAAATCATGGGTCATGTGTCAAACCTGACCCCTCTGAAGCTCTCAGCTGAAGTATCTTAAGATGGGGCCTTTAATGTTCCTCCTCCTGTAAGTCCTGAAGGAAGGGGTGATCTGGCGAGACCATCCATGCTTTTGCAGTCTCATTGTAGTCCCTTTAATTACAGGTAAGAATAAGTTCTGGTTTTTTCCTATGTTAATAACCAGTTCCAGGGTATAAATAACTCTGCAATTAGAACAAAACACCTAACAATTTACCATTTGACACCTATACAATCTGCCCGAACCTTGACTGTGCAAGGAATTGTTTCTCCTGCCTGAGTATTTTAGGATTGTTTTACAATGGATGCTCCAGTCATTAAGAAGTGCCAGCCAAGGTACGTTGTGGGGCTGGGGAGCAGAGAACGAATAGCTGTGCCTGTGCTGAGGCTGTAGAGAGCTCTCATTTTGGACATGCAGCCATGGTTTGTTTGAATGCTTCTGTATATTGACCTTTGTTTGTGAAGAAAAACACAAACAATCTGGATTGCTTTATTGTAGGACCCATTAACTCCCTCAGAGACTTTGCAGTGTCTGTTAGTAAGAGCAGCACACATGCGGCCATGTACTGCAGTCTGAGCTCTGCTGTATTGGGATGTTTGCAGGCAGATGCTGTATGGCCCTTGATTTGTGCATTTGGAAGAGCCAGACTATATGTAAAACTATGTGGAAATAGGCCTGGGGACTCTAATCACACTGGCCAAGGAGATAGGGGTCATGGGGCGAGGGAAGTTCACCTCTCCTTTCAGTGGGGAGGCATGAAGTGCTGTCTCCCATTTCCAAGAGACAGTGATGTCTGATGTGGAGCCTGCAAATGGAGTTGTTTAAATATACAAGTGTGCCTAAAAATGTAAAAATAAAAGCAGTGCTATTTTAAGGCTCTAGAATCAGGGATTATAAATAGCCCAGCTGGTGTGTTACTCCTGGCTGGGTGTGCTGGTCCTAAAACATCACCACAACTGTCGCTTCCCTTTGAAACAGCTTGTTGGCTATTGACCGTGGTGGTGGAGCCTCCTCCACATTTCCATGTTCTCTTGATAAGCACAGGGCAGTGATAAGATGCTCTTCAGGCTGATGAGTCCATCACACAAGCCTCCACTGGTGGAAGCCTGTGAAGCTGGGATTCAGGGGCAGGGTGAAGGGAACCCCTCTGAGCACCTCCTCTGGGGCCAGGGCTGCTGAACCCCTGGACTAAAGGCAAACTAGTTGAGTGGTAAAGAGCTGGTTTGGGACTTGAGATGTGGGTTTAGTGCTCTCTACTGTCAGCCTGCCTCTGGGACTGGGTCATCTTCCTGCTTCCATCATTTAGGCTCCTCCTGTGGCCAGTGGAGGAGAAGATGTTTAGAAGGTAATTCCACCTCACCCTAATGTGCACCTCTGAGATATGGTGAATGGGTGAGGGAAGCCTGGACAACACACTTGAGCTTGGCCCTTGTGGGCTGGATGTACCTTTATTCTCCGTCTTTGGAAGCAGCAGCAGCTGTGCTGATCCAATATACCAAAGTCTGAAGTTGAGTGTCATTTAAGTTCCTTCAATAGCTGAATCCTTGACTTTCTGACTCTCAGAAAGCTTGTTTCTGGCTGGTTTTGCAGTGTGGTGGCTGGAAAGAACTATGTTTGATGGTGTTCTGCTGCCTTGTTACTGCAGGCATGTGGCTGGGGGACAGGTTCTTCTCTGGCAGTTGTTTCCAAGAGGAATTTTGGCTGACTCCTGCATGGAGTAATGATATGTTTATTTACAATGTATGGAGCCAGGAGACATCTCTGGGTGATAGGGAACTGGTAACTAGTAAACAACAGAAGGCAAGGTTTGCATTTGACCTGTAAGAAGGGTTGTTTTGGTCTAGAGAAAACAACTGTAAAACCAAATAATGGTGGTGCTCTAACAGGTCTGTAGTGGTGAATCTCAGGACAAGGTGCAAATGTATCTGCTAAGCCCCTGCACTGGTAAGATGGCAAAATCCAGGTTATTCTTATCGAGGGAGCTCTAAACAGCTTATACTGAGGAGGTAAAGAAAAGGGAGCTTGTTGGCTTCTGCTCTTTGTAATAGAAATGAGCCAGGAATCTCCTGGTGCAGCTGGGTCTTCCCCAGAAAGGGGGAGCTTTTGTGATGTTCTCTCAGTGGAGGAAAGCTTGCAAATAGGCAGTGTCATCATCAATAAACCCTATCAATAACATCCTGATATTTGAAGGTTTCCAAGTGTTCATGCTGAATTCTTCCTCCACAGCTTGTTTGTAACATAGAGGAGCAGCACATGATGACATGATGCTCCCTTGAGCAAAACAAGCCACTTGTATTTTATGGTGATAGAGATTATTTCCATCAAGAAATGAATGGGGACAGAAGTGGTGACAAATAAGATCTTACAGGTTCAGAACCGATAAGCTGACAGCTCCATTTTCAAACCTGGGTGTCTTGAATTAACCACCTAGAAGTATCATTTTGGCCATCCCCTGTGGGCACGTGTATTCCCTGCACTGCTGACAATCAGGGGGCTTCTTGAGAGGCCTGGACATGGGTATGGAAAGTTACAGGTCAGAAATTGAAGCACTTGCTCCAAAGTGAAGTTGTTACTTCAGTGTGAAAGCAGAGACTTCTCCCACTGCTGGCTGTGGCCAGAGTTGCTCCTGGCGGGCAATAGAAGGCCTGATTTAATGCTCCATGTCTTTTCTCTCTACCCTGAACTCTTAATTATGCCTGCATTTCAGTGCAGATTAGCAGCTGTGAGGAGCCCAAGCCCCCCTGGGCGCAACGAGTGCCCCATCCCTTTGCCTGGCCCTGGGCTGTATTTACAGATGAGCTCCGTAGCGAGGATGCGCACACACACGCACACTGTTACGGCACGAAGCAGCTCAGTTTGCTTCTTATCCCTCCTCCCCCTCGCCTTCTTCTTTCTTATAACCATTGCAAAACAGGAACAAATGAGTGTGTCGCTTTAAACCATGAAACCACTTAGTCCGTAAAGACAGATTTGGCGTCTTTGTGCTGGTAGTGACAGCCCAGCCAGCACTCCATAGTGATCCCACTGTTCTCTCTCTGCCCTGCACCCCGCCGCCGCTCCCCACCCCCTCTGAGATTTGCCTGCCTCTGTTTTTGTGGTTGGTAACCAGCAGAAGAATGGAATGGATTTAATGATTTGTTGGCTGCGGTGCTGGCGTGATTAAGTCAATAAAGCTGCAAGCTGAAAACAGTGTAGTTACAGTATATGACTTTAACCTTGTTAATGCATGTTTATGTCCTCCTGCCCACTGTATAGCTGTACGTTGCATAAAGAAGATCTGACCAATCTTTAACCCATTAAATAATTCATAAAGTGAGAGCAGACATCAGCTACTTGTGGAGGGGATCAGTACACATGGGGTCAGCAATAACTTTGGCTCCCTGGACCATATCCAGCATGTTTAAACTCTGGTGATGTCACCAGGCAAGCTTCTAACCTTAATCATTTGGATGGAAACAAAGGGAAGTTAACTGTTGACATGGCTGTCTGCAGAAGAAACATTTGCTAGTGCTCTGCAACATCTCTGCCTTGCAGGGAACGTGGATTAGCTCCAGCCTCTTGCTTCCTTAACACACTTACCTATTCCCTTAGAGCAAATGTGTCACTGGCCAAATATTCAGAGGCACGTTTCCTAGAGTCCTATTCTCTTAAGGGACAAAGACACCAAAATCCCACAGAATTTCAGGGGAATGTTGGCTGACTTAAGAAGATGATACTTAGAGGTGCCTGAATGTTTTTATCATCATGGATATCTTTTTAATCAAAGGTATCTCCTGCTGTGTAAATGACAGACACATAATGGGGATGGAAGGGGGCAGAAGCCAGGGATGCAGGAGAGGATGCTGAGTAAAGCAGGACTGTTCTCACCACAGTAAAAGCTCTCACAATGAAGCATCAAGCAGGACTTGAAGGATTCTCACCTGTAGCTACCTCAGCCAGCCTCCTATTCCTTGATTCTCCAGGTGTAGCAATGTCTGTAGTTGTTGCAGCAGCTTCTTTTGCTGGCACTTAAGGAGCAAGTCATGGGATCACAGGACGTGTTTCCAGGACATGCTGCGCTCCGCTGGTCTGTGCAGGGAGGTTAGACAGAGGCCTCAGGGGGACCATTACAACCTGGTGTAGTTTAGTGCTGTTCTGAGATGTAACCAGCTGTGGCCGGACCAGAGGAGGGATGCAGAGAAGAGGACATGACAAAGTCTTGTGTGTTGTGTGGAGCAGAAAAAGCCCTTCCACCTCTCATAGGTGAGCAGCATGAAGTGCAGTTCTGCTGCAGGTCTGTGGGTCATAACCTGAGGGCACTGTTTCAGGAGGCTGAAGATGTAACTCCTCCCACTGCCCCAGGAACTGACCCTCATCCTCCTACTCGGGGAGTAACTTCAATTCCTTTTGAGGGGAAACTGAGACAGAGAAATGAAGCAACTTGTCCATAGTCATGTGAAGAAACTATGTATGATGGAACTGGGGACCAAACCTGCTCATGTGAACCCAAGTCCATGTGGCTGGCTTTTATCCTGTGACTCAGCCACGAAACAAGCTCACCATTCAAGATCATCTCCTTTAGAGGTAGCTGGGCAGTTCACCTTTAATGATCCCATTTTCTGCGTCTCCTTCTGACAAATTGCATGCTCACAGCCTCATGAGCTAACCCTGCACAGCCCTCTAAGATGTGCATGTCTTCATGTCTAGGAGTAGTGGGGCTATTAAAAGCACCCAAGTAAAGACTCTCACATGGTTATATGGGAGCCAGATGGCTGCATCCAGCAGGGTGTATCGCAGAATCCACTACATCAGCCCAGTAGTGAGTTTTCCAGGTGCCAAAAGAGAGGCACCTTGTGCTGGAGTTTAGAGGTGGGACCTTCAGTCTGCTGTTGCCAGCATCTGCAGCCAGTGACTGGAGGGGAGACTGACCCCCAGAGCTAGAGCTGATTACCCTGAATCACTCACTTATTCACTGTTTCTTTATGGGTGTGCTAATGAAGACTCTCAAATTAATTCACCCTGCTATTTTTTTCCCCTTGGTTGATTTGGTTTTGCCATAATCCAGAGCAGCAGTCCCTGCTTAAGGGAAGATGCTCCAAATATGTGGCAAATCAAAGCTGATCTGAGTAGAAATCCCATGTTCTGTTTGCTTTGTTTTTAGCTTGGAACATCTTGTCATGCGCCTGAAAATCTTTTCTTAGTGGTCTATTGATTTCAATGCATGAACCCACATACACCTAGTGATGTTTTATTATCACTCACCCACCATAGGGTATATAGCAGCTGGTAATTTTTGTGTGCTGACTGCATTCTTTTTCTGCTTGATGGAAAGCAGAGTCGCTCCAAGCATATGCTAATGCTGAATGGGGGGGTCCCAACTTCTGACCCATAGCTAATATCCTGCAAGTCACATGAAGCTACCAAGGATTCTTGAGCCGGAGTTCGAAATGCCTGTGTTATCAGCAAATAAACACCATTAATTGCTTCTAATATGTCATGCAGTGGCTAAATGACAAGATCCTTATTAATATACGTGTATATCAGCATTTTCAGTGTGTGTGAGGGGGAGTATGAAGTGGTAAAATGATTTCAAATTAGGGGGGAGTATTTACAGGAAGGCATAAAGAACTGTCAGTTGAGGAAAGCAGCATTTTATGTTCTTGTCCCGTATGACCTTGCTCCAAGGACAAACCAGAGCTTGATGAAATGAAGCTGCAGATGGCTAGTGATCTCAACTCTGTAATAATGAAATGACACAAGAAAAAAATGAGACATCTACAGTTTGTAAATACAATCTGAATGGAAGGGGAGAAAAGGGATTTTTAAGGGGAGATTGAGTTGACTTGGTTACAGCAGTTCAGCTCTGGGTGTTTTAATAATCATTTCCATTTAAAAAAATAATGGAATCACACCTTGTTCCCCATACTCAAGGTCACCTTCATGCGTTTTCCTGCATCTTGGTTGTAAAGATTTGTTCACAAGGACTACCTAGTCACAGCCTACTTTGCATCTATTGTTTTAGCATGTTATTTATCACTGCATTTTGTTGTGTAAGTCATGGTGGTGATTTTTGGCACTTGATTGGGCAGACACTGATACAACCATTTTAGGTGTTTGTATAGGTTCATCTGTTAGGAAATAGTAAGCTTGTGAAAGGTTTAGTACTGAAAAAGTGATGTGATACTCGATGCCAGGGTGTGCTTTGTTCATGCACTCACATGGGAAATGGGGAGTATAAGCTGTTGGGTTTTGCATGTGAGCAGGTTTTCATGCAGAGTGCTTCTCAGAAGCGGTTAGGCAGGCAGCTGCTATTGAAAGTTAACAAGACATAGACATCTGCCTCTGCAAATTGACCCTTTGCATGAAAGGAAAAAGAAATACATGGAAACCTTAACTTAGAGAAATCAAGGGGTTCACTGAGAATCAGTCAGAGGAATCTGTGACTCAGAGCACCTCACTGCCATTCACAGAGCTTTTCAGGAATGGGCAGAGGACGGATTTCTCCCATTAGCTCAAGAATTCCCAATTTTCCCCTTGTTAGAATGAAATACTCACTTCTTTTTCAATCAGCTCTTTCCTGCTCTCCCTAATACAGACATTCACCAGTCAGTCATTGCCTTTCCCTGTAGCAGTTTCTTCCAGGTGTCAAGCTAACCCAGCTCCTTTTGAATCTCATCGACACCTCTGAGAGCATGCCTTGACATAACACAAGGATTACTTGAGTCAAACCACTTTATAGATAGGAGATGTTGTAGTTTGTCATCACAGCTAGCACAACCTTGTAGAGACAGGCAGAAAGACTACCAGCTGAAATTGGGTGAGCTAAATACAGTTTTAGATTATCTCATTGAATTTATAGGCAAGCTGCCCTCCATGGGAACGAAAGCACTGTGTCAAGGGCTGCAGAATCATCATAGCTGTACAAGCCAAATATGAATATGTTGTTCTTTGCAGAGGATTCAATTTGGGATCTTGGCTCTATGTTGTATAGACAGGTACAAAACATCTCTGCATCTTTAGGTATTTAAACAGATAGTTTATGTTGAAGGATGGTGGAACAAAGCTGTTGTCTGGGCTGCCTTTGCCTATGGCCTTGCAGTTCCTCTGGGCCAAAGGATCTCTTTGTAGGGGAGCTCCTGTTGCTGGAATCTTGCTCGTACCTCTTTACAAGCACCACAGGCCCCGGGAGGTTGTGTGTGTCTGTGATCCACCAACTCTTCCGTCCAGGTTGTGCCTCAGGCTCCTGGCTGCTCCCAAAGACATTTGCTATGTTCTTTCTAACAACACGGTGCTGGTAGCAGCATCACAGCTTGATTTCAACCTGCCTGCTGAAGGATGCGTTTTCATCCAAGAGAAGAAATCACTGTTGCAATAATTCACTCTGGATTTTCTGTTGTTCTGTTGCTCTGATTGCTTCTGCTCTTTAACGTCATGTTTTGATGGATGAAAACAGCTCTGAAGATACTGGTAGAGTCTTTGCATGAAAACTGTATCTAATTTGATTAGTGTTTTTAAGACAGGAAGTGGACTCAGTTTCCATCTTATTAAAATTCTGGGTGCATTTTTAGAAGCACTTTGGATACTTCGATGGGATTTTGTTTTGTTTTGGACAACGTTCAATATAATGAGCAGCTATAGGGAAATTAGTGTTCCATCTGCTTTGCTTGAAGGGAGGAGACCCTGACACAGTCAGTAGGCAAGTGAAGTGATGTTGTCATTGCTTCTAGCACAGGACTAGCTTTGAAGAAAGCTGTACATGCTAGTGCTGTATGAAAAGAAAGACAAACTTTAAAGAACTTTGGTTTTAGAAACAGAACCATAGCCTCATAGATCACTTGCAGTCTTCAAACAAAGCCTTTTCCTGACTGACAGCCCCCAAGATAAGCTTAGAAACTTGAGGCTGGTAGTATTTCACATGCTTGTATATCAAGTAAATGGGTGAAAGATGGTTAAAAAAAGATCCATTGAGCAGCAGAGTTTGTTTTATCGATGTTCATACATTGGGCTAAAACAAACATGCAAACAAACAGAAAGCTTTGGAGCCTTTCTGAACTGAAAGGCTGTTTTATCTTGAAGAGCATCTCTGAATTGTGAGCAGAATAGAGAAGAGAAGACAAGGAGCATAGGCAAGAAGCATAGGTAACCCCAGACTTCTGTGTGAAGTGGATGATCATGGCATCCCACAGACATTGCAATCCTGACTGGGTTGACACCATCATTCTGCCAGACCATGACCCTGGATTTTGTTGGCTCTGTTTGTATGCATTGGCCAGACAGATTCACCATCTTAGTATCTACTTGGATTAACAGCTGTGGAGGCAATGATCCTCCTTTGTAAAGGTGGTTTTCTATGGGGCTGCACAAGGTTGCTAGACATCAGGAGTCTAGGTCTGGCTTCTCTGTAGACCTAAACACGAAACTCTTATACTGTGAAATTCTATGGGTGAGGCAACTTTAATGCTCCTAATGTTTTAATTGCTTAGTTTGTAGCATTTGTAGAGTCATTGCACCTAGGAGCCCTAGACAGGGACTTCAAAGGAAGGTGTTGCCCAGGCATCTACCAAGTAGATGCAACACCTACTCGACAGGAGACCATGCAGGCAGGCAGGAGCTCAGGGAGATGCAGAGGCATTAGGTTGAAACCAGCATTTGCATTTCCTCAGCAGAGTACAGAACTCCCTGTATGTAACAGATGTTCTTCAAACACAGAACAAAACTGGGTTAATGAAACTTCACCCCACCCCTAGAGAGCAGCTGCCCCTCCTGGGGATACAGACCCACTTCAAGTCCCTGGCTGAGCACATCAGTAGTACGAGCTCTTGTCAAGTCCAGGGCTGTGTTTTTCCTCTCTTATTCTTTATTTGCTCATTTGTTACTGTGATGTCTTGGTAAACACTTCAAGTGTGTTATCTTTGGTTACCAACAAAAATAGATGGAAAAAGCAATTTGTCCCTTTCTTATATTTCTAGCTTGAAATATAGTCTATATTTCTTATATTTCATCTCCCTTGAGCAAATCATTTCCTTCAGTCTTCCCCTTTTATGCCAGGGTGCTGTGGCTCATCTCAACCCTTCTGGTTTAAGCTCTATAATGACTGGATTCAGACTGAATGCCCCATTGAAAGTGGAGGGAAGATTTCTCAAATCAGCACTGTCTTTTGGAATGGAATCCATGTTTCACATGCAGGTACTATAGGCACTTTTAATTAGACGTGTGTCTGTTCTTCCACTGCAGCTAATACTTTCAGTTAGGAAATGCAGCTCTTCCCTGGCTCTACAAATATCTGCTGAAATGTGCAGAGCTGCCTGTCTCTCTCTCAGTAACCTTGCTGTGACCTGGTTATCTGTTAGAACCACAAAGAATTCAGTCTCTAATTAGTCCATCTGTTAACTATTGAAATTCATGGCTTAGTTTTATTGTCTGTGTCTGTAACATAATGCTGAATGGTCTCACCTGGCAGCTTATTTCTTATAAGGCAAACGTGCCTTTCCAAGAGCCATTTTGGTGCAGATAACTGTCTTTTCAGCGTTGGACAAATGACTCTATATAGCAGCCTGCAGGCCCCCTCATGCCCTCACTGAAATAAATTGTACATCTCCAACAGCTCTGGGCTTAAGTCAATACAATTTAACATGTATATTTCTTTGTTATATTCTTTGGATTTACACCGTAAGAGCAGATGGGAAAGTTTAATAATGATAAATGAGTTTAGTTTTTTCACATACCCCTAAAAAACAATGAATGCTCTTTATTAAAGATCAGAAGGAATTTTACAGACTTGCCAAAGAGTGATTAAAGCTCCAGCTCAGATCCTCAGAAAGTCTTGCTTTTAAACTCTTTTTGGACTGTTTGTTAATGAGGATTCAGAGGAATTAGAGGCCATAAATTTCTTCATTCTCGCTTAAGTGAAGCCACAAAGTGATTGCTGGGTTTATAACTAAGTGCTGAGGACTGGAGTTTATCAACAGAACTATTCATCTCCCTGCTTATTTACTGCAGTTGTGCATCTTGTACATAATCAGATGATGGGGCTGGGCAGGTCAAGCCTGTGAGTGGATGTTTAGAAGGATGTAGATTCATAAATGTACATGGCAGGTTGCAGTGGGACTCTTTGCACATTAAGTGGTTGCCTGAGTGTTTTATTGGGCCAGACCCATGCGCACTGCAGCTGGGTGCAGTGATCTGCAAATGGGTTTGCCTAGCCTGGACAGCCTCCCATCAGTCACCAGCTGGGATGAACTGGTTTCACTGGGCTTTCACAATGACAGCCAGTGGCTGGATACTGACACAAACAGTATATGTTCCTTCAAACCTGGAACCTGATTCTTTTCTGCTTTGCCCTCAAAAGTAGTTCATGAGATACTAAGTCAAAACCAGGAAGTTAACCCCGAGTGCCTTTCTGAACAAACCCTGACGTATTTGAAAGCCCAGGGAGTGCTGCAGGAGGTCCAGACCTGCTGTGTGACACTTTCCTTAGCAATGTAAACCCCTGCTCTCCAATTCTAGGGCTGTGTGGTGTGCTGTTAGCGATTCTGCCCATTTGATGTTTTAATATAAGAGTCTTTTTTTGAGGGAAAAAGGGCAAAAAAAACTGATACCTACATGCAAACACTTTTTTGAAGTTAAAAAACAAGAATCCCCGTGGCCATGTATGCCCTGCAGTTTAGCTTACAGTGGGCTCAGATGCAGGAGCCTTTGGATGTGAACACACACTTCCATCATTCCCAGCTCCAGCACTAGAATCCTCCTCTCTTTGCTGTCTTCCTGGATTTTAAAGTGAGATAGCCCAAACTATAGACCAGTTAAGATGATGGCTTGTGTGGCTTGGCCTTACTGTGGGAAGGAAAGTGATTTTTCTTAGGGAGTGATGAAAAGGGAAAATGTTTAAAGTTCATTAACCTTTGGTTCAGATAGCAGTGTCCTTTAGACTACACCAGAGCTATTCTTAGTCATGACGTTTAAGTAGTTACTTCTTATTGTAAGAGAATACAGTAGTTCCCACTAGTGGTGGAAAGGGAGAACTTTTTCTTTTCTCTCTTTTTTCCCCCTTTTTTTTTGGCTTAACCTAAATGTGAACTGTAGAAGGCAAGATTTTTAATTCATTCTTTGTCTTCCCATCTACACTATTTTGTCCTAATTTCCCCAAAAGCAAAATGTATATCTATAGATTGTTCCTTTAGTGGCTAATTATGTGTTATACAACTTTGCTCTGAAAAACTCAGCAACCCATTCGGTGTATTTGCAAATGAACTTCACTGATTGTCATTATTGCTATAGGGTGCCTGCAGAAAATCCCATATAATTAAGCCGTTGTACTGCCGCAGCACAAGAGCCACAATTAGTAATGTGATTTACACTTCTTTACCCTTAATAATATGGAAAAATCGACATTATTTTCTTGATGATGTTTAGGAGAAATTAGAATGAGGTGGACATGATTAGGAAAAGAGACGTTAATGTTATGACTTGTTAATGCAATAGCTCTGAGCAAGACATCAGGATGATTGTCCTTGCACTAAACTCATTTGCTTCAGTAAGCACAGACCCTCTGCACGCAACAAGACAAGTTTGGAGGAAATTGGATAGATGGCAGGATTTTGGTGGCATGAACATTTCAGTCCCTTTCATGTGCAGAGTACACAAACTGAATCCCTCCACTTTCAAATATTCCCCTAGAGGCAATCTGCATTATTCAAAGCTTAACTATGGCTGCAGAATCCTGTCTGACATGAAAGCAGAGTGCTAGCTTTACATGAACTTTCATATTTACATCTGTAGTAAATCATATTTACTTTTCCCCTCCCCTCCCTCTTTTTCTGTGGGAGAGAGGAGGTAAAATGGGTAGGAGGGAAGGGGGAGGAGGAGAGATGTCCAGCAGAATTGTAAGCAAAGCACCAGTAATAAAGACTAGTCTTATGAGACTGCCCATGAATAGGAATGATAATGAGAGCAGTGATGAGCTGCAGGTCTGTGTCTTTTAGTAAATTATCTAGCAGGCATTTACATTTCATCAATTGTAGTTTTGCATAATAGACAGAAGTGCTACAACAAAGGGAGGCACCATAAAAATGAGTCATTTCAGTGACCTTCTCGGTAATCAGTCTCACAAAGAATATCTTGTAAGGAGTTGGGTGATTCCTCATAGTGAAGCTGCTGTGGAAAGGTGCCCCGGGCCCAAGAAGCTTGCCTGGTGACAAATGCCTTCCAAGGCTTTCTTATGGCCATTCTGAAACACAGCTCGTATCCTGTTTTCCCCATCTGAGCATGCTTCTAATTGTCAGATGTCAAAAGGCAACAACGATTTTCTTCTTGCTTATCTCCTGATAACATTGATTCTCAAACAAAGGATGTGGGCTTCCATTCCGAAAACAAAGGAAGCATGGCCCAGCTAAGGATGCTGGATATAATATACAAACTTCTCCCTGCCAATAATAACAAAAGATCATAAATAATGCAGATGCTGGATGTGAAAATGGAGAAAGGGGAATACACTGGTACTGCTGTTCCTGGGTACAGTGCTCACAGGATCTTGTCTTCAGTCAGGCCTTGACTTCTTCCCTAGTTTTCCATTTGTATTGCCCTGACTACCTGCCAGCTCCAAAGCCTGACCATTCTCCTGTCCTTTCACAATTGGCTATCCTTGTTTGTCCACTCATGGAACACTTAATTCCAGGCCCATCTCTTCTTTCTTCCTTTCTTGGTCCCTGGTCTGAGGACACCTTTTTCCCTCTTCTGCCTTTGGTTTGCTGTTTTCTTTCCCTGTAGGCTTCTCCTTTACATTCAACTGCCAAATCCTACCCTCATGCAACTCTTCTTTCCTTTTTTCTTTCAGTGTAACAGTTGGGGAACTGGTGGGAAATGTGACGCTTTACTCACATCCCTTCTGCCAGCCAGGCTGCCATGTGACTCCAGTAATGGTAGTGAATCAGTCCTGTAGCCTTGGGCTAGTCACAAAGGATTTTGGATTAACTTCTTTTGCTTCTCTCACTCCTTGTGCTGATCCTCAGAAGTCAGAGCAGTCACCTGCCCCTCACTGTCCTCGCCATGACATGCAGGTCCATGTGAAGGCACAAGGTGTTTTGGCCTTGGGACAGCCAAAGACCTGAGAGAGGGCATCAGCAGAGAGGTTAAGGGCTTCTGTTGTTATCTCCCTGATGAGATTCATTTTCTTGTTTCATCTTTCTTGGCAGGATCAAAACCCAGGGATTGTTGCCAGACTTCAGGAGCCAGGCTCCATCCCAGGCGGAGGCTCTGTGCCGGCACCAGCCACAGTGAATGGGTACACGATGAGGAACCATCTACTGAAGCAGCAAATAATTAAACGGCAGCTGATGCAGGTATGATGCCGGGTGCCTCTGTGGGCTGCTCTGCTGTCCACCTCACTGGGAAGGACAGGACTAACTGTCCTAACAGGAATGGGGAAATCACCAGTCAGCAAGCACAGAGGAGTGACCCTGGAGCTGCTGGCTTGAGTCAGACTAGGGCTGAGTCCAGGATGTCATGCCCAAAGGAAGCCAAGGCCAAGTGCTGCTCAGCAAGTCCAAGTGCAGATCTGCCCACTAATGTGCAAGGGAAGGATTCAGTCACCTCTGTATCATTGCCGTCATCCTTGGTCAGCCACGGAGCTGGGAGGGAAGATGCAGAGAAGGAGAGTGAGTCAGCCCCAGGAGAGATGTCCTCCACATTGTATTGCTTTTCTCTCTGGTTCCCTTGGGCTTTACCAGAGCAGATGTTAGACTTCAGTTTGTCCTGGACTTGACCGGTCTCTCTAGCAACAGAAGTCCCTGTATGAGTTTGTAACGTACTGTGAGCAGAGGTAGTGGAATCCCACAGACAAGCTGGATGGTGCAGCACTGAACATGTGCCTCTGATTTCTGAGCGTGCTGCATTTTTCCCCTTCAAAGAAGTGAGGAGTCTCATTTCTTTGGATGGGAAATGAGATGAGAAGTGGCTCAGTAAAACCCTCAACCTTTTGTCCCTGGATTGAGTACTTCACAGGGTGCATCCAAACGTAAATACAAGAGATGCTGAGGAGATGCAGGGTTTCCTACAGCCTCTGACTGTGCTGCACTTCCTCATAAGCTGGTGACACGAGAGTCTCCCTGTTTGTCCAGCTCCCCCTGGGGCACCTGTATAGCATCAGCTGAACCCTGCGCTTCCTAATGCAGGGCTGTTGTCAGGGCACCTTTGCAAGAATAGCATGTGAGCAATTAAGACCCAGTCTAAAATGAACTGTTTGGGCTGAGTCTCATCAGAGGGAGGCGTGTGTGGTGTGTACGTACAGGAGGAGTTGTTAATGATGACGGTGGCTACGCTTCAGTTGTCTACTGCTATTCTTGCTTGTCAAGAGGATGCAACTTGAATGTTATGCCCCTTGTTTTCCAGGAAAAGCAGAGACAAAATATGCTGGGAGTAACATCTGAGCAGAGGAGTTTATTTGCAGCTCAGCAGATAAATCAGTTTCAAGGTAAGGAGGGAAATGGTGTGCGCTGAAAAGCCTTGAGGAGCTAGTGCCTAGAGTCTGATTAAATACAGGGCACTTAATGATCCTCTGTCCTGGAATAAAAAGCATTTCTCATTTTATCACATATCATGAGATTCACCCATTTCCTTGTTGCTCCAGTAATGGCTGTTACAAAGAACACAGAAAGGCCCATGTAATGAAAGAGAAGAATGGAGCAGCAGCTTGTTAAGGCTCTGCCATGTTTCCAGGGTGAACGTGTGCTCACCAGCTAACATGTCTCTTTGTCCACAGCTGTGCAGCAGCCCATGCCCACCGACTGCAGCCAGGTGATGCCAGCTCCTCCACCCAACCACCGCATGCTGCCATCTAACCCAGCCATGCTCCAGAGCACCTTGGGCTCTGGCATGGCCCCAGCCACCGCCAGCCAGAGCAGCGGGACAATGGTGATGATTCCACACAACCCTGGCAAGCAGCAGGGGATTTTTCCACCTAATTCTGACTTTAACATCCCACTGCGGCCGAGCCAGAACTCACTGGGCATGAACTCGGGGTGCCAAACAGTACACAACCACTCTGCTGCGCGGCCAGGGATGCCGATGGGAGGTTTCAGTTCTGGGTCCTTAGCAAACCACTCTGCAACTCAGCAACACTTGAGGCAGCCGGGTATGCCAAGGGTCCCTAATGTCTACCCCAACTCCTCTGCCCAGATGTGGACACCGACCACTGTGCCAAGAATGCCAAATCAAAGCCAAATGGATACCAGCATGCAGCAGTTCTCCGGTAACACTCTCTTCTCCAAACAGAACACGAGGCCAAGCGCAGCGGGTCAGCAGTTCTCCCAGCAGGCTGTAGTGCCACCTAATCAGATCGCTCCCAGCGTCCAGGTCAGGCAGATGCAGAAACTGAGCATGGGTCAGTCTGGCCAGAGCTTGAGCTCAATGAGTAATCAGACCTTAAGACACAGTTTAACCAGAGGACCGCTGCCAGCTATGAATGTTATGAAATCAATGCCACAAGGAGTGTCCAGTTTTAACCAGCTCAATCCTGCCCCGGGCCTTGGCCCATCAAGCTACTCTTCCTCAGGTCAGCCACCCGATGCCTTCAACAGGCTGAGTGCCACCGCCGAGCTGCCACAGTACGATTTTGTGTCCCAGCACAACAACTCCATCATGCCCACCAACTGCAGTGACACTGACTTCCTTGACTCTCTCATGAAGAACAGCAGCAGCAGCAATGATGAAGAGTGGTTGAACAATCTGACAATGATAGATGACATTTTGGGACAGCACGCTCAAAGCTCTGGACATGTTTAGCTCGGAGAAAAGCAGTCTCTTTGTACATAACATACGTATGGCTTTTGAACAGAACAGACAGCCTGGGAAAGCCGGCGCCTCTTTCAATACAGAATGAACAGACTCAGCCAATTCTTTGACTGCATCAAAGTTTAATGTTGGCAGTTTTTCAGATGACTGTATATATTTGAATATTTTGTAAATTATGTTTTCCTAAACCTTAAATGTAGAAGTATTTATACTTCTTTGCTGGACTGTTTGTAAATAAATCTATAGCTTAACTTTTGGTTTTATTATAGGGATTTCATTATACCTTGTTATAAATATGCAAATAATATTGTTAGTTTCAGTAATACTGTGTATTACAGCATAAACTTCTTATGTTTTTGACATAACACATGAACTAGGGGTGTCATTGCAGCCAGACTAAGCAGGAATCAAATGTGGCATCTGTTCTCCCATATCACAAGAAAAGATTGAAAAGTTGCATTAAAGAACCCATAAAATCCATAAGAAGAGACTCGTAGCTCAGGCTTGCAGCCCAATTCTGGTATGTAGGTCCTATCTGGGCTCCCAGTGCATTGCCTGCAGAGATCCTGGGCACGTTATCAGCTCAATACACTCCAGTAGGTCAATCTGACGCTGACAACGTGCTGTCATTGTCCTGCAGCGAGTGTGTGCTTGTGATGTTCCCATTGCTGACCGGCGTGTGCACGCATGGTGAGGAGGTACTGTGCTCCAAATGGGCTATACCAGAGAGGAGGCACAGGGCAGGCACTGTCCGCCCTCCCTGGTGGAAAGGTAGCTCTGGTTTGCATACCTCTGCCATGTATATTTGTCGTGTACAGGTGATTTGTTCCTGGTTTTAAGGCTTTTCATCATTTCTGTTTTAATGTGAGACTTCTCTTTTTTGGTTTTTTTTCAGAGGAAAAGTCTATAAACATTAATAGTTAATTTTTGATGTTTTTCGGTCAGCTACTATTGTCCTATGTATATTTAAGAGTCTGTTTATAAAAGATTCACTGTACTGTAAACTTCTTACAATGACTTTGTGTAATCATATTTTAATAGTCACGTCATACTTCGCAATACATTTGTAATATTACGTCAGCTTCAAGCACAGAATGTTTTTTTTTCTTCATACCATAATAAACTGCCAGGGGAAAATTGCATATACTTGATGTGTTCATTTCTCATCTATAATACTTCATACCTGTAAATATCTGGGTTAATTTGATTTGTCCAGGATGCTACAATGTCAATCTAATCATGTGTACAAATGCACGTGTGCTGTTGGTAGAAATGGGCTAGGCGAAGGATTAAACCAGGCTTTAATTTTATTTTAAGATGGGATTTCTTAGCCACACTCTCATTTTTCAATGTAATTATAGGTGAATGTGAAATTAATCTCTATTGGGGTTTATTTTTGCATAGCACCATGTTTATTTAAGCGACAGTTCTTGTTTCTAAATGCCCGTTTCAGTTGGCCCATCAGAAGACCAAGCCATGCCCAGCACGAGGTGTAGTCCCACCTTGCTCATTCAGTTATGCCTACGAGGGCAGTGTCACTCCTTTGGCACAGAAATAGTCAGAGCCAGATGTCAGCTTCTTAGGGCTGATGAAAACCTGTCAGTGTTGCCCTTTGTCCTCGGCACACTGTGAGCAAGGCAAACCTGAGGAATGGTCCTCAACGTGCTCCATGCTCCAGGCCTTGTCAGTGAGCTGTTTGGCTTCATGATGGCAAAAGCAGGTCTTCACAGTGCAAGAGGCTCTGAGGACAATGAATCCTAACTGTCTTCCCCTCGAGAATGGCACGTACTTGTGTGAAACCAGGGCCAGGAGGACGGGAGACAGTTTTCCCAGCAAAGGAAACCAACCCCACCAAACAATCGCCCACAACAGGCTGTAGACCTCAGCAAGCGTCTGAATGAGACAGAGAAGCCAGCTCACCTTCAGACAGGGGAGAAATGCCTTGAGTCCATCTGTGGCCAGGACAAAGGTGAGTTTGTTTGGCTGTGAAAACTGGCACTGCTTCAGCAGCTTTTCTGTCGTGTGCTGTGTCCTGCCAGGGAGCAGCATTGGCTGCTTTGTGGAGCTGTGGGTCTGACTGCAGCTCCGGAGCCAGCAGCACCCACCCCGCATCAGCAGCACAGCACTTGCGGTGGCAGACAAAGCTGCTGCCATGAGCTCTTCTCTAGGGTGTTAATACAAACAACAACAATTCCCTCTTCTTGTTCTTGGTTTTGTTTGTGTCAATGCATTTTTCAGTTACGCAGGATTTGGGTAACAAACACTGTGGGGGGATGTCTTCAAAAGCCAACAGTTTCCTACAGATTATATGGAAGAGTTTATCTTGTACCTACATTGGGTTACCCACTTGTTTTCACTCTGGTTTCTTTTGTCAAGGTTTTCTGCTGGTAGAGCTTTTCAGCCCTCCATATCCCAGTTCCTCATGTGTCAAGAGGGAATGATGATCCTTCCTTGCCAGAGAGGTGGTGTAAGGAATCAGGACTATATCAAGTTTGGAAGAAGAACAGGCTAAGTATTATTATTACCTTGCTGTCTCTGGTCGTACTTGTAACTGCTGATTCTTGAACATGTCTTTTGGGGAGGTGGCACATAACCAGTATGCTCTGCTTGGGTTGCAGATAAATTGCAATGATAAATTGTCTGTTTTGTTCTGCAAAAAAAATACCTATGTCTGTACATTGCCTTGCCCCTTTCTTCTCTCTGTTTAAAGTGTGAAAATGCCCTAAGTGTGATCCTGCCTTTGCTTTCACGGTCCATATCACCAAGGCAAAGAGTTGGTGAGGGAGTAAGACTACATCTGCATGGTTCTCCCATTGTACTTACTGGACTAGCAGATCATACCACAAGGCGTGTGTAGACTTACACCACAAGCAACATTCTGCTGCCTTGCACACAGTGTAAACCCAGAATAGGTCTCCTGAAGGCAGTGGTGTAGCACAGCATAAACACAAGCATAAGCATTTACACAAGCATAAGCACAAGCAGTATCTGGTGCTGTGGAAATGCAACATGGATTAGGATTTCTATAATGGTTACAAGGAATGAAGTGTCTGACAGCACTTGCTGTTGAAAGCTGTCATTTATTTCCCAAACAAGTGACGTCACCAGACTGCCCTCGTAATTATGGCCATGAAAACAGAGGCAAGGCAGTAGCTTTTTCCTCTTGGATTCTAAAATAGCATCAAATGCCCATAAAGGCTCGAATTTCCAAAGAGCTGAGCTCGCTAAAGGCCTGTCTGAAAGGTCACATAGGTAAGTCGGACTTACTATGGAAAAATTCTCTTTGTGGATTATATTAATCTAAAGCAGCCCATTTTTGACAAAAGTAAAATGGAAAAACACACTCCTATCAGAGAGCATGGAGGGAGCACCTAAGAATAGATGTCTTGGGAGCCTGGAGCAGGCAATTTCCCTGGGAAGCCCAGCCCTGACTTATGCAGAACCTAAGCTCTGTTGCTCAGTGTCTCTGCAGGATTGATTACATGTCTGTCTTAAGAAGCTTTCAACAAAGGAAGCAGCATTGATGTTGAAGCATAAGGTCAAGCTGTCCTCTTGTGTAGGGTGTTGTAAATCAGGAGCTGTGCCACTGCCTGCATCAGGGTAACCCCTGATTTACACCAGCCTGGGAGCAGGAGCCAGAGGCTGGCACCAGCCATGTGTCCTGCCCTGGTGTCCCTGTGCTGTGGGATATGGGCCACAGATGTGTGGGGTGGCCCCAGGAGAGCATCTGTTCCACACTGGCATCTGGTTGCAGGGCAGGCAAGGACAAGGGTCTCTGCCTCCTCTGCTGCTGTGCTCAGGGCAGGTGGTACACACGGACACATGGCCCTGGCACATCTGCCCTGCCATCTATTGAGGCTGAGCTCAGGGTTTGGTGCTTAATGCCAAATTAATGCCTGTTTTACTCGCTATTCCCTGCTGTATACATAGCAGATTTATTTATTGTATTTATTTTGTTTAAAGTCTGGAAGAGAGTGAGGTGCTTTAAAACCAATAAGGGTCTCTCCTGGGTAAGCTAAAACACAAGTACTGGTTGGCAGCTGCAAGAATTACTGAGAACTTAAGACTGGCTGGTCAAGAGGCCTCCTGTGTACAATCCTGCATAAAGCCAGGGAACAGCATCTTATTAAAGCAGCCAGGCTGAAAACAGTAGAGCTGTAGTTAGCTGCAGCCATTTTCTTCACTCACTCAATGGGTTTGTAGCACTTTACAGAACAACTATGCTGGTTTATACACATCTGGATCCATTTCCCGTTACGTGGCAGGTCTGGGACTCGTCTTATACCCTTGGTCTGCCAGAGGCAGCCATTTGCCTAACAAGGGCTTGGACTGTCTGCATTGGGCTGTGTGTGCTGGTGTGTGTTGGTGTTGGGCTGTCTGCATTGGGCTGTGTGTGCTGGGCTGTGTGCCCTCTGTGTAGCCAAGCACGCATGACCATGCACATGGTGGGGACACAGAGCCCAGGTTCTTTGCCCTCCTGAGCTCAGGGAATAGGGATAGTTGGACATTTCTTCTTTTTCTCGAGGTTGGCATGACACTGCTCTGGGTTACATTATGGTTGCCTGTCAATTAAAACAACACACAGCTACAGCAATGATTTGTCACCAAAAGGCCCTTTGCTGCACAGCTGGACCCTGCTGCCAGTCTCACAGGTGTCAGAGCCAGAAACCAGTGAGAAGCTCCTGGGTTTTTTGAATCACATTGGTTTTGTCCTCATCAAGGTTTATGATGCTGCAGTTTAATGTCTGAGATTTAAACAGTTTGGTTGGAGAAGAAAACAGAAAAGCCATTTTAAGCTCTAAGTCAGATTTGCATCAGAAAAGGGACATTTTAATTGTTCTGATGTTGTCTTAATCCCTTTTCAAGGAGCAAAAGGACCCGAGTGTTGACCCTGCTGGGTTCTACATCCTGGAGCTGTGCTGCTTTGACGAATAGCTGGGACAGACAAGACTGGGGCAGTGGCAGGAGGTGAGAAAGGAAAGGAAAGGGAAAGGAAAGGAAAGGAAAGGAAAGGAAAGGAAAGGAAAGGAAAGGAAAGGAAAGGAAAGGAAAGGAAAGGAAAGGAAAGGAAAGGAAAGGAAAGGAAAGGAAAGGAAAGGAAAGGAAAGGAAGGGAAAGGAAACTACCTTTCTTTTGGTGAGACTGGGTTATTTTCACTCCCTGAGGGGAATCTAGCCCAAAGCTATAAAGCTGTGAAATCTCTTTTTTTCTTTGCTGACACAGATCTGTGCTTGACTTCTGACAGCTGCAGAATCATAGAATCATAGAATAGTCGGGGTTGGAAAGGACCGTAAGATCATCAAGGTCCAACCCCCCTGTGGTAGGGACACCTCACACTAAACCATATCACCCAAGGCTCTGTTCAGCCTGGCCTCGAACACCACCAGGGATGGAGCATTCACAGCTTCCCTGGGCAACTCATTTCAGTGCCTTACCACCATCATAGTAAGGAACTTCCTCCTTATATCCAACCTGAACTTCCCCTGTTTAAGTTTGAACATGTTACCCCTTGTCCTATCACTACAGTCCCTAATGAAGATTCCCTTCCCAGCATCCTTCAGATACTGGAAGGCTGCTCTGAGGTCTCCACGCAGCCTTCTCTTCTCCAGGCTGAACAGCCCCAACTTTCTCAGCCTGTCTTCATGCGGGAGGAGCTCCAGTCCCTTGATCATCCTCATGGCCTCCTTTGGACTTTCTCTAATAGCTCCATGTCCTTCCATTGCTTGTGCCAGGCTGTGCCATCCCTCCAACACCTATCAGGATGGCTGAAGTCCCCCATGCGGACAAGGACCTGTGAGCATGAGGCTGCCCCTGTCTATAATGCACTTCATCCATAGAGTCTTTCTGTAACAGATCCCCACAGTAATGTCCCCCATTGCTATTCTCTCTTTGACCCTGCTGACTGTCCCCAGTCAGAGTTCCATACTCTCCAGCCCATCACTGACACAAATGGCTACTCCTGCTCCTCGTCTGCCTGGCCTATCTTTCCTAAAGAGCCTATGACCTTCTATTCCAATACTCCAGTCATAGGAGCCATGCCACCATGTTTCTGTGATACCAATTATATCGTATACCTGTAGACATGCACAAATCTCTAATTCCCTTGTTTATTCCCCATAATACTTGAGACATGCTTTGTTTCAAGTTTACAGACTGCTCCTTGTCAGCCCTGCTGACTTTGTATGGCAGCCAGGAAAGCAGAATTACCTGACAGAGCAGGACCTCTGTTCCTTTCCTCTACCCAGTTATTATTCCTTTTTACCTATTAGCTGGCTACACTATTTGCCTAAGCAGTTCCCATTATCCCCCTCTTTGAGCCTGACAATCCTTAATAAATATCTATGTTTTCCTGTGCCCTTTCAGGATAGTTGATGGTGTCCTCAGCAGCAGGGGACTGTGAGGCACAAAAGGATCAGGACTGGAATCCCAAAGATATTTAAGTGCCTAATGAGGCAGGCAGGCAGACACCAGTGGGGTTTTTCAAGTGCTGTTAAGCAGGACTGGCAGCCGTGTCTCACGGCCAGTGGGCTGTGCATGACTGTCTGTGCACCAGTTTGGGCTTTGTTTCACACATCTGGGAGGATAAGCTGGCTATTTCTGTATGGCTCCTTGTGGGCAAGAAGTGCTGTGAGTCAAGCCTTTGGTGTCTTCATTTTCCAACCTCAACAGCCAGTTGGCTCATTCTGGCCCGGGGAGCATGCAGCCCAGCAGGTAGGCAGTGGAAGACGAGACATTGATTTCACCTGCTTTCTGCACACCTCACCCTGCCAGGGCTCATAGTGACAATGTGAGCAGTTCACCCTTCTTAGCCAATATTCCTGCCAATAAGGTCTTTGCAAGTGCCAGAGCAAGTGGAGTCCTGCTTCTGCTTTCCTTTGTGTGGGGAGGGTTTCCAGCCCAGCAGTGGGCTCATCACTGTAAATCAGAAGCTGCTAGTGTCCCAAGCCGAGCTTGCACCTCAGTTTACCTACCCATAAAATAAAGGTAGTCCATCTTCCACAGAGATAGTTTGATGGGTAATTGGTTAACACTGATAAAGTGCTTTGAGCAGCTAGGCCTGTAAATGTGCCAAGTATTATTATTATTATTAGTCCCATGTCTTTGCTTTGCTGTGTCAACCAGATCAAAGAGCCTCCTGGTACTGCAGCAGCTTCCTGCAGCCCCTGCTCCCCGCATGACACAGGCCATGCAAAGCAGATTAGCTTGCAGCTGGCCTTTTCAGACCCAAAGCAGCAGTTCCTGCTGCCTGCAGTGGGTGACTGATGATCCAAAGAGAAACTTAAACCAAATACTTGTAAATGCTTGGCTGTAACAGGCTGAGTTTTGCTGCTTGAGTGACTGAGAACCCAACCCCTTGTTCAAAAGGGAAATGAGTTTTCCAATGAATTTCAGGCCACGCTCTGAACCTACCTGGAAAATTAGTGTTCTGTTGGTGTTTTGCAATTTGTGTGGACAATTGTACGTTTGTAGTCATTTGCAGCCACTCAGAGACTGAGTTCCTGCTGTTCAGCTACCTGAGTGCTCCAAGAGGCTATCTGCTCTCACAATTTGGCTTAAACGTGTTTCTTGATCATTTTTTCCCCAACCAGTGGAATTGATTTCTTACAGATGTGGCATTTACAGCTGTATTTTTAACTAAGGTATGCTTTTTTGATGGGCTTTAATTTGGTTGGTTGGTTTGTTTGTGGCTTTGGGTTTTTTAATCTCCTCACACACCTATACATTTCCTTTATGTTCTTCACACACATAATGATAACCTGCCGTGTCTGAATGGTTGACAGGAATCCAAGGTTATAAGAGATGAACTGGTGAGTATTTGGGAAGGGACACCCTTTTCCCTGGATGTCTACTCTGTGAAACTTAATTCTTGAGAGTCCTAGTGTAGTTTGAATTTGGTACAATCAATCAACAGCTCAAAATCATCATCTACTGGGGTGAGGGCAGGGTGCCTAGACACAGAAATGCTTCCATCAGGCTCAGCCTCAGAGGAAACTTGTTAGAACTGAGTTGTGAGATTAATACAGCACTCAACAGAGAGGAGCCCAACATTATTTACTAGAAGTAGCAAGAAAGGGCCATTGTGTCCTGGAGTGGTTACCAGTGTGTAAGCCAGAAAACATGCCCACGTTTCCAGCTGCTATGCCAAAAGCTAACACACCAAGCCATGTATAAATCTACCAGCACAGGCACATGCTTTTCCTGCACTCTCTAACTCAGAGGGATATGGAGCCACTTCATCATTTTATCCTCTGTTTCATCTTGCAGACATCTCCATGATCAACTGGTTTAGAAACTCAAATGCCTGACAACTCTTGAGCTTCTTATGCATGGCTAATGTACCCAAGAGTGTAGCAAGACACCATCTGCAACCATGCTTGGCCTGGCGTGAAATCAGACAGGGAAGCTCTTTTCATCTCCTTGCACCTTGAGATCTCATCCCAGAATAATGTTTTCATTTTAATTGTCTGTCAGTAGGTAATTTTATTCCTGGTGTCAGTATCCACAATAAACATGCAGATAGTTTTGCCCCTGGCTGTGGCCATAATAATAGCTGTAGTACCTCTTGTCCACATCCTCAAACTTAAACTGCGAGCTATTCTGGAGGGCAAATATATTCTTTGTGTGCTTTATGCAACACAACAAGGGCCTGGTCTCTAGAAGCTACCATAATACTACTAATAAATAATAACACAGATCAACACAGCCACACAGAGACTTTCTGATTTGGTACATTAACTTCTTATTCTTTTCATGCTGTGAATGTAAGCTGTAGATGGAGATACAAAGTGCTGTGAAGATTACTGTAAGTACTCTGATCTCCTGAACCCTGAATGGAGGTCACAGTTGTATAATAAATTGCATTAAAATATAAATTAAAAGAAATCATGTACAATTTTTCCAGCAAGAATTATTCACAAGAAGCTTTGTAGAAGCAATGACTGCATTAGCCCCAATAAAAGCCATTATTTCTTTCAGGTAGCTGCTTGACTCTTTGCTAATTGTCTGAAGAAACCTGTATCAGCATCTGATGTGATGTTCAGGGCTTCCAAAGCCCTCACTTGGCTCAGTGATTTTGCAGAGCTGAGAGGGGTTTTGTTTCACTCATTAGATCAACTAGAGAAAATCTGCTCCATAATATAATGATTTTCTCCTACTTACCAGAGTGCAAAGATGAGCCAGGCTAGCTGATCGACAGCAGCATGGCTTTTCCAGTCCCACAGGAATGATCCTTGGACACATGGGAGTTAAGAGACAAACATTCATTGACTGCTGCAATGGAGATTCCTGCTAACACCATGAATGCCAGTTGGTTTTAATCCTGCCAATAAATGGCAATTTTCTCTAACAATGGGAAAGAAAATTGCATCTGAAACCGAGTTTCTCCCCTCCCTGCTGTGACATATTTAGGGAAGCTGACTGTGGTGGTGGGTTTTCCTTTCTACTATAAAGAATAATGCCTTAGAATAACAAGATTAGATCCATTTTCCCTATGAAACATAGTTGCAGAAATTTGAATTAAACCAAAATCAATAAAGCATGAGCTTTGGAGAGCCCAGAAGAAACTATATTCTCAGTTCTTCTAGCTATGCACTGGCAGCCTCTGCTGACACAGGCTCGAATCCAACATGAAGCTCATCACCAACACCTGAGAGTGCAAAATTTCTCTAGAATTAATTGGTCAGCTGGGCTTTAGAGAGAGAAATCATAGAATGGTTTGTGTTGCATGGGTAAAGCTGTGATGGATAGTGGTGCCTGGAACAGCTTGCTAACTCATTGGTTGCCTATCCTGCATAAGCAGTCGCTACTGCTGATAGGACAGCAAATACTATCATGGAAATCAAGTGAAAATGTGTACTGATGTAAATAGATGCACATTTCTAAAGAGGAGGGGCTTTCCCAGTGCTGACCTTTCTACATGCTCTCTGCTGTTCCTGTGACCTCAGGATTCTCTGCCGCTCAGCAACCACAGTCTGCTGCCTGGAGCTTGTCCGAGTTCAAAAGCTAACCCCTGTTCATCAGGGATGACAGCTGAGAGGGGCTGTGCTGTGTGTTCAAAATGCACATTCCACTGTGAGTATAAATGCTGGTGGAAATGTCTGCCTTCCTGTCCTGTCAGCTGCCGTGACTCTTGTGCTATAAAACAAAGAGTATTCCTGAGCAGAGTGTGTATCATCTCTGTTTTGACAACCCATCTCTCTTATGCTCATTGGCATAGTTAAAATGGTGCTTAGAATAACTTATATGCTGAATTTTAAGTGATTCAGACACTACTGTAGTTTAAGTTGTACATGCGTGGACCTTGTCAATGGAAGGAGGGTGTCAGGGGGCTTCATCTTACACAGGTTTTTTATGCTGATAAAACTGTTCAATACCAATAGGCTGTGTTTTTACAGGCTATTTTAACTATAACAGCTGCACTGCTGTGGTCTCAGTCGCCCTGAGCCACTAGAGTTCTTTTGGGATTTGAACTGAACCTCAGCCCATCAGAGTGCTTCAGAGCACAGAGCAAAAGCAAAGCAATTAACAGGTATTAGTCTGAAAGATCCTTCTGTTTTATGCGCTCTATTTACACATTTAACAGGTAACTTTCCATTGCAATTTACATTGAAGTATACTGAAGCTTATTCCTTTGTGTGCTATTTAATTTAAGGGGATTTTTTTCTATTTCTCTTAATCTGGAACATTATTCTGAGGCTACTGAAATTAATTCCACTAACAGTTCTGGTAATTCAGTGGCTCTTACTAACTCCCAATTGTTTGTTTCATTTCATCCAAATTCATTCCAGTTCTCTCAAAACCTTTTACAGCAGATATGTGTGTGGGTGTGTATACATATAACTTATGTTCTTAGTCTGCTCTCTTGAAGTCCAGGGCAGTGAGCTTGCTGCACACTCTTCTCACTGTCCTGAGGATCTCGAATTTGACCATCTCATGATCACTGCATCCAAGGCTGCCCTGTAGAGTTACTTTGCCAATGAGCCCTTCCCTGTTGGTGAGCACGAGGTCAAGCATGGAACCTCTCCTTGTCGGCTTCTCTATTACTTGCAGAAGGAAGTTGTCTTCCACACAATCAAGGAGCCTCCTGGATTGCTTGTGCCAGGCCATACTATTGCTCCAACAGATGTCAGGGTGGTTGAAGTCCCCCATGAGAACAAGGACCTGCGAGTGCTATTTGTCTGTAGAGTTCTTCATCCACAGGTTCCTCTTGATCAGGCGGTCTGTAACAGTCAGTGTTTCTGAAATGGCTCCCAAAATACAATTGCTATTTCCAGCCCTCAGGAGTAGCAGGATCCATAAATACAACAAGCCTCTTACATAACTCACCTTATTGCTATTGTGAGTCAAGCAGCAAGGGGCAGATATATTTTTTAGGGTGCTATAGGTGTTTTATTTGGTAACGTGTTACTTGATAAAGAAATGATTAGGCTAATTGAGGGGAAAGGTAGCTAGAAATAGATTAAAGAGATCTTAAAGTACAGCTTAAAAGAATTAAATCTGTCAGTCTTTATTTAGCAGAGACAAAAATAAACATCAAGTTAGCAAACAGAGGACAATAACAGGAAACAGAAGGTGTAAGGGGCACAGTGCTAGAAAAGCCAAAGAATCACTGATATATCTTTTCTAATGTCTAACTCATAGAAGAAAAAAAAAGGTACACATATGAACATACAGACATACCTATGTGTGTATGATGTGCTTAACACTACATTGACTTTGCTATTTAAATGTCAGACAGAACAGCAAAAACTCTTGCAAGGTAGATGCATGTAAAGCATCTTTAACTTGACTTATGGGTTTGGTGTAACATGCAAACGCCCCATCTCCAGTTAATTTTGCCCCTCTACTCGCCAAAATAGCAGGAGAACAAGTTAATATTATAATCAGGTATGGCTATGCTCCCAAATTGCACTCATAATACCTAGGTTCTCCCCAGCATCTCAGTTCCACATGTGTGGTTATTATTTGCATTTACATAGTGCTACAAGACCCTGTTATGGATCAGAATCAATGTAAAGAATGGTCCTTCTCGGAGAGCTTTACAAAGTATGAAATGAGAGAACTGAGGAATACAGGCAGGAGAGGCAGCATGAAGAACTGCGATGCTGTATAGTAGACATTACAGGAAAGACAAGTTTTAAGAAGAGTTCTGAAGAAAAAAATATCAGTAACTCTTAGGCTGTTTATAGGATCCTTATAAATAAAGGCAGTCAAAAGAATGCACTAATGAACCTTGTTAAACGAATTACAAGTGGGCTGTGAAACCTGGCATCGTGATATAGATCTCAGCAGTGAATGGAAATGGCAAATAAGGCGAAGACAGGCTTCCAAGGCCTTCTAAAGTAGAAGACATCTTAGTAGGGATCAACATGATAGAGTAGGCTGAGCCAGCACAGGGATAAAAAGAGAGGAATAACACGGTGGAAATGACAGACAAAGAAAAATGGTCTTTATAGCAGTGTTCTCAATAAGTATGAGCAAAACAAGGTTATATTTTCCAAGGCCAAAGGAAAGGATGTAGAGGTAATTGAGATTTGAGAAGATGGGAGTTTTAGCTATATGGACAGATTTAGATGTAGCCTGAACATAAAGGGCTAGGGAAAGGTCTGAGTCAAAGATGATTACATACAGACAGGTAATAGTGTAATAGATAAAGTAGAGAGCACTTGGGGGAGAAGACTTGACACTATTTTAACTGTACTGAGCTTAAAATGACATTAGGGTTGTCAGTTAGCCAGTTTTTATCCAGATGGTCCAGGGATTGGATGCTGGTGTATTTGTGAGCTGTCTGTGCTGTTCATGACCCATGCACCATACCCTGCAATACAAAAGAACAAGACCAGGCTCAAAAATAGAGACACCGCCTAAATATCACACATATAACTTTAATAATGTATGCCCTTACAAGTCCAATAGCTACCCCATGAATCATCAGCGGGTGACTCAAAGCACGTTTCTTCACTCACATCATTATCTGGTGCCTGACCATGCAGGTGTGGGACCCACAGGGCGGTTGTGGCTATGTGCAGCAGAAGTCACACAGAACAGTCGGAGATGTGCTCCTAGCATCTTTGTGACCCCTCTGGACTTGCCCCCACAGGCCCATGTCCTTCTTGTGTTTGGGGCCTCAGATCTGGATGAGGTGTCTCATGAATGCAGAGCAGGGAGCAGAATCACCCCCTTGACCTCCTGGTCATGCTCCTTTTAGAATCCTAGATTCACCTAGGTTGGAAAGGGCCTTTAGGATCATAAGTCCAACCATTACCCCAGGACTGCCAATTCCACCACTAAACCATGTCACTGAGGGCCTCATCTGCACAGTTGTTGACCACTTCCAGGGATGGTGACTCCACTTCCCTGGGCAGCCTCTTCCAGCGCTTGACACTGGAACACCATTCCAATGTCTTCTGGTGAAGACATTGTTCCCAATACCCAATCCAAGCCTGCCCTGCTGCAGCCCGAAGCCATCACCTCCCATCCCACCGCTTATTCCTTGCCCACCCTGCGCTCGGGCCCACCGGACTACAACTCCCGGCATGCACCGGGGCAGCGCCCCGCGGGGCGGGGCAGGCGCCGGCTGGTCACGTGAGCCCGTGAGGTGGGCCCGAGTGGGGTGTGCTCGGCGTCGCGGTGAGTGTCCGTGGGGCCCGGTTGAACGGCGGAGCTGCCCTGCTCTCGGCCCCGCTCCCTGGACAGGTACCGGGGTCTTCCCCCTGCCCTTCCTCCTGCCCTTCCTCCTGCCCTTCCCCGCCCCTGGGATCCGCTCCTCCCGGCCCCGCTGCCGGTGTGAACGGGCGGGGACTGCTGCGGCCCGGGCCTTTCCTCCGGCCCAGCCCCTCTCCCTCACGACCCCAGCCGCTTGCCTGTTCGCCTCCTGGGGTGCTGGAAGCTGTTGTGGGGGTATCTCCTTGCCGTCCCGAGAGCTTTGGGGACCCATGGGCCATGGGGCACCTGTGCCTGGGAACTCGGGGACAGGGACTCGGACTGAGACTGGAAGGGTGGTAGGATAGAGACTGGGCGGCCCGGAGTTTGTTGCTGTTCCTGACTCGCACCCTGACGTGCTGAATCGGTCTGAAACAAGCTGTTGCTGAAGTGCGTAGCCTGGCGTCATTGCTTCAATAGCGAATTCAAGTTTGCTATTGAAGTTGAACTCTTGGTTTTTACTTTTCCCTAAAAAGACGTTCTCTCCTGTTACGTTATAATATTCCGAATGCTCATTATTCCCTTTCAGGCTTTTAAGTCGCTGCAGTATTCATCTCTTGAGTGGCCTGAATTTTTGTTCTGAAGCATGTGACGTTTTTCAGTGTTCACGGCTAAAAAACTGAAACCTTCTATTTCAGAGCAAACATTTTTAGTTTATTTAAAACAAGAGGTGACTCCTGAAGATGCTAGATGGTTTCTGCCTGCTGTCTTTGTGCTATGGCAGTCAAACCCCATAATTCATACTTGGAGTGATTGATGGTTTGGGGTTTTTATTTTTGTTGGTTGGCTGTTTTTTGTGTTTTTATTCTCCAGGTGTATTTTGTGTAATTAAGAGCATAAGAATTGTGTTAGCTATACTCTTTTCATGGAAACCCCTATTTTTCTTGGTACTATTGAAAGCAAATTCAGTTTTCAAGTTGTGTAGATGCTGAGTAATTTGCAATTGGCCTGTAAACTGACTTGTCACAGCAGGTATTAATCAAAACTATGTTTAAAAAGCCCATGGCTTTGCTGTTTTGGGGCATTATTGTGCTTATTGCTTGCTAGTAGTCATATATTTTTTTATGGTCAACCGATTCTAAAGGGCAAATGTCTCATGAGACAGGATTGGCACTGGGCAAAACCATGACCTCTGTCTTGCTACAGTTTTCTATTTAAGATTAATTTGTGACTTAGGTGGTTACAAAAGTTAGGCTGTACAGTTATTAACAAAGCTGGTAAGTGCAGTGAGCATTAGCACACAACATACAACTTTTGGGGCTGTATGCAGCTGCACTGTGTGGCAAACATCACAAGAGATGTGACACAGAAGTGTGTTCAGTAAAACGTGGGATTTTCCCTTTTTGCACTGTTTATCATCCTATGCTTGGTTAGAAGGAAACTTTCAAAAGATGCACTTGCTGAAGAGATGGGCCTGTGGCATCATTGAGGCTGAGCAAAGTCTAGTGTTAATGTTTTCCTGAGCTGTAGAGTTAGTGTTAACTAACAATAGTTAATTTAGAATGCAAGACTAATTTAATGGGAAGTAACTGTAAATCTTTAATATCCTATGTGTTCTTTTAAAGGAGACAATTTGTGTAAGAACGCGAATTAGGTAAAAGTAAGTTTTGTTTCATGGTCTGTTCCTTCTGACTTTGCCGAGTTACATAGCAGCTTTCATGTGAAAGTCATTCCTGCATGTATTCTGGGAGAAGAAACAAATAAATGGCAGTATTCTTTGGGAAGGGGTGAGAGAGGAAATACTTAACTGTGTGCAGAAAGATGCCTAAATATGTATGGGGAACAGAAGTATGGTTAAAAGTCTGCATACAATTCACACATTAGAAACATTTAAAGCTTTAGAAGAGAAAGTTCAGTCCCAACTACTTGATGCCAAACCTCCTGACAAAAGATAAAACATAAAAAGAACTTGTACTATTTTTTTCCTGCAGAATGTTTTTAGTAGCAACTATTCTGGGGTTTGCTTCCATTCTAAAAAGTAATTTTGATTGAAGTATTCTGGCAGTGCTAACAACATCTTTTTACCTGTTCCATTCCTGTCAGGGGCCAGCTACAGCACAGAAGTCAAATGCTGTTTGAAAGCTGAAGAAATGAGTATGCTGTTGTCCCCTCATCTCACATTGAACTGGGTGTCTCTGTATTTTCTACAACTGAAATGACTTATTAAACCTGGAGGTTTCTGAGCAAGCGAAAACAGAAGTAAGTGTTTTAAAGTAGACTGGGTTATGCTTTTGTGTATGATAGGGTGTTTGTGTCAACAAAAATCTAGGTGATTGGTGCACAACCTCTTTGCTGGATTGTTTGTTATAATGGATGGAAAGGCTGTGTGCTGGAGATGGTGTGACCCATTAATGCATAACATACGCAGGCAGCTATGAAATGCAGAAGTATCATACTTTCTGTGCTCAGCAAGCTACCTGCTTGTTGCTTGAAAGGGAGTGCACCCAAAAGTATGGTACTGCCCCATGAATGATTTAGGCAGGATACTCCCAATCTCCCCTTTCTTAGGGACTGAAGCAAAGAATGGTTTGTGGATGATTTCATCATAGTCACAGAATCATGGAATGGTTTGGGTTGGAAAGGACTTTAAAGATCATCTAGTTCCAACCCATTGTTTTAAACAGAGACAATCTCATAATGGTACTTTCTTAATAGTATTACATGTATTCAGAAAAGCAAATCATGTAGTGAAAGAAGGAACTAAACGCAGCAGATGAAAGAGAATGAGTCTGATGCGCTGGTTTTACATGTTCTCAAAGGGAAGTTGGAGGAAAGCCCAAGCAGGGGATGTAATCTTAACTGTTAGTATCATTTTTTTAATACAGTATGTCATTATATAACATAAAATTTCCATTTTGCTTGTGGAATCATCAGTTAAATCTTTAGCAATAGAACTACAATGGCCTAAGGGGATATCTTTCAAGAAGAATGAGAAAAAGCAACTGAAAGCTTTCTTAATAGAAAACTTTGAAGCTGTATTTACTATCCCATAGGCTTTCCTGTCAACTGCATCAGCTTTTGACAATGTGGGAGGTATGTATTCCCTGCAGGGAATGCAATGTAGAGAAAATAGACTGGGTGGGTTTAGAAAGCCATGGATCAAACTTCAGGCATAGGTTTCCTACAGATGTAATGCTGATTCTAGAGGTAATGTGACAAATGGTTCTAAAACAACTCCACTTGCTTCTGTCATGCTACCTAGCATAGCTAAATTTAACAGCTACTTGCTATACATGGCTATGTGTATAGAGAGAAAGCTACTTCTTTCTTTAAGCCACTTGTGACTGAATTTTCACTTCAGAATTTGGCAACCAGATATTAAGAAAAAGTCAGGGAAAAAAGATAATCATGGCAAGAGAAAGCTATTATGCATAGAATAATACAGAAGCAATAAGTTTGTAAAAGTGGACAGAAATAATTGTTGCCATAAATTACAAGGAATAGACTTCTGACAATTGCTCGAAAACAGGCCTTAGCAAATAATTATATTTATTGTTGCTGAAGTAGGTGCTGCTTTTTCTTGTTACTGTGATATAAAGCATGAGAACCATCTAACAGGTCCATCAATAGATAAATTGCTCAATGTCCATGATGGCATGTGTACTACTATATCATTGCTCTCTCACAAAGAGCTTGTAATTCTCTTAAAAGAAAGCTTGCCAGGATAAAAGCCAGGGATATCACCCTAAGCTACATTCTCAATATAATTTGAGAGGAGGAAGCAAGTGAGCTGATAATTAGAAAAAGTAATGTTACAAACTTATGTTGAGTCTTGTTGGAAGTGGTGATTTTCTTTGAAAATAAGGTGGGAGTCAGATTCCAAGAGGAGACAGTAAAAAGAAAACCCATCCCACCTTCAAACAGAGACAGCTGAAATATCAGGGCAGAACTGAAGTGGGTTGGGTTTTTTACTCCTTCCAGCTTTTTTTTTGTTAAGAAACATATACACAGCAGTGCACAGCATCTAGTGCACTGAGAAAATATTTGCCAAGCTTTTCACAAAGCTACTTGTTGCCACTTGTAGAACTTCATTGTCAGGGTAGTATTTTTTGTTAGTGCAAGGTCTTCCTTCTAATGTCTTCAAAACTGCCTGGTACTGTAAGCCTGTAAAATAGGAATGGGCAGGCAACTGGTCCACTTCTGATTTGTTTGTTGAATTAGCAGCCACTTGACTGTTGTGAACTTTTGTTTGTTTGCACTAGTTCATACTGAGTCCTCTAGGGATGATGGCTTGCCTTTTCAAATACAGGGCACATTAGGGAACAAGAGAATGCTTTGCCTGGGAGAGGAGCCTTTCTGATTCTTCGCAAACAAATTCAGCAGTGGGTATGGAGTTGTACAGCTTGCAGAGAGTTGGCAACTCGAGGGATTCCAGAGTGCTTTCTTCTAAAAGACAGGAAGCTGGGTTGAGAATTGGAGCTAGGGAAACAAGCAGCTCCAGATTGCAGCTTTTTGAGAAGGGATATTTCTTTTGTATGATCCAGGGTTTTTTTTTATAATGCATTACTGATGAATTTGATTAACTGACTTAGAAACTCCAGTGCAGAAAGGCAAATATTAATATACTTTCTACCTGCACATTATCCCATCGATGCTATACTGCTGGCATGCTTTCTCTGTTCTAGCTATGGCTTGAATTGAGAAGCCTTTTGAAGATACTTGAAAACTTATACGGTTTTTCTGGAAAATGTACACTTTGTAAGAACATGTGAATGGGGAATGTCATTTAGACATTAAGGGAGAAGACCCACCAGTCTCATATCAGTAGAATAATGAGTATCACTTGAGGAAAGGTAAGGGCTGCAGACTCCATTATTAAGAGGTTGCAGGTGGAAGGAATTCACACCTTGTAAGTGTCTGTGATGGTAAATTAAAAATAGGAGATTCCATGATCACTGCTTCATGTCGACTCCACTCTGGAATATGTACAGGTAGAAGTTTATGACTTGAATGTGTGAAGGTGGTTTGTTGGTGTACATCATAGTTGATACATTTAACTGTGATGCCTGAATTGCCATAACTCTGAGCCTGGTTTTAATGCCAGTACTGTGTTACTTTTAAATGGTAAAATCTGTTTTTCAGTTAAGTAATCTAAATGTATGAGGTCGGAGAGCATGGGTGAAATCATAATAATGATAGAGAACTGGAGGACCTATTCTATGAAGACAGGCTGAGAGAGCTGGGCTTGCTCAGCCTGGAAAAGAGAAGACTCTGGGGAGACCTTAGAGCAGCTTCTACTACCTAAAGGGGGCCTATAAGAATGCTGGAGAGGGACTTTTTACAAGGGTATGTAGTGATGGGACAAGGGGGAATGGCTTTAAATTGAAAAGAGGGTAGTCTTAGATGAGGTGCAGGGAAGTAGTTCTTACCTGTTAGGGTGGTGACGCACTGGCACAGGTTGCCCAGAGAAGCTGTGACTGCCTGGCAGTGTTCAAGACCGAGCTGGATGGAGCTTGGAGCAACCTGTTCTAGTGGAAGGTGTCCCTGCCCATTGCAGGGGGTTGAAACTGGATGAACTTTAAGGTTCTTTCCAACCCAAACCACTCTGTGATTCCATGATATGGTAATTCTAAAATTTTATTACCCTTTAATGAGATGAGTTGCTACTTTTGGCTTCATTAGATTAAATGCTCATTTACTAGTGTTAAAGTTGCTGATGCTTATGTCAGTGACTCTCTGATATGATAACTTGGATGCTGTTGCTGAATTGACCCCTGGGGACTTCTGTTTTTCCATGTTTTTTTAAGGATTTATGTTCCTTTATGCTTAATATGTGGAGTGAAATGCTTTCCCCTCCCCTTTCGCTCCCTTCATGGTTGCTTTAGCTTAATTTTGCTACTTAAAAATTCCTAGAGCCTTGCCCTGTTCTGTATGTTATTTCTGAAACCCAGTATATTCTGTGTTATCTCTTCTATGCAGTCATGGTGCTGACAGATGTGGTTTTGTTTTTAGGACCTTGTATTTTATGCTTTTATTTTATTAGGGGAAACACAAGGCAGCATATTCATACTGTCTCTGTAGGTTGTTACTCTACCCAATAAAACCCTACAATCTTTGTATGACACCAGCATATCTTGTCATTAGAAACCTGCTGTTTCATTTCTTGCATCTCTGTTTAAATGAAGGTGCCAGAAGCTTTTCTGTGTCCCCACAGTAACCTACCCTTACCTTACAAGCACAGCAAACAGTTGTTTACTAAAATGATACTGGTTTTCTTCCCTTTGAAAGAATTCCTTATTTGGCATCAGGTCTAATGATGAAAATAATACAATTTTCTAATTTAGACTGGCAGATGCCTTGCAGATCTTGAATGAGAGCACTCATCGCTTTCAAGTTTCATATAATTGCCCAATTGTAGCTCTTTTTGGAAGCCTTCTAGTTGTTTTCTGAATTACTATGATAGCAAATGGAGAGGTTTAGTAGATTTTGTACCTGTATTTTTAGGAGAGGCCTTGGAGATGCGCAGACTTCTTTCATTCTTGCACACATCATTTTCTGGAGCAGGTTTATTAGAAGTTTGGCTTTATCCTGTGTCATGGTTATTGATGTGTGACAGAAATTGGAATGCTTCTAGAAAATGTTCTAACTTTTTGTTGCTCATTTTTACTTGATTGATAAATATGATACTTGTAAAAGCATCCAGTTTCCCTTATATTTGCTTAGATATATTTACATACCCACACAATAACTGTTTCAACATATGTCACTAATGTTTTTTCATCATGTTTGCCTCTTAGTATATTCTATGTCTTCTCTGTGTGGTAATTTAATTTCCTCAATGTTTCCAGATTAACAGGGAACATTATTGACTATAGAAAGTTTAAAACTTCATTTTAGGTTAAGTGTTGTCAAAATTGTTGTTGCTCCAAATGATTGATATAGGTACAAATTTGAAAGTGGATTTATGCAAAGTTTTAATCCAGTGACAGAGAGTCAATAATATTAAATATCTGGAAAGTGGTGCTCAGAATTTACTTGATGCTGTTTACTTGATCTCAAATGTTTGTGATAGTAATCCTTTGGCAGGTGCAGATTCCATTGTGTTTGGGAACAAACTAGTTCTTTATATATGTAAAGATTTTAGGTTGACACACACATGGCTTAGTTGTATAACAGTTACAAATTATTTGGTGTGATTCTGGTGTGAAGGACCAGCAAAATGTCAAATTAGCTTTAATTTGTTTCTGGATCATAAACAATGAGAATTAGTTTCACCAGGATGTTATCAGTCTAAACATGGCTTATAAGAGTCTAGGTGGTCTTTCCAAGCGGCACTGCACATGTTCTCTGATCTGTTGGCAGTGAAGAACCTTAAGAGTAGCCTGTCACTTCAGGTTTCTTAACCCTCAAAAGCTTATTTACATGTTTTAAAGTTTGTTTAGATTTTCTGGGTCGGTATGTGCTTGTGTTATTTGTAAAGAACAGATTGGACCCTTGAATTCTTAATACCTGACCTTCAGTGCCTACCCTTTCAAATGTGATTGTGCCTCCATTCCCATGAAACCTAGGAAGCACAAGTATAAATATAATATTTAATGAAAATACAGATCCCAAATAGTTTGTTATTGTAGGATCATTGGAGCCTACATTTCTTGGTAGTGTTACTATATTAAGTCCTGGTAACTTTAGCAAAGTTTTGTTTATTAGTTCAAGTTAAATCCAGTAAAATGGCTTTGTCTCCTTGCTATTATGTGCTCGGGGAAGAATGCTCACTGTTTGTAACTTCAGAACATCAGAAACAAAGTTGTCTGCTTTGTTTTCAATTTGCAGAGTAATTGTGCTTCTGTTCAGCTGCTGACAAGCATGAGGTTTGCATGGTTTTCAGTTGTTGTATAGAAGTGCATATGGGTGATACTGGGAAATAAAAAGTGTTTGCAGTGGAAAACTACTCACCAGATTTTTTCCCTGTGTGGAAGGACTGCTGTGGCTCTGTGATAATGAGAAAGTTGTAGCTATTTTAAGACTACGGTGGAGTGTGGTTTTGAATTGTTCATGGCAATATTACTTTGGGAGATTGCCAGAAGCTGCTGCTGCAGTTTGACAGAGAAAAATATTCTAAAAGGAAATATTTCATGTTAGTTTAAAATGGTTTTGAAATCTTGTTTCCTCTTTTGATACAGAGGAGCCCACTTCTTTAAGGGTGTGTTCTCATTTGGTCAGTAATTTTAAATGAGAGCTTGATTTTCTCTGTTGCTTGCAGATCATAGAAGCATAGAGTAATGCACGTAGGGTGAGACTTCAGAAGGTCTCCCCTTGCTCAAAGCTTTATTGGGTCTTAAAAAATCTAAGGGTGGAATCTGCAACCTCCCTGGGTCTATTTTCACTGCCTCAGAGTGCAAAAAGTGGTTGGAGGGGGATTTCATTTAGTTTTTCCTTAAGCCAAGCTGGAATCTAGCTTGTTTCAGTTGCTGTTGTGTGTTGTCCTCTCATCACTCACCACTTTGAGGACTCTGGCTCTGTCTTCTAGGTAACCACCTTAAAAGTACTGGTGAGAAGCTGTGGGTCCCACTGATGCTGTCTGTTCTTTAGGCTGAGTAACTTCCAGCTCCCTCAGCCTCTCATTATAGGGCAGGTGCTCCAGGTTCTGCTCCTCTTGGTGAGCTTGCTGTCTAGTGGGTGTTCTGTAATGCAGAGTTTAATTACATGACCATAGCTTATTCAGAGAAATCAGGGAAATGTGGGAGGTTATAAATGTGCTTATTTGTATTTGGGTTTTTCATGGGTGATTTAAATTCAAAGCAAAATGGAGGTAGCACAAAAAAACCCCACTAACATAGCAATGTGACTGGCATTAATTTTAGTGAAAATATTTTATGGATTTAAAGGAAAACCATCTGACAGATAACACCTTCAATACATATTTATTAAACTTAATTAGCTCTAAATAAGCCTGATTTGTGTTAGGGAAGTGTTGGAAATGAAAGAGTAGGTGGTTGTAATTCTACAATGAAATACTCTAGAAATTGAAGTAGATGAGTAAATTCATTCTCACTGTCAAGTATGTTTAAAGAAATCAGCCTCATGGGGAATTGAGGGAATGTTACACAAAGTAGATTTCCATACACAAACACACACATGAGGGTCTGCTATAAGAGCTGCCAGGCATCTTGATGTCTGAAATGGCCTGGTGGGGTGACAGCATGGAGGAGAGGTGAGCACTTTCCTGCTGTGCTCTCAGGTTCTACAAAGAGCCATTTTTCTGAGCTTCTGAAAGGGTCTCTGCTTATGAGGTTGGGAAGAGTTACAGTGAGTTGTAGTCAGGAATCAGATGATTATTTCAGGATCTTAACTCACTTTGTGTGCTACAGCTCAGCCAAACCTTAGGGAATGTGCAGTAAGGGAAGAAATAGCTTAGAAAGCAAAGAAAACTTCTAAGACACTTCCATGCCGTTCCCTGTGTGAGCAGCAGAAGTACACTGTGATTGGAAGTAGTATTGAAAGGCATAAGGAATATCCAAACAAGCTTTTGTTCCCCTGAGCTTAGGCAATGGGATGGCGCAAGGTGGGCACCCAGTATCCCTGTGGGTTTGCGTGACCTCTGATGCAGCTCGTCTCTCTGTGGCTTTGCTGATGGAGTAGCTGCGGTTGCAAGATCAATACCTAGAGTGTGCCTGTCCCTACTGTGGTCAGTGTTTCATTTGGCAGTGCAGGTCTATTTAGGGGTGCCACATCTTTTGAAGAAGTCACTCTTCTAAGGCTTGTTTATGCTCACATGACTCTCTTGGTTGGTGCAACCTTAACTTACATTTATGTGAGCTGAAATGAAAACCGCTTTCTATGCTGATATAGAAAAACTGGGGCTGCTGTGCTTTTCACTTTGTCCCATCTGGTATTTCTCACCTAAAGTATGAACAAAAACCATATGGAAAACATTTTGAAACAAGCTTCTCAGTAAATATACTTTTAACCTTTATAAGTCCCTCATTATTAGAAAACTTCTTTGAATTAAAGAAAGTAATCTGAACAAATACTGGATGTTCACAAGTTAACAGCAATGTAAAAAATGTTAAAGCTGCCTTAAGCTTAATAGTATGTGAGGTGCTGCAAGGAAGAAAAACGCTCTCTGAAGATTAGAAGCTTTATTGTCAAAACTCAGGTCATGGTTTTCCAGCTTCTTCACACAAGCACATTCCTGTGTTTTTAGTGTAGCTTCAAAGCATTTGTGATCTGGCAGTTTGTGTTGCTGTTGCTTGTCTGGGGCTGCTGCAGTGTCACTGCGAGCTCACTGTTCTGCAGGAGCACGGGCTGATTTGTCACGGTGCAGAGAGCTTGGTGCAAGCTTACCAGTGTTGAGAGGGGAGTGAAAGTGCTTAATTAAGGCTACAATGTTTCATTTAGGGAATACAAACAAAGGTGGTGTGGTATGTAATCACCTCTTCCCCCCCCCAAACAAACAGTGAGAACTCAAAGTTGTACTTACTTGTACGATGTCACAGTGGTGTGTGACTAGTTAGAAGGAAGTACAATCAATGTGCCACAAAGTTACTGTTCGCAGTAACTTTCACAGTGTCTGTTATAGCGATCCCCTGTGAAATGTCAGGAAATGATTGAGATGATGAATCCTGTATCATGTGATTCTGTCTTTAATCAGTAGCATTTAAAATAGAAATAAAAGCCTTTTCCTTTATCGGAAGGAAACCTCAGGGCTGTTCAGACGAGGAGGGCGGACACTCCCCCTTCTGGTGTGCTGGCTGCAGTTTCAGTTTAGGAAATGGGATTGTTTTTAAATGTAAAAGTACTGTGGAGCGTTTTTCCTTCTATGTACTGATGTACTTGCGATTTCAAGTGCTGTGCCATAATTTTACAGTTTGTTCCTGTTTTCCTAAATGAAAAGTCTTAATACAAATACTCCAAGTAGGATGCATTTCATGATGTGTATCCTGTTGCTTAAAACAAATGCTAATGTCTCTTGACTGAACTAATAATAGTATTCAAACAACGGAATTCCAAAGTACTGCTGGAGTTGAAATAGACTTTGTGATAAGAACCAATCCCAGAGCTAGTAATGGATTTCTTGGTAGATTTGGATGCTTTTAAATAGTGACCTTCAGTTCCAAGGCATTGTGTAGTTTTTAAAATCAAGAGCAACTTGCAGAATGTTCCTGAAGGTTCTTGATGTCTACCTGTGGACCCCCAGAGTCTAAAATCTCTCCTGGGAATGGAACATAGTCCAGGTGGAAGTTTGTCTCCAATTTGTGTTTTCTCATCAGATACCAGTATGGCCTCGTCATCAACACCTAAATATAATTCAAACTCCTTGGAGAATTCCTCAAGTAAAAGGGTGAGTGGAGCTTTTTTCATGTGTTTTATGTCAAAGGTCCCAGAGATCATTATCTTCCATATTTTGGTAGAAAAATGAATATTTGAATTTCTACTTTCTTGAATGTATGCATGTATTTATATTACTAAGATTCTAATGCAGTTAACTGAGTTGATTTAAAACTTTTCATAGTGGTTGTATGAAATACTCTATCACATTATGAGCACCTCCTTAAAATCAGTTCTAATTTACTCTTATCTTTGCTTTCTACACTGAAATATTCTGTGGCATTCTTGAAAGTTTTGGTGCTTTGATGCTGTAGAAAGACTGTCTAGTGCAGTTTGTAAGAAACACCTCCTTATGTTTGCCTGGCTTGTTATAATAATGTCCATCTGTAGTGGGAAATACATTAAAGCGTTCTAAGTCACATTCCTTTCTGCTTTTGATGCTGTTTGGCTGAAGAAAGTGTAACCTGTGTGCAAGAAAATGGAAATGAAGGTTTTATTTAGCTTTTTAAACATTGCTTCAAAAACAAAGATTATTTTCCTGTTAATCATTCTTGAAAACTACTGAACGTGGGAAAGTCACCAGTGAGTAGAGTGTGTGTAATGGTTGTGAATATGCTGCTTACATGATTTCAGTTGATTTGTTCTTCCAGGCCCAGTGTACCTGGAAAATCAAATGCAAAAAAGATTTCAGAGAACTTTCAGTATAGAAATTTAATTCTAGTTTAATATAAATACAATTAACTATTCTTCTAAAAGGAGAAAGGCTAAAACATTCTTATGGTTCAGAGCTGTTCAACCTTCAAATATTTAACAGTTGCAGTTTAGGATAGTGGGGTGTATTCGTGGTATAGTTCAGTCCATCAGTTTCTACTGTGGAAGACCCTGTTTTTCCATGCAGAAATTACCTCTAAGATATTGTTTGGTGGTGGTTGTTTTTAAATCTGGAACTTAAGGGGACTGTAAATAAATGCGATATGCTGTTGTACTTCTCTTTCTTTAGACTCTAAAAGATGGAACTAACTTTGAACAAAATGAAGAAATACCTCGTCTGCCAGGAGAGACTAGAGTTACAGGTATGAAGCTGTATAGCTGCCTAGTGCAGTGTGTGTTCAGGAGTCTGGCATATACATATCTTATGTATAGTGTATATGTATCTTACTGGATTGTTTCATAATTTGGACTTCTTTGGGCTGGGTGTGGGTGTAAGTCTTGCTAAAGTGGCATGCATATTTTTTTTAGTTAATTGTGGCATGGACTTTTTATTAGTAATTACAAATAACTTTTTAAGTCTGAAATCTTTGTTTGCAGACATGGTAGATCCTCTGATACAAAGAAATGGCAAGTCAAGATGTGTCATAACTGTACAGACCAGGTAGCACACCTCTAGTAATGAGAGCCACTCCAAGCTTTCCAAAGTCAAGAGAATTCTACCCACTATATATCAGCATCTTGTGTAGTGAACCTTGGCCCAAACTGACTACCTTAAGCAGAGTCTTATGCATTTGTTAGCCTTTACATATAGTAATGTTGTAGCATAAGGAGGATTGTGTACAGTGGTTCTTTACATGATGGAAGCTCTTCCTGGGATAGAGTCTTCCACTGATGGTCTGTTTAATTTGTGAAGCTTCTCCTTCCCCCCTTCCCAGGATTTGTTAGGTGGGTTTGTAAACAAGATTGGCTGAAGTGAAACAAAAGTGGTGATGCAGAGGAAGCAGTTATATTATTAATGAGGAAAGTTGTGGGGAAGGCACAAGGGAGAGCACGTGGGACTAAGATGAATGCTTGATATGAACCTTATGAAAACTGTGCTTTGGGGCAGCATGCTGGAAAGAGCATGCTTGTTGTGGAAGGCAGATAAAAGGATTGGGCTAAAGAAATGAGTGGATAGGGAGAAACAGGTGGTTTGTAGTGCTTCTCTTAAGTTTAATGGCTTTGCTTCAGTTAAAGCTTCCTTTTTTGAGTAGCATGTGTTAGTACTCATTTTGTTACTGCCCTTGCTGAAACAGTGCTGATGGCCCTCCTGTATTTGATTGCCTCAAATTGAAATATAATGTTTCTCTTCAGGATGGTGAGTTCCCTGAACACTTTAAAGCTGGAACTACTACTTTAATGCAGAATTGGTTACAGAGCACTGAAAGATATAATGGTATCAAAGAATGTATTTGTTCTGTGATAGTGAATAGGTTGGTTTAGTAATCACAGAGAGGACTTAAATCTACTCCCTGTGTGTCCTGCTCTCTCCCACATGGTGCTGAGAAGAACACAAACGTAAATAGGGAAGGCTGCTGGAATGTGCTGATTTAATTTGGACAAGTGTAATATATGAAACTTTCACATTTTAATTCAGGTGCCTGAATTCAGATTTACTGCTTTCTAAATTCATCTGAGTACAGCTCTCTTTTTATTTTACTGCTACTTAACTAATGCTGTCCTTAGCTCCAATTTTTTTCTTCTTTTTGCAATCTCTAAGAAATACTGCATTTCTTACAGACAAGGAAGTTATTTATATGTGTCCATTTAATGGCCCCGTGAAAGGACGAGTGTACATCACAAATTACAGGCTGTACCTAAGAAGTGTGGAAAATGTGAGTAATATGCCACAATTACTTCCGTGGGATGAATTGGCTTTAACCCCCTTCCCTTCACCACCGCTGCCCTTGATGTATTTTGTGACCAGTTCATTTGTTTTAGTTTTGGCACACACATGCTTGTGGAATTGCATGGGAGGCTTTTTACTTGAAGTGGTCTGTAATGTTTGTAATAACCATATCTTAACTGGGTAATGACTAAATAGTAATTGCCTTTGTGCCACTGTGAAATCCATATAAAAATTGAAGTTCTTTAAAGGTAAATGTGTTGTAAAAATATGGGGTTTGCCTGGTAAAATTGCAGTTTAATCACACTGAACTGATACCTTTATCTTTTGCCTATTGGAGCTTTTTTGATAGCTGTTCCCTTCACACTTACTCTGTGATAGATCAAGGGCAGCAACTAATGATGTGCAATAGCTCTTGAAATGCTTATCAGTAAACCAAGGTTTTGATTGTCCTTCCTGTTGGAAAAGAAATAGTTTGATTGGTAGAACCTCACATGGGTGCTGTGAGTAGTAGTGTGTTTGATAAGCAGAGACATGAAAGAATACAATGTGCTTGTTACCTGTTTCATAATTAATTTTTCTTAAATAAGGTATTAGGACTATTGAACTGAGGTCTTTCCAGTTGCAGCTAACTCTACTAGTAATAACTTTTTCATTTTGTTCTACTTTATTCTGCATATTGATCATAGAATCATAGAACAGTCAGGATTGGAAAGGACCTCAAGATCATCTAGTTCCAACCCCCCTGCCATGGGCAGGGACACCTCACACTAAACCATATCAGTCAAGGCTTCATCCAACCTGGTCTTGAACACTGCCAGGTATGGAGCATTCACAGCTCCCTGGGCAACCTGAGCAAGTGGAGGCATTCAGAAGTACGTAGCAAGATACATATTTCAGAGTTTTGCCACCTTTGTTTCCTGCATACTGTATTAGGCATGAAGTCTTTTTGTTGAGTGTTTAATTGGATGATGTTCAGATTGTGAAGTGACTGTACAGACTTCGTAACATGTTGGCTGGGGAGACTCAAATCAAACGCAGAAATGCACTTTTGTGTCCTATATGTATTTAATGTCTGCTTTCTATTCTCGAATGTGTAGGAGCAGTTTGCTTTACTCATCAGATTAATCTTTTCCTTACTTGAACTTTCCTTGCAGGATCCAGTTGTGGTGTTGAATGTTCCATTGGGTGTCATTTCAAGGATTGAAAAAATGGGAGGGGCTTCCAGCAGAGGAGAGAACTCTTATGGATTGGATATAACCTGTAAAGTAAGACTTTCCAATAATTCAGTAGGAAATGCTGGTTCTCACTGCTTAACTATTTATAGCAATTAAAATACAAGTTCCCGACAGCTAAATTTAAAGAGGTCTTTGGAGCTGAAGAGGGAAATACCTATTGTGTAAAGGGCTGTCCTCTGTGTGAGAGGGATTGGACTTCCTTTCTGAATCACTAACTGATGACAGGTTTTGCACAGCAGAAGTGTTGTAGGGCTTTATTCCTGCGTTGCTTCATTATTTCATTTGTTCTGTAAGTAATTTTGTTATAATCCTATGATCTTTTTGAAGAACACCTCTGATGGGGGCTTTGTAAGGTGTAAAGGCAGCGAAAAGCCAAGGAGCTCTCTGCTTCCATAGTAATGCAAAAAAATTATGTCACCATGCAAAAATACAGTCACTGGGGAGTTCCCAGTGGATAATTTGGGATTCTTTGACTCATTAATGGAGTATGTGTACACATTTGATTTGAGTTTTTTTTTAGTTAATGCACAGATTGCTTATTTTTGACATTAGTGATGAGAAAATAGCTGGGGACGATGTAGTCTAGACAGATAATTGGCAAATTTTCATTTTGAAAACATAGAATAATTCCCATCCTGCAAATATTCAATAGCTCAGGAGACTTTTTAGTGAATCAGATACAGTAATTTTTGATGGCTTTGTGACAAAGCAGTGTTTGCATCGCAGAGTGTGGTACTACTTCATTTGTAGAAGTCTTACGCTCTATTTTATTTTATGGGATAAGAAATAAAGCTGAACACTCACAATGGCTTGAGGTGTGTTGCAAGCAGATTCTAAATCATGCTTAGTGAATAATATAGCATTTGTATGTCAGATAAAAATATCTTGCTGCTTTTGTTCACTTAGAAGATAATGCCTTTGTTTTAGGACATGAGAAATTTACGGTTTGCATTAAAACAAGAAGGGCACAGTAGAAGAGATATATTTGAAGTCCTCACAAAACATGCTTTTCCCCAGTCACATAACTTGGTAAGTTACATCATTTATACTATTGAGTTGTTTTAATGCAGGGCTCTTGCCAAGTAACTGTTTGACCCACTAATGGACATTATGGTTACTTAAAAAGCATAACCACGAAATCTGCGTAAACTAAAGAGTTAATGTTTTTATTTTGTACATTTACAACACTTAGATTTACATATGTGTAAAATCGTGTTATATGCTACATGTCAGGTAAACTATTGAATGCTTATGATCCAGATTTATTTCAGGTTAAAAAAGGATCTAACAGAAGGAGTTGAATGACAATGATAACTAACCATTATCTTCTGTTTCTATGCCAAAATCTGTGTATTGTGCTTGGTGTGGATAATTTTGTCAGCTCTTCATTCTTCATTTTGTCTTTTGTAAAATTCAGTTTATGCTTTTATAGGGATGGTTTCATTTAGAATAATTGAGTAACTGTTCACAAAATGTTAGAGGGTTCTGCTATGATTCTTTAAGAGCTTTGTTCAGAGAACTGTTGAGTCTGAGGCTGCAGCAAGAATCTTACTTCCTTCTCTGAAGATACCTGTCAATCAGTGGGCTATACTCTATACACATTTAATTCTTTAAAATCTTTTTTGCAGGAAATCATCATTTTATATGCAAACAATCTGGAATAAAAGCATAAGGAAAATGAAATGCTTTTGGTTATAACATTTTGTAGTGTTAATGGATAGGTCTCAAGAAATGAAACAATTCTACTTTTGAGTAGGTGTGAGGAATTCTACAACAGGCTTCCTTGTGTGTACAAGAAGCAAATACACCACTAACTACTGCTGGCTTTTTTTGCCTCTTGCAATATGAGAGAATGATTGAAAGTGTAACAGGATATATGGACTTTGAAAGGATGATGGAAAAGAGAAAACTATACGTAGAAAAATTATAGGGAAGTTTGTGTCAAGACAGTCTTCTGTTGCAAGTAGGGCTGTAGATAAGGGTATCCCAGGCATGGTCAAGCCTAGTCTTGAATTTTTCCTGTGAGTTAGGTTCTGTCATGTCTCCGGATAGTCTCATCCCATATTTGGTCTCATGGTGAAGAATTCTGGTTTTCCTTACACTGAGGACCAGTATGGATCTGCATGTAGTGCATATGGACAAATTAAGTTGTAACTGACTTAGAAAAGTCCCTTGTGGGTTGGTTTGGGGTTTTTTTTATGGTGTACAATCCAACTACAGGGCTTGAATAACCTGGTAATGACATGTGGACTTGTATGAGGCTTTGTCACCTCAGCCCTGGTGTTCCTGTCTAGCAATGGTTGTGAGTAATGTGTGGAGTAGTGTGCTTCCTGCTTTGTTGTTGCACCTGTTGAGCATATTACAACTCATCATTACATGGCCTGGCCCATTCTGGATGTAACTTGCCAATAGGAGTTAAGTTGAATAAAGAAATGCTCAGTCAAGGCAGAGGTAATTTTGCCTTCAGATTCAGCAAAGCACAAAACTGGTGAAGATAGTGACAACATGAAGAATGGCTGTACTTTATCTTGGCTATGTTTGGAGGAGGGTATAACCATTAGAAATTGGGAGTACTTCGGAGTGAAATAAAGTAAGCCTATGCTGTATTGTGAAGTTGCACCTTCCCTGATATTTGTAATGTCACAAAGTGAATAAACACTTAACTTTAAAATGAGCTAAGCAAGTGTATGATATTTTTGGTGTGTTTTCACCATACTGCAGCAAGCAGTTTAAATTGATCCTGCCAAAGGTGTGTGTTTTTGCCTGGTTGTTCATCCCTGCCTTGGCTTTCCTTGCATGAGTTTGAGGCTCTATGATGAACCAGATAGGGGATTAAAGGGACTAAAGCTAAACAAAGTAAAAAAACCCCAAAACAACCAACCAAACAAAAAGCTTTACCCTGCATTGTTTCCTGTCTTGTCAGCCCAGTGTGAGGATGGAGTTGAGGCATCTGTGGCTGGTTGTGAATGAAGAGTAATGAGGGGACTGCATCTTTCAGTGGCTGGTTTAGAACAAGGTTTCACTGTCTTAATGTGACAGTACGTCTGGGCTGCGCATGCCTGCCTTTTCCTTTGAATGTGTAGTGGAACTATGTATATCATTAGAGCGGATCCTAAGCAAGAGCTTTTAGAGAGGCCTCACTTCTGTTTTCTTCATGTTTTACTGTTCTTTGACAAATAGATGGTAAACGCAGCCCAAATTATTGATGAATGGTTTATTTTTTAAAGTTTGTTTGGGTTTTGTTTTTTATTGAAGCCAACAAAACCAAAGAAACCCCCACCAAATGTTTGTAGTGCCCCACAAAAAATGAGATATATTTAGTCTCTGTAGTTTAGCTTCTGCATAGCAGCTGCTTCATTTCCTGATCTTATCTTGAAACTACACATCATTTTTATAAGATTATTTGCCACCATCATACCTGTGTGATATATGCATTTATTTCTAACCATGAGAGCTCTGTGGGAATGCCAGTTTTGGTGAGACACACTGGTAGTCATGCTGTCTTCAACCTCTCCTGCTCCCAATGTAGGTAGTTACCTGATAATGTGTGAGAGTCAGATTATGCCTGTGTTGTCATTGGATCTATAAAGATAATCTTAGATGGCAGTGAAGTCTGGCATACATTCCTGTCCAATGGAGAACTTGATTTTGCAACAAGCATTTTGATCTGGGGCTTCATTCTGAATGACTTCTGTCAATCTCAGTGAAATAATGGTATAAAGTTACCATATTCACAAATGATCACAAGTTAATTATGTAAATACTATAATGGCTGATCTTAGCTTTCAGGCAAACAAGTGGCTGAGTTGCAGTAATGGCATATTAAAGACAAGGATAATGGTATCTTTAAACACACTGAGAAACTGACAGCCTTTTCTACTGAGTAAAAGCTTAGTGATTTATAATATATGAAAAGCATCAACCAGTAAGTTAGACATAGAAAAAACAATTTTCTTTGCATGCTTGTAAGACCTTGTCGTAGTTCTGCTGCTTTCTTCTTTTGTAATGCATAAGGGTTGAACAAGTATTTAATAAATTGTATATATGTTATATGCTGAAGTAGCATGTGTATTTATCTACTGTGATTCCATAAGTAGAGTAAATATGTAACCATTTGTAAATAGACTCCTTGCCAAACTGTGTTGTCAGATTGCAGCTGCTCTCTGCTTTATCTCACAGAACTACATTGTGTTGTGAGCAACCAGTGTATCGCATACTATTTTTCTGTGCAAAATGATAATGATAAATTGAAAGTCAAAGGCAAGTACTTAATCTGTAGGAAGACTGAAAAAGAGACTGTGTTTTGAAATTGCAGGTTAGCACCTGCATTGTCAAAATCACTGCAAGGAAGTAAACAGAATTATTTGCACAGTGAAGCATAAAAGGCAGCTCACCAAAAACATTGCAAGATTTAAAGCCTTTTTTTAAAGTGAAGCAGTAGCCTTCTGCTTTTAGACTATGGATCTACAATGAAAACCTTACTTCCATTCTATGCAAAGAGGGCATGAATACAGAGGAACCTGTATGCACAAAAAGCTATGCCATATATTTTTTACTAGGGTAGCACCTGAAATATTACCTCAAGTGATATGAGAACAGTATATTGTAAATGGCATAATTTCTTCCCGTAATTTTTCTGTTCTGCTTGCCTGCTGTGCTGTAGAATTGCATTCAGTTTATGTGCACTTTAAGAGGCAAGCTTCATAAGTGTTAAATCAGGACATACAGATACAAACATACTGTGCTTAATCCGTAAGCTTGGGTTATTTAGGGTTAAAGTGGAAATATGTGGGTTATTAGTGCAGATGTGAAGCTTACCTGAACTATAATAAATGCTTCTGGGATCTAAACATGTATTTATCACATTGACAAACCCAGTTATGATGAACAAATCTATTTGGTTTGCCATCAAAATAATAGAAATTCCAACAAATAAATGTTATTCAACAGAAATTATTTTACATTGCTCATATAACTTTTTTCATAAGAAAAATAATGTACAAATGTGTGCTAAATATGGTTTGTACTGACACAAGTAAGAAAATAAATTGTATCCAAGCATATATCTCATGTTTGCTAAAGTGTCAGTTTCTCAGTATTAAAATGGGGTTGCTCATTAAACTGCAGTTAAACTGTGGTTTGAAATTACAACTGTGAAAGGAGTATAAATGTATGTGGAGTTTTAAATGCACATTCAGCTACTCCGACTTCTTCTGTATCATGTTGGACTGCGTAGAAGGATACAAATTTTACTTGCATCTACCAAAGGCCCTTGGGGATGCTGGGGCAGGATTCAGATCTTTAATCTCTTCTGTACAATGAGTAAGGCTTCTAGTAGTAACCACACTAACTGTACAGTCTGTACCCAGTGGGCACATAGAACTGTGTGTAATTTGTTTGTTATAATTCAGTCAACTCTTGCAGGAGAGAAGTAATTTTTAGTCTTCAGGTTTTTATATACTGCTCACTTTTAACTACTGTTCTTGTTGGGGTATACTTGAAGAGCTTTCTATGAATTGCTTGTACAAAAATCTAAGTCCAAGTTTTGTTCCATATGCCTTTGCATTCATTGTAGTGTCCTGTTATTTGCTAGGTTGCAGATTTTTGCTGAGTTGATCATACTACCAATGTTGGGTTTGTTTTTTCCCTTGAGCAATATAGGAAGAATTTGAAGAATGAAGACATTCACTACCATGAATGTCAACAGAAGTGATGAAGCTTAATTGTGAGCTTTAATAGCTGTGGGTTGTATGGCTGAAAGCTTTGGCAGCAGATGTGGTAAAGCTGCCGTAGCAAAGTGAAACATGCTCTACATAGTAGGAAATTATTCTTTCAGAAAGAATTTTGTTATTCCCTCTTCATGTCTAGTGAATTTATCCCCGTTTTTTAGGAAGGTGAAAACACACTTTTCTGTCTGCATTCTTGTGGGCTATTTTGTGGGTTACATGAACAGCATACCCGCTGCTTGTTTCTTTCTAGTTTGGAGCAGCACCCTCTTTATCAGTAAAATCTCCTATGAAACTACAATGTAATAAACTCATATTGCTTTAACTGGGTAGTTTTTAAGTTCTCACATGGGATTTGCAGCAAGTGGCAACTTAAATAATATATTCCTACCTTTGAGACATCTTTTAAATGATCTGTTAGGATTCCTGTGTTCCTGTTTTCTACTGTTAGAAGATTTTCCTTAGTCTCTGATTCATTGGTGAATTCTTAGCATAGTTGCTCCTCAGAATATGGCAAATTCCTTTGAGGAGGAGCGGGTGGTTTTTGTGTGTAGCTGTTTATTCATAGTTCAGCAAATCACATCTACTGCTTTAGAGAGTGGTATTTCTCTTTTGCTGTATTCCTAGTTTGCAATGAAAACAACCTTTTTCAGGTTGGTGTTTTTTTAATTGAACTTTTGATACTTGCATGTACTTCTGATGGCTTATTCTTTTTTCTGATACAGTTTATGTCCACCTCTTTTCCTTTCTTGATCTCTCCATCCATCCCACTTGATAGTAGGGGTTTTTTAGGCAAAAGAATCAGTAATGCTTCCTTATGCTGAAGTCCTACTACTTTAAAAATGGTGAAGAGGTTCAGAAAACACAACTTGGGAATCATGGTTCACTTCTGCAAACTTGCCAGTGAATGTACTTGCTCTAAAATACTGATTTTAATTTAAAAACCCAGTTTCTAGAAACTAGTGGGATAAAGTATATTGTGTGAGCAGTGACATCCTGTTAAAATGCTTGTTGATCTGAAACACATGAGGGGGAAAACCCCTTCTTCTGGAGGGATTCAGTTTTGTGTTTCCATTAGAGCTGTTTACTGTTTAAAACCCATTGTACCATATTAGGCTAAACATAATTGCCTTGAGCCCCTAAAGTCTGCCTGCATAAGTTCTAAAGAAACCTCTGAGCATGTGGTGCACTTGGGAAGCATTGCCTTAACTCAGTAGATGTAACCATGGCACCTTAGAAACATGGTTATTGGGCATTTTCTTGCTTGTCAAGTTTTCTGCATTTCTGCTTAGCTCAGAAAATGATTGCCTTTGAAAATGATGTATATTTGGTATGTTAAGTTTTACCCTCCAGTTTCTTTTAATGTCTTTGAGCAGCTAGGAGACTTCCAGCTTTTTTGTTACAAATGAGCTGTGATGGACTCTGGAATGCTCTCTGCTCTGGCTGCTGTTGCTTAATTAGCTCAGGACAACACATTCTCTTCTGTGTTCTGTAACAACTTAGTTTCATGCTCTAGTTGGCATCTGAAGAATTTGTAAGGCACCAAAATCCATTTTCTCAATGAATGCGATTCTCAAAATAAACATTTCTGCTTTCATCACACACTGTAAAAGCAAACCAAGGAAGAACTGGGGTTAGTTAGGTAATAGAGCTCACTTGGAACTGGTTGAAAGCAGAAGGAAGCTAAAAGGTATGAGGAATTTCTTGGCATCCTGGGTGAGGATGCTGAGGCTTGAGAGTAAGCAATAAAGCAAGAGAAAAGTAGATAGTGTAACCTGTTAACATGTTTTTGTATCACTTTTGGTGGCAACTTTTTAATTTTTATGGAATTTTATGGTAAACTGGATTTCTCTTAGGAAGGATCAGTTGGGAAGGGAATGCAGAAAGAAGACTCCTTCCTAATGGCAGTGAATAGGAATTAAAGTATTTTTATGCTTTCAGTTTAGCATCTAATACTTTATGTAGTAATTGCAGATGTAGCTATTGTCACTTCTTGTGTCAACTGTTGTCACATTTTCATTATTTCGTTGCAGATCTGTATTGTTCTTGCTCTTTGCTTTACACTGTTACACATACCTGATTTAAATGGAGAGAACAGGGCTGGCAGGGAAGTGTTTTGTGGCAGGCATTAGGTTATACCTAATGATGATGACGAGCCCTCATATTTGCCACTTCCAGTCACAGCTTGGTGTAATAAGTTTCCTTTACATCCTACAGCTTTTCTTTGCATTTGTGAATGAAGAAAAGTTTTCTGAAAATGGATGGATGGTGTACAGGCCGATGTCTGAATACAGGAGACAGGTGAGTTACCGAAGTTGCTGTTTCTTGGTGCTTTCCCATCTGACAACTGACACAGAGGAATTATTGTTTGTACATTTCTCTTATGAGTTCCTTTATGGGGGGAGCTGAGAATGGGAGAAGATGGAAATACAACAAAGAAAACTAAAACACTGGAACCTTTAAAAAGAAAACAAATTAGAATGTCACAGGAAGGTAGTCCTTGCTCTTTGAAGGAAGTTATTGATACCTCTTACAATGTGCCACTGTTAAATGGGCAGGGGACAGGGAGAATGTGCCAAATATGTAACTACAGTGTCCTAAATATAGGTTTGATTTGGTCTGCCCCTTCCTGAAGTGAAGGGAGGGGAGCAGATTATTCTAGAAACAGCATTGCTTACAGAAGTTATCTATGTGGCTATCTATATTCTACCTTGCTCTTTAGGTGATTTCAGAAACATGTCAATGAAAGAGGATGATATATTTAATTTTAAAATGTCATTTAGATGACTTATTTTTGCTTTAAATATTACTTTTTCTTTTAAGCAAACAATAAGGACTACCTTAGATGTTGTTTTCCCTCCATAGTTTTCTGGTTTAACATTTAGATGTCTAAGATTCAAGAAAGATAAAATACAAACATCCACATGTGCATGAACCCCACTGTGCCTGTGTAGAGGAGTTATCAGTCTTTCTCAGTTTCCTGGCTCCTGTTTATGAAATGCCTTAGTGAGCAGACTGCAGCTAAAAGTTCTTGTTTCTCCATAAGTAAGCTACCCTGAATCTTACTTCTAACCTAAAGCTACTATCAGGCTACAGAGAAGAACGGCTGAGGTGAGACTTCTTCCCCCTGTCTTCTCAGAACCATAGTTTCTTTTCCGCAAAGGAAAATGGAAAGGCAGAGCTTTGAGGGAGGAGAGAAGGTGATTCTCTTTCCTCAATCCCACAGTTAAAGACATACTTCTGCTAGTTTTAATCACTGTTTTGAAACTTATTGCAAGAATAGATTTGTGTGTGTAATAAGAATAGAATTCAGTATGTAAGAGCATGAGAGTTATTTAAAGCTGTGAATCCATCAGCAATGAGCTGTTTTGTGTGGTTTTATAATCTTTTTTTCTTCTATTGTTTTGCAACAGTGCTATAGTTTAATTAAATTGGTAGGTTGTTGCCACCGTGTGGCCATAACGTCATGTAAAATTCAAGAGCAGAGTTATCATTTCTACAGCCAAAAGTACATTGAAAAAACTTTGTGTTATGTTTTAGGGGCTGCCTAATGATCGGTGGAGAGTAAGTTTCATTAATGAACATTACGGGCTGTGTGACACGTACCCATCACTCTTGGTAGTGCCATATAATGCAACAGATGATGATCTCAAGAAAGTGGCCGCCTTTAGGTCTCGAAATAGAATCCCGGTGAGTATTATGAGATGAAAGCTCCTTTGCAGTGTATCTAGTTATAAGTATGCATCCAAACAATATTTTGCTGAACACAACAGAGGATGCTTTTTTTGGACATGGTTACAGCAAAAGAGTTTTGATTGGCTGGTGGTTTTTGCTGTTTGAAGCCAGTGTCTTGGCCAAGCCAGAGTTCTGTTTTCCCCCTGCAACAATCACCCATTCCAACTTAGTTGGTTTTAACTTGACTTTTCTATGCTAGCATTGCAGATTCCCTTTTCTTAATGAAGTATGAGCCTCAGACTGCCATCTGTACTAGCTTATTGGATGCGTGTAAATTGTGATCGCAACTGTTTTCCTCCTGTAAGCAAACCACATGGCATTTAAATATAGTTCCAATGGTCAGTCCTAAAATAAGCTCTCATGCATAGTCTGTGGAGTGAATTTTTGGGCTTTTTAGGCCTTTAAACTGGGATGTGCAATTTAAGGTAAACCTATTTGATATTTTGGGTATATTTCTGCAACTAAAATTCTTTGAGGTGAGAGAATTTTTATGTATCGGCTCATTACAGCACTACAGAAAGTACTCATTTCTGTCATAATACAATCTGTTTTAACTAGTATCTCCATTTGGCAAACCCAGAAGAGGTGCTAGGTTCTCAGCCAGTATCAGAAAGCTGCCTTGAATCTCAGTTTCAAACAGATGCAAAACTTAATATAATACATATTAATTAGATATGGGATTCACTAGTCACTGACTAGTGAATCCCATAGAATAGGCTAGGCCTATAATTGTACATTTACTATATATGCACACATGTGTATGTATAATATAAAATGTATATAAAATATGTTTTATATATAGAGTGCATAAGTTCTTATAACTGGGCTGTGTGTTCTTGGTCATCTAAAAATTCATGACAGGGCTTTCGTGTGCCTGTACCAGTGAGAGTCATATACTTGGTAATAGTAATTTTATTCTTGTCAGGAAATAACCAGTCATGCTCACCCACCCACACACTGACAGGTCTCATGTCTGGGTATTTCCCTGGGCAGCTCACTACTACTTGCTTCTGGTAAGTGTCCCCTGGCTCACAAAACCAAGAAAGGCAGCATGTGCTTTGCTCCAGAGCCTCCTCTTTGTAAAGGGGACTGAGGAACAAAATGTGCTTAAAAGAGAAGGTTAAACATTCAGGATACTGCAGAAAGGTTCAGCTTTCCTTCTTTGTCTAAAAATAAGGCAAAGTTCTACAACAACTGGAACATCTTGGTCATAGTTTCTACAATGAGTTCATTCTTAATTGTTGATTAGTTTCAGCAGACATTGCTGTGTTTGTTTCCAGTTTGCTTTTCAGATTTATTTGTGTAGCCTAAAACTTGTAGGAAAATACTAAAATACACTGGATTACATAGGTTAATATAATTCCAGTAAGATTTAAATGTGCAAAAGAATGAACTCTTTTATTATTATTACATTTTATGAGCCTAAAGTGGAAGCAGTTGACATGTCTGGGGATTATCTTTTGAAGAAATAAAGTAATTGTCAATTTTCATGCTGTCTATTTTAAAGAATAAATTAGGCTTTAAAGTTATTAGAAGAAATACATTTTATTAAAAATTACTGTGGTTTTGGTATATGAATAGGTTCTGTCATGGATTCATCCAGAGACTCAAGCTGTTATAATGCGCTGCAGTCAACCCCTGGTTGGAATGAGTGGCAAGCGGAATAAAGATGATGAAAGATACCTTGATATCATCAGGGAGGCCAATGGGCAAATCTCAAAACTGACCATCTACGATGCTAGGCCCAATGTCAATGCTGTTGCAAACAAGGTAAACAGATGCTTAATAGTTGTATTTGTGAAGGAAGGTGGGGAGAAGACTGAGTTTGAAGTTTTCTGTGAGGAGGTTTTTGGGAACATTAGTAATATTAATATAGGTAAATTTACATAATCAAATATATATTTGCATAATCAAATACTACGGCTCAAGGCCATGAAAGACCTGGCAGCTCTGAGAATACCTCAGCACCTGAGGAAGGACATAGAGAGCACAGAATATACTATGCTACTATACAGAAATGTAGGTGATACTAATGGGGAAAGGCTATACTGTACTTCGGGTTATTGTCTGATGTGTAGCTGGTGGCATAATGGCTTATAAAGGCAAAATTTATGTATCACAATTCATGGCATGATGAGTTTTTGCTATCTGCAGGAAATGCTGTGATTTTGCAGCTCTCTGAGGCTGAGGGATCTGGGATTGTTTAGCTTGGAGAAAAAGAGGTTCGGGGAGACCTTATTGATCTCGACAACTAAGTGAAAGGAGGATGGAGTGAGAGGGGGTTTGATTGGTTCTTCCAAGTAACAAGTGATAGGACAAGAGGAAACTGCCAGGGGAGGTTTAGATTGGATATTAGGAAGGATTATCATGCATTGGAACAGGCTGTCTAGGGCAGTGGTTGAGTCACTATCCCTGGAGAGATGTAAAAGCTGTGTAAATGTGGCCATTAGTGACATGGTTTAGTGGTGGACTTGGCAGTGCTGGCTTAACAGTTGGACTCGATGATCTTAAAGGTCTTTTCCAGTCTAAATGATTCTATGATCTTGCCTTTGGAAAAACTCATCAGTGGCACTGTGTCCTAAAATAGGGTGGGTTTCTGCTTACTTCTGTGACAAGGTACTTCCTTTGCTGTGGTGCTGATTAAATGCTTTGAGAGAGTAGCAGTAGAACAGACTTTTACTTATGTGGCTTTTTAATTTCGTAACATCTAAATACATGTTTAGCCTTTAGCAGTAAAATTTAATGTTAGAAATGTAACTTTAAACTTTAATGTTATTATGAACTTACTTCTTAGAGGCAGAATCAAAGATTCTTGAACTTAGTTCTTAAATGAAATGTAGCTTATTCTGCACTGGTAAATCTGAGATTCTGCTCTCATTGAATTAGTGGTGTAAAAAAAACCAGACAAATCCTTTGAATTTTTCCCTAATTATTAAAAAACAAAAAAATGAGCAATTTTATCCCCTGGAAGTAATGATCTGTTATGTGTTGAGTAATTGTTGTTTTGTGTGCTATACTAAAGTTCATTTTACAAATGTTGTTTGTAGGCAACTGGGGGAGGATATGAAAGTGAAGATGCATATCCCAATGCAGAACTTTTCTTCTTGGACATTCATAATATTCATGTCATGCGGGAATCATTGAAGAAGTTGAAGGACATTGTTTATCCTCATGTGGAAGAAACACACTGGTTGTCAAGTCTGGAATCAACCCATTGGTTAGAACATATAAAGGTAACTTTTTACTGTTTGTTTGAAATAACGTTTGTCTAAATCTGTTGTATCAGACTTGTTTTCTTTGTTAGACTTTGCTATAGTCCTGATATGAAACACATCAAACTACTTGGACTGCAAACCCAGCGTCACTGAGTGGTTTTTTACCAACTAGTCTTAGAGTATGTTATAAGATCTCATTACTAAGCAGCAGTAGGTAAAGTTAACATTTATTGTCTACTTCAAGTCAAATGTCAGTCTTTAATAGAGGAATGCATTGTTACTCTGATTATGTATTATGTGTGTGATAACTGACTTATTTTGATCTCTAGCAGAGAAGGACTTACAGGTAAGTGTCAGTGTGAAGGGTTAGTAATTGCTTTAGTTGTGAGTATGTATGTGGCTGTTCTTTGTGAATTATGGTTTTGTACATAGATCTTGTAAATGTAAACTTCGTAATTTCCATCTTGTAGCACAAATAAAATGCTTAAACTGGTAACTCACCTGTGTTCTTACCAGTTGTCCTTTGAACCTTTTGCCTCAAGTACAGCTCTGCAAAAGAACTGAGTATTATGTAATGAATTCTACTTAATAAATTCTTAATTTGGTTCGTATTTGGAAAATAAACGTATTAAAATGATACAAATCCTTTTTCCAACAACTGAGATGTTTCAGTCATTAAGTTAAAAGGAGACAAATGAAAATGAAAATTTTTAGAATATATCCTATGGTAAATCCTCTCTTTCTTCAAAGAGCAGCTTATGTTCTTCAGTTTATCCAGGTTACTGGTTTCTGTTCTATTTATTAAGAATTTGCTTTGAGATGAATTAGATCTTACAACGGATTAGGGAACCAATCTGTCTGTCTATTTTTATACAAGAAATTTACTTGATCTCCTAGCAAATTCTCTTCCGATTAGTACAGCATGCTCTTTAGGTCTTTTAATTGAAACACTAACAATTTAGGTACTGGGTAGGTACGAAGAAATCAGTTTATTTTTGTTAGAATGGTAATACTGATACGTGGTTGATGTCTGTTCCTCTTTACCAGCTTGTCTTGACAGGAGCTATTCAAGTGGCAGACAAGGTATCCTCAGGAAGGAGCTCTGTGTTGGTTCACTGCAGCGATGGCTGGGACCGGACAGCCCAGCTAACATCACTGGCCATGCTGATGCTCGATAGCTACTACAGAACAATTGAAGGCTTTGAAGTTCTGGTGCAGAAAGAGTGGATAAGCTTTGGACACAAATTTGCATCGGTAAGAATTAGAAGATAATTGCCAAGAATGCAACATTAACATTCTGAAAAGCTTTTAATGTTAAACTACTCCTTGTGCTAATGTTTGATAATACTTTTCATTACTTTAGAATTCTGATTTAAAACATTTTTAGGTAGATCTGAGCAGAGGTTTTGTTTTTAGACCTGTTTGGTTAATACTTTTTCGCTATTCTTCCTCCGAGAGCTTGTATTTTGTCTATTGCAGCCTTTTTAAAAGCACAGAATTGCTAGGGTCATATGTGGTTTTTGAGCAAAGAAAATGAGAAGGCACAAAAATTATGTCTTCCCAACTTTTCAGAAGAAGATCAAATAAGGCTGGGACATGAGGCTTCTCCCTCACTCTCCTTTTGGACTATTTTGAATCTTGTGAGAGGCAGATGCATCTGGCCAGTGCCTTTGAAGTGATATTTTAGTACTTCTTCCCAAATGCTCTAAACTTGTCATAATAGGTCTCAGAAGGCTGTCACTGGTAATGCTGGCTCTAGCTCTGAGTTGCTCTCTGAATGCTTAGAAGGTTAAGTAGAAATTGTCCATAGCAAGTCCTTAATATCCTACCCACGTGTAATTCAAAGTCATGGGTGTTTGTGTTAGGAAACTTTCCAGTCCAAACTTAGTGAGATTCTGTTAAATTTGGCAGCTAACCATTTAACAAGGATATCTGTGTGAAGAACATCTATGGAGAGGAAATCTATAGAGAAGCAGAATAGGTTGCCAGGGAGAGTGTGGTGGGATATGTAAGCACACAACAGAAGTTGGGAGCTTTGCAAGACTCTTCCTTGTTGATGCTAAGCCTTGTAATTAACACCAAGAAGTTTCCACACCTTCAGTAGAAGTCATTTGCACAGTTTGTTCCTACTGGAATATACTAAAGATATTATTTAATACTGCTAAAACTGGGAAAATTGGCAATCTGAAAAAATAAAGAAATGGACAAATATGTCCATGTATGTATTTCATGCCCACTTTATGTTTGCAAGAGTGTCTCAGTAAGTTGGAAATTCATGTGTAGCTACTCAGCATGAATCACTGCATGGCTTAAGTGCACTTGTAGGCTGTGGCAGGCCTTGATCTGACATTGTAAAGATGCTTTGAGGCATTTTGATTGTTGAGAGTGATAGCTGCAGTAGTCCATTTTTTTGCATGATTACCTGTAGTCTTCAGATAGTGATGTGTGACATGAACTTTTGAAGTATTCTATGTTGGTATAAAACACTGACTTTTCATTCTCTTATTGTGTATTTTAAATGTTACAGTCATGATACAGACAAAATCAGCTTTTGTAACTAGGAGATTTGTAACCTAGCGCATGTGTTACGGTTTAGTACAAAGCTTAAAAAGACATGTGTCCTTCAACCATGATGCATAAATTCAGATCATCTATGGTTCTTTTCATTAAACCATTAATTTTGCTTTGAGTAATCAAAGGAGCTTGTTATCATTCTTTCCGCCTTTAAAAAAGATGAGGCAGGACTTTTGCACACCTTCCAGATGACCAGCTCAGTCCACTGGTTCATCTCTGACAATGCAGCAGCAATAAGTGTGATTTAAATAGCATGCCTTTGCTTAAACTGCTGTTTAATTCTGACTTGCTCACTCAAGTAATAATCCTTGGGAATGGTTGAAGGCCCTCTCCCTTAGCCATCTGCTGTTTTCTAGGTGTACTGTATATTTTGATTTGATGGGTTGTTTGGCATGTAGTGAAAGTAGTCCTTCTCTGGAGTTTCTGTAGAAGTAGTGGAGTCACCATCCCTGCAAGTGTTTAAAAGATGTGTAGATGCGGCACTTGGTGACATGGTTAGTGATGGACTTGGAAGTGCTGGGTTAATGGGTGGACTCAATGATCTTAAGTGTCTTTTCCAGCTTAAACAATTCTTTGATAAAAATGGATAATGGAAGCAGACAATATTGTGATCATGCACATGCAGTAGTTTAGTTTGGTGAGAGGATTGGGCACTTCCGTGCGTTTGGCACTTCCTGAACCTTATCTCTGGATTGTTGTTATGCCTTCCCTCAATCAGGGAGTTGAAGAATAGGTGTTTCTTATATTGTCTGGGTTACAGCAAGTTTCATGTTTTCATGAACATAACGAATAATTAAATAATAGATTACTTAATAGTTCCTCTCTGTAATTTTTATCTAATGAAGTGCACAGTAAGTTTCCTTGTTGAAAAGGAATTCCCTACCCCAGCTTTTCTATGCATAGTGAACTTAATGCACTATCCAGATGATGGAATTGCTTGCTATGTGGAAAGTCATTCTTATAATGCATTCTAGTGTAAGAAATACGAGACAAACATAATTATAGATGGAGAATACTCAGACATACTAAAACTGCTAATTATAGTGGAAGTGGAGGGACTTTCAGTCCTTACTTACTTCAGATATACTGAACACATGTATGGCTCTGTTAACAGATACCATGGATTTTAAAACCAGGAAAACTGGAGAGGAGGGAGGCCAATTTGTTTGTTTTCCCTATGGTGCTTTTTCTAGTCATTTGCTATTGCTGACTGAGTTCAGCTATTACCAGTCCCTCATCCCCTTCTATTTCCTGCTGTTCAGTTCTATTATTCTAAACTATCTTGCAAGTCCTTGCACAGAGTAGCCTACTGATTGTATTTGTCACATCCTTAAGACATTAAGCTTGCTATCTTGCAGGCAGATAGACAATATCTTAGTTCAACATACATGATCATCTTTCATCCCCTCCAGGTAAGTACATTCAAGCGGGATTATAGAGCAAACGGTATCTCTTCTCTGAATCTCTTACCTGTTCTCAGCTATCAAATGTGAAAAAGCTTTTAACAAACCTACTTTTTGTCTGTAGGGAGAATTCCTTTGTTACTTTGGACTCCTCACAAAAGGTGGCTCATCCAAGCTTTGAAAATGTTGCATTATTTCTTTGTCAAGACCATTAACGTTAACTTTGAGCTCTTTCATGTTTTACCTCAGGGTGATTCTTTAGGTTCTGAGGCAGGGGAAGAGAAGAACCTGTGTGGATAGTGTGATCTAGGTTCTCTGGTGACTTAGATTACAAAAAATAGTATATAACTTGGATTTTGACAAACTTACTACATAAATACAGTTTGAAACAAGGCTTGTCTCCTTGCAAAGTAATGGATGCTTTCACAGTTCTGCTTGTCCAGTAACTAGGAGGTTTTTATAATGGAACCAATTATTCCTTTGGAATATTTCTCAGGCACCTTTGGAACAGCTTTGCAGTATTTCTGTACATCTGAATCTCTCCTTGGTGCAGTGACTAATTTTGAAATCATAAGAACAAGTTGTTCTATTACAGAAGCATTAATATTTTACTGCAAAATAAGAAACGATATCTGGCCATAAAACAGACTGTTTTGGTTAACGGGAGACTGTATTGCTTCATTTCAGAGAATAGGCCACGGTGACAAAAATCACGCTGATGCAGACAGATCACCTATCTTTCTCCAGTTCATTGATTGTGTGTGGCAGGTGTCTAAACAGGTATGTGTTGTTCTTCAGAAGGTAACATCATTAAGAGATTGCTGAATTAAAAACCTAGAGTTTTGTTTAAACAGAAGTATTTGCAGAGGACAGCATACCCCTCTGCTCTGATGCTGTAGCCAAAAAGCGTGTGTTTACTTTTAAACCATACCATCTCTCTAATGTAGTTCCAAAAGTGGTGTACAAGCTGTAGTTTTGTTGCATAATCCAGCATTGGCTACACGTGGAAGGCTGCTGTGTCTTGTATCTGGGCTTCTCAGAAACACATGGAGAGATGTGACCCAGCAAAATGCTTTTACCAGAATTGCATCCAGCTATCTCAGTAGGGTCTGTGTTTCACTTCACCATGTTTGTAAAGCTGTGCCTTGGAACACAAGAACAAATGTGCTTTTATCAAAGCTTGGGAGCTGTTGAGTGCTGTGATTTAAACATTGCATTTTCAATAAGTAAGGAAACAAAACAGCAAATTTAGTCTGTTTATGTCAAGAATTAGAAATAGCCCTTATTTTCCTGATTGGTGCACTATGCATATCTTATTCTTTTGTGATAGTAAAAATGAAACTGTAACCATTCTGTATTTTATTACTTTTAGAAATTAAAGGCAGTTAGAAAGTTTTGAGAAGAGTTATTTTCATTGACTAGTTTGAGAAAGTTGAACACCTCATGTCATCTGTACATTTACTCTGTTATAAACCATATGGAAATACTGCCTTAAAAAGTATTTGTAGATGTAGTCAGGCTTCTAAATGCCACTTTTAGCCTCTTAAGGCATGTGCGTTCCTCCCTGCTTTTACAATGTAAAGAACAAATTTGTCTTTTCTGGTTTTAGTTTCCTACAGCCTTTGAATTCAATGAGCAGTTCTTGATTACAATCCTGGATCACTTGTACAGCTGCCGGTTTGGTACTTTCTTGTATAATAGTGAGTCTTCTAGAGAAAAAGAGGTTAGTCTTTTTCTGTCTAAAAAGCCATGTTAGTTAGAAGCATATGCTTGTGTATTTTTTACTGTTGTCTTGACTCTAGATGATCACAGACAGTTTTGGTTGTGTTGTATTTGGTTGTATTCCTTGTATGACAGTGGTTTTGAGCTGCCTTTCTCATTATAGATAGTTACATGGTAAATTCTCTGGGTTTGGTAACTTAAATACTACATAGTTACTAAAAGACTTCTCAAACACTGGGCTTGGAATGTTTCTAATACAGTAACCTATTAGTATAGTAACTTACAATAACTTATGCTTGTAAATAAATCAGAAGTGTATTGATTTTAGAATGTAACCGTGGCTTCTGTGATGGATTTTGTGTAAATATTTACTGTTCTTATTTCATTTTAGAAAGTGACTGAGAAAACCTTGTCATTATGGTCTTTGATAAACAGTGAAAAATCTAAGTACACCAATCCTTTCTATACTAAAGAGCTAAATCGAGCGCTCTATCCGGTAGCCAGTATGCGTCACTTGGAGCTCTGGGTTAATTACTACATCAGGTGGAACCCAAGAATTCGGCAACAAGTAAGTAAATTCTCTCCAATGCACAAAATGCTTTTAGACTTTGGAAATAGGGTTTTGTGTCATAACTGACTTGTAGAATAGTCTGTAATCTGTTCAGGTTTTTATTGTGTTTTTAAAGATGAAGAAAAAGGTGAAAATGATTATTTCACAAGTCATTCTCAAGCTCCTTCTAGGCCTTTCTCTTGGGGACTGGGCTTGGGAAGCATATTTTAAGGGCATTTGATGATCCTAAAGGGTGAATGACAGCCCTTAGAAATAGGGCTTACTGATCCCTGAACAGTTGAGTATTAGCATCACAAACAGATGCATTTGCTTAAATCTTTGTCCTTTTTCCTCAGCCTATGAAGTATTCAACAAACTCAGATGACCTATTCTGTCCTTTCTCTGTTATCTGTATTGATGGCTTATGGCAAGATATTTTTTATGTAACTTTAATGACCCAACATTGTTTACACTGTGTAACAGTTGGATAAAAGCTGTTATTGAAAATGATACAAATGGATCAGATCAGAAGCCCAGGAAGGCTTTTATGAAATTACACATAGTTCAGTTCTGTGCTTTTAATGTTTAATATATGGATATTCAATGTTTGTTACAAACTTGCTAGAAATTTCAGCCATGTGGCACATTGTGTATAGAGATCTATTTGTCTTTCATAACAGGCTGTGGAGTTTTGAGTAGGAGAAAATAGAGGAGCAAATTCTTTGACAGAAGCAGTCTTCACAATGCAGCCCCTGGAATGAATCAGGAGTTTTCAAGCAGTGCACTTCCTTTTCTGCAGCTGATCTCCTGCATTATTTACAACAGGAGGCTGCAAGAAAGGCAGACAATTTGCTGTGTTTTCTTACAAGTACGCTGCCAGCTTTGAAGTTTTAGTTTGAAGCTTTTGTTGCTTGCTGTGAAAAACTAGGGCATTTTGCAAAAGGTGAACCCAAAGATTTATTTTGGAAAGTGAAGGGTTATAGGGCAAGCAGATTAGCTGTAAATCTAGTTAAAAATTCACATTGCCATCATTCAGGAAAGATATTCTTTTTCTTTTTGTCAGGAATTTCATATTAGAAATGCAAACCCGTGGGATAATCTTCTATGTTACTACTACTGGTCCCACATTTTCACCACTTTTATATGCAAAATGCAATTGTATTTTCTGCACATGAAATTTATGCTTCATCTTGACTTAAGCAACTGAATAGCTCACATGTGGTCTGAATCAGGTCTTTTTATGACCTTTCTTAGTGCCATTACTTAGAAGCATGTTCTGCATCAGACATAGACTTCAGCCTGATAAAGAGTCTAATCTGCCACTAGCCACATCATTAACCCTACATCTCTAATCATCTTAGTAACTACATTCAGTCATTGATCCAACTTCCACAGTTGCCCTCTCTGTTAGGGGTGCATAGGGAGTGGTGTGTTTCAGAGTCTTGCTTCAGCCTGTCTTGAATTGGTGAGGCATTTACATTTGCTTCTGGAACTGTGCTGCTAGTAGCTTTTAATTATAGGCAGTTAACTGTGAAACAGGGGCAACATTTTGACAGGTATATACAGCTGAGGAGAACTTTCAGTTCTCTATCTGCATTTCCCATTTGTTTTGTTACAGTCTGAAAAAGGAAGCAGTTAAAATTCTCTTTCAAGTGAGCAGTCTCCTGAAACTGGGGCAGTTGACTTTAAACACATTCAAGCTTGCTTAAGGAATTCATTATTTTTTGCATTTATTTCACTTGTTTTACACAAAGTTGCAAATTTGCTATTAAAAACTGCAGGAAATGTCATCAGTAAGGGAAGTTTAATCTGAAGATATGGATTCCATCTTAATCTGATTAGTGCAGCTAAAATAGTCTGTTTAACACTATGTTTAAGGAAGATGGTGAGACATTTGATCTCTGGAATCTAAAACTTTCTAATAAGTCAAGAAGAGCAAAACTTCCAACAAGATAGTCACACTTATCTTCCTCACAATGTTAGATATTAAGAAAATAAAATCCATATGCTCCAGGAAGTGCTGGCTGGTTTTATTGAGGTGGCAAGTACTGTTTTGTGTCAAGATGTTTGGATGAGAACAAGTGAAAGGCAGAGGGCTCTTGCATTATAGATATAAACATTTCTGTTTAGCTACAACTTGTTACATATGTTGGAAATTACAAATACAGAGTAATGCCAGGAAAGGCACAAATACTGCAGCAGCCTAACTGCGTAGAAATAGTGGGACTGAAGTGACAAGACTAATACAGATTTCTTTCTAGCAGCCAAATCCAGTGGATCAGCGATACATGGAGCTTCTTGCATTACGGGATGATTATATAAGGAGACTTGAAGAACAACAGATCACAAATAATTCCAAGATATCCAATTCATCAGCCTCATCGTCATCTCCCTCACAAATGGTGTCCCAACTACAAACACATTTTTGAAGGAAATGTTGGCTTTTTCCTGTGCTGTCCTAGCAAGCAGTGCTTAACGTAGGTCTATAGCGTGAAGAGGAAGATTTTAATGCCTTACATTAGACTTTCCTAACAAAGTATTTTAGGCTGTCTTCACTTGAGGACAACTTCAAAGCAAACAAAACCAACTTCAGATATGTGCCTTTCAGAACCTGTGGACTGGGAACATTATTAATCAGCTTCTAGTTATGGAGGGCTTCAAGAATTATTTTGGATCGTCTGGTGCGATTGAAATGAATTTGATTGGTTTCATTAAGAATGTTTTAATTTATTACACTGTAGGTCATCTAAGGAAATTCATGCTCAGTCTTGCATCTCATGAATAAACCATTAATGGCAATAGGAATATCCACATCAGGGAAAATTAGGTATTGTGTATTCCTTTTAGGAATACCTTTGTGGAGTTCATGAGAGAAAAATAAATTCTATTGTCAGATTTCAGAGAGAAGTGTTGAAATTTTCTGGTTACCTGAAAGTTGCAGATTTTCCTTTTTTGAAATAAAAATATGGAAGGGATTTCACTGAAATGCTTCTAATGAAGAAGTTCAGATAACTCAGTAGATAGTAAAATAAAAGAGAATCTATTTTTTATAAAAAATAACCAATTTTCAAATTACAGTTGTACTGGATTCTGAGAAGTCCTGTTTGGCTTAACTGTTCAGCACTAAATTATCACTGTTGGCAATATTGCTTCTTTGGATTAATACAGAGTAAAATGGTTCTAAAGAAGGTTTATATCATTAAAAACAGACCCCAGTGACCTTGCTTAAATATCCAGCAATAGCCATAGTATAAATGTTTGTCTTCTAAAAGTAAATGTGCCTGTTTAAAGGAGCTTTTATACCAAAGTAGGCAAAATTTTTCAGTTATAAATACTGTTGAAAACTTGTGCATTTATAGCTTACTAATTTAACTTTTGTTCAACAGACATATTAAGTATTTAAGGGACTTCAGTATACAAGAGTGGCATATATACATTAAACCTTGCAGTAAATTCTAGTTTCAAGCCTTCATTTCAAAGGCTTCTTGTAAACCTTTAATTTGTTCCTTTCAGGTATTTTTAAAATGGTTTCAAAAGTAGAACAAACCTTGCTGCTTGATATTTAATTAATATTTTGCATATTCTCAGAAGCTTAATGATATTCAGGCAGTCCAGGAAATACTGCAATTCCCAATTTGTAGGGGACTCTAATACTGTTTTTTAAAGGAGATGTTTTGATGCTTGAGGCTTCTGTCATTGTAAATTATTGTACATGTGGTGAGTTTTGATCTGCAAGATATAATAGGATTATATATAAATTAAGTTCTGTGTAATTATATATTATATAGTTTATTAGAAAGTCTGAAAGTTTATAAAGTGTAAATATTTTGCATATGAGAACTAAATTTAAAGCTAGTTGCATAAGATAAGCTGAAGTTTAGAGGACATTGAATATTTTTAGAATGATATTTTTTCAAAGGAATTAAAGTATACCGCCTCTTGATTAAATTCAGTAGATACACTGAGTTGCACTATTGTTTTCAGGGAAGCTCAGAGCATACACCATGCAAGTTCTAAATATGCACGATTTATGACTTATTTTTGTCCTCTAAATTTCATTCTGTTAGTGTTCTTCACTGTGTGTTTCCAAAATAACAATGTTGTCCCAAAATCTTGACTTGATAAAGTAAATGAGATGCATTATATCAGATAAATGAAGAAGGATACTCAGTTGTTCATGATACATTTACATTTTGAAAGCTATGCATACTCTGGTATATTTGCCTTCTATTTACTCATGGTTTATAAAAAAAGCTATTTTTATTAGAATATCTGAAGTTTCTGTATTTGAGTTTAACGTACTGGGGACATCTCTGACCAGTGTGGAGAAGTTCAGAAAATCTACTTGTTTTACTGTGTAAACACTACATGTTAACCTACTGCATTTGGGAGAGTCTAATATGGAAAGGATCTTTTTGCACTTATTACATATATACCATTCTTCATATTACTGCTTCATTCGATTTTCAGTCTTTGAAGCTCTCTAACAGGTCTGTGTGGGCTTGGATTTTTTTGTTTATTTTCCCCAAGTTAACAGATAAGATACATGTTTTAATTCTGTTTTTTACATGGCAATGGTAGGCAAATGTAGGTGTGTTTTTAATACAGTGCTTTCTGGAAAATACTAGTTCTGAGTGTCAGCATACCAACTGATCTGTGTTAACAGGAAGTTCTTCTTCCCCTTGTGTGCACGATCTGGGCTGTCACTGTGCATGTTGGGCATTGCCTAGTGCCTCCATCCCTTTGGACCATCCATCCCCTGCAGCCGACAGACAGCAAGCCTGGGGCAGTGAATGAGGGAGCTCCATGTGCCTTTTCTGGAGGGGTAAAAGAGCAGGGATGTAAACATCAGCTCTCAGTGCTTCATGTCCCATATGAAATGTCCATCTCAGAATGCTGGTTTGGATTCTTCCTTTCTGTGTTTGTACTTCCACAGACCTGAGAAGATAAATGTTATAAATAACTGAAGCCCACCACACAAACCAGGTTCTGTGTTGGATGCCTTCTTTATTTCCGCCCTCCCCCAGCATTACTGTTCTGGGTATCCCTTAGAACTAACCTGTGTACTACCTCCTTTTGATGTATTTTCCTAACGCTGCACTGAGTTCAGTTGTTGCCTGGCAGTGAGGATGTTGTCCTGCTTGAGGAAGCAGTGTCTCATCCCTGACCAGCATTCTCCCTTGGTGATCGTCAAGGAGCCGGCTGTGACTTGTGAAGCCTTTGGGGCTTTGAGGGGGAGAGTTCCAACACCCGTCTGCCATGTACGTGTGTGAGCAGCAATAAACATGTCAGTTTCAACCCTTACGCCTCTGACAGGCAGTTTTCCACGCCATGCCTCCCATGTCCATGCCTGCCCGGGCTAGAGCCGGAGGGGCCCAGCCGCCCTCCCCTCAGCCCCGGCCCGCCCTCACGGCGGCGCGGAGGCCTGTGGGTAAGCCCGGCCGCCAGGTGACAGCTCCCGGCTGCCGGCGGGGCCCGAGCGGGCCGGGCTGAGGCACCAGGGCCGGGCCGGGCGGTGGAGCGGGGCCGGGACCGAGGAGGGGCGGCAGCCCCTTCATCCCGGCGGGGCCGGAAGCATGGAGCGGGCGGCGGCGGCTGCTGGGCCGGCGGTGGAGGGCGGCGTGAACCGGAGAGCGGTGCGGGCGGCGAGCGCGGCGGCAGGGGCAGGGTCCCGGCAGCCCAGCACGGAGGCTCTGGACAGGTGAGCGCAGCCGGCGGCGGAAGGAGGCTCCGCTACCCGTACTTAGTGCGGGGCTCCGCGGCCTGCGCTCCGCGGACGGCGCCCCTCGGCCCCCGGCCATGGCGCGGGCGCTCCCTGCCTCTCCGTGCACCGAAGCCGGCCTGGAAACGAGCGTGGAGCCGGGGGGACTTCAATCTGGGAGCTCACTGCAGTGCCCGCGGGCTGACGGTGCATTGTCCCCGGCGGGGAACCGGCCCTCGTCAAAGTTTCCTGCTCGCTGTTGTGTGTTTTGCATCATTATCGTCAGCGATGGTTCGGCGGAGGCCGGGGCTGCAGGGCGGAGCTCGGGCCGGATGGTTTGGGGCAGTGCGTAGCTTCTTCCCGACCCCAAGTGGGGCTGTTCTCAGCCTTTAAGCGTTTATTCACGGTTCTGTTATTCATTCATTCCCCCTGCAGCGGTGTAACTGACTTACCGTAGGTGCGTGTGCTGCCGCCGGTGCAGGCGCTCCGGTTTCACACAGGGCTGGACCTGGCCAGGTGTTGTCACATCTGCCTGTGCACTCCGGCAGGGTACCTCTTTCCTTTAGAAGGTTCCAGCTGGAGGCAGACTACAGAGCTGGGTTCAGAAATCCTTAAACAAGGAGTGGAAACTAGCGAAAGCTTCACCCAGATGGAAAATAAAGAAAAATCAGTGTATTTAAGAATCACTGCCCAGTTGCAGTCTCCATATTCCCTCTATATTAGGAGAAATCTGGAATTTTACATTGTTTTAGTGAAGGTAGAAATCAAATGTCCATTTTCTGTCACTGAAACTCGCAATTCTGTGTTTCTTAATAATGCACATTCCTATCATAGTTTCCTTGTTTCTTCTCCTCATCTTGTTCTACTCTGGAAAAGTTATAGTGTCCACTTTTCATACAATATACTTATTTGGCAGTGTGGTTGTTCCAGGCTGTGCTGATGTGCATGACCTCAGGTGAGACAGAATGAAAAGACATGCTGCTATTTGTCCCGCTTGACAGATGGTGATAAGTCACAGCTATGATTGGCATCCTGAGGTTCACTGATGCATCCTCAGACACTGATTGTAGGAGATGGAGTTGCCTTGACATTGTTTCCGCCTGCTGTTGTCTTTGTTGATGTAGTGATACCCAATGAAGATAAGCCATAGAAAAATAAATCCTTTTCTTAATTAACAAGTAAATGCGTATTTGGAAACAAACTTAGGCAAACCCTGGGAAGATGTACTAGAAATTAAGGGATGTGAGAGAAGGAGAAATGGATGGGATCAGAAAAGGTATATTCCAGAGTTAGCTCATTACAAAACTGCAGTGAAAAGTTTCCTTAAGTGAATCTGGATTCAGGTTTAGCCCTAACCTGACAGCTGCCTTCATTGTTCAAGCAGGAATACGGTACATGTGTTTTTGTTGCAAAACCACATTTTGTGATCTAGTACTCTGTAGAATCTTGCAAGTGGAGAGAAAGCTACAAAAATGTATCAGTTCTGAAAGAGCTTTCATGTCAGTTTCACCTTGTATCTACCTATACCAGCAGAGTCAATGTGTGAAAAGACTTCTTGGTAAGGTGAATTGGTCATCTTATGTGAGTATCCTGCTCTCTTATTGTCCAGGTCATCTTCACTTGTTTGGTGCTAAGTATGCGCTGACTTTGGTGTCACTGGATACTCATAGAATCCAAAGCTGGTTTATGAATGAATTCTAAAAATGAATTAACATTTTCTTTCTGTATTTGACTTCCAAATATGCATTAATATCGAAGAGCCCAGCTGAGCTGTTTGAAGAACTGGCACTTAGCTAAGCTATGGCAGCCCTGGCACACAGGGAACAGTTCCCTCTGGCATCCCCAGTTTTCCATCAGATACTGGTGTCTCTTGGCGCAGACCTAGCGCACTTCAAAGTGGCTGGCAATAAACTGTAGTTGCTTCTTGCTCTCAATACTATGTTATTTATGAGCAGCACTAGTTCAGGAGACTGTTCTCAAGACCATCATCCTGGGTTTAGTGCTGTTCTGATGCTTTGTCCCTAAAGGGTTCTTACTGCAGAATTCCTTACTGTGACATGGGAAGGCCTGTCCAAATATTATTCAGAGATTATTTTACGAATAGGAAAGAAATGCCTAACTCGAAGTTACACATGAGAAAACATGTGTTTTCTACATTTAATATTGATATAGAACACAACACTAGCTTAGTGGAAATTTTTAAATACTAGCATGGAGTCATTTAATTTTGAGCATTTACTGAATAAGCAGGAAATCATACGAAGGAAAGTGTAAGGAGTTTCCTATTCACCAAATTCAGTCAATGGATGGCTTTGAGAAAAAAAAAGTGTGAATGATGACAAAAATTACACTGGGTATGAGAACCAACATTTTAGAAGTTCCTAGGACCCTATCCTTGCTTTTAACCTACTGGCAGCTCGACATCTATGATAAAATCTAGTAAAATTCTCTTCCCTGATTTGATCAAACAGTTGCATTCTGCCTGTAAAGCAAGCTAATTTTCATGATGTTTGTGATTATTTATGCTCTTGTTTTCTGGATGTGCTCAGTTGCTTTGCTGTTCTCAATATACGTTTTGAATTACTGCTAACTAATTTGAAACATTCTGGTTTTGCAGCCCAACTGGATCCCATGTGGAATGGTGTAAACAGCTGATAGCTGCGACCATTTCTAGTCAGATTTCAGGGTCTGTCCCATCAGAAGGCATGTCCAGGGACTACAGGGTAAGTGACTTGAGGAATGCATTGATTTGTTTAAGAGAAAAGAATGAATGATCAGGAAAGTCTTTGCTACCTTGATTATCAGGTGGTAAGTACTTAAGCTATCACTGAATGTTTCAGAACTAGAAACATCTCATTATGTGTAGGAGTCTTGAATCTGCTTTGTGTTTTCCTCTGTATTTAGAATAGTGGCATTGAAGTCTGCAGAATAAAAATTAAGAGAGGTGAAAGGAAAATTACAAGCCAATGTTCTGAATAAAATGCCAAAAGTGAGTTGTCTTTTCTTTTGATTACTACATTTAATAAAAAAATAGTAAATTTATAGTTACAGGTTTGAAGGTTTTTCTAATGTGTGTCATTCAGAGTACAGAATTGAGCTTTACAGATTTCACAATAAAGAATGCAGATGTCTTTGTTACCATGTAAAGGACAGAAATTACTATTATTTTTCACTGGGTTTCACCAGAGAAAATTTAACACCAAACAGACAAACAAAAAATCACCTTTTCCATTCCCTCCCAGCAACATTTTTATCACTAAGGTAATGATTGCACAGTATGGTTTACCTGTTAGGTTCTATTACACTTTTTTACCCCATTTCTTTCATGTTCATTTGCTGTTTCCTATATGTAGCCAGCCAGCTGAACTATCAGGAGTGGAGCATATGCAGTTTTCCTTCTCTTACAAACTGACATAAGTCAGCTTTGTTTCAAGTCTCTTTCAGAAACCCAGCCTTCAGCTATCTACATCCCTTTTTCTTTCCAGATTTGAAACACTTTCATGGCCTTTATTTAAAATGGCCAAGTGAAGATTTTTATCTTTTTTGTTGTTTGTTTTTAATTAGTTTTTAAACTATTTCCTAACAAGCTTTGTGATTTATAAGTCTGTTGTCCAGAACCAGTGTATTTTAGATTCTGTGACAGCAGGTCAGATTCAGCCCAGGCCTGAAGATGAATCCGCAGAATGTTTTTGGCTGTAGCCTACTTAAAAATTCACCTTCACAGAGTTTCACCCTATTGGCACAGTCAGCAGTTTATGCTTATAAGAAAGTGTAGCTCTTCCATGCTATGGCAGCTGAATTGCAAATGCTTACTTTGGGTCAAGGCTAACATCTTTGATGAAACATTGTAGGAAGCCTTGCATAACAGCTGTCGATGTTGTATTTGCCCTGTAGATCAAGGATTTCATTGTAGTAAAATCCAAGTATGTAGGCTTGGTGTTCAGTTTATCTCTGAGTTAGAACACATTCTTCTGGTATAAAGAGCACTTTTGAATTCTAAGTAACATCCTTCTCTATACCAAAGTCATCTTGGGTGTTATTTAAGAGGAATAAGACTTTCAAGACCTAATTAAATTCTACATCATTCTCTTTCATAAAATGAAAGGAAAAAAACCAAGCCTGGTGGTATTCGGTGTTTTGTGTATAAACTGTATTTGGCATCATTACATTGCAGTGATTTGGAATCCCATATTTGTGTATAACATGATGGAATTACCTTTAGTTACATTCAGGCCTAGTATCTTGTGAAGTGGTGTCTATGCTTTAGGAGAAGGTTTCCTTTGCACTTAGCTTCTGCAGGAGTTCAGTGGTATGATTAGTTGCTTAGTCAGTACCACTGGCAGGCTGGGTTTATTCATTATTAATGTGGAATTCATGTGTAAAAAGATAATGCCCACTTATAACTCAGTTTTCCTTTGAGACGTCTTTCTCTTTTGATGTACACTGATCAGTTTTCTGGGTCTTCATTACCTTTGCCTACCTTGAATTGCTGCATTTAGAGACTCTTACAACAACGCGGAACATTCAGGTAGGGCCAGATGCGTGTGTGTGTTTCTCAAACTGGTTCAGGCAGTTCTGTTGCTTTCTGCTGGATTTACCAGGAACTCACTGCTTTATTCTTTCTTTCATCTCTTTTTTAATGTTTGAATCTATATGTTTCCAAAAATAGGCAAATACATCAATTCTTATATCTAATGGTGTTACGCATGTTACTTTGTTTAACCTGCCTTACCAGAATGTAATTTAGGGGAGGGTGAAGATGCAAGCAAAGGGGCTGCAAATGAAGTGGTCAAAACTGGAGAGCACCAAGCAAGCTCTTGCTTGCTAAACCCTTCAGCAGCATGATTTTGCTGAGCTCTGCTGTGTATGTCTTCTCTGACATACTCTCTGCCTGGAGAGTATTCTTGAATGAAGGGTTCATGTAAATGAAAATGACTTAGATTATAGTAGCTGAGCACAGACACCTTCAGAAATAAGTTGAGAAGAGCTGAGGCTTCCTTGTTTTGCCATTTGAATCTAAAGGATTGTACTTGTACTTGCTTGTACTTCAAGGTTGTTATTGCAGGCTCATTGTCTTCCACCTAGAAGGATTACCAGGCTCTTTCTTCTCTTCACAATAGCACATTGTAACTGGATAAAATGGTGATTAGTAATGAACATTTCAAAAGAGCTTGGCATTTGTTGCATCACTAAAATGAAGTGGCAAGGTTGTTTTTAGACCAAAGCAATTTGCAAATGCAAGCTACTAGATCTGTTTCATTCTTTCAAAATCCAGCTATAATTAAAATGCTTGGAAGTAGGGTTCTTCTGAAAATCTGATGAACTTAGATGATATATTTAACAAATCAAATATGTGTGATTTGTTGGATAACCTTTTATATTTTAACTAACAGGTATACAGGAGGCCTGTTATACGGGTAAGATTACCTTTGGCTAACAGTAAAACGGCCTCCTACCTGTTTGTCTTTTGTGCTGTGTGAGATCTTGGTGTGTCAAGCATTCTTCTTTACTTCATTCATGGTTTTTATGAACCAGTCAGACCATTTTGCTATGCAGTGCAACAGCTTCTTTGCCATAGAAATGCTTTATATACATTACAATGTTTTCATGAGCAATAAAAGTCAATGTGTAAGAGAGCAGTATTTTTAAATGATGTTTTGAATGTGCAACACTAACTTCAGTTTTATTACATTAATGTTGTCAAAATGGATGCTTGCAGCTGAGGCTTACATGCTTCGGACTACAGAGTGCTGTATTAGCAGCTCTAACATGTTATCTATGCTAAAGAATATTAGTGGTAAAAGCATTATGTCTTTGTCTATCATATTTAAATAAGATACCAATTCTTGCTTGCCTTTGTACCTGTTTTGCTTTAATTGTTACCACCCTTGTAATACAATCAAAAGTTAAGTTTGAACTTAGACACCTGTGCAATGACTTGCATCTTTTTAATAATTTTGAGACTGGGTCTTGCCTATTGTTCACTGGAGAGAGAAAAAGGGCATGCCTTGTTTTCTTGTCCTTCTCTCTTAGTAACATTTATGGAGTGAGAAATGATCTGGATAGTGTTCTGACATTGTTCATGAAATGTGTCTAACACATATTCAAACAAAGACCTCTTGTTCCGTCTCAACCCAAGAGATGAAGTCTGAATGATGTCTTTTTCTCATCTGTTGTTTACATATTTGAAAATGATGTGTTTAGTGCAATCATACAAACATACAAGTTGATTATTTTTATATATCAATAATTGGTCTGGGTTGAGTAACAAAAATTGATTGTTTTAATTGTTTTTTCATAGTTCTTTGTAAAGGCTTTTGTCTTTGAAGGGTCTGCTGTGCTTCTTTATCTTTCATTTATTTAAAACCTTTTGGTGTAGTTGCTGGTTGTCTTTCTGGTTTTCTTCCAGAGATCACAATATCTGCTTTGGTTTAACTTCAGAAACAATGTTTTTATGGTCTGAAATTTAAGTAATTTCTATGGAACACTATTGCACCAAAGCATTAATGTTAGGAGTTCTTTATAATTTTAAAAGATTTTTTAGTTAATTTCTAAACTCTTGTAGAGTTCAAATGATGTGAAGATACCTGAAGGCCTTCCTTCAAATGTTCCTTTTTTTAAGGTTCTGTAGAAAGAAAACTTGACTTTAGCAAACCTTTGTAAATTTAGACTGAGGCTGGTTTTGCAGTCTATCAAGTGAGAAGTTCTTTGTAGCTGAACTGGGAATAATAGACTATCATGAGCACAACTTCTCTCCAGTTAATAAAGAAAGAAGACACAAGACCAATTTTGGCTGAATATATTAAACCAATTCTTTCATATGACCCTATGACATTTGTGCTTCTCTCTGGAGTACACAAGGACCTTAAGTTTATTAAAGAGATTTAATTAATGTTCAGGATTTCCGGACAACATAATGCAAAATTAACACAAAAATGTGAATTGTTTTGCATACTTTGCTATGAAGAATAATTTTGGGTAAAATTCCCAGATTTTCAGCAACAACCCAGAAGTTGCTGGAAGTATATGTGAGACCACGAAACTGGAAGTTCAATTAAAACATGTTTTACACAGTGGAGAATTTTCTAACTTGTTGAGATACTTCTATTTGATGTCAACCTATATTTTCCTTAAAAGATTGCATGAGTCTTCCCCTAATGCTATGATTGCAAGCTGTACTCGATTTCTTCTATTGATAAGCATGTGGCATACTTTGAATTCATTTTCTTCGCTATGAGGTTGTTTGTCTTAAAAGGACAGTACATACTTTTATGTTCTTACCTACCAGCACTGACTCTTATGTGAAAAAGGGAGTGTATTTTTCTTTTTGTGCTGTGCCAAATAACATCTAAAGGATAATGCTAACAGCTTGGATTCCTTTCTGTGGAAAGCAGTTTGTGCCAGGAGTAGAAGATTTTGAATAGCTAAACTGGAGTTAAAGTATATGCTGTCTTTTTAAGGAAAGTGAAAAAAGGAAAAAAGCAAAGAAAAGATTCCATCCTTTCACCTATTGTCTGCATGTTTTTTCCTGTTACTTCTCTCTTGCCCTACTGCTGCCTCATGCAATGCAGGAGATTCAGGATGGACACAATGGCTATCATTCTGAAGCAGAACCTGATCAGGTGGCGAGTTTTACTCATCTTTCATTCATTAACTGTGTAGCAAGGTACTATATATTAGTACTTGTAGATCACATAGAAATCTGTTTCATGCAGGAGAATCCATAGAAAGCATTTAGTATGCTAACTGGTTACATGCTAGGTAGGGGTTTTGTGTAATGTCAAGCAGTCTAAGATGTAATACTGCACGTAAACCCCTACCTGACAGATCGCATTCATCCCTCTAAATCTGCAGGTATTGGCTGATTCTCTAAATGTCATCTCTCATGATAGGTGCTGAATATAAAATTTTGTTAGTTTAGAAGAAAATCTAAAGCCAGACATCAACTTAAACATCTTTAGAAATCATTTATTAGTGAGGACTTTGGGTAGTTTGCTTGGAGACAGACAGATTCTACGAATTACTTGAATGTGAATCTGACCTGTGGTATAAGAGAAGAGTTATTAACATAGTCCATTATATTTATTCTCACTTCAGGATGTAAAATTTGAAGCCTTAATATGTCACCATGTTGACCTGAGAGAGATCACTTTCTCACATGGTCCTTAAAAGTCCCGTAAACCCTTTGTTTCTTAATTAAGATCTTTAGTACGTTGTAAATCTGAGCTGCCAATGAAGGACCCAGAGGTTCAGTCCTGTATCATCCAGGAATGAAGCAATTTACCTAAATGAAAATGTATGGAACTAGCTCTTATTTTAAAATTGCTAATTGTTCTTCTGTATTTCATTATTACTTCATTCTTTAAGCTGACCTTCTGGATCCAAAATTCCTATAATGGACCTCTTCCTTAACCTGTGGCACTCTCAATAGAGTATCTATTGAAGCCGAGCATCATGGAGGGCTTCTGACTTACTCCTATGAAAAATACAAAGTTAGAATATTAAATAAAGCTTCTGCCATAAAATTCTCTCAGATGAAAATACTCAATATTAAAAACAGAAAAAAAAAATAGTATGAGCTTTGAAATGTTCTCAAGTAGATAAAATACCCCAAATAATACCTGCATTTAGCAAAAGACTAACAACTTCATTATAAATTTGGGCTGATCTCATCGTTCATGTTTTTGTATGCTATGTGTATCTAGCATGTGAAACTACTTGTTGCATAAATGCTTCATTACTAATATGTAACTAACATGTATGCCTGTGTAATAGTTATAATAGCAAGTGTCGTGTTTGTGGTTTTGGTTTTTTACTATGGTACCATTTAATACAGTTGTGCCTTGTAAAAAAAGACACACTTGGTGTGTTCCAGTAATCTGGTAGTAAAAGCACTTTGTATCAAAATGTATCGATGTAGTACAGATGGGAAGTGAGATTTACTCATGGTTTTGGGTTTCTGCCAGGCACTGCGGGATGGAAACAAACTAGCACAGATGGAAGAGGCTCCACTTTTTCCTGGGGAATCAATCAAAGTTATTGGTAAGCATACTACTGAGTACTACACTGAATACTGTTAAATCACTAGTTTATTTAAAACCAGAATATTGTTTCCTTTTGACTTTTGATGTTTAAATTTAATGCCACTTTAGATTAGCTGATTTGGTGTGGATTTCTTTTGTATTTCAAATCCAAATGTAGGAAGGAAAAATCAGTTCCAGAGGATGGCTTGCTCCATGTAGATAAATCAGCTTTTTCAAGGGTTAGTTTGTTCCATGTGTGTGTATGGGGTTGTATTTTTGCCCGGGGATGCCAAGGATACTTCATAGATTCAAAAGCTTCAAAACTGTGATAGCAAAGAAGATGAAGCTATAGAAAACTTAGTTTCTGGTTCTCAATGAGATTTATTTCACTTTGACCTGTGACAGCAGACTGTGTTAGCAGTACAGTACTTGGCTGGAAAAGAATACTATCTCTTTCAAATAAAAGTGAACATGAAGATACAGGGCTATAATTGAATTAGGTGGAAGTCAGTTGTGTGTGGATGAGGGTTGGATGGTCTGAGGTGACTGTGAGTGCTTTACACCTCAGAGCAGGGACCAGAGCCACCCAAAGCTAAGAATACCAGCATGGTGCTTTATTACCTACATGCCTTTACTGCAGCCCATGCTAGCTAAGCCCTGCCCCAATTCCTGAGCAGCCATGGGACTGAGGGATTTGAGTGTTTTCATCATTGAGCTAAAGACAGCTCTCAGTCCTGACAGCATCTGAAGAGCAGGCTTTACTATAGAGGTCAAGCATCAAAATCTTACAGAACTGCTAAAATCTTGCTATTTTTAAATGGAAATAGACTTTTATGGAAGAAATGCCCCCAATAGTAAAACAAAGCTTTAATTGATCTGTTTTCCAGCTAAAGATGTTATGTATATCTGTCCGTTTATGGGAGCAGTCAGTGGTACTCTAACAGTGACGGACTTCAGAATGCATATCAAAAGTGTTGAAAGGGTAAGAAGACTTCACTATTTATCTGCATATTGTTTCACACAGGACTGTTGCTGAGGTAGATTTCAGAAAGTGTTAAGTTTGGTGTAAGTGAATGCGTTAAATGGGAATTGTAATTGACTCTGAAGAAACATATGTGAACAACATTAGTTTGTGTTCCTCCTATTGTGTAACAAAATTGCTTTACGAATTTCAGGATCCACCTTTTGTTGTTGATGTTCCCCTTGGAGTCATAAGTAGAGTTGAAAAAATTGGAGTACAGAGCCATGGAGACAACTCGTGTGGTATAGAAATAGTTTGCAAGGTATGGCATGGTAGGGATTTATTCATATTAAAGCATTTTCATCTCATTTTCCTGTAAGAGGAATCTGCATGCACATGTTCTATTTTTCTGACTGTTCAGTTCCCTGTATTTGAACCCTGCTTCATTTAGATAATATATTTCAATTCCTCTTATGACACTTGCAGTCTTAAATACTTCTGCCTTTTGTCTCAAGAGTGAATTCAAAGGAAAAGTGGCTATTTTTATATCTAGCTACTCCAATTATGATCCTTGGCATCTGATACAAATACAGAATTCTGTTCTAATGTGGATTAGATGATGTCAGTGTCTTAGTGCTACATATGCCTTTTTTTCAACCAAATTTCTTATAACTGCCTTTGTTTTTTTCATAGACTAAAATAGTGTAACTTATTTTTGACAGGATATGAGAAATTTGCGGCTGGCCTATAAACAGGAAGAGCAGAACAGATTAGAGATCTTTGAAAACCTTGTAACACGTGCGTTTCCTGTTTCTAATGGGCTGGTAAGTCTTAAGATGTAGAGCAGGCTGTCACTGGCCATCATTTTTTGGAAGATATAGGTGGGGAAATACAAAGGGCTGTATAACAACAATAGAAATGCTGATTCATAAAATCTGTTACAGAGCACCAAGCTACTCTGTCCCTGTTTCCTTGTTACATTAATTCTTAGAACAGTATGTTGTGTCCTGCTAGCAGTGAAGTTAGTTAACTTGTACATAACTGTTGAAATCTGCATTTGCCTAATGTTGCTGATTAAAAATATATATGTATTGACTCTTATTTTCTGCAGCAGATAATTCAGTCTGGAAGTTCTGTTGAAAATAACAAATAAGTGCAATTAGTTTTGTTGTTAGCTGCAAAATGCTATTTCATTTGCTTGTGTGGGTATGGAACTAATTGAGAGGTAGGAGACCAAGGTCCTCATCCTGGCTTTGCCATTGATGTGTTGTATGATCATAACTTCAGGTCTCTGTATTTCCTATCTTGATTTTGTCAATTATATGGTGTGTACTTGAAGGAGGAAATGGTGTTTCATTTTTTTTTCTAGCAGTGTTGTCCAGCCTCGACTGAAGGTTTCATATGTGCTGTTAAAGTGTTTTGGAAGTGTTACATTTGAAACATTTGAAGGTTCACTCTTTTGGAGCTTACTGTGCATACAACCCATCAGAGAGTAATTTATGCCTTTGCTTTCTTATCTGCAGCCTCTTTTTGCATTCAGCTATAAAGAAAAGTTTGCTGTTAATGGCTGGAAAGTGTACGATCCAATTGTGGAATATAAGAGGCAGGTAAGTTACAGAAGTACTTAGTGTATTATTTTTTCTCCATCTCCCCCAGACACATTTAAACAAGATAAAATAATAGAAATGCAAAGTTTTCAACTCTGTTTACATACACACACTATCTAGATCCCCTGTTTAGATAATGAAATGCAAGTGACACTGAGAGTGTTGAGTGCCTGCTTCAGTTGGTGGAAGTAACATGTGCCGAGTACCTGAGCAGATTGGTCTATCTTAACGTGCATTCTTAAATCCACATTTTCCAAGTGCTTTTTCTAGAAAATATAGACTTTATAAAAACCTGCATTTGAATAAGCATCAAACAGAAGAATAACTGTTGTTTGTCATTGTGGATCTACAGTTTGATTCTTGCAAAAGTATTTTTGTTTCACTATATGGTCACTTTTTACCTGAGCATGCCACCCCTTTAGTTGCTTATTTCACTATCAGTTTTACAGCTAATAAATAAGGAAGACTTTTGGTGTTTTGGTTCAATCAGGAGACCTAATTTTAACTTATTTAAAAGAAAAATGTGGTTACACTTCTTTTTAAAAAAGTATGCAGCCTGTACAAATATTCATTGCCCCAAATTCATGTGTGAAGATCTAACCTGAAAAATACAAAAGTGTTTTGCTTTCATACAGGGCTTGCCCAATGAGAGTTGGAAAATATCCAAAATTAACAGCACCTATGAGCTTTGTGATACGTATCCTGCTATTCTTGTTGTGCCAACCAGTGTAAAGGATGATGACCTCTCAAAAGTGGCAGCGTTTAGAGCAAAAGGCAGAGTTCCAGTAAGTGAAACTTGTACAAGGAGGTATAATTACCCTACAGATTTGTAGCTTTTAAGAAATTATTGGAGTTCTTTTAAGGCTTTTTTTTATTATTATTTTTCATAACAGTGGGTTGGCTTCCTTCCTGAAGCAGTGAGGGAGGGAGCAAAGAAAGAAGAATTAGGGATTAGGCTTGATGGGTTTATAACTGAAGAGAACAACTACAGTGTTGACATGTGAGTCTGATTGCTTGGTTATTGTGCCATATAATACACTTTTGTTTGGAGTTAACGCTTCTAAGCTACAGTGGGATCTGGTGCTAATTCACATGTTAGCTTGTGTTCTGATTTGGTGTGGAATATGTTACTGTCATAGCAGTTTTATTGACAATAGACAAGTTTTGCAGGTAGCATAGGAACACCTTTAAATACATTAAATAGTGACAGTTTTCATGCTATAGATCTGCTTACCAAGGTAGTGTACAGGTCTGTAGACTTCCACACAGAAGATGTTTTTTGTCTTCCATTGTTTTTAGAGGGGTTTTCTTGTTTGTCTTATATCCCTTTGGTTGGTTGGTTGTTTTTTGTTCATTTTTCTAATTAGTAAGATGCAGCACAGGCTTATTTTTTATTAGAAATAAAAGCTAAGATGTTTAGAATCACTTTGCATTTCAAGCTGAGATCTGGGATGAGCAGTGCTCGTGTGCCGTCTGTATGGTTTTGCATCAGCTTGTCCTTAAATTTGCATTTGTTGTTTTTCTAGGAAGTAACATGCAGGCAGTATAATTGTCTAATTGCACTCTGATCTACTGCTCTTATAGTAGTTTAGTAAACTAAAATCATTTCCTTTTCTTCCAGGTGCTATCCTGGATTCATCCTGAGAGCCAAGCAACAATAACACGATGCAGTCAGCCATCGGTCGGCCCAAATGATAAGCGTTGCAAAGAAGATGAAAAGTATTTGCAGACAATAATGGATGCCAATGCTCAGTCACATAAACTGATCATCTTTGATGCCAGACAAAATAGCGTTGCAGACACAAACAAGGTAAGTTTCTATCATAACATTAGTAGTTCTGTCTCTAATACAAGGCTAAAGATTGAGTAAGAGATGAGAATGAGGAGAGCTTGATGTTGAAAAGGGTTGAAAAAGGTTCTCTAAAGAGGGCATGGAACGGAAGGCAAGCTGCTTGTAGAATTTTGGAAGGGCTGGCAGGAACTGAAAGCAGCCTGAAGACATAGCTAAGAAATGATGTGGCAGAGCCTAGAAAAGACCAAAGGTTTCAGTAGTAGCAGTTATTTTTCTCCTTCCTAGTAGCTGGTGCAGTGCTGTTTATTCCACTTTAGCCTGAGAACAACACTGACAACACACTGGTTTTAGTTGTTGCTAAGTAACAATTACTCCAGTCAAGGACTTTTCAGTCTCATGCTCTGCCAGTGAGGAGGGGTGTGGGAAGCAGACAGGACAGCTGACCCAAACTAGCCAAAGGGGTATTCCATACCACAGCATGTCATGCCCAGTATATAAGCTGGGGGGAGTTACCGTGAAGGCCCAGATCGCTTCTCGGGTCAGGCTGGGTATCAGTCAGCAGGTGGTGAGCAATTGTATTGTGTATCACTTATGATGCATTTATTGTTTTCTTTTCCTTTTCTCCTTGTTATTTCCCTTATCATTATTATTATTGGTGGTAGCAGTAGTAGTTTTGTGTTATACCTTAGTTACTGGACCATTCTTATCTCAACCCATGGGTTTTACATTCTTTTGATTCTCCTCCCTACCCCTCTGGAAACGGATGGGGAGTGAGTGAGTGGCTGCATGGCTCTGAGTTACTGGCTGGGCTTAAACCATGACAATGGATGTATTATCATATGTAGCCTCTTACTATTAGAATTTCTTTCATCTAAAAGAAATAGTCTAGTGCTTCTTGGAAAAACAAAAGCCAACAATATGTTTTTATTATGCTAAACTAATTGTGTCTCAGGAAATCCTGAAACCTGCCCAGAATAACTCTTAACCTTATGCTGAAATCCCGTACGTGTTCTTTTCTTCGTCTGTTTTTCCTTTTTGAATGACAGGCTAAAGGTGGAGGATATGAAAGTGAAAGTGCCTATCCAAATGCAGAGCTGGTCTTTCTGGAAATTCATAACATACATGTGATGAGAGAATCCCTGCGTAAACTTAAAGAAATAGTTTATCCTACTATTGATGAGACTCGATGGTTATCAAATGTGGACTCCACACATTGGCTGGAATATATAAGGGTAAAATCTGATATGAAAAATCAGTTGTGTTTTTAAAGGAAGTTTTTAACTTGCATTTCTGAAAATATTAATAGAATAATGTCTAGATTTAAGCACATTGCTTTCATTGGGGTAATCATCTTAAAACCCCTTAATTTTTAAATCAGCATTCCATAATAACTTCGTGTTTTGTGTATTGGTAGGTAATGAGTTAATCCCTGATAGCACAGTATTCTATTTAGTGTTGGACAATGTTTTATTTTCTTGAGAGGGAATGTTTGTGAACAGTCCAGGGTTATCCCTGCTTTTTGGAAGAATGCCCTGGGAACTTCAGATTCTATTTGAACAACTGCCAAAAGGCCTTGATTGTAAATCCTGCAGTCTTTCTCATCCTTCCCTCCTTCAATGCAATGTTGGTGTTCCTGTGCGGGGCACCTACATGTTCATGGCCTGTTTATAGTCAGCACTCTACTGGCTTATAATCTGCTCTATTATTTAACATAATATTAACATAAATCACTACCATACTCAGTTTTACACTCTATTTCACTGACCTCTGAAATATTTCATTATCACGTCCACTCTGCTGTTTATGATGAATATGGATGAGTGGAATTTCTTTTATCAGCAACTTGCTCAAATGTCACTCATGCAAAACATGTTTGGGATAGTTCATTAGTTTTACTCTTCTATTAACTAGTGCTTGCTATCTGCTGCAGGAGAACCAATAGAGGGAGCAGATGCTAAATTAAGAATTAAACAAATTTAGTGATCTTTTGGGACAGTTTAATGTTTTTATTCTCTTAAAGTTGGACTATTTCATATAGCTTTGGGAATCTTGAGTGTCTGGAAACCTTTTCTGATCAGCCTGGCATTTAATGAGATAATCTGTTTTTAAAAGTGGAGTTGTTTGGGCTGGTGGTCACCTTTGAAATCATTGAAGTCATTGACTTCAGTGGGGTCCTTGGGCTTGGACCTGTCTGAAGTGGACCCTTCATGCCATTGTTGCACAGATGACAATAGCATGACAATTTTAAATTTAATTTAAATTATTTTCAAGAGTTGATACATACATAACATTCTTTATGGATGTGTCCCTTACGTGATACTTAACATTTGTCTCTTGACAGCACAAACTATGGCCTGATTTCTTACAAGATGCCACTACTGTGTTGGCAGTGCTGATAGTATCTCCCTGTGCTTTTATCCAAGAGTCATTTGTCTGCCTTCTCTTTGCCAGGCTGAACAGCCCCAGCTTTCTCAGCCTGTCCTCATATGGGAGATGCTCCAGCCCCTGATCATCCTTGAGTCCCTCCTCTGGGCTTGTTCCAACAGTTCCATGTCCTTTTTATTTCGAGAACACCAGAACTGCACACAATACTCCAAGTGAGGTCTTACAAGAGCAGAGTAGAGGGGCAGGATCACCTCCTTCGACCTGCTGGTCACACTCCTTTTGATGCAGCCCAGGATACAGTTGCTTTCTGGGTTGTGAGCACGCACTGAAGCCGGCTCAATGTTAAGTTACTCACTTGGAGTATTGTGTACAGTTCTGGTGTCCTCAACATAAAAAGGACATGGAACTGTTGGAACAAGTCCAGAGGAGGCCATGAAGATGAACAGGGGACTGGAGCACCTTCTGTATGAGGACAGGCTGAGAAAGCTGGGGCTGTTCAGCCTGGCCAAGAGAAGGCTGCTTCCAGGGGTGTCTGGGTTCGTTTGGATTGTGTTTTGATTTAGATTACCTGGATGGCTTGTCCCTTTTTCTAAAGGCAGTAGTTGAAAACTGAAAGCTGAGGAATAAAGAGTGCTTGATTACTGTAATAATGAACTTTGGAAACACTGATCCTTCAGCCTTTAGAACAGGTTACAGTGTTTGTGTCTGTTCATCATGCTACAGAATTTTAGATTAAATTTAGAGGAGATTATTTTGCTATGTGCTACTGGTAATGGAGGCTGGTTAGAACCTTCTCTTGGATAAGAGGGTGCACACAGGTTTTGTATCCCTTGGATTATGCCTACCACCATTCAGAAATCTCTGATTTAAAGCAATGTCATCCAGATGATTATGTAATTAACAAGAAACTTTAATATATATTAACCTTAAGAGTATAAAATTATAACTTTTCGGGGGGTAGATTCTTGGTTTGTATTTAATGCTTGGTTTCTGTTTGTTTAAGATGCTTCTTGCTGGGGCAGTAAGAATTGCAGATAAAATCGAGTCTGGTAAAACATCTGTAGTGGTACATTGCAGCGATGGCTGGGATCGAACTGCACAGCTCACAGCACTAGCTATGCTTATGCTGGACAGCTATTACAGAACTATCAAGGGGTTTGAAGTTCTCATAGAGAAAGAATGGATAAGTTTTGGCCACCGATTTGCAATGGTAAGCTGAAAGATTTTGCATGGAGTTTATCACTTTCAGAGCTTGTATTTTGAGTAGCATGTTTTCTCATAGTACTCTTAGTACATTTTAGTTATCTCTTGTGTCCTTCTTTTAACGGTGTTTATGTCAGAGAATTATGACCTGTTTTTAACAGGAAATCTCTGTGTGAGATAATATAAAGTAAATAAGAATGAAGTGGCTTGAACATAATGGTTAGAAAAATCACATGGCTTTTTTGTAAGGAAGGGAGACTGTAACACATTGCTTCATCTTTAACAATCTCATGAATGGAGAAACAAGGAAAACAATTAAGGTGTCTAGAAGGTAACATTGGTGGAGTCATTACCCTAATTTAAGGTTGAAGTGTAATTTAACACATGGGCTAGAAGGGAATTGGGACATAAATTATTATGATGTTTTGTGGGCTCTGACTCTGAGATGGTTTAAGGAGAAATGATATGTAGTTATGGCAGGTGGATATGGAATAGTTTTGTTTCTACCTACCAGTTTGATCCCACTCGTAGAGATAAATGATTGTGCAGTAAAAGAGGGGAAACAACTGGCACAGCTTTGTTGACCAAGTGTAATTCCAGCCCTGTTCAACAGCAAAGGAATATACATATGAATATTGGAATGTGTTTTCAGTAGTTGAAAAATATGGGTTAGTATTATGGAATTTTATATGCAGTTTGTCTTGTTCCACCACTGGAACATATTTAAGAGTTTCTGAGCTTTTAAGTGTTGGGTCAGTACTATAAATATACTAGACTGAGATTAAAAGTTTGATTTGACTTTCAGCGAGTAGGACATGGAGATGATGATCATGCTGATGCAGACCGATCTCCCATTTTTCTTCAGTTCATTGACTGTGTCTGGCAAATGACAAAGCAGGTAAGATGCTTCCAAGTATATTTCTAAGAGGTCTCAGACTTTATCTTGGGGACATAATGCATTTAGGAGAACACATTCCTTTGCAGAGCAGTAGCAAGTTTTGCTGAAGTTGGTTGTGCCATGACTGCACCGTGCACACATATGGAAACTTTTGTTCAGTTTCCTCCACAATGAAGTGGAGTAGAAATATTGATTTAAAACCAAAATGCTAGCAATCCTTTTTTGCTTAAAATAGGCTTTCAAAGGATTTTCTGATTACGTAAATGAGGGTTATTGAGGAAGTAAATTATTTGCATTGCATATTTACTGCGGTAGTGTACATGTTCATATGGATTTATGTTGTCCTCAAGAAACAGCAAAAATCCAGGCTGATTGTGAACTGAGGAGAGGAAAGGGTTCTTCTGTGTGTGTCAAATGTGAAACATAAGTTAATGTTGGCTTCATTATGCATACAGGACAGCCTTTTTAAGGTACAAGCCTATTCTCAGATAAATTTTATTACTTCCAGCACTGCTGTTAGCTCTGGTTCAGGGGAGATCTTGGAAATTACTGATATTTGAGATATTAAATGTTAAAAATCTCATTTTTTTCTGAGTATGTTACATTATAACATGCCTTTAGCTTTCATTTTCCTTACTTGCACCTGCATGACCATAAACCTACAATTTTTCTGAGCTTTCATACTACTATTCCTTAATGGGGTTACTGAAATAGGTTGTCCACATGAAGGCTTTATTTCCAATTAAATAGAAGTGCTTGACTCCTCTTTTTGTTTTTTTAACTGCTTGAAGCCTAACATGGATCTATGCTATTATGGTAAAAGCAATTATACTGAAGTCTGCATAGTATGTGATTTGTTTTGAAGAGAGAAGATTAACTGTCTGTTTCCATATGATTCTAGGGCTCCCAGGTCTCTTAGCTTAGTCTCCTTGTTCTGAACTTGGTTCTTAAAACCTTACATCATAGTTTCCAAAACTTGTATTCAAAACAGTCATCATCAGTGCTCTGTGAAAGTTCCCTGCTGTAATACTGGGCCCTTGTTCAGAGTCCCTTGAAAACTATTGCTTTCTTTGTATCTGTATTTCAGCGTTAATGTGCTGCTTAGTATAGCTGCAGAAAGTAAATGAGAAATTCTGCCCTTCTCAAAGGAAGGCTAATAGCAATAGCAAAAAGAAGCAGTTCTAAACACCTGGCAGGAGCAAAAGTCCTCTGGGGAGATCCTTAACTGAGAGCAGCCTCTTCTATTTTTGTGATCACCCTTGCTGCCTCCTATTTCTTGCTATAAACAAGTTCCCTCTACTTAAAAAACCCCAACAGACAGGGGGCAGAGAGGAATCTGTGAAGCATTTTGCCAATACCACAGCTGCTCGAAACCTACATCCAGAAACTGCTCTGAAAGATGTGAATGGCAACGGCATTGTGAAATCATTGTTGTTACAGCAGGGTGGGGAAAAAAGGAAAATGGCATTCTTGGAGAGTTCTTGCCCACTTATTTTTATCTTTTAGTAGACTTTTAACACCTAGAGAATAGATGTGAATATCGTGATTACCTTGACATAGACCTATGAAGTTCTATAAGGTTCTGTTTTATCCTTGTGTAGATCATTGACTTGTAAACCAGTGCTAGTTTCATACTTTAGAAACCATGATAAACATATGTGAAATATTCCAAAGCTCAAAAAAGTGTTAATGACTGCAGCAGAGTGTCAGGGCTGGGGTCTGGGCTTGAGCTCAAAGCAAGCAAAACTTAGGTTCTGAGAACTACATTCTTAAAACAGTCAGTGCAGTGAGAGAATCTCTTAACTTCCCACTAAGATACACATTCCCACATAGCTTCAGACAATGAAACTTAATACTTGACAGCCTTATATCTTCCCTTGTTTTTTATGGTCTTCATGACACACCATTACAGTATTGAGAACTGTAGAGGAGTACAATGATATCAGATTTTAATAAAAAACACATGGTGAAGTCATTTCTCTGTTAGTAAATTCTGATGATTTTGAATAGCAGATATCAAATGATCTGGTGCAATACTGATGCCCTGTTAAAAATAAACAAGGCTGTACAATTTGCATGTCCTATTGCAGCTCAATTAGCAGCTTTCTGCCTTTCATGCACAGTACCCACACAGGAGGAAGGTTTGTTTAAAGCTGGTTAAAAGTTGCATCCTGTTTGTTACTGGATGTCATCCTTTGCCAGAGATGCGTTTTCACTTGTTTCAGTGGTGTATCCTGTTATGATTCAGCTGACCCAATTCAGTCCAATTCCACAATCATAAGAGCTATTTGCAAAGTGTTTCGACTTTAAATGTTACTGTAGTAAAGAATGAGTTCATTGATTAAAAAGCATTTTTCTGAATCAGATGCCACTTGGCATCATCAGACTTCTTGAATAAGAGAGTTCTTCTTTTGAATACCTCCTTCACAAAAACCCCCAACAACTCCAGCAGCATCAAGTGGGAGATTTTAATGACCCATGTGTTCTCTCACAATTAGTGGATTTGACAAGAAGTTTATTTTCATTTGGGGAGTTTTTCCACCTGAATCTTCAAACAGATGCTAATAGGATTGGAACTACAGAGGAAAGCATTTTTAGGTCAGTGATTTTTCAGCAGTGGTAATAGAAGCTTTACAGTCTTAATACATCAGCTCCAACAGTAGAACTCTTGTATCCAAAGACAGGGTTTCAATAAGTGCTATCACTTATTAATAAATTAGTTGGAGTGCAACCACTGATGTATGGAATTTTGAATATGCTTCACTGGATTGGAATAGCAGCCATGTCAGCATCCATCTGATTAGTATGGACCCGTCACAACACAGAACCCTAATGTGACAAGGCTCATTAAGTGCTTTCAGCTAAAAAGAGTCCCTTTAGGAGAGGCTTTTGTCTTCAAAGGTGTTTCCAAATATTATTCTCATCCTTTGCAAATTGTTGCTCTCTGTATCTGATTGCTGCTTTGGGCTGGACACAGAGATTGAGGTCTGAAACACACTGAGTTTTCCCCTAAGTTCAGCACATCCACTTATCAAGTTCTGTTGATACCTATTTAAAATCATAGCTGCGTTATCAACATCACTGTATTGTGATTGAGTTTAGGCATGATTGCCTAGAGAGAAGGAAGTGCTGTAAGTGATGATGTGAATTTTTGAAGTGATTTTGAACATGACTGAAAAAGAATGGATAATCTTAAGTTCCTGGATGTTTTATGAAAACAAATGGCTAGATGATTGAAAACAAACCAGTGATCTGAGAGAGAAGCCCCAGTGTGAGCATGCTGTGCTGCCGAACAGTATGGCCAGTGGAAGGAAAGCTCCCATTCATTCATTTTGTAAGCCATGATATTGATAATTTCCCTAGTCACAATTTTCAGATGAAAGTTGGCATATCTTGTCAGGTCTTGGAAAGAGAACGTCTTTGCAGTGTTTGACTTAAATCAAATGTTCTTTTGAAAGAACATTGCTTAAAACTTAGATCTTTCTGGGTTTAATCCAAGCACACCCATTGTGTGTTACTCAGTTCTTTGCTTTCACCATGAATAAACATTGCCCTTTGTTAAATCACAGATGACACTGAAGAGGAGTTTCTAGATCAGCTAGTTCATCCGCAGTCCCAGTTGCTGTGTTATTCTCCTAGCTATACCTGCCTTTGTTCCTTTTTTATTTAAAGTAGCTCTTGAATCACTCTGCCACAGTGTTCAGTGTTCTTCAGTGGCACATTACAGAAACCAGTCCTCTGCTTCCTTCAGATCTCAAATACCGACTTGAGATTACTCCACATAGCAGGAAATTCTTCCTTCTGAATCTGTAACTTTGCATTTTAGACTTCTGTAAAGATTTAGTCTTTTAGTGGGAATGAACAAAATTTGCTTCATTTGTCCTGAAAATTAGCCTCTGATAACATTCTGTCATGGTAATGAAAGAAATGCTACTTCTTAAGTTTTCCTTTAGTCTTCTAATTTTGTTTTCCCTCCTGAATGTTTATCATTCTGTGTCTGTGCTTGCAACCCTTGTCATACTGAACACAAAGTTATTTTGGCACATCAAGCAGTTGCCATATGCAGTCCTATCGTAAAATCTGATTGAAGTAAGACCTTTTCCATCTGAATAGCTAGCAGCCAGTGCAGTTTGTATTCATCCCTTCCTTTATGATTTTAGAGTACTACAGATTAAGATGTATTTTTAACTTTTTGATTGTTTTCAAATTTCTAACTCTTTTTCCTAGAATTAGTTTTTCCTTTGGTGGTGAATAAAGTGCCTAGTGGTGCTCTGTGGAATAACAGTGCTTTCCTTTCACATCTATAGGATTTACTTTCCAATAGAAAAGAAGAGAGATTAAAGGCTTATTGTACATAGCTGACGGTAAACTCAAGGGGTGAAATGAAGAAAAGTAACTTACTTGGATAGAACGTTAAAGAAACATGTTAAATATATGTTAAGGACATTGTACGTGCAATAGACTTTATTATCCAATTCATTGCATGTTAGAATAGGAAATAAGACTCTTAAAAGTCATCATTCTCCCTGCTCCCTTGATTTCTTGTCCTGTAACAAGAGACATAAAGCGTTGTTGAAGACAGTTTGAGGTGGCTTAGAACAGAATACTGTTTGAGCTCCTTAAATGGATTGCTTTGTGTCACCAGTTTTACATTAGGTAATGTTCTTATGTTTGTATTCTGGTGTACTTGGATAATGAATGTAAGGCTTGTCTCTGAGGAGTATTTATAAAGAAGTATGTAGGTAAAATGTATATTGCAGTGGGAGTTACTGAATTTGCTGAGTTTCACTAAATAAATAATAAAACCAAACAACCTTATCTGCTTATTTCTTATGTCTGAGTTTCTTTTGCTGCTGCTTAAAATGAAATTTAAAGTAATTTTTCCCATTCTTTATTTCAGTTCCCAGCAGCCTTTGAATTCAACGAGTTATTTTTGATCACCATTTTGGATCACCTTTACAGTTGTCTCTTTGGGACTTTCTTATGCAATTGTGAAAAAGAGAGATTAAAAGAGGTAAATAGTGAGTGTAATGCGCATTCTTAATCTGCTGATTTTAGATGCAAATGCTTAGAATACATGACCTAAGAACATCTGTACTGTGGTATTGATACATTTGTCACATAGTCTTAAAAGACAATGTGGATATGAAATTTCATAGTATGAGAAATATATGCTGCATGCCGTGCTATTAAAATTTCTTTAGTTATTACATGTTCAGAGGGTTGAGGGATTCAGAAGGTTCTCTGTCAGATTTCTAGCCAACATACACACTTTTAAATGATCATTATCAAATTCTATTAACATTTCTTTCACTGTTTCCAAAGGAACTCCTATGGATGACTTTGCAGGTCACTTTAGGATATGATTAGATGGAATGTATGGTTGAAGACTACAGAAATTTACAATACCCCAATGAGTGAAGATAATGAAATCTCAAACTCAGTGAAATATTTTGAGTTTGAAAACAAAATAATTAAAAAGTTAGTTAATATTCCACATACACTTTTGCTTACTTTGGGCTTTTTTTTAGTTTTAATACTTCATATTTTTTAAAGCAAGGAACAGTTTGTTGTCATATTTAGTTTGCTATTTTTTCTGGTTTGTCTCTACTGCTTCTATATGGAAAAAGTTGCATGTAAATGCCACAAGATGGAGCTGAATAACATGTTGTCAGCAAATGCAAGATTTTCATGCAGCTTTCTTTCATAAATGGTCAGATGCAATTCTCAATAAAGAAATGCAATTTAAGACACAGTGGTAGTAGAAACGCGTGATTTACGACACTGAAGGAGTGTAAAATTGCAGAACAAATCTGATACAAGTTCAGATTTCCAGTCTCTGATCTAACCATGATTATGCTGATTACATTTAGAATAACGCAACTTTCAGAAGTGAAAATAAAGGTAAAATAGGCATTTTAAAGCATAATATCAATTGACAGGAGCAAATAGTACGAGAGAGAGAGAACTGAATAGTTTTTTTCACAGATGTTGTTTAAATCTACGTATATCAACTCATTTTCTGCTCAAAGTTAATTTAATTTTACTTTGGGTTTTTAGTTGGTGAGTGTGTAACCATATGTTTAAGTAGCTGTAACCATTGCTGTAAATTCTGAGCAGTACGGATTTGTTTTGCTCAACTAGACCTTCGTGTCTCTGAAACTAATATGCCTGAGTCTCCTTTCTCAGTTAGACTTGGACCAGATTAAGTGCTGAAATGTTTTCCCAAAGTTTTAAAGCTGTTCAGTAATCAGCTGCTGGAAGTGTTCTCAGAGTGCTTATGATTTTCTAGTAGATAAGGGAAATTTCACAGACACAGATGCTGTTCTGTAGATGCTAATCTTGTATTTTAAGAGTTTGCAATCCATATAATTAGTTTTATCCTTTTTTTTTTCAATCAGGAGGTAAGCACAAAGACTGTCTCGTTGTGGTCCTATATAAACAGCCAGTTAGATGAGTTCACAAATCCTTTCTATGTGAACTATGAAAACCATGTCCTGTATCCTGTTGCTAGTCTGAACCATTTGGAACTGTGGGTGAACTACTACGTCAGATGGAACCCAAGGATGCGGCCTCAGGTATGAGTTTTCACATGACTCTTAATCAAGAGCACAGAAATGAAACAACTCTCTATATATTATTTGTCATAGTGTGGAATGCAGCATTTCATTTCAGAAGTGCTCATCTCTTGTACATATTTCAGCTTGGTAGGAAAAAGGGAGATGTTTCTGAAGAAGACGAAGCATGTGTTCAAACCTGGTAAAATGATGTTTTCAGTGAGGGAGTTACAGTATCACTTTATTGGCTTTTGACAGGTAACAGATTAACAATCCTTGTTGTTAGAAGATGTAACACTTCTGTAATTCTTTCTAACATTTTTTAATACTTTTATTGCCTGAACCTTCTGGTAGAGGTTAGTGTACCTTTGTTTTTAATCATGTTTTCCCTTTACCAACAATGATATAAAGTATAGCAGCAGTTTCTGAAAGAACTGCACTACACACCAGCTCAGTTCCTAGGCTCTCTAAACTTAGTATCCCATAGATGCTTGTTTTCCATTGACCTTTGTGGTTTCAAACTGGCATGCTAAAGATTAAACACTCTGTGCACATGCTCCTTTATTCATCCTAGCATTTGTTCTTATAAATAATGTCTGCTATTCAGATAAATCTCTAAATCTCATCAAATACTCCATATGCTGTCATGCCTAGAAGTCTGAAGAAAGAACATTAAGTTTGTGTCACAACCATAATGTATCTGAGGGTGTTACACCATCTCTTTATTAAGGTAACATTCCAAGGTATCCCCAAGCATATTATGATAAATTACCTGTATTAAGTTACTGCTCGAAAGCTGCTGTCGTCTTCTAGCAGTTAGAATGAGACATGAGTTTCAAATTTATTAGATGCTCACGGGTCAGAGGCTGTTGTAAAACATGATGGTCAGAGGTAAGTTTCAAGGACAGTACACTGTTAGATACACCAGGTATCTAAGAAATACTTTTTAAGGTCCTGGAAGAGTCAGAATTGCTTGCTTTCTCACTGAGATGTGTCCTCTGAGCTGCTTTGTTTCCCTTAGTGGTTCTGTTTTGTTTGATGACCTGTGACTGTTGGATACCTGTTAGGTGGTAGCATGAGGTAAAACTTGAAAGGCGGTGTATTTTAATCTTTATGGGCTTAATGTAAACTTGTTAACTGGCTGTTGTTGTTGGTTTGGTTTTTTGTTTAGCAAAATACCATCTTTCCCTTTGGCTGTTTGCTGAAAAAACATTTGTGAGGTGGTTTATACAGGTTTTGGTATAATCAACCTGCAGCAGTGTCAGTTTATTACTTGTATTTAATTGAGATCTATAGGCTCTGAAAGTGAGCCAGCTTTATAAACACACATGAAAAGACATGGGGGTGAGAAAGAGATGATATAGAGATATCTGAACTATCATCTACTTATAGGCAAGCCCTACTCACTGCCTCTCTGTTAGAGAGCGCTCTGCCCACTTCTTTTAGAGTGCTCTGCAGTCACTCCAGTGTGTGTGGTTCATTGATCTTCCTTGGCCTTTGAGAACAGATTCCTCAGATCAGCAGGCTGAAGGCAGCAAAACCTGATGATCCTGATAACTGTCCTAACTTTACTACCACCTTACTAACACAACTGGTTTGTCTTCTTAGTTTTACCACTTTAGCTTTGTCTTATGAAGATACATCATGCCTTTTCTTTTGGCTCTGGCCTGAATTTTTTATATTTGTGACATATATATGGAATATAAGGCTCTGTCCAGCATGGCCTTGAACACTGCCAGGGATGGAGCATTCACAACTTCCTGGGCAACCCATTCCAGTGCCTCACCACCCTTGCAGTAAAGAACTTCCTCCTTATATCCAATCTAAACTTTCCCTGTTTAAGTTTTAACCCATTAACCCTTGTCCTATCACTGCAGTCCCTAATGAAGAGTCCCTCCCCAGCATCCCTGTAGGCCCCTTCAGATACTGGAAGGCTGCTATGAGGTCTCCACGCAGCCTTCTCTTCTCCAGGCTGAACAGCCCCAACTTTCTCAGCCTGTCTTCATATGGGAGGAGCTCCAGTCCCTGATCATCCTCGTGACCTCCTCTGGACTTGTTCTAACAGCTCCATGTCCTTTTTATGTTGAGGACACCAGAACTGCACACAATACTCCAGGGACGTCTCACAAGAGCAGAATAGAGGGGCAGGATCACCTCCTTTGACCTCCTGGTCATGCTCCTTTTGATGCAGCCCAGGATATGGTTGGCTTTCCCAATATACAGTATACTAAGTTCCCTTTCTTCTATACTTGCTTTGTCTAGTTTCACACCATGATAACTGATTCAGTAACATTCAGACCCATTCAGTAGCAGAAAAAAAGACAATGACCATTGTGATGCCCAGCAGGTCTTCACTTATCTCCTGTGGAAAAAAAAATCTTAATCAGTGGATTTATTAAAAGAAAGGGCATTTCTGCCTACTGATAAAAGGTGTTTTTGTCGAATACCTTTTAATGTGGTTCTTTTGGTTTTCAACTGTAATAAGAGAAAATGAAATATTTCACGTGAATGAAGAGCTCTCTGATGAGCAGCAGTTCAAGGCAAACTCACATGCTGTTTTATCAGCTGCAAAAACATCTTCAGGAGACTAAGAAATGTTTGTTGTTTTCTATGAGCTCACCAAAAAGGAGAAATGCCCAACAGATAGATTTAAGGGAAGATGAATAGTAGTCCTTTAATGTAGTCAGGGTGGTTGTTTGATACCCCTTTTCAACCAAGTTTGTGTTGTGGGAGAGGAAACTCAAGAGCAGAAAGTCAGGTTTTGACATGAGGCAACGTTTTAGTTTTCTAATGTTAATGGTCTGAGAGAAGTTCCCATCTATGGCAGTGTTCAACGCCAGGTGGGATAGGGCTTTGAGCAATCTGGTCTAATGGAAGGTGTCCCTGCTCCTGGCAGGGGGTTAGAACTAGATGATTTTAAGGTCCCTTCCAACACAAACCATCATAAGATTCTATGATTCTAAATCAGTCATTGCACTTCATTGACTTTGCTTATTGGAAATGAGCATACATCACCTTTTTTTTTTACTTGAAAATTACTGAATACTAACTGGATATAACCATGTACTTTTGCACCATTGTACTCGCTCTTCGATATCTGTGTCTCATCAGACCTTTAACAGTACAGTAAGGTCTGAGTATATTCTTCACTGCACATACAGACTTTAGACCTGTGTTTTGGAAGATTGCTTATAACGATAGATTTTCAGTTCTATCCAAGTTCTGTGGAAGGCTGATTTAGTGGGTTTGGTGGTCTTTATTTGCATCAAGAACCCCACTTTAGGATTACAGCTGTATTGTGATAGATCCTGTGCAATTAGGTGACACAAAAGGTTCAAAGTCAAGTGCCTTGAGAAGTGAACACCATAGAAAATTTGAAATGTGAACATCTTTTGTAGATTCTCCTTTTGCTAAACTCCTCTTCAACAAGGTCATTCTAATTAAGTGAAATGTTACTTGGTTTCCATTTGGAGGTTTTACATCATTATTGACTTCTTGTCCCAAGAAAATGAGATAGCTTTTAGTCCTGTCTTGTTTGAGTTCATTGATTGAGAAGGTATTTTTTCCCCCAGATTTGCCCTTTCCTTAGGTTGGAGAAATGCGTGACATGTGGAATATAAGCTCTTTCATTCTGTCATACAGAGATGTGTGTTTTGTGGGTACCTGCTACTGGGCTTACAGATGACCCTACTAGCCTAGAGTAGATAAGATAGTTGGATGTTTTGAATTATTTCAGTTGATAGCATGTATTTCTCTTTCCTTTTCCATACATCATTCAGAAGTCTTTTTTACACTAGTTTCAGGAGTTCTGGCTGCCAGATGTCAGTTAGTTATCTGCTTGGGCAGATGTCAGCTGAACTCCGATGTCAATAACATTAAATACAGTATATTTAAAAGAACAAATAAGATCCAAGCATCAGTGGAAAACTTGTTGACAATAATCTGGAAAGCAGAGTTACTGAGGTGCTTTATCCTGCATGTAACAGAATATGACCTGGCATGTGAGGTGTTAGTATTATTTGTACCTGCCTTCAGTCATGTTGCCCAGCAGTTTCCTCTCTGAGCATTTTGGCACAGGTTGTAATATGTTGAAAGTCTAAGTCAAGATTTCCAGTGTCTGATTTACTGCAAGTAACTTACATCTGCAGATAAAACTCTCAGCATTCAGTAGATATAGAATAAACTGACTGCTTGTCCTGTGTGCTGAAAGAATCTGGCTACTTAAGAAAGAAAGAGAAAAGAAAAAGGTTAGTGTCCTGTAGTGAGCACAGCATCAGAACATACACAGAAAGGAAAAAACAGTACTGTACAAATGACCTTCATTTTGGGGAGTTTCTGACATATTTTGAAGAGCAAGCACTAAAAGCATTGCTCTGATCTATCACATTTCTAAATCTAAATGGGCTGTGAGTTGCAATGGCATCAGCTTGTACCATGTTGAGTTTCCTGAGTCTGGATATCTATGCAGATGTCCCTCGTACTTCTACATAAGTGTGGAAGTATTGATTATCATTGAAAACTGCTGCTGTCATCATTTGAGGTTGCCTTTTGCTATGATTATACTGTTGACTACTTTCTAAAAGCAAGTCTGTCAGAGTTGCAGCTCTTTATGAAGATGAACAGAAATCTCAAGTGAAAGATACTGTTGTCTTTCCAATGCAGAGAGGAGGGTTTTGAACAACCAGCAGTCTTAAGTCAAGCAATGAATTTAAAGTAACCATTTTCCTCTACAGCTCAGATAAAGTGTACTTGCTGAACAAGACAAAATGCATTGAACAATTTTCATGTGAATGACTGTCCTTGAGCTTGTACAGTAATACACAGTAGATAGCCATCCAATTAAGATTTGGTGGTACTGTGAGTAGCTATTATAATTTCTTTTATACCTGTCCTTTTGTTGACAAATTTTGCTATCCAACAGCACTCCAGGATCCTGAAGGATTACTTGGGAATCAGAACCTGAAACTCAATACTGAAAGTGAACTGTAGCAATTCTGTGAAGAGGAAGGTTTGAGTTTTGTAGGAAATGAAGCTGTCTTGTGTCTGGATGTTTTTATATGTGTTGTAGCATGTATACTGTGTGGCATAGTTGTAGTTTCTGTCTGGGTAAAATTAAGAAAGCAACTTTATCTTTCCTCAAGTGCTCACCCAGCAGGAGTACTTTACTGTAACTGTGGTGTGATCTGAGAGTTACAGTTCTGCACCAGGTTCTGCTTTCAATGTGGATAATTCAGTTTAAAAAATGGTTTCGTATCAATGGCATTTTAAGCAATAAGGAAAGTTTCTTTAGCAGTGTTCTAAGTATTTTTTCAGTTCATTACAGGCAGTTAATATCTTTTCTTTAAAATGTAGGAAAAGTATCTGCTTTTGAATGGAACCTACAATTAGATCTATCTGAGTAAAGAGCATTACTTGGCTCACTCAATTTTGCAGCGGTTGCTGGTTTTTACTGATTGGAGGTGGGATTTCAAATACTGTAAGTATTACTAACAATGAGAGAATCAACCACAACAAGGCATAATGGAATAAAAATAGGGATTTGAATGGGAAGGGACTACAAAACTTGTTGAGAGCTTAAACCAAACAAAAAGATGCTGGAATTCCAAACTACTGGGATAAGTCTGTAAAGCTTACGTTTAGTACTAAAGCTGTTGCTCGGGACAGGTAAAAGGACTAAGGACATGGGGTTTGGGTAAGTGGCTGGAAAAAGTTGATTATGAGTTAGGGAGAGGAACAACATGCATCTCAGTCATAATCTGCTTAGTTCCCAAGTCACTATTACAGTAGCAATAAAAAAACAAACCTAACACTGAAAAGTCTTCTTGAAGTGTTGCAGGTAAATGCTTCTCCAGCTTTTATAGGGCCAGCTTTTTTGTTAATTCCTGGATTCCAAGGTCAGATTTCCCAAGGATCTGGGGCTTTCCCCCCACTGCTTAACCCACCAAAATCTGTTAAAATGTAGTACATTTACCATTCTGTTTCTACTTTATTTTTACTACCATGTTTTGTAGTAAAGCAGAAATTAAATTTATTGTTTCTTCAGTAAATTAAGGTGATAGTTTAAATAAGTTGTGAAAAACATTCTGAGGACCTAATGGGTAATTTTCCAGCCCAACAAAACCACAGATGCACTGCCAGGTTGGGTTTCATCTACATAAGCTCATCTTGTGCAGCAGAAGTAGGGCTTTGCTTTCCCCTCGAGTATGGACAGAAGTGATGGGGACCTGGTGGTAGTGGCTGGGAGTTGCCTAGCAGCATTACTGTGGCAACACACTGGGAAGCTGGTGTGACACAGGGAAGGATGCACACTCTTCTGAAAACCTGGTATTGATTACAGTGAAGTAGAGCAGAAAAAATAACATGAATGCGACTGAGTGGTGGGTTCAGAGTCCTCTTTTGAGCTTCCACTCCTAATGGGAGACAGCAGGATGAGAGAGTAGAAAACAGTACATCTGCTGTCAGGCTCCCAACAAATTCATCTCAGTCAAACCAATTATATGATTTCTCAATGAGACTGTAATAAAAGCTTGCCATGGAGACACTACTTGTGCTGTGCAAGCCTACACTTCTAGGGTTAAGGTGGTAACAAGATCTTTTAATAAACATTCTTCTCCAAACTCTTGTTCCTTACAGAATCTGTCACTCTCCCACTTCCTTTCAATCTAAACAGTAGCAAAATAATGGAGAGCCTCGTTCACAGCAAGCCATTACAGGTGTTATTGTGAAGGTTGTTGGACCCATTTCCTTATGAAGAAGGCTTTGAGAGAGGAATCACAAGCTGAAATATAATGGTGTGAGGTAACAAAAATGGAGATAGTTATCTGTAAGAACACGCACAGGATGGTACAAGGGAACACTGGCAGCAACAGGTCTGCCCAGGAAAAACTCTCTAAGAGACGTAAAAATAAGCTAAACTTCTTTCTTACAAGTGTTATAATGGGTTTTGTTACAGAATCAATTAAAGATGCTTCATTCTCTTTATTCATCTTCCTCCTTCCAAGATGGAAGGAGGCTTTCAGAAAGATGCAGAATTCCAGTTCTGTTTGGTTCTCTTAACAGTCTCGTTAAAATATAAGTGAATGAAAAATATACATGACTTGAGATTGAGGCTCAGTTTGGGGCATTTTCCACCTTTTCCCCCCTTGCACTGCTCTTGGTCTTTTCATTCTACATTTGGGTTTGCAGCTTTGTTTAAAAGATGGAAGTTCCAGTAGCAGGATTGAAGACATCTGGGGGAAAGCAGAGCCCCTCATGGCAGGCTGCTTTTTGGGCCTTTTTATGAGAACTGTAGTATTTTTTTATGTCTTTCAGCTGTCTATACCACCTTTTTTCTCACCCCGTGAGTATGTGGTTTTAACATGAGCGTTTATCACTAATAAATCAGGTAGTATCAGCTGCCTGAAAATACTCTGAAAGTGCTAAACTCTAGGCTCAATTTGACATGTTATTGAACAAAATTAAAGGCTGTATTGGAAGCTTAATGTGTGAAAACTGGTTTTGGAATCTCACTGCTTTGCGTTGATGTGCATCTCTCTGTATGATGCTTTGGTAAAGAGCAAGCAGCAAGAATCTTTTCCTGGGAAAGACTTGACATTAGAAAACCATTCATGCTTACACTGCCATATGACATGGCATGATGATGTTTATGTAGAACTGTCTTACAGTTCATATCTAATAAGCATTCATTAAAAGGGGGGCAACATTTTAAAGGTGACCTTTTTTCTTTGCCCATTATAAGACCCTACTCTGCCTTGCTTACAGCTTTTCTGGACTCTGCCACTGGGTTGCCCAGGGAGGTTGTGAATGCTCCATCCCTGGCAGTGTTCAAGGCCAGGTTGGATGAAGCCTTGGGTGATATGGTTTAGTGTGAGGTGTCCCTGCCCATGGCAGGGGGGGTGGAACTGGATGATCTTGAGGTCCTTTCCAACCCTAACTATTCTATGATTCTATATTGACTTATGAAGTATGTATGATTGACTGAATTGTTTTGTAAAACTTCATCCAAAAAGGCTCAGTTGCTCATGAGAATGTGGCTAAAAAAGTGTTTTCCCATATGAAAATATTGGTCCTGTAAACTTCTTTTGTTGGGGTAAGGGCTGTTTTTCTGTAAGTATTCCATCTCTAGGGCAAACATAAGATTATATGAAGAGAGATTGTGTTTCAGAAATGTGCCTGCTCATATCCTGGAAGAAATTCATCCAATTTGGAGGTCTGATGCTGCAACAATCTCAGTGAATTCTCAAGGACTGAGAATAAATGAGAATTAAAGGATTAAGAGGCGGATTTGATACAGAGTCTATGAGAGAGTTGTGACTAACTGGGAATAGGATTTAGGAGTGAATGGAGCTCCCAGTTTAGAGATCTTTGCTTTCTATTCAACCAATGGAACACAATCTGGGAAAGCAGGCTGGGGTGGGCATGGTTGCAGACAAAGAAAGGATTGTTTCATGGGTGAGGGAGCAGGATGCTCCTCTGGAAGTGAAGTTTCTCTCTGCCTTTGCCATAGGATTCCTCTGTTGTAAGGGGCATCACCTGGAGCAGTGTGGTCACTGTGGGTGTGCTCCTTGTTTACTGGGTGTCCTGCTTGATACCCACAAAGCTGAATTGCAGAATTCTTAAGTCCTCTGTTAAACCAGTTTAAGATCCAAGGTATGCTTGCACCAGATCCTTGTTTGTAGAAGTGGAGTGTTAGTACTCCCATCCCTCATTAGGGTGCTGCAGAAATACATTTGTTTCTCGACACGAGATGAAAGTGCAGAAAAGGAAACTTTAGCATTTTATGTTCAGAAGAATAAATAAAGGATGGGGTCAGACACCGCAAAGACAGCTAAAAATTGCATAACTGCTCATGAATTGAGTAGCATGAAACTGTGCACTGAATAAATGAGCAATGCAAGAGGGAAGCTAATATTTTAATGTTTCCTTAACCAACAGTTTTATACAGATGTGCAGGATGGCTGACTTGAGTTTGGAGAAGCAATCTTAACTCTGACACATCCTAATCTATTGACAGCATAATTTTGCAGTCTTAAAGTTGTAAGGTTTTTGTGACTTGAATATATACAGACTTTTAAAATATCATTATTGTTATTTAGCTGATTTATTTAAAGACAATCCTGTTCTTTGAGATGGATGTGTGGGCGCAATAGCGCTTGCGGCGAAGTTTGAGGACATGTCTTACTGAATTGGGTTCTGGGGGAATGCAGAACAAGGACTGAGATGTGCAGCCACACTTTTCCTCCTTGGAGCACCTTACTCAGCATGTCAAGTGCTGCAATGGCTTTTTTGTAGTGTATCCCAAAAGGATTTGTAGTAGGTTCCCCAAAAGCCGTTTGTATGGAACTGCTTTTTATGAGTGTTTGAGCATTGTGCAGAGGAACACACCAAGGTTGTCTAAGAGGAATTGGCCTGTTATGCTGAATCGTGATTGAGCTGTGCAGAAATCAGATGTACAAATCTCCCGTGACCCAGGGCTTGTGTGACTAATGATACCAGTGTAAATCACTCTGTTACAGACCCAAGTGTCTCAGGAAGATGTCTTCATAAAGAAAAGCTCTGAAATAGGAGTGTATGAGGAAGGGATCTTTTATTTAAGGAAAGAAAAAACATAGAGGGGGTGCTAATTCCAGAAAGCCATGATGTTCATTGAAACCTGAATTTTCCATAGTGTGCGTTACACTATCTTGGACAAACTTCATCACCAGACTCGGTTTTGCCATTTTTTAGGAGTACGTTTTCTGTCGACCACCTCAGAAAAGATGAGATTGGCTCTCTGGAGGGTGTGCTTTGTGTTTGGTTAGTGAAGGAGGCTGTTGCCTCTGTTAAAGAGTTTCTATGGTAGATGCAGGAGGAGATCGCAAGAAGGTAAAGAATTCCTTGCATAGTGAAGGCAGGACTCCGGGGTCGTTGGGAGCTTGGTGGTGTGCACTGATTGTTCTGCTGAAGACTCAAAACGTTACACTTTTAGAACTGCTGTAGGTAACATGCTGAATGAATTGATGACAGCCAGAGTGCAAGAGCAGCACTTTTTGAATACACTGAAGTTTTTACACAAAGAAGTATGTGGCCAGAGAAACGTTGACCTAAACCAGATTGTTTGTTACTTTTTATTCTTTTAAGTTAGAACTAAAGTTAGAAATGAAATTGTATTTTCATGTTTCAGAAACACAAATGTTAAGTTTTGAAAAATGCCAAAATCAAACGCATGGATTTTTGATGCAGTTTGTTTAGAAAGCCAGAATTCACAAAAAGGTAAATTGTGACTCAGTTGTGTGTTAATGGCAAGAAGAGAAACCCCTTCTGGCTTTTGATACCTCTTTTTCACATAGAACCACGTGAAAATGGCATGCTCAGGTGTGCCTCCCAGCCCTGTAATCACTCTTAAGCAGTAGGAAGTAATTGTGGGTGAACACAGTTCCCTGGAGCCTGGCATTTCAGAAGCCCAGAGTATAAATTCCAACGTCTAGCAATCCATACATATCCCATTGCTCCGTTTCCCCATGACTGTCTCGTCAGTCTAATTAAATTCTTTTCCCATGACACCCTTTCCAAAAGCTATAAAAAATTAGAGCTTATACAGGATAAAATAAATTAAAAGCAATTTACATTCAAACTTTTTGGCTTTTCTGTGGCATTTGGAAGAATGGGGGGAGTCTCTCTCTACTTGCCTGAGATAACAGATCAAGCTGCAAAAACCAGTGTGGCTTGCATCTTCCTTTGGCCATGTTATAGTTGAATGTCCCAGATAAAAAATGCCTAGAACTCTGATCCAGAGTGGTGCACCTCTCTTGATTTTGGGGTACTGTCAGAAGCAGAACTTGTACAACCCACTTCTATAAAGGGTTTGTTGGAGTTTGACTCCGGGAGGTCCATCACAAGCACAATTCACTTGGCTGCTGCACTTTTCTCACTGGCAAGCTGGAAGGGGTCAGACTCTTGGAAAGATGCCTGGTTAGAAGAGTAACAAGATGCTCCATATGGAGCCAGCTTTGTTAACTCTACTCTCTGTACATAATAAGTTCCGTCCCAACAGGCGGGGAAACAGTTCACGGGAAAGACACATGAAGTTCAGCTGGAAAGTGGTATTGACAAAGGATAGGGGTACGTTTATTGGAATATGTTTTGTATACAATCAAACCCATTTGCAAACAGTGTTTTATATAGGCCTCTTGCCAATTATTCCTTAGAAAGGGGCAGTTTGCAGAAATGTTTCATTTCAAATGAGTGAAGAAACAGTCCCTAAATACTGGTATATTGAAGTTCACAGCTGCTGGATTCCTTATGTTACTGAGGGAAACAGTGGAAGGATTGCTTGAGAAGGTAACTTACTATGACAGTCAAAATAAGCCTTTTGTTTCTTTACCCTACAGGTCCCAATCCATCAGAATCTGAAAGAGCTCCTTGCCATCCGGACAGAGCTTCAAAAGAAGGTTGAAGATTTGCAGCGGGAAGCTGCCACCCGATCCCTTTCTTCCTCCTCTGATAGAGGCTCATCTCCTTCACATTCAGCCACACCAGTGCACACCTCTGTGTAACAAAAGCTATGTGAAAGCATTTGTGTCAGGTAACACAGAGAGGAGGGTGAATGCTTTTCCCATCACAAAAGGACTGTGAGTGACTTGTAATTGCTATGATCTACATGCCTTACTCTGTGTCTGGTATTACCATGATGAGGCCAAAAAGAGCTTCAATAGATGTGATGTATTTTCTTGTTGGCAGTTCCCACATGTGTTTTGACGTTCTAGCTAAATCATCAATTGTGAAATGAAACTTTGTTTTGAGCAATTAACAATTTAACCATCCTAAAAAGGAACCCATCTGCCAAGCAGACAAGAAATGCCTCTCACACTGCCTCGAGTACCATGCCTGGTTGAGGGAATCAGATGAAATGCCACATGATGCTTACACAGAACACAGAACGTTTTCCTGAATGGGAGCTCCTTATTTCACTCAGTAAAAAGAATTGTTCCTTGCTAGAGCAATTTATTTTTTTTAGGTAATTAATGCACTTGGAAATTGATTTTAAGATAAATGTTTTCCTATGTAGTCATTTGACTAAATATGCCATTAAAAGTGGATGGAGTTAGGCCAGATTTATCAAGTGCACCACACTGACATGTATGATGTAATATATTTAGTAAAGCATGTATTTTAGGTTTTTTAATGCCTTTTGTACAAGTTGAAATAAAGTCTCTTGACTGTTTAGCTTATTGTTCAGTTTCAGCCTCCTGAGCGAGGGGTGAACTTATTCATATCAAGGTCTTGTACAGAGTAAAGAACTGTTTTCTAGCAAATGGTGGTATCTGGGGCTGGAATGACACCCAGCTGTGTAAATTGTATAGTCTGTATAGCTCCACCTTTTGTTAAGTGTGTTTTGATGTTTTGTTTTACAGCGTACACACAAAATGCAAGGCTGTGTGCATTCAAACACATGTGTATGTGATTGTTTAACATATGCATACCCCGTGGTTTTAAGCTGTACGTTCAGGAAATGGATCCTACCTGTCCAAACTCTTTTGAAGCCCTTAACTTGTAATGACTTTGTTTGACAAAGTTTTTAAACAATATGATCTTCATTGGTTTTCTTGAAATAAAGCCTCTTGGCTTTTTGTTTTTTAAATTGCTGCTAGCAGTTGTTTCTGGAAAGTGAATAATTTGTGGGTTTGTATAAAATGCACATTCTCAACTTTCTGTCGTCTCCCCCCCAAAATTACTATCAGCAAGATTTGATTACAGTAGCATCCATCCTTTTAAGAACTTATTCAGTGGCCTTCTTGGAAGGTCCAGAGATGGTGCAGGCTGAAAGCTTTCCCTGGACTGTTTTCTTTGCTGCCTTTCATAAAGATCTGGCACTCAGATACTTACGCACTTAGACACTGCAGCTCTGCTTTGTGGCTCCAGCTTGTATTGCTCCAACTTCTGCTGGTGGGAGTTAAGCACTGTTCACAAGAGCCAATTGATTCTATGTGCTGGTTGTGGTTTTACTGTCTCTGAGTATTTGTTTATTACTGTACATTTGTTCTTAATATGCCATGGTGCTTCTCTGGTTCTCCGCGTTCTCCGCATTAACTGTGTGTAGCACATAGTTAATGAGTAAGGTGAGCCACTGAGCACTTCTGCAGCTTCAACCAGAAAGGCTCATGTGATGCATCCAGTCTTACAAATTTACTGTGCAGTGCAGGGTATTTCAATATGTCCTTTTTATTATAGTGAATATAATAGATACCTACAAGAGCAAAGTTTAGGAATGCTTGCAATATTGCATCTCTTAATCAACCTCAGGCTTTTTATAAGTAGATGAAAGATATTTCCCTGTAAAAACGGCTCTGCTGAACAGTGTGCCAGCAGTGAATTTTACATTGCCAAAATATGTTGAGCTGGTATCGAATTAAACTGTTCCATATTTTGGATTTCCTTGACATTTTAACTGTATATTAAAGCAAAGCACATTATCTCTCAAATGCAGTGCTAAAGAAAATCTTTTGAAGTTTTTCTCTTTACTCGTGCTAATAATCACAACATTTCCTCTATAATTATTGTTGAAGTGATGACTGGATTAGCTTGAGCAGTCTGGAATGCTTGAAGCTTAAATTCCTAGATCTAAAACCCTGGAATGCAGTTTTGCATTGAACACTACCAGTCATTTCAACTGACTGGCTGTTTATGCACAATGTTCAACATAGCTCAGTGTGCTGCCTCTGACCTGCACTGGGGAAAGGGTCCTGCTGTTGTATGTGTAAGCACAGTGGATGTTTTGTACATACTTAGCATGCACATTTCCACAGGTGTTGTATAGCTCATACATGTTAGTTAAAGCATAGTTTTCCATTGAAGAGGTGACTGTCTTTGTACTCAGCTTCCCAATAATCAGACTTTTTCCTATTGATTTAACAACTAATCCCATCATTATTTTTTAATAAGGCAGTATTGAACTAGTGCAGAAAGAGCAGAATCCTGTTCTCCGGCTGTTGTACCTTAGGCAGAACCATTTACTTGTGATTCAAAGTCTGGATCTTCTTTTGCTTCACTCTTTGGTTTTGACTGTGCTGAGCATAAAGGGAATGTGTAAAGAAGCAGGCAGTTAAATTTGACCTGTAGGATTTTCTTATTGTGAATGACATGCGAGAGTGGGAACAACCTGAATCCAGTGTCCCAGAATAGGATGAAGCCTTGGTAATCAACTGAAACCTTTTTTGCTTGTAAAGTTAGTTAAGTGAATGATCAGCATCAGACACTTTGCCATTTTAGTCTTTTTTCAAGGCTGAATTACACTTTTTCGGTCACTATAGATTAAAGTATTTTTGTTGTTGCTCCATTAGAATGGAAGGCAGCTTTTAAAGCTGGTGAACACTCCTGTCTGCTTGGTTCTGTTCCCTTGCACAGGCAGCTTTCCTCTCAAGGAGTTTTAAGCAAGAAATGTTGGATTTTTCTTATTTTCTGAGAAAAAATGTAGTAATTCATAGGCTTTATGTGGCAACACAGAGAATGCTGGTTCTTTACAAAGTGGGAGATAGAAAATCAATGCCATTTTGCCCCGCAGCAGAGGACAAAGTAAAATGGGCAGTTTGAAGTGTATTCCCCAGGTTAAGCAGTTCTGTTGGAAAGGAATGTCCATTTGCTGCGAGATCCCATCTGCTGAACTAAGTGGGTGTTATATTAGAGATCTTTTGACTGCCAGATGGTGTGCAGTTGGGAAGAAAGAGTTTTATTTCTACAAGAAGTATGAGTCAGAACTAGCTGGTTTGAAATATAAACCACCTTTCTGGGCTGCCAGACCAAGCACTGCATCATTGTGCAATGGTTAAAAGCTTTGTTTGCACTGCATGGGATGTGAAAACCCAAAGAAAACTGCAGGGAAAGGACCAAAAACAGCCATGCTGGGCATGGCCAGGGACAGAGGGACCTAGAGTCGAATTGCTGAATGACCTGAGGACAGTGTGTGTGTGTGCAAATACTTAACTTTTACCATTAAAGTTTTCATAATGATAATTGTTTTCTCACAAAGACCAGTTTGGTTTGGTTTTTCTTTTTAGATGAAGTTTTTAGTGTAGGTGATGTCTCACAGAATCACAGACTGCTTTGGGTTGGAAGGGACCTTAAAGACCATCCAGTTCCATGGGCAGGGACACCTTCCACTAGACCACGTTGCTCCAAGCCCCATCCAGCCTGGCACAATATAATAAGGATACAGGCTGCCATTTGCAGTTTACTTCCAACATGAAAAGAAACCCCCACAAAATAATCAAGTCTAAAATGTCTTACATGTCCACTTGCTTTATTTGGTGCTTTCCAATGGTAGTCAAATTCTGGTTTTTACTCCCCTGATCCTTACATGCTCATTAGCAAAATGAATTTTGCTTTCTTACAGCATAACAATCAACCTTCATTTGGTATAGATCACTTCTGCATCAGCAAACAGGACGCCTTGCTTTTAAGTAAGGGCTCAAAAGAAAAGATGCTCTGGTTTCACAATACCATGTTGCTGAACTTCCTTTGTTCCTGAACCTCTTTTGTTGCAGAAGCAGCTTTTTAAAGCCTCAGCCTGACGACTTATCTTACTTCCTCAGAATCTGAAATGGTATCATGGTCTAATTCTGGTTTTGTTACAACTGAGTAGTTCAGAATGACAATATGGCACTTGTAAGGGTTCATTAGTGGGGTTGCATGAAAAGGACTTGAGTTTATAGTGCCAAAACAATCTGATATTCATTCAAAGTCAGCATTCTCAACTGAAGTATCTAAACCCAAGTAATATAGTACTGCAAAACCTCCAATGAGGTAACTGCTACAGTATTGCCAAAGGAAAATGCAAGGAAGTGACAGAATAACCAGGAAAAGAGTTAAATTCTTTCAATTCTCCCTTTTCTCTGTAATTCAGAAAACTTTCCTGAATCATTTTATTGCTACTTAAAAATAGCTTTAGTTAAGCTGAAGTGAGATGGTAAGAAAAGAGCTCACAGGACAGGTAGTACATAAACTCTTGGGATAGCTGGATATGTAAGGTTTGGACTCACGAAAAAACAACCAAAATCCAACCAACAAACCACTTTTCCAGTTTCATGGCCTTTTTTAACAAAGGATGAGGAAGTTCCTATCATGTATACAGAACCTAAGGGCAGGACTTGCAAAAATTCCATATCCAGATTTAGAAAGGGTACCAGTTAAGCAGAAGTAGTTAGAGAGGTCAGTGCTTGGTCACTTATTTCCCACCTGGGATCACTACTAGGGAAATACATGGGAATCCTCTGTTGTTATAATGCTTATAATACAGACAATGTGTTTTCAAACACCCTGTATCTCAGTGACTGACAGTTCACATGGAGACAGACCGCAATAAAAACCAGCGTGAGCCTTTGCTAACACTTGGCATGTTAAGACTTTGACTTTCCTCTGGTTCTGAAGACTGAGTTTAATTTCTTTACTGCAGGATTTGTCAATATTTTCCTATTTAAAATCCCAGAGAAAGAGACCTGGAATTCTGCTACTGTGATCTTGTGCTTTATGGTTTTCCGCATACCTAGAAATCACACAAAGGTGTATGTATACATAGAAAAGGCCTTGGCAAAAGGAGCAGCTTCATAGCTCTAAAATCTGTTGGGTTTGTTTTGGGTTTTTTTTCCAGTGAAACAGCTTTTTATTAGGCTACTTTCTTTCTTCTCTCAAGTGCAGTATTTGTGAATTGGACACATGCTGCTCCAATGTCCTAGTATTCTAGAGCTTCCAAAGGGATGGGTGGGTGCTATATTCTGTAAGGAATGTTGGACACTCCATTGCACTGCCCACTAGACAAACAGGGAGGGCACAGTAACAGAAATGCAATAAACCCAATGATCTGCATGTACAGGACAACACATTGGTCATCTACAAAAGGAGAAAGGAAGTTACAGTCACTTGCTCTAACCTAGGAGAACTGTTCTGAGTGATCCTCAAAGCCAAGTTGTGACACTTCATCTACAGTAACATTCTAAAAACCTTTTCCATGCTACAGTTGTCAAATGTGCCTGGCTAAGAAAGAACAACAGGCGATGGTGCTTGGGAATGGTGATGCACAAACAGCTGTGTGGCTTCATCGGCATCAGCTCCTGCACATGATCCCAGTCATCCATGAAGATCCTCTGGGGGTAAGCAAACATGGGGCGCATCTCATTCCTATTTCCTCTGCTTGCACTCCCTGAGCAGGCCATTGTGAACCACACTCATAAAACAAAGCAGCCATAGTTCACAGCAGTGCTGTTGTAGCCCAAGTGTTCTGAATACAGGAGACACCACAACACTAGAACTGTCTCCCTTATAAAACACTGCAGTTGTTCTGCTAGAGCTCGTGTAAGGCTTTAAAAACACAAGTGTTAAAAAGAGCAGAATTGTGCAGCTATTGCAAAATACTTAACCATGTTACTAGGCAATTTCCCCCAAACAGGGCTGTCAGGCAGCAGTGCTCCCAGGCTGATCCGCCTCCTGCCAAGGCCTCTCTAAGTATGTCATGTCTACCTGAAAGCTGTGAATTTCTACATCAAACCGGAAGGCTTTTGGTTTAATACACATTCACAAAGTATGGGGCTGGCAGAACAGTACAAAACGCACACATTTCAGGTTTATATATAAATAGTAAGTACCTCTGACACTACATACAGTGAATTTGTCTTCACTTGAAGCATGCTTTTTAAACAATCATTGCTTTGGATAAATGTGTGGAGAAGTGGCAGTATCCACATTTTAGCAGGGCAAGGGGAAGGATCAGAAACACAAATTCCTGCAAGATAGCAAAGGTCTTGGTATTGGTTCCACGTTGTGTGAGCACTCAGATGGGGCTGGAGTGCTCTTGGCAGCCCAGTGTTCTGCTGAGCACTGCTCACAACCCAGTGCTTCCCCGAGAGCTGCAGGAGCCCCATGCAGGATGGTGATGGAGGGAGCACCCATCCTTTCAGGAGATTCTGCCTTTTCTAAGGGTGACACAACACTTTAGATCCCTTTTCTGCTTTGGGTGCCACAGAGTGCTCTCATGCACACATTTTCCATTTTGGTGACAACATAGACATATCACACAGGCAAACTATATTGCTTGGCACCTTCAGCTCCATCCAGATCTCTAACATAGTCAAGTATTCCAATGGTATTTGCTGTAAGTAAGCACTGCACTCACTGCTGTATTTGTGACTTGGTGTGAAAATCAGTTCCTTTTATTTGGTTAGAAGCCCAGTGCTGGGTGGTGGACAGCATCCTCCACTCCTGGCTTGGGAGCTCAGCCCAAGGACCCCACCTGAGGACCTACCCATAGGCACTTCATTTTTAGGTGTAGCTATACTAAGGACCACAGTGCCCTCAGGAAATGTGCAGCTGGAAGTGACATACCCATAGCTGATAGCAGAATTTGGCTGGAGGTGCTTTACAAAGACTTTGACTCGTTTCCTTTGGACTGTAATTCACAGGCACTTTGCTGGCCTCCCAGCTGCAAGCTCCTTGGAAAAGACCTTGTCCATTTAGAATTGGCCACTGCTGAAGAGCCTTCTGTTGGTTTGCATTCACCTGCACATCAACCCTACCATTTACTTTGATGTAAACATGTACTTCTTTACAAAAATACAAACACACACAACCGCTCTAACCCTACAGCCTAGAGCAAGAAGAAGCCAGTTCAAGCCTAAGTACACATTAAATAGCTTTGGAGTCAAATTAAATAGAATGCTAAATTACAAGCATGTAAGGTCTCAGTTTGCTGCCGACTGATTCTTTCCTAGCCCTGGGTCATGCTTCACATCTTCGCACTGTCTTGTCTCGGTGGTTCTGCTGACTGCTTTTCCAGGACTGAATACTTGACTGGGGAAAAAGAGAAAGTCATGAATACAATAGCACATGATGGGACCCGAGCACAAGCAATTGGTGCTCAATACTGGTTGGGTGTATGCGACAATTGATAAGCCTTTGCAGTAGCCTTGAATATGATTTTCTTGTATGAGACACTCTCGATGGCTGAAACCACATGTTATTAACTGCCATCATCTGTAGCATGAGCTCTCTAGTTTGACCACAGCTTTGCTTTGTGGGCAATAAAGGGGGAAAACCAAGAAGCTGCAGCATCTCCTAAGTGGTGTTTGCATCACAGTGACATGGTACAGCACAAGAGACTTCCTTACAGTCCCTCAGTAAAGCTGCCTTTGGGGGCAGATGCAGACAGGGTAAGGAATGCAACGTTCTCACCTTGGGGTTCCTCACTTACGACAGCTTCCATGTTTTCACCTTTCACATACTCCGAGTTAAGTCCCTCTGAGAAGTAATAATAAGGAAAGTGAGATGGGAGGGTAGAAAGTGACAATGATTTGCTTTGATGCCTTAAATACCCTGGTAATGGGCCTACCTGCTGTAAAAGCAAACACGTCTTTTTGCAACCTCCTCTGCATTAACAGCAGTATGGAAATACCAGCAAACCACCAACAGTGCTGAGAGAGCATTGCTGGATTATAGTGACCAGAGAAGCTTGCCTAGAAGGCACAGCCTCTAGCAGCACAGGGGAAGGGGCAGCACCGCTCACCATGGCCCATCTCAGAGGTGCAGACTGAGCTAAGGCTGTCCTGGCTGTGCCATGGGCAGTGTTGGGAATGCTGCATCTCAACAGGGATGGATGAGGGAAGGGCAGGCAGCTGTGCTGGTTGCCAAAGGAGGATGAGGTATCCATACTGCATCCAGGCAATGTGCACTGTTCAGGTATCTAAACTTGTTTACACGTCTAAATACAGCATAAAGTGTGGCAGGGACCTGCTATGCCTCATCCCAGGGTTTGATGGGGCTCATCTGTACTGACAGTTGCCAGGGCTAAATCAGTGCAATGGGAGCCCTCATGTAGCAATGGGGCAGCAATTTTAGATAGAAACTGGCTAAAACAAACCCCATAAACCCTCATTCCAGCACTGACACTGCAGCTGCTGAGCCGTGGAGGAGAGGAGCTCCAACAGCTCCCATCCTGCCTGGGCATGCAGTGGGACACAGGAGGCTGAGCCCTAGCCCAGGGCATGGCTCACGAGTGAGAGAAGAAAGGGGGATGAAGAACATGATGTGCATGTCCTGTAGAGGAGCCAGCAAACACTCATCAGAACAAACTGAGAACCAAGACATGGTGCCAAAGCCTCACTCCAGCTGATGGGTGGGTAAGGAAAGAGCCGAGTCCATTCCTCACAGCATCAGGAGGGTGGTCATTATACACCAGCACTGCTTCCCACCACCACCGACCCCCCAAGACATGTGTTCTGCTGGGATAACACCAAATGCAATTTATGTTTTTCAATAAAAAGCCACTTTTGCAGTGGCTGACGGCTCTCAGATTCCTGTCATGCATTGCAGTGCATCTAAGGCCTGACATTAGCCCAGCATGCCATGTCTGATGGCTTAAATTAATCCCCCTTTATAATTAACTTTAATTTCCTGCTGCCTTTCTGGGGCTTTGTGTCTCTCAGCTTCCCCCTCATCAAAGCCTTTACTCTTTTTTCTATTATTATTATTTATTCTTGCCAAAATACCATTTAAGTGTGGGGAACAGACAAGGGTGTTTCATTCCATCACATTCAGTTGACTTTTCCTGCTGATCTAATTTACCAAAATGCTCCTGTTTGTTTCAGGCACAACTGGGAAAATAGCACAGAAACCTCCAACCCTGAACACCCTTCCCCTGAGTGAAGGAGACTCCAGCTGTTTGCAACCACCCCATGAGGGGCTGCAGGACCCCCCCACTGCCAACCCAGTGCTGCAGGGTGATGCTGCTGGACACCTCCTGCAACCTGATGGTGCTTTGTGGCAATGGGAATGCTGCTTCATCTGCACTTAATTGCAGTGATTGCTGCACACCTGCAGCAGGGTGGGCTGGGCTCTACCACCCAGGGCTGTTGTAGCTGCAGATGGTTGTTGTGCTTCCTCTGCTGCCTCTACCCGGTGAGTTTTTGCCTCTTGCTGACATTCTGGAGGGGAGGGAAGGTTTTGGGTTGTTTGTGTTGGGCTGATGTGGGTTTTACTCGTGTTTATCCTGTTTGGTGTTGCTGGTTTTATCTTTGGCTGTGACTGTCTGTGAGAGGCTCTGCAATGGGGCCTAGGGCTGCTGCTGCTGGTGGGTTCCTGCCCTGCTGGGTGAGGGGTTTCAGTGACCCATGGCTGGGGTTTTGGTCTGCTACTGCATGCCTGACACCCCACTCCTGTCTCCAGGCTGGAAAGTGGTAGCAGGGCTCAGGGGGCAAATAGGGATGTGCTTGCTCTGTGCCCCTGAGGTGCTTGGTGTGGGATGGGACTTACGTTGGATGCTGAAGCAGAACTTCTTCTGCTGGTAGGAGATGTAGCTGGTGACAGCCCCAACAAGTGCCATGGCCAGGCCACTGGCAATGCCAGCAATTGTCCCTGTATCCGTCATTGTGCCTGTGGGGTGCAGAGAGAGTGGGGTGCTGTGTGGTGGGGGCACACACCCCCCATCCCACAGCCCCACTGCTATGGTGGTACCTACTTCCATTGTTGTCGTCGTCAGTTTTGCCTCTGCTACCTGCAAGAGAGAGAAACCCATGAGAGCCCCTTGCTCCCCCCATCATGCTGGGCATCCTGGGGCACATATCCCTGTGGGCACAGTCTCTCTGCTGACCCAAACCTCTGCAGATCATCCTTGCCTCTCAGAGGGGTCTAAACCTGCTCTTATCCTGCTGTGAGTGCTGGGGGGAGACCCCTCTGTGAGCACACAGTGAACCTCACCTGCACCCCATCACCTCTGCTGCTATCAGCATAGAGAACAAATGAAATGCTGCCAGTTACACAGCAGACTTGTGCCGTGACAGGAGGTTATTGGCTATGCTCCATAATGTCAGGGAATCCTCAGGCTTGAAGTCTGTTTTAACATCACCTTCCCTGGAGAAACAGAGCTGGAAGGAGCAGCTGCTCCTGCAGGAAGCTGCAGTCCTCACCCAGTCACTTTAGATCCTGAATTTATGGAAGCAGGTCAGCATTGTATTAATGCCTCTGATGTGGTTCGTCCTTGGCACAGGGATTCATTAATGTTGATTGGGTTTGTGGTTTTCATCTCTTTACTTGACGGCATTTAATATTTAATGCTGTGGATCCTCGCAAATGCACGGGCTTAACAATTGTTGCTGGTTCCCCTCCTTGCTCCAGCTATTGGTGGTCGCATGGTAGAAGGCAAATGCAGGCTCATGCCCACAGCACAGGGGTGAGCATCTGCTCTCCAGCTGATAGTGGAGGTGCAGAGCCTCTCTGGCATCACACATAAACACCTCCCACTGCTGGCACAAGGACCACAGAGGCCAAAACCACTGTGTTCCCCTGGCCCCATGGCTCAGACCCCCTTTCCCCACTGCTCTGTGCTTCCTAGGAGGTTGGTTACTGCTGCTTACAGCTGCAAGCAGAGAACACGTGTAGGTCAGTGCTTACCTTTCTTCTTGTCCGGGCTGTAGCCACCATCCACAACACTGGCCAGGTCATCGTCTGAAAACCCTTTAAAGATAACAGGAGCAAACAGCGGTTGGTGCTGAATGCAGTCCTGGCAGGGGTATGGGGAGCTCACCCCTCACCCTGCACAGAGCCAGACTCACCCAGCAGAACTCCAAAGCCGCCATCCTGGGGAGGTGAATGCAGCCAAAGCTGCCTAGGAAACAGCGTAACAGGAAGGAAGAATAGCACATGGCTTGCTTGGGATGAGAGGGATCCCAAAACCTGAGTGCTTTGGAATGGACAGGGCCTGGGAACAGGATTTTGGGGGGTTCTGGGCAGAGGTCACCCTCAAGCACCCTGCACCGAGGATGGGAATGGTTCCCCTCCGGGTAGGCAGAGGCTGCTCTGTTCCTTCTACTGTTGTCTCTATAACTGGTTGTTCCAAAGAGCTGTGGGGGCTTTCTGTGCAGCAGGGCCCAGAGCAGGCGCCTGCACACCCATTTCAACCAGTGGCACCCAGTCTGCTGACTGCTCCATCCCTAGCAAGAACAGGGACAGGTCAATAAACAGTTCCACTCCTCTTGGGATACCAGATGTTAACAAAAGGTTCAACCCTGAATTATGTTAAGCTTATAAAAGAGATAATCCTGACTTTAAGTCTAGTTTGAAAGAAATACCCCTGAATCAAAGTTTGAATACTGGTTTGTTATTTTAACTGAAATGAGTGATGCATTTATGAGTTCTTTAGCTGTTCTGGCTGCTCAGCCTTGGTTGGCAATGGAGGGAGGAAGAAGCAGTTGGTGTGTGCAGTGGCCACTCTGCTTCTGGTGGGCCAGCCTGGCCCAGGGTCCTGCAAGCAGGGAGCTGACTTCCCCCCTTTCCAGTTGCTCCAGTGGAAGAACTAAGCAGTAGCACATCTTGGTACAGGTGAAAATGTTACCTTGGACCCAGTTGTAGTGGGAGTCCTTGAATGGTTTGGGTTGAAAGAGACACTAAAGCTCACCCAGTTCCAACCTCCTGCCATGGGTACGGACACCTTTCACTAGACCAGACTGCCAAAAGCCCTGTTCATCCTAGCCATGCTTAACTCACACAGCATAGGTGCATAGGAACATGGCCTGGGAATCAGCAGCTGAATGAGTGGTGCTGTTGAACCCCTTGGCTCAGTCCCAGAGGGGCACAACAAGGTGCATGATGAGAGTAGAGACCCAATGTTAAGCCAGCAAACCTTCTCTGATGCGGTGCCTGTTGAGGGGTTAGCTTTGCCTTGGTGCCTGGAAGAGGCTGCCTTATTCACCAGCTTACACAGAAACAGATTTATGGGCTTAGTAATGAGTGTAAAGAGGAAAACCAACCCTGACTATGCAGTCCCAGGCAGTCCAGGGTGCAGTGATGCCGGGGAACGCGTGTGCTGGTTTGTGACCCATGCCACGTTCCAGTGGTTCAACACCTCACAGGAGTCTGAAACCTCAACAAGCCCAGAATATCAAAGTGCAGACAAGTCACCCAGTTAATTCAATCCCATAAAATACCTGACTATTAATTACGCATGTGAGCAGGGTATATGGCCATCTCGACATCAATAAACTAGCCTTGCAAAGTCTGGTTTCCAGCTCAAGTGCTCAAGGGAACAATCCTCGTAGACAAATGATTCATTCATCAGAGTATGCCTGTAGCGTGTGTTATGCCAGGACTTAAGCCTGCTCTAGGTTTATGTTTTGGCAATGACTACGAACCCCAACAGCACATGTCCTTGGTTAAAGAGCTGCCAGGTACAGGACGAGGGGAACTTAACACAATCACCACAATTTAATGGGTCAGAAGAGGCGCTGGGAAAGAAACCTGCAGACAGGCAACAGGTCATTAGGCAGAGCCCCTTTCTGCCCAGGATGGCAGAGGCAGGGGCTCCCTCTGCTCTGGAGGAAGGGAAGTGAACGTACCTTCACCTGGCCTTATGTCCGGCCTCCCAGTATCCTTCCGATCGTTCTTATCATCAAGGGCATCAGCCAAGTCAAAATCATTAGGATTCTTTGCTAGAAAACAACACGTGGGTTAACACTGCTGGCCATAGGCTGGGTTGTTCTGCAATTAATTAATCATAGAATCCTAGACTGGTTAGGGCTGGAAAGAACACTAAAGATCATCTTGTTCCAGCCCATGGACAGGGACACCTTCCACTAGACCAGATTGCTCCAAGGCCCATCCAACTTGGCCTTGAACACTGGCAGGGATAGGGCAGCCACAGCTTCTCTGGGCACCCTGTGCCAGTGCCTCATAGAAATGCTCAGCTTTGCCAGGGAAAAGCACTGATGAATCGTGGCACATCCAGCACCAGCAGCGGAGCTGGGGTGGAGCCACAGGGCTGGGGTGCTCATACTCACCTGGGTTATGTTTGGGGGGGGACCTAGTAGTTTTTGGCTGCTTGGTTGTGGTGCGGATGACATCCCAAACGCTGTTGTCTGAAGGGAGTTGGGGGGAAAAGAGACCAAAATGACATTACTCTCTGAAACATGCATCCGGACAAGTGCTGGGAGGGGAACACCCTCCCTGCAGAGAGATAAGGGCTGTGCTGCAGTGGTTGGTTCTGTGCTCTGAGCCCTACACGGCTTCAGCTGACACCAGGGACCCCACTGCCTGTTGGTGCCTGGGAATGCTCAAACTCTCAATGTGAGTGGTGGGTTATGTGCCAGCCGGGATTGAACTTGGGAAGTGGACAAGCAGGGCTGCCAGAAAACCCTCCCCAAACATGTGCCACTGGGATTCATGCTACAACCCGCTCATCAGAGCTCTGCCAGTGTGAAGCCAGTCGCACACCAACCCTACCATGGCATGCAGGAGCAGGACCAGGCACCACCATAAAGATGCTTATGGATGTGTGTACAGATGTTCTACTTCATTGATGAAATTGGTGAGTGAAAACACTCCCTGCAGAGTGTTTTCCCACATCCAGACCCCCAAGCCGAGCACACATGCACCCTCCATAGGGCACAGGATGCTCCGCAGTACCTGGCTTTCCTGGCCTGGGGAAGGGCTTTGGAGTCGGCTTGGCTGGTTTGGTGGTAGTCTCCGGAATGGTGTCAAAGTAATCAGCCAAATCAAAGCCTCCTGCAGGAGAAAAGGGATTGTTAAAACACCCATCGCTTGTGGAACGGTGAGAGGCTTCCAGCAGTGACCCCTGCATGGCAGCTCTGCAGCTGCTATTGCATGAGTGCTGGAGGCCACAAGTACCTGTGCCAGTGTGGAGCTGAAAAGGGCATCAAGCTGCTCAATCACAACCACATTGCAGAGCCTTCAGATCAGGCTGGACATGGTTCAACTCCTCCTCCCTGAGCTGTGGTTCCTGCCCACCCCAAGGCTGAACAACCCCTAAATAACACTCTTGGGGCATCTTCTGGTGCAGATGAGAAGCTGCTGTGGGCATCGAGCTAGTGGCTGGGCCCTGCTCTGCTCCCTGTGAGTGACTCTGGGCTGAATGGAGCACAGGAACACACTGCAGGAGCCCTTGGTGCCATCACTCATCCAAAAAGCACTCCCCAGGGAAGAATTAACTTGCCTGGATGAAACCTTAGCCTCAGTGTACATCCATGTCCCAGGGAGAGTCTATTGGATCAAACAGCCAGGCTGAGATCCAAACCCTGCTGTGCTGCACGTGCTTCTTGGCTCTTGTCTCTTCTTGTCCCTAGCAAAGACCATGGTGGCCAAGGAGCTGGACAGTTGGATTTGCTTACATCTGTGCCAAGATGCTGATGCAGGGGTGAGCAGATTCACTTCCGAGCACTCCCCTGCTGCAGGTTATTTCAGGCTCCCCAGCAGGGTTGAGCAACCCTCAGCTCTTGTGACCGTGCTATATTTAAGTAGGTATATTTGGCCACAGCTGCACCAGAGGAGCTGCCAGCAGTGAAACTTGGGTGTACTTAAGGAGCTTCCTCAGCCAGGGAGGCTGTGGGGCTGGCCGGTCTGCACATCTGGTGGGCATAGAGAGATGTTCTTTCCCTGGGTGGGCTTTTCTATGGAGACTGGAGTAAAGAAAAGGAAGGAAAATATCCTCTGGGCTCCCTTCTGGAAGGAAAGCTAGCAACTGCCATTCAGCCAGAAACAAAAGCCCTTGTGTAGCTGAGCTGTGATTTGTGCCTTTTCCATTATGATACTGCAAACTGTGCAAAATGCAGCTTTGGCCATGAATGCTCCACTGCCACTCACCTTCAGCATGGACAGAGATATCAATACTGCATTTACTCTGACCCTGCAGCATGTATGTACACCAGCGCCAGCCTTCATATGGGCGAGTGAAGGTGCCCCAAGGCAGCAGCAGCCACACATGGGCAGCCTGCAGTGGGGCTCACATGATTCAACCCCCCCTGGGAAGCAAACCCCACACTGTGCTGAAATGATACACACACAAGAAGGTCTCACCTGGATCACCTGCCGGCTTCCTGGGGCCCATGGGAGTCGCTGTGACAAACCAGAGGAAAACAGTTATGGACATCACTGAAAACACATCACTTCTGGTTGAGAACCAAGGGCTGACATTCTGCCATGAGCTTTGAGCTGAGCATCACCAGTCTGTGCTTGTGAAGTCAAGAGTCCAGAGCCCCAGAGCCCTGCAGGACTGAGCCCAGAGCTCTGCAGGACACAGCTGCCTCTGTGCAGGCCAGCATCCTGCCAAGCCAAAAGCAGGGAGCTGTGATAAGCTGCTCCCAGTTAAGCCTCATGGAGGCAGCAGCAAGGACACACACTGTACTAAGAGTCAGCTGCCAGGGTTCTGCTGTCTCCTGCCCGGTCAGTCAGTTTAATGGCAGATGATTTCCAGCCCTGTGTTATGAATAGGAGGTTCCCTGTCAGCTAGAGGAGTTTTGATGGTACCCTGATGCTCGCATCCCAGCGCCCCTGGCTGCTCCTGGCCTAAACCAAACTACAGTCAGCCTTTAGAGGGAGGGATCATTTGATTTATTTCACCCCCTGTAAAGGACTACCTATTAATAGTGACGACCATTGCCAAGTATATGAATGAATAATAAGCAAGAGTCGTGGCTGCTCTATTCCCATTAACTTCCATTTGCGCCTCTGAATACTGGAGTGTTTCTGCTGGGCTTGTTTTCCAGTGTGCTGATACTGTGAGATGCGACCCGACCCCAGACCCTTCATCGACATGTTCAGTGTCACTGCTATGTCAAATCACTGCCATGCCTCTGTGTTTTGCTCATGGCAATCAGAAAGTGAAGGGCACATAGTCAGCAACCAGCTTCTCCAGGCCCATCCCCAGTCCTACCTGTTGGCAAGCCCAGATGGACACTGCATCTCCTCAGGCAGAGAAGCTGAGCTAGCCTGTATCCTCCATGACCCTCGCACCAGCACCAGACCCCAAAGAACAAACTGCATCCATGAACATCTGTTTTTTCCTCTTTAAGACAATAAATAAGTGTGACTTACGTCGCTTGGTGGTGTGGTCATACAGGGCATCTTCTAGGTCAAAGCCATCTCCAAAGTCCGCATGACCTGGAGACAAAGAATCAGCTGTGGTTGTACTTGGTCCGCACAAAGCAAACTGCCTCTAAATACAGCATGGTTAGATTCATTTGCTCAAATTGCTTTAGTTTTGTGCTGTTCTTTTCCAAGCCTGACCCATCATCAGCGATGAGGAAGACATCAACCTCCTCCGAATGCTGTGACTGTTAAATTGCAGAGCAGTCATCTCTGGATTTTCCATTTGTCTGCCCTAATGGATGCAGTATGAAAACACACGCTATGCTTACATTTGTCAAGGAGAGCCTACCAATTCATCTCTGGGGCTGCCACTCATCTGCGGCTGTGCTCACGATTATGTGTTTGCTAAACACCATGAAAACATTGGGACAGCGCAGACAAACCGGGTGAGAAACAAAGAAGCCCTCTGCACCTCTTCTTCACCAACATCAAAGGCTGTGCATGACAATGTGCTGCTGGCTGCCGAGCACAACTTAGCATTTCAGAGACCGCCCGCATCACTCTGCATGGTAATGCAAACCAGGCCCAAACCCCCATCCCAGGGATACACCTGACAGGGACAGACAGGGGGTTTGTGGATGCCTCATCACAACTCCAGCCACTTTATAGTATCTCAGGGATAACTCGGCACTCTTCTGTGTTCTCTTGCGACAGGGCCAGCTAATCCTTCCTCTTGCTGTCCTTTTTATACGTGGTGTTAATTACTGTTGACTTACCCTAGTTCTGAATGTATTTGTCTTGATAAATTCATGCTTTTACATCTCAGAGCATGCTGAGTAATTAATATCCTTTGGGTTTGCTAAGTACTGCAGCACTGCAAGAGAACATTAAAATGGCTTTCCTCTTATTCCTACTGCTAAATGGATTTAGCCATTGCCACCTGAGCTCCAGCGTGCTTCATGAATAAATTGAAAGCTTTAGTGACAAGGACAATAACAACAGGAAGGCACCAGTCCATCAGAAAGCAGGTATCAGTGTTTTGGTGAAAAACCTGAACTGAGAGTGGTCACTCAGTACTGCAACACCTCCAGCTGGGTTTCACTCACACATCACACCTCGTTTCAGTCGCTGTCTATTCAGATGTACGCTCAGCAAACCTGAAGGCAAGTTAAATGGCTGGAAAGTTGCTATGGGCTTCTCTCCCCTGGCAAAGCACTTGCTGCTGGAGGTAAGTAACAAACACATGTCCCACCCAGGGGGCCGTGTTTCTCATTGAGATGAAGGATGCCAATGGTTCCACTGTGGACAGGCAAAACCACCCACAAAACACAACTGCCCAGCTTCAGTGCTTGGATGGGTGCTGCTAAATCACTCCACATCCCTTCTGAGACCCCACAAGCTCATTACTGCTGTGGCCAACTGTCCCAAGCTTGCTACTCTGTCCATTTCTTGCAGGCTCCCTTTCCCAGCATGGATTTTCAGGACCAGCAGGGCTTTGTCATTCTTGTCTTTCTATTGTAAACTGCTCAAAAACAGGTGGAATAGGAGAACTGTGGTGTGTCTCTGGCAGGATGAACAGCACTACAAACCCCATTGGGGAATGGGGAAATGTCACTAGGTTTGGTTTCAGTTCCCTCTGCCTCTGCAGCAGGCAGGGCAAGCTGGCAGGAGAGATGCAGTGGCAGCACCATGACTCGCATTGGTATGCCAGGAGCCATCCCCTCCCTCTCCCCTTGCTCCCTCTGCTCTCTATGATTAGATGTTAAGGGTGCTGATTTGCTGCATGCTGAGTCCTGATGCTAGCGCATCACTTTTGATGTGTGAGCTCAAACACCAAGTGAGGGCAAGTGGGTGCTCATGGCAGTGCATGGAGACACCCCCCTGGTGGGGACACAGGCCCTGCAGGGAATGTGAGTACCCCAGGAAATGGGCTCCCCCCAGCCTGGCTTTGGGGGCTCATGGGATGCACTGGCTGGGTTGGTGACAGCTCCCTCGGCATCTCTCCATGCAGGACAACAGGAGTGTGCCCTTCCAGAATCACTCTCCACAGAGCCAGCTGGCACATGAGTGGGTCCAGGGGGATGAAAGACCCTCAGGACCCTCCATCCTCAGGGGACTGATGTAAAACAGCCATTGCCAACACGTCCCAGCTGCAACCGCATCCCAAAGGAATCTCATCCTGCTTGCACGCAGCCTATGTGAAGGTTAGGAGAACTGTTGACATGCTGGATCACCCTGGACAACCTTTCCTAGGAGCTGCAGTGCTTGGCACAGCCTGTTTCCCAGGGCTTTCCAACCGCTACCCATAGCAAACTGAGATCCTGTTGCAGGGCAATGTAAACCCAGGAATCCCCTAGGCACTGGTGAGGATTAGTAATAGATTGCCAGTTAATTGAAGCTGACAACAACTTTATTTCATACAAAGGGTGTTATAGAGACATATTACACCTTTTATGGATCAATAACAGTGCTGTTGTCAAAGGCACGCAAACTTGCCTGCTCGCTCCGACAGATAAGAGCTGAATGCTCTCCTCTTTATCCTTTTATTCAGTTATTAAGCAGTAACAAACCCAGCACTTCACAGAGAGATGCCTAAAACCCAACCAGCCCTTTGCACACATGTTTACCCTGCAAATGCAGGTTTTTGGGAGGCAGCACTGCATGCCCCGAGTTCCACCTCCACTGCAGGATGTACCCACGCTGCCTGCAACCTGTTACAGGGCTATAAACCCACCAATACACAAACCCTCTGGTTGTTTGGTGTTGGGGGAGCAGCTTGGGATCTTCACCAGGGTTCATGACTAGGCTAGTTTGGGTTTTCTTCACCCTCCCCATTTCAGTGGGGCTGAAAGAACTGTCCTCTCTGGCTGCTGGGAGAAAACACACATCCTCAGGGGCAGCTGGAAGGCAATTCAAGCCCTGGGTGCCAGCTGGCCAAGGGCACTGGAACATCTGCAGGTCTATGGCAGGGGGGAAATGGTCAAATGAGATGTATTTGCCATATTCTCTGTTATGTGACAATCAAACTGAGCTGAGACATTTCATGGTGCCTAGCAGGAATCCCCAACACCCGAACAGGGAGTGGGGGGGTACCCACCGGCAGCTGAGCTGGATGGAGACTATAAAATGAGGTGAGAGTTATGGCCAAGCTAGTTCCCTTGCCTCTCCCCGACTCCCCTCACCTTGCTGGGGGTATTTTTAATCAGAGCTAGCTGCTCTTTGAAGGTAGAAGGGTTTTGTGCCCTTAATGTATTCGCTCCTCATTATTTTCTGTAGCAAGCAGCTCAAACATGCAATTGTACTCATCAGCTTTTCAGCTTTTACAATTATATATGTATTCTAATTAAGCCCTACTGTTTGACAAAGCTTGAATTACAGTATCATAATTCACACCCAGTGTATTGCTAGGCCGTCTGCAGCACTCAGAGCAAGGTGTATTCCATTTTTAGAGCCAGCCCACAGATCTCTTTGTGCAATATATATGTGTTTAGCTTCCCTGGGAATTGAGAGCCCGCAATGGGATGAGATTGACAGCCCAGGAGATTCCGGGAGAATGCAAAGCAGGTACAAGGGCAGCGGAAAGTAAGTCTGCAATGGATGGAGCAATGGGAGCAATGCAGAGGGCAGGAGAGCAGGAGGAAAGAGTGTGCTGAGGGTCACAGGCATCAGGGTCTCCCCAGCAACCAACCTGGGTGTTTTGGCTCTGAGCTATGGTGTTGGCACACACAGGTGGTTCCCTGTGCAGGACACCCACAGCTGCACTGGCACCACTGGGTGCCAGGGATGGGTGCAGAGCCATCTTGCGCTGCTGGTGGTGCATCCTTGCAGTGGCATTAAATGCTCTCTCAGCAGAGATACAGCCCCAAAGGTCTGTGAGGAGCAACTGGTTGCTCCTCTACAGGTGAGGTTTCTTCTGCCTCTGGCTGCACCGGGGACCTCTGGCACACACAATGGCACACTGCCCTTGGCCAGAGCAGCAATCCGGGTCAGCACAGACCAGAGCTTCAGACACAGCAGTACTTTCCAACACCACTGCCTGGGTGCTGGCTCACATTGCTTGCAAATCTTGAGCTCTTGCTGACCACACAGGACCAAAGCACAGTCCTATGTGTGTAAGGACAGCAGAGCAATTCAGAGCTGTGGCATTGCAGACAGCCTCTGGGAGCAGCTCTGGCCAGCCAGGGGGGTTAGGACAGCTTCATGCAGCTGTGTTCTCTCCAGATGTGCCCAGACTGAACACAGACCTCCTCTGGAGTCAGTTCTGCCTTGAAAAGCAGCTTCTGAACTGTCTCCATCTCCTTTGCCACTGTCAGGGAAGACGAGGAGATGCCCCTGCACAAGCATCTCCATCCGCAGCCCGCTGGGGCAAGGGAAGGCAAGGGTGAAACTCAGCCCTCTGCACCCACCACAGCAGTGGGACGATGTGGGACACTGGGGGTACATCACCCCATCCCAGGGCATGGCCAGGCGACAGTGGTGGGACACAGTCCCTGGCTGGGATGGCCCCTGCTCCTAGCAGGGAACACAAGGTAACTAATGCTGTGGTTCCCAGTGAAACATTGTGATTTTCAGAAGTACTAATCAAAATCATTCTTGATTATGGCAAAAACAACCTCTGCTGAATCTTTTTTTTAATGCAGTTAACAAGGGTATATGATAATTCCAAGCAATCTTGCTCTTGAGATTAAAGGAAAGCCTGCCAGGAAGCACATGAATAAAGCTTTAAGATGAGAATTTGCATAATGAAGACTTTCTCTTTGTGAAGGGACTAATGGTGGTTATGTTTGAAACCTATTAACAGAAATGCCTAAAAGCCTCTGCTAAAGCCACTGCGCTGCCATTATGACCCATGCAAGCTCACACACTGCTGGATCCCTGCTGGGAATATCAGCTCCACAACACCCCAGTATGCCCTTGCCTTGGTGAGCCATGCCAGATGGGGCAGGATGGGCAAGTGCAGGGCAACACACCTTGTGTTCTAAGCCACAAGCAGTTGTGTGTTTCAGTGCTGGATCAGAAGCAGATGACTGCTGCCATCCGATCTGAAGGCTTACAAGGAGTTATCTGAATTGCTCAGCAGCAGCAGGATATGCTCAGCACCCAGCAACAGGGATGGAGGTGGCGAGGAAAACACGACCTCCAAAACCAGCCTGCATCAGGTGGGCTCCAGGCTCCTTCAGCACTGGAACAGCAAGGTCATGGTGAGCAGAAAGCAAGCCCTAGCTGGCACTGGACTATAGAGGAGCATCCCATCTGCTGCCATCTCACACAGCCTTGCTCACTTCTCCACAGCAAGGTTTAACACGTGGAGGGAAGTGCCCTCATCGTCTCTTTCCCAGCATCTGCATTGGGCAACCAGCTCACAGAGGGAAGCCTGCATGGACACTGAGGTGAAAGGACACGTCTTTTCCTCCTCACTTCTGGCATGGGAGAAGAGCCTTTAATCCAGACCTGTCTGCAGGAGGATGAGTGACTGATTGATTGATTGATTGATTGACTGACTGACTGATTCTTCAGGTGGCTCTTCCCCCAGCCCTGTCCTTCTTAGAGCAATGGCAGCTTCACCATCAAATCCATCAGCCTTCACTGCCAAACCCAGCCAGCTCCCACAGGGACAGACAGCACCCTCAAATCCAGGGGCATTTCTTCATGCTAAACTGTCATCCCAACCTTCTCCTTCCTCCCAGAGTTTCTCTTTCCCCTGCTCTCAGTCTCACAACTCAAACCACTGTGATTACTGTGTTTCATTAAAACAATGAGCTGAGAAGGGCTATTAGAGCAGCTCGGTTGCTGCCAGCTGATTCTGCTTCTCCAACAGGGACCAGCTTGGAGGTTGCAGGAACATGGCAAAGAGAGTGTTCTCCACACGCCTGGGAACTGAGATGCAAAGGGGACAATTTGCTGTCAGAGGGAAACAAAGTGTTTCCACACATTCCACTGCTGTCAGTGTTGGTGCATCACCGTGACAAGGCTGTGAGCAGGACGGGGCTGCAGGCACCAGCTGGCCCCAGGATGCTGCATCTCTGCTAGGGACAACCTAATGCTGGGGGGTGATGTACTGAGTGCCCGGGGTAGATGTGTACAGCCGCACAACAGCTGTTCAGGAGGGGATGCACAGACTAGGGCTGCATGTGAGATGGTGCTACCAGAGCTGGGAGAGGCTTCACGTTAGGGTTTCCTATGGGATGTCTTGGACCAGCCACTGCACACTGGGCCTGCCCCATCTCTGGCTCCACAGCACCGTTCTCTCCCTGTCCCTACATGAAACAAACACTTCACCAGGTCTTCTTCCAGCCCAGTATGGTCAGAAGGCAGGTAGCCCTGTTCTGGCAATACAAGATGGCAATCAAAATGGTTTTCAATATCAGCACTCAAAGCTTTCAAGGCTTCCAAGGCCCTCTGACATCTCTGAGCAGGTGATTCTAAGCAACTTTAACAAGATAATCATTCTTTGAGTTTTGTGTCAAAGAAGACTTTGATGCAGGATTGGCAAAGCCTGCTTTCAATTAGTCCCAGATCAATCGCATCAGGAGCAAAAGGCTGTTTTGAGCACAAGTATCTAAAGCTCCTCCACAAAGTGGAATGCCTGAGCCAATCTGTACCCATAATGAGGGTGGGATGATGCCCAGCTTTCTGTGCCTGCGTTGGGTACAGGGACATTGCAGCAGTGGGCTAATGTTGGCAGGGGGAGCTCAGCCTGTCCCAGCCCTCCTAGCTCTGCCACTGAGCTCTGGGAAAATGCCACAGGTAACCCTCAATTCAAAGATGCATTTGATGGGAACAGGAGTTATTTCTTCTCTTCACTCTTTTGCTGTTTCTTTGGTTTGTTTGGGTTTGTGGTTTTTTTGCTGTTTGTTTTGGGTTTTTTTAAGGTAGAACAATTTATTATACCTAAAGGATGAAACGATGTGAATAGCATCATTCTTATATTCCAAGAGTCCAACTACTTTGCAAGTGGCAGAGTGGAAATTAGTACTGACCCTACTGCAGAGGTTAGGCAATAGTTAAAGATGACTTTCTCAGGTCACAGAAGAACCAACAGTGTGATTCAGGACTCAGGTTTGTCCCCCCCTAGATGCACTGTGCAGGGGTCCACTGGAGAGCTGGATTACTGCTCCTGCAGCAAGGTAAGGAGAGACACTTGGGCGCTGTGATTCTGGTCCTGAGCTCCTCACAGTGGAGGGCAAATGGGCATGGCCCAGTGCAATGATGCTGAGATCAGCCCTGCCAGGGAAAAGCAGGCTGGGAACAGGAGGCAGGATCTGATCTGAGACCACTTTGTGGGCAACCCTGGCAAAACCTTTGTCCAGGAGCACTGCCCAGCCCCACCAGGCATAAGGTGGGAAACATGGACCCCTATACTCATCATTCCTCATGAAGGGCAGGAAGCACAGCAAGTACCTTTTCCTGTGGCTCTTTCACATTTTCCTGCATGCTGTCCACCAGAAACATTTCGAGGCACATTCACATTAGCCACTTGATTTCTGCTTACACGTTAAATCATGACTGTGAATTTGCCTAGGGCCAAAGATGCCTGTTTATCAACCAGACAACAAATTGTGACATGAAAGTGTCTTGTTCATAAGCCAGCACAGAACAGCTGATAACAAAGACAGTGATGCAGAAGCCCAAAGAAAACTGAAGTGGGAGATTAAATGCTTATCACCTGATTCCTGATGGAAAGAGACTGCTCTCATCAGATAAAGATTGAGAGAAGATGCTGTAGTTAAAAGTAGGTAAATAGGGAATTACACGGTAAAAGTGCTGGTTCATCACTAGGGATGTGCTATTCCTGTTGTGCTGTGCTATTTAAAATCAGAGCAGTAGTGGAAATGAAGACTTGGGTGATGCTGACAGATGGAGCGAGGCCCTGGGAGAGCATGGGGGCTCCTGCTGAAGGCATTTGTCTGCCCCAACACAGCCTGCACTGCAGGGCTCCTGCCTGGCTGCTGCTGCTGCAGTGCCTGAGCTGCCTGCACCCCTTCCCACAGCACCTCACCCTGCAAACACAGGGGAGGTGTTTAGGATCCAGCCTCTACTGCTTTGGGTGAGGGGGATCCCTGGAGCATCACAGACCTGAAGGAGCTGCCAGCATGAGGAGACAACAGGGTGGGGGCTGCAGTGTCTGCAGATAGGTGAGCAGGTGGGGCAGGATCTGGTGCTGATTTTTAACCATCAGCTATAAGACCATTCCTCCAGGCTCACCCATAGCAAGGAAAGCTGTATCCCATCCCTCAGCCTTGTGCTCTGCTTCATTGTCAATAAGGTGGGTTTGGCTTTTTGCTTTCATAGAGGAGTTGGACAACTGGAGGTTTGGGAAGCTGAGTCTGGAGTGTGCATCCAGCTGCTGTTGCTGCCTGAGCCCAGCACAAGCTGTGTCTGCAACTGTGGAGGCAAATCCAGGACCTGCATCTAACCGGTGAGCACCAACTGAGTATCCATCACCTCCCAGCAGTGTTAGTAGGAGGGAAAAGCAGAGTCCTCTGTTAAGCAGGTGGGAAAGGTCTGCTGAATACTTCTGCAGGGGAAAAACTGTTGCTGTTAAATGTCAATTTACGAGGAGAAACTGAAAGATTTGTTAGACAATTTTATGGTTTGGGTTTTGTGTTTCTATAGATGCAATTATTTTGTTATTATAATTTACAATGTCATCTTTTAGAGTCATTAAAGACAACTGCTTAACCCTGACATAAAACACTTCCCTAGGTGAAGGAGGTGCACAGCAAATACTTTTGCCTCCATTTACCAGGGGAACAGCTGCCTTATCATCAGAGCACCATTTGCTAGTGATGTGGCATGAACTAATTTGAAACATAAAAATAGGAGCTCATTGAGCTCAAAGACAAATCCACCAGCAGGTCCCTTGCTCCCTCTGGTCTTACTTGTGGAGGAAATAGTACCAACATACACAAAGCAAACTGTCTGTAAACTGTTACTGAATTCAAGTGTTGTGGCTTTGAGATTTCCTCTGCAGAAGTATCTAAATCATTCGCTCAGTTAAGAGCATCATTACAAAAGAGAAAGAAGGAACATACCTTTTATTCAAACATACATTTAACCTCCCTTAAAAGTCTGTTGTTTTCTGCATGAGGCTAAAGAAATGGATTGGGATCCGTCTGTATTTTGAAAACACACAGGCTCAAAGCTCAGTCCTGTCCTGTGGATTCAGGGAAATAACGAATTCTGCTTTCCTGGCAAATAATTACACACAAGCTGCATGGCATCCACTCAGTGTCTCTTGACAGTGCGTGAGACAGTCTGTCACCAGCAGCAATAGCTGATGCCCAGCGAGCAGGGCCAGGCTGAATGCCCAGCCCAGCTGAAGCATCTGGGTTACAAACCAGCTTGCTTCTGGGCCAGAGAGCAAGGGCTTGCCTGGGGAGAGGGGATGTTCAGGGCAGGCTTGCACTAGATGGAAGCATCGCTCTGAAGGGTTTAGCTTTGGGGGCTGTAAGCTTTTCAGCCTGGTGTTGCATTGGCATCAGGCTACACGGGGATTTCTCTGGCCGAAAGAGCTTCCAGAGTGGGAAAATGTGTTGGGCAAGGGTCACATTTTGCCAGTTCTTGGTCTTTCTACCTCTTAATGCCATGAGAGCATACCCTGGGGTGCACTCGGGATCTATAGTAGGAAATAGGCAAATCTGAGAGGAATGCTATGTACTGAGTGGCAGGATGGGACCTGGGGAGGCTTTTTCTCCAGATGCGGTAGGCAGGGTCTGGCATTAGGTTTGCACAGGTCATACTGTCTGGAAAGATGCCCCAAGTCCTGCACTAGCAGGGACACCTGAATGGAGGTGGCTGATCATCAGGGAGATGTGTGCTCCAGCTAGCTGCTTGCTTTCATCTCATATAGGTCATATAGGGATCTGACTTTGAGACTTTTCCGTAAGCTCCTACCCCTAAAAGCTCATATTTGTCAGCAGATGTTGCTTTAACATCACATGTTAATGTGCTGTTCACTAATGTACCTTTTGCAGCACAAGCACCTCCTTTGCTGGAGGCTGGAAACCTCTTCTTGTTCTGCCTCCCACCCTTCTAGAGCCAGCACTGCAGTTACCCCTGAACATCCCACCAAGATTATGTCCTTCAGTGTGATTCTTCCAACTTTCACACATTCTTTCTATCCAGATTTCTGTGTGTGGGCAAAGAAAGCATCTCAAAGGGCATGCAAAATGCTGAGCAGTTCCCTTCTCCCAGCACTCAGTTTGCTAGAGACAGCCCTGTATTAGCCTGTGAGCCTTCCAACAGCAGAATGATGCTGTTCATGGCATCCCTCCTCCCTGTCTGAGCTGCCACCCCCAGAATCTTGTCAATGCCTCTGGGTTTGCTTTCTTTGGCTTTTCTACAAGCGTACAGTGTGCCAGCACTGAATCCCTACAGCAGACCTGGCCCACTCCTTCCCATGAGATGCTGTTCATGTTCTTTGATATCTCAGGGAAGATGAACTTGCACTCAGCATCAGCTTTCTGCCTGTAGCCCCAGTACTCCTGCCTCAGTCATTTTCTGTGTTACACAAGGTTGGAAAGCAATGAAAAAGAACCTTGGGAGTGACTACAAGACAGTTTTGTAAGTATGCATTAGCATTAACTTTATTCACATCACAACAGTAGGTTTCAGAAGATCAAAACCTGACCCTGTGTGGCTCCACTGAAGTCCCTGCAAGCATACAGAAAGCATTTGCCTCGCTTTGTGGTGGTGAACAGGCTCATGTTGTCACTCTGTTTCCTTCTCAAAAGCATCATTCACTCAGCAAACGCATTCTCGTGCCCACATCCCAAATCACAGCTTGTGACTACAGCATCTGGATCACTAACTTTGAAGTTCTCTTTTCACAACTAGTCCCTTCCTGTTCTGCGTTTTCATACGCCGCATTCATCTCCTCCCGTTTTCCTCTATTTGAGTTCTTCTACCAATTGAGTTCTGTCAATCAGATGACAAAGGAATTATTGCAGAGGTTTTTCTCTCTGCCATTAGTGTTAAGTAGTTTATTAAACATACATTTTATTTATAGAGTGGTTTCAGATGCCCTGCCTGCTAAAACCTCATCTTCTCCTTTAGTTAACTGTAAAGTCAATGCCCTAAACCTCCAGGAGATATTTTTCCAAGGAGAAACCAATTTGTTTTTAAACTGAGCAGTCCTAAAAGTTTACTCTAGTCAACACTGGAGATCAATAGACTCTTTTGTTTTATATGCTTTAAGGGCTGAAATGGTTGCAACAGATGTAAGGCAAAACTTTCATTTCTATAGGGGGGAACAAGCCCAAGAGTTAGATGGTCATTTCCTAGCACAGATATTACTATGCTGGTAGAAGAACAAGTTACAAAATACAAACAGAAGCATGGAAATTAATTATTTCCAGAGCTCTGTACAGAAATATCTGAGCATGGCACATTTAATTAATGCATATTTGTTCAGAGGTAATTTGTAAGAACACCAATTAAGATTTTCCTGCTTTTTCACAGGCACTAAAGACTCTATAAAGTAAAAAACATTCTCTACATGTATTACTTTGACTTGCTGCTGATACCTAGTAATTATAAATTTAATAACATAATAATGTATTATAACAAAGATGTGTAATGCAGGTAAATGCCTAACCCAGCACTGATATCTCCTTCAGCTTCAACAGCAATGCCAAACCAAGTGTCTGCCTTCCACTCCGAATTCCTGCCTGCAGCTCTCCATGACAAGTGACCTCGCAAGCAATGAGCACAGGAGCAGTGGGTTACCAGGTGCCAGCATCCCCTCTTCTGCCAGCTGCATCCATCACTGCCCTTTGCAACACAGAGCCCGAACACCTGGAACAACATCTGGAAAAGAGCTGGCTCCTTTCTGCTTTCCCTGTGCTGCTGGTTGGGCACCGTTGTGTGGAGACTGCAGAGGAGCCTGCAGTGAGTGGAGCCATCTGTGCAACAGTTATAAATAGCTAATTACACTGTCTAATATTACTTTCATATTTAAGTAATTATTGTAATTGCTGGTGGGATATCATAGTCATGCTCAAGAGAAGAGGTGACCTGTGAGACACTGTCTGTTAAGACACAGGATGACAACATGGAGAGCTGCCCATCACTGGAGATACTGCAACTGTGGAAGATGTGCCCAACTATGCTCATTGCCAGTTTGTAATCATGAAGCTTTTCTTCAAGCTTTTATAATGCAATATAAAGCCTAAAATCTGGATGTGCCCCTTCTGCCTTATTTTGCACAAACATGTGGCTAGCCCTGGATGATTCAAACATAACTGTTTTCTGAAAAGCTATCAACCTGGAAATATAACATCATGGAACATGGTAGCATAGGGAACACTCAGCTCTGGCTGCAGCAAAAGGCAGGGAATTGAGTTTCCTCCACTGCATCAAAATACTCAAAAGGCTTCTGCATGTCACTGTACTGTGGGAATATGCCAGAGTTCAGTGGCACTAGAAAGCATCTTGAGCAATCCCTATTTCCAGCACTGCACCTACAACCATAGAGGTGCTGAGGGCAGAAGGATCACAAGCAGCTCAGAAGTGCAGATGGATGGGGCATGGCTATGTCTGATAGCCCACCAGGCACTGAAGCACACAGTGTACAAAGGGACATACAGGGGGATTTGACCAAAGGGAAACCCAAAACCTCGTGGTGGGGTGTTCCTGCTTTATTGGACAGTCACAACCGAGATGCACACCGTTCCTGTGTCAATGGTGTATCCAGACCTCAGCTTGCAGGAATCAAAGCAATGAATTTGATGTCAAATTTGGTAGCCTGGGTTCTTGGTTGTAACCTCCAAGCTTGCAAGAGACTGGGCTGCCTGCAACCACGGGCAGGGCTGGAAAGACTGTCACCAAAGAAGCCAGGAGAAAAACCAGCAAATAGAGGCAATGAAGAAATATGATTTCTTCTGCTGCTGCATTGAGGAGCTGGTAGAAAGCCTTGTCTCAGAAACCTACTTCCTTTCCTGTGGGCATAGGATGATAGCAGGGAGGCTGCCCTAGTATCTGGAAGGCCTGTTCAGTGCTCAGATGGGCATTGCAAAGATGCTGCAAAACGTCTGTGAGAGACAGAGGGATGAGGAGACATCCAGCACATCTGAAACAGCAGGGGAGGAAGCAGAGGCCATGTGGAAAGGCTGAAGCTGGGCAGCAGTACCTCATCTGCACACGTCCAGTGTCAGCACAAGAACTTGTAAGTGCAGAGCTTGCCTACCTTTATGTAGTTATTTCCATGGAGAGGCAATTTAGAGCAGTTCAGACAGGAGCTGAACATGACGTTGTTCAATTACCTCTGAAGCCTTGTGCTGGCAAGAATGATTTATGAACGTTTCAGTGAAACTCATTGTGATACAAACACAGCCAAGGATGTTTAAGAGCCAGACCCAGTCCAGGGCTCCAAAATGGAACAGAAAAGCATTTTTCTTTGCCCATGTTGCAAACAACACAGAATACAAATGAATCCATTTTTTGCTGACTAATCAGTTTGGGGGTTGTACATTTCCATCTAAAATCAGGACTTTCTGCAGTCTCTTAGCCCAACCTGTCCAACTGATACCCACCAACTAAAAACATAGCAGCTAAGCTGGTAAGCACAAGCAACAGTGCACCATGCTGTCACCCCTCCATGTGCACGAGTAGCTAAATACCTAACGCAAACAGAGACTAATTTCAGGCTGATCCACAGAAAACACGTTCTTTTCTAACAGCAAAAGTGGCTCATGGCCCACTTCACTCTTCATTTGATGCTGATATGTTCTAATAAGTCTGGGTTTGATGGGTGCCTCCTAGCTTATAGCACAGTCTTGGGAAAACTTTCCCAAGACATAATTGCTGTCAATTTTTCTGTACAACCTTTAAGAAGCCTTTTTTTCCCTATTCAAACAGCTTTTTAAACATTATTATTATTATTATTATTATTATTATTAAGAAACAGTTGTGGTAAGCTTTGCACTGATTTTAGCCCTAACCTGACCCCCCAAAATATAAATTCTTGTTTTATTTTTTCCTTATCTTCCCAGTTACTGTTCAGATGGGAGTGATTTCTGGGTTAGACGAGTCTGATCTGCAGAAATAGCACTCGGACTAAAAAGGAGTGAGAATACAACCAAGAAATTTGGGTCATGCAGAGAATCTAATCCAACAGCTCAGTAAGTAGAGGGCAAAACCTAAATCATCCCTCTGAGATGGCTCTATGCCTCCCTCTGTTTCGGATTATCAGACACTGACTGCTCCAGAGCTTTATACCTGCAGCATCGCACATCTTGTTTGAACATCACTGTGACACTTCCTCACACAGAGGCAAACACTGCGTTCTGAGATGCTTTAATCAGCAGTATTGTCATCTAATGCCAGGTTTTAGAGCCATCATACCTGTCAGATACCTGTACCAGGCGCATCATCCCGCAGAGCGGGGGGCAAAGGAAGGGGTTAGTGCCCGGGGATGGCGGAGGCCGGGCCCCGGCGCACAGGCTGGCGTCCGGCCATCTGCTGCGGTGTCGGGGCGCTGCGCAGGGTGCGGCCCGGAGGCGATCCCGGGCGGTGCGCCCTGTGGGGCCCTGCTGGGGGTGCATCTGCCCCATACCCAGGCCTCACCCCTCGGAGGCTGCATGCACCGGGAGTGAACCCAATGGGGGGGGTTGACTGCAGCCTCCGTGGGGTTCCCTCGGGGGGACGGAGCGGGGATCTCCGCCGTGCCTGGGCCGGCCCCTCCGCCGCGATCATGCGTAAGCCTCACCCCGAGGGACACCCCATCCATTCCAATCCCGGCCCGCTCCATCCCAATGCCTCCCCGCGGAGCAATCGGCACCTACCTGCGCCCAGCAGCGCGGCGGAGGCGAGGAGGAGCCCTAGGAGGCGGCTGCTGCCGGCCATGGTGCGGACGGGCTGCGAGCCTGCCTCGGGCTCGGCCGCCTGCTCCGATGGGGCGGAGCGGGTGCTCGGTGCCGCCCCCCGCCCGCAGGGCTGCGCTCCGGTCCCGGCCCCCGAAGAAAGCGATGGGAAGGCTCCGGAAGCGGAGGAGTCACGGCTGGAACTGCGACGACTTCCCGAGTTCCGGCACCGGAGGCTGCTGCGCCCTGCCCACCTCTACCCGTAGCGGCATAAAGGCGTTCCCAAGGCCCCTGCGCGCATCCTTTCGCTGCCCGTGTGAGACGTCTGCCCTGGATCCGGCCCCCGTGTGCTCATCGACGTGGGGAGAGTTCGCGCTGAGGATGCGCAGTGAACTGCGGGGCACGGGGCGCTGCTGCCCGAGGGGGTGGGCTGCAGAAGGGGGGGGCACCCCCGGGGCCGGGGGAGCCGGAGGGGGACAGTAATGGTACCGGGATGGGCCGATGGTGAGGCCGGGAAGCGGCTGTGCAGGGGAGGGAGCTGCTGTGATTTGATGTCAAGTCTTTAACGCGGAGGTTACGGAGGTATAGAAGTGTTAGCTGGAAGCGACCTCTGGAGGTCTCTGGCCTCAACGCCCCCTCGGAGCGGGACCCACGGACAGCAGGTCAGGTCAGCTGTGGCTTTGGTCGGTGTGGGATTGAAACCCTCCAGGGATGGAGATACCCCCATCTCCCTGGGCGACCTGCGGCAGTGGTGCCCCACCGCCTGGTGAAGGAGGTTCTCCTAGGGCCTGTCTGACTCTCCCGCTGACCCTGACCGTTTATTTAGCTGTCACCTCCTGTTGTGACACCTACTACTGCCAAGAAGAACTTGGCTCCATCGTCTTAATAATTGCCCTTAAGTAGCCGTAAGCTGCAATTAGATCTGCAGATTAGATCTCGCCAAAGCAAACAAACTGCCCCTTCTAGTTCACGTGCACCAGGTGCTGAAACCGCTTCTCTACATCTCTTTTTAAATGGGGGAGGGAATTGTTAATGATACATCAATTATCTTTATTTACTGATATTTATGGGTTGTTTCAATACAGAACAGGGGGTGAGGAGGTAGGCTATATTTAGGCCCTAAAGCCTTAGTGAGGACTGAAAGCCTGAAGAAGTGTCTGGGTTGCCCTAGTCCCACCCCACCTCACAGCAGTTCGGATATACTGCTGTCCCTGGCTGCTCCAGCTGAGTGTCAGGGCAGTGTCTCATGTTGGAAGGTGCTTTTTGTCCTTGGTTTGAACATCACCTGAAAAGATGGTGAACAAACAGGACATGGAGGAGTTACAGTCATCTTCAGAAGTGCCTGGGTTGAAGGATGTGCTGGGCTAGCAGGGGCAGCCACTTGCTGCCATGTGAAGGATTGCAGGCTCCACACTCCCAGTGTCTTGCCTTCCACTAACGTTCCAGGGGAAGGTCTCCAAAACCCACACCAGAGTGAGCTTCAGTAAGTTACCATAGTTCAGCATGCTCATATGGTGCTTATGTACTGTGCAACTCTACTGCAGCAACCAGTGGGAGTAACAGGGGACCCAGGTTACAGAGGAGCAAGGTGCAGGTCAGCTGCTATACGAAGCCGTCTGTGCATTTACAGTATTGCCTTTCTTCCTGTTTAAACAAAGAGAAATTGAGGATTACAGTCCAGTTTGAGTCAAACTAAAGGAAAGTAGCAGGACAGCGCTTGTACCTTCCCACTCTGATTCCCCAATAACCTCTTCTGTCAGCTATTTGCATTTCAGTGGCTTTCCAAGCCTCTGGTAATTGTTGGGGGAGGAGGTGGGTAAAAAGGCTATTATATTAGAGTTAGCAAGCCTGAAGGCATGAGGGAGAATCGCAGCAGCTGATGCAACCCGTGACAGTATATTGTTTGCAGTTCTGTGCGAGCCTGGGGTGCACACCAGTGCCTGTGAGTTGATTCATAATTACGAAGAGATGTATGAATGTACCATCTAATTGACAGCAGCAGTGCTGTGCTCCGAAACTGGAGGGGAACAGGGTTCAAACTGGGAATTCATCTGGCTGGACTCCCCCATAACCAAGGTGCCGTCTGTGGCCGGTGGTGCCTTTAAGGGAGTCCGAGACCAAGGCAGCTGGAAAGCCTGGGGACCCGCCAGCAAGTGACTCAGCATCGCCTGACCTGTGCCCAGCAGCCCAGGCTATTCTTGGTTCCGGGTGTGTTTAAGGCAGGCAGCCCAGACTTAAACACTTCCAGTTGCTGTGCAGAGGATGTGCCTGTGCTGAGGCTTGAGCTTCGCACGCGTTATGTTGTCCAGGGCTGTAGTGCTATCTTCTTGTTGGATTGCTTTCCTCCAACCTCAAGGGGGCTATGGCCTTTTCATTTCCTTCTCTTGAGCTAGATTCAACTGTAATCCTTAAATAGCGGAATAAATGGCCATTGGAGGAGCTTTCAGTGGGAAAATATACTTGCTTCCCATTATGTTTTAAGAGGTATCATGCTCAATTCTTCTTGCTGCCGTTGAAAATCTGCTCCCTGGACTTAGCATGCTTTTGCCTATCGGAGCAAAAATATGCTTAAAGGGAAACGCTGATCAGGAAAGGTAATGCTGGGTCACACAAGTCTGGCTTAGAATCCTTTTCTTCCTGAATATTCAAATCATTTAGCAGGATTAGAGCATGTAATCCATTAGATCTCGGAGCCCCTCGAAGGCGCTAATCTATTACCCTTGATAAGTGATGGACACATAAAAAGCATCAATTTAGCTGCTAGTGGAGTGCTCCTGTTTTAAAAGCAGAATGAGCTGTCATGTAGAAATGCATAGCCTTGCCACACAGTTATCTGTGATGGAAAATGAAAATACTATAGGCCATTTAAAATGAGCAGTTTCAGAGGCTGAACTACATTTTCACCTGTGTCCATCTCCTGCCTGAGGTATTGTTGTTTTATGGCCTCGCTTCCAAATATGGTAATCCTTTCTTAAGTAAAAAATTTGCTAATTTGGAGTCTTTTAAATTCCCTTACAAAGCTGGAATATGTCTGATCAGACTTTCTAAATGCTTTGTTTTCTAAAGCCCTGATTAAAGTTGTGATCCAAGTAGTTCCTTAGAAAAGACAAGTCAAGCAGTAGTATGAGATGGCAACACTACAAACAGCCCTAACCCTGTGCAACCCTAGTGGCTCTGTGGTTAAGTATCAGGGATATTCCCAGTCTCTTCCATCACCCTGGAGAAGGAAGCAGCAGTTTCCCTAGGCAATGGGCTATCAGGCCCCCGGGCTGTGGCTCTGGTCCTGCGCCAAAGCTGAGATCCAACAGGTTTTCCTCCTGCAGTGCCAGCAGCTCAGCTGAGCGAAGGACTGGGGCTCAGTTTCCTTCAGCCCATGGTGTTCTGTGGCTGGCTGCAGTGGCTTGCCCAGTGGAAGTCGCAGCTGAGTAGAGCTCCCTGTAAACAGACTTACTCTTGCTTCTCTCTGCCTGCCAAGTGCTGAGTCCTGCTTGTCATAACCATTGTCTCAGAGAGCCTCCAGTCTGGTTCCTCAAGACACTGATGCATTGGGGGATGTTTGTGCTGATTTTAAGTATGTAATTTCTCTGCCTACATCACATGTGCTAATCACATGCTGTAATCAAAAGTGAGGGGCAGGATCCTAATAACAGCACCGCAGTCTCACCCTAAAAGGTCCCTTGTCTGTATGGGGACCATGGGTAAGTGCTTAAAATGGGTCTGAGTGTTCCCTATTGTGTGCTGTGTCTGCCACTGGCACTGCAAACAAGCACAGAACCTTTGCCTTGTGTAAATCAAATGCTTCAGCTGCACTCTTAGAGCAGAAATGTTTGTAGGACTTGGATGGAAATTAACTGGAGAGTGCATTTATTTTTGGCCAGTCCTCTGGGAGCACCTGCCAAGCATTACCTCTCATTTCAAGCCTGGCTGTTCCTGCTGAGGAAGTCTGATGTAGCTTTGAGTCTGGGTCAAGGTGAGCTCTTGGCTCTTCATCAGCTGTCTGTGCTGTTTAAGAGGGAAGGAGGAATGGAAGCTAAGCAGCGGATTGGGTGTGAGGAATGGTGTGCTCCTGCTAGACAGCTCAGCAATGAGAACCAGGACTGCTTGGGTATGGTTTATGTACTGGTTAAATGCACCTGCTGGTCCCCAAGCATCAATGTACAGTTTTAGAATGAAAATGTTGAATCATAAATTAAACTGAGAAAATTAATTCTGGCCTCGTCTATTCCGGGACGATAGCCAATTGCTTAAAACAAGGCTTACCTGCACCTGTCTGAAACCAGAGTACCTGGTACAAGCCATGGTGCCTATGTAAAAGCTCTCTGAGAGTCATTAATGCTGTCGTGTGGACATGCTCAAGTGTTGGTGATGGGGACTTTAGTATTGGGTGGACCAATCTCTCCACTTATCATAGAATCATAGAATAGTTAGGGTTGGAAAGGACCTTAAGATCATCAGGTTCCAACCCCCCTGCCATGGGCAGGGATACCTCACACTAAACCATATCACCCAAGGCTTCATCCAACCTGGCCTTGAGCACTGCCAGGGATGGAGCATTCACCACCTCCCTGGGCAGCCCATTCCAGTGCCTCAGCACCCTAACAGGAAAGAATTTCTTCCTTATATCCAATCTAAACCTCTGCTGTTTAAGTTTCAATCTGTTACCCCTTGTCTTATCACTACAGTCCCTAATGAATAGTCCCTCCCCAGCATCCCTATAGGCCCCCATGGAAGTACAACTGGAATGTGCACAGGGATGTGCTTTGCAGGGCGCCTCTTTTCCTGCTACCCAGCACCATGTCACCAGTACTGTGCTGGTCCAGAGCTGGGCACGGCAGCACTCATGGCCAGAGATGCCGAGGGGTTTATTTACTCAGAATGATCTCAAATGGAAGGTTACTGGGACATTGGGGTCAATCCCCATTTCTCTCAAATGCATTAGAAACTCATGTTTGCTCTCTAAATTCCTGAAAAGCAGCAAAACCTGATGGTTTCTTTTTTATTATTATTATTCTTTTATTTTCCACCAGGGACAGAAATTGCTGGCTGAGAATCCGAGGCCTGAACCCAAAGAAAACATGTCTCAAGAGCAGCGTAACTGCTCTGGCCAAGGTTTTCCTTTCTTCCTCTCTGCCTTACTCCAGCAGTCTGTGGAATCCAAAAGGCAGCTGCAGAGTGTAAGGTGATGTTCAGTGCATCAATGAACGTTTGTAAAAGAGCTTTCCTGCCTTTCCCAGCAGTTAATAACTTTGTTGCACAGAACTTAGGTTTTCAGTAAGACCTGGTGTGTGTTTTTGGCTGACTGAGGACTGGTGAGGAATGTTCTTGGTTAAGTATGGGGAAGAATTGGGGTTTGTTTTTAAGGGCAAAAACCCTCAAATAAGCAAACTTGCTTTCACCAGAATCTCTGTTGCTGAGAGTGTGCAGTATTACCTGCAGCAATAAAACAGTGCAGAAAGCAGCTTTATTCACACTGGGAAGTGTGGGAATTTGAGTGCAGAACAAGTATTATCAGACAAGCAAGGTGTCTGCTTGGGTTTCTTTCCCCTCATATTGGACAGGCCTAATAGATGTGCCTAGGTTAGGATAATGGTGGGGTGGGCACTGGGAAAGAGCTGGTACAACTCAGGGCTGATACTGCTTGGGAGGAAAGTGGTTTTGTTTCCCAATCCTGAATGTCGGCCCTTGGAGGAGAAAGGTGACTCTCTTCTTGGCTTCTGAGCCTGAAGGAGCCTTATAGCACAGCTAAATTGTACATGTCCTTTGGGAAAGGGTTTTGAAGCCAAAAACACTAAAAACCCCAGACTCTTTCATCTAAATACAGTCCTAGGAAATTAGCGTGGTCTCGATCTAATGTGTACTCTGTGTTGTACGATGTTGTCCTTCTTTTGTAAGTACAAATGTGCTTGTTTACTCAGTATTACACCTGCAGTGGAAAAGTTCCATCGGGTACAGCAGAAGTTATGTACAGAAAAGGTAACTAATGCTTATAACATAAGGCTTGGGATTGGTCTTAAGTTATTGTGTGTGGGTTGCTGGGTTCTTTTGTGTGTTTGTGTGTGTGTGGTTTGCTTTGGTTTCGTTTGGGGTTTTTGTTTGGTTTGGGGTTTTTTTGTTGCTTGGTTTGGGGTTTTGGGGGGTTTGGGTTGTTTTGTGCTTGTTTGTTGTTCTGGTTTGGTTAGTTGTTTTTTAACCATGCAATGGAATTTCACAGTGATTTTATATTAAAGTTGTTACAGGTTCAAAAGCTGTGCTCGTGCCTCTGGTACTTTCTTTATGGCTCTGCTGTAAATGTGAGAGAGAGGATAAAACCCCAAGTGTCAGAGATGGACAAGTGCTTCTCAAACCAGTGCACAGTTGTTCCCTTGTTGGGAGCGCTCAGGGTCCCCCCAGGCTGGTAATCTCTGCCAGATGAGCTGCATTCATAGGAATTTGATGTTTTTAACTTAATATTATGGGGGTAATTTTCTTTTATCAACCCCTAAGGATGTATATTAAGTGCTATTACGTATTACTTAAATACAGGAAAAATCTATAGAATTCCAACCTTTTTTCCATGCTTTTTGTTGTACTCTGGTCCTGGCTCCTGGGCTGGTCACTGTACAGAGTATGGGACCTGACCCCTACCGGTGGACCCCATGATAACACGAGTCAACGTGGAAGGGTTCATCCAACTGCCATTAGATGAGGTTATTTGCCTGCAAACCCAGTTGTTCCTACTGCTGATGCCAGAAAGTGGATCTCTAGATATGGCAAAACTCCAGGGCTAGCAAAAAGTGGAGCTGGTGGGTGTTTAACTGCTGACTTAATGAACAGAAAAAGATCTGACACTGTTTTGACGTACGCCTGAAGTGATTGTTTTTTATGCTCTACAGCTTTTTTTTCCCTGTCTTAATTTTAACTCTTTTCCTTTCCCTTTTACCATCACACCCCTTTCCCTTCTCCCTCACCTCCTACATCCTTTAGCATCTCCCTGGTCTGGGGGGGATCTAACAGCCTTGCTTTGTCCAGTTCTGGTCTGTGTTTGAGTGGGCTCTAAGCAGCAGGAACAAGCCTGCTGAGATGCAAAGAGCAAATGCTCTCCAGCAGAGCAGGCTGACACATTGGGCAGACCTCAGCTGCTGGCAGGTGATTGCAGAGTATAAACCCTGCCCATAGTAAAGAACAGAGCAGACTCTGAGCTAGCACAGGCAGAAAGGTTGTTTGTGCAGGGGTGTATTCAAATCCAATGCAGTTCAACTGAAGTTGTGTCCTCCGCTTGTCAGTCCAGGTGTTCGGGGCAGGCATAGAGAAAAACTACCTTTGTGCTAACGATCTTACCATCAAAATAGACTTTTATTGCTAGGCTGTAATGTAACAACCGACTTCCATGCCTAGACAGAATTCCCACTGATGTCAAAGGTTTTATTTCCACTGAGAAATTAGTAAGCGCTGTGGATTTTGGAATATTATCAACATTAAAACAACAGTCTGGACTGTGTTTTCCCTGCTGTTGTCATGTGAAACACTTAGGGGTGACTACAAGTGTAAGTCTCTGTTACTCTTTCATTTTGTTCATTTGATGGCAGAATTGCTGTCTGCTCACTTAATTAATTTCTCCTGCTGCGTTCGGGTCTTTCACACAACACCAGGGAAGAAAATGTCTTTGAGAGTGAGACAATGTGACGTGAACCCGCAGAAGTTGTTAGGGGGGTCTGGGGAGGCGAGAGGTCCTGAAAGGTGTTTTTATTGTCTAATGGTTTTCCTGTAGAACCCAAGTGTGTGTGCCGCTGCAGTCAGCGTCAGAGCAGCTCAATGGGAAGGAGTTTGGTTGACCCACTCAGAAACCCATTATGAAATGTGATAATTCACTGTAAGCAAGTTCATAAGTGATGGCAAAGCTGTTTCTTTCCCATTCAAAGTTCTTGGACCTTTTTACTGCTGGGGTGAGGTTTGTGCTGTTTCCTGCAGTTCTGGGAGCTCAGGCTGCTCTTTGGTCTCCATCATCTTTCCTGCCATGCTCAGGCCATGAGCTGTTCCTCACTGATGATCATTAAGTTCTCATTTCCCCATTTTGAGCCAACTGCAGAAGTGTAAGTATCGTTACTGCTGGTTTACAGGTGAGGGGAAGACGGGTGGGGAGCAATGTGATTTGCCTATAAAGCTCAGCCCAAGGCCATGCTGGGAACTGAGCAGCTTGCACTGATGGGGTGACCTGGAAGAGGTTGGGGAAAGAGACCTCATGTGTTATCACTGCTCCAGGACAGGCTGGGGGACCCCAAAATGCCACCTGGTTGGCTCCACACAGAACAGTAGGTGGGATTCAAGTATCTTTAATCTATTGTGTTGCTGGTGTTCAGCTTGATCTAGTTCAAGATGTCCCTGCTCATTGCAGGGGGGTTGGACTAGATGACCTTTTAAGGTCCCTTCCAGCCCAAACTGTTCTATGAGTGCCTGTGGTCTGCCTTGAGCTGAAGTGCCCAAGCTGTACGCACACAGAGCCCAAGCTGGTGTTGCCAGCTGTTAGGGTCAACACTTGCCATGGTTTTTCCCTTCTTAGCATCTCTCCATGGCCTGGGACAGTGCTTGGCCCCTTGCTGCTGGTTGCATACAGACTATAAAGTGATCTGTGTCATCTGGCATGTCTCTGTGTGTTGTGACTCTGGAAAAGCTCAGTGCTGTGAGCCTACTGTCTTCCAGGTACAAGGTCTACATCTCCTGGTAGCTGTCCCTGATGGGAGTGTTTGCTGCATCAAAGCCCTGGTTTGTGCTGTGAGCAAATGATTTCTCTGGTATATTTACACTTGTAAGGGAAGATTGTGTCCGTCCCCCCCCTTGTAAATATCACGGCACTTCTGTTGCTTCTGTGCTGGCCCATCTGTGCACCATTTTCACTTGTACTGACTTGTGTTCACAGAGTAGTAAGAACCATCTCTAAGTGATTTAATTTCTGCCTCAGAGTGGGCCCATTTTGCTCTTCCAGTTTGCTCTTAGGCAGCTGAGCACTGGGTATTCTGGTTTCTTAAGGACATCTCTGGGCTCTATTGGGTTGGTATAGATTTTAAAGATGTCATGTGCATTTTCTCACTCAGATTTTTCAAGTCTCCCATTCTCATGTTCATGGGGTTTGTCCTCTGAATATTTGGGCTTGTATTCACAGCTCCACATGCACCCAGAGTCACCTTCATCATCTACAGCTCAGACATCGCTCTGGAGATAGGCTGATCATTGGCTCTGTTTAGTAGCTACTTCTTCAGCGTTCAATGACCTGTGGAGTCTATATCCTTGCTCAGCTTGAACTGTCTCCCATCAGTTTTTGCCCTGGTGCCACAGAGGCCCTGCACCAGAGGTCACATCAGCAGTGAAAGCCCTTCAAACCCTGCAGCCAGCTGCAGGAGCATTCTTGCTCACGGTCAGATGCTGCATGTGTGGCCTCACTGGTGTGCCTGGCACAGTGAGGTGCTGGACTTGCTCAGCACTGATAGTTATATTAGCTGCTTGATCTCTGCTGCATGTGTGTAAGCAGCAAATATATATATATATGTAACATCTAAGGCTAAAACCAGGCAAATTATGATCCTTTTCCTGCAGGGAATATGAAGAGACATGTATTTCACAGCAGTGGGGCTTGCTTTTAGAAGCATGAAGATGTGAGAGCATTTCTGTAAATGACAAAAAGATCCTTTTAACAGGGGCAAGAAAAGTCTTTTCCCTCAAACATATTCTTGGGGAAGACTTGGACCATTTCAGCTGAAATGAAAAAGTTTAGGGTTAGGGTGACTCGGGAACAGTCTTCTTGCAGAGCTGTTTATAAGCCCCAGCTTGCTGATTTGAGGGAATGGGAGCAAGTGTTTCACATCAGAGGTAATCTGCTTCTGAAAGACGAATTAACTGGTGACTTTCAAGGCAGTGTCTTCTCTGTGTTCAGGTTTAGCTGGGATATTATATTTCTGTTGCATGAGGGAGGAAGGGTGTAACGAAGAGAGAGCCTCTTATGATGGAGAACCGCTCAGATGAGGAAGCTGTGATGGCAGAGATTAATAAGGCTGCATGCTGTCTGCACTGTCTCCATCTAACCCAGGCAAACTAGAAGTTATCCTCCTGATGGTGGAGGTTGTCTGTTGTAAAAGCAGTTACTTGTTTAGCAGGGAGAACACCCCAAGACTACAGTGTGTCTTGCATGAATGGTTTCTGCTGGAGATGTTCATGCCGCACACAATCATGGGCAAGCATTTTAGGAGCTCGCATCCATTGGCTGCTAAATGAGTTGCATGTGAACTCTCTTCAGCAGTAAAGGTAATGCTGACAAACCATCATCTTCAGTGATGAAAGGAGTGCAGGTGAGAGGAAATTTAGTGGGAGGAGATCCTGCTCGGAATTTCTGGTGGAAACCGTAATTATGTGATTCAGTGTAGAGAGGTATGAGAGTTTCCAGTGTAAGCTATAAAAATCACTTAGGTAAGCAGCCTACAGATGAGGCTGCTCATTCAGATCTTATCTACTCATGTGGGAGTGTGGAAATCTTAGCACTCCACCTTATCTCTTCTCTCCTGGGAGATCAGTGTTAAGAGAGTATGACCTCTTGTTTACTATTTCAAATCAAACCTAGTGTAATAGTGGCTTTGGCCATGCAGCACCTCAGTCACTTAATGGAATAATCTTGTTCCCTGCCCTTGCTGAGGGAACTATGTCTTGCCAAAATACCACTTAAGTGATATCTGGAGGGTAGATATAATGAAGTATGGCTCTGGCAGAAACATCCTCCCAGGTGCAGAGCTGAGGCTGTTAGAGGTTGTCCCTCTGCTCCTGGGCAGATCTGTTCTGTATGTGAGGAGGATCCCTGGTTCTGTGCTTGCTCCTGGGCTTTTTCAGTTCCCTGCAGACTTAAATCAACCTTAAATCAATATTAATCAAAAGCATTCAGCACAAGGAGATTCCAGATCTGGAATGGATGTTCTCCAAAAGCAAGGATGCTCAGTGCCAGCGCAGGAGTATCCATACAAAAAGCTCTCAGCCAGAGCAGGCCCAGAATCTGTTTTGCTTTCTCACACTTGGAGCTGGTATATTTTAAAGGATATCAAGCAGCAAATGTGGCAAAGGGGAAAAATTGTTACAGACTGTATTTGGCAGAAAACCAGCAAAGATAAAATACCATACGTTCTGTGCAATGAGCTCCTACATAAATGATTCATTCACTAGAACACAACTGGGGTCAACACCTTCTATCCGAACAGCCCAAAGTTATGCAAATATTTTTATGTGGATTTTCTCTAAAAAAGAAAGAAATCTGTTCCAATAAGAAAGCTCTTTATCTGTGTAACTTGTACAGATCAAAATCCCACAAGAATAGTGTCACCATGTTATACACATACATACAGCAGCTGAATAGCTAGGAAATGACAAGCTATGCCCCAGAGACGCAGACTCTGAGAAGATTGCTTGTTTTCCTCTGTATTGCCAGCCAAGTCTGCTCTACAAATGGTGTGTGGTGGAGATCACACTATTTCAAAATATCAAATTGCTAATTACAGAAACTACTCAAGGAAACTTTCCAGTAGAACAATATATGCACTGGGATAATAGTAGTCACTATTTCTTTAATGAGTTTCTTTCCTAACCGGGATTCTTTACAATACATTCAGTGCAGCCATTCAGTTAGATTATTATGAATCACATGTGTATTATTTCTGATTCGGTATTAACATAAAAACTTCTGATGAACCATAGTATTACAAAAAACTGGTCTACTGTATAGAATGGCAATATCATTCCTGCAGATAAAAGCTTGGAAATTAGGGTCCTTATGCAGCAATACAATTTAATGTGTTAGTTTCTAGGCTTAATTCGCAAAGGTACTGAGAAACTACAGGTCCAACTGAACCCAAGAGGAGCAGAGTGTCTCTGGATGGTCAGATACGTTGATCATGAGCATTGTTCTTCAGTGCAGCATTGCATTCTGTAGGAGCTGAATCAGTGAAAGGCAATGAGAAGGAGAAATCTTTCTTGGTGAGTGTTCTTGTAACATGGTTGGTTGAATTGGAGATTTCCTTAAATACTTTTATTTTGCTGGAGAGAAGTAATTTAACAATGTCATCCAAAAGACGGCGTGTACAAGCCCTTGTGAAATGATGTGGGTAGATCAAGTCAAGCAAAAAGTGCTTTAGTTGTGTAGCAGAGAGAAGAGCAGAGAACGTAAGAGATTTCCTAAATCCCTTTTTCCCCTTTGTGTGAGAGGATGGTGGTGAAAATATTCCCTTCAGGTTCTGAATAGAGGTTGACATAATGAGGTGGGTTTCCAAAAGTATTCCAAGAAGATGGACAGCTTTTTTGGTGTCTTGTTAGTGGTAACTAAGTGCCTCATTTGATGTTCTTGAAAATCCTTCATTCCTGCTTAAGAGGTTCTCTAGTGTCTATTCATTTTCTCTAGTGAACGAGATTGACTTCTTGATCTTGGGGTTTGCATTCCCAAATAGCCATTCTTCATATTCCTCTCAAGTAAAGAGAACAAACAACCATTTAAAGAAAAGGATGCAAAAGATTGCCAAGTAAAAAGGTAAGGCTTTTTCTCCTCGTAAGTTTAGAGTGGTTACTCAGCATTAGATAAGTAGTCCTTGATGAGTCCTTGGTTTGAATCATATTATCTCACCACTCATTTAGCCAGAGACTTTGGAATGACTGTTCTTCAGCTGCCTTAAAAATCTCTCTTGTAGCCTCTAGTGCCCTGAATGACTTAGTCGCTTCTTTACCATTGGTTTTGATGACAATAGTAGTGTTGGGATAATGGGTTTGAATGGTTTTTTCATAGCTGGTCCTTACCATGATACTGGTAACCATAACTCTTCTGCGTTTCCTTGTACTGGCTGACTCTCATTCCTTTCCAAATAAGAACTGAAACATGGGAATGAACCACTTTGAGGAGGACAGCAGCTTGGTCTGGCAATTACTTAAAGACAGTGGAACCAAATCCTTCAGGTGAGGGGGTCAGCACTTCGCTGTGCTATGTTCTACACTAACTCATAATAGAAACATTAGAGAACTTGAATGTGTTAGTTTCTCCATCCATTTTGTCCAGCAGAACTGGTGCTGTTTCCTCTGTGTTGGTTGCAGATGGGCCAGTCTGTTAGAAAATGAACTTGTTGTTGAGCACCAGTAGGACAATACTGCGTTAGGCTATTGTGTGCCATTACTGGCACCTAGGCTTCACTCGGCTGTTTGCCATGAGAGGTGAGCTATTTCCAAATATGACCTGTGGCATATGACTGAGGTCAGGGAGCATGGATCAGCTTCATTCCCATGTGTCCAAAGCACCCTGTCAGATATTGAGAAGAGTACTGGAGAGTCTAACAGCCCAGACTTCACTCATCATATCCAGAGTTGGCTCTCTTGTCTCTAATGGGTAAGCCAAAATCTCAGTCCCATTACCGCTGTCCTCAGCACCTCCAAAATGTGGATTGGATTTGGGTTCTGTCTACTGGGCTAGTCATTAGTTAGTGTTTTAAGAAGCAAATAAATGCTGATGGTGGGACTCCTTCAACCCAAGAAGTAGTCAGGAAAGAAAGATGGGAAGGATCAAAGACCAGACTACTTGTGTGCCCTCATCAAAGCCATCTCCAGGCAGCCTCTTTCCTCTCAGTGTATGAGGCATCATGCGAGATCCGAGACTTACTGGGCTGGGAAGCTGATGATGCCTGAAAGGTGGGAAACATAGAGAGAAGCAGAAGTTGGTGCAGGGCAGCAAGTAATCACAGAGTCCTTCACTGCTGACCATGGACTGCTTTGTGTTCTTTGTTTGGTGATGGGTATTCCCACACTGCCATGGATGCTGTCCCCTTTCCTGCCTTGCAGAGCTTTGCTTTTTGCATCTCAGTGCATTTATTCTCCTCCTTATCTAATTTTAATTAAAGCTCCTTTCTCTCCCCCCCCTCCAACATAATCAGCTGAAGAAAAATGAGCTCATAAGTCATTGTTTTTACCACTTTGGCAGCAAATGAATGTTATGTCTGGCACACTCGGCACCAAGTCAGAAAATGAATCAGCAGCTGTTGTGACAGAAGCTTTTTCCTGAATGGGGAAACAGAGACAAAAAGAAAACAGGCCAAGGAGAGGTTTCTGCAGTGGGCATTGCCAGCCCCTTGCTGCCATGAGGAATGTCTTTGCCCTTCGCTGTGGAGGGCAACACAGCTGCTGGTGAGCTTCCCCTCTTGCCCCTGCCATGGCACTGGGGCCATGTCATGGCTGGTGTTGGCTGGTGCCCTGCCTTGGAGGGGAGCAGTGGGATGAGGTGCCCAAGTGCCTTGGCAAGGAGCTGGCCATGTAGGGAAAGCACAAGTGGCCCAGAGCCCTGCAGATCTACACGAAAGCCCCATCTTGGCCAGGCAGGTGGTGGTGGGGTGTTTAATGCAGATGCATTCGTCAAGAAGCACTTCTTTGTTGCAGGACTGCACTATGGCATGGTTTGCTTTGTGCCTATCTATGGGAAAAGTATGGATTACTTCTTTGGATCTTAACAGACTTGGATACGTATTTAGTTGTTTTAAATGGCAATCTTGCACATACTATACACAGCACACTGTGAGCTGCAAGGTCCTGGAGGAAAGAGTGGTTTACAGTACCTGCAGATCACCCTCATCTTTTTATCTGATGGTTAACTCCTCATAAGGACTCAATTTGCTTTGTGACCTTTGGCATCTGCTGCTTCTTTTATCCCAAACATTCAAGGGTGCATAAGAAATGCTTTTGACTAATATTATGGCCCTGTTATTGCAAGCTATTTCTACAGGAGCAGCATCAAAGTATTATATGCTAGATAAATATTCCTAGACTAAGCTAATAAGCAGAGTAGATCTAGAGGTGTTACTAACACTGGAGGAAATACAAGCTCCAGCTGGAGAACAGTACTTTACAACTGGGTGATGACTGAAACTGGTTTGTCTGAGACAGAGAACCAGCCACTAACTCCTTGGAAAGGGCTGCTTTTGTTAGGGTATTTTTACTGGGAACAGCAGAGAATTGAGCCAGCTGAGCTAGTGACTTGCAACCTGAATAGCTTCAGTAAAGTCCAAAGGGACAGTTCGTGGTTACAAGTCAGGGCAGAGGTTGTCTGTGGTTCCTGGAGACAATTATCACAGTATTTATAGCTCTCTTCATGCCAAATGGATAAGCAACATGTTTGTCCTTTCCCTGTCCCTATAAATTCCATCCTCACCTCTGCAGAAGTGTGTGCTTTAATGCCTGACCTGTCACATGCTACTGGTGGCACAGTTTGGAGCAGGGTTTTTTCTGTGATGTGTCTGGAAGGACTCTCTCTAGCCCTGTATGCTGAGCATACAGTGGTGGTCACAGTGCAGCCTATGCCCTCACCATGCCAGAAACTCTGCCTGGTTCTGGACATTAGTGGCATTCCTACGGGGTCAGTACTGGGCCTGATGCTGTTCAGCACCTTTGAGGCATTGAGTGCCCCCTCAGCAATGGCAACACCAAGAGTGTGGTGCAGTCGACATGCTGGAGGGAAGGGATAATGTCCAGAGGGACCTTGATGGGCTTGAGAGGTGAACCTCATGGAGTTCAACAAGGCCAAGGGTAAGGTCTAAAGCACAGCTCTGGCAAGCAAGCGCCATGGCTGTTGGTGTGGAGGGACCTTTCCCAACCAGCCTCATGCATGTAAAAAGCATTGGAGCTGATTCTTCAGGTGTGCATGCACCTTTCTTTGTGGGAGTGACTGAAGTCACTCCTGATTTGCTCTGGGCTGTGATTGGAAAATGGAGTTATTGACTGTTTGAAGAATCAAAGTCAAAGCTGGAGGAGGGAAAGGAGCGATGGAGTTCCAGGACTGACCAGCCACCTGTGCAAGCATCAGCTGTCTCCTAACCAACAGGCAGAGTCCATCTCCTTCAAACACTTAGTGCCAGCTCATCGGCTGTGATGGCAGCACCACCGTCTCTTGCAGCATCCTCTGCTGGTTTAAAGACCTCCAGGATCAGGCCAGGGCTCTTGCACAGCTGCAGTGCCTTGCCCCCATTTCACTGAAAGGGTTTTGAATGGACTTCAGACACCATTAGGAACCCAAATGTCGACTTGCACTTGCAAAATGACTCTGGTTAATGTTTTCCTACTGACGCTCTGCTTTGCTCCCTGCCTGCCAGAGTTTCCTGTGACCTATTTGAAATATCACTCTCCTAAGTGAAAATGTGCCTCTCTTTTTCAAACTTGCAAAACTCACAAAAATAAATAGCCTAATTTGGCCAGTTAATAGCCCTCTCCTGGGGCTCCTCTCAGCAACTAAGAGGCCTTTTAAATACAACATTTGTGACTGCGTCATTAAAGCTCTGCATGATCCAAGCAGACTAAACCAAAAAGAAAGAAATGCCTTATTTGATCTAAGTTTTCTTTTCTTTTAAATAGTGACACTAGAGACCCATTTATTTTTAATTACACAATTGCTTTATTAAAAGCCTAAATCCTGCAGTCCCTAGTCATCGCTCAGGCAAAACTGCTATCATTGAAGGGAAGGACCTGTAGGAGTCAGTCCTAAAAATAGGACAGCTGACAAAGTCTGCCTTTCAAAATGGGTTTGCTTTAATTCTGAAGGATTTCCCAAGTCAAAGAGAACTTGCCTCTGCTTTGCTCTTCAGTTCTGCAGCAGCTTGAAAGCTGAATGTAGGAAAGCAATCACTCCAGATAGCAAAACCAACCTCAGCTTTCCTTTCAGGTCTGCTGTGCTGCACTTTCTACCCTTAGACACCACCCTCTACATAGCCACGTATTTACTGGAATGAGAGGTAGCTCCAAACCTGTCTCTGACCCTGGGCCAGCTTTATCCTAATGGGCCTTGGGCAGAGGTCTCCATCGCACTCACCCACAGGATGGATTGCCTTTGTGAAGCTCCGAAGCTATCAACCAGGTTGTCAGCCCCTAAACATCTGCTCTGTGCTCCCACCAAGCACAGAGCCTCCTGCAAGCCTTCCCTGGGATGGGGTTTGTTCAGCTGTGTGGAGTTATGGGTCCAGCTGTAACAGCAGCAAGCCCACATTGAGTCCTACAGCACCTCCCTGCTGCCTTGCCTCACACCTGGGGAGCAAAACCATCTGCTGGGAGACTGGCACAGGGCAGGATTGGTCCTGTGTAGGTACTTGGGCTGTGCTTGGGTACGTCTGTCTTGGGACTCCATATGAAAGGCAGATTTACTTGCTGGGTTAAGACAGTGCTGCTAGCAGTAGGAGAGGGAGCAGGTTACCAGCCACATATACTGGGTTATATTCCTGAGCTAAAATCCAGAGCCTTCAATTTTATTATGTAATTATCCAACCAAACTCATTCATCTTTATTTTCCAATCTTACCCAAGGACCCCAGTTTAAATGCAGCTCTGCTATGGGAAGTGCTGCCCGGGCACTCTCCACTTGGAAGAATTCATGGTTTCTCAGTTTCATCTGTGCTCACACTGTGTTTTCTTAGTGTAGAGGATGCATGGCAGAAATCCCAGCCCTGGTCAGTGGCACAGGTCTGTGTTAGGCTATGCTGAGATGGAGACGGCTGTGTTATCACAGGCAACTGTACCAGGGGGACCAAGAGCTAATGAGACATCAGGAATATATCCCTGGAAACTGGAGCCTGACAAAGGGCTTTTGCCAGAATGGCCAATTTTCCCATGATGTTGTCCTATCCTTTTTCTCTCCAGGTCAAAGCCAGAGCTTGGCCTTGCCTCTCTGTTCCTGTCCACGATGTGAAACCCTCCAGCCATGTGTGCTGGGGAGGGCAGCTGTGCTGAATGCGAGCCCTCCTTTCCATATGTTACTATGGTGTGTATGTAATCCATGTGTTATGCTGGGACAGTCTCTCTGATTAGCATAACCCTGCCCCTGGGGGGGAGGAGGATACCTTATAAATGTGCTGCTTTTTCTATGCCCCTTATCTTTATTTCCTAAGGGACTGCAGGTACTTGCAGGTTCAGTGGGCATCCAGAGCAGGTAATAGCTAAAAAGGGCTACGGTAGAACACTTTCCTCCTGATTTAGCAGTATTCATGTTTGCTCTCCACTGGGCTGGGGTTGGGGGGAGGGAAGGGAGAGGTGGCAGATGCTGCAGAGCATGAGGCTGCTGTCTCGCCAGCTTGCTTTCATCTTAGAGGAGGGAGAGGGATGGGAGAGAAGACCTCATGCTGTCTTTCTTCCTTAGAGGTCTCTTGCAGAAGGAGTCCTTCTGCTGCTGCTTTCCCAGCCCCAGCCTGCTGGACATGAGGGCTCTGTCTTATAGGAGGTTGGAACAGAAACACAGGACTTTGTGGAGTTCAGTCTGTGCCAACTGTTCCTACTCCTCACAGGCAGCGTGGCTGGGATGAATGCACAGCAGGAGCAGACAGGGAGATGTTGTGTGCTGTGCTATGCAAGAGGTGTGAGCAGGAGCTGCTCAGCAGGGCAATGCAGTTGTGTTGCAACACTCACAGGTATGTGACAGGAGGGGTGCTCTGTCCCGGCTTGCTCCATTGGAAGGAATGCTCTGCAGAAAGGGGGTAGTTTCTGCAGGCCAGGACACAGTCTGTGCTGAATAGGGCATAGGAAGGCGCCTCCTGGAGCACAGCACATGGAAACCCAGGACACAGAACAGAAAGGGAAGTTGGGGTGGGTCTGGTCAGGAAGAGGGGGTGAGCAGTGACCATGCTGGTAAAACACCACCAGGTTCCCAGGACTGTTGTGCCTTCACAGGCTTCTCTCATGGATGCTGTCACACATGCCACAACTCAGGTCATTCTAATGGCAGTGTTTCTTCTCCTCACCTTGTTTCTCCATTTACTGCTGTATAGGCTCTCTCCAAGCAGAGAGACTTTATCTTCCCAGGTTTTTCCTAAGATCTCTCCCACTCTATCTTTATCCCTGACCACAAGCAGCACTTGGAACAATTAACACCTTATGCTCCTAACATCTTATGGTTTACAAGGCAGCTGGTTACTAGGGCAACAGCTGTACTTCTTTTCTTTCAGTGTATTGACTGAAAATCAACATTTGATATTAAAGGAAAAGAAAAATAATATCCTCTCTAGCCACAGTGAGTTACAGCATCATCTCTCCTGTAATCAAGATATTGCTGAATTATGGTGCTATAAACAAACACTTCTGATATAACCACAAACACTGTGGGACATGTAACACATTGGCAGTATATTTCAGGTGACAAACTCATTTATTGTGGGGAGTGGAGGGAGAAAAATACCTTTCCAGCAGCCGCTACCAGGAATTACTGCAAAGAATGACCAGAGCTTAAGGATACAGAAGCAAAGTAATTCTACCAACCAGAATAAAGTGCTTAAAGTATGAAGAAGATCCGAGCAGTACCAGTAGCTCAGAAGGTGAGGACACAGGACTTGATTATTCTCTCCCTCCCATTGCCATAAATCAAGACTAATCCCACAGCAGTTAATAGAATCACCATGCTGTGGGACTGGTGTAAGGAAGGAGCTCCCAGGAGGCTGGGGAAGGGAGCCTACAATGTTAGCAGGCTGGTGTGGAGGTTCCCTTGCTTGCAGGTGAGACCTGATTAACAATCATGAGTCATTAAGGTAATAACTACCTGAGAGATCAAAGTGATCAAGGGCTCTAGATGTGAAACTAGCTGATGCCAGATGCTGGGGAGGCAGAGAACAGGCTGTGAGCTGCTTGCCAAGGAGGTTTCATCTCTTGCTGTGTTCCAGGTGGCTGCTGTGTCACTTTGGTCAGCAGGATTGGAAGAGAGCCATCATCTGCTTCCTCAATGGTCTGCCAGCCCCTGTGTTTGGTGAGTTTCAGGTCATGAGACTTCCTTGCCCAAACAGGGTCATTTTGTGAGCTGTTTTGTTATGTCACAATGTGCCAGTCTGTTTTGGTAGTGATTTGCTGCCCAAGTTGTTAAATCCATGTGAGCTGTCAGTAGTGACTCTCAGCTGTAAACAGGACCATGGATGTTGCAGGGGAAGCAAGGGACAGCTGTTTGGTAACTCCCCAGACACATACAAAAGGACATCCATGTCATGGTAAGGGGAGAAGGGATGGGGAGATATTGTCTCCCTACATCCCCTCTATAAACCTGTCTCTGGAAAAGATAATATAACCATCTATGTGCATATATGAATTTGGCAGTGATTGAGCACTTGTGCTCAGAAGTACCTGTGCTTAAAGTTCATTGACTGTGTCTTATAACTTATGTATTTATACTGACGTGTAAAGTATGAGTAGGTTATCCAAAGCTTTCATGGGGTTTGCAGGACTGACTTTAAAGTAAAAAACTCCAAGTATGTGATATATAAGGTGGCCTAAGAGACATTGTGGTTGAGGATTAGGGTGCTGTTGCTTCTGGAAGGCTGGGTTTTCAGATATCCTCTGCCTCTAGTTTTAAGTGAGTTTAGGGTTGAGGGGAACAAAGCTCTAAGCAATCCCACCACAGAGTTTGCAAATGAGCACAAAAACGCATTGAATGGGAGCTGTTCTGCTTGCAGACTTCTGATGGTTTTGACAGTGGAGCTCAAAAGTTCCTGGAATAATAGGTCTGTGATTTCTGGCAGCCTGTAAGCACTGAACCTGATTTCAAAGCGAATAGGCACATCTTAACAAAGACCACCTTGTGTCAGCTATGCTTAAAGTTATAGCACATAGATTAAAATAAAACGTGTGTATTTGCCCCTCCTGGGACTCTGGAGAGGGAAAAGCATTACCAGAATTCTCTAAACTCATCTTAACGGTATTGAACCAATTATTTTGTTAAATCTGGGTTTGTTTTCTGCCTCTCAATAAGAATATTTGAAGTCTATCATCTCCACCCTTTACGAGTTACCAGTATGCAAGTGTAACATTTCCAATTGGAACATATGGTATCAGAGGGAACAAGGGGGAAATATCTGATTGCTAGCAGTCCCCAAACTCCAAATCTACTGCATTTAGTATTTTGCTCACAGTTCCTGCAGGGGGATATAAAAGAAATCATCTCTGAGCTGAGACCAAGCACTGAACATTTCACCCTGAATGGGAAACTGAGAAACTTGTAAGCAGCTGAAAGGAGAATAGAATAGAAACAACATTTCAGGTTCTTCACTGTGGTCGCAGCTATAGGCAGAACTTACCACCAGTAACAAGAACTTTCTGAGCCTAAGTTCTGACACCTGGTTTGGGGATGTGTCCAAGGCCCATGAAAGAACCATTTTCCCTATAAGAGGAGGGACTCTGAGTGAATGCCCTAATAGAGGAACTGACTGCTTCACCTGTGTTAACTGGTTCCTGACCAGCTGCACCCTTTTGTCAGAGGCTTGCCACAGATATGGAGCAGCTTCAGGCACTCACATGTGGGGTGCCTACTGCATGAAAACCTGCGGGTAAGTGATACCCAGCCCATGGGGATGGCTGAGCTGAGGTGTAGAAGGAGCTGGTGTGATGGTGGGTGTATAGTGTGGGCTTGCAGTCCTCCCTCTGCCTGGAAGTAGAGGATCCTCCACAGCTCCAGCTGCTGGAGGCTCCTTTCCTCCAGCCAGTGCATGGGGCAGAGCAAGGAGGAGGACAGAATCCAGCTGGTTTTACCCCATGATTGCTCCCCTACCTCCCCATGGCATCAGTGAGGGTGAGTGGTTCAGGGTGTCGTTCTTGCAGGGCATATATTAACCCCATTACAGAAAATGATCATGCAGACCTTCCTTCTGTGTGGGTATCCCTCTCCTTTGCTTCCGTGCATAGCAGAGGCTGTTAGCCCTGAGCAACCAGGCTGTAGGGCACAAGACACAGGCTTCTCACTCTTCATCCGGGCAGAATAAGCAGGAACTGAACCTGTAGCCCTGGGAATTGATGTGACCAAGTAACAGAAGAGGAGCTTTTCACTTGGCAGCGTGGCTGGTTGTGTAGCACCATGTGTACAACCAAACCTTCCCTTCCTTCCATTCAGACAGAAAGCATCACGTTTTGGAGTAACTTCCCTGGGAGGGGGAGGAACAGATGTTTGAACCAGAAGCGTATGTGACAGTTGGGAAAGACAGCGTGGAAATGCACAGTTGAAAGGAGAAGTCTGACGGGAGCGTGATGACAGCAGCAGGACTCCAGTGACAAGGAGTGGGAAGGAGAACAAGCAGGGAGGAGTGTTACTTCAAAAGCTGAGCAAAGTGCACAAGAAGATGTGTCAGGAAAGCGTCAGGGAACGGAAGAGAGGAAATGTGAGAGTAGAGACAGGCTTTGGGATCTGTCTGCAAGCATGTGTGACCTGTTGCTTGACAAAAGGAGAAAGGAAGGCCTTTTATTCCTCTGCCTTCTGAGTTAACTCTTCTTGCAACCAAGCTGGCTGGCCAGATCTGGTGGAGCAATTCAAGCTTCCACTTAGCATCTGTGAAAGGTAAAGGTGCCTATACTGCTCCTAAGCACCAGCGTCCAGGGGTACCGTGCAGCAGGGATGCCTGGGTCCTTCTCTCGCCTGGTGCTTTTGCAGGGTAGCACAGCAGCCACATGGTTTGGGATTTCTGATGGCTGAAAGAGGAGCGGTGACAGTGTCCTAACAGGCTTCCCCTCTGTGTGTGTGTGTGCAAGGGCAGGATGTGTGAGGAGAGAAGTGTGTATCCCTCCTGCGGCAGGAAGGGACCTCTCCACCAGCAGCTTACTCTATGGATATAAATCACAGCTCTGCAGTGTCCGGTTTTACCTTAGTTCAGCAGATGTGCAGAGCACACTGGGAGTGTGCCAATGGAGTGTAAAGCCCCTGATGCTACAGATCTGTGAGCAGGGGGAGGAGGGACTCCCACTAAGGTATTTACAAGGGCACTTTTACAGACCCCTTTCTGTGCACGGATTCACCACTGACCCCCCAGTCTGCCTTGATCGATTCAAACTGGCCCTTTCTGCTCTATGTCCTCTTGTAGGGAAGGGAGGATTTCCCCAGGTGTGGCCTGAGCCTAGAACTGCATTGACAAAGTGGTTGTCAGGTAGACGCCAGCCATGGCTGGCTGCACTGGGATCTGTCACTGGATCTTGCATGGCTGGTTACCTTTTCCTACTTCATAGAAACACTGGTTTCATTTCTTGCTGTGAAATCACAGCAAATCAGGGTACAGGCAATATTCCCTGTGTGGGTGTGTAGGGGGAAAGGCTGCATCAGGGTTAGAGTGGCAGGACAGATGTGCTGCATCTCGCCCCTGGGGAGAGGAGCCTTGCTGGGTGGCAGCAGGGACCTGTGAGTAGCATGGGCTGTGTAGGGTTGAGGCTCACCCAACAAAGCATTTGGTTGTTTGTTTGTTTTAAGATAAAAATGGATGGGGAGGGACATAAAGGGACAAACTAACACCTCCTTGTTAAGGTCTGTAGCCTTGGTTTGGAATGACTCATCCTGCACAATGTACTCCTTTGGGTTAGGGTTAGGGCTGCAGCAGGTCCTGGGGGGCTCCACTAACCCCATTGTTCTTCAAGATGACAGCTCTTGAAGTCCTCTTGGATGAAGCTCTCGTGGTTGCACCATCTCAGATGTGGTGAAGGGAGGAAGCAGAGTCCAGCATCTCCCTTGATCTGCCACCATAAGGAGCAGCTTCAGGCAAAACCAAGGTGGTTTGGACCTACTGTGGTTGATAAACTGGTGTGAAAACTGAGCTTCCTGGGGTCAAAAGTGCTGGCTCTTTCTTTTAGCCAGTACTTAATGGACCTCTTTATTCATGTCTGGCTCCTTGTCACTGAGCCTGTCCTTGTTGGCCAATGTGCTGCTCTGACAGCACAGGGTGCCTTGGGGGAGAGAATGGTCTTCCCTGATGACAACAAGCAAGTTCTCCTTGGCTGATCCCACCATTTGCTGGCCTGCTCTTGAGTTCCCACATGGGCTGGGAGCACTACTGAGTGGGTCCCCATAGGCAGGCTCCATGGAGGGGCAAATTCTGAGACATCCCATCCAGCAGCTGCAGCCAGTCTAGGAAGAAGAGGCCTTTGGGAAGTCCATTTGGTCAAGACACTGTGGCAGTGCAAGGGTGTTGAGTGCCATTGGAGAAACAGCTTGATGAAGGTGGGAAAACCTGAAGGATCTGCCCTTCCTTCTTCACCAAGGAGCAGAGATGGCAGGCTTATGGCAAGGGAGAGAGGTCTGACAGCACAGAGGCTGTATGGGCAATGTAAAGGTGATGCAGGGAGTGTAAAGGTGATGGATGCCTCTCTGGTGCCTTCTCAGAGCTGGCCTTGGGGGAGCAGTAGTAGGTGGTTCTCACTGAACAACACTTCCGAAGCCTTCTACGTATGTAATAAACTGGGGACAGTGTCACTTGTAGTGGCTGTTCTTCCCCCTGAGGCTATGCCAATGAGCAGAAGGGGTCCTGTAGGCTGCCAGGGGGACTTCAGCTAAGAGGAGCAGGTGCCTGTTTTCACCCAGGAGTGATAAACTGGATAGGGCTGAACATCCTTGAGACACTTGGCTTTGTGTAGCAGAATCACATCTTTCTTCCCACTGACTTGCACAGTATCTTGGCCTTTGACTTCAGTAAGAGTCAGAATCAGACCCAGGGTGTATTTCCTAAAGTTACTCTTGCAGCTACTGAAATGAAAATCTCATTAGTGAAGACCTGCTGCCTAAATCCAGAACAACAGAGTGGCCTTTAGGGATAGTTTAAAACCTTCTCAAGGCCTGTGCTCCCTGTGGAAAGAATAATTCAGGCAGTACTCACCACATCTGACACTTGCCAGCCTTTGTTCGATATGGTAAAGGCTCTGTGCACTGGATTAATCAGGGCTCCAACTCCACACCACCTTGTAGGTGGGACACAGTATATTGCCAAACACTGAAAAGATGCTGGAATGCCGCTGGGAAAGCAGGCTGCAGGAGAATGTGGGTGATTTCTGCCTCTTGCTGAAGCCATACTCCTCATGGAGCACAGCCATATATCACCCAGCATTTTATGCATGCCTAGGAAAGGGAGCCTGAATCCCTTCCTGCACAGAAAGCTGACAGACTGGGGGCCAACACACAACCCTTGGCACTTTGTTATTTACTGTAAACCTCTTAAATGAAGGCTGGGGATTTTTTTCATTTACCATGTTAGTGTATGGAACCAATCACTATAAATTTAAATGGAGAGCTGGTAGGAGCACATTTACCTTTTATATAATAACTGTGCAAGCGCTGCTGCTGAACTGCTATTAGGATTATTCAGACCTTCTCAGATTTCGCTGTAAAACATTAGGCCGTGAGAGGTACTGTAAGGGTGTGATTATCCAAAGATGGTAAGTAATAGTGAGCATTGTTGGACAGAATTACTACAACAGGGGAGAAATGCTGAGTAGCTGCAAGTAGAGGAACCTGAGGAGTGTAATCTGCCATTCAGAAATACAGTGGTCTGTGCATGGAGAAATCCCAGGTGATTGCTGTCTGGGCTTGACAAGTTTGTCTTCAATTGTCATTGGGTGTAATTTGGATCTTCAGTTGAGCGTAGGAATTAGTGCTCCAAGTGCTCCTTGTGCTCCTCTGTGAACACCATGGCATGGAGTGCAAGTCCTGCTGGTGCTTGAGCTGTGCCGCACAGTCCTGACAGTGTGCTCATGCCAGCCTGGGGCATTGGAAAGCCACACTTGGATGGGATTGACTGGTAAGGGCCTGTCATAGGTCTGGCTGTGCTGGTAGAGGAGCTCGGGCCACTGGATGCTGTTCTGGTGGAAGGGGTGACTTAGGGAGGGTGCTTTGAGTGTTGGACATCTCATAGTATCACCCCAGTAAGGACAGGGCATATGCAGCTGTTCCTGGGAGACAGGGAGAAGCAAGCAGTGCTGTATACCCACTGCTCTGCTGCCTTGATGTTTCACCTGTGATTGAGGTTTTAATTCTGCATCCCGTGTGATTTCCCTGTTGTAACACACGCCTCTTGGCTGTCACTGTGACAATGCCTTTCTTTGGCAGGAAAGGCAAATCTGAAAGGAAGCTCTTGAGCACTCTACTGTGCGAGTTCCCCAACTGATGGCTGTGTTTCTGCTCCTCATTCTACACGTTTTCAAATCATTTTGATGCTGGGAATAAATCTGAGTGCATAACAATCATGTTCAGCATATGATAACCAGAGACAATTGTATATATTCAAGCAGCCACATGGAAAATAAATGAGCTGATGGAAGGACAGAAAGAGCGCAAGATGACCCAGAGACCACAGTTACCATGTCCACAGTAAGACCAAATAACTCTTCCATTTCCATATAATTACACTTTTTTTCTCCAGGAAAGCAAGATTCTGAAGAACATTTAAGTTGCTAAGGTTTTTATCTTACCAGTGTATGCAATGGTAGAAATCCCTCTCACCAACCAGTACACTGTGAACCAGTCACACCTAAGCAACGAATCCCAGTGAATTCAGTGGGATTTTGTAACTAGGACTTGGACACGAGTTTATAAATTAGAGCATGAGATGCTGCACAGGGCCTAAGCTATTTGGATGTTTTTAAATGCCAGACACACTGTGCTGCTGCTGCTGTCCTGAAAACATGCTGTGTCTGATGATAACTGGAAGGAAGTTGGGCACATTTCTGGTTTTACTTTGTTTTAATCTGTGTATATTTGTCTGTCTTTTGAGATTGAAGCTGTTTGTCTTTGACAGGCATCTGCTTTAGTTGGGGAAAAGCATAAAGCTGGGACATTTGGAGAGAATTCTATCAAACACTTTTGTCTTGATATGAGAAGTTGTAATTAAAGCAAAGTGAGTTGACTTCAGTGCGATCTGTGGTGACAGGTATACAGTACACACCCTGACCTCAGTAGACAATGTCTTTTAAACCTGAAATGGGTTGACAACTGTAAGACAAAATAGAAATTGTTGAAAATGTGAGTGAAAGGCATTCACCTTCCTTTAACTGGAAAGCAATGCCTAATGGGTGTGTATGTGTCTCTAAAGAATATGTGCTCACATAAACTGTATGTTCTTAAGACCAATTTCACTGTAAATATGTTTGTTATTCACTCATTGTAATGTTCCTACACTCCTATGCAAAACAGGGATTAAATCTGTTAACAAAGCAGATGTTCAGTGAACATAAAGCAGAGGAATTTAGGAGCACTTGGCAAAAAATCTACACCCTTTACTATTAAATTTCCTAGAAAATAAATTGTTCCTTCCATGTGATCAAGGACAGATGTAAGCACCTGGTGGCAGCAACCTGAGCTGGATACCTTGTCACAGTATATGCCTCTCTTATGCTTTCCAGTAATATAAAGATATTTGTGTAAGTCCCAGCCATGTGTTGCGAAACTCCCTTTACTCTCCTTCATGGCTTCATCATCCTGTTGACTTCTTTATCTTCCTGCTGTGTCTAATACCCCCATGGTCTAGCAGCAGGATTGAGCCTCATCTGCTTCAGCTTGTGCTCTGGTGTCTTAGCTCAAATCCATCTTTATTGCTGTGCATTGCTTGAGAGTGACCTGGACTTCCACAGCACCCCAGGCTCAGGCACTGCTTGCAGTTTGCCCTGTGCCAGCACAGAGATGTGTGCAGGGAAGCTGCCTGAGATGGACCTAGCTGTCCTGGAGGACTTTGTGGTCCATGTCTGTCTCCAGCACTACTTAGGAGTAGCTTGGTGTGTCTGCAGGAGCTGCTGTCATACCCTGATTACAGTGTAGCTGCACACAAAGTTCTCTAAGTGAAAATATTCCTGCCTTCTTGATAGTTTAATTGGTGGCATTTAGTTAATTGTGTATATTCTCTCTTAGCAGAATTAGGTCTGGAATTATGCAACGGATGGTTTTGTTAAGAGCAGAGTCACTCGAGCCTGCTGCTGCAGGAGAGCCTACCTGAGCCAGCCAACAACTTCCAGTTGCTGGAGCTGCTGTTTGCTGTCAGTTGCTATGGTGAACTGATAGCACCAAACTGATATGGGAAAGGGAATGGTATTTTCTCAACAGATCCATGAGAAGAAAACAACACACGGGGATAGAGAGGCTGTGGGGAAGCTTGAGGGACTTTGAGTCAGTGTTTCTCATCCCCTTTTTAACCCAAGGTCCACCTAACCCTCTGAAGACAAGCCAAGACTCATCTTGCTCAGTGTCACCGTGTGGGGTTTTATTACAACCGATTACATGTTCTCCTAAACTGTAAATACTTGTAACTTCAATTTGCATTTCTGTCCCTGTTGCTTTTTGGGAGTCTACCTGTATATGGCAATGTTTAAATTTCCTAGCCTTACAGCCAGTTCTTGGGGATCGTGTGTCCTAGCAGCATCCTGCAGGTCACAGATAAACTAAAGTCTCTGCCTTTGCAGGACCTGTGTCGTTTAAGCCTTTTCTGACAGTCAGATTTTTAACCCCTCTCCAAGCCCTGTTGTGCAGGCAGGAATCGCCCAAGGCTCTCCTTGTTGTCTTACACCCAGACCTTCACCCTACTTCAGATGCCAGCCGACGCGCTATGTACTCCCACAGCTGAGCACCCTGCAGCCCGACCAGGCAGGGAAGAGATCGAGCACTTAGTTCAGAGTTAACTGCAGGGGAAACTTGTTCCTCCTTCACCCCAGCCAAGGACAGGCATCCGGAGGCAGGCAGCCTGTCTTTGAATGTTACAACCACAGCCAGACCCAAAGCTTCACTCAGAAACATGTTGTGAGATAGTGTAGATAATGCTCGTTGCAGAACATTCTCCTCTTTCATTCATCTGAACGTGAGTTGTTTAAAGGTATCATCTGCTCTGTATGCCATGTGCTGCCCTAGGCCTCTTTCAAAGAGCAGACAGTGGCAGGATGGCCCAGGAGGAAAGGATACAGGTATTGCTGAGTGCAGGGGGGTGTTCGTGTTTTGGAAGATTGATGTTAATTGTGTGTTTATTTGGTGACCTGAAAGCAACTCTGACTATAGCAAGTCTGGACCGTGAAATAGGTATCCAGTGGCAGCTTTCTCGTCTCAGCACCAGCCTGATTGCTTCCTTTAGTTTCACTTCAGTGTGTCACTGTCCGAACTACACCTTAGCTGTATCATCACTGCATTCTTTCTAATGTGGGGTCATGTTTCCCTTTATATCTAGTCCTTTGCTGGACTGCTGTTGGGTTGTAATTGCATTGGATTCCTAATAGAGATTCTTGGTCTGCTGTCACAGCGTGATTGCAAGAACCTGTGTTGCATTGAATGTGGTCTTGATTATTTGCCAATTAAAGCGCAAGGAAAGCACAATCTTCTCTTTTAAAATTGCATCTAAATTCCACTTCCTCTGAAGGCTACAGGAATCTTGCAGAGATTGTTTCTGATTGTCCTATGGGGTTTCTTTTTCCTTAAGTACCTTTAAGTTTTTTGAGTGTGGTTCTTTCTATGCAAAGCAGCAGCAGAAACATCCTTCTGAAGTTGAATTTTGCTCATCCACCAGGTCACTTGGTGTATATGATGTTTGGGATACTGCCTCTTTAAAAAGATGTGTGGGAGCAGATGGTCCTGTGGTAGCTGAGATGGAAGGAGATGCCTGAAGAAAGTGTGTTGTGGCAGGAAGGATGTGTTAGATGAAGGAGCAGGGATATAAGGAGGCACATGCAGTGGGCACGCAGTTTCCAGGAGGCTGGTAGTGTAGGAGGTGCTGTGCTGTGGTGGCACATCCCTTGGAGCAGGTGTGTAAGGGCCAACTGCCACTTGGCAGCATGCACTGGGATAGAGCCAGCACCAGGGTGCAAAGGGAAGCAACAACAGGAGGAGGAGAAGGAAAGAAAGGAAGAAGCCAAGAGGAGGAGCCCACCTGCGAAGGTAACCATGAGTGTCTGTGTCTCTTGCCTGTGGTTATGCTACAAGGAGGTTTTGAACTTCTGCCTAATATAATTGTCAATTATTGTAACTTCTCACCTCGGTCCCCATGAAGTGTGTTTGACAACAATTAATTCTGTGTGTGCAACTGCGAGTGTATCCTACTCCTGCAGAGGTGTCAGCTTAATGGGATATGGCTACGGGGGATAACAGGCTGAGCCACCCCATTAGGAGGTTTAGGGGGGTCACCTGCTCGTCTGGACTAATATTTTAATTGTTGGAACATTGGGTTTCCTGTAGCTGAACTTGGATCAGATTAACCTCTGTCTCTCTGAACTTGCACGCTGCCAAGCTCCTTAAACACCATTGCTAATTCTACTTTCTACTTGCAGCATGTATTTAAGATAACTCTTTTTGTTTCATAGGTTAAAGAGGAAATATTCTCACTGGCTGAGATCCCAGTGAGCAATTACAAATATTTTACTATAGTTACAGGACTTGGAATTCAGCCTGAGGCTGTGGGCATCAGGAAATCCATGCATGGAAATCCCACGTGTTGTAAGACTCGGAGGGTTTCAGATGGAGGATTTCTCCTCATCTTTACTGAAGTGAAACTCTCAATTGAAATGGTAAGATAAAATAAAATAGCTTTTGTACTTCTAAATCAAACCTCTGCAAACAGCTTTCAACTACACCCGTTAGAGAAGGGTTAATTGAGCCTCTTCATCTCTATTGCATGTTAACACAGAAGGTCAGTGATGGGAGAAGCTAAGTCCAAACTGAAGGCTTTTGAAACAGCCCCCTAACTAGCCTAATGAATATGCTGTTGAGATGAACAGGTCATTTAACACTTTTCATGTCACTATTGTCCATCCAACCTTAAATGTCAACTCTGTCACTCTGATAGGCTGGTTCTGCTTAAAAAGGTTTCCTGGCTTTGTTAAGATTCCTCAGAGGGATTTCCCCCTGCCCTTATTCCTAATTGCTGGCAGAACCCTACGGATGTATTTATATCAGCCTTTTCATTCGGGTCAAGCCTTCACTAGAGGGTTTTGCCAGTGGGTAAAGGTTGCGAAGAGATGTGATCCAGACAGCAGTGGAAGCACCAAATGCAGCTGTAATTATACTGCTTAAACTGCAGCTTTCTGACCACAGTGGGATAACTGGCTTTGCTAAGAACAGGATGCCTTGATACTGTGAGGAATACATGATGATGTCCTGGAATCGCTGTGTCTACTCTAGTCCCTCTCTGGTGTTTCTACCAGGGCCTTGAGCACGTCTTCAGTGTACTGGTGCTGGGTGTCCAGGTTGCTTGAATAGATGTTCCATGGGAAGTGAGATATTAGAACTGAGTTTTCCTGCACTTCCTCACCCTGTGAACAGCAAGTGTATTTCTTTTGGGGATCCTTCTATTTTTCTGTGAGCCACAGCATTCTGTGGCAAAGAAGGCCTCAGAAAATGACTTCTTAGCTCAGTAAGGACAGCAGAGAGATGGCTCCAGGCTTTCCAGTGAGATTTCTTGATGCTTCCTGTATGCCTTGCCTTGAACAGGCTCCCCCATACCGTGTTCAGGGTGCTCCTAATTTAACCGCACAGTCATGGGCTCAACATCTTCCAAAGCTGGGTAAAGGACAAAAGGACTGTTGCTGTATTGGTACCCAATACCTCACTGCAGTTATTTGCCCCTGCAGACTTTCATGGCTTTTCAATACCTATATCAGCTGGCAGAAATAAATGCAGAAACTCAAGTATCAGCACTGGAAAATAGAGGCTGATGGGCTGAAACAGCACATCCCCAAGCATGTGTGCTGCAGACCACAGGAACTTCTTGGCTATTCCCAGTGATGCTGCTGAATCTCAGCCCAAGAAGTTCCCCAGTAAGGAAACTGCTTTGGCAATGCACTGTGTAATTGACCTGCATCTTGAGAATGGAAACCAGTTAACTGTTTATTCCTTCTGGAAATGACTGTCTATGTTTGGGAAGCTTATCAGACACAGTAGCTCATTTTAAGGCTACCATGGCATCAAGGGCCCTAGCCATTTTTCTGACTGGTAAGTTCCTGATTCACTGAGATGCTTTGAAATTTCCATTTGTGATTTCAGACTATCATATTCCTAGCTATTAATAGGTGATGCTACTCATGATCAAGACAGGGGCTGGAGGTGAGGATGGTTGGATGAGCTGTGAAGCTCATCAGTGGTGGTAAGGATGTAGTTTCCTTTCTACACCCCAAATCACTCAGTTCTTTTCAACACTTCTGATTTCTGAACAGCTTCGACACATGGTGGGCCTAGATTTGCTGGCCATCTGACACAACTGGAGCAGGACTGAGACGTGAGAAGCCTGACCCCAACCAAGCTGTTGCTAGTGTTCAGGTGAGATCTGGCTGTTGGCTCAAAAATAGGTGAACTTATTCTGGACCTTCAGCAACTCTAGGGAGCAGAAGAAGGGATTTCAGTTGCAATGTGGATAATTTTCCTGAATTTGCAGTGTATTTATGCAATCTGTTGATTTCTTGGAAGACTCATTGGTTACTCCAGATACTTTTGCAGCATCCTCTCTGTGTTATCATCTTTAGCTGAAGAGATGTCATTCCATCTTGGCAGGTAATGATGAGGCCTCAGCTGTTTACATCTCTGCTGCTTCCTGGACAGCACCAACATGATATACATGGGCCAGAAGCTTTCAGTGTTTGGCAGTTCCAGCTGGGACAGGACTTTGTGGACAACCTCCTCAACAAGCTGTCTGCTTGACGTGGGACCCTGAACCTGATTTTATGCCTTGGTTCTTATAGTCAGGATATTGCCTGGCCTGGGTCCCTGCTGTGGGATGCAGGGTAGAGCTGACACTTGCATGAACATAGCATGTGTTTGTGAAATAAATCTGCCTGTAGAAGGTATGGTGGGGACCAGGGGGGAACTTTCTGAAGGGAAGGTACAAGACTATGTATTGAGCTCTCCTAGCTTCATGGCAAACACTGCTTTCTGTGCCAACAGCCAGGAAGCCTGAAGTTTGTTCTAATGGTTTTCTTCTCATGCTTCCTATAGAAAGCAGAAGCTTTCTCCATAAGGGTTATGGTCACCCATTTGCTATCAGCCCTCCATTGCTTTCAAAACCATGCTGTGAGTACTAGGACTAAACCTTCCACCCAGCTGTCTATCAGCTACCAAAATATCTCCTTTGCCCCTTGACCAGCTGTCAAAACTTCCCTGGCCTGCCTAGAACAAGTGTCTTAGTGAGTGTTTGCCTTGGCCTATGAGAAATGGGAGGGATGCTGTGGAGATGACTAGCAGGGCTGCATGCACTTAATGCCAGGTGCCTGTCCTAAGCAAGCCTGTCCACTGGGGCTGCCACTGCTCACCTCTGTAATGCTCCCAGCTTGGTGCACTCTGTGGGGTGAGATTGTGATTTGAGGAAAAAAGTGTTTCAGTGCAAAAAATGTGCAACTCCAGAGCCAAGAGAAAAAGCCTTAATTATTCAACTAGTTTGAAACACTTTAAAGTATCTCTAAAAATAGGTGAGAGGGATGTTTGTCAGCTACAAAGAGATTATCCTGCAGTAGTATTGCTTATCTTATTTTATGATGATGCTACAGAATACAGTCCCTCAGGTAGCCTCATTAATGTTTATGAATGAATCCCCTTGTTTTATGCTTTTGGCTTTGGAAGGTAGAAATAGGGCAAGAGGCTAGTAAGGCTGGTTTTACCATATCTGCTTTGGAAAGCCCAAGGATGGTGGGTGTAAGCTTGCTCTAAGCCTCAGTGGTTCTGCATGTGGATGACAACTGGATTTGGGTGCTCCCTCTACCAGCGGAGGTGTATCCTAAGGGAGATATCCAGACGGGACCTTGGCTAAAATCCTAGGTGTAATTCTGCATGCTCCCCAGTGTCTCTGTCAGCAGGAGGCTGGCACTCCTCAATGTCTCATCACTCGTATTGTTTTGATCTCTTCCGGCAAAGGCAACCTGTGACCATATGTTGTTATAGCCCTAAGCGCTTCCACAGGGCAGTATCTCGTAAACCTTGCTTGCCTGCCAGCTTCTCAGCCCAGGGTGGAGGCTGCTCTTCACTATCTGTGTCTTAAAGAGCGCAACTGTTTCTTCTGGCTATCGTAAAAGGGTGGCAGTTACGCCCAGCCCATAACAGTACACAGTGGCTTCTGAGTCTTACCGCTCGAGCCTTAAAATAACAGCTCCAGTTTTCCAAGCCAGCCGACAATTGTGGTCACCCACTAATACCAGTTTAACCATTTGGCAACGGCCCTATAGGAAACAGCTCTTTTAAGAGAACCAAAGGAGCCTGTGTCCCCTTGGCCCCTGAGCCATGCTGGGGTGGTTTCAGTCACAAGGGCATGTTGACAGATTTCCTTGGCTACAACCAGCCGCTGTAATAACAACCAAATCCTAGAAAGTTAATACCAAACAAAATGTGGAAGTAGTTTAGAAACAGCAATTCAAGTTAATTGTTTTGGTGTTTTATTTGATGGAGAGGGCAAACCCTGTTCCTCACCCCCCCCCAGCAAACACGCTGTTTCTTGCTGTGTAGTTCCTTTTCCATCTATCGGCAGAACTGTCAGCGGAGTTTATTCTGGGCTTGGTTCCCTCCCTGTTACACGTAGTAGTAACCGGCTTTGCGAACAGCGCCGGTGAAAGCGGAACGGGACCCTTGCTGAAACCAGCAATGAGGCAATTACCATAGGGGGGGATCCCCTCCACCCTCCCCCGAGGTGCTCCCTTCCCTGCCCTTCGTCCCTTTTGCCCGGCTGCCAACACGGGCAGCGTGCGGGGCTGCCAGACCCAGCGCTGTCCATGAGGACGGGAGGGGACACCGAGCCCCGCACACCCCGCAGCGACCCTGCGCGCATCGCCGGTGCTCTCGGCGGCCAAGGGGGCAACCGGATGCCCCATACGCGGCCGCACACACGGGGCCTTTCCGCAGGCAGGGGCCGCAGGGTTTCCGCTACCCAAGGCGCAGGGCAAGGCGCAAAGTTGCGCAGGGCAAGGCGCAAAGTTGCGCAGGGCAACACGAGCTTCTTCCCCCCCACCAAAGGCTCACGCCGCCAAACCTCCCCTATCCCCCGGCGGGCGCTCCAGTTTTGAATGAATGACGTCACCCGCGCCGTCCAACCACGGCGCGGCCGTGCTTAATATTCATGAGGCGCACAGCCAATGAGCGGGCGAGGAGGTTGTTTTAAACGGCAGAGCCCCGCAGCCAATCAGGCCGCTCTCGTAGGCAGCCAACGCGAGGCTGAGCCGCGCCGAGCCCCGCGCCGTGCCCTGCGCTCAGCTCCTGTCCACACTGCCGCGAACAATACAGGTACGTGAGCCCCGCCGCAACTTTCCGGGGGGCGGCTGCGCTGCCCGCCCCGCCCTGCGCCCCTCGTCCTGCCCGACCCCGCTCCGTCCTGTGCCTCATACCCATGTATTTTTTGTGTTTTCCGTTCTTTTTTCCCCTTTTTTTAAAAAAAATATATTTTTTTTAATTAAGAAAAAAGGGGGTGAAAATCACCCAAAACTTTCTTCCTCTCTCGCACGGAGACCGCCGGTACCGGAGCAGATGCTGCGCGCAGCTGGAGGGGCGGTGGGCAGCGGGCGAGGCGCAGTGTTTACCCCCCGTTCTCCTCCTGTGCTCCGCCGGGAGCCCCCCACCCCGGTGCGGAGGGGCTACCTGTTCCCGGTGCAGCCCCGTTTCCCTGCGCCGGGCTCCCGTGCCGCCGAGAGTAATATGGCTGGTGCAGCAACTACACCGGGACTAACTCCTCTTCTCCCCCGCATGGGCAGGGATTTTTCTCTGCCGCCTCCTAATGTCGCACGGCAAAAAGCGCGGCGCCCTCGGCTTTTATTTGCCCCTGTTCCCCGGGTGGGCTCGGTGGGGCTGGCGGCGGTGGGAAAGTTGTTGGCCGTGCGCAATGCCGTGCCCGCTGTTTATTCTGCATTAATATGGCTGTCGCTTTAGCATCTGACAGGGATAAACCCTGCGCGCTGCGCCCGTCGGTCCCGGCGAAGCAGTTTTTCTCTCGCCGCCGCCGCTTCCAACCTCCCCCGTTCCCTTCGCCTCTGCCTCCGCCGCTCTTCCCCTGCTCGGGAAGGTGTCTTCGGCGAGGCTGCGCCCGCGGCGGAGCCCAGCATCGCTTCTTCCCCGCGCCGCGCCGCCCGTACTGTGGGCATTAATATGGCTGGCGCTGGAGAGCCCCGGCGAAGGGAAGAAAGACGTGTAAGCGGCATAGGGATGGGAGGGGGGTCGCGGAGGGGAAAATCTCCTTCCCGGCGCCTCGCCGAGGCTCCAAACCTTTCGCTTTCGCCCCGGCTTCTCTCTCCCCACCTCCCCTTGTCCTCGGCCGGGCTCCGGGGGCCGCCCCGGGGCTCTCCGCACTCTTTTTCTGTCGGCGCGGAGGAGCGTAGCGGCGGCGATAATGGCTGCACGGGAGCCTTTGTTAGAGAGCGCTGCGCTAGGCAGGGGCCGGGGGGGGGGGGGGGGAGCCTCCCGTCCGCGCCCCGGCCCCGCCGCCCCACGCCGCTCTATGGGGGGCTGAGCACGGAGCCCCTTCGTTACGGGGGCGGCGTTTTGGCGAGGCTGGCGGCCGGGGGCGGCGGGCGCGGGGGGCCGAGCGCGGCCGAGGGGGGAGCTCGGCTTTGTTCGGCGGCGGCGGCGGCGGCGCCGGGAGAAGCCATCTTAGCGAACGGGGCCGGCCCTGGGCGCGGAGCGCGGCCGCCGCTCTCGCTGCCGCTCGCACCGGCCGCCCGGGGCCGGGCCGCCGCTCCGCGTCCCCGGCCGCCGTCGGGGCCCCCGGCGCCCCCCGCCCGTCCCCACGGGGCATTTCAGGGGCACTTTCTTTCATCAGGAGGCATTGCACAAAATGGAAGATGAGTTATTGGCGTCTGGCGGAGCCGCAGCTGCCCCCTCCGCCCGACGGCCCCGGCCCCGCCGCAGGTGCCCTCTCCCCGCGCCGTGGAGCCCGACGGCCGCGGTGACCTTGGGGGAGTGGGGGGGTGAAGATGGCGGGGGAGGAGCGGAGCGGAGCGGAGGCCGGGCCGCTCGCCCCAACTTCGGCCCCGGTCCCGGCCGCGCTCCGGGCTCAACGCACGGTCCCAGCGTACGCGGAGGGCTGTAGGGCGGAAGAGGGAGCCCCGACGGGTCGGGCAGCGGGCGGCTTAAAGCCGCTGCAGCCGCACACGGAGGGCGAACGGGCGCGATTAAATATTAACGTTGTGCTAATAAAAATTAAATTTTCAAAGCCTGGGAGGCAGTAAATAGGAAATATTACTGCGGGATGGGGGATTTTAATTCTTTTATTACGGCTTTTTATTTTTTTAGAGGAAAAAATAATACGGGGGAACGGGAAAGAAATACAGCCCAAAAGTTAGCATCATCCTCTTGGTGACTTGCTAATCGCATCTGTGCACTGACCACTATGCCTCCGAACATGTGTCACTTGGTGGAGCAAGAGTGAGCGCTGCTCACCTCACTGAGCTCCACGGGCCCCGTTGTGTTTCAAGCTAGCTTTTATTTCCACACCACCTTATATATAGATCATCAGTGCAGTTTTATGTGGGGAATAGCCTGTATATATATATGTATATGTATATATATATATATATATATACACCTGGCCAGCAGCTGCGAACATGTGAACTTCGGTTACTAAAAGGATAAGTCACAGCCTGGTGCTGTGCACACCACTTGAGCCCCAGTGTGGTAGCCAACTAAAATATTTTATATTAGTTCATATATAACTCTTAATGGGCAGAAGTATGTGTATTTAATAGCCTGTCTCCAGTCTTAGGACATGATGTAAACACATATCAATGTAAAACTGAAATCAGTGACTAGTTTTGCTTGGCTCAAGTCTGCAGCCCAGGTGTCAAGGGAAGGATAACTTAAGTCTTTCTGTTGGGGATGGTAGGAAGTGTTTTTGGGGAAAAACGGATGTGCTGCTGATGGGGTGTCACTTCAAGGGATGGTGGTAGGTATATATGCATAGACATGCACACTACGTATGTATATACACATTTGTCCATACATGCGCTCACTTATTTCCTTCCCCTTCTTCCTCTCTTCCGTACAGAGTCAAGATGGCTAAAGGTGATCCGAAGAAGCCCAAGGGCAAGATGTCTGCCTATGCCTTCTTTGTGCAGACGTGCCGTGAGGAGCATAAGAAAAAGAACCCAGAGGTTCCAGTCAACTTTGCAGAGTTCTCCAAGAAGTGCTCAGAGAGGTGGAAGGTACCTTAATTTGTGACTTGCTGAAGGGGTAACTTGCTGTATCTGCTGGAATGATGTGTGTGTGTCTGAATGCGAAGGGAGCTGGTGCTGTTTTGGTCTGTATACTGTTCTTGGCAATGTGTCCCATACATTGATTGGGTGCTACTGACTGTTGTCATGATCATGAAAGCTTTAGCCCAGTGTATCTGCTTGTTGAGGTGCTTCCGTTATACAGCCTGGCCTTCTTTGCTGTTCCCAGGCAGTGCCCTTCAGCTGCTACCTCCATACAGGGTCCTTACAGAGGACTCTGGCTGTGCTTGTCCCATTCCTGTTGCTTCCCTCTTATGAGTGTGCCAGTGGTGACTTTGGTCCCTGGTACAGGACCTTCGTCCCCAAGATGGTCCAGTTAGAAAACAAACAAACTCTGAAACTCCCCTATCGAGTCAGTATGTGTTGGCTTGTTTACTTAAAGTTTGCCAGCTGTTGGGTAATCACAAGCTTGGTGTCTTGTTCTGTTGTTTTTTAGACCATGTCAAGCAAGGAGAAGGCTAAATTTGATGAAATGGCAAAGGCTGATAAGGTACGATACGATAGAGAAATGAAGGACTATGGACCGGCTAAGGGTGGCAAGAAGAAGAAGGACCCCAATGCCCCAAAACGACCACCGTAAGTGACTTCGTGTTAAATGCACAAGTGTTTTGGTTTGTTTCCACACCCTGTAACAGAGCTGATAAGTTTCCATAAAGGAAGTAGACGGGTATGCTGTTGGTATAGCAGTATTGGTAATCTTCACAGCTTACTAATGCTGTCTTGCAGATCTTCTAGGCGGTTTGTAATCTTGAGCATGTAGAGCACTGACAGGGCTTGTCAGTACTTGGTACCCTTAAATTTGTAGTAAGGAAGACATGGAAATGAGTGGGCCACAGTGAGACTTGTGTATTTAAGATGAAATTGGGTGGGGAGGATAAATAACACCTGATTGAAAGAAGCATTGGGTGAAGGCTGAAGGTCTGGGCCTCAGTAAGATAAAAACAGATTTGGATTTATGTGTTGGGGTTTGGTCTTTTTAAGTAAAAATAAGAAGTTTTCTGTGTGAGTGTTGTGGGTAGGGGACCAGAGGAAGGGATGTTCCCCAGGCAGGCTGCTGTGGTGCTGACTGTCCTCTTGTTGCTTCTCCCCAAGGTCTGGCTTCTTCCTCTTCTGTTCAGAATTCCGCCCCAAGATCAAGTCCACAAACCCCGGCATATCCATTGGAGATGTAGCAAAGAAACTGGGTGAAATGTGGAACAACCTCAGTGATGGGGAAAAGCAGCCTTATAACAATAAGGCAGCTAAACTGAAGGAGAAGTATGAGAAGGTAAGGCTAGTTTTCACTTGTACCTCTTCCATGCTGGCTCTTGTGTTGATGTGTTCCTGTAATGTATACCCATCTAAGGTGGCCCCAGCACAGTGAGCATCTCCAGCTTACAGACCTGTTCTCATGATGCTATGTGCTGTGCAGCTGAGCACTGTGTACGTTGGGATGGAGTAGGTTAGAGAGCCAAGGGCAAATTCCAGCATGGATGGAGAGCTTTTCCCCAGTGTTGCTCCAGCACAGAGTGTGTTGTGCTGTGAAAGGAATTCTGTCCCATTAGCAGGAAACTTAAGAGAGGCTGGATTCTCTTCTCCTCCTCAAGGCAATAACCATGACAGTAGGGTTCAAGGTATCCATCATCTGGAGGCAGCTGAGGATGCTTAGGTGTCTGCGTACCTGTGTACCATAACGCTGGGTGTTGCCCCTTATGGAGGTGCAGCTGTGGAAAGCCAGCCTCTTTACATTAAAGCCCGCTGCTGTACAAATGCTGTATGTGTTTGCTGCTTAGAGCAAATTAAGACGTCCCCTTGACTTTGCAGGATGTTGCAGACTACAAGTCTAAAGGAAAGTTTGATGGCGCAAAGGGAGCAGCAACCAAAGCTGCTCGGAAAAAGGTAGAGGAAGAAGACGAAGAGGAGGAGGAGGATGAAGAAGAGGAGGATGAAGATGATGATGATGAATAAAACTGTACAATACTTGTCTCCATGTGAATACCATAGAGTAGGGGAAACACCATAAAGGAAGCACCTCTTATTTGAGATGGTGTCTCTTGCCCTTATTAGGCTTAATTAAAAAACAAGAAAAATTGGATTCCGATCGCGTTGTAGTTTCTAAAAGTGCTCTAGAAAATTGTAACTGGTTTACATGAAGTGGCCATGGGTGTATGAGCACCCTGAAACTGTATCAAAGTTGTACATATTTCCAAACATTTTTAAAATGAAAAGGCGCTCTAGTGTTCTCCTAACTCTGTGCACTTTGCTGTTGGTGTAACAAAGCATTTAAAAATGTTTCAAGCATTTTTTAATTTGTAAGGTGGTGTTACTATATGGTTATTGGCTAGAAAATCCTGGGTTATAAACTGTACATATCTATAGTTTGTAAAAACTAGACAGATTCTTGTGGTACATGCTTAGAGTTATGATGCCTTAGAGGAGCAGTGATTACTCGGGAAGGTTGTACGTTCCCCAGGGTGCCATGGCCCAAAGCATGCACTGTGAGGGTAGATCTATTTACACTACAGTGGGCGTCCATTTAGCTTAAAGTTGTCTTTCTGTATATAGTGAAATAGCATTCTGCTGCCATTCTTAGTTGTGGAAAGGGGGTTCAGCTGGCATGAGAAGTGTATGGATTTTTTTAGTTAAGTGCGGTAGTTTTTAAACTGAAACTGTAGACATCTCTTCATCGTCAACCAAGTGAAGAGCCAGTGCAGCAACTGAAGTTCAAAAACACTCTGTACTTAAACGAATTTGCAACGTTCTGTTTTTTTTGTATGTTTAGAATGCTGAAATGTTTTTGAAGCAAAATAAACAGTATTACATTTTTAAAACTGTTCTTGACAACACTCTAAATTTCTGGTTTTAAAGGATCTTGAAGACAGCAAGAGGTTCATTGTGAAGTCTGTGGCATCCCTCAGGGCTGGTGACTTAGGAAACATTCTGACTCAAGGATTTAAATAAAACAAAATAAATGGTGGCCAGCCAAAACTGGCTGAATTGAAAGAGATGGCTGCTCCAGCTAATATGCAATCCTAACTGTTTATGGCTGAGTGGCATAAGATGCTATGCAAGTTTGAACTTTATTACTTGAACTTGGGAGCCTAAATGAACATTCATGACTTAATTGTTTGTTTGTGTGTGTATATAGCAGCATTCAGAGATGCAGAGAAAGGTAGGTGGCTAGGAATGAGGCTGACACCATGGAATAAGTATAAAAGCATAGTTTGGATTTTTTTTTCCAGTTGTGTTGGGTAAATTTATAGCCCAAATGCATTGCTGTACATATTAAAATGTGCCTTTTTTGTCCTGTGTTAAACTGTTTCAGACTTGTGTTTTTTTCTAGCATCTTGATTCTTGGCAGGAGCCAGGCGCCTAGTCTAATCCCTGCTGAAGCAGGAGCATAGCACAGGTACTTGGTCTGTGTCCTTTCTCTATCCGTGCAATTTTTAGTAGGAATTGGGTGCTATGAGGTGGGCTGGGGGAGTGATGCAGGTCTCTTGGGTGACCAGCTGTCTGTGTCATTGCCATCTCTCAAATCCAAGCTGGGGATGTTTTGCAGTGGTACCTGGTCTTCAGCTGGTGACTAACTTCATTTTCCCTTAGCATGGAAACTGCGTGAACTGGGAAAACTACAGCACCCACTCACTACCCTTGTGCTGGCTGTAGTTAGCAGTTGGTGTTTGCTTGGCAGCAAGAAGGAGATGGGGTGTGAGGATACTCGCATTAGTAGCAGGTCAGAGTTGCGGACTGCCATGTGCAGCTGACTTAAGGGGACAGGGTAACTCATTAGTGTAAACTGTGAGTATGGGCTGCTGCTGCTGCTTCATTTGAGCCTAACTGCAGATTAATGAGGGCCATGCTCACAGGCAGTGACTTCTAATGTGGATAAAACAGCTCTGTTGCCTAATCGGGTAGCACATCTGGCTTCCTGTGACTTCTCAACAACTGTAGTACTTTGGCAAAAGACTTGAGATGGACTAGAACCTGAAAGCAAGACCAAGCAGAACTTGGTATTGGATGAAGTGAGCTAATAAACTTTATGAAACAGCAACATGTAGCAACTCTTAAGGTTAAGTTGCAGTTGGATCATTTAGAAATACTTCTATAATTGCTTAATTATGGCCCTTCTTACTGTCTTTAATGCACAAAAAACCCAAGTGTAAAATTAACCCACATTTTATGGGAAGTTGCATTTAAAAAGCCTCAAATTGGTGTCTGGAAAAGAGAAATAGGTAACTTTGTATTTACTATCCTTTCAGTGTGTCTTCAGCTATGCAGGAGAACACAACTGGAGATTCCAGCACGTGGGGAAGTGATGGAGCAAAGAAAAGTGATGGCATCGGTTCAGGAGCTCTAATACTGTTTCTTTTGTCTAGTTGGCAAAATCTCCCCTTAGCCACATATGGGAATTAGTGTAGATCAGTGCTGTGCAAATCGGGCTTGGCTTTGAATTAACTGCCAGTGAGCTGAGCCCCTATTGATAGTATTAGCAAATAAGAACTAGAGCTGACACCTCTTTGTCTTCATTATATTGGAAATCTATTGACTTGTAGGGCTTGATTAAGGTCTTGGACCTTGTGGTGCACTACGTGTTCCTGCTCTGCAGATGCCTAAAATACAGCATGCCATGGAGATGCTGTTCAATACAGTGCTAGTGCAGTACTCCGGAGACTCAGATTTGGCTATTGCAGATGTAGTGATGATGCTTCTGCCCCAGTACTCTGCCATAAATAACACATGATTTACACTCCCCCCCTTTGTGTGTTCCGACATGTCCTCTCAAATACTGGGAACTGCTTAATCTGACCCAGCTCTGTTTTTGATAGAGCAACTTCCAAATGCTCTCGGCTTTGAAATGCCTGTGGTGGGTTAAAGCAAACAACTTTGCTTTGGGCTGCTGTACAGCTCAAACTTCGAGTTTGACTTTAGTCGTGAGCCAAGCAGAGTATGTCTTACTAACTGTTGTATATAGAGAAGGGTAATGATGGAACAGATCTGGGGGAAGAAATGAAGGGAGACTTCCTCATGAATGTGGCAGGGCTGGATGTGAGACTGCTTGGATTCCTGAACTGCAAATGGGATTTGTTGCATCTCCCCTGTCAGGCTGAGGTGGGATGTGAGGATGAGGGGCTTGGTTAGGGAAAAGGGATGTAGAGGAAGCACAGGGGATGGCTTAACTGGGTGCACTGGTCCCTCTAGATGCCTAAAGCAGTGTCAGAGGCGTGAGCACTTTTGCTCAAGGGATAGTGTCTGCTGGTGCTGATGTGGGGCAGAGGCAGGCAGGGTCCTGCCTGAAAGCACTGACCCACATGGTGAAGCTGATTTCCTGTCATTGGTACCACTTGCTTTGCACTCAGGACTATACATAGGCTTGAGAACACAGTTGTTACCAAAATGCACCACATCCCTCTGAAATCAAATCAGCTGGGGGGCAGTGCGATTAATGGGGCTGTCAAGCTGCTCTGTGCAGGCCAGAGCCTGCCTCTGCCAAAAACGAGCCCAGCAATCTATTAGCATGACCTGGGGAGGCAGAGGAGTGATGCTCTCCTGCTGCTCTGTACCCTTTACATTCCTAAATCTAGTTGACATACTTGGTGTGAGCCCTTACACCAGAGGAGGGGCTGTAGTGGAGGAACTGCATTGGGGATGCCCTAGCATGGGTGTAGGGTTAGCTCCCTGCAAGTAGACACAAGGAAAACCACACTGTTTCTTACTGCCCGTGTCTGTACCCTGATGCATCTGTGGGGAAGCAGGGTATTAATTGTTCCTGTAATAAAATTAATTAAAAACCCTAGTCCAAATGTGTGTGGAATCAATTAGCAGCAAATGGCTGCATCTCTAACAGAGGTCCATGGAAAGGTGAGAGCTTGCTTTGAGGATCATACTGGGGACCACAAAGCATCTCTTGCCTCGTCTCTGAACAGCTGATTCTTATATAGCTTTATTCACTCCCAATAAACCCTGGAGGAACAGCAGAGAGCTGTGGGGGTTTGTGTTGGCTCTGGCTCAGGTGGTGGCAGGTGAATGGCTTTTTGCTTCCAGCCTCCAGCACAATTCTGGCAGCCTCCACGTGTTTGTTTTCCCTCTGCTCATTCAGGCTGTTGTTCCATGGGCAGAGAAACATATCCCAAGTAAGACTTGTGCCGTTCTGGGAATGTGGGCTGGGACCAGAAGTGGCTGGGATGGGATGTCCCTGCTGGCTTTGCTGAGGGTGAGAGCAGGATGCTGCACCTATGGCAATATTTCTGTTAACCTAAGCTTGCTTTCCTCTAAAAGATAGCTGGAAGAACCGTGACAAGTGACACACTGTGTTCCCATAGGGCCATACCACGTTTAAATGCAATAAACTGAACTGTGATGCAAAACAAAGTGTGCTGGAGACCCTCTTGCCAAACAAGAGGGCTGCTCTAAATGTGGTTCAGCTTAGAGTGGAAAAGGGGCTGGGTAATGAGCATGCCTGAGGGGGTTCATGCCCTGTGAGGTGTCTTCAACCCTTTACAGCAGGCTGGGCTCTGTTGGGTGTAATGTGTGCCTGCCTCTGCTTGGGCAACATTTAGCAGCCTGTGTTCAAAGTGCTCTGCAAGCATCTCATCCTTCTGATAAGTACATGCTAAAGGTGGAGGTGGATGAGGGGTGGCTTATGGCTTGTGCTAACGATCTTGATTGGGGTTGCCTGCTGCTAACAGCTCCTGCCTGAGCACCTCCCTGCACCTGGATCCCTAAATTAGGCAGGAGGAAACAGTCACAGCCCTGTTAGAGCTGGCAGTTAACATCTCTCGGGTGGTGAGTATCTCCTTTTGTTGCTGGATGTGGCATGGCCTCACAGGAATGCCTATGAAGTAGCTGAACTGGGATTAGTCTTCCTGTTAAGCTGGAGCAGAAATGGCAAATGACCACTCTAGGGCTGGGGAGCTTGGGTTGTTGTGTGGAGCAGCAAATTGATGCTGTGATGGTGTTAAGACCTTTGGAAGCTGGAATGTATAAAAGCACATCTTTATCTTACTGCTGTTGGGAGATGAAAATGCATTAACTGTGGTAAGGGGATGCCTACCCTATGGCTGTGTCCTCTGGCATGGTTGACTTCATGTCCCCGGCTGAGTCCAGCAGCCCAGAAAATCACAGCTGGGAACCATTGGGTGTTTTGGTGGTGTTCATGGCTGACTGTTGAGCCTCTGAACTGCAGGTACTGCTGCTGTGTGGCTGTACTTGCTACTTCAGCCTGCTTCTGGCAGAGAGTTCCCCTCCAAGACAGTCAAGGAGCAGCCCCTCTTGCATGTTGCTGTAGCCAAGCCTGTGTAAGGAGGGAGGCAGGTAGGATGCTGTGAATAATAGAGTTGCTTTTTCCTTACAGCCCATCCCCTTGGAAAGCTCCTGCAGGTATTTCAAATCAGAAAAATGCTCTTTCTAAACAACAGTAATCAAACATAGGCTGCCTTTGTTGTTGTGAGAGCTTATTGCTTGTAAGTGTTTTTAACTGCTTCTTTGCGGAGCTTAAGATTTGCTTCATGTTAGTTTGGGAAATTAATACCTGTAGAAGGGTGAAGTGGTTTGAGGGATTGCTGGAGATAAATGCCTCTTGCCTGCTGCTAATTACTGTGTGATTGCTCTTTTACTCTGTGTTACCTGGGATGTACCAGCAATAATTCATGGTCTTGCAAAGGAGAAAGGTGGAAACGGAGGCAATTGGTCTACAGTTTTCTTGTAACATGTATGTGGGTCAAGTTTTGCTCTCTTTTCCTTTAGAGCTCAGGCTGGGGATCTGTTCTGGGCTTGGCTTCTGTAGTTGTTTGAGGTATTGCTGCCTGTAGCTGCTGGTGGAGCTCACTCCCCACTGGATGGGAGAGCAGCTCTGGGCCTTCTGTTTTATTTTGCTGCTTCATATAGTAACTTGTCTATTGCAAGCTTCAAACCGAGCTCAAAGGTCAATGCATCAGTAAAAGTCTTGGAGAACCCTTTGTTCAGAGGATGTGTCTGGAAGTGGGATAAAACCTGACCAAGTAGTGTTAAGTTGTCTAATAAGAGAATTCTTGCTCCACACTTTAGCTCTCTTTCATTTGCTGGTGATTCCCCACCAGGGATTGTTGTCTAACAAACAAATCAGCTACATCAGACCTGGTATTTTCAGCCTTGAGGGCAACTTGCAAAAGGCCTTGAATGGTTTTGAATGTAGGAGGACTTGGCCTTGGTTTCCTGCTCTTCCCTGTGTGCCTCTGCAGTATGCTGCTCTTCCCTTTTAGCACTTTGCTAGGGAGAAAGTGAAGGTGTCTCCCTTAAAAACTCAGCCCTTCAACTTCTCCATTGCTGTGTGATTACTTATATGTGGGGAGCACCAAAAAACACTCACTCAGACCTGGGGAATATCTTCCTTGGTGCTCCTCATTTACTAGAATGTTGCCCATTCCAACTGCAGTTCAGGCTGATCTTTCCCAGTGCAAAGTAGAAGGAAGCCCCTAAACCCCTCTTCTCTCTGTTCCTCCTCAAGCCCTTCAGATAAATGTCCCCCCAATGCTTGTTTCACACATTTCTTAGCTTGTAAACACCCTGTTCTTAACCTGTTCTCCCATTCCCTGTCCCAGCTCTCCATGGAAAATGGGAGCAGGAGGCAGTTGAGGGATGTAGGCCTCTGAGCAGACAGCATCCAGCCCACAGGCTCTCCCTCTGAGTCAGGGACCATACAGTGCTCTGGTTCACAGCCGGCTCTGTGAGATAAGGTTTGGCAGCAGAAAGGGAATGGTGGTCTTAACAATGTTTGCTGTTGCTTATGCTCAGGTCTTTAATGGAGATAGGTATGGCCAATGGGATATGTTGAGCTGTGGTTATGATGAGTGTTTGTAGTGTGCTTGTTGTGCTGGGATTACCTTCTCATGGCAGGGAACAGGAACAGGCTGCTGTGGGGCGAGCTAAGGGGTTTATTAACGCGTGTATAGGAACTATATATGTGCCTTCATATATACTCTCATCCTGCTAAATAGGAGTTTCCTGGGTCTCTTCCCCATTTACCCAATTCCAGGCCATGCTCAGGTGCTGGTGCCAGAGCCTCTCCTAAAGCAGAGCTGCAAGTCCCTATGAGCAGCATTGCCTCTGGCAGCCCTGAGGGGAGGGTACCATGGGTACAGCCCACCCTGACCAGGGCTCAGGGTGCTTGTGGTGGGAGAGGGGATCCCACTGGAGCAGCTGTGGTTTGCTGGAAGCAGCCTCCTAAATATGGATGTGCTTATTTATTTGCTTCCTCTGGAATCTTGCGTTTCTCCCTTAATCCTGGAGGAAAAGCAGTTGTGCCCTGTCTGCATGTGACATGGCTGTGCACAAACTCCCTTTGTGACTTCTTTCATGGGGGAGCAATGCATTCAGGAAAAAGCAAGGCCCTGACAACAGGAATCAAGTGTTTCTAAATATGGACATCCCTTTTTGGACTAAAAAGTCTTTTTTGTACCATGCATATTTCCCCTGTTAATCATTTCCTTTTGTTCCTCGCAAACTTTGGTCCTCCAATGTTATAGAAGGAATGATAGCCGCTGTTTGTTAACTTGCCTTTATGATACATGAACTGGCTTGTATGTTAGATGAATTTGCTGGGTTTTCTTTTTAATGCAGTTGGAAAGGCCAGAACTCCAGTTACTCACCCTTGGCTCTTCCTTCTTTTAAGAAACAGTTATATTTGGCCTCAGCCCTTCTCAAATATTGGGTATTTTACAGGCCATTGAGCTTTGCCTGGTCCTGTTCACTGCTTTTGTGTTACCCTAATTGGCTTGATAAAGAAGGGCCTGGGCTCTGTAAAGTGCTTCTCTTCCAAGGTGAAATGTGAGATGGGGAGGGGGGGAATATTCAGATGTTCCCAAGTATTTATGCTTGCTGCATAATCTGAATGCATCAGAAATGAGCTAGAGCTCAGACAAAGCAGGGGATTAGGAGTCTGAGATGGGCAAGCAGGGTGGACATCTGGAAACCTGCTGTTTAGCTTGTCTGCTGGGGTGGGTTGCGTTGTTATGTGGGTTACGCACGCAGGGGATGAGCAGCACGCTGGGATCGCGGTTGCTCTCTATGGGTATATTCTGCAATAACAGTTCCTGTTGTTATTTATGGAGCACCCCACCCTCCCCAGCAGAGCTCTGCCTGTTCAGCACAAACCCCGTCACCACCTCTGCCTGCTGCTTCGAGGGCTTGGGGAGGAACATTGCCTGTGGCTGGTGTTAGATGGAGGGTGGATGCTTGGGCACTCACTTGCAGGGTCTCTCTGCATCTTTGGGCAGGCACAGCTCTGCAGGGTCCAACAGGACACAAAATACGTGGGAGAGGAAGAGGGGAACCAAACTTGAGTCTTCTGAACCGTTCCCATGTGTACAGCCTGGCTCTCCCCAAGTTGAGCCCATTGTTACAGCACAGGGCTGCTTCTGCCATCACTGGTATCTGCTTGGGGTTGGCTTTACCTGGCCCATCCCATTGCCTGACCGCTGTGGATACAGGGACCTGGCTCAGGGTGCAGAGCTCTGGGTGGAGTGGGGACACATGTGTGGGGGTTTTAATTTGATGATGAAATAAGGCTTGGGAAATGCTTTTGCCTTCTCGAAAACACATTATTGGAGAAGGAATTCTAAATATGTTGTGAACAGAAATAGCCAAATACTGCTTTGTTTTGGTTTTGTTTTTTCCCCCCAAAGTCACTTTGTTACCAGCTTCTTGGTGTGTGCTCCATTTTTTCTGCTCTGTCTCCAGTGTTTTCCTCTCCTTGTATTTCCATCCCCTTGCTGGGTAACCTGTCTTGGCAGCTTCAATTCTGGCCACAGCTGTAAAGTACCAAAACACGGCTGTACACAGCTGGAGCCTTGCTGCACTCCCACCAAATACATACTGCTGCCTGCCCACGGGTGGGAAACATCATGCTGAGGAGGCTGGCACCAGGAGGTTTGGGATATGTGCCTTGTTTGGGGGAACAGTGGAATTCACATCCTGCCTGGACTATGGCAAAGCCAAAACACAGCAGTTTAGGCAAGGGTAAAGAGGAGACCTCCAGGCACAACTACATCACCCCGAAGCAGGTACAAGAGCTTGGCAGTGCTTTGGATCATGCTTGGGATGATGAAAGTAAAGGGAATTAGAACTGCCCTGTGGTGGGGGGGAGAGCACAAGGGGCTGCCATGGGGCCCTGGGACACCCCATGGCAGGGACAGGGCATGCTGCAGCTCTTTGCTACCCTTCTGGGGTGCCAAAGCCTCTGCTGCATAGTAGAAGGGTCCAGGTTTGAGGGAGGCAGTCCTGAGCACAGGACAGCTTCAGCAGAGGATGCTCCTGGAAACAGGAGCCACTGGGAGTCTGCATTCCCTTTGGTCTCAGCCCTGAAGAAGCCTTAAAGCCTCAGTCAATAATAAGCTTATAAGACAGTAAATCTTGGTAATGAGAAAAACAGAAGATGGCATCTGCTCAAGCCAATGGTAGTGTGTATGGTCTGGTAAATAGCTATTGAAATGAGTTGCCTGTTATTGCAGGGGTTATAGCTGAAAAGCCCAATTTCCCTGCAGGATTGGCAGGTTTTGCTATCCCCAGACTTTTCCTACTGGAATCCTGTTGAGGCTGAGGATAGGGAGAAGTGACCTATTGCCAGTGAGGGCCAGGTGCTTGCCCACAGCATGGCATCCCCCACTATGAAACCAGAGGCAAGCTGCCATTCTCCTGTGTGTGTGGAGCCCAAGACAGGACCACCACTGCAGTTGTTTTCACCTGCTTCTGCCTGTATCCCCCTCCAATGCCCCCTTGCAATGGTTGCACATGGAGATGTATATACTCTAGAGGGTCCTCTGCAGTAGATGGGGGGTGGAGTAAAAATGGAAGAGTTTCTTCCCTATCATACCATCCTGTCTTCAGAGGTGTTGAAATGAGCTGAGCTGATGGGCAACAGAAGCCTGGGGATAAATAAGTCATGCAAGGGGCATCAGGAAGAAGACAGTCCTGGGTCTTCATCAGACATCCACTCTGACAAACCCGGTGCCCATGGGGTGGGAGCTGGCAGTGGTCCTGGTCCTGCTCAAACTGTGTGAAGTCAGGTCTGCAAAATGGGGAGGAGGAGGAGGAGGGAAGAGTTCGGAGGAAGGAATCTGCATATGGTATGTAATGCTTTTATGAATTGGGTCTTTAATAATTTACATTACCAGTTTAATACTTTGAATACAAATTATCTTGCCCATATGCTGTGCTGACAAACATAAAAATGGGGTAATCAAAGCTGTAATAGCACTACAGCAAAAAGACATAAAATGCCACTACAAGGCTTAGGATAAATTATTGCATGCACACACTGGCTCTATGGCTCCCTGGTGCCAAAGGATGCATTGCAATTTCTTCCTCAGACTTTGCATTTGGGCTCGAAGACTGGTGCAATAGCAGGAGTACTGTTTGGAATTCTCTGAGACAGGCAGCGTTTAACAAAGAGGAGGAAAAGGAAAAAGGCTCAGACCTCCTCAGACCCTGAACACTGCAATTTACATTTTGCTCTGGCATTACATGGGCTGTGAAGAAAATATAGCTCTCTTATTTGTAGGGAGCCCCCTTCTTCCTCCAGCGGGGCTATTTGCATGTATTATAAACTGCAGTGTTGGCTTGCCATCTTCAGGCAGCTGCCACGCACTGCACAGCATCCCTGTGCATCCCTGTGCTGGTTGAAGGTGGCAGGTCCAGCTTGGATGCCACAAGGGATGCACAAGGGAGGGTGTTCGCTGCAGCCTGGCACCAGATGACCAAGGCAATGGGCAGCACCACTCCATGGAAAACACGGGTTTCCCCTCATCCCTCTTCATACCTGTGCTTGCTCCCCTCTAATGCATGAGCTCTGAGGGGCTGGAGGAGGTGGGAGAGGATGAAAGAGCCCCAGACCTTCCTCCTGCCCACCCTTGGGGTGCAGTTTAGGTGCGAAGGAGCAGTATGGATGGGGCCTGGGAGCTTGTGGGTACTGCAGGTGACTTAGTGGTTTGCTTTCAGCACTGGCATCTTTTGGGAGGGGGGTGTGTGGATATACCGAAGCCATGGGGCTGTGCAGCAGAACAAGCAGGTTTGCAGAGCAGAGATCCAAGTTATGCTTATGGGGGAAAAGCTGCTGCTTGTAGATGTCAGTAGACCTTATACTGTAGCTTGTGGCAAAGTCTCTGCTTTTAAATACCAGTCTATTCATTGTTTCCGTATCTCAAAGGCATCCCTGCTACAGGCAATCTTTCACAGAGAGAGACATTTAAGGCTCACATTTGCATACACTGAATTTCTCAGCTATCAAGGTTACTCCATGCTGTAATCCATTCTGAGCTTCTAATATGATCAGTGAAAAATGAGGCTTCTTCCCAAATAAATCATCAGCAATGGAGGGAATGGTGCTTTTCTGTGAGGTGTGGGGCTCTCATCATAGCAATGTGTTTCCCAAAAGGCAGAGGGATCTGGGCAGGCATGTCCTGCACTGCTGTGCTGCCTCAATTTGCTGTCAGTCACTAAGAGATCCAAACCCCTTGCATACAGATGAGGTATTCTTGCCTTGCCTGCTCCCAGTGTCTGCTGCTGCTGTGTCCCCAGGTTTCGGTGCCAGCAGCTCCATCCTTTGGCCCTGAGAAAAGCCACATGCCAGAGTAACCCTGTTACTGCAACTGGGCACGCCATGACTCCAAAACCCTGGGTGCAAAGAGGTAGCTGGGGTCTCTCCCATCAGGGGCAATGGGGCTGCCTGGGTGGGTGAAGGGACCTGCATAGGGAGGCATGCGTGCATCAGTCTCCAATAGAAGAACTTTTCCCCTTGCTGAATCTACTGGAGATTAAAGCCCTTGCTGATCTTTTTGCCCTGCAAATAACTTGGATGGATAAAGACCGCTATGAGAAATGTCCCATCCTCATCCAGAGAGGGATTTTCAGCATTAAAAGCTTGATATGACTCATAAACTAACATTTATTTCTGCATGTGAGGTAAATATTTCTCCCTTTGAATGTCTAAGCAATGCAATTTTGTTTGAAGCCTCCATTTGTTTAAGTTTGGAGGTGACAATAATTCACCTGTTTTCCCTTCCTGTGATTCACCAAGCAATGGTGTAAGCTGAAACAGAGCTAATTCTGCTCTGGCTGTTTGTCACATGTCAGCTTCCTCCCTCAAATACACCCAAACAAGCTTTGTCCTGGAGTTTACATTTGGGAACCTTCTGATCTCTCGCTGTTGGTAAATGGCCCTATGTCTTTCTTTTTAGAGGAAGAAATACAACACAGTTCTATGCAGCACTGCCAGGGCAGGCAGGAAAGAGAGACATCATTTAACTCCAGATAAATCATGACTTCCCAGTGCAGTTGAGAGTCCCATCTCCTTGGCACTGTAACAATCCTTGTCACTCAGTGTCCCAAAGAGACCTGCTTGCAGCCAGAGATCATAGATGACTGGGAAGATGCCTGGAGTTGTAAACACCATCAATCTGGAGGAAACAAATGCACCTGGGAGCTGATGTCAGCTGAGGATGTTCGAAGATGGAGATTGCCTCTGCAGAGCATGGGATGTGCCTATGGGCTGTGTGGGTCCCTAGCCTCCCTCCCCTCCCCATGCAGCCCACAGCACCTCTCAGGGTGGTGGACCCACATAGGATTGGGAGCAGAAGCCCTTGTTTTCTACCAGTTTGGTACCTCTGTGCCTTTCCTGGCTTTGGCAGAGTCATGTTTGATTTACCTTGTGTCCCCTGCTTGCCTGCTCCCACCCAGGACTCTTCTGTTCCCTGCCCATCTTTGAGGCTGTGTCCGCACCCAAGCTTAAACTCAGTGCTAACATGTACAGGCAGCTCCTTTTTCTGTCTGCCTCTTTCTTTCTTTTTCTCTTTCTTGTTTTCCTTTTTAAAGAGGAAACCGAACCCAAGGCTGCCGTGTGGTGATGATGATGTTATTGTTAGTAGTTATTTCTATTTTCATAGCTCCAAGAGGCAGAGAACAGAGTCCCACTGGGTTAAATGCAGCACATGCTATAACAAAAAGACAGTCTGGGTGCCAAACAACTTGCAAGCTTCTTGCTAATGTAAGGAATGTAAAATTAAGATTACTATAGCAACATCTTGCTCACATCGCATGCAGATAAGATTTGTTGGTCTTCGTGTGTGTATGTGTATACCTATGTAACATACATATACAAACCCTAAATATCTCCGACAACTTTTTAGATGGTTGAATTTATATTCAATTTCAAGCTCTCTGTGTCTCAGATTGGTTTTGTTCCTTAAGATTTGCATCCAACTTTACTTCAGCAAGTCTTTCCTTGTTCTTTAGGCTCTTTTGTGAGTGCTGCATGACAGGAAAGAGAGGAGATTGCTCAGCCCCTGCTCCATCTATCACTTTAAATGTATACAAGCCTGTTGAACCTAATAACTGCTGTAACACCTCCAAGTTTGCTTTCTTCAGTCACGTTTTAGGAGACGGAGGCGAACCTGAGACATGCAAATCCTTCTCTTCCCATCTCCTCTCAACTTATTAGTTCAGCTTTAAATGGCATTTCACATGAGTTATGAACCACAGATCTCACTTCTCCATGGCTGAATAAAGCCTGGGCCCAGCAATGCCTGTGGGAAGGGCAGAGCACACCCAGGAGCAGGGAGCTGGAAGCCAGCAGGACAGATAACACCTGCGGGTCAGTGTTGCTTAAGTTCTCCAGGCAGCAATTCAAGCACAGCTTTCAGCTCATCCCAGAGGTAAGTGGAGTCACTGATAGAGAAGAGTGTTAACATGGCCAGATCTGAGCCTGCAATCTGGTAGGGGAAAACCAGGCACCAACCTCTGCTAGAGATGGAGGGTGTTGCTCTCTGATGAAGACAGGCACATCGGAGGGATACCTGTTCCTCCTGAGAAGCATGAGGAGCTTGTGGCTCATTTGTAACAGCTTTGAGGCTGTGGAGCTGAACATGCACAGTTGGAGGGCTGGTGGATTTGCTGTTGTGAGACTAGACTGTAATGGGGATCTGAGAACCAAAACTGAAAACGTCTGCTGGCAGGTCTGCATGGAGGATCTGGAACGCAGCCTGAAGCTGCCAGCTGCAGATTTCTAGTGCCTCTGACTTAGCAGCATTAAATACAAGGAAATAAATCGTAGGCAGCTTTGCCTGTGGGGTCCAGAGTTAAAGCAAGGGGGAGCCGGGGAGGAAAACCCCACTTCCCAGTGGGTCTGTGGGGAAGGAAGAAGTGGGAAGGCAAAGAAGGGATGGGTGTAGCATAGGGGGCAGCTTTCAAAGCCCACTCAGGCAAACACAGTGGCTTTTCTTTGGACAGAACTGCTCTCTGAGCAGGAATCAATATCCTTCTGCAGAGATGCTGAGGGGTTTAAGAGTGCAGAGCTTATGCAAAGTAGGTTTCTGGATGGAGTTACTAAAGAGTTGGGCAGGATGGGAGAAAATCCCAACCTGGGCTAAACTATAGGCAGAAGAGACATCTCTATTTCCTGCCCCAAAGGAAGGAGTAAAAGCAGGCTCTGTGGGAGCTGTGAATCAGGCTGGGAGCAGCCAGCAAAATCCATAGGGCTGAAGAATGCATCTCTTGAGACTGTTGGGCTCAAAGGATGCTTTCTTATCCTTTTCCCTGGAATGGAAACCCGTTATGACGAGGGTCTGTTTACAATGCCCAGCTGAAGTTTAACTACCCTGGACTTCCTCAGGTAGGGCAGTTGCTGTGGGCAGTATGAGCACAGGATGCTAAGTAAAGACTTGGTGTGCAACCTCAGCCCAGAGACCTGATCACTCACACCTTAGAAACCCTGCAGGACTTTGCAGGCATGCTGGAGTGTCCAGGGCTTTTGGTAGTAGTTTGTCAGCTGTGGGATGTGTAGTGCTGATATGTACCAAAGTGACAGCCTGAGAAAAAGAACTCTGTCTTTGGAGTCAACTTGCTGCAGCTCCTCTTCTAACCCCTGTTGCATTGCAGTGGATGGCTGCCAGTCTACAGGGGCAGGTCAAGGCTGTGTTTCCCACTCTGCTTCACAGCACTGCTGTGCAAACCATCACCTCTGTGCTTATTTCCCTTGACCTCTGTGTTCCCATCAGCTGTTTTTGAGCAAGCCTGCCACCAAGACTGTAATTGGTTTGCATGTACTCCTATTTATGCTTTCACCCAGCAATTTGCACAGGGCTGTTGAGCTCTCTGCTCATAATTGACAGGAGAAACCAATCTGCTTCATGAGAGGAAACATCTCCTCTGGCTGCTGGATCCGAGCAAGCTATTTCCCATAATAAGGATGAAGTAAAACAGGATCTCGCTAACAGCTGCAGATGTAGCTGAGTCCTTATTATTGCAGGTGCAGAGGTGCTGCTTGGGACATCATTAAGAGTTGGATACTTGGAGTACAGTGTGTTATGCTGTCCTTCCTGGGCTGCTGGCTCGCGGTGAGTGCAAAGTGCTCCTGAAGCTCCCACAAGCCAGGCTGTAGAAGGAGCTGCTCCTGGAAGCAGTCTCCTTTTCCTTAAGACATTAGTTTCTCTCCTTGCAGAGGACAGACATGGCAATCTCTGCTTTGGAGCTGGAAGGCAGCTGCCAATGGCAATGGCTCACACCGTCCACACCTGGAAAAGCAGCTTGGATGGTGCTGGGTAAGAGCAGCTGTGGGCAGTGTGTTTGCAGGTGGGTGTGCATCCAGGTGTATGGGGGCAGCCGGTCTTACCCTCTTGTGAAATGCCAGCTAGCCCTTTTTACTAGGATTGAAGTGCAGCCAGAGGATAGGGTTTAGGTCCCTTCCTCACATACAGGCAGTGGTAAACTGTGTAATACCCTGGTGTGTCCAAAAGGTTGGCCTGACCCCCATAGCTGACCCCTAACTGGAACAGACCCTGGGTTGGAGGGGGGAAAAGGGAGGTGAGAGGCTGCAAGAGCTGCCCTGGGAAAACAGGATGACACAGTTAGCTTCCAGTGTGGGAGTCTGGGAGCAGCAGGATTCCTTGTGTGCAGTGTGTCAGGGCAATAAGGGGTGGACTGGAAAGGGACACGTAATAGGAGATCTATAAGGAGCAAGAGTGGGTTTGCTGTTTTTTACTGGTAGAAAAAGGGACTGGATGAAGAATCTCAACAGGAACAGATGAAGTTCTGGGGTTGTTTCCCTTATTTTCCTCTTTCTTGCCTTTCTTTTCTCTGTGGGCATGGTGTGAAGAGGCTAAGTGGTCCTTTTGCTTAAGTTAAAGGCAGATCTTGAAGACAAATGAGGTCTCTGGCTGGTGGGACTGGTCGGTCATGATCCAGCTTTCCTTTCTTTGCTTTGCTTGGTTCTGTTTTCTTCAGAGTCACTGCTTTGCTGACAAGCACTGAGCTGGCAGCATCTGGAGTAACTTGCCTGTTGTTGAGCAATGCTTCTGACTCACATACTGAAGCACTTAAGATTCTTTAGGATTTGTTAGCCATGAAATACAGCAACTGAATCTTCCTGTCCTAATGGGGTAAAAGGTTGAGGCCTTCCCTAAGGTTCTTCTCCCAAGTCACCACAACAAACCCCACCAGCCTGACCGTTTCCATGTGTTCCCTTCAGTGTGACCTTCACTCATGCAGAATCCTGTGCTACCCCCCAGCTGCCATCTCAGCAGCCCTACTGGGAACAGACCTTCTGCTTTGGCACTTTTTGGGTGGGATTCAATAAGATCATTATAAAAACCCACACATTTCATTGTAGCACTTTGAGACCCAGAACAAGACTGGTTCCAGCCTGGCACAGTGTAGGGTGCTGCCATGTGTGCCTGGTGGTGAGGGCTACCCCAGTGCCCCAGCACAATGTGTCTTCCCATGTTGCAGAGCTGGTTTCCAGCCTCCAAAGATGCTGCAGGGAAGAGCTTGGGTTTCTCTACACTTGTAGGAAAGGCTAGAGTTATTTGCTAGCAGAGGCTGTACAAATCCCATACATAATTCAGTTGCTGCCATACAAATCATCCCACTGGTAAAAGCCTCTTCACAAAGCACAGTTTGATGACCACAGATTTTGACCTAAATGTGCTGCAGCCAACAACCCTGTATGGTGGGTTTCAAACTTCTGCCGTCACTTCCTTCCAAGAGGCAAAGTGAATCTAGGTCACCCCACTTGCTTGTGTGTAATGAGGCTAATTCTGATTTCATTCATGTTCCATCCTCGAGTTTGAGATGGGGCGAAAAATGGGTTTTGAAATGGCAAGTCAGCCTCAAAGTCATTCTTCTTAATCCCCTCTCCGAGCAAAGGAAGTGGTTTGATGCTGCATCCCAAGGCAACGTTGACGGTGTCATTTAATATTCAGGGTACGAAAGGAATACAAAGTTTTCCTTCTTTCCCTTTTTATTTAGATCGCAGGGTTAAGCAGCTGAGCTGAATGAACAGGCCTGTGTCCACAGCTTTGAGTGAGTAACAAAACAGCCTATTTGGGGTGAGTGAGATGTGTGCTCTGCGTGAGGCTGCTGCTTCAGGGACAAAGAGGGGAAGTGGCTGAACACAAGGTTATTAGTTTGTCTGGAGCTTCTGTGCAGGCCAGTGGCATAAATAGAGCTGCTTGTTGATCTCTTCTGCAGTGGCAGCTCAGGGCAAGCTGCTGGATCCATCTATTTATTGCTGAAGTAGCTAATGCTTTTTGGTCAAGAGTGGGATTCTCTTCCACCATGCACAGTACAGCTGTGTTCTGTAGTAAATAACTGCATAGTCCAAATGGACGAGAGAGGAACTACTGCTGTATGCGTTCGGCTGAAGAGCTGCAGGTGGATAATGATGGTTCCCCCTTTGGTAGTGGTTTGGAAATAACTGGCTCCTGGCCACATGCTGGATTTAACAGCCAAATGGAGACAAGGAGGAAAAAGGTGTTGGCCCTTATTTTTAAGATAAAGGCCATGATGCACAGAGACCCTAAATGACTTATTTTAGCTGTGTTAGTGCAAGGAGTTTAAGTCTGTGCCAAGGGATGAATCTCTTCAGTGACTGAGCACTGCATCCTGGTGGTGTTAAACCACTGCTGGTACTGATATGGAGGCCAGGAGAGACCTCTAAACCCTCATCTGATCTGCTCTGGGGTGGAGGAAACCTATCACTGGGAAGTCCTACAGGGGTCCTCTGTGTCCTGTCCAGGACTAGACACTGTGGTCACAGCTCCCATGACAAAGGATATATTAGACCTGTCTCTGTCTGCTGATGTGTGTCTCCCAAAGGCCTTTGCCTGTGTCAAAAGGCTCATTTGTGAGACTTCATTGCCTGCTTCCCACTGGGAATCCTCAGCCAGGCTGGTGTGGTGGGAGCGATTCAGCATCTTTGTGCCGCACATGTGGATGCAGGAACAGAGCAGGCGGTCAGTGGGACACAGGCAAGGGAGACAACAGAGTATTTCTGCTTGGGGATGTCCGTGTTAGGTATGACTTCATGCTACAGAACTGCCTTTGCAGCTCACTGGGGGTGATTTCAGTGGGGAAAACACCTACCCCATGATCCTGGCTGGTATCTGCATTCGTAGGGAGGGTGTTCAAAGAAAACTTGCCTGTGCCCTGGCTACAACTGCAGCATTCAGGAGGTTTCCCAGTACCCTGGTTTGTATATTTCTCCTTCCTTCTCATGTCTCTTCCCTCCTTTGAAGCTGGACATCAAAACAGCTTTGAAGGAGCTCATGCTGGGATACTGAATTTTCCAGCCTGGCATTCCTTACCTAGCACTAACTTCTTTGTTGCTGGGGTTTCTCAAGGTAACACCAATTATTCTGCATGAGGAGGAGTTCCTCAGGTCTGGCTAATGGCAATGGGTATGTCACTGTTGCAAAGCAGGCTCAGTCAGAATGACAAGACAATTTGTCCTTAAACACACTAAATTCAGTGTAGTGATATTTGTGGAGAACAGCCATTATCTTTGTATATTTAACAGAAGTTAGTTTTCTCTTTGGCAAAAATGGTGTAGGAGTCAGTTTGTCGCTGTATGGAGAGGGGGGAACCTTCATTTATAAGTGATTCATTAAGTAGCATTAAAGCTGTCTCTGAAGACAAAGTAATCTTTTTAAAGAGGACTCAAGGTACTGAGAAGGTAGATTAATGTCTTGGCTATTTTTCAATAATGCAGCTTTTACTTATTATAGGATACCTGGCTTAACTCTTCATAAGCTGCATGCTTTGGTAGGTAGGGTCAGGAAGGATCCTGTGTGAGGGAATAGCAATACTCTGCACACAGCTGCTGTGATGGGGGGATACTTTGCACTGATTGCACTCTGCTCTCTCTTCCTGTTTGATACATGTACATACCCTCAGTGGTGTAGTCTGTGTACTGATGGGCTCTGGTTTCTGACCTGAATTCAGTTGCCTTCTGTGGTCACATTCATGGTGTTTTCACAATTAAATGAGCCTAATTTCTTCTATCTCACAGCAGATATTTTTGTTTCGGTATGATTTATGTCAGAGCTTCCAGTAAAACATAATTAGGAAGTCTTATTGATAGCTCTACCTTCCTTTTGCCACTGCTTTCTGGAGTGCTAGCCTCTTCTTAATTGAAGCAGTGAAGAGTCTATTTAGCAGGAAGGTGGGATAGCCTGGATATCATTCATCTAAATCACTCCATCGATGAAAACACTTGCTCACTACATCTACAATAATTTTGCCTATGTGTCTTATGAGAGATTAGTTGCTATAGCTATGAAGATGCACACATGCCTGGTAAAGCTATGCAGACCTTCCCATCTTAGGGCAGTGGCTCCAGGCAGTGGAAAAAGACTTATTTTTCTTCAGGTAGAAATTGTGCACCAGAAAGGTAACACATGAAAAGCCATTTCTGTGTTTTCTCCAGGTTCCTACAGTGTGATGTTCCCCATGCCTCAAGCTGCTGTGCTAGCAAGGGTGTTGTAAGTAAAGTCAAGATTCATTGGCAGCTTTGGTGCTCACATCACTTGTGTGGGCACTTTGACCTGCACACAGAGAAGCATCTTTGGGTCAAAGCTGGGGCAATGCTGCTGGGTGGGAGCAGCCGTGATGTGCCTTGCCCTGGAACAATGCACGGCTCATCTCCATAGCCCATAAAATCCATTTTCTGTCTTTCTTTCAGAGAATTGATGTGGTTATAGTATTGCAGACACAATCTGACCAGAGGGGCTTGGTCTGTTGCTCGCTCTGGTGTGCTGTAGAGCACAAGAGGTGCTTGGGAGCCTTAGCTGTGAGGATGGGCTGGGGGAGGTGGAAATCCCTGCTAAGTGCAGCTTTCCTGGGGCTGGAAATGACCCAAGTGGGCTGCTGAAGCTGAAATTATTGTTGGGTTTTCTGCATCGCACACATGAGAATCAGTGTAAAGCGTTAAAGTGAATGATTTTGTTCTGACCTAAGTGGAATAGAAGAGTTCTTGCGAGGATGGGTTTAGTGCAGGGGTGGCTAGCGGGGACCAGTGGCAGTGGTTGTAGTGGGGAAATTAAGGCAGAACAAACGCTTTTGCCATGTGGGATGCATGCCAAGCTTCCCCTTGGAGTTTCTCCCTTCTCGGTGCCCCTGTCCAAGGGCAGAAGCGGTGCAGGTCTCCCCTGTGGCTGCGCAGGATGGAGGGGCTGTGGGACAGCTGGGGACATCGAAGGCCCTCCCGGGAGCTTCATTAAAGCAGCAGGAGCCGCTGCCCATGACTGATTCCTTGGAGAGAGAACAATCAGTCCTTGTCCTTGGCTCGGTTCTCCCCCCACAGGGAGTGGGGCTGGATAGAGGGGGATGCTCCGAGCGCAGGACTGGGATGAGCCTCGCACCCCTCCTAGGGCTCCGCACCCAGGGCCTCCCGGTGCTCCCCACGGCCGCCGCTCGGTGTCGCCATCGCACCGGAGAGCGCTGCCGGTGTCCCGAGCCGCACACCGGGCTCCCCCATCCCCGCCCCGGGCAGGGCGGTGGCAGCCCCCCGGGACACGGACGGGGCTGCCGTCGGGGCAGGAGGAGGAGCTCTGACGGCAGCGAGCAGAGACGCGCATGGAGCGGCCGGAGAGCAACGGGACCTGCTCGGGCTGCCGGCTGGAGAGGGGTTCGTCCGCACGGGCTGCCACCGGGCTGGCGGCCGTGCTCATCTTCACCATCGTGGTGGACGTGCTGGGCAACGCGCTGGTCATCCTGTCGGTGCTGAGGAACAAGCGGCTCCGCAACGCCGGTGAGCGAGGGATGGGCTGGGGGCGGCGGGCAGAGCGGAGCGGTCCCGCTCCGTGCCCCGGGCTCCACCGGCCCGGCCCCTTTCGGCAGCGCTGTCGGAAGCCGCGAGTGACACCGGCCCCTGTCCTCGGCACCGGAGCGGTGAGGGGCATGGCCCCGGGTGGAGGGTGGCCATGAGTATGGGCAGCGCCGCTCGTCTCCTCGCTCCGGTAACGCGTTCCCGGCTCGCTGTCTGTCCCGCACCGCTGCTTCTGTCCTACAACTTCTCGGAACTCCCAAAGGCAGCTGCAGATCGAGGAGCCGAACTCCTGACGGGACCCAGGTATAACCCCAGCAGCAAGGAAGGAAAACCCCAGGTGCCGGAGGCAGGTGTAGGGCGGCTCAGATTTAAGACGAGCCTACTACGATGCTGAACGCTTCCTTTTCGGTCCCAGCCTCGCGAATGTCTTAGCGTTTTCTTAAAGCCGATGTGCTTTCGATGACCAAGTGAAAGCAGATGAACATCTTCCATGTTTTTTCCATGGGTAATTTGAAAGTCTGTTTTGGAGCCTTATGTGTTGACTCCCCAAGTGAATTAACCTAGGAAAATTAAGTTAATATTGACCATTTTTAAGAAAACTGTATTTTTTTAGAGGGTGATTTTATTTTTCAGTCTTGTTATGTTAGCAAAGAAAGAACACTTTGTATAAATTTTAGCGAAGAAATAGCACCAGATATAAATTGCTCTGTAAGGAGTTTCAAGTAGTCTGTAGTGCTGCTTGAAACATGCTGCAGAGTATGTTTTGCTAAGGACTATACTGCTGTCTGCTTTACAGTGAAAGACATAAAGCGACTTTTAATTTTATAGCTTGTAGAAGGGTTTTAATGAAATATCTCCACCACTTATAATGTGTAAGGCAAAGCAGTAAGTGTTTTGGAGATGATGATCTTTCCTCTGTCTCTCTCAATCTCTGTAAATATGGAGTAATTCAACAGAGTGCAGTAAATGTAGCTGATGGGTAAGACTGAAGGGACAATTTCCCCTCCATGCCTTTAAAATTTGATTGACTTATTAACAATAGCACAGAAATGGCCATTGGCTTGGGCAGGTGCTGGATGCAGCAATCTTGACCAGTGAGGATGTCCTTTGGTATATGAAATGTGGTAGTACTCACAATACACAAACGTGCTGTACTGGGTTTATGAGAACTTTAATGTCATTGGGACAGGTATTTTCCATTCTGTTCATGTTTGCTTTAAAATGTGCATGCTGTGAGCTTGTCAATAGTTCTAGGGAAGAAAAAAGTCCTCTTTCCTTCTCCCTAAGACAGTTTGTGGTTTATATGATCTGGTTGGTTGGGCAGCAAGCAGGTTTGAAACTATTTGATAGTTTTTATCACCTTCAAATTGTTAATCACTTAAATGCATTTCACACCTTATTATAGGTGCTTCCATAGTATAAAGTTCCTGCAAAAGTGGAAACACTTTCCCTTGAAGAGCCCATGGAGGTGTTTTGCCAGTTTTAGTCCATGTCAGTAGCCTGTTGTCAGCTCCACATAGAAGCTGTTGGGATGTATGGGTAAACCCAACAAAAGTGAAGTGTTTGTGACTCTCCCTGATTGAGGGGAGGTGGCTCTCACTGCACACAGAACACTCAAGTCCTGTGTTTAAAATCTGCTTGCTGCCCAACCAACCAGATGCTATGGGGTTGTTGGTCCATCTCTGCAGTGCTTGGCATGCCTCAGCACCTCCACACAGCTGTAGCTGCAATGGGCAGAGTGTGTCATTGTGGCTGACAGGCAGGGTCTCACAAGGGGTGCCCTCACCAGGGTGGTTGGCTACCTGGAGAATATAGTTGCCTGGACCTGAGTGATGCTATGGGCAGGGAAATCCAGGATCACTGAAAGCCCCAGGCTTTCTCCATGGTGAGCAGTTCACATCCGCAGTTGGTTGGTTGTTCAGTCAGTCATGCTGGAGAACTGCTGGTGTTAAGCTTTCCTACAGTAACACTCAGCTGCCTGGACACTCAGAGTTGCTCATATGGTCCAGAAGCTTCAAACATTGCTCCAGGCTTTGGTCTGTATGTCCACAGCACAGGACATTTAGATGGTTGTTTCATTTATAGGTTCTGCTAGCTTTACGAGTGTGAGAATCTGCAGTAAAACCTCATGCTTCAGTAAGCTATCCTGCTCTTTGGACAGACTATCTGGAAATACCCTTCTGCAGCTCTCCTAAACTGCCTCGATCTTAGGCATACAGCCCAAACCTGTATTCCCTGGAAAACTGTATTTCCCATTTGCTGCTGGGAACTTCATGCTCTTTTGCTGCCCCGTGGGCCCTTTTCCTCATGGAAATATCCCTCGGGGGGCAGGCAGGCAGGTATAACTCTAATGAGGTCACCAGCTCAACTGGCTTTTAATCCTCTGGGTATACACTATACAGCGATGCTTGCATAGCGCTGGGGATTTCGTTCGTAGGCTGTCATACAGCCCAAAGTCAAGCTTCACACACAAGTCTGCCTGGATTATGTCAACACAGTTACCTTTGTCAGCCCAATGCATGTTCTTAGAAGAAACACTGGATTGGTTTGACATGCCCTCCAGCCAGAAAACTGTGTTGACTAGCACTGATTGTGTTTCCATCTGCAGATACTGTCCGTTCCCTGGCTGTGCTGGGAACGCAGGCAAGGAGCACAGCCTGCACTTCCCGGGTCAGACCATTTCCCTTCAGAATATATTGGCACAACACTGAGTTTTTGTTTGCTTGAATGGGATTTTTTCCCTATGTTTTTCCAAGACCTCTGAACTTCCTGGCTGGGATGTGTTTCTGTTCATTTCCCCTTTAATTCCCTTTTAAAGCCAGCGTTAGGGCTCTGATGAGCTCCTTCACACTCTGACGTGCAGGTTTCGTAGTTGCAGGTATAAAAGATGCTTAGCAGACGGTGTTTGGTATCTTGCCCACTTGCTGCTCAGAGAATTTGGTTATAGCTGAGATATGTCATCCTTACTGCAAAGACAAATAGCAATACTTATACTTTATACATCTTCTGTATCAGGGTAATTTCACTGCACTTTTTTACTGTCAAGCCTATTAATATACTGTTGCTTTTTTCCTGATATACCTATTGCCATTATTTTACGTATACATATCTTTAGCTTTCTTTATTAAATGTGTTGATTTCCAGCTACTAATTTTACAGTGGATTTTCTACTTGCTATATATTTTATTTCTATTTTAATTTGGCTCTTGTCTTGAAAAAATATTCTAAATGAAGGAAGCCTTTTTTTATATAGTGTTGCTTTTTAGGGTGGAAAGGAGGGCTCTATTAGGGCATCTTTAAACATCTCCCAGTAAGCAATGTCACATTTCCTTGTGTTTAGGTGTTTTCTTTCTCTGTCTGGTTGTTTCTAGTTTTGGGAAACGGAACTTTTAGAGGTGTAGTGTTGGACCATGTTCCGTTATCCCAAATGCAGTTGAAAGCTGTGATTAGTTTTCTTTCAGCTACTGCAGGATTTCATCATCCTAGAAAGCTTTCTGTTGTATGTAGGTGTTTTGAGGTTATTTTAGTTTTACTTTTTTTTAGCACCACAAACTTGTAGCATCTGCCACAACCATGAAATTACATCTTTGATTTCTGTGCGTTGCAGGTAGATGCTTCAGAAACTGTTCATCTGTTCTGCTGATTCATTTATCTATAGCAAACTCCCATCAGTGCTTCTGCTTTACTCAGCCTCTGACCCTCTGAGTGTCAGGGACTCTGCAGCAGGTATCTTGGTTTCTGGTAGGCTCAGCTGTGGGGAATATGCTGGTTGTTGATGAAACAGTTTGTAGGATCCTGGGGGATGCTAGACCTGCCCCCTCTTCCCCATTCCCTGGTCCTCTAATGTAGAAGGGTGACACATGGCAACTGCTTGCTCTTCCGTGGGGATAGATGCCTGTGATATCATATGGGTGAGCTGCTGACAAACTGTCTTGCTGTTGCTTCTCTGCTGTTGGTGGGGAATTATCCGTGACAATGTTTGCTTTTAGCTCCGTTACTGACTCACTCATGTGGACAGTGATGAATTTGCTGTATCAAGCTGGCTGCCAGTGAGGCTCCCTCTGCCATCAACAGTGGGAATGTTAACTACAGCAAACCAGAGAAGCTTATCTGGGGCTTGGTGTGGAGATTGCATGGGCTGTATATGTGGTTGCTGCAGAGAAGCTGTTGGAAGTGGTCTGATGGGAGAGCAGCAGGGTTGTACCCAAGTGTACCCCATGGGCTTGGGGGGTGAAGGAGCAGATCTGCAAGTGGGAACGTGTCAGTCTCTGCATCCCCCCCTGCCCCTGTGACCTTGCAGGTGAATGCTGTCACAAGGCCACTGGCCACAGGAGGTGGGAGAAGCAGGAGTGACAGTGGGGTAAAACCTGTGAGAAAATCCATTTGGATTAAGGTAAACTGTAAGCTTTAAGTGTAATAGCAGTGTAAAGTGAAGGACAGTCTTAAACTATTTCCTTCTAGAAGGCGATTTTCATAGTGAGGCACATAGGAATGGTGTTTTGCTTGGTCCATGTCACAGCAACAGTGTGCAGCCCCATGGCTGAGCTGATTTGGAGGTCTCTGACAGCATTACCTTCATGTGCTCCAGCTTTGGCAGTGGTTCAGGATGGGTTCCCATCCAGACCCTTGTGCATCTCCTCCCAGTAGTGCTGTGCTGGTCTCCTCCTGGGTGCCCAGAGTGCTGAGGAGGTGCTCAGAGCTGCTGTCATGCTTAGACCAGGGTTCATGGCCCCATGTGATGCTGTTCCCATGCTCCATGATCCATGTTCCCTCTGTGAGCTCTGGAGGAAGCAGCAGCTCATTTGGGCGTGAGCAGCTCGTAAGTTTATTTTGGAGTGCAGTAGCTTCAGAAATTTTCCTCAGGATTATATTATATTCCTGCAGTTCCTGCATATATATATATATATATGAATATTCCTGCAGTATTATATTATAATATATTATATTATATTCCTGCACCCTAAATTGTGGATGTTTAATCCCTTCCAAGTCCATCCCACAGCAGAGAGCAGGGGTGGAGGAGGATGGGACCATCCTTTGGGCTGGTTGGCACGGGGGAAGCTGTGCCACAGTCCCAGAATACTCCTGTCTGATGGGATTGTTCTTTGTGAAAGACATAGAACGAAACCCATGACATTGCTTTCTCATTTTTAACTATTCTCATTCCCAGAAGCTGGAGTGAGGATCAGTGAGCCCTTGTCTTCTGAGACCATCTGCTTGATGTTTTCTTTTGAGAGACATTAGGTCTGGCTTTGTTGAACAATCCCCAGCATCACCTTCAATGCTGACCAATGTGGGGGACTGAGGTCCAGCAGCCAAGGGGCCAACCTGCCCTGATTTCCTGCTTGTCCTTCAACTTGGATGCAACACTCATGATGCATGGATTAATTTTGGGCACAACTGAGCTGAATGTGAGATCTGCTGGGGAATGAAAGCATCACAGCAGTGGATCCCAGGCCAGCATAAAAAGATACAGGTAGAGAAGGGTTCAGGGGGGCCCAGAGCAGGAGGATGCACAAAAGGTGAGGGAGAAAGAGAAGTGGGAATGCTGGTGGAGTGGTGGGAACCTGTCCAGAGAAGGAGTAGTGATAGGATGTGCCAAGCACAGCCAGAGTGAATGAGGACTGGTCGTAGGATGCTCAGACTAAGTTGGGGACATCAGGGGAGGCATGTGGGGCTCCAGTTTGTGTCCTGAGGTTACAGTGAGGCAGGAATGACTGGTGGCACTTCCCCCAAGCTGCTGTGGGTTTCCAAGTAAGATCTAATGTTGTTCTTGGCTGCTTCCTAGGAAAATGGATTATACTACATTCAAAATGTTCACTCCTGGATTCAATAACATTGCAAAAATAACTTCAATGTATTTCTTTCAGAACCTGATAGCACTCCATGGCAGTGCTGTCAGTTTATTTGCTGGCATTGCTAATCGTGTATTCCAAAGACAATGTCCATGCAACTCATTGCCCTTTTAAACAGAAGGTAGCTTTGGCCCCATGATCTCTGAGGATACGGCTGCTTCTCCCATGCTCATCCATGGGAGTTTTTATAGGGAAGACAGAGGTGTGGTGCAGAGAAAGGAATGTGCAGTGGGAGAAGCAAGGACTTGTTCAGTGGGAGGCTGTCAAGCTAATCTCTGTCTTCAAACCAGCAGGCCTTCCTGCAGCAAGCTATCATGGACAGTGTTAGTGCGAAGAGGAGCAGCAGGACTCACAGCACTGTGCTGTTCTAGACAAGATGCAAGCCTGCAGCTCCCACAGGTACTGCTTGCATGTCTTGCTGTGTTGCATCTGTGTGCCCAGGGCACAGAGCAGAGCATCCCTGTATGTGCCAAATGTGCCCCTGCATAACACTGTGCTTTAAGGGTTCAATAAACTCATTGTATTGCAAGGTGCCCTGTTTCAGGGCACTTCTAACCCAGATTAGGAGTGGACTGAACACCTAAGGATATGCGGTGGTCTTCTGGTCCTTCAGAGACAGCTTTACCCTTAGAGGAAAACAGAAGTTCTCAGGCAATGCTGTTCCTGACAAATGCTGATCAGCCAATTCTTAATGACCATGACAACTGCAGTGAACAAAGCATTCCTGTCCTGATCTAGATTGGCATTGCAAGGTGAGGTGATGCTGTCTGCCACCACCCAGCTAAGGACTTCTGAAAGGCAAGTCTGGACAGAGGAGCTGGGAACTGACTTGAGGAAAGACCTAGGTGGGAAAACTAGGGTTTATTATGCAAGGCAATGAGGGAGTGAAACTGGCTTGCCCTGACTAATTAGGCTAGGGGATTAATTAGCTAATGGGAGAAGCCTTCCTATTGTGGACATGCTATCAGAAGCAATGCATTAAAAGTCACACTGAATCCCAAGCTAGAAAGTCTTTGAGATGAGCGTGAGGGCAAGAAATAACCACTGCATGAGCTCCAGCATCGTGTCCCTTGGCAGACCCACAGCCTTCTCCATGGAGCCTTTACAATAACAAATGTGCTCTCAAATACATTATACAGATACAGACACAGCAGCGTGCAAGCAGCAAACGAGGCTTGCGAGGTGCTAGACTGTTTCAGCCTTCATGCGGCAGGATCTGCTCTTCCTTAACGGTATTCTGATTGCAGTTCTCTCATTTGTTATTTCTTGAGACAAATTTCTCCCAGGAGAGTCTGGATTTCTTCTGATTGCTCATTAGCTTTACAGAACCAGTTGCTGCTGCTGGGAACTGTTCCTGTTGCTCTGACAAACCAGCCGTTCACAGCTTTTCTTACCTTGAAAGTGATTCTTTTGCCTATTCGCAACAAAGGTGGAAGGATACCCACCTTTCCCCCCATGTTAAGATAAACGATCAAACTCGGGTATGTTTGTCCTGGAATATGAGCCTTGTTTATAACCAACCTTTCCATTTTCCTTCAATTCCTAGCAATCAATAAAACTGCTATGAAGAGGTGACTCACATAGCAAGTTGTGTTCCCCCTTTTCCAGCTCCTATTGTGTTCATAAGCATGCGGGCAGAAGCTTCTCCCATTGGAGTGCTGCTGAACAACGTGCCACCACTGCTCTGGCTCTCACAGAGGTGACATGAGTGTATCAGGCCTCTGCTCTCACTGGTTTATGGTAGACACTACTTTGTAATGGACCCCTGAATAGATTTTACCCCACGGTTTAATACATGTGGGATACTCAGCAAATGGGTGTGCACCCATGTGTGTATCTCACTGGTTGGGTTTGCTTGTGAAGGTTTTAATGGCTTGTGCTCACAGAAGATGAAAGGTGGCAGAGCAGTGGCTACTGGGATGGTAGTTTTGGTGTTAAGGGGAGAGTGGTTGTGCTGCAAAGTTGTACACTGTGGTCTATGCTTGTTGCCATATGGCTGCAGGACTTGGGAGAAACCCCTGTGTTGTCAGGGTCCTTAACTGCAATGCTGGTGAGTTGCTGGGCCAAGTCCTTAGCCATAAGCTGTCCTCTGCTGTGCTAAAATCCATGCCCTGAAACTGGGGGGAGGGATAGAGCACATCAATGAAGAGGAATTACTGAGCAGCCCTTTGTCTGGCTTAGCTTTCTGCCGTGGACATCTAAGACAAGTTCATTTTGAAATAGATAGCTGGTGAGTTCTTCTGCACTTGTTTGTGTAAAGAAGAGACAGAGAAGCCAATTCCTGCAAAGCATTAACTTTGTGCCTGTCCTTCCATACACCCTTGATTCTCTAATTCTGCTGAACCTGTTCTTTCACTGGGGAAAACAGGGAGGGAGGGGAAAGATGCTGTGTATGGGGCATCTAAATGGGTTTGGTTGCTGAGTGGACGTTGAAAATGCTGGCGTGGATGGGTGCCTGGCATGTACTGTACTTCTATCTTTGGAAAACGAGTGGTGCTTTTTGTTCCAATGAGTCTGGTTTAACTCTTAGACTTCTGTCAAAGTGGGGTTCTCAATGTGTGCTGTATCCTTCTTAAAGTAACTGGGAGGGATTCTATTTGGCAGCCCACTAAACATTGTAAGAAACCTTTGGCACACCTGCATTTGTTGTAGCATCCTGGCTGCAATACCTTTAGCAGAGCATGAATGTGTTTCCCTTTGCATTAGAGGAACAGATGGTTGTCTTGAGCTTGAGTGTTGGTACTTTAATTACAATGATTCTAATGGTAATGCAGTTAGAGTGGATGCTGGTCCCAGGACATGACCATCCCTGCTGTTATCACTTGCACTGGTCCTGCATGTGTGTGCAGACTTGAATCTCTGTGCTGTAATGCAAAGATAAATACTTTTCAATCATGCTGAAAAGCTAATACAGAGAAGACTTCTGATGTGGCACCTTTTGTCCTGCTGACTGGTGCTGACTTCAAAGGAGGTGAGATATCTGCTGAAGTGGCCTTGAAATGGAACAGAAATAGCAGCAGGGGAAAATGGAGTGGAAGTTCCCTGCAAAGCTGGTGAAAGAACAGCCTGAAGCTGAAATGTCATTCAGTTGCAAAGGAGATGAAAGCAGCTTTTCCTTGAATACATCCCCTTTCTTATACCTCCACCTAAGATCTCTGTGGCTATGTATTTGTCAGAAATGGTTTCAATTTCCTGATGTGGGCGGTGTGGATAGTTAGTAAGCTCTTTTGCTGGCTTTCTGGGTAGCTGGGAATAAAACCCAGTGCCACTGATATCCTGCCATAAAGCTGAGTCTGGCACCTTGGAAAAGTAAGGCAGAAGGTGTGATTTCTTTAGCATGGTGATGAGCTGTGCACTGTAACAGGGGCATTCTTTCCAGGGGACTGCAGCTGGACAAATACATTGCAGACCCACTATGTACAAGGAGATGTAGAGCTGTGGTACCCAGAAGAAGCTAAGATGTGTTTGTGTCCATCTGTCCTAGTTTTGGCTGGGGTAGAGTTAATTTTCCTTCTAATAGCTGGTATAGTGCTGTGTGATTTGTGCAGTGAACAGTGCTGGTAACAGCTCCCACTGAGTCAGGGGGAGTGAGCAAACGGTGTGTGGTGTGTAGCTGCCTGTCAGGTTAAGCCACAACACCATCCCATCATCTGGTTTTCTTTATTTCTCTCAGAGATGGGTTTGCATTGTAACAGATGCATCTGGGATAATGCTTCTTCCTCCTGACTACTGCTGGTGGTAGGATGTGAGACCAATAGATCAGCTGTCTGTGGAGCTATACTTTGACTTCGCATTGTATTAGTTTCTCTGCTGCATTTACTCTCTCCCCATTTAAAACTGGTTTTGCTTTTAAGTGCTTCTCCAAGCTGTGGGATGCTACTGGCATGCAGACATTCTCCAGTTCCAGCACAGTGAACACAATTCTTCTGCATTCTCTATCAACAAGTGGTTTATAGTTCATTATTTCAGTAACACCTATGTTTGCAAACATTTGTGGGTTGTTTAAGCATATTAACTATAAATTCAGAGCATACATGTCTGCTAACGCATCAGATCTGTTCCTCATGCCCCTTGTGTTTCCCTGTCTTCATCACAATCATGCTGTATTAATCACTTCAGTGATTAACAATGTCTGCCTAAAATGGTGTTGGGAGTATCTTGGGAAGTAAGAAGATAGCCAAAATCCAAAGCAGGGCAATACAATTTTGATATGGAATATAAAAGTGCTGCAAAGTTCTACCTATGCCTGATAAAGCACCTCTGTTTCAAAAGCTGCCCTGAGCTTTTCTCTTCCCTCTGAGTAGTAAATGACCTGCATTAAAACAGTTTAGGTAAGCAACAAAACAAGTCTATACAAAAAAAGAAAGAAATAGAACAAAATGAGTCCAGAATTACTTTGTGAAGCAGCTTGAAGCCTCATAACTTCAGATTTGTGTTCTGAATCATTGTGCAGGCAAAAAAACAAAGGCTTTGTCCATGTGAATAGATTAGGATAGGCTTTAAAATGAAAGGGTGACAAGAAGTCTGGCGCTGGGCTGCTTGGGTTTTCTTTGTAAGAAGGACATTCTCTTTTGGGGTCACCTTTCCTGTCATCCTCTAAGTCCACCCTTTCCAGTGATGCTTCCTTGGAAGTGGGCCAGGACAGTTTCACCTTGGGAAGCCATGTGAAGCCAATGAGCAGCATTCTGTGACCCTGGTGAATATGGAAAATACTTGTTCTCTTCTGCCAGTCTTCTCCTTCCTTTTCCTTAATCTCCAAACACCTCCATGCATAATCTCACCTATAATTATAACCACATAGGACTATAGTGCTTAGTAACCTTATTAGGTTTTATTTGTTCATATGATTTTCACAGAATCCCAAGGGTTGGAAGTCACCTCAAAAGACTTAGATTAAAAAATGGATTATTATTTGCCTCTGTTCAAAGTCAGAATGTAGTGTGCATTAAAAAAACAGGCAAACCCAACCCTTTTCCTGTATGGGGAACAAACCAAATCCCGATCACAATCGTGTTCAAGTCTTCCCAAGTATTTAATAGTAATCATATTTAAGGGGTGAAACTTGTGGAGTTTTAACTGAGAACTACACAACCTTTTTAGGTAGTTGTGGAAGGCAAAGGTCTAGGGGGTGTGTGGGGGGGTGTGCATGTCTACTTTGCAGTCCAGCTCTGGATTCCTGCCTTGCAGAACTGTACCTGGGGAGGTTTAGGTGGCTGGAAAGGTGTAACATGAGGGACTGTACATTGCATCCTCCCTGTGTCCCTTTGCCAGTCCCATCTGCTCAGCCTGTGGGCAGGGGCTGTGCATGGGTATTGCTTTGCCTGTGCACTCCTATAGCAACGCTAGTGACTACTGCATAGAATCATAGAATAGTTAGTTTTGCATTCTTACCAAATTTGCAACTTCTTAAAAGTGACTCTGTCAGCCTGTGTATTTGTATAAATAGCTTCCTTAAAGACTAAAGGGATGCATGTTTTACAGTGTTGCTCTGAGTGGAGATGAGCCTTCAAAGCTGGGTTGTGCTGATAGACACAGCCAACCAAGATGTTTGAGCTGATTCTAATCCAGATGCTTTATTGAAATGTGCTGGTTAAAGAAAGAAGGAATTATTACATCTGTAGGATACCCATACATCATCCTAGCTCATGTCTTCATCTAATGAAGCTTTTGATTTAGATCGTAATCTTTCACACCATTCTGAAAACTTCCCTGAACAAGGGTCAGGAAAGACTATGGGAAGCTGAGCACTTGTTGATTGTGGCAGCCCAGGCTTCTACAATCTTATTCCTCATCTAATTAGCAAAGCAAGATAACTAGAGGGTAATATTTAATATAAAATCATAGATGCAACCCATCTGTGCAAGTTTTAACAGAGCAGGTTGTAAATCAAGCAATGACACTTTACTTACATGTGGCTTCATTTCCTTCTCTGAGTAGATAAAAGGAGTATAACAGGGAGCAGGTATTACTCAAGTCGACTTTACACATTATTGGCTATGATGCTTCTCTTGGGAATGTTTCCTTCTCCAAAGGGCCAAATCAGAACTGCCATCCTGAGAATGATGCCCAATTCAAAAACCACAACATGGAAATATTAGGAGAGAGAACAGCATGTGTTCCTTAAAGGACTGGGGAGAGCAAAACAACTGGACTGGCTTCCTGGGGATATATTTAAGAATTCAAATGTGAAATAACCTCAGAGGACTTGGTTATACAGCTGTGTCCATTATCAGTGGTTGTGATTTATCTGCAGACACTGCACAGTTTGGCAGGCTTCCTCTTCATTTTCAAATGACTGCATATTAGATTGGGTCTGAGTAGAAAGCTTTGTTCAAATGCGAACTTCAACTAGAGATTACCTGTGAAATATCTTTAGATCCTAATGGACACATATAAATACTAGTTTGGAAGAAACCAGTAGCTACTGCTCAGTGTAGTCAGTGTTTTAATTCACATATCTGTTCTGAATAGAACGTTCCCAAAAGCTTCTGTCTAAATTTAAATGGACTGTTTATAGTAACCACCCAGTAATACAACACACTGAAGCAAAATGTGCTGAGCATGTGAAACAAGCAGGGTTATTAAGCCATAAATAAATCATTGGTTCAAATCAACTTGCAGTAACTATAGTGCCCATTTAATGTAAATGTGCTGTGTAATTCAAAGTGTTTCAGAATTAATAATAATAATTAAATTCTTCATCACCAGGAGGCAATGTTTCTTTTCTCTTGCAGCCAAGGGAACCTTAGCAATGCAGGATTTCTACTTGTCTAGATGCAACCCTCTAATTTCTCCATAGCAGTCATATTGGAAATGTGAAGTTGTGCATAATTTTCCCCTCTGCTTGAATGGGAAAGTTAAAGAAAGATTACAAGTTGGGCTCCATTATTTTTAGGAAGGGAATTCTTTCACTCTTAATTTCTGCTATATAAGGAATTACCATGTCCAGATTTGGGTCTTGGAATTGGAATTGTTTGGAATTGGAACAAAAAGCCAAAACTCCCTGAAGACTGAAGAAGGTTGATTCCAGCTTCCCAAAACACTTTATTACTGCTGAAACAGGAAAGCATGTAAATGTGCATATAAGGTAAAACTGAATATCTGCATACAGGTAAGTTGAGATGAAGTAAGCAGAACATTTACCTATCAAGCTAATTCATTTAGTCATTTGCTGCTGAAAACTGTCCAAATATCAAAACTTTTCCAATGAAGGTTTTGGGTTTTTGGTGCTGCAATATTTTCTTTACTTGCTAGAGGACAATGGCTTTGAAAACACGTGTTCCTAACTGCCCCACACAGTCGGAGGAGGACCTGGGCATCTGAGTGTTCATCTCCCTGTTCTGCCTATGGGCTCACAGCTTCTTCAACCCCGTGCCTTGGGGATGCAAAGCTCACCCATGGGAGGAGCATCCAGCTGGGATTTAGCAGGAAACACAGAGGTGATCTTCTTTGTCTTATGTCTTGTACAGCAAATCATTCTATAAACTGTGGAGGTTTTGCTTTAGACAAGAAGTACATCACGTCTGGGTAACCAGGTTGTCTTCAAGTGTGTGTGGCTTCATCCACCAGTTATTTGTGCTGTTTTTCACTCTTGGGAGCCTAGTGCTTGGTGCAGCTCTCACCCAGACAGCATGGTTATGGCTTTCTCAGAGATCACTGAGCTAATGTAGGCTTAAAGGATGCAGGATTATCCTGGAGGAGACTTGTAGAGATCCGTCAGCTTTGCAAGCATGTATTTGCTGTGAACACATATGAAGTATTCCCTGGCCACCATTCAACCGTGGGCTCCTAAAGCATCAGTTTGTGCCAGGCACAGCATCTTTCCTCCCTGCCTCGCTTCAGCCACTGCTTTCTGGCATATTTTCTGCTCCAGTTAAATAACTTGTGAAGTGAAATCTTTGTGCATCAACTGTCCTGGGAGATTCTTCTTACAGATTCACTGCAGTAGTGTTTGAAAATGAACTCTCCCATTAGAAAAGCTGCTATGTTTTATTAGTGCTATACAGGACTCTGTGTGTCAGGGAGGAGTGCTCCCTTAAGGCACATTATCTCCCTGTTGCCCAATGCATGTTTTCCTGAACCGTTCTGGGAGGCAGGTCCTTCTGGCAGTGGGGCAGGAAACCATACGAATCTCAGGTCTGCTTTTAAAGTGGCTGTTCTCATGTTGAATGTGTGCATCACCCCTTGGTCTGCATGAGGTATGAGGGAGCATTATCTCAACAGACACGTCTGGTGTAATTCAGTGTGGTAAATAGTGATCTTATTTACCTGACTTTATGAACACTTCTTGCTTCCAGTGGCACTCAAAAGTCCAAGCCATTATTTATATAGAGAGCTGAAAACACAGGGTGCTGAACCAAAAGAAAACCAGTCAAAATGTAAGCTTTTTACAGCTTGTTCAAGACACTATGTATTGCAACCCTTTGCTTTAGTGCTCTGTGTCATTCCTGGGGAAGTCTGTTATTTCTTTTATTGCAAATAACTATTTGAATTCATCCATTGTAGATGTATATAAGTATGTTCCAAATCAGGAGGGAGAATTTAAAGTTACTTTAGGAGTAAGTACTTTTCTACAGGTCATGCTTTGGGATGAGATGAGGCAGAGTTTGGAGAATAGAAAAGCACTAGAAATAGCTTAGTATGCTACCTAGAACCCCCTGTTAAATACATCCTTCAAAACCATTTTGAAAGCGATGTCCTAACAGCATTTAGAGCTCTCATGCTTGCTTTTAGTACCCCAGGATGAGCCCTATTGGGAATGTCACAAGTAGGGGAAAAAAAGGTGAAAGAGGATTTACCCTTGAGACTTGTCAGTTCTGAGAAGGGAAGTACCAAGCGGGTGGATTTGCCTACAGCAATATCAGGTTTGTCACCACACTTGCTGAAACAACAGAAGAAAGCAGTGAGAGAGTGGGATAGAAATGAGAGGAGAGATAAGGATATGAAGGTTTCCCTGGGCTGTGGGTTGTAGATTTATGGGTCCATAATAGGACTCATGTTTGCAAATGTTTTTCTGCTTTTCCTAGTGAGAAGCAATCATTGAGTTCTGTTCTCTTTAAGGGAAGGATCATTTACCCTCTCAGCATGGATGCTATCTCCAAGTTTCCACATTCTTTCAGTACCTCAACAATTCCTTGTGAAGATAAAGTGTTTGTTGGATGTTTTTTCCGGATGTGGTTGTGTGGTGTCCTCTATTAAGGCATCTGTGACTGTGTATCTCTGGGAAATGAGTGTAAGTAAGTAATCATTCACATGGTACAGTGTGCCAGCATTGAAATCTATATAGTTCTCTAAAAGAGAATACCCCATTAGCTACAGAGTTGAAGAATTTTGTGGCTTCTAACCTGGACCTTAATGTCTAGTTTTGTCTTGGCTGTCGTGTGGGTAATTCACATTATGTTATTCAAGTTGCCAGAAGAATCTCCAGTGTATTGGTAAATTCTGGATTCCATTTTGCCCTGTGGAAAGAGTTTCTGCATAGTTAATCATAATGATCGTAATGTTGGGTTTTTTGAGCTTTTGAATTATGTCCTCTCAGTGTGTGACTGTTGCAGCAGCTGCAAATACTCATGTGCACACAAGACCATACCTGTGGAAAGAAATGCGTAAATGATGAGGAGATCACCCTTAAGTAAAGCTTTTCTTCCCTGGATTTTGAATAGCATCAGCAGAACTGTTACATTCCAACATGCTTTTGCATAATGCAGAGAAGAATCAGCTTTGCCTTCCTTTACAACAAAACCCTGTGCACGGATACTAATCCCATTAAATCCCAACATCATCTTTTGAAGCCATTTGCTTATTGCAAGAGAATGTCTAATTGAGGGAGGATAAATACATAGAGAAGAACAAGCTTGAAGCTAATGGGTGTGTGATACGGACACATCACCCACGAACATGCTGTAGGATGCACTATGGTGACATAAGGCAGAAACCATCTTCCTCATCATGTGTCCAAAGGCTCTCAGCCTGACGCTTGAAAGAAATGGCAAGCTTGGGTTTGTTTCCAGAGGGCTTGTTCCATGCGGTCTCTGACATGTTACCCTGGTTCAGGGCCACATGTTTTGAACTCTAAATATTGTGTTCTAAACTCCAGCTTTGTCTATGGGGAAGTGAAGGAGTTTATGCTACTTCTCCTTGCAGAGATTACAGTGATTCGGTGAGAACTGACTTTGGCTTCCCATGACATGACAAACTGAGGGGGAAAAAGCCATTATGAAAGCTGGCTTAAATGGCTAATGTGAAATGTAGATGTGTCATTTCGCCTTGCCCCAGTATCCACAAAGGCAGGGCTGAGCCTTCTGCTGCTGCCATGGGTCTTACCTTTTCCTTTGAAAATGTCAGAAGTGGAAAGCAAGTTGCCCTTTTGGGTACCTAGAGGGAGTGTGCAGTGCCTCATCCCTGTGGCTTCCCCCGTGTTCCCCTTGGTCTTTGTTCCCTTCCTCACCATCTCCTTGTTTTTCTATTCCTTCAGCCCAACATTATATGCAGACAACAGAGCAGTGGGAGGTGGTGTTGTTTTCCTTCTTCCATCTCTGCACTCTAGAGCTATCCCAGTAGGGTGGGAGCACCATACTCCTGCTGTCATACTCATCACGGCATGAACTTGAGGGTGGCTTCTGAATTTAAAATGAACTAGCAGCAGTTCTAAGCATCATCCTGAATGTCCTACTCTTGCTCCCGTGTTTTCTCTATTTGTTAAATTCAGCCTCATGTTAGACAGGGTATTGTCTTGCTGGCTTTGCAGCAGGAAGGCAATGCAGTAGGAAAGGACACTCTACTAATCAGTTTCCTCTGCTTTCCTCTGTGATGGAAGTCTTTGCAGTCACATCTGTGAGTACTGCGAGAGAGTAGGAAATCCACCCAGTTGTGTTGCTGTAGGTGCTTAGTTCATCCTAGCAGTAGTGTTTGTCTCCGTCTTTTTCTCACGTAAAACCCTTATGTCATCTTCTTGTTATTCTTGAATGTGTTTCCTCCTGCCCTACTTTGTGTCCCAAGAATAAAAGTTAATAATTGACATTAAGGGTTTTACAGATAACTGTTTATTACTTCCTGCAGGAAGAGCCTGAGAAGGATGGTCATGTGTTACAGTAGAAATCCTCGCTGGTGAAAAGTGAAGTCATTCATTTCCTAAGTTAGTTTTGCAAAACCTGATTCTTTTGTGTGATATGAAAGAATAAAATAGTGGGTTTGACATCTTCAGTAAGGAAGATTTCCATTTAACATTGTCTTGGAAACAGAAACACTTCAGTTTATCAAGTATAAAAGAGCTTGATATCTCAGTGAAATATTGTGCTCCTGTTTTCTTCACTCATAAGTTCCTCCTTGGTTGATGCACTGGAAGTTACTTTTTCTGAACTGCTGAAGAGCAAAGCCAAATGCTCTTGTTCCAAACATAAAGTTGTTTGTACAACCTGTTGCTGTTCCTGGACCTGTTATGTACAACAACACAAAGTTTGTTGTACAACCTGTGTACTGGAGTGTGCTAAACAATCAGAAACCATGTGAGAAAAGAGTGGTTCAGCTCGTTGCCAACCCTCCCATTTTCAGGTTCTTTTAAATGACAAAGTTTCTCTAGTTTCTTGGGTGGAATAACACAGATCCAGATCCAACAAGCAGTCTGCCTTCAGTGCACTGATAAATTGTTCTTCATTTTCTGGAATAGCTTAATTTCATTTAGGTAAGGCAAGGCAAAAGGAACAGGGTTTTTGGGACATTGCCAAGTAAGAAGATTAAGTCAGCATCAAATCCATTAGTGAATTGATTTATCTACTTTGGCCAACACCATTTCAGCCTCTTTGTCTTACGTTTTTTCTCTCTTGGGTGGTAATTTAAGTAATTCACAATCTTGCATTACATAGTGGTTGCTCTGCTTAAAACTAAGTTTACTGCTCTCTGAATGCTTTTTAAGCAGGTCTAATTCAGTTTTATCTTTTTCATGGCAACTTTTTCTTCTTCTGTCAATGTACCAGTTCTTTGAAAACTCATGTGACGTTGTTTCTGGGAATATGCAATCCTAATGGTTGTAAGCTACTGCAGAACACACCTGCAATGAAGTTGCCCCTTAACTGCACAAGTATATGTGTCCTTTATTATTCAGTATCAGCTATGACCTTTCTTCCAGAAGCCCTGTTCCTAGTCTTCGTAGTTGGCCTTCCTGTAGTTGTCTCACCAGTCTTTGTTTCTCCTCATTTTACTTTCCTACTGAGTAGAGGATTGGAGTCTTGTGAGCAGCGGTTATGGTGTCGGTTGAAGTCAGCCTCTGATGGACACCTTTTCTGCCTTTGGCACATTTATAATATGTCTGTCTTTTGTGGATTCTTTGCTAATTTCCTAGTTGTGGATTTTGCAAGTTCTATCAAGAAACATGTATGACATGAGCAACAACTTCTCAATGGTACTGTGATGTTACGTCTGATTTTCTTGGTCTTTAGTGTCATTCATACAGAAGCATTAAATGCTGAGCATCAAAATGAGCTGCTGCTGTGTCATGGGAGTATGAACTAGTCTGAACTAGACTGAAACTCACCCTGGTCTGTTATTTTGTAACAGCTGAATTACCTGGTTTCATGAAAAACTGGAGGACACCCTATATGTTTTCTAATGAGTGCGATCACTCACAATGCCCTGCTCTGCTGGGGACCAGTTTCCATTGTGTAGAAACTCATTTATTTATTTATTTTAATAAATCATCCAATTTCCTATAAAATGTGTAAAAAGTTGGCCTTCAGGAACAAGGATGCTTTTTAGTCCTGAGTGTTTCTTGATAGCTGTTGTGGTACCTCTACAAAATCAGCTTCAGGTGTGACTCGTGTAAGCCTTGTGCTCTCCTGTTCCCTCCTGGCAATCCCAGCAGCCTTCCTGGGTGAAACCATTGCCTGTTGGTATAGAGAATTTGGGAGTGCTGATGCTTTGGGACAGGTATGGCCTTGACCTATCTGGGAAGAAGGAAATGCATGGTCTGGCCCAGGATGGCATTGGTATTGTTGCTACAGAGCCATCAGCACCCTCTGTGTTGAATGCTTGCGTGTTTTTAAGGAATATTGTAACATCAAGTGAATAATGGTAAAATTCAGTCTGGTAAAATGTATTACTTCAATATTGGAGGGTTCCAGCTGATACCAGATTAACATATTCATAGGATTTTAGGAACTGCTTGAGTATTAACAGTTACCTTTTAATCTGAAATCTTTGCAAGGATCTCGTGTCACTTCTGTGCTAATGACTCAGCCTGTCTTTATAAGAGGTTGAATTTCTTTACATAGTGTTTTGAGACTAAATAGGAAAGAGGGAAAACAACCCTTAATTTTAACAAGTTCCCATTTGCTTTAACAGCTGCTGTGATTTCTGTCTTGTCTTTTCTGCTGCATTTGCCACTTTGGCAGTATGTTCTTGGCTGTCAGAGTCTTCCAGAGTTCTAATGAAGTGCAATACTTTTTTCTTTCCCCCACAGCTGTTATTTGTCATTTGATATAAATCTTCCTTATTAGACTTTTGTTCCTGAATACATGATAAAAGGACAGTTAGTATCAGAAGGCAGTGCTGGCATAAGAGTTTCTGCTTTGGTGATAACTTCTGTTTGCTTTTAAGATATCTGAAACTCCGAGAATTGGAAGTTGTTCTGCACTGGTATCAAAACACAGCCACCCCTTAATAAAGGTCCAGAAGAAGACACAATTAAAATGTTTCTCACAGATCCAAAGGAAAAACAGCTATCATGTAACTGTGGTGATACACCAATGAGATGGCTAATGGAGCTTGCAGTTGTGATGCCAAAGTGATGCCTAAATGGCTGGTCATGGAAAGGCACAGGAGGCTGAGAGTTTGTTTTGCTGGTTGCCTCCTGCTCTGTCTTGGTGTTGCTCCTGTGTGCACGCAGGGCTAGTGCAACACTGAGCACCCACATAGGCAATGATGCCAGTAAACCATGTAATGGTTGGTAGCCCAGAGCATGCTGCTGTTCTCTGTTCATGAGTGTGCTGAGATCTCAAAGGATTTTTGCCAGGAAAAGGTTAAATTGTTCTGGAGTTTTATCCTTTTGTCTAGGGCCTTCCTGGCATCCTTAAATTGGATATTTCCATGTTCTCTAATCTTGCATCCTAAGGGTGCTGTGGGCTGGCAATACCTCCTGTCCTCTTCATTACCCTCTGCATCACTTTATGCAGAACAGTCAACATTTGAGACCAGCTGGCAGCCCAACTGCATTGTCTGTTTAACTGCAGGAAACCATCCTTTATCCCCTTCTGAATCCTGATGGAGTAATGATGACAGATAATTGATTGAATGCATTTTCCTTCCTTTTGTTTGTTCCTCTCTTTGAACAGACTCCCCAGATATGCAAATAAAATCCTTAATTAAAATTTATGGATTAATGAATAGAACAAAGATCTTTTTCTTTTCCTGTTGCCACAACATCACAGAGAGTTTCTCTGCTTTTCACTTGTGCTCCCCTGTCAAACATATTCAGCTGTCAAGACAGGTAAGTACATGCTGGGCTAGATGCATCAGTGCTTTTTAGAATGCTGGAAAGAAACAGCAGTTTAATAGTCTGGGATTTCTCATGTGCTGTTTTGTTGCTTGCATGGAGCAGTGTCTTAGGTCATAGTACCCTATAGAAGGATGGTCCTTCATGCTCTTTGATGGGGTAAACACTATCTTTGCTGGAGTGTTCCTTCAGAGTTTGTGATGTAAGAAATGCTTACATCCCCCAACACCATACTACTGTTACCTGTTAAGAGTACAGCAGTTTATGATCAATATGATTGGTATCTTTGTATTATGGTTTGGAATTGCTTTTGATAACCTGCCACTCAGTTTGCAGAACTGAGCATGCACTTCATGTCTGCAGACTGGAAGTTGGTGCAGTACAAGCAAAAGCACAGCAAATGGCAGGTAAAAACAAACAAGAAAAGGAGGCTATCAAAGCTAATAAAGCCTCTTGTTGCATGCTGAATAAAGCTTTTATGGCTTTATCTTTTTGCTCGGGGCAACCAGTACATTTTGTTTCTGTTCTGCAGTGAGCACAAGCTTTGGAAGGTTAAACAGAGTATTGGGTTATGGTAAGTGGTCATCAGAGGCTTGCTTTACAGTCATGGCCTGTTAAATTGTTTACTGAACCTTATTTTGTATCTCTGTGGTTGATGTGAGTCTTAATTCCTGTTTATCTCACTTTAAACATGAGTCTGTTGAGTTTTCCATAAAACTTGAAAGGACTGACATAAAGTTTAAGGTGCTTTTTGTTACAAGCCACAAATAGTAAAGTGTCACCACAAAAACACCAGTCATTATATCATTGTGTTTTATCAACACAGGGTTTTGTACCTGCTGTTCTACAACTGTCAGTTATTCTGGCTGCATCCAAACAGATGCCAGGATCTGCTCTCTTCTGGGAAGAGGCTGGGACAGTAGTGGTCTGGTCATGCAGTGAGCCCTCATGGCATTCATGCCCATCATGCTTATGGGCCTGCTGACCTTCATGCTGTTGTATGTGATATGTTTGCCTCAAAATGCTGTGTTGGGCACTGGCTATTTGGGAGCAACTCGGACAGCTGCAAAGTGACTGGCAGGAAAGGGCAATCTGGACAGTGAAGTGCTCCTTCCTCCTCAAACTGAGCAGAAGTTGATCTGCAAACCTGCCTTTTTGCTTTGGTGCATCTCCTGTAGCTCAGAACGTTTCAATTTCAGCACTGGGTTTGCAGGTAAGTGTTAACTTCAGGCTGCATTAAGCATCTGTATCTTGTTAACCTGAAGCAAAGAGTTCTGTACTATTTCAGCAGGGATTGTGAGCATAAGAGAGCTTTATATGGACAGCAGAACAAGAGGTTTGGGTGCTTGCTTTGACATTCTGAGATGTAGAAAAATAGCCGATTTTCAGAACATTTTTTACATATCCCCATTGCCATTTAACCCTGTTTCTAGGTTCGGGATGGCTAAAGCACAGCCCATGTGTACCCAAAGACAGCCCACAGCCGTCCCTGTGTGAATAGCAGGGAGAGACCTGATCTCTTCAACTGCAGCTTGCGCAACAAGGGATATCCAAAGCCTCTTGAGGCAGCAGGGCCAGTGACCCTTGTGTTTGTGCAGTGATGCCCAGTTAATCTCTGTAGGAGAATGATGTCCTTTTGTATGAAAGGCAGGTGCTGTTCAGGCAGCTGTTGAAGACCTTTGTGTATGTGGTTTATCAGTGTTCAGAACTCATTGTGGTATTCCCACAATTTCTAGCACCAGGAGGTGACAGTAAATCCTCAGGTAAACTGTGATGTTGGATAATCCAGGTGAAATGAGAATGAGAAGCAGGGCCAGGGAACTGCTGGAACATAGGAGAAGGCTGTTGAAGTGAGGCGAAACAGGATTATTGGAGTTTGGGAGAGAGCTTAAAGACACAAGCGTTAGGGCAGGAGGTATTCTGGGATAAATTCCATTTTGTATTGCTTGCTCCTACATGCTTAGAACCTGCTCTGCTCATGGCCTTTGGGCTATTCCATGTTCTGATTTGTTTTCCCAGACAATCTGTGGCTTACACTATGATTCGGAGCAAACTCCAGGCACAAACTTGGAACAAAGGTTTCAAGCTGACAAGCAGGTATTCTTTATTGCAGTGCCAGGAGACATGGGGGATAGCTTCTCCTAACGCAGTCTCTCTATTGCTACCCAAGCCATCCTCATATAGTCCCTGGGCATACATACATATTCATTTGTTTCTGTGGAATAGTACTGAGTGAACCTTTCTGATCTTATTTTCAGGTGTTCATTACCCTGCCAGGGAGATAGTTCTTCTAGTTGGTAGGACAGCCAAAACTGCAAGGTGAAATCACAGAGCAGGGGATGGCACATTTGCTCTTCATGGAGAAATGGAGATTATTCTTGTCTTGATAAACTCCTGTTATTTCTTTTCCTGCTGGAGCAACATGCAATGAAGTGGTAGCAAAACAATATGCACAATACTGCGCTCTTTGATTAAATCCAGATTACTAAACCTATCCTAGAAATATTGCTTTCAGAGATTCCCCCCCCTCCAATATTTCTACTTCAACTGTTCAAGTTAGTGAATAAGGACTGACAGAGACTGCTCATTGCTCCCAGCAGCTGGCAGTGATGTGAGGCTGATAATTTTCCCTATGATTTTGCTGAACTTTGGATTAAATCCACTGGTGTGCTGTCTTAAGTAGGGAATATCCAGCTCTGTTCTGCTTTGCCTGAGTCAGGCCTGGGTGTTGAGTGTGACTGTCTTTAATCCCCAGCAAATGCAGAGGCTTGCTCTCCAATCTCCTGTGTATGTGAATGTGTATCTGAATGGGAGAGGTCCAGTGGAAAGGGAGAGTTGTGGCTCCATCAGTGGAGTCTGTCTCCAGCATCCTCTGGAAGTCTCCTACATTGGGTTGCTGATCCATCTGTCTCTGTTTTGCTGTCTTGAAAACTGCTTTGGAAAACCTTTTCAAAAGGAAATCCTGGTGCTGGGGGCACATTTTGTGTGTATTCTTCATCAAATGAATAAAAGATGTGCTGCACAAGAGTATTCCTTCTCTAGGGTGCACTGAGCCTGACCAGAGGTGGTTCTGTCCTTGGGAGTGGGCATAAATAGAGGTGATTATATGGGCACCAGGTTCAGTGACTGCAATTTAAACAGCTCTGAGATATTAGATCAGCAGCACTGAGGCACAGCAGCCACAGAAGTTGTGTGCTGCAGTAAACCTGTGTGTGTGAAAACCCCCTCTAAAAAGATGTCAACACTTTGCATCACATCTGCTAATACTTGTCTTTAAAGGATGCTTGTGTCAGCTGCCTCAGCTTCGCACTGCTGTGGGCTATTCTCAGGTCTGGACTGTGTTCCAGTCAGTGTGAAGTGGACTCTGCTGCCTGATATGAATGGTTGACTTGTCCTGATAGTTTCTGTTGGCAGTAAACAACCGTGATGGCAATGCGGCTGTTGTTTCTGCCAGCCCTTGGGTGTACTTTCCAGATACTGAAGCCAGTGACCCAGCTGAACTGAGGTCTCAGGGAATCCTTTCATGGGAACTACAGGAAAAGTATATTTTTAGTGGTTTTTTATATAATCTTGTAGACATCAGGATATGAGGGTTTGATGAGAAGGCTCAGGTGTGATCAGTCACCTGGGATGTTGCATTGTAACACCTAGGGGCATAGATATTAACACCTTAAATGTGTTAAACATGGCCTTTCCTGATACTCCAGTGATATTTACTTTCCTGCCACTGTAGATATACCTGAAGGTAGTAGAGTTATTAAAAACAGCCACTTTTTCTAGTGTACTAGACCAGACTCTGTAGACTCTGACTGCAACGTTGAGCTCCTCCTGAAATGACAATTTTTCTGGTCATCAAAAAGCTGAACATTGACAGATATTCTTCCAACATTATAGCTGACCCTATAGTTACACCAAAAAGCATCAAGGTCCCTTTCTTAATTCCCTCCCCTACTCTGACTGGCAAACTGGACAGAAAGGCTTTTTGCCTACCTAAAAATACACCACACTCAAATTGAGCAGTAGCATGCTGGCTGATAACAAGAAGAGAAAATCATTGTTTCCTACACAGCCTAGGGGAACACAGGACCCTGACCCACAGCTATAGCTGAATTAAAGGTAACACTTCAAGTTTAGTATTTTCCTGAGAAGGAATATGCAGGTTAATCATGCATAGCTACTCACCATTGCTGTCACTAGTAGAACTCTTATTTTCTAGGCTTTCAAATTCCAAACAGATGGTAAACTGAAGCCCATGAGAAGAACTCAGCCTCAAGAGGAGTTCTTTAGTGGCAATTTGTCTACCTAAACCTATGCTAACCTGTCCTGGGTTCAGCAGTAGCAGTCATTTTTCTCCTTCTTGGTAGCTGGTGCAGTGCTGTCTCTTGACTTTCGGGCTGAGAACGGTTGCTGATAGCAGTGATGTTTTGAGTTACTGCTCAAATGTTTGGTTTGTCCAAGGCCTTTTCTGAGCTCATGCTCTGCCAGGGAGGAGGAGAGGCCGGGAGGAAGGAGAGACAGGACACCTGACCCAGGCTAGCCAAAGAGGTATTCCATACCATAGCACGTCATAGCCAGGATGTAACTGGGAGAGAGTGGGAAGGGCTGGAGCTCTGGGGGGATGGAGGAGGTATCAGTTGGTGCTCGGTCAGGCAGGGTGGGGTGAGTTATGGGTCGGTGGCTGGTGAGGTGTTGTATTCTCTTCGCTTGTTATTGGCTTTATGTAGTAGTAGTAGCAGTAGTGATTTGTGTTATGCCTTAGCTATTAAACTGTGCTTATCTCAACCCATGAGGGCTACATTCTTTGGATTCTCCTTCCTAACTCTCTGGGAGTTGGGGGAGCAAGGGGGGGGAGTGAGTGAACGAGCTGTGTGTGGACTTGGTTTAAACCACGACATAACCTCTCACTGTCTCTTCTTTTTTTGTAGGCAACATCTTTGTTGTCAGTTTGTCAGTTGCAGACCTTGTAGTTGCAGTTTATCCATACCCTCTGATCCTGAGTGCCATTTTCCACAATGGATGGACCATGGGAAATGTCCACTGCCAGATAAGCGGGTTCCTGATGGGCTTAAGTGTCATTGGGTCCATTTTCAACATCACAGCGATCGCCATCAACCGCTACTGCTACATCTGTCACAGCCTTCGGTATGATAAGCTCTTCAACCTGAAGAACACCTTCTGCTATCTCTGCTTGACCTGGATACTCACAGTGGTGGCAATTGTGCCAAACTTCTTTGTTGGCTCTTTGCAGTATGACCCCCGGATTTACTCCTGCACCTTTGCACAGACAGTGAGTACATCCTACACCATCGCAGTGGTGGTGGTTCACTTCATCATCCCACTGTCCATCGTGACATTTTGCTACTTGCGGATCTGGATCTTGGTGATTCAAGTCAAACACCGGGTGAGACAAGATTGCAAACAGAAGCTCAGAGCAGCTGACATCCGGAACTTCTTGACTATGTTTGTAGTTTTTGTCCTCTTTGCTGTGTGCTGGGGACCATTAAATTTTATTGGCCTTGCTGTTTCAATTAATCCTTCACATGTGCAGCCACAGATTCCAGAATGGCTTTTTGTCCTGAGCTATTTTATGGCCTATTTTAACAGCTGCCTTAATGCTGTGATCTATGGGCTTCTTAACCAGCATTTCCGGAGGGAATACAAGAGGATACTGCTGACACTCTGGACTCCCAGGTTTCTATTCATTGATGTGTCCAAGGGTGCGACAGAAAGGATGAAAAGCAAGCCATCTCCAGCTGTAACAAACAACAACCAAGCTGAAATGCATTTATGAGTCAGAACAGTACTATTTATTCTGGATTACAGTTGTATATATAATATAGAAGAGCCTTTCTATGTGTGCATTTCACAGCTGGTGTTGCTGGGCCCCTCATGCAAGGAAGGAGTCTGCTTCTCATAAGAGGAAGGGGTCTGCTACCTTTCATGTTTAGCTTATTGCTGCGACATCAAGACTTTGAATAGTTTTCAGAATGGAAATGACTGATCTTTATTTATTTTTTCATATACCATCTTTCACCATGTGCCTATTTAATAGGTTTGGTTGCTTTTGCCACAAGCATTCAGTATGCATGGAGAAATGCAGTTATGCTTGAAATACAGTCTTCAAGAGCTGCCATACATGTGGGCATGTGAACGTCCAGTGTGTGTGCATTAGTTTTCCTTTTTCTTTTCTTATAAGGTTTAGAAGCTAGCCTGCACCAGATGTGAGGCAGGCAAAAGCCAGACCTAGTGAATGTCTGATGCACTCATTTTAATTGCATATCTACAGGTATTAAGTACCCTTGCACTCTCCTTCTCAGGCCATGAGTAAGAGTATAATATATGACATAATCTAATTGCAGGAAGATAGTTGGAGCCTGATTCTAATTTAGGCAGTATCCTGTCATGGCCAGCATTCATTTCAAATGTATTTCAGAAGCCCCTGCTACATGAACATCATACAAAAGATGAGCATAACATCTGTTTAAATGAGGATGACGGCATTTAAGTTCCAGTAACATTTACCCTTGCAAACAAAGGGAAAAAGGGAAGGAATAGTTTCTTCCAAACATCTCTCTTTTTCCTAACCACAGAACATGAATTTGACAGGGGGAGAAAAGCAGTGGAGGATTCTTTTCCATTTTATTCATGTACAAAGCTGTAATTCAAGGGGCTGGGAGAGGAAAGCTACTTACGCATATTCATGCATCAGTTCTCAGTTAAAGCCTGAACTCTGTTATCTATGTCCTAGGAAACAATGTCCTGAAGTGCTGGGAAGGCCAGTATCATGTTAGAAACAAGCACACAGGCAAAGATAAGGCTGTTTCTTTAACAGAGTATGTGTGTTGGGTGATGGCAGCTATCTGTAAATATGACTACATCTTTTAGCTTCAATGTGATTTCATCTCTTTATGGTTTAAAACACGTGGATCCTGCTATGAAACAGTCCCATAAAATCAACAGGTCAAGCTTCTCCATTGCAACTGTACCTTAAGCTAGAAAGGCTTGATGCTGGGGTAGAGAGGCACAGCAGGAGCTGTGTAATGGAGAGTAGCAGGTCTGAGCCCTGTGGATTGAATAAGAGCAGCAGTCAGCCCTCCCCCAGATCAAAGAGTGCCATCGTTTTGATTATGGTCAAAGCAATACCAGGACTAGTTCCCAGAGCTGAATGCCGAAACCCTGAGAACCAGGATTTGCACTAGCATGTAGGTGCCTAGAAGTGGAGGTAGATAGGGTTTGCAAAACTCTGAGCAGGCTAAGTGCCTAACCCTTAGTGAGTTATCACCATTTGTGCATTGCTTGCTAAGAGCAACTTGTTGCTAAATGTCCCTTGTGTTGACCTTCTGGGGGAAGAGGAGTTGAGCAGAATTAAGCCCCTTTATGAAGTGGGGCCAAGAAACATTGCATGGTGCATTGCTTCAGTGAGGACCGCAGTTTGCGTGCTGCTGTGTGCATTGCAAAGTGGGGTTCTGCATTCATAGGTCACCCTGGCACTTTGTGAGGTTTCAAACTTGAACATCTCAGCCACTTCAGATGATTATTGTTTTAAAATGCACTGCAGCCAACCTCCCATAATAGGAATCAAACTGAGTTCTGTTTTGGCTTCTTAATCTGCCTGAGCATGGCCAAATAAAGGTATCTTCGCCTTCAGAAGTAATGTGGTCTGTTTGCCTTCCAGCAAAACCAGTCTGGATGAATTCACACCATTCCATGCAAGCAAAATCATTTTGAGTCAAACTTGGATAAGAAAAGCACTGAGGAATCCATAACTGCAGGGACTGTTTGTCCCATCACACCAAGGAGATGTCCTGTGTTCTGTGACTAGTCTTCAGTCCTTTGCAATTAGTTACAAGTGTTAGAATCCCATTAAAAAATAACTTCAAGCATCTAGTGCCAAGGCAAATAGACTTCTTTAAGGCAATTATGAAGACTCTTTCACAGGTTTGCCAGCTATGTCAAATACTGAAAAACTGGCATTTCTCCTTATTAATCATTGCCTTTTTAACTGAATGTTCAGTGAATGCATTGTGGTTTGGTTTGATTTTGGTTTGTTCTCTCTTTAAGCTTGTATTTGCACTATTTCTCCTTCAGGCTCCAAAGTAACAGCCAGTGAGCATTTGAACCAAACAATGTAAGCCAAAGAGGTCCTGAACAGGCAAGCTGCTCTGCTAAGCACCTGATAGGGAGGGGAGCAGCTGGAGCACAATAGGGCATCTCCCCAGGCCTCTGAGAGTCATTACTGAACTAAACTATGCAAAATGATAGCTTGTCCTCTGCTGTAGGGTCCAAGCCCAACTCTTGCCCTGGTCTTTGTGGGGATGGGACCTGAGCCACACCATACATAGGCAGAGCCTGCTGCCACCTCGCAGGGTGGGGATGGGTCCACGATGTCCATCTAACAGCACAGAGAACTTGGGCTAGCACAACCTGTTCAGATGTGCTTTGGGTGTCCCAGTGTAAGCGAGTGCTGTCCAAGAGTGAGCCCAGAGGATGACTGATTCACCCACAGTTGGAATCCTGAGCTCAGTCCTGCTTGAGCTGAGGTCTGCGATACAAAGCATGGAAAGCAGGGAGCATGGCTTCAGACAGAAAACACTGTGCCATTTGCTAGCACTTTGATACAGAGACAGTGGATAGGATAGGTTTTTATACTGATTTATAACTACCCAAGCAGCTCTTTATGTTAAAAATGATTAACAGGGTACAGTTTATTTTGTTTACAGAGAAAGGGAAGTGTGTCTTAAACTGGGAATCCTAAGATGTGTCAGAGTTTCCCTATGGGAATCTAGCTTTAATCCAAATTTGGCCTTTAAGGATATTCCACAGGTTAAATCATGATCTGCCAATCCCACCTGTTGCATACCTTGCCTTAAGTCTCAGGAATAACACTGAGATCTCCCATAAACTAGCTTTAAATCACGTGCTCTGGATATGACCTGGTGGTGTTGAATACCTGTTGTAGCGCCAAGGTCTAAACTGGTCCTAGTGGGCATAAACTTATGGAGAGGCAGGAATGCTCTGCACGAAGAGGAATCTCTTACTACAAAGAACTATTTTTTTGACGTTGCTAATGAATGTTATTTATGCTGTTTAAGAAGAATGTAACTGTTATATTTATATATAAATATATATCGCAAATGCTGTTTCCACTTTATCATTTGAGTAAGAATCCTTTCCTATTGCTACCTTTGTTCCTAGATTTATCCCTTTCCCTGTTAAAACTGTCATAAATCTGCCACTGGAACACTATTATCTTCCTCCACTTGCAGTTATTGTTTTAATAAATACTTGGAACAACAGCTTTAGTGCCGATTTTGCTGTGCTTGTGCAGTCCTTCAGACAACAGATCCTGCCCATAGGTTGCAGTAATTATATCTCCATGCTGTCTTGACTGGATCTGGTTTTTTGGGAGCCTTCCTGCTGCTTCTGAAGTGGGGAGGGTGATCCATGTATAACTGCAACTTGAACTCTTACAGACCGAGTGCCTTGTTCCTGTTTCCTGACTTTATCACTGGACTTTATCTGCTGCTTCCCCTGCAATGCTCAGTGATGTGACATGCGAAAGAAACCGGTTTATGATAGTTGCAGATGCCAAAGCACCTGAATGGAGCTGCTGGAAAACTGTTGCATGGACTCACGCCTGCTGTTTCCAAGATGTGGAACTGTATGAATTGAAATGTCAGAAGTGAGGTGGTGTTATTTACTTTCTTGCCACAAAATATAGTAGCTGGGAGATAAGATATAGCTATAAAAGATAAGAGGTGCGACAACCCAGCACCAGGATAAAATCTCACTCACGGTGACTATTTAGAAACCAATATTTATCCTAATGTATTTACTTCCAAGCTTGTAATTTATAACATCAATCCAGTCAGTAAAGAGCTGCTGCATATGTATTTAGAATTTTATTAGAAGAAAGATTACTGGCCCTAATGCAATATTTCCTACCATAAAAGCCCTAAGATAAGAGGTTCGTGCAAGAACTCTGTGATGGGATTGGTGACAAGAACCATCAAATCTGTATTGCAGAGATAGAATGTACAGTATGGGGTGCAGAGTTTCCAGAGCAAGCAAGGTGGGTCTGAACCATTGACTGAAATATGCTTCTCTGTTTTCTCCCAGGCATGGTCTCCTGATAAGGTTTTTCATTCAAATAGTAGTTTCTAAGAAGCCAGAGCAGCTTTAATGTCTTTTAGATTAGTGGGTAATGGCTGTGCAGTCACGGCTTGCTTAGATTACTATTTAAATAGACTGACCCATCAAACAGTTTCATAAATCTCTCCAGCTGAAATGCATCATTTATTTGGTATGTAGAATAACTTATGGGTAACACATTAAATAAATGGTGATGTCTTTCCTTCTACATTTGCTCCTCCTGTGAGCAAAACTGGAAGCAGGGAAATTTACCTCAACTGTAAGAAGGTTGCTTTGCTTCGAGGTGGGTTTTGATAGGTGTATAAGATAGAAGTATTGATGTGTCATCAAAATACAACCATCTCCTGGGTGAAAAGTGACAGATGTTTTTCTATGGAAGAAAACAACCATGGAAAAAAGTGAAAACCATTTGCAGGAAAGAATTGCAAATTACATTTGTGGTTGAAATAGAAGAGGAATGTTAGGAGGGATTGTCCTTACTCAAACAGGAACTTGGCCAGGATAATGAAGTTAATGAACCTATTAATACAAAAAGGTGACTCAGGGATACTTATGGTGCTGGGGCACAGAGCCAGTGGTGACAGAGCAGAGACAGAGGCAATACAGTAAGTAAAGCTAGTGAAATCTAGAGGAAAACCAGAGTATGCTTCTGAAATACCACATGCACAAATGTACTGGTAGTTAGAAGCTGAGTGAGATTGTGCTTTTGGGGTTTTTTTGTGAGTTTGTTTGGGTTTTGGTTGGTTTGTTTTGTTTTAATGAAAACCAAACATTTCCCTTCCTAACACTTCTGAAATAGAACAGAATTATATATATGTATATGTATGTATATGTATATATATGTATATATATGTGTATATATATATATGCAGATCCTATAGTCAGTCAACCTGAATGCTCTTTCCACAGGTATTTGTCCTGCCCTCACAGTAGCACCACAGCTCCTTGTGACATCAGCCTGGCATGACTGGGGACAAATCATTTCCTCCAAGCTTCTCCTGCAAGAGGAAATGGGTCACAAAAAGCATTTCAGGAGGCATGGGCATGCACAGCACCATATCACTTGTGCTAGAGGTCAGGTGCACACCATGGTTGTGCTGCTCTTCACATAGCAGGTGAGGCAGCTCCCTAGCAGCATCACCTGAGGAACCCATGCCTTGAGGAGATGGGGACTCTGCCAGTAATGCACAGCTGGAGCTTGAAACAGGTATTTTCCCTCTTTCCCCCAGCTGTGTTTGAGTTGTAAATAAAACAAACTCATTATATCTTGAAGGGCTGGACTGGTTTGGTTTGCTGGTGGCTTTGGAGGGACCCAAGCTGCAGGGGTTGCAGCCTGGGCACAGCTAGGATGTGGTTGATGGGCTGATGGGCTGATGAGCTGATGGGCTGATGAGCTGATGAGCTGCCCGTGAGCAGGGCCGTGTCACACCCAACTCCACCAGCTGAAATTGCATTGGGTAGAGGTTCTTTTGTCTTCTGGTAGAGAGCTGCTAGAGGAGGCAGAAGGTGCTGTGCTATGGCCAACTGTATCACCCCATATGCTGAGAGGTAAGATTTGCTTTCTTGGTATGATTCTCTTTTTGCTGGGAAGTCAAAACACCTTTGGTAAAGCAAATGTCTCCTCTAGAGAAACAGAGCTGCTATGTTCTGGTGGGTTATGGCTTCCCCTGCCCTGCTCATGGTCATGCAAGAATTAAATAGGGAATTTTGCACTAGCAAAACTTGTCTCTGTTGCTGCTCTGTGCTGGCAGTGCTCACTTTGCAGCCTCCAACCCATAGGTGTTTGGCTCTACAACACTGAGGACTCATCCAAGGGAGCCCTGGTCAACAGGTCCTTGTCTGCATGTAACAAAGATCAGACAGGTGAAGGAAAAAGGGCTGTGCTTTAGCCTGAAGTTTTCTGGAATAGATCTTACTTATATTGCTTTCCTCATTGTATAGAAAGAAACATATATATATACACACACAGAACCTGGGTTTTCCTAAAGGAATCAATACCAATCATAAGTTACAAAGTATTGACTATATAAAAGTCCTGATTTTTCTCCTGGGTACTTCAAAGCAGATGGAAAATGCAGCAGGTGCTGATAATGTTTTTCTGCCCTTGGGGAAACTTGTCACAGTAACCTGTTTATCTTGGTTATGTTGACATTTGACTGCCTGAATCTGCTCTGTAGCATGCAGGGTGGTTAGAGGTGAAGTCTTACAGGTTCGCTTGTACTTGAACAACTGAAAATCAATAAGCTACAAGCAACAAAGAAAGATGTCTGTTTTGTGTATGTGGAGGAAGGCTTGTGGGTTTGTTTTTGGTGAGGAAATGCAGGCAGTTGCACTTTGGATATTAGTGACTGGAGAGCGTAGAATGAGCTTTGCTTTAGCTGCCAGGTATATGCTTTTCCTTTACCTTTTCAATAGGTGACAGAAACCTGTTTATTTTTGGCATGTTCTTAGGGCCTCATAGAAAAGTGATTTGAAAGTTGGTCCTATGGATGCTGAAGGATTCCTGTTTTAAAAAGTGAGGTTTGTAGAAGATGAAAAGCAAGGCAAATCCTGAGGGTTGGTCTGCATGAGTCCAATAGGTATAAGTACTGCTCTGTGCTGCTTTGTGCCTGGCTCTGTAAGAGCTCAATAATAGGGATGCTTCTCCCCTGCTGAGCACTAGTTTTAGTGCTCCTGCCCTAAGAGGCAGCATCTTGGAAGTGTTTGTAGCTGGTTGCTTGTCTTGGAGCTTGCTCATGGGTATTGTTGATTGAGGAACTGCTGTTACATACAAGTGACCTCAGGCAGCACTGAGCTGGGATGGAGCAGCATAGTCTGGGATGGTAATTGCATAATGCCTAAATCTTCACTCTTTTGTGGTAATCAGGCTTTTGGATTAGGAATGAATTGCACCTCTCAAACTGCATCGTCATCTGGGGCTGCAGCATAGAGAACTTGCAGATTGAGAGGGACATGGGATGGCATCTTGCAGCAGTTTCTATAGCTCTTTTCAGTTCCAAAAGCTTGTCCCTTGTTTTGGTCATAACTCTGATGACTTCACTGCACAGTTGCATCCGAAATTCACCTTTTAAGTGAAATGAATCCCCACCAGCTCTCTGAATCCAGAGCTTTCAGCTGAGAGGGGTATGGCTCACTGTTTAACAGAAAGTAATACTAGCCATTAAACCTCTCAGCTGCTAATTAAATGGACTATGTTGTGTGTAAATAAATTCCTATTTTCATTTTGCAGCCAGACAGGATTTCATTAAGATACTTCAGTAGCTGTAAAGGGATAGCAGCAGATAGCATTTTGGGGTATTCTGGGCTTAGTGCTTGTGCATTATCTTGTACTGATTACTAAGTACTTTAATGATATGTCTAGTAGCATTTATTTTTGCTTTGACAGGGGCATTAGGATGATAAATAGCTCAGCAGAGTAAAATACAGCTGAGCTTAGACGTGGTGCTTGGATCTTTAAGTCCGCAATCACTGCAGTTATTAGAAGAATATGTAAAAGAGCAAGATAACTTTGTACACAACTCTATTTGTCAAACCTATTGCATATCAAATACTGATTTAAACTGCAGTTTCTTTGTACAGTCAATTCAGAAAGGCTCCTTTTTACCATAGCTTTTCTGTCTATAGCTTTTGATTAGTAGCTGGCATTGACTTTGTTTTTCTGGATGCTGCGTAGTGGTTGGAGCAGGGAACTGAGGAAAGGTGACAATTTAGGGTATCTTGCCTCTGTTCTTGCATCTTTCTCACTTGTGACCTTGAAATGAAGCATGCTGTATTTTTTACCTTTGCTACATAGGTGTAATTAATTACACTGCAAAGCACTGAGGAATTGGCCAAGCACATTTATCTAAGGGAATTGCACAATTCCTTTGTTGTATATTGGCCTGGGACAAAATCCAGGACTTGGGTGCTGAGTAACAGTTCTTACACTGTTGCTGCCTCCTGTTTAGTGGGTTTGGTTGTGGGGTTTTTGGTTGTTTGGGTTTTGTTCCTTGTTGTTTTGATTTTCTTTTGTTACTGATGTGCTTCTCTGTGTATAGGGATGGGGGAAACCCCAACACCATGTGGCAGAAAACCACTGATAACAGAAAAACATAGAGAAACAAAGCCTGCTGAGCTTTGATCTGATCTTCTAGCTCATGATTTCCCCCTGAACATGGTGTATGAAAAGCAGGAATATGTGTACTTTGCTATTGATGTTTCATGTCTAAGTTGGGTAAGGGTTTGCTTGGGAGGATAATAACCTATCAACAGCAGGTGTGGCAATAGGAAGATGTTACCTCAGCAAGACATTGATGTCAAACACTGTGCTCAGAAACATCCTCAAGTACCCCAATGAGGTTGTGATCTGCTCAGCCTTGAAAAGAGTAGGATCCTTTTGTCCATAACACAGCAAGTGTTGTGAGAGTGGTCAAAAGCAGTGGGAAAAAGACTGCTGAGTCTAAATTGAATAGTCTTAAAACTAATGACTGGAGAGAGAAATCTGAGACGCTGCATTAATATACATTAAACACAGGTATGTTGTTACAGCTAGAGGCTTTCAGTTAGAAGAAGTGTAGCAGGTTGTTGCATGAACAACTGAGTGATGCATTCAGGTAGGAAATGTGTATTTTAAGCTAGAATGAAAGCCTGTAAAAAGCGAGGCATAACTTGTGCTCTTGACAGGAATGTTTTATCACTTTAGAATAGAATCAGTTAGGTTGGGGAAAAAAGCTTAAGATAAATGAGTCCAACTGTTAACAAAGTCCACTGCTAAACCATATCCCTAAGGGCCACATCTACACAGCTTTTAAATACCTCCAGAGATGATGACTCCATCACTTCCCTGAGCAGCCTGTTCCAGTGCTTGATAACCCTTTCAGGGAAGAATATTGCTGTTATGCTGGTAAAGAATAATTAACATGATGATATTCCTTTCTGCAAAGGGAAATGCAATCACTTCTTCATTTGACTTACTTTTGATAACAATCAGATGAAATGAAGGTATTCTATTTTATGCCCTCTATTCTGTTAACAGTGGAGGCCATAATTCAAAGGGGAAGTAACACAGGCAAGGTCTGCAAAGCTGAGCAGTGATTGCTCTGAGGGCTCCCTTGTTATGGGATCTATGTCCTTGGTCAATCCAGAGCTCTGCAGTCACATATGCCAGGAGCACCATCTCCCTGGCTTGGGACTGATGGTGTGGGCTGGGGGATGACTTCTACCACAGAGTCCTTCACAGCTGTGGTTTAAGCCCAGACTCACTGGCAGAGGATGAGGCTGAAACGTCCTTGGTTGGAGTAAGCATTACTTGGTAACAACTAAACCCAGCATTATTCTCAGAACATGTCAAAACCACAGCACAACACCAGCTACTAAGTAGGAGAAAAAGAACTGTTACAGCTGAACTCAGGACCACAGTGCATAGCACTGCTTGGGAAAATCTATGGAACAGGCTTTGATAGCCTGCCAAACCCTGGTAATGGTCATGTTTATTTTTAGGTCTCTTCTTGTCAGGCAAAAATACACTTGGGAGACTATAGGAAATGACTATAGTGATAGGAAATGGGGATTCAGGAATCTGGAGGAAGACTGAAAGGTACCAGGATTACTCCTCCAGTCTTGTCTCCACTTCTTCCCACTAGCTGCATCTGGCCAGCTCCAGACTGAAGGGGTGCCTGAGCATGAGTAGCCTGGTGGCTCACTGTCATAGGACTCTAGCAAAGCTGAGTGTGAGAAAAATGATGACATACCAAGCAGGTATTTGTAGTGAAAAATTGCATTTATTGATTGATTCACCCTGGAAAGTAATCCTGAAAAGAAGAGCAAAAAAAGACTCTTTTTATTATACCATAATTCAGACTTGAGCAAACTGCCATTGTAGCAATTACCATACTTTAGAGTTCTTAAGGCTGCCTATTAGGCAGGGTTAAGAGATAAAACCATTTGTTATTTCCTTTACTATCTAAATAATAGAAATTCAATGTCCTGTAACATTCAGTAAGGCTAGGCTCCTCAAAGAGATCAGAACTCCAATTATTCCTGCTCTGTATTATATTTCATGATAAACAAGCAGCATTTTATGAAAGCCTGGTGGGATGTTTAGGTCTCATTTGGTTTGTGGTGACTTAAGGGAAGACTTTAACTCTGGAAACAGGCCTACAGACTGATAGAATGGACTTGATTTATGTGAAGTTGTTCTGCACATTGAGAGCTTTAAAGCAAAATGATGAGCCCATGCTGTGCTTGATCCTTATCATGGTGTGGATACCTCTTGTAAATATGACATGGAGCTCTTGAGACATGATGGAGTCTTGTGGTTAACGTAGCAGGAAGCTGGAGCAGATCCCATCATGGATGATGTTTAACTCGGTGCCTCAGTTTTGATGTATTTGTACACAGGTACAAATAATGTAGGTGCCCAGAGCGAAACTTCATTGAAATACAGGTCACAGAGCCCAGCAGTGTTATTTAGAGGCCTTACCATCTGAATCTCTAGGGTCTAATCTTGGAGGGTCCCATGACAATTTATGCTTGTATTTGTACTGTGGAGATAGATGTATGTAATACTGACATAGTATTATTGAGATGAACCAAATATTCTCTAGAGAATCTATACTTTTGTATAAGTTTTCATTAGCTGCTAATAACACTTTCTTTGCCTCATTATGTTGAGTCACTGCATTCTGTTACTTGAAAGAAGGATTGATTCTTGTTGTGTTCTTGCAACAATATCCAGTATTATTAGGCTTGAACTTAGCTGAGCCTTGGGCTCTGTTCCATTGCTGGTACTAAGTGATGTCAGTTTTCATTTTGTGAATCTCTGGACGTGTTTATATATATACAAAAGTACTGAATACCTGTCTAAGGCATCATGTCACTGGGGTCTGTGGGAAGCACCAGGATCTCCTGTGAAATATCTCTATTAGTTTTGCCTTTCATGTTGACATCCTAAATTCCAGGCTTGAGGTATGTATTGGACATTTTTCCCCTTGTTTGTCAAAACAGAACAATTTCTACAGAGCAGAACAGAAGCAAATGCTGATTAAAACTAACAAGTCAAATTAGTGCCACCTATTTCATACAGAAATAAAGACGACTAAGAAAAATAGATTCTGTCCTGGTTGATGTTGACTTAAACTTGAACATTGAAATCTATGGCACAGAGTGAAGACCCCTGTTCTGCTTTTTCAGTTTCTGGAGGTAGTCTTTCCATCACTTCAGAGAGCAGATCTGCTGCCCATAGGGAAAAGACAGCAATGGCACTCTCCAAGTATGATTTCAAAGCTGTTGTGCTGTACCTGGCTTGGAGGTGTCTGCTGGCAGCCCATCTTTGATCAGGTTTGATCCCACAGGGTAGTCTCTACAGATTGCACATGTAAGTATTGAAAGTGGCAGTCATCAGCTGAACTCTTGCAGTTCATTTTGGGGGCTGAAGCAGGTTGGCTGTCTGTGCCTTGTGAATGAACTTCAGACTAATAGCTGAGTAACTTTGGTAACAGAAGTCATACTTGTTGGCTCAAAGTACACTTGTAAACAAGCCATTCAGAGCATGAAATATGTAAGAGAAGCTCCATGACACACTGTGGGGATGCAGGCTGGTGTAGTCTGTGTTGATGGATGAGACTTTAAAGAGTATTTCTGTAGCAATGTGCCCCACATCTGGCCTTCATTCCTCATGTATAAAACACAGTCTGCTCACACCACAGAAGTCCAGGCACAAAACCCTAGCAGGGCTAGTGCCAGTTCCAGTTCCACACAATGAAACCTCACTTTGCTATGTTAGACTGAGAAAGCTTCTTTACCAGTCTGTGTTGGCTCATACTGAGGCCCCCAGTACTACAGCAGGAATCTAAGAAACAATACTTCTCTCCTGAGCTGTTTGGCTGTTCCTTCCACACCCTAACAGCTTGACTTCAGGTTGTTTCTTTAAAGGCCTCTATATCAAGATCAAGGGAGGCTTTCTGTTTTGCCCTTCGAATGCCAGAATTACATCAATGGCTTGGATTTAGCTGAAAATTTAGGAAGGAAATGGGAGAGGTTGGACGGAAAGCAAAGACTTGTTTTTCTCTGCCAATTTTCAAGTTAGAGCTAATAAATAGTCTCCCGATAGAAGGCTTAAAAGATGATAAGCATAGGACCAGACTTTTTTGCATGGGTTGAGAGAACTTCTTAGGGTCTGTGGCTTTTACATTCTAAATACTTTTTGGCCTGACCCCACCATACTTATGACTACTTGAAGCTCCAAGTGCAGATGGCAGTGACAGCTGTGTACTTGTGGCACAGGAAAGTGTCCTGAAGGAAAAGTTGGTTAGAAAAGGGGGAACTGAAGTGCAGAAGGATTTAAGAAATGACCATTCAAGGCCAAGGGATAAGATGTATGGAAACACTCCATGTGCACAGCACAGGGTCTCTCTGTCTTTAAGGGGAGTTTGTTCTTTTGATTCTGCATAAGATAAAGTCTCTGCAGATCATATTGCAATGCTAGTAGGTGAGTTTATTGTCCAATACTTATGTTCTCTCATAAACATAGGGTTAATGTGTCTGATGGTCAGGGTGATAAAGAGTTCTATGCCTTGCTGACTGGGAATTAAACACACAAAACCAACATGCAAAGAAAGGCTGTGCAGGTGAGGAAATGCTGATGTGCACTACTAGTAAGGGTGGACATATGAAGGTTTTCCTGCTTTTCTTTCCTCTTTTCCTTCTGTATTCTAGGCCAGTCACTCAGAAATGAGGGTTTGAAAGGATGTTTCATTTAAATATTTCCTTTTCCCTCACCAGCCTTTCATTTGCAAGTCCCTGGAATTGGTTCACAGCACTGCAGGTGATAGATTAAGTCTCCAGAATGTATAAATTACACTTACAAAAAACCCTATATTCCCTAAGGAAACAAGACTAATACAGATTCTTTGAGTTTTAAGAGTCAACTGAATGCACAAGCCCAGGTGTATTCATTATGTTTTATAGATCCTTTTAATCTTCAGCATGTTCAGCAATTGCTGTTTGATGCAAAAATTCCCCTCTTCTCCCTCATTAGAGCTTACCTTTTTGATTTGCAATATCCCAGGGATGTAAACCCAGCTCGCACTGGAATGTAGTGGAATAAATAAAAGGGCAGAGAGAGAGGAGATGAGTGGCCTGGGGCAGCCCCTTGCTTTAGTGGGCACATGCAGGCATGGGGAGTTGTAATGGCATCAGAAGGGTTGTGGGTGAGTTCAGAGAATGGCAAAACTGAGGAAAAGCAGCAAAATGACTGCAGTCAGATGAAATAGGTCAAGACAGCATGAAACTGCAGGGGCCTCCTCTGCATGTATGGTGGTTTGGGCTAAGAGTCCTCTCCCCTTGTGGATGGAGGGATGCCAGCTCACTGACTGGAGGTGAGCTCATGGAGCACTCCAAGCTGTAGAGCCAGCTCTTTGTGAGTCCTTACGGAACTTGTTCTTTGTGTCTTTCCAAAGCTCATGTGAGGATGTCCCCATTCCTTAGCAAGCCCCTGTCAATGTTCTGGATGAGACCCTTACAAAGGTGTTGAAATAGCATAGGGCTTGCACACCTTTTCCTCGTGTGCCTTACCCTACCATAGCTCTCATAGTTTTCCCCTGCAATGTTTTTACTCTTCTGTTTCATGCTGGATTTTGTGGATTCACTCCTGATGCCCGTGTTGGTGAAGAGAAGTAACAACACACTGTAGCAAGCAGGCACAGGAGGTTTGACTCCTAATTGCTCTGCAGCTGGCCCCACTCTCAGCAATATCCCTTTGGTACCAAAAGGTGGATGTGTTTGGCTTGTGGACAGTCCTCTAGAAATAATACAGTTGTTTCAAGGTCTGTCTCTGGGTCCTCAGCCTCTGTGAGACCTTTCAGGATGTCAGTGTGTGTGTGGGGGGAACTGACTTAATGCAGAAACCCCTCTGGATTCATGCAGAAGCAAAGGGAAGGAGAGCTGTGGGTGGAAGAGGTCCAGCTATTAAAGCCTGTAGTGACAGCAGTGTGCTGCTATGGTCCTTGAGATAACATTGGGGTGAAATCTGCCTTGGCATCTTTCTGCAGAAACTGTGGCATTGAATCAGAGCTGATACAAACCAAAGCAAAGCATGGTTGAGTATGTGTTGACTGCTTTTGCAAGCTGCAAGGCTGCTCAGCTGAATGTAGCCAAGAGAAATGGCATGCCTCAACATAGCACATAAATAATTGTATAGGCAGCTTAGTTCTTCCAGGCCCTATTATTTCATTAATCTGTCATTATGTGCAAGTGCTTCATCTCTCACACTTTAGTCCTGCCAAAAGTCCTCACACATGGAAACACTCTCACTGAAGGCAAGCAGATGATTGACATGACCAAAGGGCTGTGGGAGCTCTTGTACCAGCCTGATCTACAGCAGGATTACTTGAGTAATTCCTGCACACTGGGAAACATCCAAATTGCCTCAGCTGTTTTTGAGGGATTTTCCTATTGTGGGGCTCTTATTCCATAAGGAATGAATGAAACCACAAATCTTTTCTGAGGCTGCTATTATCTGTGCCCACTTACTACTATCAGCAGTATTAGTGAGGTAATTGTCAGTTCCAGTCTCCTGAGCTGCTGCTTTCCAGGGTGTCAGCCCAGGCATGGATCATAACACATAATAGTAGAGTCATTCCCATAAGCGATTGCAGCTATTAGTGCACTAACACTGTTAGCGCAGGACAAGGTAGCTGAGGAGGTGATAGGAGAGCACAGCATGCTTCAAATAATATATCCCTGACACATTTAGGTGTTCAAGGATACTAAAGCTTCTCTAACTGAGATTGTAGCATGTTTGTATGGGACCTAGACAGTCTCTTACAGTTAGGGAAATTATCCTGATATTAGGAATTAGCAGGAAATATTACCTGAGAGGAAAATCAGTATTTTTAGGAAAAGAAATATTTCTTTGTTCTTTACCAGTGCTGCCTACTTGCCCCATGTCAGCCAGTGTGTCCTGTACTGGTGGTGCCCATGGACTACAGCAGCCATGCATCTCTGGCTCACTAGAGTACCTGCCTTCATGGTGCCAGGCTGCTGCTGTGTTTTGTTCAGTATTGACCCATCTGCATCCATGTAGAGATCTGCATACTGTAGTGGGAGCAGCTCTTGTGTGGCTTCAGTATTACAGTAAAGCTGCAGAATTAGATTCTAATCTCACTAAACTGGTTAACAAGATTAATGTTACAGGGTATGCAGAGTCTCCCATGCTGTGTTGAGAAGGGAAGCCTCCGGAGCCAGTGTATAGTGATGTTTGGGAACACCAGCTCAGGTTCCTGCCTTATCTCCCTGATGTAAGCCTATCAGGAGAGCTGCTGTTCTGTCATATGCTGAATTATAGAACCAGAACGTGATTGCATTACTGCCCACTGCCCAAGATGCAGTAGCTGACCACCTGAGTGCTCTTGGCTGACTGCAAATACTGTCTTTGAGTTTATATAAACCTTGAGTTGCAAACAGACACTGTCATAAATACAGGGTTATATCAGAGTGAGAAGGGATCAGCACTTTCCCATATGGCTTTCACAGTCATGCCTCAGCTGTACTCTTTCTACCTCTTCTTGCATTCAAATACTGGTTTTGAGGTAGAAGAGTATGGACACAAATGCTGGTTCCAATTGAAAATCCTATTGGAGGAAAAGGGTGTTAGACTTTCTCCCCAGAGTATCCTTCTCTCTATTTTCATGGTTGTGTAAGGCTGCTAATTTCCCTACGATGATCCATTTAAAGTGTTTATTGGAGGTAAGAAAGGGATTTCATGCCCTAAATCTAACCTTATGTCAACCTATATGAATCAACCACAGGAGCTGGTTGGTGAGTTAGTAAATACAACCCAGAGCTGCTCTCAGGTCCTCCTTACTGATGGGGTTTGCAGAGAGGGAAAATGGGAGTTCTAGAGCAGGAAAAGCTGGAATGTGTAGGTTGGGACCACAAAACCTGAGATGACAATGTGGTGAAATGAATTACAACTGCATATGAAGGTGTGCTGAAAAAGAGAGTAGTAACTACAGGAAGAAGAGGGCAGAGTGCTGATTCCCATCCACTTTAGTGAAGTAAAGATGTGTCAGGGCTGATGTGGTCTTGGAGACACTGCTGGGTCAGCTCTGCTGACCTGCTAGGATGTTCCAAATGGGTTTATGGATAACTTTATGTTGTGTGAGGAAGACTAAGGGCTTTTGAAGTTCATTATTACAGCATCTCATTCAGAGTGAGGAAGAAATCCCCCAACACTTCCATCAAAGCAGCACTCTGCCCATTTCTTGCTGTAGTCACTACTGTGGAGGGGTGATCTGCAGGATCACAATGGGTGTCCTCAGCCCTTCCTGCAGAATACAGCTCTAGATTTCTGTGATAGCCAAAGTGCCATCGTGCGCACTGGGTGAGAAAGGGAAAGGGATGGAGGGGACAGTTGGGTGCAGGTTATCCTCTGTCTTTAAGGGATCAGAATAGCTTGCTTTTTCCTGGTCTACAATGCCAGTCTGACTGTTGAAATCCTGTCTGAGTTTGTAATACTTCTCACAGCAAATAGAGCATGAAGAGACCTCAGTTACTAAACTGTTCTGAAAGAGGCACAGACCATAACTTAGAAGCAAACTGCACTCAAAGTTATGTTTGTCTTTCAGTGAAGCCCTTGAAGCTGCTGCAATTTTGCCTATAGCTATCCTGGGTTATTCCGGCTAGAGAGGGGAAGGGCTGTGTCTGAGAAGCACAAGTCAAAGTGGGAAGGGATTACACTCTTTCCTGAAAGCCATCTTTCCCTTCAGGATCTGGGATGTGGGCATCCAGCCTCATGGGAGACTCTCACAGAGATCTGCTGGTCCATGCCATTTCACCTGTATGTATTTTATCCAACCCATAAACACAAACATACCCCTCCGGTATCAGAGTATCTGCTTCACAAATTCTCTGGTCTTAAAACATGACCAAACTGAGCAACAAAACCATAATGTCTAAAACTTGCTTGAAGGCATCGCTCTGTGCTGCTGCCCGAGGGATGTGACCCTTGCAGCTGAAAACCAAAGGCTAGTCCCTTAACCATGAGCCTTTCTCCTTTGCTTTCAGTTGATATCTATCTATATATATATAGAAATGTATATATAGGATTTAACTTCTTCATCATGGTAGTATGCCATAAGTAATGCAGACTCCTTCTGCATTAACAGCATTAACATGCAGGATTCACTACTGCTTACAGTCCAAGTTTAAGTGCACAATTCCACAAAACAAGTTGCATGGAGGCACGTTATAACAGGCTATCTGTTTACTATACACCTCCAATTTAACTTGGATCCCATGCTAGAGAGAAAGACCATATCCAGCCTCTTCTGGGAAGCTGGGCTTTGTAGCCTGTGGGGATAAAGGATCAAGTTATAAAAGGAAGGTCCTTGTAGTCAAGCTGGGAAATCTGCTGGTGGATTAAACTAGGATGCTTTCATTTAAAGGTTCAATCTGCTGCTGAAGCTCCTTTGTGTACTACTGTCCATAGAAGTCAGTCCTGCTCACTCAAATGACAGAAAATGAATTACTCTTGGTATACAAGAGATATACTCTTGATACACTAGAGTATATCTAGAGCTTTAGCCTGAAAGCTATAGGTATGTAATGCATTAAGACATTCTTATTCTATTGCCTCAGGTCTTTCTCTACTCTGCATTAAAGTCCCTACTAGCATTTAAATTTAGGCAAATTAAAGGCCCACACTGAACTCTTGTTTCAACATTTCAGCACTATTTTCTAATTCCCAGTTCATGCCAGAAATGGATTAAAAGTGCTAATCCTCGACAAGGCCACCAAATGTGATGCTAATTTATTGATGTGCTCTTTTAACCAACTTTGGGGATTTTTTGTCTATAAATTAAATTTAAACAGATCTTTCAAGGTCCTTCCCAATTTGGAAAGTAAAGAACAGAGATCTCTGTGCTGAAACGTCTCATGTCCTTGAGTTTCCTGTACAGTAAGGCTGAGGAGGGGTTGACTTGTTTTCCAAAGAGAGTGTGTTTGTGCCTTTATATGTGCCTCTTAAGGCCATGCTGAAGTCTTCTCCATCTCACACCACCTGAGTTGTCTTGGTTCACCTTGGAGAGTGCTCCAGCCTCTTCCCTTCTGTGTCCTTTCTGCTCCTGTCTCAAGCTGTGGCATTGTTTGGTACTGTAGGTGGTTTCAAATGAGCTGTCCCAGATGTGGTGTATCAATGCTAAGCATGGGAGAGGCTCTGTTGTTCTGTAGGGAATCGTTTTGGAGAACTTGTACATTTTTCATTATTTAGAGCATTATGTCAATTTTAGTCCTGTAAGTTTATGTTAGGAACATGCTTCTTTATTTAAGGAAATGTATTATTTTTAGGATATCGTAATAATGGAGCAGCAGTTTTTATCTCTATTCTTCACTCAGCATTCACATAAACTCACTTTCAAAAGCATCAAAATACAGTCAGGATGTTATATTCAGAGCTTTCAACTCAGTAGAAACATCCATAACTTCAAAAATATGGAGACCTGTAAATCTGTAAGGAGCATTTACGTTATTAATGGCTACATAAACCTCAGACTGCCCTCACGTTAACTGAAAGCATCCTAAATCCTGAAGGTATTGGGGCTTCCCATCCCTCTCCCTCGGCAGCTTCTCCTGGAGCAAACAAAGCAATGGAGGACGTTCAGCAGCATGACAGGAGAGATCCAGGAGTAGTGCAGGGACCAGCAGGCTCCCATCACACCTCCTAGGACACCTTGAACTCAGCCCTCAGCCTCACATGCCCTGTGAGCTGAGATTGATCTTTCCAAACACCTTTTCAGCTGCAGAGAGGTGAGTTTCCAGACTGGAGAGTAATCTACATGCAAGTCATTAGTCCAGTCCATAAAATGTCAGATTCCCCCATCACCATGGAGACTGTGCTCTATGTCCCTTATACCTGGATGAGAGGGCTCCCCAGGAAGGGCTCTGGCCTGGTGCCGTGCTGATATCTATGGTTGTGCCCATGTGAGACTTCTGCTGTGTCAGGGTGATCCTGGACCAAAACCAGTGCAGCTCCCAAAGGAGTGTACCAGTTTATGGTACCTCCTGCTGAGGTGGAAGCTCATTTTCAGAGGTTATCTGTGGGATTTAAGTGCTCACTATAACACAGCAGGGATGTGCATCTCTTCTGCTAGCACACTGCAGCTATGGCATAACCAGTGTTTCTAAACTGCTCATAAAAGTGCTGTATCAGTCACAAACCTACAGACCTGCATGCATTATGGGGTAAGAGGGTATTGTGACAGAGGAATGATGGGCTATTTGTATTCTGCAGGATTCCTTTTAAGTTCTGGCAAGTACCAGGCATCAAATTGAGGTAGCTCCAGCCCAGCAGCCATACTGCCCAGCTACATATGTGGATTTACAGTATATACAAAAATGTGCCCCTATATATTAAGGTCTTTTCCAACCCTAACTATTCTATGATTCTATGATATGATTCTATATGGGTAACTTGCTACTTGCAAGGGCCGCCAGCTCAGCACAACACTATGGCTCTCCCACAGCACAAGAGACTGTCCCGGGGGCAGTCTGCAGCCTCAGACTCACCATCTGCCAACAAACCTCACTGTGCCAGTGCACAGATGTGTGAGCGCCGCTCTAAGATAAACAAAGATAAAATCCCATTTGTTTTCTAACCAACAAACTAACTCATTTTCAGAATTGGCTCCTGGTTTGCCATAAAATCCAAACTATATAGGGGCCAATGATGGAAGAAATGCAGCCAAAACCATATTCAAGGTTATTACCAGGCTGAGAAGTCGCTGCCCTAAGCTAAAGCACCATGCGGCTGCTATAACCAGCCCCACAGTTCTGCCAAAGACAGTCAGGTAAAGCACCAGAGCTGAGTGAGAAAAGGCTTTTCCAGTCAAATTGCATTTGAGACTTTGAAGACTTTCCATATTGTGGGAGATAAAACAGTAAAACACTTCTGTGGACTGAACATGTCAAAAAGCCTCTCACAGCCTGGGACTGACTCATTCAAACTAGACCCCTGAAAAAGCTATTGAACAGTTTGATTTTGACCTTGAAACTGTTGTACTACACAGAAATATGGCAGGGAAACAATTTTCTTACTTTAAAAGTCAAAATTTGATTATTTCCATTATTTCAAAACAATTCTTTATAATTTAAAAAGCTGTCATTTCCCCAGCACACATCTTGGCATTTCCTACATTCCTTTATAATTCAAATGTTAATAATCTAAACAGCTCACAAGCTTTATTTTTAGTTTGCAGAGATCCTTCCCATTAATGGCTCTTCTAATGTTTTACTTGAGTTTGTTCATTTTCCTCCCTCAGTGAATAGCAGGCTGCTCAGAAATCAACACAGCTTGTTAGAAAGAAGACAAAATGCCTATTAAATTATCAAGTGCATTTCTCATCAGACTGCAGCTATCATTCTCTGCAAAGAAAAAATACAGTTTAATTGACTTCCTAGCAAAAGCAATGTTTAGACAGATGGTGCAGAGAATCATCTGACTGTTATTCTTCCAGTTCTCATGTGTAAGTGACAGGGATGCTTGGGAAGCATGAATAGGCAAGAGTGGGTGCTGCCTATTCTTGAGACAGGCTGCAGTCCCTCTGGCCACTGCCTGCGGTGAGAAGCAATGGGCTTCTCACATCACACCCTGCTTTAGTGCTTGTTCATCTGAAGACTAAGGATGCTGCAGAGGTAAATTAAGCTTTAAGGCAGAAGAGTTGAAAAATAAGAGAAATCCAATTTCCCAAATTAAAGAGTCCATTCATAAAGTGAATACCAATACTCTGCTCATTGACAGGCATTTGTGGAAATGAAGTCCATTTGCTTCAATTCTTTTTAATTTCATTCTCATTGTTTAGGGGTTTATGTGTAGAAATAATGAATAATTTTAGGCTTGTGACCTTTAGAAAAGTGCTAATATTGATGATCATCTCCAGAAACTTTTTTCTATGATAAAAAACTATATCTAAGATGTTCCTTCAAGATTCAGCTCTCTTAAGAAGCTTTTCAAAGCAGGAAAGATCCCTGCTTATAAATTATTTAGGCTTAGTATTGCTGAGGAATTGAGTGGCAGAATCAATGGCAAGCGCAAAGGAATAAGATCGTTTTAGGATCACAGGACATCCTGCCCTTTTCCTACCACACTTCACTTGCCAGAAGAGAAAGAAAAACCCTGTAAATGGAATGTTAAGAGCAATTGGAGTCAGACTGTGCTGCTGGAACACTTACTTGGGAACATGACAACTTCTGTGAGGATCAGAAGGTGCTCCCAGCCAGCAAAGCTACTTAAGATAGGATGGTAATGGGAGGCAGGGTTATTAGGGCTACTCACTCATCTGGTTGCCAAACCACCCAAGGGCTCTAATGATGTGCCAAGACAAAGCTTTAAGAGTAGCCTGAGGAGCAAGATAGAAAGGGCCCTAAAAGTAATAGAAAAACCTTCCTGTCTGACACTTCACAGCAGCTTTGACTACACTAATAATAGTCTGCTCTGATAAAAGCCACATGTGGCTTTGCAGTACAAAAGCTTAGCTTACCTGGATTTGCAAGACAGGGGCCCAGGAACACACTCTTCTTCAGGGTGGACATGCCCTAAGTGTTAACATCAGGGCAAACCAAGGTGCAGCAGCCAGGTCTCATGGGAGGATGTTGAACACAGCTGGATGCGGGTTGAGGAGCAGCAAGAGCAGTGTGATGCTGCCTTTACTGGAGTGGCCATTGGAGACACGTAATCTGCCCCATGATGAGGAGGCAACATAGAAGCTGCTGCTCTTTAAGAAGCCTCCCTCCCTCTAATTCTGCCCAGGATGTAGTGGCTTCAGAGGTCATCAGAGAAGGCTGGATTTGCAAAGAAGGCTTGTGACAACTTTCTCTCTTCCTAGCTTTGCTCTGTCTACTGGTGATGCTCCCAGCCAATAACAGTTCCGTGTCAGTGATGTGGCTCTTGGATAGAGATGTAGGGACCTGACATCGAGGTTGCTTTCCTTATTCCAAGCCCCAGCAGATAAAAACTTGCCAAACAGGGCTTTCTTTAACCAGAAGCTCAATCCTTCTGTGACAGCAGTAACAAAACATGGTAGGAGCACCATCTGTTCATCTAGAAGAATACCAGTGGTACCAATCCTCACCCACAGCAGCTGTAGCCTTTAACAAATACGTATTATTCAGGTTTTTTAAATACTAGGAATCAGCCTAACCACAGGGTTGCTGTTCCAGGAGGATTTATTGTTATTTATGTTGCACTGACAGCCTGCCTTTGGTAACGAGCATCATACTGATGATACTAATTACAGTTTGTACGTGACAGCATTGAGTCCTGTAATAAATCCTTAGCACTCAGCTTCCCACCCCTTGCTCTGCACTCAGGGCAAGTGGGACCATGAGATGTGATAGGGCTACTGCTGCCAGGAGCATCACCAGTAGGAGCCTGAAGAGGAGAAAGTCCTCTCCAGAATTTACAACCTTGCTAAACCTTGCCTTTTTTTCCCCAGGTTTTGTGTGGAAACCACACATTGGGCCTGGGCTTTGGTGACACAAGAACATCAGGTAAGTTGAGGGCATCACCCTCAATCACTCTATAGCTTGGGCATTGCTGAATCAAATAACAGGCTCTTGAATCAAATAACGTCTTGTTGCCTAAGGTGAGAATGCTGGTGTGAACTCTTCAGGTAAGAAGAAAATACCTGCGTATGGGGCTGTGTCTGAGTATGTTTTTAATGATGCTGCAGATTATCAGGGAAAGGGAGGGCTGTAAATGGAACTGTGTCATTGATGGTAGGAGGGATTCCTGAATGAGGCTTGCTCTCATCTGACAGATGCTGAGCAAGGATGGTTATAGGAGCACACGGTGGCTGACAGGGGGAGTATCCACCCAGCCCATTTGCTAATGACAGACCCATCAGATTAACCTGTGGGCAGTTTGTCATTGATGTTTTAGTCAATAAACCCCACTGGGTGTAACTGGGATGTCTATTACAAATAATACTTGACAGGATGAAATTAGCACATAGACACTTACATTGGTCAGTGAGGTCTGAAATATAATCCTATAAATCATCAACAACAGACATCTGCTGATAGACACATGAGAAGAAGAACGGGTGATGATAACACATCCCCATCATGGCAGTGACAAGGGTTTAAACTAGCAGCATACCTTCACACAGGACACCACTGGGGTAGATTAAGAAATGATCAGTTATGTACCCTGGTTGCATTGTTTCCCTTGCAAGCAGATATCATGCTAGGAAGCAAGACTGCAACTCAAGGCTGCTGAAGCAAGCCTTTTGCCATAGCCAGGTGCAGTGTGATGGGTCCTTGAACCACCCTGTTGGATAAGAAAGATCTGGATATGTTGTCCCTTCCTCCACAAAAGGAGAAGAAGGTTATATCTGCTGTGTTACAATGATGTAGATCTGGGTTTAAGAGTCAAATAGAAAGGAAAGTCTCTGGGTGTTTTCCAGCCCTGACAAGGCAAGTGCCAAGGTTATCTTTCTATAGATGTGCCATACTTTTCATGTACAGTGAAAACCAAGGAAAAAGATGACCAATCTGAAAATGTTGAATAATTACAAGAAATGCTACATTAATCTGCAAAATATATCATCTGATAAAATTAGTTGTTCTCCCAATTTAGAAGGCAGCCAAAGCTTTCCATATGTACATCTATTTTTATCCAAGGTCTGTAGTAAAACACAGCAGGAGTCAATTCCTTCATTACAGCAAGTTATATTTACTGTCCAATATTTCTTCATTTAGGCAGTAAATGTACTTGGAAGACAACCACAGGTAGCAGGAGATAAGAGTGTGGGGGAAGCTTCACAAAATCCCTGTGTGCATGGCTGGATCACAGCTGCACAAACATCTCTGCAAACAGTGCTCTTAGTAGCTGGATTTGCTTCACAGACACACAGATCTCCTGCATTAATACCCAATTCACAGCATATCCGGTGCTGGGAACAAATGCCAGAGCTCTGCTTTTTATTGATTTTGATTTATTTATACCCCCAGTCATCACCTGGGGTCATACATGACTGCTCCAGACAGTCCCTTCTCACCTCATCCTCCTAGCAAGCATTGCAGTCTTGATAGAGAGTATCTGCTGACTTATCTTCTCACATGGTGCTCATTTGATTTTCAAACCTATGTGAGTGCAGTGGTTACACTTCACCTCTATCATATTAATGATTAAGATCATCCTACAACAGTATAAGATTTGCTGTAGTGACATTTTTCACACTAATAACAGTTACATTTATATTTACTCCCTATTTACCTGGGTTACCACGCCTGGGATGCAGCAGGCATCGCATCTGCCAGCAATCCCCTATCTGCTGGCAAGTGTTGAGGAGTGCTTGGACATCCCTGGTTCTTACGGAAGTCTATGATTTAATTCTTTATTCTGGTCTTTGCAGGGCTTTGTGCAGTCTCCATCCCCAGAACTGATTGTTGCTGTTTGCAAACCCCACATCTTGAAACATCTTGTCACCTAACACTAAAAGGGCTTCAAGAGCACAGCAGTTCTCAAAGCAACATTGAGTGCATCTGCTAGAGGTAAAAAAGGCAATTACATAAAGCACACTAATGACAGAATATTTGAGCAAAATATTGGAGTTTTAGAAGCTTCTCAGGGATCTCAATTTTGTGACTTGTTTTCAGGTTTCCTCCATAAGCCACATGGCATGAAAAGAACACAAATAAACACTGCAGAAGACACTGAAAACTATTATTTCAGGCAGCAGTATAATGAAACAATACAAAGGAAGATTAATTTCACCTCAGAGCATGCTGAGTGATGACACAAATACTCATTTCAAAAGATGCAAAAGGCATTGTGCCCGAAAACATGAGTGTGATGATGAGCTTAATGGGTTGTTTAAAGTGATAAAGTGCCAGTTTCTAAATAGAAACTATGCTTTAAATATTTAATCAGACTTTGAACAGTCTCCCTTTTTTTCCTTTGGCTAAAGACAGACGCCAAAAAATAGCATTTTTCTTCAAGTATCCAAAACATTTGATACAGAAATTAAGCAGGAGGAGGAAGATTTAGTTAAATTTGAACCTGTTTGGGTGCCTTCTAGTCAAAGCAGTGATGTTTCAATGCAGATCTCAGCACCCTGTAGAACCAGCTATGAGATTAGTCCGTGCCTTTTGACCTTCAATGGGTTATGCACCTACATGTGTACATGTGAGTGTCTTTCCCATGAATCTACATCACTTCGATGCCTCACACCAAGTGTCAGGTTGGCACCATGGCCACAGCCTGGTATCCCCTCACCAGCTCTTACCCAGAGAAAGGGTGTCAGCCTTAGTGTGAGGCTAGCAACAGGACACACCAGAAGTGCTGCATCCCACCATCTGTGCACTAACACCCCCAAGCAGGGACCCCTATGCTCCCCCACACACCTTCTGCATCACTGCCCTCTCCCATCTGCTTTAGACTCTCTCAGCATTTCTCTGCCTTCTCATCTCCTGCCCCTGGGCATCCCTTGCTTTTCCTGTGGTCCAGGAGCTTTGCAGTGCCATGAACAGCAGTCACCCAGAGAAGTGGCTTCCCTTCTGCCCGCATGCACACAGGATAACCTATATATTACCATCAGAAGACATTACAAACACTTAAAAGAGTTAGAAGCGAGATGACAAACAATCCTGTTTGAAGCCAAGCCAAGGCCATCAGCTGCTGTTTTGCCACATTCAAAGGACAAGGTAAAACTCAGAGGGGTGGCAGGAAGGTCAGAAGGCACCATCATAAGGTTCTGGTAGACAGGAGTCCCTCCTACCCAGAGGACTCCCCTGAGCAGAGGGATCCGCAGCTTGATATCCCAGTGCCAGATTGTTCCCTGACTGCAGCAAGCCAGCATCAGTGCTGGAGCAGGGATTGGGAGCACCCCTCTGGCAGGCATGGGGCTGGGTTTGTTTTGGCTTTTTGAAGAGTTGGGTCATCGGCAGCCAGGAATAAATTAACATTCAAGTGAGTCTGTTTGGATAACAGAGAATGCGGAAGCTCCTCATGGCAAGTGATCCCCTTTAAAGCAGCACTACAGGCTTGGCAGGCACCCAGCTGGCACCGGAGCTCTGAGCAGCAAACACACACCACTTAGCTGGTGATGTGTAAAGGGCACTTCTTAACAATTTCCGCCTTGAAAACTGTCTTGTGAAATCTTCCAACTTGGGTTGTGTTCATACATCACCCAAATCAGCTGCATATCATTCAGGGTAGCTATTAGTCCCAGGCTTTAAATACATCTAGCATCTGTGTCACCCACCAGCAGTAACAGTGTGACACCTTTTTTTAGCTTTGCTTTTCCCCCTTCTGTTTGGCACAGATGCTGGGTTGATTAAGAAGTCACAGATACTTCCTAGAATGACTGGGTTTACACCCATCTTGTTTCAGTCAGAAGCTCCCTGTGTTTAGAGATAAGAATCATAATGCATTCCCATCTATAGATTAGATTTCCATAAAATCTTCCTTTTTCAGTCCCATTTTCAGCAATGCTACAGTCAACTATGAACATGCTGCTCTTTTATTCTATCACAGATTATTTGAGCTAAGCAATAGGTACCTCAGTCCAGTCTGACTTTTCCTGAAGGAACCTGATGGGACCATGTCTCTCCTCCATTAGTCTTCATGGGCACAAAGGGAAGAATCCAGACAGCAATTCCTCCCCAAAGCAGCTACCTCAGAGCCCACATCTGCTTTATCAGGTGCCATGGCACTAGCCAATACCTCCTTATGGAGACAGTAAACAAGTCACACTCGAGTCCTGGCAGATTTGACTTGCCCCTTGCTAAAGGTTACCACTTTTAATACGTAGGCTTAGTCCTCCTGGCAGTTCCACAGAGATGGATACACATATATACAGAATGGCAAATGTGGGCTTTTTTCTGCAGGAAGATGCAATGGGAAAGCATCAAGCACAGCATGGTTCCTTCTCTGCCTCCCTATGGCGACCCCAGCCTCAGCTCTAGCTTCAATACCCTTCAAAACAGAGAGGCTACAGCCTGCCCTGAAGGGCAACATATTTGAAGTGTTTTGTTGCTGCTGTTGCAAGAACAAAGGCAGTGGGAGATGGGTTGCATAGGACACACGACCACGGCATCAGGACACAGCAGCCAGGAGCTGCAGCAGGGACAGTGCAGCAGCATGCAGCAACCTGCCCTGGGGAGCATCCCTGGCTGGAAAAGAGAAGTGCAGCTCCAGGCTGATGTTGTGCAGCTCATCTCCTTTGCTACCAGCTGAGCATTGCTCTTTCCAAGCAGGTTATGTTTTGCTTTGCCCTCCCACTGCTTTTTAGGCCTCTTGGGAATGACACAGATCAGACAGAATCAAAAATCAAGCAACCACCCTCCAGCAATAGCTTATTTTCACTGCAAAGAAGCAGTGAAAGGGATTTGGACACATCCAAAAGTCATTGCTGTCCAAGGGATGTGGAAATCCACAAGTGCTCTCTACCATTTACTGAGGATTGAGAAAAAACCTAACGTGCATGGGCAGAGATGTCACCCACCTGCACAGGCATGAGTCCATCCAGACTTCAACAACTCTGTGGCTCCTCCTGTGAAAAGGTTTCCTTCACTTAGCTCTGTTCCTCCTTCACTTCCCTGCAGGTATCTGATAAACATGGAGCAGACTGCATCTTGTGCACGCGTGAGGCAGCCACTGGCCCTGGGACCTCTGTGTAGGAAGGGTAAGAAAACGGCATCTCCAAACAGTGGGTTTCAAGCCAGGGGCTGATATATATCAGCACTAAATTTAATCTCCAGACATGTTGTCTTGAATGTCCCTACACATCCATGAATGATGTTCCACATTGGCATTGCAGAAACACCAAATACTCACTGTTTCTACATTTTCTTTAATTAAAATGTATTTAAAGCCTGAGTACAGATCAAGATTGAATGCTGGTGGTTTGTTGCTCACAGTGGTGAGCGCTCATTGCGTTTCAGCTCTTGTACATTCTTCCTGGCTATGACATGAGGATTATTTTATCTTCCTGGGTTTGAACCTGATGGCTGAAATGTGGTGGGTTTTTTTGTTGTTTTGGGGTTTTTTTAGTAAAAAATGACTCTGTTTTGAAGTAAGCTTTGACTTCAAAGCTGCTTTTCTCTGCCTTTCAGATCCTACCTTTAGGATGGAGTACCTTCCCATCAACTCTGAGATAGACTGCTCATTAGAAAGACATCCCCATAGTAATGGATGGACACAGATCCGTTTCTGCTCCTGCACTCTCTGCCCAGGCTGCTCCAAAGGCTGATGGATATCGGAGAAACTTAGGTCCAATTTAATTCCTGCAGTGTGAACCAAAGCCTGCTGGAAAGGTAACATTTGCTCCCCTCCATCAGTCACAGAACAGATGAAGGTTGGCTGAGGATGTGGTTAAGCAGCTGTGGGAGAGATGTTCCCTGCAGAAACCTTAGGGATGAAAAGGGGCTGCAGGAGTAAGGATAATGAGGTAACTGATGACATTGTCACCTCCATAGGCAAGCCCTGAGGAACAGCATCAGATGCTAACAATCACATGGGTTACCTGCCTCCCCCAAGCAAGTCTTAAAAGCCCTGGAAAACTTGAGTTTCTGGGATCTGGCTATGGCTGCTGCTTTCAGCAAGTTCCCTGTCACTGGGCAATGCCAGCATGTGCTGTGGAGGTGAGCTGGTTTAGAAACCCAGTCTAGGGGCCTTACTGGAGATACAGCTCATTGAATTCAAGCCAAGTATGTGGCTGCTGCTATCAGCATAGCTGTGCTCTGCACCAGAGCTATGCTGAAGTCACACAACAGAGAAATACACACAGGCTCCAGCCCCTTGTGTACAAGACCATGATAAAAGCAGCCACGTGTGCACTTTCTGTTACATCATATGGGTTTTGTGGACAAACACCTGCAGGACTGGAGGTGCTGACTGTGCAGGGCTCAGGCTGTAAGGGACATGCAGATTAGCTATGCCAGCAGGCTTCCACTGGCTGCTTTGGCCCTCTGATCCCTTCCTCCCTGCTGCTCCAGGATCCACCATGGTGGGTGGTGAAACCACTGCTATGTTTCTATGGGTGCCTCTTTGTAATACTACTTTTTGGGTAACGTTATTTCAGGGTTCATCTCTTCCAAGCTCTAATACTTGATGGTAGCAGTGAAGAGGTTGTAGTAGAACTTGCTCACACCAGGGCAGACAAGGTCTGGGATCTCGCTTTTCCCTGTCCTTTCAGAGAAATGCTGACATGGCATGATGGGTGCTATTGGGAGAAATGTGAGCTCTTCGAACTGCTGTCTGAGCTCTGCAGCGGTTCATACCCCTTTCAGAGGCTATTTTAAGCCAGGAGGAGCACTGAACTTTAACTTACACTGCTTCTTCCATCTCAGCTAGCTCACTGAGAAATAGCACTCACACTCCTGCTGTGGAGTAATGACTCTTCCACGGTCACAAAGATGAGTGAATCTCAGCTTCTCAAAGTACAAAAAGTAGATCTGTCTTCAAGGGAAAGAAGTGGCTATCTGTGATCCAGACAGGATTCAGCTCCTTGGAGAAAGAGGAATGAGAGTTAGAGACCTTTATGCTAGTGCTCATGGCCAGGCCTCCTGGGCTCCAGCAGCCTTCTGTTACTCTGCAAGAGCTATGGCTGAGCTGCACTTGGAGGGGTCAGAGCACTGCACATCAGCCAGGGCAGGCACTGGCCCAGGTATAGGTTAGGGTTAGGGTTTTATAGGACTCCCAAGGGGAGAGAGGAAACTGCACAGAGCAGCTGGGTGAGACTCTTGCAACATTACCTCCACTTCCCTGCATTCAGGTTGCTCGCAGTTGTGCCATCCCCACCACTGCAGTGACTTCTTCTGTACACACCAGAGTAAGCAGTGTGCCCTTTCAGTAGATCCACCCCTGCTCTTCAGTATACTCCATTTCAGTACTTGCATTGTAACTTCAGCTGCTCGTCATCATGCTGTGTGAGAATGAGTGTGTTGCTTGCATTCACACTCCTCCCCATGCAGAGTGGCACTTCAAAGAAGTCCATGTAGTGACACAAGTGATTTTTATTAAGTTGTAGGACTGTGTTTTATGCTCTGAAGGAACACTTACTTTGCATAAAGGCTTCGGCATTTTTATAGAAATGGCTATAACTGTTATTTCATACGAGGAAGAATTTATTAAGCTTTGATCTGGATCTATTATGTTATGCAAATGACTAATAACAGCCCCTCTTCAAGCTCAGTGCTTGGGCCAGGGCTATTAAATCCCCCTTCCCTTCAGTCTATATTTATCAGACTGCCATGTTAGGCTGCAACATAATCAGGATTCATAAAACCAGCCCAGGCTCATACTGGGATACAAGGCTGTAAAATGAAATCTGAGTTGCAGAGCACAGTGTTTCTTTGCCTATTACAAACTGAGCAAGCCAAGGTATTTTGGGGCACTGGTGTGTTGAATGAGGCATGACAACATTACAAATTCCATAACCACAATGAGGGGGGAAAAGCACAAGCTTTTATCTCACTGCATCAGATTACACATTGGGCAGAAACATCCTGTTGTTTTGTATTTTCAGGAACAGTTTTCAGTGCAAGCCATGGGGCTGTGCAGTCTTCACCTCAAACACTGCTGCTTCTTGTTCTATTCTTGCCCTGGAGGTGGATGCAGAAGGTTCGGATGAGCGTGACACTCTGCAGGGCTGCTTGGGACACACCTGGAAGGATCATATTGCATCCAAAGTGATGTTTAGACCTTCACACTCGTAAGACCAATCTTGGTTTTCTGAAAATCTTTCAGTGGGTTGGAGCTTTGTTTGGGGGTTATGTGATATGCTACAAGTTTAAAAGCAGTAAGGACCTTTCCTTACATCAAGCCAAGAGACCAGCAAAGTGCCTAAGAAGTCATCCCAGACTTACCTGTTGATGGATATCTGGGGGCAGCCCACAAGAAGGCAGGTGTAAATTTGAACTGGTTTATAAAATAGTATGCAATTTAGCTAATATTTTTTCCCCTTTAAGCCAGAAATAAACTTTTTCATTGGGGCCCAGCTAAATTTCCTCCTCTACAGAAATAATTTTCAGGGAAGAGCTTCTAGAAAGAGCCTTAAAACACTGTTTTAATGAAACACAGTTAAATAACTCCCCACATAAAGTTAAATAACTCCCCAATAAAGGTATTAAATAACACCCTTCCTGCACAGGGCTGCCGGGACGGCTGTGCTTTCACTGCCCCCATCACTGGTTCAGGGATGCAGAGCGGTGCTGTCAAGGAGAAGCCGCAGCCGCACTCGTTCTCGGCCCGGCAGCACCATCTACGGGCGGCCGCCGCTGAGCTCCGCATCTCCCGAGCACAGCTCTGCCGTCTGTGCTACCGGAGAGGGGCCACAAGGACGATCAGGGGTCTGGAGCACCTCTCTGTGAGCAGAAACTGCGGAAATAAACCCTAAAGATGTGTAGTGTCTCCATGTCTTACGTAGAGGGACCGGGGAAAACAAACTGCAAGCCAAGTCCCTCTGCTCCAGGCTTGCTGGAGAGGTTGGGGAATGATAATATAATCAAGCACCAATTGCCTTCAAGTCGAAAACCAGCTCCAGGGCAGGTATAGGTAATAGTGTGTTTGTTAGCCCTATCTTGCGTGTATACAGAACCAGATCAGCAGCAGCGAGAGTCCATGCATGTAAAGTTAGGACTCAGAGTTCAGTGTTTTTTAGTTAATGTTCCCAGGTGAAAGAGCTTCATTTTACCACAGCAGTGAAAGGAAGACCTTAATCCTTAATTGAGTTAACTGGTAACTGCAGTTACATCATACTTACCCATTTTTCAGTATCTCAGATTAATTTAGAATGGGACCTTCTAAGCTGAAGAATTGCCCAGGAAAAAAGAGACCTTTTTTTGTCTGCATGCAACAGTCACTGTATTTTGGTATGAAACTTTGTTGAAGGCCAAATTCCTACTAACCTCAGCAGAAACAGCAACAGGCCAAGGAAAGACCAGCAAGAGAAACATCTCCCTGCAAGAAAGAGGCAGAGAGACTCAAGGAAATGTGAATATTGTTTATTTAGAAAACGATTGCCATGTCATTGGCAGGAGCCAGTGAAACACAAGCTTCTGTCATCTAGCCTTGGACACCCAGGGAGGTAATGCTTACATTTCCATGTCCTATACGTGGTGTCATTCGCTGCAGCCTTGAAGTACAACCATCACATAACAACACTTGCCCCCCCTTCATGTCTCCCTGTGGCTGCATGCTACCCAGCTGGGGTTTGTGCTGCAGGGTTCTCATTGCTGCTCCAAGGGCATTATCTGTCCATGTTGACTACTGAGGGGTCTCCAGTAGCAGGCCTGGAGTGTTTTGTCCTCTATTTGCTAGTTTACATAGAAAATCAGGAAAAAACATCTAATTCTTAACTCCTCTGAGAGCTTCATCTGTTTTCTCACTGGGAAGATTGGAAGGCTGTAACTTAGGTTGCTGGTGAGGTCTCATAGGAGTTGTGGGCAAGGGTTCCACATCACTGGTTCTGGTGTGCATCTTTTTGATATCTCCAGATATAAAGATCTCTAAAGCTCCAGATTTTTATATGCCACAGCCTTCTTGTAGTTAAATTGTAGTTAAAAACTAAACAGATACGTATTTGTTTTAAAGATTATAGAAATGACCCATCCTTGCAGATATTCGACTACACAGTTGTAGTATTTGCTGCTGAGTGACGCATGCTGTGTTCGTCTTTTTCCAGGAACAAAGCAAGTGTTTGTACTTTGGATAAAGCAAAGTACTTCACTGGAGAGCCCTAGGCTGGGAGCAAGGACACACTGTTTATTCACTCTGCAGCTCCTCCTTGTGCCTAGCAGGAAAGCTGGGTGAAGAGAGAACTCTTGACTTGCACATCTCCATCCTTCTTGGTGGAGAAACTAAGAACTGTGCTACATGGCAAGTAAAATACAGAGATTTATGGTCTCCTTTGAGCAGTGTTCATTCAACTGAAAGACCAGCTGAGGCTCTGGCTGGATTCGAGTACCTTTTGGATCAGAAGAAAACCCCAAACCTCCTGTCAGTGTGTCTGACCTTGGAGACTTCTATTAGCTGATTAAGGCACAAAGGACAGAATTGAAACCACAACCATTTTAAAGGTCTCATCTCTGTTGCCAGTCACTCAAAGCACTTGGACAAAGATTTCCCCAATTCTGTCTATAAAAAGATGGTGAGATGTCTGCCAGAACCAGAAACCTTTGATTTCTAATTAAGTTTGAAGGAGTTTGGGACTCTGAAGCCTAGCCAAAATGAGGACTGTATTTCATAAATTGGATTATTTTTAGAACATAGAATTTGCATTCTCTGTTCTAAATGGGCCTTCAAAGGACTTTCATCCATGTATGGTCCTTTCAAGGATTTAACATCACCAGTAGTAGGTGATGGGATTGTATTATTGCAGGTTTTCCAAGAGCAGCAGCCTTAACAGAGAGTTGTAGCTGCTGATATAGCCCTCTCCCCAAGGAGAAGCAATGGCGTGAGCACTGCTGTTTTGGCCCCAGAGTCCTTGAGTTTAAAGCCCATCTCACCAAATTGGACCTCCTGCTGCCAAAGATTCTTTGCCCTTTTTAGACAGTTGTATTCCATCCCTCCCTAACATTCTATAAGCATTAAAGCACAACCTATTGTTATAAAACCAAAACCTTCTCGATGGCACCAGCCATGAATATCATACACTGGTTTAATTGCACGTAACATACAAGACTGATTACATTTGCTTCTACAGAAAAAGCATGTATCATGTATCTTGAGTGTCACCTGCAACTGGTAAATATTGGTTGACTTGTACCAGCTGTGGGAATGAAGCCTTTCTCATTCACTCTTAATGTAATTATTTCACAATGCCTGTGGAAGGCAACCACTTCCATTACTAGCCTACATTTTCTTTGTGAAATTACAGCAATAATAGTGGGAGGTGGAAATTAGACTTTGAGACTTTTAAGCTACATCTAAGTTGATAGGGGTGACTTCGCTGTTTGCTCCAACTTATCTTAGGATCTGCAATCACAACAACAGCATCATAAGAGGGAATATACCCCTATAATGCTAATATAAACGGTTTCTTTGCTAACCCAAGCATTGATGTTCTATGGTTCTATTTCCACAGAAGCTGCTGGTCAACTATGCAACATGCCTCACACTTTGTATTGAGAAGTTGGGCTTTTAGTCCACAAGTTAGCCAATCTATTAATTTCACCCTTTGTGAAATGTGTATCTCTCTTTCTTGGGTGTGGAGGTTCACAAAAGAGAGAAACAGAGAGTATTGAAAGTAGTAGGGAGAGTACTGCTGGAGCCAACACCAAGAGACTGAAATAGGAAGGGTTTGGTAGGAAGAGCTAACATATTTAACATATTTAATTCAATCAAGTGACATCAACTGGCTTCTAGGTTTAGGTCTGTGAAGGCAAAAAAAACAAATAAAAATGAAAGCATTCCTGCACAGAAATTCTTATTATTTAGCCAAAGAGATTGAGGGGCCCTAGAATTGTCTTTTTTTGCTCAAGCTCTATTTGATGGCATAATAACAGATGTTATCACTCCCTATGAATGACAGCCCTCTTCTAAGGGAATTGTCTATGAATGCAGTTACAAACATTACACACTCTTCTGCCAGCCATGGCAAACCATGACTGTCTCACAGCTGCTCTTCCTTCCCCACCATCTCCTCTGGGGCTAAGCTCTAACCATGTAAAAGCATTTACTAATTCTAAGCAAGTGGTTAACAGCTTCAAAGCTGATGCTGCACAGCGCTAATTGTTTGTTGCTGGGAAATCCCATTGCGAGAGCCAGACCCCTGGAGTCACTTGGCGCTTCTGCAGGATCAGGTATTATAACCTGCCCCAGTAACTGCAGTCCCTTCCCCACTCCAGCTCCTTTTCTGATCCTCTGGTTTCCCTATTCCTTATTGATACACTGAACAAACCTCGGAAAAAATATTCAGAAGCACCTGGTTTTGTTTTTAAATGTTATCTTTCCAAATCTCACCTTTCCAGCTCTGCATTATGGGGGGGGGATTTCTTTTCCTCCATCTACCACTAGATGGTATTGCTTCAGCAGGCACCTTTCCTGGCTGCTCTTCACCCTGGCTAAAACGCAGACCCCCAGAAAAGCAGGGGCCTCGGCTCATTCGTTGCAGAGCATTCCATCAGCACAGACTCTGTTCTCAATCTCAACGTCCAAATGTGCTCACTGTGCCAGATGAGCCCAAATCAACCGAGCTCAGCAGTCACACAACAGGTTGTGTTTTCAGGTTGCTTTTAATCTTTCACAGGCAGGCTGCACCACAAGTCACAGAGACCAGATAAAGGGGCTGCAGCATGGAAAGAGAATGCTCCAAGCATTGGAGGTGGGTAGGCAGAGTCACCAGACTAACAGGCTTTCTTGCTGCATTTGCTGCACAAACAGGGTTCCTTTCAGTGGCAGGCTGTCATGGAATCCTGGAATGGTTTGGGTTGGATTGGTCCTTAAAGATCATCTTGTTCCAACCTCCTGACACAGGCAGGGACACCTTCCACTAGACCAGGTTGCACCAAGCACTGTCCAGCCTGGCCTTGAACACTGCCAGGGATGGGGCAGCCAAAGCTTTTCCAGGCAACCTGTGCCAGTGCCTCAGCACCCTCACAGGGAGGAATGTTTTGCATGGAGCTCACTGCTGGGAGCCGGAAGGGTGTCTCAGGAGAGGAACTGCTCTGTACAGACTTCTGTTTTTATATTCTTCAAGCATCCCCTGACAATTGTTGCTGAGGATAACAGCTTAGAATAGCAGATCCTTGGTCTCAGCTAAATTGGCAGCTTCTTGTGCTTGCAGCATCGTTTCTGCTTAAGGGCAAAGTTTATCTTTGCTCTATAATGCAGAGGTAAGGCAGGTCTGTGGTCTGCCTGAAATTTCAGAATGCTGCTGTATGAAATCTGGAGCAAACAGACAAGACTCTGTATACTCCAGGTCTTTTAACATAACTGACACAAAAATGCAAATAAAAAGGTTTTGTATTTCCCATATGTGTTCCTGAAAGAAAAGCAGTTAAATATGCAAGAAATCATTCGGCAATATTTTTATTGGTCTGGCAGATGAAGATACCAAGTAATTTTACATTCAATATTAATGACTTGGGCTGTTAAGCTTTGAGTCGTTTGCTACTTCCTAATGCTCAATATGCAGCTTTATAGTAAGTTTATTTGATGTGAGACTTATTCCATTTTTATGTTTCATTGGTTTGTTGTTAGATTGCTTTTCCTACTGTGGAAACAAACAGGAAAATCAAACCAGAAGTGGAAAGAACATCATGTATATAGTGATTAAATGCTCACCACACCTATATTAATATCTTTCAGTCAGCTGATTTATATCTTAACTATGCACCGATTGTTCTGCCAAATTACTTTTGTTCACTCTGTAATCCATAAATAACCAGAACCTGCTCACACATTCAGGTTGGGTTTAATGAGTGGATAGCTGGGGTTTAATTAGATGCTTTTAAGAACTGCTTTGAAGTTTTAAGCTCATGTTACACTGAAAATCCTCCTTCCATCCCCATCCAACTGGGCAAGGACTGCAAAGTACCTCCTGGTCTACACTCCCATGCAAATTGTCTCTCTTGCTGGCTCAGGAAGCAGTGGAATTAAAAGAGAGTAGAGATATATTGTTTTAAAAGGGTGTAAAATTAGCTAGCTTATAGTGAAAGTGTGACCGTGAGTGCCAGACCTTCTGTAAGCACTGAACAGCCCAACTGTGCTGCATCTTAAACAGGAGGGAGCCACTGTTGGTTGTTGCTCCTTCCCTCCCACCTTTACACACTGTAGCTGCTGTGCGGTGTCATGTCCATCACATCTACCCCAGACCAGGGAAATTCACCCTGAGCCTGAGTAAGCTCTGAGAGGCAAGCTCACAGCAGGGATTACCAGAACACTTATCTCCTGACCTTACTGCTTTCAAGGAAAACAACCCTCTCTTCTATTTCTTCTCTTCCAGGCTCATAGGCAGCAGGATGCCCATGAGAGAGACCTTCATGCTGTGCCATGTGCTGTTTGGCACTGCACAAGGAGCAGGACAGAGGCTGGGCTGCAGGAAGGCGTGAGGAAAGAGCAATGCATGGAGTTAGTGAGTCACACGACTGAGATTTGCCATGGCTTGAATGGTGAGATAGCATTTTACCATAAAAGGGGCAAATATGGTATTGCTGTAATAGATGAGATTCAATTAAACAGCAACATTCAATTAAACAGCTTCCAGGGCTATTGTCTGAAAGATTGTAATGCTTTGTGTTCCTGCTAGAGCTGTTGAGCACAAACAAATGAGACTGATTGCACAACACTGGTCTCCTGTTGAAAGCTGTGCTCAAGTCCATCCCTTGGTGAATATTTAAGCAGAGTAGAGTAGCTTCAACAGGAAAATGAATAGCTTAAACAGAGCAGCATTGTGGAGATGTTCAGTGCAAAGTTAGGCTACAGGACAGTGCAATATGCCCCAATCCTTCGTTACACTGGGGACTGTTTCACTCAGATTTTGACCAGAAACTTCATCTTTGTTTGGAGAAGGAATTTTGATTAAAGTTAGTGCCAGGAAAGCAGGAAACCTCTACGAGAACAAACCTCCTTTGTAACAGGACAGGATAAGAAAACTTTATGGTTTCTCTTTGGAAAATGTCTTAGCCCTTGCCTGGCTTTTTTTGTTGTTCTTGTTCCTCATTTACAGTGTTTTGTACTGGTGAGTTTATCCAAACACATCAAGAACATGGTTTTCTGCAGCTCCAAGACCACTGCCTTTTGCTGCTAAGCCCAGGCCTCCACCCAACCGGCGGTGTGCTCGGCTGCGGTTCCGCCGGGCACCGACAGCTTCCATGTCCCTCAAGGAAAGCACTCTGAAGCAGCACGGCCTCTAGCACGACAGCCGACGCCATTGTCGCCCGTACGGGCCGGGCAGCAGATAGGCGCTCGGTTGCTATGGAGACGAGGCGCTGCCGACTGCGCATGTGCGGCCGCTCCGGAGGACTTCCGGCACACCAGAAGCTTCGGTGCAGCGGCGAGCGGAGCGCTGACCATGGACCGTTACGGGCCGCCGGTGGCCGGGGTGGGCTCGGTTCCCGTGCCCGATTTCAGGCAGTAAGTCCTTGTGAGGGGAAGGGAAGGGCAGGCACCCCTGCGGTGTGGCAGGGGCTGCCGGCAGGCCTCGGCTGGGCCGCTAGGAGGGGGGTTCTGCTAGGCCGCGGCCGGCGGGGGGTGCTCCCGTTGACTCGGGACCCCCGAGGAGGCGGCCGCGGAGGGTGCAGTGTCCGGGCGGTACTCGGGAAAGAGGGACTGCCTATCTCGTATTGCTGGCGAGATGAGGGGAGCGGGGGAGGCCCCGGGTTTGCCCTGAGCGTTCCGCTTAACCCTGGGCAGCCTCAAAACCCCTGCTCTGCAGTTAGAAAGTCGCTTTGGGGCCGGGGTTAGACACGAACGTTCGCTTTTGCTGCGTAGGGAAGTGATGAAAGGATGGCAGTGTAAGGAAAGTGTATGTCAACGCTGGAGGTTTTAACTTTGCTCATAAGCTGGACCTCATCTTACTGTTCTATGGGTAGGGGTTAAGTAGAGAATAGTTTCTAGTTTCTGGTGGGGAAGTTTGAATGGGTTTATGTTCTCCATCCCGACAGACCTTGAGACAAACTCTAGTAAAGGGAAGTTTCCAAATATTTCTTTTATTTTGTTTTATTTGGGGTGTTTGTGTTTTGTTGGGTTTTTTTGGTTGTTTTGTTTTAAAGCTGCTTAATGTGCAGTCTGAAAGTATGGCAGTACATGACCAGGAAAAAGTGCTGTTGGTGTTAGTGGAAAAGTTGTGTGTGGCTGCTAAAGGGCGAGTTCTTGTGGCTTTTTGTCTCTCTTCCTCATATTTTTCTAAAGAAATGTTAAGAATAAAATGTGATTTCAAGCAATATGCTATGGCACAAATGTGTTTGGAGAAAACATTTTGAAAATACTTATACAAGAATTGCTGTGGATGTGCCTGGAAGTTTTAGGAATTATGTATCCCTGACTTGAGGTGGAATTTATGCTTGTTTGTGTGCCAAAGCTTTAAGGACACATGCCCTTGAATCCAGTAGTTTTTGCCAGTCAGAAGGCTATTGCTTGGTTTGCATGTCTACTTCAGCATGAAATAATGTAATCAGAGTGAGTGAAAGCTGTTGAAAGTACACACAAAACCAAGCTGTATGTAGTGTGTTGTAAATACAAAACCTGTTCTGGCAGATCACTTTCAGGGAGAGCTTACCAAGCATGTAATCCTTGGTTGTGATTCTTTCTCAAAGTCTTTTACGTCTGTGAAGGTCTCAAGGTCTCTTTAGGTCTGTCTTTTAGGTCAAAGTTTAGGTCTGTGAAGGAAAAAAGTTACTGATGTTTTGGTGTATTGGCTCTGTGCTCTGATTATTGCTATAGTTACCCAACTTTCTTAGTGGAAACTAAAGAGGAACAATAATAAAAAGGAACTTTGTTTCCAAAAGTAAGCCCTTAAAGTCATTCTGCGTACTTCCCTCTTCACCCGAGTGTGCAGGATTTGTCATTTTCCTAGACTTGTAGTTCTTTTTCAAAGCAAGACAGAACTTGGCAAGTTTTAAGGCAGAATGCTATCTTATGGCAAGTGTATATATTTAATCAGGATGTAATAATACACTGATAAGCATACTAATGTAAACACCCTGTGTTATTAATGCTTGCAAAGCAGTAACAGGGAAAAATCTAAAGACTGTGTTTAATCTTGTATGTGAGCTTGGACTGGCAGAACCATTACATTGTTTTGAATGCTGTAGTCAACAAATGCATACTCAGAGTCTTTATCACTTCCAAATGATAGAAGTACTCAATTCTAGAAGAATAATTAGCTTCTGGTTGGGATGAGTTCTTGTCCTGTTTCAGGTGTATATATTATGACTTTCTTCTGTGTGTAACTTTTCTTATTTATTTCAGAAATGAGGGTTCATTAACATCAACTTTACGAACACTTCTGTTCTTCACAGCTCTAATGATTACATTACCTGTTGGGCTATATTTTTCATCAAAGGCTTATATATTTGAAGGTAATTCTGTTTCTGCCAATTAGCATTACTGTTAAAGAGCAAAAGAACAGTCCTCTAATAGCATCTTTGTTTTCCTTCCTGTTTTAAATATTTGTTTCCTTATGCAGATTAATGGCCCTGTAATGTCTAATTAGAACAAAAAACTATATAAATAGTCTGTGCATCCTTCCCTGCATCATGGTCTTGGTTTGTATTGTACACAGGTGCATCCATTCCCCTTACCTAAAGGGTATCTAACACCACTCTGCAGCAGACTTTTATCCAAATCACCAGGGCTATGTTTCCTGCAAGTGCTGCAAACTAATTGTGTAAAGATACTGTTGTTTACTGGGTTTATTTTTTAGCTTTTTGAAACATACCTGTATTGTAAGTGTAAAGCAGTTGTCATATACCAGTTTCAGATACTGAATGTAGTTGCTTGTAGAGTTTCCTTTTAATAATAAGAAAAACGATGTTTTAGCTGTTTATTTGGAGCAGTACTATCAAACTGCTACCAACCAGCCACATTCTAGCCTTGGTTCTGCAAGGCTTTGATAACTTCCTAATACTGTCGGAGAAAAGTGTCTTCCTTCAAAAGTGCTCTTTTAGAGAGCAGTTTGTGAGTTCTTCTTTGGTGTGCTGCTTTATGTGGTTCTGAAGCTGAAAGCTTTTAAGTAACTTTCAAGATCCCTTTTCACCCTTTCCCCCTGCTCCCTGAGGTGTAGCAAGCTGAGCCTTAACTTTGCTGTGTCAATTAATGGCAAGATCTGTCAGCACTGATAGGCTGGGTTTGTGTTTGGAGAGTGGTGATTTTCGTGTGCTGTGATGAATGAAGAAAAATGGTATTTGTTTTTTAATTTAGACTTCTGCTACTTGAAGGCTTCTTACATGTGGTATGCATTCATGTGTCTTAAGGAATTGGTGAGGAATTACTGGTCTATGGTCTAAATACAAAATGTAGAAGTCTTTTAAATTTAATTGTTGCTTTACCATTCTATCCCATTACAGTAGCAAATAAATTACATGCTTGCCCATTTTCCTGCCCCACAAGAGTGTTATACTTTTGGAAAAAAGGATGTTGATTTTTACTTGATACTGACAGTACCAAAAAAAGGGAATGTTACAGAACTCTAAGCTGTTGACTTCCAAACCAGGATATTTAATTTTAAATATTGAATAATTGCAGTCTCCTCTATTCCCAAAATAGTTGCAGGGTCTGGAATTAGTGTGGTAAATTCTTTCCTGTGATTCCTGCAGAGCTCAGTCATTCTGATAAATGTAACTTTAGTCTTCAGGAAAAAATGTGATTTGCTGTTTCAGTGTTCCTAATAACTAATGCTCTTTGCTTTCTTTTATTTTCTCAGGTACCTTAGGAATGTCGGACAGGGACAGCTATTTTTATGCTGCCATAGTTGCTGTCATTGCTGTTCATGTGGTACTTGCTCTCTTTGTATACGTAGCATGGAATGAGGGCTCTCGACAGTGGCGGGAAGGCAAACAGGACTAGGATGAAGATCATTGTCATCTGATGCCTACAGACTGTAAATCAGATTTTTGTGAGCTGAGAAAAAACATTCTTGTTGTTGAGAAAACATTCTTGTTGTTGAGAAAACATTCTGTTCTTTAGCCAGCATCTGCTACGTGGAGCTGAGGTCTTCACCTGGAATTCAAATGAAATCATTATTTATTAAAAAAACCAATCATGTAGCTATCTTTGTCATTCGTAGTACTTTTCTGGCTTGCTTTGAAAATAATGTTGTCACGAAGCAAGCATTTCTGGGTTTAGAAGTAATTGCAGGAATAGAATGGGTTGGAAACTCAGGTGATGTCTTTCTAACATGAAATACAAAGGGTTTTCTAGTTTTGTTTTTGTTTTTTTATGATTATTTTCAGATGTAACTTTTTATTAAAGTGTAAAATTCAGTCTTTCATTTTAGGAGGACTGTTGTATTGCTTCTTTGCTTATTTTTCCAGTCTTCTACAGTTAATATTGATAAGGGAAAGTAAATGACATAGCGTGTTTCTTTTTGTGTCTGCATTTATGTGTTCTTGATAATTGCTAAATATTGTAGTTGGATATCCTGGGGTGAAGTGGTATCAGTAATGGCTATAAGCCAATCTCCTGGATAGTAGAGGAATGAGCCAAGAGAAAACAAGCTGTAGCCACCTGTAGACTTTGTCCTTTAAGAAGCAGAACACAAGAGTGATCATATGGAAAATTTGCTTCTGTTCATAAATATGAACTTGTGCACTGTGACATGATACAATATGTTGATTGGTTTCTTTTTTTCCTTAGTTGTGTGTAGAAACCCTCTGTAGCCAAACCATAATGAGATTTTTGTGTTGCAGGATAACCTGAACTTCATTCCACTGCTGTGCTGTTGTTGGCAAGCTTTTAGTGTGTAGATAAAACATTTCTCCTAAAGTTCCAGCAATGCATAGAACTTTCCTAACACTGACAAGTGCTGTTAGGCCGCTGTGCTTGAGGTGATTCTGTTAGCTGGAGTCTTCTGGTTTGTTGTTTTAGTTGAACCATGTTTGGAGGTCTTCTGCTCAGTATCAGCTGGGAATAGTTTTGGTGCTACATTTGTCCATAGTAAAATTTTTCTTCAAGCCTTTGTGTCATTTATTGATTATGTTCTGTTGCGGTCTAAAACAAGCCGCACAGAGCTGGGAAGGAGAATCCAAAGAATGTAGCTACCACGGGTTGAGATAAGAACAGTTTAATAACTGAGGTATAACACAAATCACTCCTGCTACTACTACTACTAATAATAATGATAAAGGAAATAATAAGTGAAGAGAATACAACACCTCACCAGCTGCTGACTCATAACTCACGCCACCCTGCCCGACCGAGCACTGACCTATACCTCCTCCAACCCCCAGAGTCCCAGTCCTTCCGGGGAACTCTCCGCTACATCCTGGGTATGACGTGCTGTGGTATGGAATACCTCTTTGGTTAGTCTGGGTCAGGTGTCCTGTCTCTCCTTCATCCCGGCCTCCCCTCCTCCCTGGCAGAGCATGAGGCTCAGAAGGTCCTTGCACAAACCAAACATTTGAGCAGTAACTCGAAACATATTTGCTATCAGCAACCGTTCCCAGCCCGAAAATCAAAACACAGCATTGCACCAGCTACCAAGAAGGAGAAAAAATTACTGCTACTGCTGAACCCAGGACATGTTCCCAGGTCTCCTTCTTCTCATCTCTACACAGTTCCAGCCCTGTGCAGGTATCTACCCCATGTCACACTCATGCAAATACATTTTTATATTATGGTGCTGAAATGTGAACTTTTCTCACCCAAGAGTCCATCGTCAGGTTGCTGCTAGCAAACTGAAGAAGGGTCTTGTAACATTTGAAATCCAATTTTGGGTTGTAAGCTGGCTTGTAGTGGAGATTAAGTAGGAACATAGCTATTGCGCTTTACTAGCTGGGTCTTGTGCTATATGTGTTTTATGTTTCACATACCAGAATCCCTAGATTGTTTAGATATAAAAATGTGAGAAGTTTATGCTATAAGAATAAGCACTGTAATGTCTCAGCCACTCAGGTAAATGGCGCAGTGGAAATAGTTGAATGGTGGAATTACATCACGACTAGAGAACTCGAAGAACAGAAAGTGCAGACATGCAGCATGGAGTATACATGGAGTAAGTGATGCCCTACTGAGACTCCTGTTGTGCCTTATCAATACTAAGGTTTAGTATTGTTGATTTAGATGTTTCAGGAGCTATATTGGGGTCTCTTCAGGTTGCATGTTTTCTTACCATGTGTCTGATGTTCCTGTTAATGCAAAGCTAATTCTCATGGCAATTTTTAAATAGTTTAATGGCCATTGTAATACTGTGCTATATTGGGATTGCATGGTAAGGTTTTGTTAGCAGGGGGGCTACAAGAGTATCTTCTTTGCCTGAAGCTTCCCCAGTCTCATAGAGACCCGCTGCTGACCAAGGCTGAGCCCATCAGAAACACCATCCCTATAACTGTCCATCTTCATAAAAATTTGGTGCATTTTCTGAAGCTGTAACTGAAACACCAGTGAGATGGGCTGTGTTTTCTGTGCATCAGTGACAGTGGTAGCACCTCTGCGTTAATGTATTTAAGAAGAGGAAAAAACTGCTGTGCAACAGCAGCTGGAGAGAGGAGTGAGAATATGCGAGAGGAACAGCTCTGCAGACCCCAAGGTCAGTGAAGGAGGAGGGGAGGAGGTGTGGAGGTGTGCCAGACACTGGACCAGATACTCTCCTAAAGCTCATGGTATAGATCTTGGTGAGGCAGGCTCTCCCCTTGCAGCCCATAGAGATCAATGGTGGAGCAGATACTGATCTGCAGCCCGGGGAGGACCCCACATCAGAGCCGGGGAGTGCCTGGAGGAGGCTGTGACCCTGTGGGAAGCCCACCCTGGAGCAGTCTGTTCCTGAAGAACTGCAGCCCGTGGGAAGGATTCACATCAGAGAAGTTCATGGAGGAATGTGTCTCATGGGAGAGACCCCATGCTGGAGTGGGAAAGTGAGATGGAAGGAGCGGCAGAGACAGCATGTGATGAACTGACCTCAATCCCCATTCCTTCTGCACCACTGGAGGGGAGGAGGTGAAGAAAAGTGGGAATGGAGCCTGGAAAGAAGGGAAGGGTGGGGGGAAGGTGTTTTAACATACAGCTTTTGTTTCCGATTACTCTGATTTGTCTGGCAATAAATTAAATTTCCCCAAGTCGAGTCTGTTTTGCCCATGATGGTAGTTGGCGAGTTATCTCTCCCTGTCCTTATATTGACCAATGACCCTTGTGTTGTATTTTCCCTTGTCTGTCTGAGGAGGTGAGTTGATGGAGCAGCTTGGTGGGCACCTGCTATACAGCCAGCATCAACCTACAACGTTACAGATGTGGAAACTGGTAAAAGTTGTGGAGAGATTAATGTTCTGTTGCTCTGGGTTTTATTTTCTATAAAATGCCAATGTAAAATTTTTACAGTGTAGTACTTTAAATTAGAACTGTAAATTTGTTCATTTTATTACTAGGAATGGATTTGAGACAACTGTTTTTAAGGTAGAATTGGGAATACTTGGTCTGCATAAACCATTCAGTACTGGAAAACTGCCTCTCGCTTAGTGGTCTGTGTTCGCATAGGTTGACAGTTGGGCAGTTTATCTAAAGCAAGAATTGTATCTAGGAGTGTGCAAATACCTTGAGACCAAGATTGTAGCAGAAGTTTTCTGCAGTGTTTTCCAAGGCTACTGACAGTGAAGACACTGGAGGCATTGAGAAGTGGAACATCGGTGGCTACCCAAAGTTAGTTTAGTTTCCTTCTGTGCTTATAATCGGGGGCTTTTTTTGAATGCCTGCAGAGCATAGTGGTGGGTGCCCAGCCTGTGAGTGTGCAGGTGAGCACCTTTGGTTTGTGCTTAGAAATGCCTGACATAAGTAATCTGTTAACTGCTAGCACTGAGTAGGACGTCTCCAGAGGAAATGGTGATGTTGGTGATCACATTGTTAATTTCGTCATTGATTAATGTACATGAACCTTACAGTATATTCAAAACAAAATGCTACCTACCTAGTTTGTTGTGTAAGAGGGGGCTTAGTAATAACTGTCACTTAACATTGAAAAACAAAAACCCAGAAAAAACAGACAAACCCACATTCACCCCTCAAAACCGCAACCTCTTGCATCATTCTCACAGTGCAGGTAGTTGGATGCTATCAAACTTACAAGAAGTTAAAGGATGTAGTTTTGCCACGCTGCTAATGCAGCACAACAAACTAGAGGGCAGGTTTTTCTGCCTCATGTCTGTGATGGGAGAGGGGAAGTTGTGCTGGCTCATGAACAGTAAACTGCCTGATGTTACTGCTGAGAATAGTTCAGGTGAGTACCAGAGGAGAATGGAGAGGGCTCTTAAAGCAGCAAACTAAGCCACATGTTTTACTGTAGTATGGCTATGACTGGAATTTGGATAGGCTGCAGCCCATGGGAGGGGGAAGAGGTCCTGTGAAGCAAAGGAATGAACTGGGGGGGTGTGGAGATGAGGTAGGGGGAGGACCAGAATGTGCTTTGCGTGTGATGACTGAGCTACCATGTGCTTTTGTGCAGAAGTGTTTATTCCACTGTTCTCCAGAGGATTATGCAGAGCCATTGATCTGAAATATTCAATGTAAATCATACAAAATGACAAGCCAGTTCCATTTTTAACTTCCAGCTGAAGCTGTTCATGGGTTGACAGCTTTGTAGTGTGTGATCTGTGCCACACGTACTCAGCTTTGTCTTGTACAGGCTAACATTCTTACTGGCTGAGTCATCTCTTAGGGCAGGGTCAAGTGCTCGGTGTGTAAATATTCCTTTAAAAATAGCAAAGAACAACTGTCATTCTAATGTTTCATTAGCTCTAATCAACCATCAGGAGGAACAGGCTTCTTGTTTCAAGTTCACAGGGAAAAGTGCTTGCTGTTTCCCTGCAAGGGGAGGCTCTTGTGTGCCTGAATGGGGCTTGCAAAAAGGAAACACTGTGTACTTCGGGCCGCCCACAGCCATTCTCTTACATCTGTGGTGAGGAATGACCAGGGAGAAGAACTTGGAAAATCACGTCATTGAGTTGGTAACTGTCCATCGGAATGCCTGGGACTAAGTTTTCTTCGAGCTGATTTGCTGTCGTGTTTCACAACCCTCTCTATCCTACTCGCTTTGGATAGCGCATTCTTGATGAGATGATTTGCTGGGGATGCACAGTGTTTCCAGGAGTGATTGTGTGCTTGTAACTGCTTCTACACTAGTGCAGACTACTCATGGGGCTAGAAAAAAGCTGTTGATTCTTATAATTGGCACATGGCACGCTGTGGTTTATGTCTAGTGTGAATGGCCCAGGGCTTAGGCACAGGGGGTGTTATTAATTAAAACTGTTTTAATTGAAGGATGATTTATGACTGAGAGTTAACAGCAGTCAAAAATCAAAACCTGCTGTCGGTGTGGGCCTGTAAGGCAGGCACCACTGAGGAGCTGGTTAATACCTTTGCAGTTCTTCATCCTCAAGATGCAGTTTCTCTTGACTCATAACATCATGAATGTTGGAGATCATGAAGAAGTACTAAAGTTCAGCTTCACAGCTGGAATGCTCCATAAAACTGTCAAGGGAATGAGACATTGTGTAGATGGTTTGTGTCTGACAGAGAAGACAGAAGGACACGCTTTGGTCTCAAACCTTACCACAGTTTGAACCCTTTTGTAGAACCATTCTTAGAAGTAGCAAACACTGGATGAGTCTTAATTTGAAGCATTATGATAGAGCTGTTTTCTTTAGAAGCTTGTGTTGCATCCTCTGGGGTTGGTCCCTTTTCTGAAGGTCCTGTCACCTTTGCTGAACCAAGAGCATCTTTCTCCATCTAGCCTGGGTCTCCTTTGGGAACTCTGTGGAACTGTCTTCCCACCTTGCCACCTATCCTCGCACTTCCTTCCCTGTGTGCTCATGCTCCCTCCATGCCACTCCATTGCCACCCCTGCCTGACTCCTGTGAATGCCTGCAATAGTTGGACTTGATGATCTTAAAGGTCTCTTCCAATCTAAATGGTTCTATGGTTTTGTGTCGTTAATACAGCTTTTTTGCTCCCAGTGTAATGTATACTTTCACCAAAAAATCCAAAGGTGATTCTGATGATTTGGGTGTTTGAACTGGTTTGATGGTCTGTGTGTTAGGTGCAGCTGTGTTTCAATGTGGAGTGGCTGTAGCTCAAAATCTGCGGGTTTAGCCCAACATCCCTGAGGCTTTCTGTGTGAATATCAAATCCTGTGCTCCATGTGTTTAATAGAGGGTCCTCTGTCTTAACACTTAGTGGCCTCTGCAGGGTTATTAGACATAATCCTGAATAGAAGCTGTTTCACAGCTCCTAGTTCTACTAAGTGAAAACTGGATCTTTATATCGTTGTTATACGCGAAATAAGATTGCAATGGCACCTCTCTTCATGGTAATGACTGCCTGATCTGTTCTGTTAAGCCAGTTTCTGTATTTTGAGCTAGCATTTATTTCTAACCCATTATAATTTTACAAGCAGTAGCAAGTTCCTCATTCTTTTTAGCACTCTTTACCTCTCCTTGCTATTTGTCAAGTGCTTTTGATGGGAGCAAATATTTTCTATAGCGTGACATCTGTTGTGATTGCTAGTTAAGATTACATTGAGCTTTGTAGGGAAAGATGAGGTTTTAATGCTCTTGGTGAAGATTGTGCTTTCAGAATCTTAGTGCTGTTAGTTCTGCTATTAAGGTATGAAAATAGTAAGGCCAAGGGGAAGAAAGTTTTAATTCTATAAGCAATTCTTGATCAGATTGCTATTTGTGCTGGGCTTTGGGAGGAGTGATTAACAACACCTAAACAATAATATGTTTCTGTTGTCATATGCTTCTTACATTCCAAACAGTCCAACTCTGTGCTCAAATGTAGTTTTATTTTAGCATATTACAAAACTGAAGAACCTTTAAAGACTTTGAGTAGCATTGTTGGTGTGATCTAGGCTGCTTTCACTCTTCCAGCTCTTAATGAAAACTACATTGAGCCTCTTGGTAAGGAATTCTTAGTATGCATGATGCAGCTCCTCAAGAAGCTTGTCCATGCCAAAAGGCCATGTTTGCATTATATCAAGCTTATGCAAGGGACTAGTTTGAAAGCAGAGCTCAGTGCCTTTTGAACTTTCTACCTCAGGTCAGCTGTGCTCTGAATGAGTGATCTCAATTGCAATTTGATAGGATAAACAACTTTTGTGTGCTTTTTATGGACTTTGTTCAAATGGCAAATAGGTAATTCTCAGCCCAGAAGGTTACGGATTGGTTGACCAGTAAGATGAATTGCTGTGTTGTGGGAGCCAGTGGGCTCCATTCTCCTGTGATGAACAGGCGAGGCTTTGCATTGTAAGGGAAGTTCCCTTGCCTATGATCCTGGTTTTTGCAGAATGAATAAGGTCTGGTCCTAAATCTGATGATAATATGAAATGCATAAGATGAGATATTAGAGGTATTTGTGCCAGGAGTCTGTAATAATGGATGGATAAGGAGAGTTATCTGTCAGTAACAGGACATCAACTGGCTTCTTTTTCTCATGTCTGTTCTTTACATTTCCCCAGGAAAAAACTCTACTTAAACTAGGCTTTTGAGACTCAATACAAATTTAAGCTGCTTATTCTTTGCCCAAAATAGGGCTTTTGGATAAAACTCTGGTGTTGGTGTTGATGAATTTTCCTCCCCAGAATATCCTGCATATTCCTTTTGTGCAAAGAAAGATTGTCCAGGGTTTAGCTGTAGCAGTCATTTCTTCTCCCAGAAGCTGGTGCAGTGCTGTGTAACTTTAGCCTGTAACCAGTGTTTTGAGTTGTTGCTAAGTAATGTTTAATCCAATCAAGGACTTTTCAGTCTCATACTCTGCTGATGAGCACAAGAAGCCAGGAGGAAGCAGAGACACTTGACCCAAACTAGCCTAAGGGGTATTTCATACCACAGCATGTCATGCCCAGTACATGCTCACACTATACTGCATGCTCTCCTCCTTTAACAGTTCTGAGTATTCCATTAAACCCCTGTTTCAGTAGATCTTTGCCATTGTTCATCTGCCTTTAGGCTTCTTTCAGGCATACCTTTACTCTGTTTGATCATTTCCTTCCTCCTTCTTCTAAAATCTTACATAAAAATCATTTAAAAAGTGCTATTTGGAGTTTGCACATTGCTGGAGGATGATGCTGCACTTGAATCGTACAATTCCATTATCCTTTTGCTAGTGTTAGCACTGTGTTCTTGTCACACTTCACACTTCAAGAGCACATCCATTTGCCCATGAGACTGGAAGAATATGGCAGTGAGTAAATGATAAAGGAATTAAACTAATATACAGACCCTATTTTTCCATTTATGCCTTGCAGTGTGTACATGTCTTAGCCTTAGCTCTAAACAGTGTATTGTTTGGGGAAGTATGTTCAAGCATGACTAATCTGCATTTGTCTCTCTCTCCCAAAGCATTGTGCCAATTGAAATGTTTTATTTCTCTGTGTTTAAAGAATATTCTTTCATAACCCAAAAGCTATTTTTCCTTGAACAATCGGTTGGAGTGTTTTTATTCGTCTTTTTATTATTTAAGCATTTCTATCTACAATACACAATAGAGGCAAATGAATTGATTTTTTATTTGGAGACAAGCTTGCTTTTTATCCTACAGAAATGATGATTCATGAGATTCATCCAACTCTCATCTGTATTCCTCCCCCAGCTAATAAGTTAAATGTGAGTTTTGTATTTGTATTAAAAGGCAGCCTATGCTTACTTTACCAGGGAGCTTGTTTGAACATTGAGTACACAAGAGGAAAATTCCTTGCCACAGTAAAACTGCATCTCTGGGCATTAAGGAGCTTTGCAAGATTTGATCACTAAGTGAAGAAAACAGCATTAGATTTATTGTTCATGTTTGCAGTGATCCTAGTCTGGTGTGCTTATAACTTCATGGTGATGCTCTGACACATGAAAAGACAGCAGAAGGCAGAGACCTGTCATGTTTTGTCTTCAGGCCTGTTAATCCTGCAGGTGGAGAGTATCAGGATGTATGAGATGCTACAGTGATCTAGGATAAAAGCATTCTCTATTTGCATTCTGACTGATGATATTGTCCTGCAAATGGTTGTGCAGGTTTAACTGAGAATGTAGTGTGGAGAATGGATGTAGGAGCTTCAAGTCAGTGTTGCTGCTGCAGCCCTGTGCTGTGATAAGGCACCCTTAGCTGGAGCTGACTCCCATGTTAACACAGCCAAGTTTGTTTAAAGCCAAAATGAGGTATGGCCTTGCAGTGTGATGCACCATGCACTGCAGCTGAAATGAAAGGAGAGCTTGATCAGTACAGTTCACTGCATGACAGGTAGCCAGTTTCTCGGCTGTGGTTTTGCATTGAGCTTTTTCAACTGGGCAAAGTTTTTTGACCATCTGTGCCTTGCACATATTGGAATGACTAAGAGAAGGATGTTGAGGCTGATTTTCCAGAAACAGTAGAAACTCCATGTGTAGCTACCTCTTCCCTTCCCCATCTTATGGGGTGGGAGGGACCGGCTGCAATTACAGAGGCTGCAGAACAGAAATGTCCATACTCTTCATCAGTCAGAGCTACAAGCTTCTTTCAGTATGACTCCAGCTCAGGACAAACTATCTATGAATTCCCATTAAAAGGGTTTTGGAGGTTTTGCAGCACTTCTGTCTTCCTGGAATTCTCCTCAGCAAATGTGCTGCTGAGAATGGAGTTCTTGAACTAGCTCTAGACCCTGCAGAAGTGCAAGTGGTTGACTGGGTCCTGTGTAGGCTTAAGCTTTATACCCCACAGGATGTTAAATGGAGCATGCATCTGCAAGAATAAAGGATTAAAGCAGCCTAGACCACCAACTTCACATTCTTCAGCGGAGGAAAACCACTTTGGGCAGACATGGCATGTGGGAGGAAGAAGAAATTCCACCATGGAAATGAAAAGTTGAGCTGTGTGTTGGAGTTCAAAGAGTGAAAACTCTGGAGGGTAATCAATGGTCCTCATTGCAAACTCAGGACCTTTTCAGCTGATACCAGAAGCTTAGGTGAGACAATTCTGCTATGTTGGGTAGCTCTGTGGATAGCCATGGAATGTCTTTATAGCTTGACAAGTAATATTTTGTTTCTCCTATCCCTTCTCAAGACAACTACAAGTGGAAAAACACTGTGATTGATGATCGCAGGCCAGTAGGCCAAGAGAGGTTAACTTGCTCTGACAGAGAGAGTGGCTTTCAGCTGGCTACAGCGAGCATGGTTTCATGGGCACTTCAGCACTAGAACTGACCTAAGTACAAGTCAGGTGGGATTTCTCAAGTAGATTCCTTTTAGCTGATATTATCAGCTTTCTTTAATTTGAATTGAATTATCTATTGGTTTGATGTAATCCTGTGCATAGGCTGAATGTAATGTATCGCTCCAGATTTAAGAGTGCAAGGTAAATTAATTCCCACTGCAAAGGGCAATCTTTGTGACTTCCAAACCCTCCCTTATGCTAAAAGTAATTTAAAAGTATATTATAATGAAGATAGTGTCTGCATGCCAAAAAAAATCCCATTTCACAGAAAAGTGACTTACACAGTGTGAATTTTGCAGTTTGATGGTGTTTCATATAACAGGGTATTAGTTTCTGTGTTCTTTTGTAGATACCTGCTCATTAAGTAAGATTTTCTTTACGAAGTGTAGTGGCTGTTTAAGTGCTTTAGGGGATGAGCATATTTATTACAAGCTGATAATCCTTGTAACTCGTTACATTAAAATATAAATGGATTGGATTGTAGTGCAATGAGGAGCGTGAAAATTATTATTAAACTGTGGAAATAAATGTGCTAGAACCCTAAATAGTATAATAATCCTTTAAGGGGAAATTGCACCTTCATTAGTTTGTAATGGTATTGTGATTGGCTTTGTTTTAGCCCAACTTTTAGTCAATGCCTCATGAAAATCTTATGACTTCCATTCCAAAATGACATCAAAGAGGAAAGGAGAAAAACAGTCTTGACAAAACCAGGTCACTACATCAGTAAGAGCAGAGTGGGCTGAGCAGCTCTGCTTCCTAAATCAAAGCCTTGCTGCAGGAGCATTGCTGTGTTCCTGTTAGCGTGTCACAAGTGCCATTCTCAGCAGTGAGGGACCAAAAAGTGTCACAACAGCAGATAAAGGGCTGAAGAGCTTGGCCAAAGCCTGTTACCTCTCCTGTCAGAGCATTGATGTCCTGAGATGGAGGTGCTCAAGGCATCCCTTTGTGGGGAAGGTCCTGGTCCCACCTATGCTTTGTATCCAGCCCCTACACAAATGAGGAATAATGAGTCCTTTGTGCTTAAATCAAGCAAGGGAGCTGAGCTGTTCTGCTAGCCCCATGGTTCTAGAAAAGCAAGGGTCCTTTCATAGGCTTTGTTAGGAACTTCTAGGGCTGGGAGGGACTAAGGATCTTCGAAAGCAGACACATCTCTGATGTCTCTGAACCGTGAGGAGTATGTGCAGGCCTGTTGCCCATCTCAGAGTGAGAAACAGTAGTGGTGGGGTGGGAGCTGGAGAGCATTCATGAACAGTTCCTGGTCCCATGCTACAGCTAAGGGACAGTTTAGTGTATTATAGCCAAAATGTAACAGGATAATTATGTAGCTGGCAGGGCCAGGTAATATCTAGTATAAGCTCCAGTGACATACTGCTTGTTTCACAGTGTTTTGTGCAAGGTGGGAGTGCTGCGGTGTGCTGGTTTTGCCGTTTGCTGCTGTCTGGTGAAGTGGGTGAAAAGAACTAAAGAAAGAAGGTGTGTTTCCTATTTTGTGGGGTTTAGAATGAATAATCAGCAGTGGCAGCCATAGCAAAGTGCCAGGGGTTCCTCTGGGACGCAGTCACTGAGCAATGATTTGCAGAGGATGGAGAACCTGGATGCAGGAGGCTCATACAGGTGTCTGTGTTCAAGAACAACCCCTGTTCGTGCCAAGAGGCCTCGCTCTTTGTGTTGCTTATTTACTTAATGGAGGACTTTACCTGCATCTTTGACCATATGAGTGCAAGGCCAGAGGTTTTGTGTTACCATGTGAGAGGCAGCAGCAGCACACAGTCTCTTGCAGGTTGCACTGAAGCCATCCAACACATGCAGGAGATGCTAAATGGGAACCACACAGCACAAGCTTTGCTCTTTAGGACACCTCAGGCATGATTTACTAAGAGCAAAGACCTAGTCTCAGGTTTGAAACTTCACACTGTGCAATCTGTCTCCTGACACAGCCACTAGTGAGCTCTGAAGCTGGAGTCTGCTACTGCACTTGTGATGCAGCTCATGATCCAATGTCCACCCTCGTTGGCAGAGACACCCTGGTTTGTAGTAGCTCAGCAAGGGGCTCAGGTTAGTCCCCTCTCCCCATGGCATCCTCCCAAGGCTCTGCAGGGGCATGGAGAGGAGGAGCCATGTAGGCATACATGGGGTCTGTGTCCTAGGGCAGGTTGTGCTTGTACAGAACCAATGTCAAACATAAGCTGGTGCCTGCTCTGACCAGCAGGTCCTGGAGAGGTAAACTCAGGGAAGGAGAGAGAACCTTTAATATACATTGGGAAGACCTGCCTTGGTTTCAAGTGAGTTAATGTCTCAGTGCAAAGGCTTTTCTGGGTAGGATTTTGAGCACAGCAAGATAATGATTCTGTCTCTGGGATTTTAAATGGCAATCATACATCTTGGAGTAAACAGAAGATAACGTGGGAGGTCTTTAATCCTGTCTTCTAGATTTATAATATGTAGGATTGTATATATACATATTATTGAGCTTTTTGTTTCATTTTGAGAGCTGCCATAGGCAAGCAAGTAACTAAAGGTACATACAGAGCATTTTAATGTGTCTTCTTCCTAAAATCATCTGAGCCCCTGCTTGACCACAGCCCCATCCTCCCATCTGCATTTTGTAAGGGTATTACCACTGTAATTAATAGGGGTTGTATAACAGTACCTAATTAAACTCTGATCATATAGTGTAAATTTAACTTGATTATCGTTAGCCTCAATGAACTCTGCAGGAGATTAATCCTGGTGATTCATTCAGCACAGACAGCAACAGTGCCAGTCCTGCAGAGGACCAAAACACTCGTGTACAGATACGCTTTATGATCCTAAACCCCATGAAGTAGTGCTGGGCACTGACGATAACACCGGTGTCAGTGACTGCAACTGAAGTCTCCCCATTGCCAGATTGGTTAAAAGGCACTGGGATGCCAGCAGGCTCCTACAGCACAGACCTTAAAATCACTGAATAAGGAGTCTGTGAGAGGATTATGGCTTACATAAGAGTTTTATGTCCATCCTGAAGCTAGACCCCCTGTCATTTGTGGGCTGTGTGCTGTGTCCACCAATGATTCACGGGCACCATCACCTGTCTTATAAAAGCTGGGAAGGTTTTGCCTGTGAGAACAGAGCAAAGGCAATAATGTCATTTATTTATCATGATTTCTGCGGATTAAAATGCTGTGTTTTTTGCTTCTGCACAGTGTGCTAGACAATGTTTCCACTTTTCCTTGCTAAAATACCAGCTCAGCCTTTGGTAAAATAATGGTTTTGGATTTTGGGGTTTTTCTTCTGTACCTAGTCCTGAAGTACAGGGCATGGGGTTTGTCCTGTTGTTGAGCACATCTGTTTGCTTGCTGCTAATAATAGTGCAATCAATGGGGCTGATTCCTGCATATTCTCTAACGGTAGCTCAGAAGACCCAGATGACAGCAGAAAAAGGTCTTTTGTGCATGTATTTAATTTTTGGGGGGGGCTTAATTAAAAGCAGAGAGAAAGTTTTACTCTTGTTTGCATGAATGGTCACATCAAACAGTGCAGGAAAATCTAGGCCAAGCTGCTTTCAGCAGGCTAAGGAACATGATACCATTGCACTGTGTACTTTAATAGTAGCAATGCCTCTTAATAAATGTCAGGCACCTTTTGAACTGTCTTTGATTCCATTAGCTTTGCTTTCCACCAGCACCCTGAAGCCCACCTTGCCCCTCCCCGGCTGCCCATGGCACGGCCGGTACCAGCCATGTCCATGTGGGATGGGGAGGAGGAGAGGGATGCGCGCCGGGAAGCGCGGCTGGTGCATCCCTGCTGCCTGCAGAAACGGTGCCACTTATATAACGCCCTCACTGGGTAACGAGGTAAAACTCCATCAACTCTTCTGCAGGAGGTTCCAAGGGTCTGGGGCTGCTGCCTGCATAAAGGGTAAGTCAGGAAGGTGTTTCTCTCGGGGTGGGGTGTACATGCATGTAGTAGTGTGTACAATGCTCCAAACTACAGGCTGAGAGGTGGGTACAGGTGGTGGTACCTCAAGCAAGCACTGCCACTCTGTACAGTGATCACATTGCCTGATTCATCTATTTAGGGTATTGTTGCTTTGAGAAACAGCTCTGTAAGTTGTCTGTACTGTTTTCCTGGTTTCCTCTAATGTGTCTGGAGCACAGTTAAGAACTAGTGGTAATAACTCTTTTTCAGAAGGCTGTTTTCAGGCAGTGGAATGCTTTATATCTGACAATGGCAACATGTTTGAGACCATTCAGAATGCAACTTGCTGGGTCTTTGCTGTTGTTTTCTGCACTTGCAGAATTGTGCCTCTGTGCAGCTCAGCTTGTCTGAGTGACAGTGTTGGTGTTGAGTGCATGTTGTATGGCCCTGTCCATGAGTGTCTATTTTGGTTTAAGGCTGTATCTGTTGATCTGGACATGCTTGCCACTGCCACAGAAGAGTTACCTGTGTGCTTAGCTACTGTCAAATGTGTATCTCAAAGCAGGAAGTAATCTCAGTTTGCAGCAAGATGAACAACAAAGAGAATGATGTTTTGGGGTTTATGTTACAGGGGTTATGCTTGCTCTGTATGTGCTTAAAGTATGTGGGGAGTTATTGGTGAGACTGATGGTTCCCTTACAGAAATGGAAGGGCTGTGGAGAGGATCTGTACATCCACAGCCCAGTTAGCTATGAGCTCAGAAGGTTCAAACAGCAAGAAACAGCCCAAAAGAAACCTAAATAAGCAAGGGAATCTAAATTATTCACAAAGAGAACTGTTTGTTGCTGAACAGTCAGGTGCCTAAATCGGAGCAGCCTCAGGCTGTGGGACTGGCATTGCGAGGGTGAGCGTTGTCCTAAAATGAACTGTGTAAGAGGAAAATCACTTGGTATTAGATACAAGCTTCTATTCCCCTAGCGCTGCAAGTCTCTTGTGCTCAGCTTTTAGGCTCATCTTTTTCTTTGTTATCACCTAAAAGGTACTTGATGCCACAATTCCTGTCGCTTTGGCTTTTGCATTTTTCCTTGCAATATGCAGCTGGAATAGCAGACTACTGGGGCCCACATCCTATTGCATCTCTGTCCCCTTTTCTCATTATGGAGGTCCCATAGATCTGGCTGGTTCTCATTTGGTTATGTGGCCCTGGTGTGAGGAGATGTGTGTAAACAGAGGAGACTTAACCTGAGGGCAGTGCCTGACTCCAGACTCAGTGAGCTGCATGAGGACTGGTAGCTAAACAGTTATTTACACTGTTTTTTGCATCAGGAAGAACCATCAGTTGCCCCTATAAGAGGGTCAACTAATAAGAAACATTATCCATGAAGACCGCAGGCAGATTGAGACAGGAGCTGTTCCTTATTGCAAGCTATGTAGGGCAGTAAAGATCACTCCAGGACTGGCCTACAAGCATGACCCTGTCTGGGGTCTGCACTCACTCTAGGTTTCACCCTGGGGAAGACAGTGGGTGGGTGGTAATTACAAGGTATGATTCATGCTTTTATTACTTTGAATGTGCTCCTGAGATCACAGCTGTGGGTTTCTGTGGTGCTCCAAGAATCAGGAGAGAAGAGCAAGGAGGAGCACACGTGTGGCACAATGGGTCTCCCCTCTGGATCCCACTGGGGTCATTCCCTGGGCCACAGATGGATCACATACAATTAGTGTTTAGGTATAGAGATCTCTCTTGCCTACCAGTTGCCAGGGGATGCGAGCCAGAGGCAAACAGAAGATGCTTTGACCTGCAGGTTGACTGGTGTTGAAGTGCAAGAGGTTTAATGGAGCAGGTCTGTATCCCAATAACAGCTGCCTGTGGACAGGACTGGACAAAACAGAAGAAGCAGTTCAGATGACCAGAGCCCTGAAGTGGCACACGGTGCTGCCATTGAGAGCTTAGGGCATGGCACTGAGCTGCGAGTTAGTTGGGATTGTCGCCTTCTTTTCGCTCATGCAGGAACAGAGCCTGATTTCAGTGGAGGTTTTGGCATGGATTAGTTAATCCAAACCAGAACCAAACCAAAACATGGTCTGGTTCTTGTCCAGAATAGCAGTCCAGCTGTAATCTGGTATCTGTTCCACCTGTTCCCCAGCAGGGATCCATTCCCAGGGCCCAAAGCACAATGCCATACTGCACACTCCTGCCTCTCCTCTCCCTCCCTCTCCTGTGCTACATCATCCCTTGTTCGTGCCAGATGTAGGAATTGGCAGCAGTGGACAATATTGAAACTCCAAGTGGTGCTGTGCTCTGGCAAGGCAAAAGGAGATGCTTGGGCATAGTCTGTCTCTGTTTCACCCACTTCAGTTTTATATGTGAGATGGTTTCATCTGATTAGAAGCAAATGAGACAGTTTGGTCCTGGGCTTAAAACTGAACTGGAACAGTTTCAGTCACATGAGGTCTGAAAAGCTCAGCTTCAGACCTCATAGTTCCTTTATGAGCATGCAGATGGTAAAGGTGGACTCATCTTCTGGTGGTCATGAGAAAGCAACAAGTGTGAGGTTCTTTCAGTATCACTGCCTGTCAGATGTTCTTTTGACAGCTCTGGTGTGGAGGACAGTTCCTGGACTTGCGTTGTTACATGTTTATAGGATAAATCAAAATACCACCTAGCATCCAGGTTAGCTCATTGTTAAAAAGCACGTGGTGACACTCAAATGAGCCTAAAAACTTGCAGTGTTAACCCAATTCTAAGGTTATAAATAACCATAAAGACTTAGGTGAAGGCATCAGTTATAGAGGTAGGGGGAAGGGATGGGTACTGACTGTGCTAAGAGGCTTTCAGATAATAGGAGGTTTCCTTTTGAAAACCTTGACAACTTAATAGTGTGTTCTTCATGCCACCTTCTTAAACCTCCTTGCCTGTTCGTTGAATCCGAGTACTGTAAATGTTTACATACATTTATTCTGCAAGGGTAGAAGTCAAGAAGTCCTTGAGAAGCTTTTGGGCCAAGCAGTGTAGAAGCCTGTCACATAATGGATGTGTAAAGAGAATCTGAGCTGGATGGGCTGGTGAGTGGGTTCATGTTGCCATCTATCTGCTATATCCATCTGGTGTGGTTTTGGCCTTTAAATGGTCCATACATTTTACCTTTCTCCCCTCATTGTAACATGGTGGGATATTTTTTCTCCACAGGTATATGTTAAAATAAAAGCATTTTCGGTTTTTTCCTCCAAATTGGGGAACCATTCTCCTGGGCTGCATTATGTGAAGTGTGCCATGACTGTGCAGGTCCACAGTTCTGTGTAGTAGGGGAGGGAATGGTTCAGCATGCAGTCCTGCCCACCTGGCTGTAAAGCTCCTGTGTGATGTACTCGAGGTTACCCTGCTCTTGCAGGGGGGCTGGACTGGATGATCTTTCGAGGTCCCTTCCAACCCTTGGGATTCTGTGATTGTGTCTTCTGTGTACATCCTGCCACCTGGAAAAGCAGTCTGGCTCCTGACACAGAGTGCCTTGGGAAGGTGCTGAGCCCTGCTGGCCAGGGAAAGGATGGCACTGGTGCTGTCTGGTACCGTGGGGAGCTGAGCCTAAGGCAGACTAATACATTGCAATGTTTTCATTGACTCCAACAACCTTTTGATTAGATTGCTATCCCTTCCATAGACTTGAGGGCCCAAGTAATAAAGGAAACAAAGGATGAGTAATAAAGGTAAGCACAGATGCTCAGCCATCCCTTTCCCTCTGACATGCTAGTCGATTGAACTTGTTTGTTGTTCTGACCTCATCTTGGCTAGGATGTGAGTTTGAGTCTCCATAGACGGGTGCATTGGGCAGCCTTCTGCTCAAAGTACTGCTTCAGCTGCATGGAAAATAGTGTGCCAGGCTGTATGGTTATTAATAAGCTGATTTTGTAAGGAGATGGAGCACAGTGTCTGAGCTCTTGTGGCAGGGCAAGCTAATGATATTGGACAGCAAGCAACTGTCACTTTTGCTAAATCTGTCATATTGCAAGTAAGCGGCTTACAGCCTGCAGTTGAGGTGGGCAGAATGACAGTCTAATCCACCTTAGGGCTCTACCCAAAGTCGAACTTGGAGTCTACTTTCCTGAAGAACACAGTTGTCCCTTGGAAACCATTGTCTCAAAGGCACAGAGAAAGCTAAGGAGCAGAGCAGTCACCAGCTTAGCAGAACAAACTCAATCTGTGTGTCTGCTCTAGGGCTTGTAGACCCTTATCTGTGAGCAGTAAAATAGGACTTCTGAGCAGCAGGAAAGACATGGAATTTGTCAGAAAATGTATCCTTGTACATTGCTTAGCAATGCAGCATGGATTCATAAGCAACCCCAGGAGCTGGAACAGAGCCTAATGTAGGAAAGGGAGATGCTGTGAGACCTGATGAGCAGCAAGGGAATCTCAGCAAAGCTTTTGTAGGTGGGAGCTGCAGCAAGTGCCACATAAGGAGGCTCTTGCCTATCTCTTTCTGTTTCCTGTATAGCAAGATGCCAATCCCTAACCTCGGGATCCCACTAGGACCTCCCCTGCATCAGTGCATGTGTTTTGCAATGGCTGTGTGATGGGTTTGGGGAGGGGGGAAGATTGTGGGAACCTGCTTCTGCTGATACCCTCATTTGGCCAAAGTGCATAGCAGATCCCTGTAAAGTAATAATAATAATAATTATAATAATAATGCCATATGATGGAGATGTTGCTTAACTAAGTCTGTTGCTGAATCAGTTCCTTGATCTTTGTCAACCTTTGTGCTACAGAAGTTTTTATAGCTGCAAACATCAGACTGTAGCTACAGCTCCTTCAATACGGGGCAGAGTGCCGAGCTTTATGGGACAATAAAACTCGGTGGTGAACACTGTGTACAGTTTCCTTTTCACAAGTCTTCATATCTGCTGTAAACAACTCTTAATGTGGGATTTAATAGTTTCATTCCTCTTACATTGTCCTGTTGTCTGTGCAGTGCTCCACATGTTGAGGTGCTTGCTGATACTGCATGAGAAGCTCTACATGAGGTTGGAGTGCTGTGTTAAGCTGGGGCTGTAGATAGTGTGTAGTTTGAAAGCTTTAATTACAACATCCATTTTGAAACTATGGGACTATACAAGAGGAGCTTCAGGAGACCTTTTCTTTTGTTGTTCCCCACAAGGAGATCCACAACAGTCAAAAGTAGAGATGGGTTCAGTGCAGAATTCCTGTCAGCCCACCTCCACCACCAACAATTATGGGCTTCTGAGATACATACCTGAGTTCTTCCCATTTCCTGGGACCATGAGACCCCTTGGTGACCATCATAGATGATGGGTTGTGCAACCAAGATTGCCAATTCACAAGTAGCTGGTTTAAGACCAAAGAAGACACTTATGTCTTCTGCTTCCTACTGTCTCTGCTGCAGCAGCACAGTAGTGGCAAAGCAGTTAAAAGTTGATCTTTAAAGATCTTTTCCTCCAGCATTAGCTTTCAGCCATGCAAACAGGGTTTTCCATGCAAGGGAGGCTGGGAGTGGCAGAAGTTCTTTTGCAAGGGTAAGATTTGTTTGAGCTGGTCATGAAACTGCACCCTGAGGGCTGCTGAATCAGCCTGCTCATAAAAGTCAAGAGCATTTTAATGTACAAGATGTTTATGTCCTTTATGTTATAATGTTTATGTTATAATGAAGATAAAGCAATAGGGAAAGGGGGTCACAGAGAGGAGCCCTGTGGAAGTGCATGCCCAGCTCCTCTGGTGTTTACCCTGGGATGTGTTTTGGTTACTGACTGCTAACCATAGCAAAGCTGAAGGTGGTTATCACTCTTCTGAATTTCAAGCAGTTTATCATTGGTAGCTTAACATCATGATGCTTTTTATGTTCAGGTGGAAGTATTCCTTAAAATTACCTTTTGGTTCTTGAAAAGTGAAGATGTTTCTGGGTGTAATGGTACCAATGAGTACACGTATGGTTTTTTAAGGTAGAAAATGTTTCCTGGTTGGTTTACACATTTGGTTTTTGTGTTCTCTGCGGTCTTCAGCAATTGAGTTGGGATGGTTTTATTTAGGAGCTGATGCACAGACTAGAGTTCTGAATATTCTTTAGGTGACTCTCTAGTATGAGGCCTCTGAAGATGAGCATGCTGCCATTGGAGAGATCCAGTGAGGCCTTTATGCCTAAAAAGGACTCCCCAAATTAGCCCACCTAGTAGAAGGAAGATCCACTTACTGAAGCCTGAAGTCCTTGCTGAGGACCCCATTGATAGGGCTGGAAAGCACCCCAAAGAAGTGATTCCTCAAAGCACATTAGGCCTTGCACGTTCAGTCTGATACTTCCTTACCATGATGGTTAAGCTCCCATTGTCCAATTGATTTAGGGGCTACAACTTGTGTTTAAAGCAGATGTAGAGCATCAGAGATGTAGTCTGCAAAATCCTTTCATGGTCTATTTCCATACAAGATTGCCACCTGTTTGCTGCTGTGGTCTTAAAATCCATGTTCTCAAAGGGTCAATGACAAGCAGTACTGTCAGTTAAAAGTACTTGATGGGAAAGGTATGAAAATGATTCCTCCAAGCAATGTAAGGCAGATGTAAGGAAGGTTTTATCTTCCTTAATGCTGTAGTTTGTTGGTTTTGGTTTGTTTCTTTTTCATGTTAAATGTTACTTACAAATTGTGACCAGCTCTAGAAAGTAACTTTAAAACCTCCTCCAGTTCTGGTGCTCTCAACATAAAAAGGACATGGAACTGTTAGAACAAGTCCAGAGGAGGCCACGAGGATGATCAGGGACTGGAGCACCTCCTGTATGAAGACAGGCTGAGAAAGTTGGGGCTGTTCAGCCTGGAGAAGAGAAGGCTGCGTGGAGACCTCAGAGCAGCCTTCCAGTATCTGAAGGGGGCCTACAGGGATGCTGGGGAGGGACTATTCATTAGGGACTGTAGTGATAGGACAAGGGGTAATGGGTTGAAACTTAAACAGGGGAAGTTTAGATTCAATATAAGGAAGAAATTCTTTCCTGTTAGGGTGGTGAGGCACTGGAATGGGTTGCCCAGGGAGGTTGTGAATGCTCCATCCTTGGTGGTGTTCAAGGCCAGGTTGGACAGAGCCTTGGGTGATATGGTTTAGTGTGAGGTGTCCCTGCCCATAGCAGGGGGTTGGAACTTGATGTCCTTAAGGTCCTTTCCAACCCTGACTATTCTATGATTCTATTTTTCTTTTTAATCACATACAGTAGGATTCACTAAAAGCTGCCATTCTGTCTGTGCCAGTGGATCAGCCGTGCAGTGCAGAATTCATCTTTTCCTCTGTGAAGCTGAGGAAAACAGAAGGTTTTGAGTTGTTGATTTCTCAGATGCTTGCTGTGGAGGTATTAGGAAATTTTGACTAAATACTGCTGTTCTACTGAAGCCTTTAAAGGATCCTCATCCAGAAGTTTTACTTTGCAGGTGAGGTTCAATTTCTTTGTAATCTGGGACTTTGCTGCAATTCAGAATAAATTAATAATAATAATAATAATAATAATAATAAAGAAAACATGGACACATCAAAGAGCATCATTAAATTAAATTACAGAGGCAGGAAAACTGGCATCCCTACTAATCCATCCCTAAAAATAGCTCATCTCACAGGAAGGTGGCATTTCGTAAAGCCAGTGGCACGCAACAGAAAAGAGGCAATAGTGACTGTCTTGGGCAGGAGTGAGTCTTGGTTTATGTAGGTCCATTTGTTTTGGATATTGAACGTTTCTTGGGAACTGGGCCCATTCTGGGCTATTCAGTTTGTATTTCCTGAGTCACTTTTCAGATGTGCAGCACTATTTGTCTGCTGTGAATCTGGCTGTGGGGTTTGTGTCCCAGTGCCATGTACAGTGTGTTCTGGAAATCCAGCTGGTCATTGGTTGCTTGGCCTGCGCTGGACCAAGGGTTTGTTGGAAGAATTTAGTTTCAAATGTTACTTGAAATGTTATTTGAAACTAAATTCCTTAGATCTATCCACTGTTTAGGTCTCTATCGTTGTTAGAAGAGAACATAGCCTGAAGGGGACACTGATAGCATGTGAGCTATTGCTGGCTCTCAGAAGCATATCTATGTGTACACAAGCCAGGATTTCTTTCTGGACAGCAGGAAAACAGGCAGTGCTCCTGCCATGGCTTCATCTCACTCACTTAACCCAAAGTTTCCATTGAGCTCTACCAGAAGTTATTTGTGCAGCTGTACTGATGCAGAACACCCTTCCATCAATGTATGCTAAAGCTGTTAATTTTGCTTGGGGTGCTTTTGTTTGGCTGTTCTGGCAGGAGGTCTGAGGAGGTTATCATCTTTTTGAGCTGGATGCTGTGGTTAACATTGTTTTCCTTGTGAACATGCTAAACCAAGGAGGTTGAGCCATGCTAGGAATAATATGGGTACCATTTAGAATCTTGCCCCTTGTTGAATGAAAGCCATTGAAACACCAAGGCTTTAAAAAGCTAGACTGAATATCCAACTTGCACAGCAGCACTTTGTGGAATAGGGATGAGCCTAAGCATGAGCTCAAGTTTCACTATAGCGTTTGCTGAATAAGGGCCTAAATGAATAACATCAAGTAATAGATATGATATATGTATATAGCTATAAATACTGCAGAAATGCTTATTATTTCTCTGTTCAGATTTGTTAACTTTGTTATTCCAAGGCATCAGATTGCTAAGAACAGTTTTTTAACACCCTGGTACAATGAATATTTCTTCAGATTGTCATAAGGAGATAAGAGTAACGTATAGTTTTTCCAAGGTAATGCAAGAAAAGGCATAATAGTTGTCAATTGTCCCACATATCCCTATATATGTTTACTGCTCTATTACTGTGACTAGTTTATTACTGGCTTGTTTCTCTGTAGTCATCACCTGCACTTTGATATAGAATAGCACAGTGTGATGATTTTTCTCTGGACCTCTTCATAACTCTTCTTTCATCTGCCTCCTGATTTTTCTCTGTCTATTGAGATTTCATGTGTTCTAGGGGCTGCCCTGCAACAAGGAAGTCAGAGTGTCAACAGACATAAAACCTCAGTCAGTTCGAGCCAGTTGAAAGGTGGAATAACTTCAAGACATTTTGTGCTGATTATTTCAGCCCCTTGTTTTTGCATGTAGTTGGAATGTTCAGCCACAAGTAATGTTATTTCCACCTCTGCCTATTTGGGATGTGTGCGTGTTTCAGCTCAGAGGTGCAGTGGAAGAAATTGCCTGCAAAACATGGGGGTCTTCCTGTAAGGAATTGTTTCCTATTGTTTCCCTAAGGAGCTCTTCCAGTGATTTCTCTTACTCTGTCTTACAAATCTTATTTGTTTTCCCTAACGTTCAGTGAAATATGAATCCTTTTAGATGCTAAGCCTGAATTTAGTCTCCAGTTTATCTTTTCCTTCTCACTGGCCAGTATTAAACACTGATTTCTAAGGGTGTTTACAGAGGCAGATATAGTTTCAAACAACACCGAATAAGGGTGATTCTCTGTTTCTGTGCTTCTTTTATTCCTAGTAGCAAACTGCCTGAAAACTTTACCTCTGATCCACCTCCATTTGTGTTTTGATGGGAAAACTCCTGATGGCTTTAGGCAAACAAAATGCTCTCAAGATACTGATGGTGTTGCTGAACTGGGGCCCCATTAACATCCCTGTTGTCCTTCTATGTGATGGGACACCCTGGCACTCATGGGAATCTTGTAACTACAATTTCCTTTTGTTGGACTTCGGAATACTTCTCCCTTCATGCTTCTGCCATGTGCTGCAAGAGCTGCCCTCTCTTTCCATGAACTCAAGTAAAATAGAGGCTACCAAAACACCCAGCAACTCATTGTACTCCTTTCTGCTTTAGTATTGAGCCAATGATCCAGATCTCCTGCTTTCCTCTGTCAGGAGAGTAGCAGTAGCATAGTGGGATTGTTTGGGTGGGATTTTGTCCCTGGAAGTGCCAGGAATATGATATGAAAATAGATGATCCACCATGCCATGACACAGATGCTTTGTGGCTGGTGTTTGTTGCCTGGCCCATTGGGGGGCAGCAGGTGTCATGTGTGAACTGTATCTGGATGATGGTATCACAGGTTACTGCTTTGCTCGTGTGCAGGTTGCTGACATTATATCCAGGTGTATTTCAAACAATGATGTCACTTTTGACATTAAAAAATGAAGAGAAACTATAAATAAGACGCAGGAGGAAATTCCCAGTACTCAAGGAGTTGCCCTGGAGAAAAATGATCCTGTATATCCTAGAAAATATATCTCTTACCTCATATATTTAGCAGTTCCTCAATGTCCATCATTAACCAGAACAGGGCTGGCAAAGTATACAAGCACAGGGTCAGCTTGGCTGCTTCTCTGATTGAAGGGAAGCCTGAGATGGGGGAGAAATGTTGGGAGCAAAGAGGGGAAGAGGAAGGAGAATGCCATCCCAAGGCTGGTGGTTCCTGATGGCTGTTGGCTCTGTTGAAGGGAGAACAGTCATGGAGAGCTGTCATGACAGAGCAGCTTTAGCTGGTCAGAGAGGTCCTCAAGTCTTCCCTGTGGTTAACGACTGAGCTATGGGGTCTCTGAGTACTGCATCAGGTCAGGATGAGGGGTTTGGAGTGAAAACAGCTAAAGCAGCACTACAGAGGTAAAGCAGGTCTCCTTTGTGACAGTTTCTTTACCCATGGCCATGGTGCTGATGGTGGCACTGATGCTGTAGACAAAACCCGCGGTTACTTTATGTGTCAGTGTGATGGACTCCCAGGTCCAAGCTCTGCCAATGGAACAAGCATGTTCAGACAGTGGCTTTCAATGACTTGAGGTTAGAAACCGCTCTCTGTGGTCCTGTCTAACCTAAAATGACTTTTGTGGCCAGAATGAAGTAAATGATGACCACAACTCACCCAGCTCCTCCCAGCCAGACCCACTATTTGCCTTTAAGGAGTTAAGTAAGAGGTGACGTCGCAGTCTGAGCTAGGGGTGGCTTTCATGTTATGTGGTGCTCAAAAGTAGGTTACTGGGTCAGGAACAGCAAGTTCTGACTGTTTGCCAGCTCTGCCTTTTTTTCCCCACAATGTTTATACCGCTGTGACCTGCCATGCTAAAATGAGTCTAAAACGAACGCAAGCAGTGCTTGAAAACAGCAAGATGTGTTTGATTGAACTTATCCTGTACAAGCAACAGATAGCAGTGTGCAGCATGTGTGCTTCGTGGTGGCTTCCTTCTTTTGGAATGAAAAGGTTTTGGAACCCAGCTGTTAGGAAGGAGTCTGTCCTTTCTAAATGGTTAGCTTGAAGTCACAAACTGCCTAAGCTCACTGGGAGGGTGCAGGGACATGAGATCCCTCAGCATTGAGTACTGGGAGAATTTGCTCCCACATCCAGGGTTGTGTTAGAGAAAATCTATGGGGACACCTGCAGACCTAATATCTGGCTCAGAATAGTGAATTTGGGAGTGGATGGCAGCTTTGGACAGGATCAGATCCCTGAAAGAGAGCAAAGTGCCAGGCTGAGGGTGGGAAACCTGTCCGGGAGCACAAGGAACACAGCTGCAGCCACCTTCACAGCAGAGCACAAGGGAGGAGGATTTCAGTGCTGTTAAATGTCTATTGAACCTAAACGCTTCTGTGACTCTATGGTTCTGTGATTGTGGAGGTGAAGCTGACTCACATGGATGTGGGTTTATACCTGCCTTGAGCATCAGACCCTGCGGTGCCTCGTGTGCTGGGTGACAGCCGCTTGGGAGCTGCTTGTCCTGGTGTTGCTATAGGCTCATTGCCTCAAGAACTGAGCACGAAGGCAGCAGCAGTGGCTTCATCATCCCCAGGGCTGGCACAAGCCTTTTCTGGGCCTGATTGCTCCAGAGGTCGCATCCAGCTGCCATTGACACCAGTGATGCACAGCTGGACTGCCCCAGCATTACCCTAACCCTAACCCTAATGTTATATCCAAAGGGAAATTCCTTCATTGTTGGAGACAAGCATTCCTTTTGATCAGTGCCTTTCTGCTCAGATTTCTACAGCCTGATCCCGCAGCCCTGCTCCCACTGGTGAAATGCAGAGTAGGGCACATAAGGGATGGGTGGTCTGGCTGTGAATATTTGAATAGTCTCACCAGCAAAAATACTACTCAAAGCAAAGCCTCAGAATATGTTCAGTGGCTCGCTGCCAAAGCTGACTTAAGAGGAAACTATGTGGACCATTCAGCCAAGTGATTCATTGAGTTTTCAGTGCTTCTGAAAGCTCATATAAAAGAAATCAAAGAAAAAGAGCAGGATTTGAAGAAAGACTGCACCTCAAAATCTTCCTCTTAAATCACAGTGTTCTGCTGCCAGACCAGATGTAGCAGGCCAGAGAAAGAATAGCATTGCTTACTGCTCCTTGCCATGCTAAAATGGCATCTAATCACAACACATCAGCAGCGCACCCAGCAAATGGTTTGTGCAGCCTGCAAAGGCCACCTGCAGCACAATGGTTTTCACATGCCTCTTCATGTTCCTTGGCCATAGCTTGAAAACATCTGACTTCATGCAACTGGAGGAAGAATATGTTGCTCAAAGAAGGGCAAAGTGGGTAATGCAGGTAATAAACCCACGAGCATCTGTGTTTCAAAGGTGGGAACAACTCATTTCCTTACTGCTTCATCAAGTGCAAGTCAAACTGCAGCATCTCTTAGAAAATGTGTTATTTATGAGACACTATCAACCTCTCGGAGCTGCAAAGGTTCCCCACTGGCAACAGCTCAGCAGGGCCCTGGTTATCACCGCTGACTTACAGTTCCCTCTCTGCTGGCAATCAGTTCAGTGACTACCAGAGAATATATGTTAAGCTTCACCCGGAAGACCCCATTCCTGTGAGGTGCTGAGTGTTTGGTGCGGGAAGCAGCATCACATGAGGCAGCGAGGGGTTGATTGTCTCACCCCCAGTTTGCCCCCTTCTTTCTTAGAGGGCTGAATCAGATTGTTAGCTGATGAAAACAGATGCGGCTCCATTGCCTCCAGAGGAGCTATGCTGTGATACATGCTGGAGCAGAAGCTAGCCAGGTGTCTGTTTAGGAGCTCTAAAGCTTTAAGGAGAAGCATGCATTTAACATGCGAAATATCCAGCATTATTTCTTGCCAGCCTCATTCCTTAGGGGTTGTTGATGTTAACTTGGCCTGGAAGTTGACCTGCATTAAAATCTGTGTCTGTCTCCTGGGCACCAAGTGGTTGGTGAGGTTGCAGTCATTGCACAGCCTGGTTTTGCCTTCCCCCTTCCTGCTGCAGGAAGTGACTGTTGGTTAGAGAGCGGTGCCACATCACTCGTGCTCACTTCTGCTTCTGCCCTTGTACAGCTTTGTTGTGTGATGCTGTGCAAAACCTGTAGCTGTGCTTGGCCTTGATTTCCCTCTCTGCAAAGCTGTCCAAGTGCCCTTACCTAGACTGTTTTGGGGTGGAGAGCAACACAAAGGAGCAGGAGTCTGTGTCTGCTCTTCATCCTTGCTCTACAACCCAGCTGTGTCACTTCAACAGCTGTAGTGAGAAAGTAAAATTATCAAAGGCTGATATAAGGAGTCTGTTTTGGAACTCACAAACCATTATTATGGCAAAGGAATGCTCTAATAATACTCTGTTTCCACTCAAAGGAGTTCCTCTTTCTAAACAGGATGTGACAGATGGACTGCTTGGTGGATAAGCAATTGGCTGGATGGTTGCACTTGGAGTTGCAGTCAATGGCTTGATGTCCAAGTGGCTTGAAAGTAACAGAGGGGAGATTTAGATGAGCTCTTAGGAAGAAGTTCTTCCCTGTGAGGGTGCTGAGGTGTTGGAACAGGGTACACAGAGCAGCTGTGGTTGCTCCATCCTTGGCAGTGTTCAAGGCCAGGTTGGATGTGGGTTGGAGCAACCTGGTCTAGTGGAAGGTGTCCCTGCCTGTGGAAGGAGCTTGAATTAGATGATCTTTAAAGTCCCTTCCAACCCATTCCAATCTTATGATAGGCTCTGTGTATGGGACTCTGACTTGTGAATCTACAGTTATACTTAATAAGATGTAACAGTTTCTCAGGGGACTGATAGTAGGATATAAAGTCTTTTATCTCTGTCACACATTAAAATCCAGGCTGGACCATTAGCAGTTAAAACATCTTGTCATCTGAAATTCATCCATGGGCCTGTGCAAAGTAAGTCTCACCTAGGCAGCCAGTGCATATACTTTTGGCATTTCAGGTTATTGCGTTGTGGTTTATTCTCTTTTTGGAGGGAGGGAAGTGTCTTTTGCATCCCATTTCTGCTTCATTAGCACCATGGCCAGCTGTTTGTAGCCAGGCAGGCAGCCAGGCAGACATGGGGTCATGGCATTTGGTTTTCCAAAGCAAAGCTAAAGTACGTAAGAGCAAGGCCATTGAGAGAGCAGCCAGCACTGGCACTACTCGTACTGAGTTTGGGGAGTAAATATACAGTCGTGTTCTCTTGGCTTCTTAATACAGCAGCTATTTAGGATATAGCTTGTACAGAATGATGCATGAGTTTCTTTCTGTCTCTCACATGAAAAATACTTCAAATATTTATTGTCAATCATAGAAAATGAGAAATGGGAGAGAATGGAGAAAACCTTTACTTACTGATGTGATTTCATTCAGACACAGGTGTGTTTGTATTCCATTCATTATGGTGAGTGTTTATATTATATTTTCCATATATATATATATATATATATTTCCTGTTCATTTATACCTGGTAAGATTATTTGTTTCCATCTGACAACATGCAATGAGTCTGAAAGGCTCTGTAGTTACCATCCACCCTGACAAGGGCTGCATGATGAAAGCAGTGTTTCCTTTTCTGTCGTCAAAACAAGGCCACGGTAATTTTCACACACAGATGTTTGTGTTTGAGAGAGTTCTGTAGCAGTGAAGACCATTGTTACCAATGGCTGGTCAAGCACAGAATTCAAACTCCATGTGAGCTGAACCCAGGTCAGTGACTTGCAGCTGTGGGCTGAGCAATCTCCCTATGAGCAACAGGAACAGGGGATTCTCAGCCTGATCCAAAGATCTGATGTCTATCAGCTCTGTTGCCTCCATCACCATGACATGGCTTAATCCCAAACCCAGACTGACTGCCTGCAGGTACCTGAGAGGGTCGCTGCTGTGTGATGCTCCTGGAGACAGTAATTGTGCTGGTGGCCCTTGTTGCTCAGCACCCAGAGGTGCTAGTGGTCCCACTACATCCATTTCCTCTCTGGTGTCTGAAGTGAGTCATCTAACAGCTGGAATAGCTGTCTGTGCTGTGGTTTACAGGGTTTATATCAGAACGTAATGAATATATCTGTGGGGAGCATTCCTCACTGTATATTTTTGTTTCAGGTTTTGGAATGTGCCAGAAGTGAAGAAATTGAGGATCTCCATTTCAAATGAACTGGGGAACTGAATTCCTTCCTTTCTGGGTTTCCTGTCCAGCTATACAGATACTCCTAAGACTGCTCTTGTCTTAGAATGTTTTTCCAGTTGTGTGTTTAATAGTCTGAGCTGATGATGGGCAGAGGTGACATTAAGATAAGTACCTGTACTGTACCTAGAAACATCACAATCATCCTCTTGGAAGCCCTTAATAAAATGTTCAGCTCTTATTATAGATGGAAGAGGACTGTGACACAGATCTAATTATCAGATCCTCATCAGCTCTTGGCCTGCTCATCTCCCTGCAGCTCCCCATATGCTTGGCAGTACTACTCCGAGTGAATTAAGTAGACAAAGCCAAGCTTTGTTTTATCTGAAACCACAGAAAACTTTCTTTTCTGTTCTTGCCTCTCTTGCCCCTTTCAGTTTTGTGTTACTTGGTAATGAGGTTTAAGATGGTGTTGGTGTTTGCAGAGAGATGGTCAAAGGAGGCTGTGCAGCCTGGGGGAGCTGCAGCCTGAGATGCTGACTGTGGGTGCTCTGCTTTTGGAGCCAAGGCCGAGCTGATGTGCAGCAGCTCAGTGCTACTGGAGCTGTGCTGTTCCCAGGATGAGGAGCTCTGACCACTTGTGGGGTTTGTTGGCTGAGGAAGGGTCGTTAATTCCAGCTCCATAGCTGTATCCCTATAATTACATAATGCCTGCCTGAACTGCCCTCTGTGATGTTGATGGGACAGCTGCTCTCCCACACATCCTATCCTAGGCTGGTGGGTTGTGCCTTTTGTTTTGCTGGTTCACTGCTGCCCTAGAAGTGGCTGAAAGGCTGTTTCAGTCTTAGAGGAAATGATTTCATGCTCCATCCCTGGCAGTGTTCAAGACCAGGTTGGACAGAGCCTTGGGTGATATGGTTTAGTGTGAGGTGTCCCTGCCCATGACAGGGGGGTTGGAACTTGAAGATCTTAAGGTCCTTTCCAACCCTAACTATTCTATGATTCTATGACTCTCCATCCTTTGTGGCTTGGGGTTTTCTGTAAGCAAGGCACTTGCTGCTGCTCCTCTGACACAAGTAGCCAGGGGTTACTTAACTACCCACATCTCTGTAAAAATAGTAATTCACAGCTCCAAAGTACTTAAACACTGTTTCATTAGTATATACAGTGAGCTCTCTCCCAGCTATCCCAGTTCATTAATAACAGCTCCAAAGCCTTTGGTTTGCCTAAGCATTGAGGAAAATCCACTTTTTCCAGGCAGGGGCTGTTGGTATTTCTGTGCTCTGAGATCAGAGCTGCCATCCTGCTCACACACCCAGTGATGGAGAGGGGGTGTATGGCTCGTGCACCCGTTTCTTTCTTTCCTGTGGCACGCTGTTTGCCGAGGAGCACAAAAGCATGGAGTGGGCCATGTCTTTTACTTATCCTTTTACTAAGAACTGACTGCATAGAAAGGAACTGGGGAAAATCAGAAGAATTGGATATATGTTCAAGTACAGGAGGAAATGGCAGGCAAAGAGATAAAACAGCAGAGAGAAGAAGGCACGGAAAGAAGGTGCCTTTTTGTTGTGAAGGGATTAGCGGAGAGCCAGCTTTCAGATGCCTTTTAAACAAAGCATTCTCCTGGAAAATACAGATCCTGATCGATTATGAAACCCTCGGGGATTTTTGAGGTCAGAGCTCTCCTGGGAAAGAGGACAAACAGGGCTGAGCAGCAGTGCCATTTGCAAGCGGTTCTGTTACTTATAAGTGCAGCCAGAAGATATTGTGGAGTTTTGTGAGATACATAAATAATGGTAATAAGTAAGAATGTTCTTTTATTCTTTTTCTGTGTGCTCAGTGAAAAACTAAAGGTCTTTGAGGCTGGATAATGAGGTTTGCCTTGCATCATTAATACAGATCACCATGTGTAGATGATGCAGGGAGGACCAGATGCACAGTGGTTGTGACTCGCACAGACCCGTCAGCTTCACACTGGCAAGATCCTGTCCTAAGCATCCTTCTGCCCTACAGCATGTAAGTGCTACCTGTAGATCATTTGTCCATTTTCCCTTTCTGTGAGGCTCAGGCCCTCAGCAGGGCAAGTTCTTGTTCTCCCTGTTGTTTCCTTGACACTTTCCTCTGCATCCCCCCTTACCTTGTGGCAACCCAGCCCTGAGGTGTTTGCAGCCTGCAAAGTGCAACTCTTGTGCACCACAGAACTCACTTCCTCTCTGGCCTTCCTTAATTCTCTGCTAACAGCTGGAAAGGTTTAGTTGACACACAGGTTGACTCCTTATGAACTGTGGAAAAGCCTCCCTATCCATTAGTCTCAAGGTTACTATTCAGCCCCGGCTCTGGCTCTGCAGTCCTATTGCTTATTTGCATCTATCTGTATGGGGTTCTTTCCATTTCAACACATTAATCTTTCTTTGTTAAGATCCTACCCCACACTGAACAGACAGGAGGCACAGATGGCTCGATGCAGATTTTTGGTTTGGTTGTTTTGTTTTTTACTCTTTAATTTCTACAGTTCATTGAGCAGCAGCAAAGTTTAAGTTACATAAACCTTAAATATATTGTATTTTCAATGGAAATCAGTAAATCACACTTGCTTAGCCTAACCCTCCACTAATCGCTTTGTGCTCAAGGACATTTCAACTCCATTTTCCAGCATAGCATTTGATTATGCTGAGGAAGGGGTAGCACTCCTTCCATGCTATGGAGATAATCTCAGGCTGGTTGGAAAAGGGAAGATTATTTGGCTTCCCTGAGGATCATTTCAGGACATCCTTTGGAAGTCATTTCTGCCTGGTACTTATTTAAACAGCCTCTGTGCCACCAGAGATCAACTTCAGTGCCTGCTGCAGTGTCTGTGCTAATGTCTGATCAATGGGTACCTATTTTCTATGGGTGAACACTATTAGCACATGGAGTATGTGCTTTGAGTGTATCCCTTCCCTTTGTTGCTGAGCAAGGAGGTAAGAGGATGCAACCCTTGGTTTATTGCTTCCCTGGCTGTAGGTTTCTCCCTGCACTATGTGGACTCAGGCACTGTGGCAGTGACATTCTTGAATGGAGCAGGTGCTTGGGACTGCTCTTTACAGTGCTCCTCCTGTAGCACCCCTTATTGCCCCTGTTCCTCACTCACTGAGCTTCCAGTAGTGATTGGTTCTGCTCCATTGTATTTTAGAAAGCTGGTTAGAGGCCTGATTTATACAACACAAATCTGTCACACTGACAATGTAGATTTTTAATGTGCTCAAGCTTTAAAATCATGTGTTTTGACTTTTTCCAAGGTTTCCTTTTTGGCAGCTCAATTGCAGTTCTCCCTACTGGGACTTATGTAAGGGGAAGAAAGGACGTAATGTACTTACAAGCGTAAATGATGTATGTTTATTCACCTGAACTGAATAAGTGTCAAACGCAGAGGGTGAATAAGATAAGCTCATCAACTAGGTACTTTTAACTTTCTTTCCAGCAATTAAGGTGAGGTTTGTACTTGCTGTCAGTTCTGCCATATCATAATAACAGGTAGTCATGTAGCTTTTATACTAATAGCAGAGAGTGAAGGCACTTACCCCAGCTCTGAAATACAGAGCCCATTAAAATGGGATTGAAGGTATTTAATAGCAGTTGTTGTGTTGTCTATTTCTATTCAAAAATTTGCCATATATTGGGCAAATTCAGAATAGTTCCACTGAAGCACTAAAGCCCAAATTCACACCTTCACAAGCACAAAATCAATAGAGGAGTTTGCTTAGGTTATTTCAGAAGAAAATTTATACATCTACAGAGAAAGAGAGAAAGGGAGTTCCTCTTTCCTACTCAATCTCACATCCCTAAGAAGCTGGGCAAGACTGGGACCCCGCACAGATACAGCCCACAGTATATGGGATGGGTCAGGATGCAAGGATTGGACCCAGGCATGGTCCAAGATCCCAGTGCTGGTCCCTCCATGCTGTTCATCCGTTCATCCAAGCCAGCACGATAAGCTGCCCATTGCTGCCATCTCCAGATCTGCAAAGACCTCTCATAAGAAACTGACTGCAATTTAGCCACTGCCTGGTCCTCTGACCACTGCAGGGCTGCTCAGGCTTGGTCCTTCATGAACCCCAGAGCTCATATTGGCTGTTGTGGTGCAGTCTGTCAACGTGAACTCTGCTTGTACCCTTTCCCTTCTAACCTTAGAGATCCGTGTTTTGGCACATCCTCTTGAACAGCTTCACCCAAGTGTGAAGGGAGCACAGTGCTGATCTGCAGTGCTGCAGTGCAGAGGGGTTTCCACCAGCAGATATGACCATGCAGGTTCTCATGTAGTTGGCTTTGCATTAAGGTTCAACTTACCTTTAACTGTTGTTAAGCAGAGTTCTTGTCATGTCTGTCTGCAGCTCAGGGGTGCTGACTGAATGCAATCTAGTCTTGCCTCAGACATGATGAACTCCTGTCCTTCTCAGCTTTCTTGTACCTGGTGACTGACATCTATGCTCCTTTCTAGTCAGGTTGCGGAGACTCTTTTTTCACATAGCAACCACCTTACAGGTCCTCTTGTTTGGTTTTGATTTCAGTGCTAAAGGTTTCATGTCAGTCCCTGGTTACACAGATCGTGGCCATCATGCTCAGGGCCATATTTTCCTTTCTGCTCTGCCATGAACACAGGAAATCCAGCACCAGGGGTGACATTGACTTCACAAAGTGCCTCTTCCTCTCTTTTCTTGACCTGCAACAACCACTTAGTGCAAGAGCAGGATGATAGGGTTACTGGGTGGAGGAGACCAGCTGAAGGAACCCAAGGTGCAGTCCCAATGGTGCTGGTAGTGGCACAGTGGTGCTCAGGAATGGCTTCAGCTCCCTTTTATGGCTCTGTGAGCTATTTGGGTTGGGTTTTATCCTTAGCTGAGAAATGGCTGCTTCTTCCATCTTTGTGGTTGCAGTGAATAGCCACTCCTGCCCCTCTACAGCTCACTGAGCATCTGATTGACAGGTGACATATTTTGCTGCCAGGACATCAGGGAGAAAGGAAAAATGAGGTATCACTAGTGTTCTTGTTTGTCTCTGTGGTAGTGAAGATAATACCTGGCCTATGCTAAAGCCCATGCACTGCTTACTTCTTTCACCTACCTGCTTTAAGGCCTGCCTGTACTCACGAAAGACAACTCACAGGATAAAAGGTGAATTGTCCTTCTATCTGCTCAAGCCCAGGCAAGAAGTATGTTCTGCAGTGAGGGATGCTCAGGTGTACAAAGGTGCTGCTTCCAGTAGTCTGCATGCAAACTGGTTTGAAAGTTACTGGTCCATGAACAAAGAGACAAAGTTCTTTCCTCACTTTGTTATTTATCTGCATAATTAACGTTAGGTGGACATAGAGAATTGTGGTTAGAAACTTACACCAAAAATCAAAATAAATCAATATAAACCAGGAAGGAAATGCCACAGCATTGGACTATGGATATTAATGGATATGGATATGAATATTGAGCTATTCATCAGTCAGATTGCTTTTCCTTTTCTAGGAGGTGATGCAGGGAAGTTAAGATGTTCCTTCCTCTTCTAACTTCTAGAAGGAAAGAATGCTGTCTTTGTGCAAGCTGGCTAGTAAAGCTTTGCCAGGCTGCTACAGCAAATACTGCTTGAAAAGAGACTCCAAGCCTTGGCCATGTATGTATATCATTTAGCTTCACTACAATTTGACTACACACATTGCAAAATACAGCATATCCTGAAAGAACAATCCCTGCCCGTTGCAGAGGGGCTTGTGAAGATAACACAGTAAACCCACTCGCAATTGTTCTTTTGCAGCAAGTGCTGGTACATTTTTAAGCTACTCACAAGCCTGTTAAATAACTGGACATCTTTTAAGCTCAGGCACCCTGGGGGTGTAGGAGGCAAATAATTCTCAGAGGGGATTTAACACAGTTATGTAAAATAATCTGAAGCCATCCTGGTTGCTCCAGAAAGATTATAATTAAGCAGGGCTGGGGTTTTTTAGTGTCTGCTGTCATCAGTTGAGTTTTCTTTGTTACAAAACAAAAGTCTTGTTCTCATTTGTTTGAGAAACAGTTTCTGTTCCTCTCATGAAGAGGAAGAGGGTTTGGACCTGCTGCTGAGAGTCTGGGTATGACACAGAGTATCTTTAGAACAGCAGTTTCAAACATCTGATGCATCTTTCATTCTGTTTGAGCAGAGGAGCACTGTCATACTGGGCTGGATACAAAAGGCACTTGGTACTTGCTCACCGGCAGTCAACCCTCTGCAAAGGCTTTCACCAAAATCCCTTGTGTTGATTGCTGGGGGGAGAGTTTGGCTGTCTGTGCCCCTGCACTTGCTGCCACCTGTACTACACATGGGGAGACCTGAGAAAGAAACCCTTAGCTCATGTTCAGTAAGCTCCTAGTGAAAACAGATAAGCCTCTGTGCTGCTGTCTTCCACAGCCACATGGCTGAACCACGATGGTAGGAGCAGAGGCATCTTTGTGCAATATATCAACTGGTACATAGGCTTTTTATAACTTAGCAGTCCTGAATATCATGGCATCAGTATTATTCCACCATAACTAAAGCAGAACTTCTCACAGATTACTGTGTTTAAAGTTATTTGGATGCTCTGCAATATATTCTCATATTTTCCACTGCTGAATGAAAAGGAGAGGATGAGTATGATAGCTGTTGTAGGTGTCTGCTGTGCTTTGTGCGCGGTCTGGGTTTCTGTATAGCTGCTTCTCTGTTACATGGGGTTTTCAGGTTTCACTATTGATTAGAGTGGTCGCTTTTCTAATTAAAACAATTCCCAAGTCTAACTATTGACTCGGGCAGTAAATGTGCCAGGTTATTAAGATAAGAGGCTTTAGTCAGAAAATGTGTTACCCTCCCTTGCAAAAGAGGTCAGTGTAACTCGAGTACAAGAGTGTCCTAAAAATCAGAAAACAAGCAAAAGAAATGGGAAAGTGGGAGCGAGGCAAATGCTGCTTATGTAATTACGACAAAGCAAGTAGGACAGAGGAGGGACCATGCAATTGTGCTCTGCTGCCCTGTGCCCGCTTCTCAGGGCAAAGTGTGACTGCATGTGTGTGTGATTCGTGTTCCTCCTGTACTGGGCGTGATTTCACTCAGCAGAGGCTATGTGGTTGAAAAGAGAGCAAATGTACTTGCCCATCGTGAGATGGTGAAGTGTCTCCCATTGGGATGAAGCTTTAGTGTACAGCTACTTGTGGTAGGTCAAGGGGGGTCTTGAAGTATACTTCAACCCCTTCTTTAAATTATTGCTTCTCAGCTTTTGGAGTGCATCACCAGAACATTACAACAGTGCAACCATTTGTGTTATGGAAAGCAGAATTGTCTGCAATGAGGCTGAAGTCACTTGGTAGCCACCCGTGCTTTGCCCAGCAAGCTGCTTGTACACAGCAAGAGATGGGCCCTTCCATACAATCTTCATGGTACAGTCAGAGCTGGGACCTTTGAAGGAGTCTCTCTCCCTTCACTGATTCTAGAAATGAGCCTTCACAATTAGCTGGGAGTAAGCACTGAGATCCTAAATAACAGAAGCTGAGTGAGATGATTCCTGCCCTGGGGAACCTGAATTCCTTAGGATAATGGATAATTATCCTTGCTGGAAGTTGTTCACATCTCTGGGCATAGGTCTTGTAGTGGGTTCTCAATGTGTAGCTGGAGTTACAGGGTTTGCAGCTTTTTATTTTCATACTCTCATCCATTACTCAGGAATTCCTGCTCATCATAGAATGGTTTGGGTTGGAAACCTTAAAGCTCATCCAGTTCCAACCCCCTGCCATGAGCAGGGACACCTTCCACTAGACCAGGTTGCTCCAAACCCCATCCAACCTGACCTTGAACACTGCCAGGGATGGGGCAGCCACAGCTTCTCTGGGCACCCTGTGCCAGCAGCTGGGACTCACAGGAGTGCCAAGCATGAGATGAGTGGCACTGGGTGAATCCAGCAAGCGATGGGATAAAGCACAGGATACCAGGAGGTTCAGCCAGCGTGGCACTGAACTGCCACCCTAAACCTTGGTGGCAGAGCCTGCTTCTGAAATACTCTTTCACAGTAGACGCCAGGATTGCTCACAGTGAGATTTTAGTAAGCACACACATTTAGATACCCATATGTGGAAGAAACAAATGTGTCTTTGGACCTGCTCTATCCACGTCATTCACTGGTCCTTTTTTGACATTCTCCACCTCATTTTTTTCAGGTTTCCTATGCTTTTAGAAAGCTTTTCCTTACATCAGATGACTTTTTCCACTTCCTTGTATAAATTTCACCCTTGTCTCTAGTCTTGAAGTATTTATAGCTCAATGGCACACATAACCATTAGGCATACCATAATTTCTCTTTGAATGCTTTCCATATCTCTCCTGTGTGCTTTTCCACCCACACGTGTTCCATTGCCTTATCCTGAAGGATGTCTTTATTGCTCCTTTATACCTTTGGTTTCTCTATTGGGTTTTTTTCATGCCTTTCTTTTTGACGGGTTGGGTGTTATTGCACATCACACAGCTGGAAAAAATGTTCCCTTCAGACTCTTTCATTGAACCAAATGCTATTCATCCGATATGCACACAGACTGAAAATCAATCCTGAGTAAAAGAGCAACCTACTTGCTGCAGGGAGCCTATTTTGGAAGAAGTTTTGGGACAAAGGCCTCAGATTGGCCTCCGGAGAGGACTTAACCCACAAAAGAGCCCCACTGGCCCAGCACAGTCATGACCTCTAGGGTTGTAATTGTATACAGATATTGTTGTTGTTGTCACTTTCTTTCCTGTGGTTTTTTTGCTGAAATCCTATTTCTTTTTGTCATTGTTTTTTTTTGATGGAAAAGTTAGAATAATGGTGATTCAAATTGTGCTGGTTTTATTTAGCCCTGTAAGGTAATACAAAGTGAATAGCTATATGTGGCAAGCATGTAGCTTTCTTGTCGTGATGGACTAATAGGGAGTCATGCTTCAAAGGACAAAGCTGGGAAGGTAAGCTCCCAGCACTGAAAGCAATGACTCTGAACAAGACTTTAAGAGTCACAGTTAAGTAGTTACAGTACTGTAGTTAGAAGGAATACAATTGGGGATATTAAGTTGTATTACTTGTGTTATTTGGTGCTCATGACAATGCTGATGCAAGCCTGCCGTTAATTCAGGAAGGATGATGAAGAGCTGCAGAGGACCAAAAGTGACAGAGGAACTGGAAAACGTGTATCCTGATGAAAGACTCCATGACTTCCAACAGGTTGGCTTAGCAAAGAAAAGGTTTAGGGCTGACTTAACTGCAGCCTGGAAGGAGTGAATATTCCCAGGAAAGAGCACTTATTCATAGGGAGTTCTCCTATTTATCAGTGTTGAAATCTGTTTAGCATTTATGCAAATCAAACCATAACTAATTAACCCCTGCACTCTTATGTGCTTAATTATTTTTCCCACTTCATTTAAGAGAGGGAAGGGGAACCTTTAGGCTTCTCAAAACTTTGCAGCTAGTTTGGGGCATGAGCAGAACTTGGAAGATCTCTCCATCACTACTTCTTTCCCCTTTCTAATTAATCAGCTATTACCAATGCAACCTATTATATAACCCAGGCCATATAAGCTATAACAAACCCCAAGAATACACCCGACTGCATTCCCGTTTGGCGCTGCTATCAGCCAGCCAGGAGCACATCCTGCCTTTAATTATACTGAAAAGGTCTCAGTGATTTGGTGTCCTACATCAGTATTAGGAAGTTTGGGTATCGAATTGCTATAAATCAAGAGCTTTGCTGCTCTCACAACAAGCCCTGTGTGAGCCTGACTTTCTCAAAGAGCTTAATTAAAGAGTGCTTATTGTCAGCTCACCCCTGTAGCCCATTAGTGCTCCACTGAGATTTCTGTTCTCCAACATCACTGTGAAAAGTGGGACAGCCATTGCTTCTTAGGAAGCTCTGTGTTCATAATCACTTCCTCACATGTCAATACGGTCCTGGTGATCTTATAGTCATGTTGCAATTAGCTGGTGATAGGTGTGAACAGGGCATATCTGAATAACTGTTTATGGGGATCCTATTGGCTAGACAGTTACTCAACACAATCATAGTTTTCCTCTTAGCTTGTACTTTCTCTGCCTGTACCTCAGTGTGCTTGGAAAAGCGAAATTAATGTGTGACATTTCAAAAACACCCATTTTCTTTCCTCAGAAGCGCAAACATCCCTGCCCTCTGATGAACTGCAGCCCCTTGTGATTTACAGAGAGTGAAAGGCTCCCATGTCATGGAGGCCCTTCTAAAGGTTATTCGCTTTTGGACTGAAATCTGTGTCATGGTAGAATTGCACTGCAGTGTGGTCAAATGAATTATTCAGACCATAACTTCTGCTGCTTGGTAGAACCAGCTTAAGTTTTTTGTGTGCACTTGGGCTCCCATCAGTCTCATCCATCTGGAACGGGAGATTTGTATATGCTTTAATATTGATATCAGACATCAGGCTGCACAGAGGAATGGGTGTGAATCGAGCAGTAATTTGATTCAGAACGGACTCTTCCCCACATCACACAGGCACAAATGGCCACCTCCCTTCATGCTGGGCTTGGGCAGTGTGTGGCAGGGCACATTCCACTTCTCTGCCTGGGGACTGCACAACCTGTGGCTCTTCTGGCTAACCCACATCTCAAAGGAGCTGAGAGGACTCATTGACTCAGGTTTGTCCATTAGTATTATTTCCCAATGCATTTATGTAGATGTCCTTCCTCCACGTTCCAACCCAGAGAAGTCAGAGGTGTTTGGAGGCTTTGAAAGACATTTTGGACAGCAAAAATGAGAGGAAATCTTGTGTGTCAGAAGTTACCCTTATTTTGCATGTCCTTCTTTGAACTTTTTCATCCTTTGTGATTGCAGCCATGAATCAATCTAGTATTAACTTTAATTAAACTCTGGCTAACTAAGTGTGCCAAGAAGATTAAGGAGCAAAGCATAGGCTGTCATTCTGCCAGTGGCTGTTCCCAGTGCAAAACTGACTTCAACAGAGCCATCTGACAGACAGGAAGATCTTTGCAGTGATACCACAAGGAAAAGACTCCTTTGACTTGTGTTCTTCACTATTAGAACAGTGCATATGAACCTCCTATGGGTACTTATGTCCTTAAAGCGCAGATTGCTTAAATCATATGCATCATTATTGTCTTCCTGATGCCCAGTTTCCCACATCAGGCCCAATGGAGCAGAACCATGCCTTCAATATCTGCAAAATCAGGTGGCTTTCTGATGTGAAGCCAACTGATTGCTTCCCTGCCAGTCTGTGGCAGTCTTAGGTGTTCCCAAAGCTGGGAGCTTGACGGCTTTGGGAGCCAGCTCAGGTGATGGAGCAAGGGAAGTGCCATCCCCAGTGAGAGACACGTGCCTATGGTAATCAATGCCTGAGCAGGGCAGCCTGGGGAGGCAGAGTTCTCACCCAGTGAGAGCCAGGGAGCAGGTTTGACTCATGAGGTACATTGAGATGGTGTCCAGTGAATGAAGGGAGCAGCTTTTGAGCAACCAGTATAATGAGTGATGAAAATGTAATTGACAGCTAGTTTGGGTATAGTAGCATATTTAGGGAAACAGGCAGACAAACCAAACAAGCCCATTTTATCAGGTGAAATCTTACCCTATTTCGCTGCTACCAGAGGAAAAGATGCTCTCCTGATCTAGCTGAGTTTTTAAATGCAGTGGTTTGATGTAGCACCATGGTATATTTGGGCTGTGTATGGGTAACACACACACGTTGTTGCCATGGGGGACCAGTATCATTGTTCTTCCCGTTCTTTATCTAAAACTTAATTTTGTTGGTGGTGAAAATGCATTTAATAAGAAAACCAGAAGTATTACCAGATGGGTGTGGAACATATTGAAGCATGTGAGGAAATAAAGAGCAAAGAAAGGACACAGTCACTGCAAGGAGTACAGATCAAAATCCAACCTGTTCCAGCAGCTCTACTTTTCTTATTCAGAAACTATGATCTTCCAAGCATGGAATACAAAGGTAGCTTTCTTGGGTTCACTCTAATAGCTATGGTAGTGGAGACTGCATCTTCCTTTATTTTTGAGCCTTTTATTGCAAGTGGATGACTGTTTCATAGAGGCTGAAATCCAGAGGTGATGCAGGCTAGTGCTGTGTGCTTGATTGCCCTCCTGACCGATATATTTTGTGAATGCTATTGTTGAGCGTGTGTCATAGGTACGCCTGTGCCACATCTGGAGTTATTATCAATAGAAGAAAAGCCTGCTAGTGCTGCTGGGTTATATAAAATGGAAAAAGCTTGAAACGCATAGGGCGGTAGCACTGCCATTATCTTTTTAGCTTTATGCTTGTGTGAAGTAGAGATTTAAGATTGCACTTATATCAAAGGGCTCTAGGTATGAATTGAGGATACTGGGTTGAACTTCAGATTGAAGAACATTTAAGTTGCTGAATTTCTGTCTGAAAAGCAACTAATAAAATAAATGTAAGTAATTATGCGTTGACTGTAAAGTCTGAATTGTTTGAACAAGAAGCAATCATTTAGCTCAACAGTAAGTGTGTTAATAATGGAAGCTTAAACAGCTTAAATGCAGTGAGGCTTTTTTAGTTTTAACTAAACTTGACCTGTTTCTAATCCATCTCCAACTGGTATTTGGCAGCAATAACAATATAATAATAATAATAATAACAATAATAATGTCCTTGATATGTGTTATAGGCCTGCTAGATTTTGCCACAATTCACCCTAAAAGTCTTTTCTTTGTCCTGCACCTATGAGAGCAGAGATCATGTAATTTGTGTTAATTCTAGGCTAGTGACAGTTCTTATTCCTAGTGTATTCCAAAAGAGTTTTACTGAGGAGAAGACTTAGAAATAGTAGCTCCCATCTTCACAATGCCTTATCAGTGTTAGTAGGGGCTTCCCCATACAAGAATACCTAACTAGCTCTTATAAAATAAATGGTAATGGTGTATTGAATTCTGAATACCTTTGCAATGAACACATTGTCTTCAGTGTTGTAGTTACCTTGTGAAGGTCTTTTCTACATACCAATTTCAGGATTGGGTCTATTAGTTTTATTCTGGAATGGAGTGGATCAAATAACTGGAAAGTATGTGCTCTATTCTGATATATGGTATTTAACCTTCTCTAGTATCCTCTGTACTTTATCACTGTTCATCTGATGCAATTAGGTCTCAACTTGTTCTTCTAGAGATGGATAATGACAGGCTGCTCAAGACTGCTGCATTAGACTTCTCAGTATAGACTATGTCCCAAATTGAAGGATATTGATTAATTTTGACAGTGTCTGAAATATGCTCCTGCATTAGCAATGAACTGCATACCTGGTAAACCCATGGTGCTGTAGCAACATCTAGAAGTCAGTTCTTTAAGGATAAAGAGTGAGAACAAACCTCCATTTGGCATAGTGGTAACAACATGTAGTAGTGGTATAATACATGAGAAACCATTTAAGATACTGATAGACACGCACCAGCATCCTGGCAACATGCAAGGCAATGTGCTGCACCCAGTGTATCTGCTGGTATGAGCCTCAGGGGTCTCTCTTGTCCTTAGCACGAGTCTTCTACAATCTCCAGAGCACTCTCTATTGCATGCAGTATTTCACACGTTGCTTACATAGTTCCCTCAAATGAAACAATCAGCTTGGAGGTATCACCTTTCACTGCAAACGGGCAGATTTCCACCTGAAAACCTGACTGAACAAGTTTTAAACTCCTGGGCTATACCTCTTCCTTTTCCCCAAAAAGACTGAATGCTCTGCTCCATTTGCTGACCATTGAATCTGAAATGAAGATCTAAGAGCCTGAGTATAGTAAATGTCATGGTACTTCTTATCAATGCATATCCAAAGCTACTTCTTCATCTCCACTGTAGCCAGATTGTCTATAATAGTAAGCAGGAAAAGAATTTTGCTCCTTATTTACTAAAATAATGCTGGCAAGAAAATTGTGTTTTGCACAATTTCTCAGTCTAAAGCACTTCTAGGCTAAATATATTCTTCTAAGATACGTGCTTTGGGCATCTGTTTTCATGCTGTGTTCTCTCTGCAAGTGGCACAGAAGATGTCTTTCTTTGCCATCACTGTGTGCAGTGTGGGTAGATCTGAGAAGAGAATTATGCCTGAAGATTTCTGTTGTCTTTTTGTTCAGTCGAAGGATATAGCTCTAATTTCTCCCATTTGTAAATAGCACACAAAGTGCAGTCATATGCCTGGCTGGAGATCTCAGTTTTACCTCCCAAGCTATTCTAAAAATACAGCTCAGGCCTTGCAGTCCCTAAAAGTTAAATCCAGTGCTCCAGCATGCAGGGTAACCTAAAAGAGTGTGCTTCATAGCACACAGTTATCGCCCTGCACTTGTTAGGCAAGAGAATCAGTATTGACAAAGGCTTAGTTCCCTTTAAAATGTTGTCCATTATGTGGTTTATGAAGACATGTGAGCAAAGGTCTCTTCTACTACCATTCTGAGAGGTTCTTTAGGATATATGAACAAATTCTCTCCCTTCTCTTTGTAAAGGAAGGGATGCCTTTTCACTCCCTCTGGGAAGTATAAGCAGCACTAGTTTTATGATAAAAAATACTGCCTTGTTGTTCAGTTTGGTTTTAACAAGTGTCAGTCTTATATAAAGATTAATGTCTCACCTTTACTATTTAACAGTGCATGTTACCCCAAAAAGCTCTCCAAGGCTCCTCTTTCCAGTCTCATCAAATCAGCCATCACAAGGAGGCAGTGAGCTGCTCACAAGAGGTTTTGCTCTGTCAGAAACTCTGTATTTGTTCTTAGCATTGCAATTGGGCTGTTGTCTGTTAGATGAATCTAAGTGTTCATTTGCTTACAGTTGTCCAAATGAGGAAGGGTCATGATACAGAGCCATTAAGTGTCTTTGTAGGTGTGAGCAGTAGAAAGGCTACGTAAAGGGGAAACTGATTCTTTTAAGGATGACAAGTAAGCACTATCTCAGATGCCTTGGCTCTGTCAGTCAGCCTCAAGAGGAATAGTCTGTCCTTTAGATATCCACATTTCTAGCACCCATTTTATAGGATGCAAATGCTTTTGCCTCCTCATTTATTGCACTATCTCTTAATGCTGCAGCCTTTGTGAAGTGGTGAAGCTGTGCATTCAAACCACTGCTTCAGCCTGGTCAAAGGAAAGCTTGTATTCCTCGTGGTGCAAATGGCCTGAAGTTCACTCTCGAGATGACTTGGTTTAGGAAAGATCCATGTTCAAGAGTGGGTTTCACATTCTGATCTAGAGAAGCAGTTCTAATACAAGCAAATAGACCATCCTTTGTTGTTCTTAGTGATGGTGCCTGGGTCCAAACTAAGGTGCCTGGGTCCAAAAATCTGAGCAATAAAACCCAAACTATCCTCACAGAGAACAGAAGTTCTTCCATCTCCGTCTCTTCCCCAGGCTGTCAGCACACGCTTAGACTTACCTGGGTTGGTCACAGCCAGCTTGCCCTCATTCAAGCCCTGCTCCTGGCAAGACAGTAGGTAAGCTGATCAACTGCTCCAGACAACTCCAGCAGCTGAAACCTGAAATAGAAACACACAGCTGAATGGTGGCCATCCTCTTCAAGATCCCCAGTGTCCTCATGGAGGGGGAGGAAGACACCTTCCTCAGAGATCATTTCATTGCTCTCTGGCCCCACTATGCTTTGGTCAGTGATAGCAGGAGTGCCTGATGTCCACATGGACAGCTGGTTTTGCCTGTGGCAAGCAGGAAATGACTAATCAATTGTTTCAGCCCCTCAAGCTGTAGGTTCTCCTTTTACCTATTGAAACCTATTGAAGAGTTGAGGTTTGTCCGTTCCCAGCACAGGCTGTGACTGGTTGTGGTGAATGAAAGCTCATTTTGGAAGAGGAGGACTGATCTGACTTGTGTGGAATGAAGAGATGCTCTGCCTGCTCTCAGGGGCTGTGGTGAAACACTGAGAGGTGTGATGGGATGGACAGGAGCTGCACGAGGCTGCATTCTACATTATCCTACTGGAAGGGCAGGTGTTGAGGACTGACTGTAGCACCTATGCTGGGGCTCACCTGAGAGCCCCCAGAAATAATGGGGTGGTGAGATGCAGATAGCTATGCTTGCTGGTGGTTTACAAAAGGCATGTGCAAAGCCTGTTCCATTGTCATCTTTAATAGGGAGCAAAGGTAACCTGATGCCTAGAATGAAATCTAGATTTTCAGTTAAAGTATTCACTGGGGCTTCTTATCACTTTAAGTATTTCAACCTGTCTGCAGGTTTTTGTACTACCTCTCATACCTCAAACATCCCAAGAGGCTTGTTCCATCTGATAAGGCTTTGCCCACAAGAAGCTACATATTTATTTACTGAAAGGAAGACAGCCAGAACGGTTTCCAAGCAGACACAAATGTGTGCAGAATTAAGCAGAGACTATTACAATAGATTGTGTAATAGGATGATTGATGGACAGGTAACATTTAGTCAACTGCCTGACATTTAGTCAACTTGGAGAGTTGGAATGGAGTGCACTTTACCCCAGCACTTTCTGAGATACTGAAATCACAGAGGCTGCTCCTGCCAAGTTTATGGATCCCCAAAGTTACTTCTTTCATCTCTCCTCTTTACCACAAAACTGATCTGCCCAGGGAATATAAATCTTGGTCTTCCTAACAGAACATGCACAGATGGTGGGCAGTCACTATTTAAAGTGCTCAGTATGGAGATGGAAAAACCCCAGCCCTTCAATTTGAACTAAGGCCTGAAGCCACCAATCAGGCAAAACTCTTTCTTGGTCATCAAGACCAAGACTGTGTTCAAATGAAACATCTATGGGATCTGTATTTGTCTGTTCCTCAGCTGGGGCAGCACATGAACAGCATTTCATAAGAGGCTGTTAAAGGATATGCCATTTCCTTGCGGTATATATTGGACTCCACGTCTTAAAAAACAACATAGAATGAAAAAAGAAAGAATTGGGGAAATAAACTATTGCCTCCATACACGAATGGAAAATAATTCAATTATGAAACTGCTGTGCAGCACTGCCAAGAGGGCAAACAAATGAGAACTTAAGCAAAGGGAGAAACTGTCAGTCTTTCAGTGCATAACCATTTTGTTCTGAACAGCAGCAATTATGGAAATGTGCAGAAGACTGTTTCACTGATGATAAATCTGCAGTGTGTCAAGCAATATTTGAAGATCCGTATTTAATTACTGTGACTACATAAATTAAACAGTGGAAAAAGGTTGTCAATGCTGGGTTTTAAAGCAGGGAAGTAGATCCATTGCCAAAAGCAACATGGTTAACATCAGTAACTGAAGGAGAGAATTTCCCTCTAGGCTAGACCTTGTGATAAAGGAGAGATGTCATTTATTATGCACCTTTGAACATGTCTGTCGAGGTTAAGAGGTAAATACCCAGAATGATGATAGTCTGGGTTGGTAACGGTTTCTCAGCCACATATTTACTCTGAGTACAGTCTTTGTATTCCAGGTTACTCATAACTCTTGATCACAATTTACTGGATTGGGATTTTTTTTCCCTCTAGAAATCATCTTAAGGCAAATAACTTGAGAAAACTCCATGCTCCATTAATGGCCAAGGCAGGACAGAGCTTCCATGAGACCATGTTGTAAAGTGTAACCCAGCCATCTAACCGGTCATTCACCCTATGCCCACAGGCTGTGGCTGTTGGGTAGAGGTGGGTTGCTGCCCAGTGAGCATCACACAATTTGACACAGGGAAGCCTGTTTGCCAAAGCAAAGCATGGGCTTGGTTGCCCAGGATAAACAAAACAAGAACAGCATAAGCTTTTATTTCAGCGTGCACAACTTAGACCAGCAGCAGCATGCATAACCCCTCCATGTGAATGGGGAAGGATGCTCTTGTCACCCTGACATGCATGAGGGCAAATGCCAGTCCTGATACTGCTGTGCTCTGTGGCCTTATGTGATATTTTTTGCCTGTATTGCTCATCTGTAAAACAATCAGAGTATTCTTTCTGCAAGAATTACCTTTGCAAAGTACTTTCAGATGTAATACCAAAAGGGCTGTGTAAATACCAAGTAATAAGTAATACTGGACAGCAGGCAACATCACAATGTAAAATGAAGGATTATTAATCATTGTGCCTGAAAACCCCACACTGCATTTCTCTCAAGGACACAGGATTTTGTAGGATATATGAATGGGAGCAGTTCCTTAAGAAGATGCTCTCTGTGAAGTTGATTGTGTGCCAAGCTCTGCTGCAGTTGTCATGGTGAGTATTCATATTTCCCATAGCAACAGAACCAGTAAATAACTGCATAAAAAGCTGTATTAAGTGACCAGGGCACAAGTTAATTCTCTTATCGGCATCCTTAACTTGAGCACTCTTTTGCAGATGAAACACTCCACTGAGAAGCAAGTTTTTCCTTTGGTTTGTGACATGTTTCCTCTTCATAGTTTCACTATGATTCACCCACTGGTTGCTACACCGGTGACACTGTCTGCACCATGTACGTACTACTCCATGGTGGCTGAATTAGCTGAAGATGATGACAGTGCAGCAGAGCCACAGTAAGTGCTGGTTTTGGAGCACTTTGTGCAAGTGCTGTCTAGTGTAGGTCACCCGAAGTTCTGCAAGTGAAAGGACTGAAGCTCTACAGGAAACAATGCACTGCTTGGTTGGTTCTTATTATTTTTAGTTTTGGAGTATTTTTATCTTGTTCTTCCTCAGTTGAAATTATTTGTTACTTTACAAAACAGCACCAGCAGTGTTAAGAGCGGGCAGATGTATTAAATGGACAAGGAAAGGATGAAAACTGGGGGGAACTAGGAGATGTCACTATAATAGCAATGATGCTCCAAAGCAGGACAGGCTTTTGCTTTAGTGACAAGAGATTTGCTGTAAGCCAGCGTTTTCCAAAGCAGTGGTTTGCAGTGCTCTGAGAAGCCCTGGGCTCTGCTCTGCAGAACTGTGTCTGTATGCTCTAAGTGCAGAATTGGGTACAAAGGTGGATAGTGTCCGTGAAAAGACACTGCAACTTCACAGTGGTTGGTTAGTACAAAACAACTGGGAACCAGTTTTCAGGAGGGGATCCAACCCATTTCCTATATCTGCAAAATGCCCTGAGTTTCATGACAATCATATTCATTAGACAGCTCCTCTCTCCAGTCCCAGTCCTTCATTCACAAGCCCTGACTGTTGCCAAAACTGTTGTTGATATTCCTTGTTAGATGAGTAAATTACAACTGTTTTGCATATCCATTTTCCAGAGACACACAAAAATGTGATCAGTCACTTACAGCTGCCCAATAGGAATTGATTTCAACAGGTCAGTCAGGGGCTTGTTTCCACTTATTACGACTGACTTTTACAACACTGCTTGTAGACAGTATCTGTCACATAATACTATTTCCCAGCATCATAGTTAATTCATTGATGGTGTTCAGCACTTCCCCTGTGCCCAGAAAAGCCATGTGCATTTCTGTGAGTAGAGAGTGCAGTAACATCCCACGCAGTTCTGAATGTTTTTGACACATTTCTGTATCATTTAGTGGTGAAGCATGAGATAAAGTCTTGCATTTTAACTTGCTTTTGTTTAGGTATGAGCACAGAGCACAGCATCAGCCACATGTGATGCTTTCTATCCATCCTGCTCCCAGAGTATAACCTCTGTTAAACATCAGGCCACTTGTTTTATGCATTCATTAATATTTAGAATGTTTCTGTGTCTTTAAAAAAGGCAGAAGAAGAACAGTGGAAGTTACCCAAGAACCCTATTGACCTGGGTACACTTGGGATCAAGGACACACATTTTCTTCCTGGTGTATCCTAAAAGATCATTAAGGGAAGTGTCTGGAGAGCTGTGCTCCAGGCTCCTGTCCTTTTCAGTGTCTGGGTTGTGTTGTCAGTGGTCCCTTGCGACAATCAGGCTGCTCAATTCTTCCAAAGAACCATTGGCATAGCTTGTGCTTACGAAACTACCGCTTGACATTTACAATCTGGCTGACTGACAAACTACGCCTGGTCTTTCCTTGGTGGTTAAGTACGTGCGACTGTTTGTGGTGAGTGAGTTTGCCTGGTGTCAGATGCATACACAGATATATACGTATTGTTTTCTCAGTCTTTGCCAACCAGGGTGTGGTGGAAGGATGTCAACCCTGTGGTCTTTAAAAGCAAACGCTCTGTCTGCTTTCTATTGGGTTCTTCCATGATCGTCAGTAGTCTTGATTTTAATGTCTTCTTCTACAAGCTGCAGTGCTGGAAAGGACTGCACTGGTCACCGTGCCTTGGAGAGGAAGATTTTATCTTCCTGACAGAGTGAAATTGAGCGACAGCTTCTCTCACCACCCTGTTGCATGTGGTTTTGCACAGGGAGGTCTTCCCATTAGCAAGGCTGTACAGGAGCAAGCCATGCTGTGGAAACTGCAGTGCTCGGTGCCTGCAGGTCACAGCCATCCTAATGCCACTCTCCGTCCCAGTTACCCAGTTTCTGAAGGGGATTAGGATGTAGTTGGGAGCCCTCTGGCTGCAGACCAGCCCAGGTAGAGTGAAGGAGAGGAATGTTAGTAGCTGGGACACAGGTATGGATGGAGGCAGCTTCTGTCCCAGCATGGCCTGGTACACCCCACAACAGAGGTGTCCTCCATCACCAACATGTGTGGCTCAGGGGTCTGGTTAGACCCTGGGATATCGTGGAAAGATAAGTGACAAGGACAGCTTTCTGCTGTGTTTAGCTAGGAGCACATTGCTTCTTGCTTGGAGTCAGGCATTGCTGATGTTGCCATGATGTTGAAAACTCCATCAGATGACAATGTTAACATTACATTTGCTCTGGGTAAAGGCCAGAGAGGAAAAGTGAAGACTTTTCAGTGCAAGGAATAGCTGACCTGCAGAATTCCCAACTACTCTGTATGGGATCAAGTAACTAAGAATGGGCAAGTACCAGAGAGATTTGCAGGGTAACCACTTTGTATGAATGAAGCTTAGCATCAGCAGAAGTATTAATAGGAAATATCTATGTTTATCAATGTGGATTTAATATGCTAATTAGTAACAACTGTGATTTATTAGGAAGGATGCACTTGCAGATGATAGTAATTCTGCGCTGACTTGCTGTTCTTTGTACTTCAGCGATGGGTGATACTGCAGCTATTGCCATTTCCCAGTGTTCCCTCTGCCTATTTGTCCTCTGACTGCTGAATTCAGTGTGATTTTGGCCTTTAAAATAATTAAGTTTCTATTTTGTGTCTCAGTTCATGAGTCCACTCAATAGCTGATTATACTAATCAGAGGTGATTATTGCCTCTGCCCACTTAAACCATACTTAAATGCAGTGGCCTGAATTTGTTCTCAGCACAGTGTCCAGAAGATATGAAGCTAGCATCAAAGAAAATTAATCCATAGGTACATTATCCTATGGGATCAAGCTAAAACGTGGTCGAAGAGCTTTAGAGTCAGTGTGTGCTCTCAAGGAAGGATATGGGCAGAAGAAGGTAGCCTCATTTTTGTTTGTGCAAGGGTTTTTTCCCCACTTCTTTGAGTTAGCCAGAATAACAGAATCCTTACCAGAGAATACTTGATTGCAGTTAAGAGATAACACTTTTTCCTTTCTAAAAATCATAATTATTGTTGAAAGTATGAGCAGCTGCATTAAAAATATTCTTCCACAATTTTCCTGATCAGAGACCTGACTTGGGCACCTCTCAGCTTTTCAAGTAAATACATTTATCTGGCCATGCTCTTACTCCAGTACAAGGAAATACAAGGCCTTAGACACACACAGAATTTGGATACCAATCTTGCTTCTCCAACAACCACATTAAACCACTTTATGCAACACAAAGTGCTAGATGATGGATATTAAAATACTCCAGTTGGTTCTCAAAAGCTTAGGTGGAATTTTGTCCTAAATTGTGATTAACTCATTTATATTCCTAATCCTTTTTGAGCAGTTTCATAAAGACTCGAAGTGGCACTCAGAGATGTTGGGTAGAACAGCAAGTAGCTCCTTCCAGCCCACAGGGATGCAAGATTTTATGCTAAGTGGGAAATTCTGTTCACACTGGAGTAAATGTGGTTTTTGCTCTGCCTCTAATGGAGTTTCTATTCCTTTTTCTGCACTTAAATGAGAATGGGATTTTACCCATCTTCTCACATGTCTTTTTAAAGGGGAAAATGATGGTCAAACTCTGTAAGCCCAGAGAACAGGATGAGCCTCCAGAGGGAGAAGGACTCTAATAGCTAACAGGTATTGCTTGAACCAGAGATGTAAGCGGCTGCAGTTCTTTTACAGGGGGCAGAGTTGTGCCTGGTCAAAATGCAGCTCCTTCTCCCCAGCCACATGCATAGGGGTTGTTTGGGATGAGAAGCTCAGAATACCACAGAAAGGAAAATGCACTGCTATTTCTGAGAGTTTTCAGTAAAACTTTAGAATTCAAACATAGGGATGGATAAGACATTGCAGGGACAGATTTCACATAGGCAAACTCTCGGGCAGTATATTCTATGTTGCAAGCAAATATGGCTAAAATATTTAAGAAACCTCAACTATATTTTTTACATTAAATACAATAATTATTTATTCATTTCCCAACTTTGATTCTGTTAAACAACCAAAATATTAATTCAGAGGCAAGGATTTAAGTCAGAGCAAATTCTGTCCTTGGAGAAGATCTGAGTGAGTCCTGTGGTGTTAAGCACACACCCCTACAGTGCTTGGGTGTGAAAGTAAATTGTGTGTTTCAATCAGCCTGTCCCTTCTTAGTGTTTCCATGCATTAACCTAAGCCTCTGCCCCAACATTTTCAGTGCCAGGATCAAGGACCTATGGAGATCTCCACACTGAGGTCTGAAAGGGTAGCAAGCAAAGGGATGAGAACACCAGTAGGTTGTGATGGCAGTGTGTGTTCATTCCTCTGCTGCACCAAGGCTACAGCACAAGACTGAAAGTCTCTTGGCTGATATAAACATGCAAGATAAGCACATAGACTAGAACACAGAGCTGAAATAGCCCTGTTTATCAGGCACAATTAAAGTGAATAGAGGATGACTAATGCAGAGGTAGTTTAAAATCTTTACTTGACACAGTGTCAAGGCAACCCCATTGTGCAATCCCACCAGCACAATCAATGCTGCGTCACTGCCATGGGCAGCATTGAGAATGGGGCTCCCACTGCCTCTCCTGCACACCTCCATGGTGGGAGCTGGGTGGGCTCCACCACTGCAACCCTCCTCTTGCTGCCACATCCTGGAGCCATGGTGGGATGCACAGGACCAGTAAAGGTGGGTTTCCCACTTTGTTGTTTCTAGCTGGGGAAGGGTCTGGAGCATGAGTCTGATGAGGACTGAGGGGAACTGGGGTTGTTTTGCATGGAGAAGAGGAGGCTCAGGGGGACTTTATAACTCTACAACTGCCTGAAAGGAAGTTCCAGTGAGGTGGGAGTCAGTCTCTTCTCCAGAGAGACAAGTGAGAGGCACTGGAATGGGTTGCCCAGGGAGGTTGTGAATGCTCCATCCCTGGCAGTGTTCAAGGCCAGGTTGGATGAAGCCTTGGGTGATATGGTTTAGTGTGAGGTGTCCCTGCCCATGGCAGGGGGGTTGGAACTGGATGATCTTAAGGTCATTTCCAACCCTAACTCTTCTATGATTCTATGACAAGCTGTAACAGCCTCAAGCTGTGCAGGGGAGGTTTACACAATATACTAGGAAACAGTTCTTCCCCAAAAGGTGGTCAGGCACTGGAACAGGCTGCCCAGGGCAGTGGTGGAGTCACCAACCCTGGAAGTATACAAAAACCCTGTAGATGAGGACCTTAGTGACATGGTTTAGTGGTAGGCTTGGCAGTCATGGGGTAATGGTTGCACTTGGTCCTAAAGGCCTTTTCCAACCTAGCTGATTCTATGCTTCTCTTTCCTTTTGCTTTGTTAAACCAAGCCTCACAGTTCCTGCTGTGTGAAAAGCAAGAAGGTGATGTTGAATTCGAGACGAGGCTGAGGTGTCTGAGCCTGTACTGGGGCCAGTTCATGGCTTTGCACTGCACAATGCAAACATTTCCTGGCTATAAATGTTTGCAGTATGTCATTTAAAGGCTAGTTTGGAGAATCCTTTCCTCTGGATGAAAGCATGCACATGGGAGTGTGATTCTGCAAGATACAGCCTAAGCTATCCCTCTATTTCTCCATTTAATCCTGCTACTCTTTAATGGTGCCTGCCAGGCTGCAGGATTCTCCAGTCCACTGGGTGAGCGCAGTAGGGACAGGCTGTTTCAGATAGATATATATAGATCTATATAGAGATAGTGTTATATTCTTTGCTGTTCTTATTTTCTGGCTCAAACCAGTTCTCTCTTGGGTTTATTGCTTCTGGCATGTCTTTGCAGCACAGCATTGTTAAAAGCTAATAACATAAACAAATCTGAGGCTATGCCAACCATTGCCAAGTACAGCCAAAGCTGCCCAAGGCCGCAGCTTGCTGAGCAATGTGTGAATGTTGTTGTGCCAGAAGTGTCTGTATCTCCATTCTTTCTTAACTTTTGGAAGGATCTGAGTGGAGACTTTGTTCTTCCAAAGGAGATAATGAAAGCAACTTACATGGAAACCCTTCCAGCATTGCTATAGGAGGAATAACCCCTGGTGTCTGCACCTGCCAGGCATTTCTGAGTGTTTTGCTTTATTAGAAGAGGGTGCTGATGCTGTTTGCTGTGCCTGACATTGGGACAAGGGGTGGCTGTGGAAGTGTCCCAGGTGCCACCCGGCTTGGCAGTGCCAGAAGACCCAGCCAGCTGCCATCACAACCTGGGGCAATGGCTGGGGCACTTGGTGCTTCTAGGGCAACCTAGCCCAGTCCCTCTCAAGTCACATCCTGCCTGTGCTGCCCACAGCACCCATCTGTGGGTGCTGGATCTGAAGGGTCTCAGCTGCAGAGTGTGCTGTTACCTTTATTCCTGATCTAATCCCCCCAATGTGTACCTGCAGGCTCACTACACGGTCAATGGCATCCTCTCAGTGACTCGGGTGACAGGGCTGCACTGTGGGCTGCAGAGACCCACCTGAACTCAAGTGGAAACAACAGAAATGCTGCATTTGATCCCTGTTTGTACCTTGCCTGAAAGAGGGCAAGAAGGACTTTCCCAACATGAATGAGGGTAGGGCTGCTGTGTTTCATGCCTGCAATACGTGCTCGAAGTGGGGAAATGGGATTTGCCACTTGTGGCAGTCAGCTCAACCATGCTGTTTGCTTTCTCTCCAGTAAGAAAGAAAGAAAGAAGTACTAACTGCATGCAAAGGTACCTTTCTCTTGTCTTCGTCAGTAACAGCTGATGTTCCTTAGGGTTATTGCTGTAACAGCATCACTTCCCTTTCCTCAGTGGCATCAGGTTTATATTAAAAACCTCATAGAAAAGCCTTTTGTCCTCTGTCCCCTTTTTGGTTCTGCTTTTGTTCTCTGTGCTGTGCTTTGTGGCACTGGCTGAGGGCTGGGAGAGGAACAGGAATTTTGGCTGAGCAGGTATACCAGCTGTGGGAGATGCTGTGCTCCCAGAAGGAGCAGATCTCCCAGCACAGGTTGAGGAGCCGCTTTCCAAGAGGAGTTGAGGAGGACAAAAATATCACCCTCTAAAATAATACCCACTAATCATTACCCCCTTCCCCTTGGCAGTACCTTGAGGAGAGGAAGGAGGAGGCTAGAGACCAGCTTGATGCCACAGCTTTTGGTATCTATTGCTTCCAGAACCCCGGGAAGTATGAATTGCACCTTCAGCCATCAGCAGTACCTGATGGAAGGGTGACCCTGTGTCCACCCGGAGCTGGGCATGTTGTGGTGGGAACTGGGAACAGAGCAACCCACTGGCCCTGGAGAGGAGGGAACATGATTACAGTAGGGAAAGGGAAGAAAAAATGAAGTCGTGTGAGGAAGGAAACAGCAAATGTTAAAGCAGTGACTCATGGCATGGGATGACTAATCCCGGCAACGCACTGCTCATGTCGGGCATGGAATTTGTGCCGAGCGCCTCGTGGGGAGAGCAGAAAGGTTGTGGTACCTTACCGGGGCAGGGAGAGAACGGGGGCACTGGGGCCTGACTACGGGGCAACCGGGAGTGTGCCCCGCTCCGTAGAGAGCCCGGACAAAGCTGGGGAGGTGCGGGACATGACAGCCGGTTCCGTTGGGTTCCGTTGGGCTCCGCGGCCGGGGCTCGGTGCCGGTGCCCATGACCTACTTTGGTCTGTCCCCTCCCGGCGGATGGCACCGCAGCTCCCTGCGCTACCTGCGCTGCGCGGGTGCGCGTCCTGCGCCGGTTCTGCGCGCGTTCTGCGCGCCCTCCGCCCACTCCCTGATCCCGTTCCCTTCCCAGCTCCGACGGGGCGGGGGGAGCGATGCTCGGGGTGCGCTGCAGGCGGCCGGCGGCTGCCGGTGTCGGCGGGGGGGGTGGGAGGAGCGCGCCTGTGCAGTGCCGGGAGGACGGGCTCAGCCGCCGCTCGTTACACAACCGGCCGCTGCCAGAGCCGAGTTCCACAAGTCCCGCACCCGCTCCAGCCCGAGCTCCTGCCATGCCTCCTGTGGGCAGCGGGACCCCGGGGCTGGAGGTACCCCCGGCGGCCGGGGGGGCACGGAGCTGTGGATGGGCATGGCACTGAGAGCGGCTCCGGGACGCGCATCCTCCCAGGCGGTACGTACGGCTCCGCGGAGCCTCGCGGAGTTTATTGGGGTGGGGATCCTCATTGGCAGTCCGAGGGGAGCCCCCGCTGCAGGGTCGGGGTGCGGCACCCGTCCATTCGCACTACCCTCGCCCAGCACCTGCGGTGCGGTCCCGGTTAAGTTCTGGAGGGGGAAACGTGCGGCAGCGACTTGAGTCTTATGATCCCCCCCCAAAACGAACCCGGTCGGTGCAGAGCCAGGCGAGGACCGGCACCGGCACGCCCCGGCCCCGTGGGTACGGACTAGCTCGGGAATAGCCGGTAACTGGGCACAGCTGAGGGCTGTAGGGTGCTTGGGTGGGGGGAACCCGATTTTCTGTAGGCTAACATGGGCCTGAGCGCCGTTGTTTCGTTCTGGATGGAAGTTCTGTGGTTCTGGGAATGCATTTGGCTGAGAACGCGGCGAGGAGAAACCTCCACACGTAGCATCTCAAATCCAGGTTGCAAAGTTACTTCTGCCACCGCGGTTATTGTGTCATTTGATTTTACAGACCGTTTACATTATAAGCGGGGAATTACGGAGGCGTTGAAAGTCCCTCGTCTGTTTCAGTTGTGTGTTTGAGAATGGGAACTCCAAGACTTGGTTCTTAATGGCAGAAACTGCAGACTGATTGATCTGGGTAGCTGGCACTGGAAGCACGGGTCAAAGCTGAGCCCTGCGTGATTCATAACCGAGGTGTTATAAAAACTTGGCTTTGTGAAATGCCACAGTCCTTAAAAGCAGGAGGCTCCTGAGCCATCCGCAGAGCCAGTCTCTCTCCAATGGATTTTGGGGTCCAGCACAGCAGTCCTTTGTGGGGGAGCAGAACCAGCACCTGAGTGCTAACTGATCCCTGCATGAAGTTGTCTTCTTCAGCAGGGAGTGGAACCTGGAGCTGGCATAGCTGAAATCAAAGCTGTGAAGATGTCCCATGCTCTGCTTGCTGTGAGGTGCAGTACCACCAGGGAAGACAGTGTTATTTATTAACCCAAGTTTATTTTGTCGTGTGCAGTGAAAGCAGCAGTGCTGATTTAACTGATAAGATGTTCTGGTGTATAGATGGGGAAATGTCATTTTTAGGCAGAATGATGGTGCTCCCCTTATGCTGGATTGCTGCTCCCTAATCCCTAGCTCTGGAAATGGGTGTTTGCCTTAAAGAGACAGCTAGCTTTTCATGGTTTTGATACATAGGTTTTACACTCCTCATAGGTTCTTTGAAGCAGCAGACAATGCCAGGAGTATGCAATGTAAACCCCTTCTACTGAACAGACTCCAGTGTGTGCTGTTTGGGTTGTAATTTTGTGTCATTTTTACAAGGTTCCTATGCTGAAGTGCCTCACCATAGTTATCCAGTCAGAAAAATACATTTGGATTTGGGGTTTTCTAGATGTTGTAGGTTTAAAAAGGTAATTTTCCTGTAATGTGTTAATCAGAGTAAAGCAGAGTGTCAGTGATGCACTGTGGAGGAGCACAGCACCCTGTGCACTGATGCACCGCACAACAGCACTAGTAGGGGCTCTGTGGCTAATGAAGTTCTGACAGGCAGTGAGCATGGGTGAGGAGAGGAGGCTCAAGAGCACAGCCTAAAGTGGAAGTTTGTGTGAAAGGGCTAAATATGTTTGCTATTGAATCTCTAGGTTTTATGTGGAAGATGTACTAGGAAAAAAGCAAATAGCTTTAGAAGTGGTTGCTTGTTGCTCATTTATTCTGTTCATTCAGAGCTGTGGATTAGTCACTTGAGCTAGAGGGAAAAGTGAAATTGGTTTGAGATTGATAAGTTACAAACTTCAGTGAAATTTGGCATGTGATGGTATGTGATGGTTCCTGTGCTTTAGCCACTCAGACTATGTCTGTGTTAAATTATTTTGCTAGTTTAAGACATGCTCAAAAATAGCTCAGGGTTAAAGATTAAAATTAGCAAATGAGTAGTTCGTAATTAAAGTCTCATGGTGTTGGGAGCAGCATTAACATGTCAGAGATACTAATGTTGAATCCAGCTTCTGCTCATTAGTGATATCAAAAATTGGTAACTCAATAGAGCCACCAATCTAATAGATACTTAGGTTTATTTAATTGGAGCTCAGGCTCATCTATGCACAGAAGTTGCATTGGTTTGCCCTAAATTATGCAACCTCCCAAGATTCACATGTAATAATAAAAAGGTTTTACTGCCAACATAGCTCAGTCCTTCAGGACTGGGGGGGAATAAGCTGTGTGCCTATACCAGAACAACTGAATGCAGGCTTGTTCTGGAACAGTTATGGATGCTAGTGGCTTTAACCAAAATAGCACAGACCAGCCTTTGCTGGTAGAACTAAATGGTACACCATTGTATCACTTCAGTTCCAAATATCTGTTAACAAAATCAGGGAGGTGCAAAACCTGCATTTATTTGTTTCAACATGGATGACACCATTCTTCTCTGACATCACTTTGCTCATCTAAGGCCAGGCTCTGCTTGGTGTGCCACACATCATCCCGCGCCCATTGGCACAGCCACAGCTGATGGGGCTCACCTGCTGCAGCCATGTCATGTCTGTCCTGTTCTGATGCCCAGGATAAGCTGTTTCCCTTCGTTTCCTTACTTCTCTGCTACTTTTGGTGCACAATTCAGATTCAGTCAAACTGCAAAGGTGTGTACAATGAGGGACTTTGACCTACTTCATATTCCATTATTGGCTTTGGCCTTGTCTACATGGGGAGATTATGCCAATTTAGTTTAAGTCTGTTTTTAAAGTGATTTGATTAACCTGGTGTGACCTCATGTAAAGACATTCTTATTTTGGTTCAAATGAACTTATTTGGGTTCAACCAAACCCTGCACTTAGTCAATGTACACAGAACTGAAATTAGATGTACCTAAACTGAAAGGAGAACTGATGTCTCTAAACAGTGACACAACTTTCTCATGAAAGCAGAACCTTCTGTAGAATCTGGAACAGAGTCTAATTACTAACAAACCTGCAGAAGACTGAAAACTATTCATAGCAAAGGTTAAAAACATCCCAAAAAAACTAAGAAAACAAGCAAAACATAAATATCTTAGGAGGACAAATGAGAAGTGCCAATAATCCCAGTCCTGGAATACTGAAAGCACAAGGCTTGCAGGGATTGCAGAAGGCTCTCCCAGGGCTCTTCAGCTGCAGAAGAGGGAAGCATTTGTGTCCTGTACATGGAGTCCCAGTGAAGCTGAAAAATAAAGAGGCAATGCAGGGAACTATAGGCCCTGCTGGTTTGAATGCAGTAGTACAGTGTCTCATGATGTATTTCGTAAGGAAGAATAATTAGACATGGAAATAATGAGGAAGCAGGCTAAATTACAAGGAGATTTTTATCAAAGATGGATTGTGCTGGACTAATCTACCATCTTTTTTTTGTATAGCAGATTATTTAGGTGGGGTAGGGCAGGAATGTAATTTATCTAAAGCCAAGCATTTGATACCAGGACATTACTGCTTAAAATAAAGATGGTGATTCAATACAAGAATTGAAAGGTGAAAAAGGAGCTGGCTAAGGAAGAAATACAACAGTGGCATGTAAATACAATTGTCTGAATGGAGAGAGGTATTCAAAGAAAGTCATTGGGATGGAAACGGATTAGTGCTGGTTCTCCCTTAGGACCAGGCTCTGCTGAATGGAGCCACTCTGACCTGTGGGTAGGGTCTGGGTGTGTGCCCAGGAGCTATGCAGGGTGACACAAAGGTGGGAGGTATTGTCAGTAAGGAGGAGGATCAGGTATCATACAAAAGGAATTTAGATGACTTTGTTGATCGGAGCGATAGAAGTAAAATGACATTTAATAGTGCTGAGTGCAAAGTCATGCAGAGTTTTAATCATGGAGACCAGTAACAAGAACTTCCTGTATGAAATAGGTGCTTGTCAACTGACAGAAGGGAGAGATTGGATGCACTAGCTGGTCAGGAGACACCTGCAAGCAAGCAGTGAGATACAGCTGTGAAGGAGACCAATGACATCCTTGGATATCAAAGGAAAACAATATGACAGATTCAGGGAAGTGTGGTATCATTGTAGAAATCATCATAGAGAGTGTTAGCACAAGGGCTTTCTGTTGCTCATGGGGTAGCCCATTGGCATGTTCCATAGCTCTGGACATGCCAGCCAAGCAAATGCTAAAATTACAGCAGTAGGAGGGCTAGAGGTGTGGGTATACAAATGGATCTTCTATTGTATGAAGTGAGGTTAAAGAGCTTAATTTGTTTAGCTCTGGCCAGATGAATAAATGAAAGAACAGGTTACAGTGGGTGTTTTTACACACAGTCAGGACTAAACAGCAAGAAGGCAGAAAAACTAAGTCAAAAGATAGCATCTGCACAAAATCAAATGGTCTAAAAGTCAGCCATGAATAAAGTTGGATGGGAAATGAGAAGAAAGCTTCTAGCTACCTAAGGATTGGAGTTGTGTAATAGTCTTTCAATTAGGGTGGTTTTGAGATAGATCTTGATAATCTCATGAAAGAGATTGTACAGTTGAATTAAAGTTCCTGGAGATAGGAAGTGAAGTTTGCAGAGTTAGTTCTTTGGTCTCCAGTATAGTCATATTTTTAATGTAAGGTTGAAAGGAGAGTGGACCTGGTTTTGTTTGCCCTATTAACCCCATGCATCAAGGCTTCTGTTGGTTTCTTGGGAACCAAGGCAAGAATGGGTTTTCCCTGTTGCTGCACATTTGGATCTCTTTCTCTCCAGTCTCTGCCTTCCTCTCAAGCACTAGACACTGGAAGTGTGCTCTGCAGAGACTCCTTGGAGCATTAGATGGGCACATTGCCTGCAGTTTTTTCTGGTATGCTCCCTGGTTTAACCTGTTAGTCAGATTTGGGGCTGGAGACACATTTTTCCTTCAGGTTGTGTTGCCAGTAACCATCCTGCACTTCATGGTGTGTTTTCTGGGATCTGTTGCTACCGTTGTTTCATGAACTGTGTGTGGATACAAGGATGTGCAGTAGTAAGAGTGTTCTTTATCTGCCCTTTTCTGTGTCACAACACAGTTTAATCTTTCATGCTTCTGATGTGTATCATAAGTTTGTTGTGCAATGTGAGGACACCTTCTGGGGCTCCTGGTGCATCTCAGCAGGTTGAAGAGATGTCACGAAGTAATAGTGTCATTAATAGTGTCATTTTCCAAGACTGGAGTGTTGGGGTTGGTGTTCCCTTTAGACCTGATACAAAACTGGGCTTAAAATCAGCTCTGCTTAGGTACTGTTCAGAGCAAATTGTGCAGGGTAACCCCTAGAAGACAGAAGTGATTGCTGACCATTAAGGATGGATTAGTAACTTTAAAACCTATATATGGTTTTGATGATCATAACAATGATGTTGTTATAGGAAAGTTGAATGTAAAATGTGCATCTTACTGCAAAAAAGAGATAAGGAAAAGAAATGACAGAAAGCAAGCAGGCAGGCAAAAGGGAAACCAGCTCAAGTTAGCCTGAAGCAGAAATCACATACCTGCTAAGCTGCCTGTACAGAGAAATTGATATATGGAAAAATGACAGTGCAGATGAGGATAATATTGAGATGGTAGTGAGGAAGCGTGTTAACCAAACTCCATGGAGCTGTTGGAACGCATCGAATCATGAGACTGCCACTTGTATTCTTAGGCAAACACAATTGTATAATTGATTAATTCCCCATCATTTCTCTAGTGCATAACGTGCATAACACTGCAGTAACCAGGAGGTTCGTTAAACATTACAGAGAACCCTGTAAAATATATCTTTGCTTAGGAGGAAGGGAGGGAAAGAGGGAGGCAATAACTCTGGAGGACTGATACATGCAACAAACACACGAGCAGTTGGAAGTGGCCTCCTGTCGCTGGTGGCTGATGAGCATAGGGTGGTTTGTTAGTGATGTGCATGTTCTGGATGTGTTTGAAGAGGTATCAGTGGCTGGTAACTGCCTTGAACACTAGTGCTGCCTGAGCTTTGTGGAGCACATGGAATGGAAACAGCTATGCCACCCTCCCACTGGGTCCCTAAGAGCAGGCAGGGAGAGCAAAGGGCTTAGTGTTTCCTGTGTCACTGCTTACATGGCATGGAGGGCTGTGCCATGGTGCACGTCACCCTCCATCAGCTTCTGGGAGCTCAGTCCTGCAGGGCTGCTTCTCAAAGACCTGTTGCATGGAACAGAAACATGTGGAATCTTACATTGAGTATCCTGGGCTTTGCTGATAGCTGTGTTGTACCTGCAGTTGGCACCTGCACTGTGCCCTGGCTCTGGGCAGGGATTTAAACTCCTCTGTTCCCAACAGCACTGTCATGTCTCAGCAAATACGACACTGGGTCTCTGTCCCCTACAATTAGTGTTCCCTCTCACCTATAGTTAATCTACATATCAGTATGAGGCACTTTGTTGGATGCCAGCTATAGGCAGATTGATTAATTGGTTGACTAATAGATAAACACAAAGATATTCGTAGGTGTGTTTATTCTTGTTTACAAACTGCCCAAGCTTAGGCAAGATTTGTGAGTATGTAGCAATGGCAGGAATCATAGCCATAAAAGTGCTAATCTCTCTTGCTTCATCTGTTCAGCCCACAAACACACACATACACACACGCTTACATTAAATTAATAAGGTTTGTTTGTTCTCTTCTGGGCTCAGCCTACTTTAATGTTGTTTTAACACCTAGTAGTGTGGCATGTTGCTTCAGAACAATAAAGTTTTGACCATAAGCAACATACTAAGTAAACATGTTTTTGGTGAATAAATGAACAATAGATGAGCTGCCAATAGCTCCCATTGCCATTAATTATTTTGCATAGACATGACAACACGATAGGAAGGTTTTCAAGCAATGCAGAGGCTTTATCTGAAGGGGATGAGATGAAGCCCTGATGAAGGCAAAGGTTCAGCTTCCATTATTTTCTGCACAGTGAGGACCTCTTAGTGCCAAACAGAAGAGCCAAGCAGGAAAATAAATGTCCCTGGGAGTCAGCCCTTGGGTTTAGGCTGTTTAAGGCTCTACTGCACAAACATGTTTTTATGTACAGAGGAGGATGCTGTGTCCACTGTTGGATTGTCACAGCAAAAGCAGCAATTAGAGAGGCTGTAATAGCTGGGGAGGGTTACACCCCTTGCTGAGGAAGTTTGGCTGTAAACCTGTTTGTCCTGTTTCTGAGTGAAATGTTCGCTGGCACAATTTACAGTGAATTCAAAATACTCATTCTGATCAAACTGTTTCCAATCAGACTCTAGTAAGTGATGTATTAAGTATGTGTGTTTAAAAGGCAGGGCTTTGGCTGACTCCTGATATACTGGTATATTTACTAAAGATGAATATCAACAGTTTGCTTTTACTCTCAAGTAGGATAATTTGAATGGCTTCATTTTGGGGCAGGCTTTTAATGGAAGGGGCGCAGTAGGAAGTATTAATAAAACAAACTCGTTGTGCTAATCTCAACACCTACGTTTTCTATGTAATCTTGGTTATTGCAGAGGGCTGAGCCTTGCCATTAGCAAAGACGATGTGTCAACATAGAAAAAGTGAGTTACTTTCTTTTCTTTCAGTCCTGAGCACTGGGGTTAGCCTCCCGTATGGCAGTGGTGATATGGAGCTGTGTGATTGCAGAGGGAGTATGCATACTGTCCCTTAGGTGCCAGCCCTGGGACAGACAACTCTCATTGCTCATTCTGCTGGATCATGGACTTTTGTGAAGCTAAATCACTTTCTTATCTGGGGTATCTTCACCTCTCTTGAGACTTGGCTCTACAACTCTAAGACCTCCTGCTGCCTGTGTTTCACCAGGCCTGGAAGAGAGGTTCCATATCTGGGGAAGTTTGCACTATTTGGGGATCTTAGCTGAAAACTTTGTTGCGTGGGGAAATTGTCTCCAATTCAATTTTGCTGCTTTCTGGATGTAACTCAGAGTTTGGAATGAGAGAGTCCCACAGAAAGGTTGTTACAGTAGGAAAGTGTATATGATATATATCTACTAGGACTATTCTGCAATAGTCCTGATATACTGTCTGGGAAAGGCAAAGATCCATTGTCTGAAATGGGACTAAAACTGTCACTGAAGCATTTGGAAACAAGAAATGAGGCTGAACCAGGACTTTGTTTTATCCTGGGCACGTATTTCAAATCTGGAGCTGAATTCCTCATCTTGGATATATTCACAGTTAGAAAGGCAGCTAGGAGAGCTATCAAGATCTAGAGTGTTAGACTGGTTAGTTTGTTGGTAATAGGCTATTGTGACTAGAGCAGAATATCTGTTTTTGCCTGAGGGATAGAAAAAAAGACTAGTGCAAAGAAAAACAGCTTCTGTGTTTTGGTTATTTTGGAAGTAAAGCATATGAATATTAATAAGTGATCCAGCTGGAATAGCATCTTTCTTTAAAACTGTCCTTAGGGATAGTGTATTACATTAACATGGATTTGATTGCATGGTAAGTAAAATTTTATCAATGTAAGTCATCATCTTATTTCCAAAGCTGCGGTGCTATGAGGAAACTATTCTGGGATTTTCTAACATAGTCCAGTTTGAATTGTTTGAATAAGAAGAGATATCAGTGAATAAATCAGATAATGAGCTGCTTTACATAGAAGGCATAATGCCTGTTTATGATGTATAGAAGTCCTATGAGAGATGAATTGTCAGTTTAATCTTCTTTGGATTCTGTTTGAAATCTACTTTTATGAAGCTGTTCTGACTGTTCCAGAGATTACTGTTCAGACACTTACATAGATGTTGTTTATATTTAATATACATCTCTACAAGGTCCTTAGCAGGCAAATATACATTTTCTTCAGTTTCTTTTTATTTGGTTCCTTGCCTTTGGAGTAAAATTTGTAGTGCTCATAGGTGTTGCCAACAGTTTTCTTCTGATCTTCCTGTTCTTGTGAGAGCCTGGGAAGCAGTGTTAACTCCATGGATGCACGGTACTGGAAGGAGCAGTAGTACAAATCATCTCTTTTGTTGTCGGTATCTTTGACACACCATTGCAGAGCTTTGCAGTTGACCTGAGAGAGACAAAGATTTCTCCCTTGCAGAGATGAAGAGGATGGAGTTTGGAGCCATTGCAATAAATACTTATTATTTATAAGTATTATTCTATAAAATAAATACTTATTGCAATGCCTTGTTTTTGTAAGTTCTATGATAGGTTTTTCTGTGGAAAAGAGGATTGCTGGGTGAATAAAATCAGATTAACTCAACATTAGATTTGTCCCTCTAACAGTGCATTTTGATTGACTGTTTACCCATAAACCAGCTATTTTTTGAGCAATTTTTATTCATTTTTGTGTCTTTTCGAGCATGAATATCACGGTTTACTAGGGAATCGTCTCAATCAGCTTTACTAGCAGCTGGTTTTCCTCCCAGCTTTGCAACACTTGCAGCAGCTTCGATCGAAAAGCCATGATGTTGAAACGTTGCTGGAAGGATGAGATGCGATGCCAGAGTCTGGTGGAGCAGGATCGCTGCTCTGCATAGAGGAAGCAAACACCTGTGAGATATTAAAAACCTTTGACAGGGATAGTAAGATAATTCTTGGGGTAATTTCATGTCAAGGTCTGCTCTGTCCCATGCCAGGCTTCCTAAACCCTAGGTCATGAGGTGGAGAAAATCATGGGTGGTTTGTGTCATCCTTCACTGTAGAAACAGAACTTCCCAATTGCAGTCAATCGCCACCAGACCCAAGCTTGTTGTCACCCTCCGATTAAGGATGACTGTTTCTGAGACATTAACATTCATGTCAGGCCTCGATAAGGATCAGAACAGGCTTAAATCATCATCAGGAACAGATGTGAGATACCTAATCAGTTATTTCCCAAGGAAAATGAGTTTGATTGCATGAATAGTTGTAAACATTTCATTCAGAGATTCAGCTACTATGGCAATGGTAAACAAGCTTCTGAGGCTAAGGAGAAGCATTTGGTCGTCCTCTACCTGATTTCTTATTTGTTTAACCTTTTGTATAGAAGAAAGTAGCTTAGGTACTTGATTGGCCTTTGTGACAGCACTGATCATAACCAGGGGCTCACTCTGAAGTGACCAAAACCTGCTTAACCCTAGTAAATACAGCAGCTTCATCCTGGTTTACAACATGCATCATCTGTCCACAAAGCTGCAGATTTTGCCACTGGGACACGATCATGGCATAGGAATTAATATTGGCTTTGGTAGCAAGATGACAACAGCAAAATGTCCATCCTGTACCTTGGTTTTTAGGATACATGCACAACAGCAGTGCATGAAAGGAGAGGTTAGGAGTGCTGATGATATTCCTCTCTCGAACATGGTGTGAAATCCTGAGGAAGCTGGGACTGCCAGCTAAAGGTCATGGGCATTTTTAACTCACGCTGCTGGCTTCATGCTACTGCGTAGATGTTCGTCAGGGAACTTGCTGGCCTTGGTGGTATTACGTAGTCATCACAAAAGAAAGCTCTGTTTTTACCCATGTCTGTTTTATGAATGTACATTACACTATGGCTCTTTCCATCAGCTGGTTTTAAGGTGTGTTTTCTTAGCCAGCTTAATTTTTTGTGTTAAATACAGTTATGGATGATTTTACTATATGGGTACATGGCTTCAGGTGCTTTGGTCACAAAAGCCCTAGGTAATAAATTCACGCTTATCCTGATTCTGGAAAGCACAACTAAATCCCACTATTTTCACCCAAGAACTACACAGATGGTTAAAAAAGAGGCATATGCCAGTGGATCTGAGTAAATGAAGGGCTGAACTCTTCAATGCTCTTTTCACTCCATTCCAGGTAAGATATGATCTCACACTGCACCCTTGTCAGCTGGCCTAGACTCTTACTTGAAAACAAGGGACCACAGAAATCTATATGTAGAGATCTACTGTCCTTGTCAGCCACATCCATACAGCCAGCGTTGCTCAGCAGAATGGCAGTATCCATTGCTGCTGCCATCAACTTACTTAGTAGAGGAGAGTTATCCTTTGGGAGAGATGGGCCCATGTATTTACTGGTTGCACTGAAGTCTTGATTTTGGCTCATACTAGGAGGATTCTTAGTACATGCATGCGAAATTGTAATCCATCAACAGCATTTAGATGTCCAGAAAAGAACTTATATCCTGAATTTCAGGGGTGTCCATCCTTGTAGAACATGGCCAGTTAGCTGTCCTGTGTTGTTCTTCTGCTATCAGTTGGTGACAAAGGACGGTGCACTTTGCAGCACTGGGCAGAGAAGCTAAAGAGACCAGAGCCTCTTAGAGAGCATCACGCTGTTGGATCCATTCCCTTTCCCCTCAGTGCCTGTGTTTACTCAAATCTGTTTATATGAACATTATCTGTGAGGAAAACATCTTTTCTGGCCTTAAATAGTTAAAAAACTCAACCAAACCTTCAAGAGAATCCCTGAAGCAAGTGGACATTCAGTCACACTGAGTCATATTTTGTTATTATGGCTGATTATCCATCCGGCCATGCAAATATACTGCAAGAGGGGAAAAAAAGGATGTGTGTGAACAGCTTATCTAAGACAAAATGAGGCCTTTGTTCACAATATGTGAAACAATAATAACCTAGTACAAAACTGTTCCACTGACTGACATATTTGCAGTCTAAGACCGATAACAAAGTAATAAGAGGGATTTGTGGAGGTTTATCTTCTCTTTTCTTCTTTCTGAAGGAAAGTTTTGCTTTTTCATTATATTTCTAGTGGATATCAATGGTACCCTGCAGAACGGTGAACATGTTTGCAGCTAATTGTTTAAATATGCTTTTATTCCTGAAGCTCTCAAAACAAATAGCCGTCTTCTGAGGAGCTAGTGGAGAAGCAATGGGGGCAAGATAGTGCAAAAGAGAATAGTGGATGTCAAGTTAAAAGTGCCTCACAGAAGAGAAAGAGAAGTCTGTGTGCTGGGTGTTCTAAGGAAGGAAAGAAAACCACTGATGTTATTAACAATACTGGTAATGTAAGTGGCAGCAATCCTTCTTAAGAAAAATGAGTAAGCTTCAGTAGTTCAAATCCATCCTTGGTGTAACAGCAATGGAATTACACTTGGATCAACATCTTTTCTGATGTGTAAGTCTCCTAGTGTTACTTAATGCAAATACTGCATTGAATGACTTTGTCCAAAATGCATTTGCTGACTATATTTATCATCTGTCTTTGTAATAAACAAGAAGAGACATCTGTGGAGGAGGTAGCCACAGAAAATACTTCGCATCACAGTGTCCAAGTTGTGCCGTTATGAGCTATTCTCAGCTCAAAGAGCTGTTCTTTAGTGCAGCTAAAATACATATGTATATTTGGTATTTGGGACCCTTAGCAACTGTATTACATGTTTGTAATGTGGGAAGTAAAACACTGGGTGGAAAAGTGCCACTTCATGACAACTGTGAATGATTGGGGAAATTCTGAGTGATGAGTTTTCTCACGATAATGCTCAAGTCTAGCCCTTAATCATATACTTGAAACAAGTGGGCTCAGAGCTTATGAAAGGTGTTTACTTATTCAGCTTTAAGGCACAGGCCAAGAAATAACTTGATCGGATTAGCCGAGTTTGAATAGGAACCGTAGCAAATGAGTGAATCAAATGAGTGTGAACAATGCTGCTGTGCTCCCTATTAGAAAAATACCTGCCAGCTGCCGTTGTGGAGTGTAATCCTGCAGGATGCTGACGCCTCCGGTTTCCATTGCCGGAGGGAGCTGGACCAGGGCACTTGAGGCATGCAGCTCCCATCACTCACCTTAGTCAAACAATGGCTTTTCTCAGAAATCCTTTTCCCTGTTATATAAAGGCTGATTCTTTTCTACCTCCTCTTTCTTGTAAGGCTCTTGGCGCTTACAGGGACTGGTGCATTGCTGGTTATTCTCAGCTGCAAGATTACAGAGATGGCAGCGTAAGGTCAGTGGGGCATGAACATGGCTCAGCTGGAGAGCAGATGTGAGCAGATCATTTAAGGAAAGCAGCTGAAATTCTCAGAGCCAAATGAGGATAAGACAGATTTCAAAATGCAAGGGCTTCATTTAAATTCCTTTTGACTTATGTGCACGTTATACCTGGAATACTTCAGAATTAAATGCACCAAGAAGGTAAAGAAGTTTCTTACGCTTGAGCTTGGACTCATGAAGCCAAAGACGTAAAATGAGGTCAGTTAGCTCAGCTACAGTGAATCCTTTGATATTCACTTCACGGATAAGTAGATAAAACTTTAAGCTTGCATGGGAGACTTTGAATTTTAACTACTAAAGCTCTTCTTCATTTTCTCACAGGTCTGTTACATAGACTGGCCATAAGGAAGCGTTTCTTTACTGAGAGGGTGGTCAAACACTTCCACAGGCTTCCTAGAGAGGTGGTTGATGTCCCAGGCCTGTCAGTGTTTAAGACACATCTGGACAATGCTTTTAATACCATGTTTTAATTGTATTTTCAGCCCTGAAGTGGTCCAGCACTTGGCCTAGATGATCACTGTAGCTCCCTTCCAACTGAAATACCCTATTCCATAAGGCAGTTCAGCTGTTCAGAGAGCTTGTGCTGTTCCACTTCTGCTGCAATACCACTGCAGGTCTCCTCAATGTGTTTTCTTCTTTCTTCTTCTCTCTGGTATGGGGCTGCTTTCAATCCGGTTCAGACCTATCTCTAATCCTTATGTTGTAGTATTTCCTTTTTTTGAATAGCTTCCTTATGTATTGAGTTCCAGAAATTCCAGGCTGGTGATACACATGGCAAACAGATTGCAACAGAGAGCAGATTAAATTACTCAGGTCTAGAATTACTGAGGCAGAATTTAGTTTTCTTCATATTGTTTTAAATAGAAGAATCTGCCTTATTTTTATTTTTATATTTATATGAAGACATTTGAGATCAAATGACTCTGAGCTGCCCTTCCATTGGTCAGTCAGTGCTCCCTTGAGTTAAAAAACAATGAACTGGGGTTTTTCCCCCTCCTTCATTTGAAACTCAGTTCTTATCAGTGCTGTGTATTTAAGGGAGTTCTTAGACTATAGTCTTAGATGCTTCAGGAAGCTTATTGTAGGAGGGAAGACTTGACTGAATGCCAATAGACAGAGCTAATCATTGGGACATCTGGATTCACTTCTTAACCCTTCTGTGTGACCTTGGGTCAACGAGTTAGGTGGAGCTTTACCAAAATGGACATTATCTGTAGATGTTTATGCTGGGTTTCAGCATGGCTGAAGATTAGGCTGTGAATTTAAAATTCAGCTTCCCAAATTCAGGGCACTTGTAAAATGAGAGTAAAATGTGTGCCCCTGTTTCCTCACTTGTACAACAGGGATGGATAGCTGTTTATGGAGTGTAACAAGGCTTCCTGATGTAAAAGCATTTGAGGAGAGAAGGGATGACAGTGAGCTGCTTGCAAAGCGTCAGGAAAGTAGACATTGTGCAGCAGAAATCAAAGGATGCTGAACCAGAAACCTTCTAAGTCCTCCCACTCTACCAGCCAAAGGGCTCCCCGGATTGTGTAGAGGACCAAGCAGATCTAAGGAAGCACAGACATCACAGAGCCAAGGATAGCCTGGTGTCTGCAGACTGTCTGCACAGCTCCAGTCCACCCAGCTGCCTTCCCATGTGTTGTCCAACAGCAGCAGAGGAGCAATTGAGTTGCCATTTGTTGGAGTGGGGATCCAGGGACGTAGCATTGAGTGTGGAGAGGGCAGTATGGGTGTAGCAAGCCACATACTTCCAGGAGGCTGATCTGTGTGACATACAGTCAGACTGTGCACCTCTGGATGTAGGGGCAGTCCTACTGTGCAGGTGTGGATCAGCTATGCTAAATGTCTGGTCAGGTGATGGAAGAGTCCTGATTGCATCAGGCTGCTTCCATTAACCAGCTTAGGGAGTTGGTAGACTCCTCTGGCTTTCATGGGTGACAGGAGTGTGCATCACTTTCACAGGCACATACTGACTCCAAGATGGACTGTGTTTGCTGTTGGGCTTTGAAGTGAGCTGATGTACGTGTATAGGGCAATGGGCCAAGTCATACACAGCATTTTTCTCCTTACTGGAGCAGATCAGCTAGGAAGTGTGGTCCTGGAACCTCCTTCTGACCCAGTTGAAGGCCCTGCTTTTACTGTGCAAGGCCTTACATTTGGTTTTGCATTGTGAGTTCATGCTCTAGCACAAGCAAACACAAAGCACAAGTGCTCTTCTCCTCATCAGTACCTTTCTCAAGCACTGAAATATGTTTTATAATCAAGACTGAGAAAGGCAAAGAAGAAACAAATAGAAGAATATTGTTTGAGGAGAAAAAGAGCTAAGGACATGAATGCTACTATTGCTTCTTTCAATGAACTGGTAGTTACTGTGATGCTCTTTTGCTGAGAAAATTAGAGAAGAAGGTATTTAGTTTAAGTAGCTGATTTTCTTTCTTGTCTAACAGTTACATTTATTCTGTGCACAGGGAGAGCACAGGACATAAAAGTAGGTAGTTTAATGGCACTTTATGTAGCTGTCTGCTTGGGATGAGTTTCATCTGTAGTAGCACAGAAGCTAATGTTGTCAAGTCAGCAGAGAGTGTTGGTTCCTTTTACAAGTGTTCCAAGCTGTTTGCTCTGATAGTGTTGAAGCTACTTGATTGAAACCCTGGAATTAGCCAGAATTTCAGCAGTGGGGTTATGATCAGTTGCTGTCCCTATTGTTTAAGCTGCAGAATCAATAGCTCTGGGAGGTGTTTTTCACTTGTTAAGCCACTCTTTTCATTGCTGAAGTTTATTGAGTTAACCTTCCCACACACACACACCCCATCCTTTGTGATTTGCCAGAGAAGTGAATATGATAGAAAGTGGCCTGAGGCATGAGAGAGGGAGCTCTGCTCACCTTCCCTTCACATGCATCCAGCAGGAACAGTTCCTTAACTTCCATCAGCAGGAGGTGAGTGGTGCAAGAGTCATCCTGACTGTCACCACTGCTTTCCTTGGTAGACATTGCTCTCAGTGTTTCTTTGCGAAGATAGTTTATGTATGTGTGTCTGTGCACTCAACAACACACATGCATTTGCACCATCAGGATCAGCCATAAGCAGAGCTTTGAGAGTGTTCTTTCTTTTTGGCAATGTTTGAGAATGTCGGGTTGAAAAGACTTCTGACTGTTAGATTTCAGTCCTGCTGCCTCCTCTGTGTGCCTTTCCTGGTCACAGTCCCACAGCTCAGCTTGTGCTTGAAGTATTAACTGAGAGCAACAGCCTTTGCACCCACCTACATGGGGGAAAACCACGTTATTATTTGAGGATGTTTGTTGGCTCTACATCTGACAGTCAGGTGCTGATAGGTTAGATACCATCATTTCACACTGCAACACACGTTACCTGCCCTGTAGTAACTCAACAGCTACAAGTGAACACATGTAGTCATCCAAAACTGCAGAAGTCTGCAGCGTTATTTGCATGTGCAGTTTTATCCTACCCTGCTTGTGCCAGAAATAGGGTTTTGTACTGCTGAGGGTTGTGAATCAGCAGTTCCGCCTTTTGCCATGTTTTGGGAATTTTAAGGGGCTATTAGACAGATTGATAGAATTAATTAAATGCCTGCCCATGTAACAGAGACCCTGGGGACATTTAAATCATATTCTACACTGTTGTGTCTTTACCCTTGCAAGGTTCAGTGATTTGCTGGAACAGAACAAACTCAGCCAGCTATTTTCTCCAGCATCTGACAAAAATCCTAGAGAACAAAATGTTCCAGTAATCATCTTTTCAAGTGTCTGATAGTTTTTAATCCTTTTTCTCTGCCAGAAAACAGCAAATGCTGGTTAAAAAAACCCCAAAAATAAAGCGACACAACAACCCAACAAGAAAACCAACACACCACTGTTCCTTCCTGGTTCTTTCCTATTTCATTTCTGGGCTGAATCACAGTGTGCTGATACAGCCTTTTCAGTGGTGTAATTTTATTCCATAATCCATTTTCTTTGGGTATCTCTTAGCTTCTGTCTTGAAGCTGTTAACTGCTATAGCGAATGCAGTCATAAATCACTCACAGGTAATAAGATGAATTTAGAGCTCAATAAACCAGGGGTGAGTATGCTGTAGGTAAGTGAGTGCATCGCAATCCAATAGTTACAATAGTGGCACAAAAAGTCCACTTCTGACAGATTAACAGAAAAGGGCTGTTTGGTTCATTCACTCACCACTGTTATCCATGTTCCAATACACAGATGCTGTGTGAAAATAGAGGTACAGTCAGGCCCCAGAGAGTGCAGGAGTGTGTTAGCTGACACAGACAAGTGTGCTGTGCTGGACCATTTTCCTCAGCAGAGATGCAGGATGGTGTGTCTGTAAGAGATGCACAGCTCCACCACTGAACTGGGGGGCATCCCAGTTCTTTCAGGGGGTCGAAAACTGAGATTAGGAACTATGAGGCAGGATAGGACCTAGTGCTCCCAGGCCTGGACCAATAGGGTGTGGGAGCCATCTGTGTTGAAGACACTCATCTGGTCCCCACCAGCATGATCCTTAAGATAGTGTGTCCTCAAGATAGAGTTTGGCAGTCATGCATGCTTCAGGTGTGCACAAGCCAAGAGTCCCCACAAGTAAATGGCTGATTGATTGTCAATACTGAGATCATTAACAGGTTTTTTCACTTTGAGAAAGGGAAAGTGAAGAGCACATAGAAAACAAAGCAATGGAAAGGTGAAGGCAGATGACATAAGAAACAACAAGGTGGAAAGAAACCACATTCAAGAAAGATCCAGTTCTCTGAACTGCAAACCAATGGATGTTAAGTGAGGGGAATAAGTCAAAGAAGAGCAGGAAGGAGTGAACAACAGAAGGCAAGCCAGGGCAAGGAAAGGAGAGGGTGAAACGCGAGCAGAAAAAGACTAAGAAAGGAGATGCAACTCTTTTGTATCTCTTTCAGTCTTTGCATTTCTGTGCCATGGTTTCATGCTGAGCTATGCTGCAGTGGTGGCTGCTCAGTGTAAGAGAAGGACTTTTGCAGTGGAGGGCTGTGGGAGCTGCTCCTGTGGCTCTCCTCCATGCTCTGGGTGAATGGGTGGCACAGCACAGGCAGCAGGACGTCAGTGCTCCTGTGCCTGAACAGAGGTGGTGATCCCTTCTGTGCTAAACAGCCCCAAGGGTGCAGTGGCACTGGTTGGTTTTTCAAATGTCATTTCCATTAGCATCTTGTAATTGAATCAGTAGCACTTTACTGAAGAGGTTAAATTCTGCCTTTTAAAAGTTACATCAGTGTTTAGCTGTCAACCAGAGCCATGCTCTCCTATTGCCTCAAGAAGAATGGAACATCCGCATATTGACATATAAACCCTATTGCTGGGGAATGCATTAACTCTCTTATTTATTACTGCTTTGTGCCACAAAGTCCTGTGTTTTGTAATTGAGGGCTCTCTGATGAATTCGTTGCATGTAAAATCTGTTCCATAATGAAATGATTTTCTGCAGTGTAGATGTGAAGACTCTAACTGCTTTACACTGCTCAAATGCCAAATGTTAGGGAAATCTAAATACAAGCACAACAAAGTTTTCATGCATAGAGAATAGTTTTGATTAGACCAGTAGATAGAGTTGGGAAAACCAATCAAGTCAGCTACATTCAGGGACCCTTTTTAGGTGACCAATGAAAGCTGTATTTGTTGCTGGCCACAAAGAATTGTACAGCGTTACATTCATAGAGTGATCTTTGCCTTGCTGTCAGTGACATAACCAAATACTTAAAGCTATAATGAAGCATTCATAGGAACTGTTGGTTTCAAGGGATAATTCTCACTAATGTGATGCTACATTAAGAATTATCCTAAGGTAATATTAATATTATAATGATTTTCAGCAAGCCAATAAATAAACATTGTCTTTAGTCAAAAGCTGCAGTTACAAATTGCTCCTCAAGTCAGACAATTCTGGGGGAAAAAAGAGTAATAACTTCCCTTTCTTATTCTCTCTTCAGTAAAAAATGTGCCAGGATATTGCAGGTAGCAGTATTACTATTAGCTGTGTGTCTGAGAAGTCCATTTGTCTTGTTAAGGCTGTCATACTGTATTACCCTTTCTGTAACCCTGGAAACAACTTCAAACCTGTGATATTTGAAAGTCTGAAGTGTAGCTTGCCCCTAAAATGCTAAGAGTGTTTTTTGAGACTTCCTGTACCAGGGAAGAAAAAGTCTTTTCCCATCGCACAGGGCATTAAGCAATGATGGATGTGCATTTGTTTGTGAGTAAGCTGATCCTCATGTAGGTGGGGTGAAAAACAGTGCACAGCACTGACAAGTGTCCTCTCTCTTCACCTGCCCATGGAGTTCAGGAATCCTTCTGTCCAAGTGTTGCACGAGAGGATTTTCAGGAGGCAATAAATAAGTTTTGATCCCCCTGGTTAATACAGTTAAGGTCAAAGAGGTTTCATCTGGAGCTATTTAAAGTACTGTTAACATGCAGACACACTGCTGTCAGTAGTGCTAAGTGCCTTATCTGGCTGAGGAGTGTATACAACCCTTATGAAAGTATTCTTAAGTATTCTAGTTACTATATTTAGCTCTGGCTCATAACAAGACAAAAAGCACTTAGCTAAATGTAGTCCTGAAGTGCTTAATCCAGTTAAGAATATTTTGTCCTTAGGTGTCTCCTACTAAGACTTTTTGTAGCTCACCATCCTGCTGCATCATGCAAAAAGCTTCTCTGTGTGTTTGAGCCTGTGAACTGTTTTATAGCCATTTATTCCATTAAAGCCTCAAAGTCTGCTTTTGACTCAGGATATCTCTCATGTTTATTAAGGGTGTCCTACTAGGACAGACCCTGGATGCCTTATTTCTCTGCCCCTTGTACTTCACGTCAACCATACTGCAGCGGGATGTGATAGCTGCTGCTAGAGACTGGAGAACCTGGTCTTCATTTCCCAGTTTAGACTGGGTGAGCATTAGCTAGCCTGCTGCTTCTCAGTGATCAAACAGCTTACTTCAGCTTACTGTTATTGAAACTGGCTGGGAAGGCAGCTGCCTGTACAAGGCAGGAAACCTGTCAGGCTTCCTTGGGGTTTTCAGTTGTCAGACAACCTATGGGCAACACAGTGTGAGGGTTTCTGTGTAATACTTTGCACTCAGGGCTCGGGAAGGATTCTTTTGTTTGGTGGAAGGTTTGCAGCTTAAGCCCATATAGAAAAACTGTGATAGATCTGTTTGTGTATTCACACGCTTTTATAATTTAGCACATTGCTTTAAAAGGGTTTTCCTTATACCCACATATCTCTGAAATTGTACAATTTATGGAAACATCTGTATGGGTCATTCTTCTAGAGGAGAAACAACTGGATGATTTTGATAAGCACTGACATGAGCAGCAGTGACTAAGATAAACACCTTGTTTCTATGACAGCTCAATAGGGTAGCAAATAAGATCACATGCTCCTTTTGAACTGGGATAAAAGCTTGCAGTTGGAGCAGCGTTTGATGGATGTGAGAACAGGAGCACAGCGGATCCACCGTGTTTAAACTTGCTACCCAGATGTTGTTTTCAGTTGCAGCTTCACTGAAGACATCAGTTGGGTGAGATTTTCCCTCAAGTTCACATTCCCGACTGCATTTCTTACTGATTGTCTTACCACTGGAACACATTAGGTATTTTATATGTTACTCTAGTACTTCTTGTGTGTCTGAGATTCAAACCTCTTACAGGTAACTACCATGTCACTGTCTGTAATGACAAGATTACACTTCATCTGAGCCTTTATTTTTTGGGGGGGCAAATGGACAGCATGATTTCATTCAGCTGCAATGAGCAGGAGTGAGCAGGAATTGGGCCTGTTGTCTCACATTACTCACATAAACCCTACAAAGCACTCTCACCGTATCACTGCTGGGTATCTATGTTGTTCGTGGTTTTTAGTGGCTGCCCCACAATGTCAGCCCCTACCCTGTCCTAACTGCCCTTTCCCACATGTATGCCCAAAGTGTGTCTCTTGCCATGCTTCTTCAGCCACCTTCTTGTGTTTCATAGAATCCTAGAATGGTTTGGGTTGGAAGGGACCTTAAGGATCATCCAGTTCCACCCCCCTGCCATGTGCAGGCACGCCTTCCATTAGACCAGGTTGCTCCAAGCCCTGTCCACCTTGGCCTGGAGCAACAAATAGCTGTTTTCTTCCCTTTGAGGCATTTTCAGTAGCTGGAGAAATGAACAAGCTCTTGCTAAGTGCTTTAGATGATCAGAAGTGTGATGATGTTTTTTTCTCATTCACAATGGTAACAAATATGTAATTCTCATGGTTGGAGTGAGAGCTTTGCGGTGTTTTGAGCTGATGTTGGAACTAATAGTAACAGGAGAAATAGTCATGAACCTGGGCTCAAAACAGGGAGGGCACTAAACACTTGTTAAGTTTGGAAGCCCAGCACTCGGCTGTTGTTGAAGATATTACTGTCAGCCATGGACACTCTGGTTTCATTTGTGTCTTTCCTGAGGATGATGCTCATCTGAAGCCAAACAAGTTTCAACAGTGATGGTTTCAGAGAGATGAGCACTGCGATGTGGGTATAATCAGTTCAGGGTGTTCATTAATAACTGCTTAAAGCACAAACAAGAAGGAGAGGCGTGTGTCCTGTAAGTAGTAAACCTTAATGGGAGGCCTTAAGTCTATCCACAGTCTATCATCTTGAAGGAGGAAATGCGAGATAAATGTTTCATACTTGATGGTTTTCATAGCACACATGCCCAGTAAACTGTCATATTTTGGAAGGATCCCAATCAGTCCTTAGTGGCCCCAGGTCAGTAGGACCATTCCTCCACCCTACATGGCTTATGGGGCACAAGAAGTCAAACTGGCTTTCCCAGGCTTCTTCTGCAGCAGCAGGCATGGAAACAGAGCAAGGACCCTCAGAACATGATCCAGCTCCCAATCTGGGAGGCTTTTCGGAGCATTCACCCTTTATACTTGAGCATGTTTCTAATGTACAGTGGTAGACTTTTTCCAGCTTGAAGCGGTTGGTTCTCTCTAGGCTAAGTCTTGCATGCAGCAGTGTTTTAACTGGATTTGCTTTTCTTTCCAGGGTTAATTTTTCTCCGTCTCTATTTACATGGTGATAAGAAGTGCTAACCCCACTCCGTCAGTCTGGACTGATGAACCTGAGGAACAGAACTGGTAATTCCTAATTTGGCTTGTCGTTTTCAGTGACTCAGGCAATGAGTGAGAACCATTCCCCCCCCCATGGAATGCTTCCTCTGAGTTGTGGGTGGCTTTATAGCCACCAAGTTGTTTGAGCTTGGAGAAGTCTTAAAGCAGGGAAAGATGTTTGGATGTGCACATTTAAATATGTCCCTTGGGGTGGTTTTGCCAGTGAAAGAGCTACCTGGAGACGGAGGCATATTGGTGCTGATGATCAGGTGCAGTGTTCCTCTTTGGAGGTGTCTGAAGGGGGTGCAACCCAGCAGAGCTGACCTGGGCAACATGTCATGGAGTGATGGCAGCTGTCTTGCCTGCATCTGCCTGACTTCCTATCCCTTGGACTTAGCCCATCTGGGTCACAGAAAGCAAGTCACCAATGAAGAAGTTACCCTCATATTGGATATTCCATCATTTCCCGGGGCTTGAGAGTACTGTGTCCTTCCTGGGAGTTGTTGCCCACTGTTCACCTTACCTGTGCTGCAGGAACAGATGAAGAAGATAAAGAGAGCAGCCCACAATGACTGTTGTGGTGCAGGAACCCAGGTCACATTCCTTTCTTCCCCTGGTTAGTGCCAGGTGACTTGTTGACAAGTTTCAACTTCAGGTCTTGGATATGAATCCCAGTGGTTGAACACAGCTCAGATGTGGTGAAGTCCACCAGTGCAAGCAGCAGTCATTGGCTGCGGGGTGCTTTGGATGAACCTGTCTATCACATCATGGCTTAGATGTCCTTATTGTAGTCTGCTGTTGCCTAATACTAATCCTTTTGGGGATTAGCACAGTTTCCTTATTCCTCCTATGCCCTTCCACTGAGAAAGGTATCTCAGATGCTTTTCAAGTACTGCAGTACTTGAAATCAACCAGCAGCCTGTTTGACTTGCCAAAATAGGACCAGGCAGTGCTGCCTGGTACAGACATCAGAGTCAAATCAGCTCTCACACTTGCAGGGGAGATGCTTATTCCTGTGCAAAGCTCAATGCTTCCTCAGGGTTCCTCTTCATCTGGCAGCAGGGAGTGCAAAGGCAATCTGAGTGGTTGCTGGTTTTTAGCTCTTTCCCTCTAAAGTCGCTTGTATTTTAGCTGTGTGTTTGGGGGTACAGCAATGGTTTCACTTCTCAAGACTCAGTAGCTGGCAGAAGCAAGAAACTACATAACAAGATTGGAGTTTGGGAAAGGGAAGATTGAAACGTTTAGTAGGTCATAAAGTACAAACCAGTAAGCTCCATATTCTGACATCTGCAAAAAGATCAGGGAACATGTCTCAGTAAGTACTTCTGTCCTTTCCTTCCAGAGCTCTGTGTTGTGTAAACGAACTGATGGATGAAGATGAGAAGGACAGGGCAAAGAGGTATGAAGGGGATGCATAGAGCACAAAGCTCCTCCCAGGGAGAACTGTAAATGCTGTATTGTCCAGTGCTTGAAAAACTACTTGGGACTACTGATGTCAGAGGCAAAACCCCCATACAGTTTATAGGCTGCATATAGCAGACCACAAACAACATAATAAAGTCATCATCTCCAGGCTCCTCATAGTGTTTCTGGCCACCCCTGTGATGGCTTAATCAGCTGAGTGTTCTTTATAGTACATAGTTGTGCCCTCAGAATCTCATGGTATCCCATGGCTATTTATTATCTTGATGCAGGATTCCTGACCTCTGGTTTTATTGGCATCATGCAGTGCTGCCCACCTGGGGCAGAGTTACCTGTGAAACTTAGAGAGCAGTCCTGCTTTAGCACAAGAATGAGTTAGTCTCCCTTCAGAGAAGCACTTGGCTGAGTTCTAATTAGTCATTGTATATGAGTACCAAAACAGAGATGGCTGTGAGCATAAATTCTGGATCTTAGAACCTCTGAATGCCAACCTGACTATGAATGGAAATGCTTTCTGCATACCACACTTAGTCTAGATCACAAGAAGCATGTATCATCATGAATACACTTCTATTCATGTAAGAAAATGAATTCCTACTGGAAGAGGTTGTTAGAAAACAGGGTTATCTCAGATATAAGCATTGGAAAAAAAATGGAAGAAACTGAGTGGATTTGCTTTCCTCTTTATTGTTTTTAATGGAAGAGAAACCCCTAATAAAACATTCTTAAATTGTATTAATGCAAGCTGTGGTTTCTGCAGCCAGATCCTAACATTCCTGGTTTCATATATCATAGCAGCAGATTCTTAAAACCAGATAGAATGGCATGTGCTTGACTTTGTTCTGCAGTCAAGTTGTCTCTGCACAGTACTGTCTCTTGATAAGCTACTTCTGCAAGTACAAATCAGGGAGTAAGGAATCATTCACATTTTGACCTTTATACCTTATATAGTGTGTACTCACTGCAAAACAAAAGCTCATAAAAATGAGGTTGGCAACACATGAGCACAGAGGTGCCAGGACTTCTCTTACTGGAAGTATTTTGCCCATAACACCTTCACCTCATTACCCTGCTTTTGAAACAATGTAAGGATGCAGTCTTGCTCAAGTGAATAGAAATCATATTGATGGTGAGTTCAGTCCTGCTGCAAGGCCCTGAGCATTTAATGCCCAAGCCTAACTTTAAACTTTAAATGAGCAGTCCCAATGGAGTTTACATCCTTGTATTTAAATGTTTTGCTGGGGCAGGGCCATTTGCCTCTCCCTGGGTCGAGCTGTATGTCCTTCATTTGACTTGGCAGCATTTGTGTTTCTATCACCCAGGGCATCACGCAACAAATCTGAAAAGAAGAGGAGAGACCAGTTCAATGTCCTCATTAAAGAGCTTTGCACGATGCTGCAGGGCCATGGCCACCCTCTCAAGATGGACAAGTCCACAATACTGCAGAGGACCATTGACTTCTTACAGAAGCAGAAAGGTACTGGAGGGCACAGGCTTGCTTCTGATTCCACTTAGATGAAAACTCCTTTTCCCCAAGCATCTAAGACCTCCAGAGAGGACATGAACTTAAGTGCAGGGCAGAATAAGGCACAACAGTTGGCCTCAGGAAATGAGCTAGGTTTGAATACAGCAATGATGAGTTAAGCATAGATAGGCTTGAAAAGATGCTTTTTAATGTAGGGACATTGCCTTGTTTCCCTCGCTGGCCTCTGCATCCCCTGGCACGCTTTGTACACTCTCAAACAGAGCATGAGGGAAGAAGAGCAGAGGAACAGCACACACTACAAAAGCAAGGGGAAAGGAGGCTCTGTGCCCTCTTACCTGATCTCCTTAGGTAGAAGATGTCTGGGTGCAGCCTGTCCTACTGCTTGGACACTTCTGGACACCCAGTGATGCTCAGCTACTCTGAAATTAACCCACTGACCTTAAATTTGAAGGATTTCTTCCTTTTCTTGACTTCTAATGCATTTGTATCACATTGGCATGGAAAAAGACTGTTGCACACAGGAAGGCTTTGTGCCGAGAACGATCTGAGGATGATTCCTCTGAAAACCTCTTAAAAGAAACCTAGTGTTACTTGATACAAAAAGAAACCCAAGTAGCATGAGTCATGTTGCTTTTTTGATGTTTTCTCTTTAAGAAATCACAGCACAGACAGAAGCCTGTGAGATCAGACAAGACTGGAAGCCTTCATTTCTTAGCAACGAGGAGTTTACCCAGTTGATGTTAGAGGTAAGAAGAAATTAAAGCCGCATAGATTAGTGAGAAGTAATCAGGTCAGTGGAGTAGTTCAGAGACATAGAGCTCCTTTTACCTTTTCAGGTCCCAGTGGTAATATTACTGATTTCTACTCTGCTGGCACATATAATGCAGACCTGTCAGACCAATGTTGTGCTAAATGATTTGCAGACACAGAGTTAAAAATATGATTGCTTCCCCTTAAAATAAACAGCTTTTCATTTAGGAATTAAGACCAATGTGGCCCAGATTTGGCCTGGTGAGAGAGGAAAAAGCAAATTGCCCTTCTCAGAAGAGCCACAAGAGCTAATAGTTCTAGCACAAACTTGAAAGGACCTAAAGAAAGCAGAGCAGCTCTCTCCCTCCACATCCCATTAGCCAGGCAGCATTCACTTTGCTGCCTTTGATGCTGCTAGCTGTGCGGTGCTGTACTTGTGATGTGAATGCTGTATCTCTTGATTGAGCTGCCTTAAAGAGCATCCAAGAGAACAGCTCTGACACTCTCACTTCTAAAATGCTTAGCTGATCTAGAAACACCCTGTGAGCCTACCTTAAGGATGCGGCTTTGAGTCTGGGCTGTGTGCTCCTCCAGCGAGGACATCTCCTACCCTGCGTGGGCAGCTGTTGTTCATTGCCCCACCAAAATAAGGGTGTATTCTGGGCTGAGCTGGGAGGTGCTGCAGTCTTAGTTAGTCCTTTTCATCAGGATGTCATGACTCACCTCCCTGGAAAAGTCTGTTCATTCTTTCTGGGAATTTCTCTCACCAAACAAGCTAGCTTGTTCCAGCTGAATCAAAACAACCCCCATCACCACCCCTTAGAAGTAGCAGGGTAGGGAGAGCCCTTTAATAACTTAATAACTTGGCTTGCTGGACTGTATTAGACCATTGTTCAGCTTACTTAAATCAGTGTTTTTTTCAAGAGAGGGCTTCTTTTCAGCACAAGCAGAGTACTACTGAGGTGAGGAAGGTGGTGAATGCTCTATTTTTGCCTCCCTGTAGCTTAGCCGCAGAGCAGCCTAAGAGTGTCTTTAGAAGAGTTGACTTTGTGCATGGTGTTGAGCAGAGGTTAAACCTCCCAAATCTTGGTACATGTTAAAGAATAGGGACAGACACTAGATGTAAGAAGGTGATGGGAAAAATAGGGCGAACACCCAAAGAGGAATGCACATGCAGTGACTTAAAAGGGACAGAGAACTTTGACTCCAGGAAAGAAACCATTGTGGATAAGAAAGGGAAAACAAAACAAACTTTAAAGCTGTTGTGTCACTCCCTAACAAATGAGTGCTTTAAGCAAAATAGAGCAGGCTTTAGATCTTATCCAAATTGTCCATAAATTACTAAAAATACAGTATTGTATATTTTTTCTGTCTCTGCTTATCCATCCATCCATGCATCCACCCACAATACTGGGTTTGTCGTGATGATATCTAACATCTCCTTATGGTTAACTATTGTGTAATCCAAAATACATAATGAAGGGACTGAAGTCACTGTGATTATGTGGGTGTAGAAATTCTGGCCACCATTGTCTTGCTTCATGTTAACTGAATAGTCACTGGGTGAAAAGTACAAGTCAATTTAATATTAATGAGCAAATAAGAATATAAGAATGTTGAATTAGTGTGTGTGAGTTTTACTTTTCCACGTTGAACAATCGATTCTGTAACTGATTTACGTTAGTTTTAGGCTGTTAGAAGCATCACCAAAGAATAAATTGTATTTTAAGTTGTTCCCTTGCAGAATTCTTTATATTTTGTTTTCTTTTTTGCTTGCCTTTCTCATTAGGCACTAGACGGTTTTCTCATTGCTCTCACCACAGATGGGATTATTATTTACGTATCTGATAGTGTTTCATCTCTGCTTGGACACTTACCGGTAAGTTCTTGTGTTGAAGAACCATTCCCCTGATTAATGCAGCCCTGTCAGTGCACCAACAAACCCTTAAGGTGTTTCTCAAGCTCCTGTGAGCAACAGAGTCACTTTTCAGGGTTAGCTATGCCAAGCCTATGCAAAGCCACAGTACTCGCAGCTCAGCATTCGGCTGCACATCTGAAGCACGGTCTGGATGGTGTTTGTCCCACCAGCTCTATGGAAAACCTCATGTTTATGGAATCTGTGCGTGCAGAAGCTCTTCTCAGATAACTTAAAGGTTATTTCAGGACTGATTCTCTGCTCTTCCAATGACATTGGGGTTTTCTACTTTGAGCCCATGGTCTTTAGTCACAAGTACGTGGCCTCAGAGTTTTCTAGAACTCGTAGAATCAGTTGGCTGTTGGGTGTAGACATTTCTGCTGGCCCCTCAAAAACAGTTGTTATCTTTTCTGGTGCCAAGTGATGCTACATGAGGGCACATCTGAGCACACAGTTAACCCAGCTGAATGTCCCGGTGCACAAAGAAACAGATATGTGATGAAATTCTAGTAGAACCCCTTTATTCAGGATGTGTGGGCTGCTCAGCACTGAGACACTTTGCAGGTCAAGCTGACTTTACCAGATGTTCAGCCTAGAAGACATCTGGAAGATGTGAGAAGGAGGTCTCCCACTTCTGTATCATGCTATCAAAGGGAAATGCTTCACATTTCATTTTGATGTGGTATTTGTCATCGTGCTCTATTCCCATGGTACGAGGATTCTTTTCTAGCTTGCATCTGGCTCAACAGAAGGGCAGCCTCTGGGATCATTATAGCATAGATATAGGGATAGATAGATAGATAGATAGATAGATAGATAACAACCCTGGGTAAAATAACCTCAGTGTTACAGTCTGCCCTAGATCCACCTGCAGATTGACTGGGCTTCCTTGTCTTAAACAGCCACACTAGGCAGGCAGCGCCTGTGCTGCGCTGTGGGATGAAAAGGCATGTGCTTCTGTCAGGCTGTACTGCTGAACATGACAAAGCATCCTTTTGTATCAGTCAGATTTGGTGGACCAAAATATATTAAACTTCCTGCCTGAGCGGGAGCAGAGCGAGGTGTACAAGCTCCTTTCTCCACATGTGCTCATGACAGATCCTGTTGCAGCTGATTTTCTGAACGGTAAGCACAGCTCTTGTCTGTCTGTTAGTCCCAACCCCAGAATGTCCCTTTCCCCCAGAAAACACCCCCAGCATGAGAGCAGGCACCAGCATCTTTCTAACACCCATGATTCACAAGCCTATATGGGGGTCCCCCTTTCCCCATGGGTTCTCTGTGGCCAGGCAGTGCTAGCCTCCCCTCTTTGCTGCCCTGGAAGCATCATGGATACTTTCTCCTACTACTGTAGGAGAAAGGGTGAGAATAGATTTCTTTAAGCAGAACCAGCTATCATTGCTCCTGGTAGTTATACATTTACTTACGGGTCTCAAGAGCATCCCAGCAGGGTGTGCTCAGATACCCCAGCAGCAGGGCTGGTGTAAGCACCTAGATAGGTTTCATATATGGAGTGTGCTAAAGTGCAGATTTCTAGTAACATTGTGTATTTCTTTCTCTCGTTTCAGCAGAGAAACAAATAGAGTTTTGTTGTCATTTAGCAAGAGGCAGCTTAGATCCAAATGAACCCCTGATGTATGAATATGTGAAATTTGTAGTGGATTTTAAGTATTTTACTCATGGTAAGTTCCTGCTCCAGCCTACATCTACCTCTCTCTCTTTCCTTTAAACTGTACATTAATCTGCAGCCTCCTAGAGGCTTTGTTTCAACTGAAAATGCCCCACGATCAGCAGGGATGCAATGAGCTGTGGGTATGTTGGAGATGTTTGCCATACAAAAGTGGTGGGGAGGCTGTTGGTCAGAAGAGCAAACTCTTTTGCATGCTGTGCTTCAAAAAGTGATACCAGACTGATCCTACCTCCGTTTGACCCACTGCCAATTGTAAAGCAGCCTACTCATTCAAATAACCAGTAAAATGTTCTATTCTGATTCACTTGTGGCTGTCAAATGAGGCTTTTTAAAGATTAAATAGTCAGAAAAACCTGTAGAATCTTGAATCATGCAAATGCTGAGCTGGAGAAAGGCTGACAAGGAGACTGTAGCTGCACACTTAGCTGCTCAGAACCATCTTCTGATGCTTCCCTGCAAGCCAGGGGTAGGTGGTTACCACTGTGTAACTTGGAGCCTAAAGGGTCGGTGCTTCAAATAACATCAATGTGTATCAGTGTGGCATCGCTTTGTGGGTAGGAGGAGTCTGTTGCCTGGGTTTCATCAGTCATTGTACCTGCCTTAACATGAAAAGAAAGCTCTCCTTCCTCTTCTTAAATAAATTGTCTGGTTGTGTCTAGTGCCTACACCCTCCTGTAATGGCTTTGAGTCAGCTATTGCACGAGCTTTCAGGTCAGCCACAGAGGAGCAGATTTGCCTCGTAGCAACTGTTCGTCTTGTCACACCGCAGTTCTTAAAGGTGAGAGCTCTGACTGCATTGTCCCTTTCATGTGGGGATGGGCTGGTGCTGGAACCATGAGCAGATGTGTTGTGGCATCCTCTCAAGAGTACGCTCCACAGCATAGCTTGTGTGTGCAGAGGGCTGGTAAATGAGAGAGGACCCCACTGTATGTGGGGTGGGAGACAATGCAAGTGTGTGTTTTGGAATGACAAGACATAAAGCAGGGGGCTGATAACAACCATAGGTGCTTCTTGCTCAAAAGGGCATTAGCCAGCTCAGTTTAAAGCTAAACCTGGTGCTGTCATCCATATTCAGATACCAGTATTTACAAAAAGTGGGGAATTTTGCCTTCAAAAGATGAGGCCTTTGGACTATTTATCCTAACTCTGAAATTCAGCCCAGGGTAAATTATTCAACCACCTTTCATCAGTTTGTGCATCTATAAAACAAGGCTTATACATTCCTAAGGGGAAAATAAGTCAAGTGCTTTAAAAACACTGTACTTTGCTAGGGTTTGTTTTAGCAATAAGATGCTTCCTTGGTCTTGCTGGAGGTCTTTTGTCATGTCGCAGGATTAAATGTTTGAATGTGACTGTTTTACAGGAGCTCTGCAATGTTGAAGAGCCATGTGAAGAATTTACATCGAGGCATAGTTTGGAATGGAAGTTTTTATTCTTGGACCACAGGTAAGAGATTTAATCACTGATGAATAAACAAACTATGGTTTAAAACAGAAAACTTTGCCTGAGATTCCAAGTAGAATATAACTAACTAGAAAAGCAACTGAGTAAGTAACAATATCTTGAACTTCCTTATTAGCATCCTTAAGTGCTTTGCTCTTTTCCATGTTTTAGACAGGTAATAAACCATATAAAAAGGTGGGAAAAAGTCTAACTTCTCCAAGATACTAAGTCATTGAAGCTGAGCAGTGTGGGCCCTGTTCCCTGTATTGGTTTGGCTCCTCTGTTTTCCAGCTACAGCTTCCAGGAATCCTAAACATTTGCTTTGTCAATAAGCTTTTATTTCCATCTTCATAAATGACCAAGGAGGTTATAAAGACAAATAAAACCCAGTGAATTAGAAGATTTAATTGCAGATTTGGTTTTGACAGATTAAACTGATGCATATGCAGTTTGTGACAGCCCTGGGTATGAGCAGTGAGCCCAGACCCAAGAATGAGCAGGGGATCATGTGGGTTGTCTCCTTTAATCAGTGATTCAAGCCTCTCTCAGTGCAGTCTGCAGGATGCTGTGAAATGTTGTTGGGTGTTTTGCTGTTTCTTGCTTACTTGTGTCAGCTCACATTGCCTGACGCTGAGGTGTGCCATGAGGAGGGGCAGAGGGTACCTAGCATGAGTTGGAATCAGGACCTTGGTTATCCTGATGACAATATAGATTACAGATAGCTAATGCAGAAAGCACTCCACAGATTTGGATAAACATTAGAGAATTAGGAAGAATCTGCATTCTGGGTCTACATGTAAGTATGTGTAGAGGAAGAAAACCTGTCAGCTTTGGTAGTGATCTGTTTCTCTTCTGCACTGTGGTCCTCTCCTTATTTTCCCTTCATTTATTACAAGACTGCATGCAAAAGGCTCTCTTAAGGCTGTGCATTCCCATTTGCAGAGAGAGTTGCAGGTTTCAAGGCTGGAACTTTAAGCTAACAACACACTTCTGAACTGTTCCATAAGCAAGGCAGCTCCTTGTCAGACATGTGGTTGCTTTCTCATTTAAAGCATTCTGGCAATAGACAGGAAAGCATAATTCTTTCCTGATCAGCTTGAATGTTCATCTGATGTGCATCTGAAAGACATTACTGTCCTGAGTATAAGCATGTCATTAAAGATAGGAGAGACACTGGCCCATTCTACCAAAGAGACAGCAAGAAAGGACACTTTAACAAATATACATATTATCATCATTAACAGAAATCTGGGTCACATGAGGAAAAGGAACATAGTACTCTGAACAGTTATCTGAATAAATAGAGCTGTATTGTGAAGGAGACCACTGTGTTCTAAGCACACTGTGTTTCAAGGGACTTGCCCTCCCAGACCATGAACGTCTGGCTTTTCCAGGACCCCTTGTACTGGGACTGTGGAGCTGCAGCTCAGACCTCGATCCCCCTGGGGCTGCTGTGGAGCAGATCCCTGATGTCCTTCCCTGTTTCCCATTTAGTGCCAGACTCCCACAGCTGTGGGGAAGATGGAGCTTGTAGACCTGCCTGGGCTCTCTTTAGTTGAATAATCCATGCCCACTGTGTCTCTCAAGAGTATGAATGTGGAGCTCAGCCAAGACAGAGGAATTTCCCACATTAACATCCAGAAGGCTGAGGACTGATTCATCCAAATCCAAATGTACTTACAGTTAAATAACTTGTTGGTCCTATTCTTAGCCACTTTAGGGCATCCACCTTCCTCAAGAGGGTCACTCAATGCACCAAGAGGATGCCAGAGGAGAGGTGCATTTGATAGGCAGGGACACCTTCAGTCTGCCCTGGTTTTGAATCGTTAACCACTTTGCTAACACACCAGAACCTGACAGGGGAGCCTCATGCTGTCAGCACAGTCAGCAGCCAAAGCAGATAGGTAGAACCAAACGACTCCTGCCTCACCAAGTGTGCTGCTTGAATTGGTGCAAGCAGCAGTGTACCTGAGAACTGAGGAACTGCTGATATAGGGAATAGTGGCAAAAATAGTGGTTTTCTGCTCACATTTCAGTATTGTTTCATAGTGATGAGCTAGCAGACTCCAGTAAAGGCTGTGCACAAGCTCAGTGTTGTTAGGACACCTGCTTAAAACCAAAGTAAATCTCTTGCCTAGAAAATGGAAAAGCTAGAACTGACAGCAGAATAGTGAGGGAACTCATTGTACTCTATCTGAATACTCCATCAATTCCTTCTCTACCTGCATAGAAATAACAGTCCTCAAGATCAGCCCCATGCCTATTCTTACCTTTTACTGCCAGCACAAAACCATTTTTGCCGGTTATAATTTCCCAAGCTTTTCCATGGGAACAATTACTTTTCCCCAAGCTGGCCCTTCATTGCAGCTTGCTTTCTTCTACAGTTACTACCCAGATGACATTTACGTTCAACCTACTGAATAACTTTACTCAAGCTCCAAGTTACTGTGCACATGAGCAGCAATAGCATTTCTCAAGCTGTGTGTCTCACAAGCATGCTTAATGAATTGAGTCACTTACATACGTACATGCCTTTCTTTACGCCCACATAATGAATAGACTGTGAAAGAGTAAACACACACCTTTTCATTTGCTCAGTTTTTACCTCCCCCTTGCTGTCTTTTTTTTGCTTGTATATGAAAATACATTGTCATGTATATGAAAACCCACTCCTGATTTCCCTGCTGAGTGAATAGATGAGGTGGGTTTGGTTGCTAGTGTCACAGAGTATATGCCAGGATGTCAAAGCGTCAGGTTTTGTGCTCACTCCCTGCCCTTTGCTTTCCTTCTAGGGCTCCACCTATTATAGGATATTTACCCTTTGAGGTTCTGGGAACATCAGGGTATGATTACTACCACGCAGATGACCTGGAGCTTCTTGCTAGGTGCCATGAACACTGTAAGTTCCTCTCCCTCTGTAGCGTGCCTGTCTTTGATCTCGTTTGTCATTTACGCAGAACCCTTTGCTGTCATCACAAAAGGCATCTTTATCTGGGGTGCTCGGGAATTCACTGTTCCTGTCACAGACTGTTGGAGCTGACGAGTGTGAATCCCTGCAGAAGTCACTCAGAGCAGGAACTGTGTGTGCAGGTTGCCCAGACTGGCAGATACTGTGTTTGAGCACAGGTTGTCTGAGAGTGAAATGAGGTTAATAAATGGGAAGTCAGGGTTAGGGTTAGGGCTTTCCACACTGCCCTCAGTTTGTGAGTGCAGCCTCAAACCCCAGCAGTTTTGTTGGTTGTCTCAGCTCTTAAATACACAAATGCTGGATACAGATTCCCTGTGGGTGAACTGTTGGTTGACCTGAAAGTAAAGCAGAAAAGTCTGGTTCAGGCTGCTGTGTGAACACCAGAGAATGACCAAAGTTCATCTTTGTGTAAGGTGAAGTGCCATGACTTACAGGAGCCCAGGAGGAGCCAGGCCAGAAGGAACACTTAGCCTGGGTACTGCAGCAGTGCAGCCTGTTGCTGAAGAACCATGTCCTGCTGACCGGCTGGAGTTGATGTGAAGGGCAAAAGGTGGTAGCAGACAGGTTCTGCTAGTAACCAGTGTGCTGTTTCTATCAGATGAGCTTGTGAGATACTTTATCACTGAGACTGTATTTTTCCATTTTATTACACCCACTTGATATTCAAATATCAAGCCAGAATTAGGTGGTTTGCATTGCCAAGCACTGAAATGAAACTACACACTTTGTAAAATGCACCTAGGTAACGAGGTATTCTGCTAAGAAACATTACTTACAGGTATCCTATTGGGCAAACTCTATGTGTTTGTGTCTCTGCTATCTGTTTGAAAGGATCTTTGTCAAAAGAAAACAAGGATGGAGAAAGTGGGATGCTGTAAGTGCTTTGAGATGCAGAGCAGTGTGATTGATGCAGGGACACTGAGGAACTCCACAGCCCCCCAGCATGCTGGAGTTAGAAAAGCTGCTTCATCTCTGAGTTGCAAACCACCCCCATCTCTACCACTTGCACATAAGATGCTAAAGGACCTAGTAGAGAATGGAGAAAATTACTACTTCTTTAAATGTCAAGTTTCCCCACTCCACTTCCCTGCCAGCTTTCATGCCCTGTTGAGGCAAAGCACTGGTACAGAATGGGTGATGGAAAGCGGATTGCATGGCTGAGAGCATACAGGAAGCTGTGAGAAGGGCCAGACACAGGTTGCATCAAGTGCAGCAAGTGTGTAGATGGGAATATTAAAGGAAAATGTTAATTGCTCTCAAGTACAGTACTTTTTAGTGCCATTAGCTTTAAAGACTGTTCAGACAGGAGTGAGTTACTTAACCAGATGATGTCCTTTTAGTAATAGGTGCTTGCAGTTTGATGTAGACACTAACTATATCGAGAGTGGGGTCCCATCATTCAGCAGAGACTCTTTTTAGGTATTTATTTCCTACATCTCTGCTAGCCATGGATCTCCTCTTACATACTAAAAGACTACTACAACACACCTGAAGGAAAGGTTCCTTTAATCTTACTGTGCAGGGGACAAAATAAGGTGCTGGCACAGTGACTTATAGAAGTTGCTTCAGGAAATCTCTGCCTGGACTGGGAGCTGAGTGACCCTATCAGTATGTTAGCTTCACTAAGTGCATCATATAAAGCCCATCACTGTTAATGGGACCACTAAAGGACTTAGTCCTGATATTTAACAAAGTAGAGGTGTGCATGTGAGTAAAAAATACTCAGGTTAGTGTGGCTTGATAAGTTCCTGTTTGTGAGGTTGACCACTCTGGGCAGGCATCTTGCCTACTGTGAAGTGAAATGGATTTGCTTAAACCACATTTTATTTCGCATTAATTATGGGTATTTTAGGTGAGCACATTTTGTTTTGCACTCTGAGCAACCTGGAAACAATTAATGTGGTTCTTTAATGTAGTTCTCATTATTTTCTAGTTGTATTACACCACTTGAAGTTTTTCTGGACATACTCTGGTGATATGTACCAAGTCTGGTAATGTTAGGTCATCTCTTGGAAGAAAGCTTTCAGTTAAACAGCTAAAACTCCACTATCTTGTTGTGTTATGCCATTATTATGATCCTGGCTTCAAGCCCCCAGTCTTTAAAATGCATTCTTATATACTTGTGAAAAGCCAATAATTTATTCAGTTAATGTTATTTATGCTTATTGCGAAGGTTCCCATCAATAAGTTATGAAAATACAGCTAGTTATAGAGTTATGCCAATTACTAGTTATTAGAACAATCTCAGAATAGCAGAGTTCACTTTTGGAAATCAGTAGCAGAAAAGAACCCAAATAAAACCTCAGTACATGGTTGTGTATCATCTGCTGTGTTTATAAAGGCATTTCAGTCCAGTAGCAGACTGCAGGAGGGGTATGGGACCAAATGGGTTTTCTAATGCACGATGAAATTCCTGTTTGCTATAGATTCCTTTCCTTTTTGTTTTAACAGTGATGCAGTTTGGAAAAGGAAAGTCCTGTTACTATCGGTTCCTGACCAAAGGCCAGCAGTGGATATGGCTGCAGACACACTACTACATCACCTACCACCAATGGAATTCTAAACCCGAGTTCATCGTTTGCACTCACCTCGTAGTTAGGTAGGAGCAGGAACCAGACACTTCACAGTGTCCCATGTGCTCCTGCATTACTTTTTCTAGTTCTGTTTTGTGTTAGCCAAATATTTGCTGTGCATATTGTCACACTAAGGTGGTATGTAAATCATAGAATCATAGAATAGTTAGGGTTGGAAAGGATCTCAAGATCATCTAGTTCCAACCCCCCTGCCATGGGCAGGGACACCTCACACTAAACCATATCACCCAAGGCTTCATCCAACCTGGCCTTGAACACTGCCAGGGATGGAGCATTCACAACCTCCCTGGGCAGCCCATTCCAGTACCTCAGCACCCTCACAGGAAAGAATTTCTTCCTTATATCCAATCTAAACCTCTGCTGTTTAAGTTTTAACCCATTACCCCTTGTTCTATCACTACAGTCCCTAATGAATAGTCCCTCCCCAGCATCCCTGTAGGCCCCCTTCAGATACTGGAAGGCTGCTATGAGGTCTCCATGCAGCCTTCTCTTCTCCAGGCTGAACAGCCCCAACTTTCTCAGCCTGTCTTCATATGGGAGGTGCTCCAGCCCCTGATTATCCTATAAAATCCATAAAGCTATTACGACAGGGGACATGTGTTTTTATTACTCCTTTATTCTTTTTTGGCAACCAGGCCAAAAACCTGGAAGCTTTGGCCAAGTCTATCAGTGAGTCATATTTCCCTTTTATCCCTAGCCATGACATGGCCATAGGAGGAATTAAAGCTGTTAAGAATTAGGTGGCTTAATGGCCATGAATGGGACCATACATCTCCTACAAAACCTTTTGATCAGAGCTTTATGATTCTATGATTGAAACTCTCTGCTGTTTGGTAGCTTTATTCCTCACCTGAAACTCAGCCCTAGATCCCCCCCTAGTGGGAAGCTGTGTGTGTTCGACTGCAAACCTGAGCTGGAAGGCGATGTGTGTGTGGGATGCTCTGTGATGTGTGCCTTCTGTAGGGGAATCTGCTTGGTTACCACTGTCATCTCAAAAAGGATTGTGTTAAGAGTGGGAATGTATTTACTGAAGGGCTGGAAAAAATAGTGGCATACTGGTTTGTTCTGTTAACTTGAGTAAACATATTGCTCACTGCATCTTTACTGTCAGGAATCACTTTGTGAATCTTTCTCTGGTCCCTCCTTTTCTTGTCAGTCATCTGATGTGCTGATATGAACATGTCAAGTGCTATCATGATAGAACCATAGAATGGTTTGGGTTGGAAGGGACCTTAAAGCTCATGTTGTTCCCACCCCTGCCACAAGCAGGACACCTTCCACTAGACCAGTTTGCTCCAAACCCCATCCAACCTGGCCTTGAACAGTGCCAGGGATGGGGCAGCCACAGCTTCTCTGGGCTTCACTGCTTCAAGTGCCTCTCTACACTCTACTACAGTTCTGTGTCATATAGTTAAGATTTGGAATATATTATTGAAGCACACAAATTAAAACATGCTCTCAGGAGAATTCATTGCCTACAATGGTATAAGTGAGTTCAGCAACTTCTGCCTCCACTGAAGGTTATGGCTCATTAATATTTTAGCATCCTAAATTCTGGCACCTTTCCATGCTCATGATCCACATGCACTTACAAAGTGTTTAAAACATCCTCTCCAGTTTATCCCAGTGGTGAATCACACGACATTGTTTACTCCAAGTATTTCATTGTATAACAGAAAACATTCCAAAGGAAGAAAATGCACATTTTTAGATCCACATTCCTGGGCATTCCTGCCCCTGGGAAGCTGTTGGTTTGCATTCAGAGCTTCCATAGGACCATAGGATGTTAAGATATCCATTTTCTAATGCTGCAGGTTAGAAAATAAATGTATCTTTGCTATGGCAGTTTACCTGCACAGAAGCTGTGGGGTTATTTTTGTGCCTGATGATGGAAAATGGGAATCTCCTTTATCAGGAAAATGGTACTGAAGACAAACCACCCATTCTGCCTTCAGTAACCAAGTGCACTTTGCTTTCACATTAGTTTTCCTTGAAGGCATCTGGTGCTAAGATTTGGGTGTCTACTTTTGTGCTTGGAATGATTAGTGCAATTAACCATATAGGTTCTTCAGTCCTGGGTGCAGTGGGACTGGGACACTCCCCTGTTGGCTTTAATCAGTGGATATTCAGCATGTGTTAGTTACAGACTGCAAGGCTGTACGATGATGTTCCTCTAAGCACCTTGTGTATGAGCGAGGGGGGTCTGCGTGCACTGTGAAAGCTCCATGGTGATCTGTATGGCAGGATACTTACTGTAAAATAGATGATATCCGGATGGAAAAAACAAAGGATTTTAATTTCTATTTACTCTTTTTCCAGTTACGCAGAAGTTCGAGCTGAAAGAAGGCGAGATCTTGGCCTTGAGGAGTCATCAGTTGAGCTGGCGTCCTCTTCTCTGAAGGTACAATGTCCCTTCACAGTTGAAGGAGTAGGTGTTTAAACCAAACTGAGTAATCATTTACTGGCCATAGAAAATACCTGTTCTTTCTTCTCCGAAGTCATCAGCTGGGTTATGACTGAGGCAGACCCTGAGAAGGTTTCTATTGCACGTCTCTAAACTGACCATCTTGACTCAGGCATCTAACTGCAAATTCAGCTGTTCTGCTGTTCATTATCTTTCTGAGGCTGTTACACACACAGAAGTTAAATCACCTCAGTTCAGAAGCAGGAAAGCAGAGCTGGAGGAGGCTGGATCACTGTACCTGTCACCATTCACAAGGCACAGAGCATCTGGGCGCAGGGCAGCACCACAGGGCACTTGCTTTGTTAATGCCAACTCACCACTGATAATCAGGTGAAGACTGGAAGTGAAGAGAAAACATTTAGTGTAGATTTCAGCTGTGTTTACACCATTGGGCAGGATCACATCAAATGTGGGATTGTGACCACAGCAATAAACTCCCATGGCTAGCATCAGACTGGCATCCCAATACACCTGCCCAGTTCACAAGGGCATTTTCATTACTTTTATGTTCTTCCTCTCAGTAGTTTACAGAGACCAGTAAATGCATTTTCAAATGGATTAATGTGCAATTATAATTCCCTGAGCCTCATTGCTCTTCTGACATCATTTTACAGAACTCTTATGGGATGTATAGGGGAAGCTGTCCCAGAGACCTTTTGCACTTGAGCAAGGACCATCTTGCAAACAGCTGCATCCCTGCCACAACAGCACACTTCCATATCTTCTTCCCCTTTCTATGTGATGGCTGAGATACTTTTCTGCAGACCTGAAGCTGCATCTTTTGATGTATGGCAGGTGGAGGAGAGGCACAGTGATTGCTCCCACTGCTTCCAGCATGGAGTGGGAGCTCTCAGTGTGCCGTGGGCAAGAAAACAGAGATCCCTGAAGAAATGGGGCAGAAAGAAGCCAGCTATAAAAGGCTTTAGGGTGAACACTGAGAGGCAGACTGAATACTGCTCAGTGATTTGGTGATGGGGTGCTGCAGTGCTGACCTTCTGCACACCCAGGCTGTTGTATCCTATGCAAACAAGTGAGGTGGAAGACCCCTCCAGCACTGACCATCTCACTGCTTGTGCTTCACCCCTACAGAGCCACAGCAGTTACCTGGACGTTGGGCAGTGCAGCAGCAGCCAGGATGCCAGCCGGGAAGGAGTGTCCCTGTCATCCCACAGCTCCCGGCGCTCCTCACACACTGCCCTTTCTGACTCCACATGTAGGTACCAGCACAGCCGGGGGAGGTCACCTCCAGAACACAGGGTTTGGCTTTGGGAATGGTCCAGTCAAGGCAGGAGTGGGGTGCTCAGTATGTCTGGGACCAATGTAGCTGGTTACACTGTGCTGTAACATGCTATGGTATGGCAGCGAGGTGACCACAGTGCCCATGCAGGGCCATGGGTAGAAGCCAACACAGGGCTTTTCTTGGCAGCATGGAAACATAAATGTTTTGGGTTGGAAGGGACCTTAAAGCTCATCCAGTTCCAACCCCTGCCATGAGCAGGGATACCTTCCACTAGACCAGGTTGCTCCAAACCCCATCCAACCTGGCCTTGAACACTGCCAGGGATGGGGCAGCAACAGCTGCTCTGTGTACCCTGTTCCAACACCTCAGCCCCCTCACAGGGAAGAACTTCTTCCTAATATCTAATCTGAGTCTCCCCTTTGGCAGTTTAGAGCCCCCTAACATCCTATAACTACATGTCCTTGTAAAAAGTCCCTCTCCAGATTTCCTATAGGCCTGTTTAGGTACTGGAAGGATGCTATAAAGCCACAGCGCCTAGCCAAGGGAAGAGTGGGAAAGCTCATTTCAAGGCACTCATTGAGGGAAGGCTAAAATGTGGTGTTAGCATCAGCAGGAAACCTGTTGAGTCAGTCAGAGGGGCAGTTTGGGACCCAGTTTGGAAGCTTTGCACTGCTCATCTGTGTCCTTGGAGCTCAGGCTCAGCCAGGGTACCCAGGCACAGGTCTGCAGCATCATAACAAACTGTCTCTTTTCCAGCCACATCATCCATGCGACACACGGACACCAGCACTCCCACCCGCCTGTCAGTGCCAGGGGGACAGGCGGAGAAGGCAGCCCTGCGGGTGGCATCAGCTGGAAGCACTCAGGTCAGTGGTCTTGGCAAGAAAGAGCTGTTATCATGTCATAAGGAAGTGACACAATAGAAAAGCTTGTCCTCAGAGAGGCTGGATTCCCACCTCTAAGTGTGCTGGGCTGTGGGGAATGCTGCTGGCCAGCAGAGCCAGTGGAGAGCTGCTAGAGCCTCCTTTTGGGATTGGGTTTGCTCCTCCAGGTCAATCACCTTCTCACACCCTAAGTCCGCTTTTCGTGGGGTTTGTACCTGTGAAATGCCATATATCCAAAGTGGGATGCTGACACCGAGGAGGGCATGAGGGAGCTTAAATTCTCCCTTCAGACTCATCCTCACATCAACACATGGAGTCGTCCAAATCCCTCTTCCCATCACCAGTGTGAGCCGGTATTCCACTGGCTCTGCGTCAGAGCTGCTATGGACCTACAGTAAGGCAAGGTTTTCATTTCCAGGCCATAGCAACTCCTCCAGCCCCTGGTGAGCAGCTCCGTCAGGCGCCGGTGGCTCAGCTGGCAGCCCCCTCTCAACATGCTGTGATGGTATGTGGTTTGTTTCTATTGAACACTGGTGTGGTCGGTCAGTGGGGCAGACTTGGTGGCTCCAGTTCATGGCTCATACCCCCTTGTTGGCTCATCCCAATGTGGGGACAAGGTTTTAGTGCCCTTTCTGTTGCTGTTACTGGGATTTACCTGAAACCAATTATTACAACTGGAGACAGAGCAGGCAGGAGAGCCAAGGAACCAGCTTAGGAGGTTTGCACTTGTCAGAACCACTGGGGGCTGCTGGAGGCTCATCTCTGCATTGCTGACTACTAACTACAGGCTGATATGGTAACAAAGAGCTTTATTGCCCTGGTAGAGGAAGGGGATGTCATGGAAAGTTTGAGTTAGACCAGAAAAAGAAATACATGGGAGTCACAAACCATAATATGAGGCCCATTCTCACAGAGCTTTGAGGTCAATGGAGTGAACATTCATAATACATGGATAGAAGGTGGCCAGCATAGGTCTGAAGGATGGATCCCAGGGTGGGATTGCAACCAAACTTGGGCCTGGCATTTGTCAAATATCATTAGCAGCACAACTGAAAGCCACCCTGGAGGTCTGGGAAGGGTTTGCAGGCAGTGTCTACCACAGAACATAAGGGGTCCAAAATCAGCAGGGAGTCACCATAAAGGGACAAGGAAGTCCCACATATGGACCCTACATCTGTGCAGGGATTTAATAGGCCAAGGTCTGGAGTGAGGCAATGAGTATGAGCCAGTTGTGCTGCTGCTCTGGAAGAAAATGACACTTCAGTTAAATATGTAATTGCCATTTTTTGTATCTTATTTTCCATGGAAAAGCTGAAAATCAGTTGTTTTTCTGAAGCCCACATCACTATGAACATGAGTAGCAGGACTGGTTCCACCCCATGACCTTGTTCTCTGCTCCCTGCAGCCAGTGTACCATTTCCCAACCCAGCTGGGAATGATGCATCAGCTGAAAGAGCAGCTGGAGGAGAGGACTCGCATCCTGCAAGCTGACATCAAGACACAGCAAGAAGAGCTCCATGTCATCAAGGAGCAGCTCCAGCTCGTGCAGGATTCCAACCTGCAGGTACTCACTGCCCACACAGTTCTCAAACCCACAGACCATTTGCTTTTCCTTAGAGCAGATCAGTAACAATATTGTCAGTGGAAAACACATTTAGAGATGTGGATAAATTGCTAGTTTGGTCTCTGATGTGGGAGTAGTATCTCCTGAGAGATGAGTGGTGTCAGTTTCTGCTTAAGTACTGAGTAAGTTTCATGATTTAGGAAAAACTAATCTCAAGCTGATCCTAATGTCCTCCTGCACAAAGAGCTTGGAAGTTTGGTGGCTGGTTAATGGGGCTGGACCCCATTGCATTCCTGCAACAGGCATAATGAAGCTGGAATGGTTGTGGCTCTGAATAAGATTTAGGCACAAGCTAATGTTTGCTTTTCTGTTATTGATGGCTCATGTTACCCCTGGCTTTAGAGATGTTGGTGTCCCTCCCTATGGCAGGGGGATTGGAAGTAGAAGATCTTAAGTTCCTTTCCAAGCCTAACCATTCCGTGATGCTAAGATGCTGTGTTGCTGCTGCAGTGTTACATATGCTGATAGAGACAGTCTGGGAGCTGGATCCATCACCTCCCAGGCAGCACAACCACCATATGAGCTGCGACAACTCCATTGTGTGTCTCTCTCATTTGAAGATGCTGATGCAGCAGCCGATCCCCATAGTCTTGAACAACCTGCAGCACCCAAACCCAAGGAGGCTGCAGCCGGGGACACCCAGGCAGACCACAGCCAAGAAGTCACAGCAACAAGGCCTTACAGGGATGAAGCACTACTGCAGCACCCTCCTGCCCTCACCACGCCAGTTCCTCAGGGACCCCTGCGGCACAGCTGCCCAGGTTGCTTTCTTGTCTCCATATTACCCCCTTCCTGGCTCTTAGATACTTGTCTACTGTGCCCCCCATCCATGGGTCCATAGAGAGGACCAAACCACACATTTCCTCTGTGCTGGTTTTACTCTGGGAGATTTGGGCTCTGATTTGCTTCTCTCTGTGACTGCAGCATGATGCTGGTTCATAGCCAGTGAGTGTAGTGACTTCATAACATGGGAAGTAGCTATAATTATAGAAGATTGATTTTCCTCTGCCCAAGAAGTCTTGGAAGGCAAGTTTGGAAACCCAGTTTGTCTTTACTAGATCTGAACCCACTGCGTAGATGGTCACAAGTCTTTGGGGAAGAGTTGAGGTGTCCAAAAGCAAAACCAGACCAAATCTACTGCTTTAAAGAGAAGATTAGATTCTTTGTTTGGGGTCTTCCTTGGAAGCTGCTATTTCAGCCTTCTATTAGGGAGCTGTGAAAGCTCACAAGGGTATCTATGTCTTCGTTTCAGGTACAGCAGCAGCACCTAGTGAGAGGAAACCAAACCCAGCAAACACGTGTGCCGGGGCAGACGAGCATCTCAGTGCCCCTCTACAACAACCCCGTGGTGTTATCACAAACACATCCCATTGCAGTGGCTGCACAGATGCCAGGTGACGGCAGCGAAAGGCAACTACAGTCTGACTACAGCCAGGACAGGAGCCTCAGGTGTGAGCACAGCCCTGCTGGGACCATCCTGATGGCAGGGACAGAAAGTGGCAGTACCTGGGCAGTGGGGAGGGCAGGCACATCTGGGTTTGGGGGTGATGGATTCTGGGTGCCATAGATGTGCCCTCCTGCAGACATGTGGGTTTGTATATACATATGTATATGGTTTGTATATACACACCATACTGTACCCTCAGGGGCTTGAAATCCTTCTCTATCCATATATCCATAAGCTGCCCATGTAGCTCAGTAACCTTTGGACACCTGCTGCCAGTGGGAATGAAAAGGGTAAAGATAGTAGGGACAGCTTTTCCCAAAGCTGTGTCTGCTTGCTCTGAAGTGTCTTTTCTCCAGCCAGGACAAAGCCATTTTTCCTTTATCCAATGCTGGAAACACTCTGTAAAACATACACAAGTGCCCAAACTATTCAACCACCTTTCAGGGAGGTATCTGCAGACACTGCCTTCAGGATCTGCCTGTTTCAGAATACTGTGTAAGGAAACAAACCCTGGAGGTTTAACCTTCTATAAAACATACCATTATTCACACATGAGAGATTTAGCAAGGTTCAGCTCATCTCTGTGAGTGCATCAGACAAGGTGATAATAGCATCCTATTTCATTAGCCTTTTTCTTCAAGGAGAATTGTCAGGTATTTGTTCCTATAGACAACCAGCCAGGTGTCTGTACCTCTCCCTTCCCTGACCATCCTGTTTCCTTCCACCGCAGGATGCTGTTGGACCAGTCTATCCAAGCCATGATGCCTGCCACCAATGGCAGTGGCCAGTCCATGCAGAGCAGTGCCAGCAGGCAGCAAGGAAAGTGAGTGAGTCCCTTGTTTTCATGCAGTGTTTTAGCAGGGCACCTTTAGCACTGAAAAGTATTTTGAAGAACTTGTACATGATCATGTAAATGCAAAGTTTTGGTGTTAAAAGAAGCAAAAAGCTCATCTTTTTAAGAGAAAAGTAATGAGAGTATTTTTAATTACAAAGGACTATGTGATAACTAAAATGCTTTGTAAAAAGGGATGGAGTGTTAAGCATTTTCTAGCTTAGATATATAGCCTTAAAATACCTTAATGTTCTGCAGTTCCAGTCCATGCTTGATGAAGAGGGGGAAACCTATGGCCTGCTATCACTGCTCTGGTTGGGTTCTTGCAGCCTAGGGTTCCCCAGGGCCTGAGCCACGTTCTCATGTCTGATTGTCCTCCTTGTGGCAGATTCGTTGCAGAGCAGCAGATCCTGCCTCCCACAGTGCAGATGCAGCCGGTTACCTGTAGCAGTGTCCGACCTCCAGCCCCATCGCCTGTTTTCTCCCCATCCCTGATGATCCCACATGCCAGCTTCACATCCCACCAGGCAAACACACCGGTTCATCTCCACCAGTGGCCACAGCAGCAGGTTCAGCAGCACCGTCTCTACCTTCAGGTAATGGAGCTGGGTGCAGAGGGATGGCTTTTGGGGTTGGGTTAGGGTTTTGTTTTGAAGGAGGGGGGCTTCCCTTGCTAACCAGACCTGGTCAGTGCACTTCCACATCCTTCATTCCCATTGCATCTGTGTGTACACAAGTGCTCAGCCTTTCCAGGCTGCCTCTGCACCCGTTCAAGGCCACATTTCCCAACAAACTCATTTATCACTTAGTGTACAGAAGAAATACCCATTCACACACAGTGTGAATCCTGCTGTAGATGTGAGCCATGATGAAGGATAAGCTCCTTTGAAACCATGCCTCCTGCTGTTATGTCTCAGCATAACAGGGGTTTTGTCAGCTGCCATCACTGCTTTCTTTTAATACACGGGTGTTTTACAACACAAATCTCTGGAGCAGGTGATTTTGATTTCCCAAAGCACAGCTTCATCAGTGCATGGCAAACTAATGCTGCCAAGAAGAGGGTTTGTTGAGTGCACTGCAATGCATTCTGCAACACTTGCCTGGTTGGTGGAGTAAGTGATGGTCTTTCAGGTAAAGATGACTGATAGAAAACAAAGGAGGAGCTGATAGTAGCTGTGCAGCAGGACTGGATTTAGTCATTGACACATGCAAATGTGGGCATGAGCCATCCTAGCTTTGGGTACACTGAAGTCCTGAGGACTAGTGATATGGGCAGCAGAATGGTGATGCTGGGGAAGATAAAGCTCCAGGGCAACAGAAAACCAGGCTTTGGTGCCACAGTGCCTCTAAGTGGGAGTTTGGGGTACCAGCCATGGGACCATGGACAAGGTCACTTTACAGCCTCTTAACTGGTTGCCTGAAGATCCTTCCTATGGAAGATGGAAGTTGCATGTCCTGCAGATTTCTGCCTCATGTTCAAGTAGCCTTTTAAGTTCTCCATTGCTGCTGGGCTGGTTGGTAGGATAGATCTGTCCTGCTTCCACTCTGTATGCTTCAGGCATTGTTAGTCATGCTGATAGCACCAGCATCCCAAGCTGCTTGTCCAGAACACATACCCTTAATGGGTAGAGGTTACCTTTAGGACTCACATGCTGGTTATGAGCCTTAGCATCAGCCCCACAGCAAGACTGAGAGTGGATGGGTGATAGGGCATGTCTGACCTGCCCCGTTTGTGTCTCCTGCAGATGCAAGGTCCTGAGCTGGTGCCTGGGGGTGCACAGCGCATTCTGCAGCCACCCCACACACCACAGCAGAACCCCCTGAGCTACTTCCTGCACCCACAGCAGCAGAGCCGCCACACACAGGGCCAAGCCTCTGACCTGCCTGAGATGCAGCTGCCCTGAGCACCAGGTGGGATGCAGGGAGCATCCTTGGCTGCAGCCACCGCACCATGGAGCGCATGGAAGGAGCACTGTGGGAGCAATAGGATGGGTGAGGCCGGGCCCCGCAGGGAAGGTGGTGGCTGGAGGAACCAGTCCCCACCAGGGATGGATGGCTCCGGGCACCTCATCTGTTGGGATTCGTACATGATGCTGCTCCGGCAGCCATATGTGCCCAGCACTGCAGAATGACTGGAAGGCAATGGCTTTCTGGCTGCAGAGAGGTTATTATTGGGTCGCCATGAAGATTGCTTTGCAATGGAGAAAACCCTTTTCCATTCAGGACTTCAATGCTGAAAGTCACTGTGAATTTAAGCCCAGCATTTGGAGCACATACACAGACTGCAGCGGTCTGCAGGATGCCATGGGATTACCATGTATATAACTCGTTTCGCTGTAGTAGGTCCATTGTGGATTTTCCTCCCCTTTTTCTATACCTCAGTCCTGCAAGGTTTTGTTTTCCAGGAGATTGGATAATGCTGCTAATTTACGTAACACCACTTTTGCCTGAATTTCTTACTGTTGTTATACCAGCTCACACCGCAGCTAGTAAGATACTTGTCATGTTTTATGTTGGTTAATGAGTGCAGATAGATTTATATGGTTTTTACTCCCTGTAGCCACGTATTTTTCAGGTTACAAAGAATCCTTGTTCTTTTATTGCTTTGTTTCTAGTGATGCAGTTGTATATGTTTCTATACATGAAAACAAGCAAGCATAGAACAGCCTGTGAGGGCAAACTTTGTGGTTTTGCTCGATCATGTTCCCATTTGGCCAACCTGAATGAATCCCAAGGACACAAGAGATGTTCCAAGTCCATAGAGTCAGCAATAAATGGTATTTTTGTAAATCGTCACTTTAAAACTATAAGTTTATATTTATGAATTGAAGAAGACAACAGCAGTTTATTCCTCAGTGGCTGTGTGGTTTAGTGTCCCTACTCTTTGTGTCTTTCCAAAGGCAGAATGAAAGTGTACGTATCTGAGGTGTTCATAGCTGAATACTTTGGGCACTGTTAGCCCACACCTAAGAGATAGATAGATTACTATGAGCTTTGCAAGAAACTGGCTAGTTAGGACCAGGTTTAGCTAACAGCTAAGCTCCATCTGGCAGTCAGAGCAAGGTTTGGGGTCGGGTGAGTTTGTAACTTGTGGAATCCAAGCAAAGCGTGCTTTTTTCCCCCCTTTTTTTGGTGTGTGTTTGCTTGTTTTGGGGTCATTTGTTTGGTTTGTGTTAATTTGGTTGGGGTTTTGGCATTTGTTTGCTTTTTATCTTGTGCAAGCTGCTTTCTTGGCACCCCCACTGCAGCTGGTCACTGGTACTTACTGATAGAGCAGCCTTTGGCACAAGCAGCCCAAGCAGTAGGGAGGAAGTGGGAACGTTAGCATAGCTAACAGTGACAGCTCAACCCTTGGCTCTTAAAGCTCAAGTCCTGGGGAGAACCAAGGGTCCTTCGTGCCCCAGCATCATGTAGGGGCTGCAGCAAGGGCCAGCACGCAGCCTTTGAGGTAGGAGAGTATTTATCTTTATTCTTAAAGCACTGTTACTTTTAGGGTCCCCCCTCCCATCCTAGGACAGTAAAACTGCTCATGGGCTTAGGGCAGGAGGAGTTGTTATACTGGGGGGTTGTTTTGGGGTTTTTCCTTCCCTTTAGCCTTGGCACATAGTTAGTGGGGAAGCAAACACACACATTAGGGCTCCACTGTTGTGCACAATTAGTGGCCCAGTGTGGCTGGCAGGAGGGAAAGGCCATGCACTTGCCCATTAAACCTGCATTGCCCCAACACACTACCATGGCTGTTCCACAGCATCCCATCATGGTACAGGAGCCCAGACGTGGTAACTGCCCATCAAACAGAGGTGGTGGTGGTCTGGGGCTTGGTAGGGAGGTCGCCAAGGCAGAGTAGTTCACTGGCATTGGGGTGGCTTGGAAAGCAAGCCAACAAAAGCAGGTTGGGAAGGGGTTTGGGGGGGAGGTTTGTGTGCCGGATGGGGCAGTGCATGGACACAGCCCTTCTGATGGCAGTTCTGGGCTGCATAGGGAGGGAGGGGGGATGTGGGGTGTACTGCACCCCTGCTCGCAGCCTCCCAGCACAGAGCACAGGAGGTTTGCAAGGATGTTTACATGTTAGATTGGCCTTGCTGAAATAAGAGACCTAAAATGCACTTTATCATGTGTCCTTCCCCACCCCTATTCCCAGTGCCCACACCAGCCACTAGCCCAGCTGCTGGCCAGCAGTGGGTGGCTGCTTGGTCCCAGGCACTGCCTCTCGGGTAGAGCTGTGTTTTCCAAAGGACAAAACCCCATAGTCCCTTTTGGGGTTTGACTGGTCCCTGCTTGGTCTGCCTCCAGGCTGGGGGGAGGCTGAGGCAGGACCATGGGGTTTTTGCCTTCTATTGTCACTTATTCTCAAACAAATAGATGGATAAATCAATATCTTTATTCAGGTTGATTTGTATTTGTTTACCTCAGTGTTAGTGATGACCTGTGTTTTTGAGACCCATTTGGAATTGAGGGTTGCTGGTGTGTTTGGTGCTTACAAGCACACAATGTGTGACTTGTTGCTGATGAGCAGTGGGTAGGAGAGTGACTGATGCCACCTGTGTCAGGTTTGGGCTCCAGTGTCAGTGTCAACCTATTAGTCATTAATGTTCTGAGGCTTTCTAGTAGACAAGCACCTATATACTATATTTCTCTATATAGATATACAGATAGATGCATTTTTAATATACATGTTATGTGCATGTATGTGTATATCTATATAAAAATACATATGTATAGGCCACACAATTCCAGACCTCTGAAAACACAGGCAGCTTTAATAAATACAAAGTCTTGCACTTTTAGCATATTTGTACATATAAGCTAAAGCCTGGTGGGTATAATCAGGCTGGTTTGACAAACACAGTGAAAAGTTACTGTATATATTGTATATACTCCATATAAAAGAAAATAAGGAAAAAATCTTAGTATAAATCTTGGTTTATTTTATATGATGTCAAATATAGATACCTTTATAAATGTTACTATTAAAAGTATTTTGTAATGGGAAAAAAAGGAAGTGTCTTATGAAGATGAAAAGTAAAGATTTTATTCTTGTCTTGAACCTATGTCCTTGCACAGCTCCATTGAATGGGACCCCGTGCATTTTGATGAGCTTTAAACAGATTGTACATAGCATTTAAAAAAAAAGGAAAGAAAGAATAAAAAAGGAAGAAATAAAATAATACTGGTAAGAGCTCTTACAGTGTCCTGTTCTTATTCCCTGGGTCCATTGGGGAGCAGGAGCTGCAGGTGTATGAACAAGCGAAAGGATGGGGCTTAAGACAGAGGCTGGGATTTCAAGTGCCAGAAGCAATAGGACAATACATAAATTAGAAAGAGAAAAGTGTCAGAGTCAGTGTAGACATGCATCTATGCACTGTAAATGTTCTCATTTGGATGCAAATAATGAGTAACAGGACTCTTTCTGGGCTAACTCGCTGTCATGGCATCCTAGCATGGGTTTTTTGTTTAGCCCTTGCTTTGGAAAACACTGACTAAACTTTAACATGGCTTTAACATGACCAGTGCTCTCAAAGGAACGTCAGAAACAGCCCATCCTGACAAATAATAGTGCCTCAAATATAGACTTTTATTTGCTTAAGTGAAACCAATTTGTAACACCTCATTTGTCTTACAGTACTTCAACATACAATACATGGTATAAAAGCCAACCTGCCAACACAAACCTGTGTTGCCTTCTTGGTAAAGTGACAAAGCTTTAGCAAAGGAAAAGACAAAACAGCCTATTTTTCTGGAAACAAATTGGAATATTGTTTTTTGTTTTAGACCAACTACAATCACAATCAAGACCCCTGTATGGTACAAGTAGATGAGCAGGTTCTAACAAAAATCAACACACAGCTACTTTTTAGTCACTACAGCAGCAAACTCTTCTAAAAGTACATTATTTTCTAGCCATTAAGAGTGATGAACAAGGCTGTTGCTTTAGGAATGGATGGAAACACAGAGAGCTTAAAATCACATGGCAGTGACCACTTTAATGACCTGGGAAATGCTACTGGTTAAGTTACAAGCAGTTCTCCCCACCATGGTAGAAAGCACTCCTATTTTTATTACTATCAGTTGAGCTGTTCCCTTACCTCATGTGTGCAAGCCCTCAACAAAGAGGTCAAGCAGACTCTTGGACCACCAAGGGAACACTGCAGGTCTGCTGGTCACCCCCTGGGCTAACAATTCCATCTGACAAAAGGCACCTTACATGCACAGCAATGCTAGGAATGGCCTACTCAGTAGGATGCAGCATGAGCTAACAGCCACTGAGGAGGTTTGAGGGTAAAAACCCATGGCATAGCTGCCAAGTTGCACTGGTGATGCTGCACCAGGTAGTGCAATTTTAAACTGTATAAACAGCATCCCTAGTTTTAGCAATCTCTATCCTACCTACAACTATGTTGTACTGAATGCACATTCATTTATCACCTGTGACTGAACCTCCCAGAAAAACAAAGCAATTCCATGGAAATGGTTACAGAAAAAAGCAACACAGATACGTGAAATGACACATCAGTACTCACTTAACCACATTGCTTCCTGTTCGTGAATGAACTGCTTCAAAAAGCACTTCTAAAAGCTTCCAAGTTACAATCTGAATGGAAAGTCCCATCCCCCCGAGGAAATAGCTGAGTAATTCTGGGTCAGATGCTCTGCACCCACCAGACTCCCTGCTGGCACTTCTGCTTAACTCCTGCTACACTGTGCACACTGACAGAGGCCCCATGCAATGGGATGTGAAACTGGGCTCATCTTTGCATCACCAGGAACTTCAGATAGCCAAAGTACTGTATCACACAGGAATTGCTGTCCCTGATAGAAACTTAAGGGCTCTAAAGTCAAGGCATCACCCTTTAAAGCTTTTAAAGCCCTGACAGGGCTTTAAAAGTCAAGGCCTCACCCTCTGGGACTGAAGAGAGGGGAAAAAGCTACTATTGCTCTCACTTCTCCGATCCCAGCTAATCTGCAGATGTATTACAAGAACAATGTGAAGACATTAACCTTTTGGGGGAAAAATACACACAAATTTAACAGAAAATCCACACAGTTAAAAGTTAGTGTTCCCCTACATAACCTAACTTCTCACCTTAAATCTATTTATTCTTTAATACATATATGCTGGTAATCTCTCTTTATACATAGATGTGATAGCTGACAAGAGCTACTACACAAGTGGTAATGACCCTGCAGTCTCTGACTGACACTAATAGAAAACAGTATCTTAAAAAGGTGCTCAGTTCTGCACAACCAAACCAAGCCATGTCACAAGGCCACTGCATTTTCCAGGTTCCTTCAGTACAGTCTTATGTACTTAGAAACTCAACATCTTGGCTCTCAAGAAACATTACAGAGTGAGTTTCATATCTCTGTGCTCCCTTGCTCAGCAAATAGCTCACAGCTTTACTTGGAATTAACAATATCCCTCATAAACCTTCAGAAGCTTTTTGGATGGGCAGCTGCAGCTATCCTCATGGAGCTCCATTAATTTTGGCACAGCTATTTGCAAAAGAATTCACTGAACAAACCTTACCTGACTAGAACATCACCTGCTTTGTATATCTAAAACATTACGAATACAGTGAGTAAATACATTTTAAAAGTAACACAGTGTTGCCCTACTTTGCCTCAGAAACAAATCCATATGAATGGATAAATTAGTTTTTCTCTATTTTATGCATAAAAATACAAATCAGCATTATATTGTACCAAGTGTTAATTATTTTGTGAAGGCTTCTGAAAAAAGCTTCCTCATTTCTCGTACATATGATATAGTTTTTGGAGTTACTGTTCATTCAATAAAACTTTATTTTACATTAATACCTGAGAGTATGGGGGAGAGTAGAAGAAATAACTCACAAATTCATTGCTCCTGGTCAAAACTGTATTCTTTAGAAGCAGCATGGGAACTTCAACACCAATTGCAATGTTGGTATTTCATCAAGTGCTTGTAACACAAGTCAGAATTGTTATTCTTCATTCATATTAGTATTGCAAGAAAAGCATCAGTGAATGACACTATTCCCATCCTGCTGCTTTATAAAACACATGCACAGTATAAAAATAATGCTGCTCTGCAGAGGAGGATTGTCATAGAGGCCTTAGAAACAGCCTTTCTTAACTAGTTTAGCAGAGTGTCCCAGTTTTATTTTGTTGTTGTTAAAATACAAGCTCTTCCCCTCTTTCTTTAAACCCATTGTAGCACCAGCTACCACAGGCTCAAGGCCAATCTTTACCAGCATTAATGCTGGCAGAGCTTGCCTGCTGTATAATTTTTACACACTAAAAATGTCAAGTCAGATTCCAGCAGATATTCTTGTTGCTGTGAATCATGCAGATGGAGAGAAAACATTACAGCAGCAATAATCCACAGGGCTCCAGAAAAGAAAGAATCATTATTAGATTGAGGTATGGACTCAGGGTAGGCAAAGAAGCAACTGCAATGTGTCCCACTAGCAGTTCAATAGTCAGCATTCAGCTCACCATGAAGCAGCTAAAGATGGTCTGTGCTTGGGCTTTCCAAACACAAGCAAAACTATACATTTCATCAACATGCTCCTCAGAAGCCAACAATGGCTCCTCTTGGAAGATGAATGACAACCACCACATGGTCAGACAGATTTAGCCATCACTTCCCCTTGATTTCAACAATCTACACTAGCTTTTGCATCCATGTGCAGGCTGGTTAACCAAACAAGCCTCCATCCTTTTCACTTGTATTGTAGGAAGACTGGTATGAAAATGGGAAAGAAAACTCACATGGAGGCTGATCTAGAAGAGCAAGAAAGCAGTTGTTGAAAACACTGAGATGTGGGCTGGGAGAACACAGACTGCAAACTGCTGACAAGAGGCTGGAATCTGCAAGAGTCCAGAAGGATCAGTAACACCAAAGCAGAGGAATTGAGAGCTGGGCAGCTTTCTTCTCTAACCTCATGCTCCTGTGCCTACCATAGCCTCTATTCTTAGTCTTCACCTTGCTTTGATCCCAGGTTTGGAAATAACTAATTAAACTAACCTGGAAGACAACCTCTAAGCTGTCAATACTCCTTTTAAGTAAAAATGGCTGGAAGTCATTCCTTTTATCACAGTAATAGAAATCATGTGAGAGCACACACTCTAACAGCTGTCATTCAGACAGGTCTGCAATAGGTCAAAGCCAGTATTTCCAAGCAATGTTGCATATTTTAATAACATGGTAAAGACAGTTTATCATTCAGTCCTTTCTTGGAGTGAAACTTATGAACAATGCAAAAAGTGATTGTGCTTCAAACTATTTTTATTTACATTACATACCAGTAATCTGATATTTAAAGCTAACTCTTCAAACTCCATTCCCTGTGTAAACACCAGACACAATTTCCATAGCAACAACCTTCATTTATAAGTGCTTTATGTGGTTAATTCAGTCAAAGGTAAAGAAAATTACATTCTGGTTCTTGCTTTAAGCTGTAAATTTTTAGCACTCTCTATTTTAGCTTTTATGTCATGAGGTTTCTCAAAAAACCTCACAAAGGCTGGCTCATTTAGTAAGGATGCCAGAATCTGTTCAAAGGCAAAAGACCATTCATGGTTCCCTCTTAAACTCTGTGTTCCACTGCCTTCAGTCTGCTCAGAGCTGCTTTCCTCCTGCCCTTCTCTGGGGATTTCAGCAGGCACCTCCATAATGGCTACTGGACTTTTGACCGATGATGTGGGACTCTGCAGTCTTCTCACAGCTTCTTCCATTTTCAGCAGGAGGCTGGTGACCACTGCTATAGCCCGATATAACAGTTCCTCCTCAGGATCCCCATGGAATAGATTGTACAGAGTTTTGGAAAACTGGATGAACTGAGACTACAAAGAGATACAGAGGAGACTATTCAGAGAACAGCAGCACAACAGTTCTGTTTCACTGCACACTGTGATCTTAGTCCTGTGCCTGCTGCTGCTAGGCACCTGGATCTACTGACAATAGGGGTGTGAACAGCCCTGATAAACCTAAGTGTGTCTGAAAGTCCCTCTCTTCATAAGCTTATAATTACAGCACTTTAAAAAAAACACAGTCTAATGATTAATGTGAAGGTCTGAAATATAAGGGATCCTATAAATCCTTTAGAAAACTGTTAAATGAACATAACATATAAACAGCACTCAAAACCAGACTTAAGTAAGACTCAGTTTACCTGATTCATTCTTGGCAAATCCTTAATGTTTTCTTCTTTTTTAAGAAGTTCATCTTGCCATTGCTTCAGATATGCCTGAATATCAACCTTGCCCTTCCCTACTTGACAAAAAGAGAAAAACAAGAACTAAAAAGTGAGCAAACAAGAACTAAAAGCTTCCCATGAGGGATGATAAGAAAAAGAACTGGCATCCCCAATGTCATTCCTTCTCAGCAGAGTTGTGAGGCCAAGGACTAAACAGGATCAGAGTTTACGTTACCCCTTTGCTCCCCAGGGCTATACTTATAAAGTGGATAGTGTTAGTGCTACACCAGAGATGATGTCACCCAGTGTCAGTACACACTTTCCTGGCTCTACCCCCACAAGACACACAGTTGCCAAAGGTCTCCAGGATTCTTTACCTTTTTCTGGGCTGCTCTTCAAAGAATCACTTTCAAGAGTATCTTCAATGGATGAAACTACCATTTAAGAGGAGAAAAAGAAGAAAAAGTTATTTATTTGAGAAAGGAGGATCAAAAATTCCTTTCATCAAAAAATCCTTCCTTAAGGAGCAAGACCCTCACTGTCCTCTACATTCTCAACATAGATTAGGCCAAGGAAAAAAAATACATGGTAAAATTTGTATAACTTCTATAGGAACAGAAGCCACCAAGAGCCTGGAGATCACAAAAAACCTGCCATCAGTTATATCAAGTAAATATCTTCATAATGTTCATGGCCCTTGTCCTGAGCAGTGGTAAGAACAGTACCCATTTATTACAGATAAGGTATTTTTGGATAGTTTTTAAAAGACAAGAAGGATCTGTCACCCAAAGAAGTAAAACCACAACCTTTCCAGATTATTTGATCAATTCCAGAAACCTAACCACCACAAAACACTTTCAGCTTACTCAGTTTAAAATGGAAGCAATTGATTTTGAAATTCTTGCTACGTGCCTCAGAATAAGTATAGATTTATATATTTTATTTCGTGAGGTAGCAAATACATCAATATTTGCCTTGACTGCAAAAGTGACATAGACTTCACTTCAAAAATCACTGCAACATTTGCATGCTATGCTGAAAAATGCTGAACAGATACACCTATTTCCTATTTCCAACAGCTGTGGCCTTTGAATTCAATCATCAGACCAGCTACCTGCAAATTCTGTGCTACTTTATGAATATTTAACTGCCTACAGAAGATCTTCACAGGGGGTTCTGGTTAGCAGTGGAACAATCTACTGGGTTTTCTAGTTTTCAGAAGAGAGCTCCCCATTTTCACCATGAGGTTATCAATAGGTTCCTTCCAATATTCTGCAGGCAAAGCCTCACACTCTGGAGCTTACCACTGAGTTGGCTGAAGTGCATCAGTTCTTCTTTTGAAAGAGCACCACCTTTGGAAGGGCTCAGGGATTCTACTTCAGTAAAAGCTGCAATAAATAGATGAATAAAGTGGGCTTGGGGCTTCAAAGCATTACCAAAGCAGTGATAAAAAGCAACAGCTTTGTATAGACTATGAAGACAATGGTCACTATGAAGAGATAAGGTGTTGGAGCAGATTAAGTCCTTCTCAAAGAACACATGATTCTGGAAGAAATACACATCTGTATTACAGCTATTAGACTGTATTATAGCCAGGACTGCTGACAAAAGGAAGAAAAGTAAAGCTAAGGGAAAAAACACATGCAAAGATGATAAAAGCCAGGAACAGCCCTCCTCAAATGCCAGCACATCTCACTTACCTGGTGGGATATGCAACTTAAAAAGAAGCTTGAGTTTGTCAGTGAAGCTTCTGTTATACATGATATCTGTTTGAGGAAAGAAGCAAGACAGGCTGTTCAAATGAATCAATCTTTAAAACACTCTTAACCTAAATACATAAAACCAAGGGTAGCTGGAACTGGACATGTGTCCTACCTCACATGGACTATTAATTAGAGATTAAGCTCAAAGAAAGGCAGTCTCACCTGCATCTGAGCCTGGGGTTTGCCTATACTGAGGAAAGAACACTAATAATACCTATGACTTACTAAAATTAAACCACAGCACCAAAAAAAGGTGTAGCACTAATGTCTTCTCATTACTTTCTCTTGAATTTTTGTTTCCTGAACAATACAAATTTGGAAACAAGATGAAAGGAACAGAGCGATAAGACAAGGAAACTTTCAGTTCCCCAGAGATATAAGGCCCTGGTCATCCTGCACGATCTGTGTACAAGATGGCTTAGTATGAGGAAGCATTTATCATCTACCAAACAGGCTGGGCAATGAGATAATGCCATTTCCTAACTGTCTGATATTTGGTGGTAAAACCATATTTAAATGTAATCTTATTCTTCAGGGGATTAACGTCTCAGGAAAGATACCAGCTTTTAAAGCCTTGTGTTAGCTAGACACAGAAAGCACAACTCCATAATACAAAGCCATCATCATTTACCTCAGTAGTGTAGCTCCCACTCTCAAGCTTGTCACTACACTTTTGAGCAGCTTGCTTGCCATTTAAGTGATCTTTGCTTTTAATGTCACATGATAAACAAAAGACTGTTTGACCCTAAATTCAGAGGCTAGTTTCCTTAAGCTCTATATATAGTGTATGGAAGGTGATACACCCCAGGACCAGTCCCAGGATGGAGTTCCCTTGTGAATGTGCTACATATATATGTTGCTCTCATACCAAGAACACAGGCAAATTGTTTGAAGTTTATAAGGCCATCAGAGCTCTCATCCATCAGTCTGAATGTCCACAATGCAAGTGAGTCTCTGTTTGCACAGTGTGACCAGGGGCTCAGGAGATGACAGAGAACCCTGAATTGTTGGCAATCAATCCGATATTGCTCCAGATATGGTAGACTGGCATCATGATGTCGCAAGACAGGACTATTTACATTCCAGTAACACGAAAGAAAGTGCTCCCTCTGCAAAGGAAGGATAAAATGTTAGATTTTGTGAAACAACAACTCTCTCTGGGTAAAAGATGTGGGAAGTTAACTATGTAATTTGATTTACAGCTGGCATGTACAACATATAGAATCATAGAATAGTCAGGGTTGGAAAGGACCTTAAGATCATCTAGTTCCAACGTCCCTGCCATGGGCAGGGACACCTCTCACTAAACAATATCACCCAAGGCCTTGAACACTGCCAGGGATGGAGCATTCACAGCCTCCCTGGGAAACCCATTCCAGTGCCTCAGCACCCTAACAGGAAAGAATTTCTTCCTCATATCCAGTCTAAACCTCTGATGTTTAACTTCCAACCTGTTACCCCTTGTGCTATCACTACAGTCCCTAATGAATAGTCCCTCCCCAGCATCCCTGTAGGCCCCCTTCAGATACTGGAAGGCTGCTATGAGGTCTCCATGCAGCCTTCTCTTCTCCAGGCTGAACAGCCCCAACTTTCTCAGCCTGTCTCCATACAGGAGGTGCTCCAGTCCCTGATCATCCTCGTGGCCTCCTCTGGACTTGTTCCAACAGTTCCATGTCCTTTTTATGTTGAGGACACCAGAACTGCACACAATGCTCCAAGTGAGGTCTCATGAGAGCAGAGTAGAGGGACAGGATCATCTCCTTTGACCTACTCAGTATAGCTTTTATCTTAATTTGTTAAAACTATTTCACACCCACAACACAGTCCACCATTAAGACTGATATTTGGTAAGTGAAGAAAAGGGCACATTACCTTGAATAACTCATAAAGCTCTTCAAGATCACTGGGACTGAATTTTACATCCTGGGACACAACACGCAGCTGGAACAAAATTAAGAGAAAATTAATTAATGAGTCTTGCCTTTCTGGAATAAGCCTGTAGAATAAGTTATGAGAGACTTAACCTTACATCAAAAGACACTTGAATATTCCAGGTTTTGGCATGTTACAATTAGGAGTAAGGATAAAACTTCTTCTTAAAAGCAATCGTAAGATTAAACAGTGAAAGAAATTCTCCCCAATAAAGGCAGCTTAAAGCAAGTCATGTTACTTGCATACATGGAGCCTATACTATGAAACCCAGGAGATAAAACTCATTTATAATGATAGAACATATAACATCCTTTATAATGGGCAAATCGCTGTTCAGCTCTCAACAGGGAAGTTGAATTGTCACTTTTTAGATAATAATAAAAGAAATGTTAGTAGCTTTTTAAAACAAAGTTTTAGCTACAAGATCAGGTTCCATCTTCACAGTGTGTTTTGTAAAATGAAATACAAGTTATCACATTAGCACAACTAACAGCATTTAATATCATCATACTGATTTACTAGAGAAACAAGCGCTGCTCGTTAAATAGACAAGTATTATCATTTGATTTTGGAAATGAGCCACTGAAGAAAACAGGCAAACAAAGCACCTTGCAACCTTCACCTTCATTCAGGAATATGAACTTAGAAGGATTATATTGGCAGCTGAAGAGCTACCACAGAATGCAAACATTACGCGCCATCCACACACACCACAGATAAAAAGCAACCCTTTTAGAATGCAGCATGATGACCTGTTCAGTGATTGATTCCCAGATTCAGGTGATCAATAGTTTTACTGTAGCAGTGTGAACATTTCGCAGCGTCCTAAGCCTCTAAGAGAAATGCATTAACAATTTCACAAGAGCAGACAAAAAATTTAGGTCAGCCTGTTCCAGTCAATGCTAAGTGTCAGATATATACCAGCCTTTAGAAGTTGTCTGTGATGGTGTTACTGGTAATGAGACCAGAAAGTCATGCTGTGATTCACAGACTGAAAACATCACAGGCCAAACCTCAGTTAACAGATGCCCTGCAGACGTGAGGGATTTCAGTGTAGAAAATTATATACTTGGCCCTGGTAAATGTAACTCTTCTAATTTTCCAAAAGTGAACAAATTTTATCAAAGGGAAGGGTTCAGCTCTTCCAAGTCACTCACCACATTCTGCTTGGTTGTCGCTTCTAACGCCTGGATCACATAAAGCCTGTTCCTGCAACGCATGCTTTCAACATCTTCATACCGAATATCGCCATATCTCTGAGAAGAAAAGCATTGCTCCATTCACTGCTGTTGCTAGATACATATAAGCAGATATTTTTATCTTTCTTGTATCTAAGTTCAATACAGGTATGACACAAAGGAAGATTCCAGAAACTCCAAGCAAAAAAAATCACTTACTAGAGGACCACCATTCTCCCTGAACAGTGTAACTTTTAAAGGGACAAGTGTTTCAAAGAGGATGGAGAAAGAAACTGGAGTAGTTCACTGTGTGGGAAGACAAAAGAAGGGATTTTACCACATGTAGATTCTACATCTAACTCTGCTATTGAATGGTGACTACTGCTGCAGGGTAGTATTCTAAGACATGTGTGTTGTCAGGCCTCGAAGTTCACTCTAGTGAACTTTAGATATTAGCTGAAGTAATGTGTGAACCATTTCTAGCTATCCCTGGAATTTCTGAAGGACAGAGAAAGTGTCTGAACATTGGAGTGGAATAAATGTATTTTATTTAAAAGAAAATTAGGGTGCAGAGAAACCCTATGATGAGCTGAAGCTTTTGCAGATGCTCTTTCGTTGAGGCATTTTAAGACTGGACATTTATCAAGGATGATCTGGGTATATGCTGGACAGGGAGCTAAACTGGATGACCTGTGGACTGGATGACCTTCCAGAACTGTATTTCTATGTTCCTATGAAGACCACTACCAGCATACTTCTGACTTGGAACAAAGAGGAAACAGAGAGAAATCACATCTGAATGAGTCATAACTCAGTCCCTGGTCTGGCTTCTGGGCACTAATACTGCGCAATAGCCTCAGTGAGAATATAAACAAGATGTATAATCTGTCAGTTAGTGTGATGTGATAAAACGCTACACGTTCTTCCATTCACCAGTTAAACATCTTCATATCTGATTAGACTGCCAAAGAATACATCTTGCATTGTGCCTGAGTCATAAAGGCATGAAACTGAACATCATTTTAAAATACACTTAATCTAATTTATCTTATGAATATCCAGGCAAAGCAAAATTATCACAAAGAACACATTTGTTCACTTAGTCACAGTTTGTAACTAGACCTATCTGGAGAATGACAACTCTCAATTGCAGCAATCTTCTCATTTCGAAATTTGTTTATTTCCATAGTGATATGAAGTTAAACTCTTTCCCAAAACAGAATTGTGTTGAAATTATCTGTCTGTTCAAAATGGGAAGCAGGAAATTGACTCTCACTTTGTATCAGCAGTTCCCAAACAAAGGGTTGTGACACCAGCACTGAAGAAATTCAGTTTTAACTGAAGATTAACATTTGCATCCAAAAAAGGGGCTCTGAGATAGAAATGGGGATATCAGCCCAGAACAGAGCTGTCAACTTGGAAGTGGGAGATTCAGGTTCAAGGATCTGCCCAAATCAAAGTTCAAAACCCGTATCAAATGAGAGGCTATTGCTCTGGTCCAGTCACCTGCCTGCAAAGGCAGGGGAAGAAGTGAGTTTCTTTTGTTCTCTCTTTCAGTAATGATTCCACCTCTGTGAAAGCTTCAGCTTAAACTTCAGATGCAATATACAAGCACTTCATTATTTACCATCTCTGTTCGTTATTCTGCAAGTATTCATTCTCACTATGACAAGAAACACTTATAATAGTTTGCAACTCTTAAGAATCCTAAAGTATTGTAAAAACATCATTCTTCAATACACATTCCTGTGAACAAATACTGACAGCAGAAGCAGAGTGTTTATATGACTAGTCCGATGCTATAAAGACACTCCAGACACTTGAATTTCTGATTCTTGTCTTTGTCCACCCCACTAAAGGCAAAGCCCTCAGTAAAAATCAAGAGACAGTTCCTAAGGTATACATATTACAATTAGTTAATCTTTTCTACACCAGTTCAGGTAGACTGAGCAGAAACCTATCTACAAATGGATTAATACCCTGATAGAAATCACAACAAGGAAGGAAATGCCTCATAAAAATCTGAGGACAAAAGGAGAAGCTAAAGTTATTTCCTCCCTCACACATAGCTGCAAAGCTAGAAGCTGCAGAAATAAAACTTGCAGACTGAAAGTGCTAAAAGATTGTAACAGGTCTTCCTTGCAAACACATCTCTAAACAGCCACTTAACCCATACAATGAACTATCCAAATATAGAGTTTCATGCATGACTGATGTCAATGTTACCACTATCTGCAGTGTGCAGTAATCAGACTAGAATTACTAAATGCAAGGGCTGTTTCTGCTGTACTTTGTCATTTAGTTGACATACTAAAAGTGAATGAGGGATGGCAGACCTGTGATGAACCTAGGGTTCTCCACTTAGGACAGCCTTGCAAGCACATTCCAGGCAGTCAAAAAAACCCAAAACAACCCAAACCTATCTCACAAACTACAAGGTTTTCAGGGAGGCTCAGCAAAATATGGAGCCAAATTTCTACCAATCTAGACAGATTTTCTGCTCTAGTTGTACAAGGCAGCTGCACTATCTTTAAGTAGCCCATGCTATGTAAACACTGCATGGGATGCAAAAACATACCCACAAGAACACATACTTCATTTGACTCTCGGATCAAATCAGTAATGTCCACTTTTGGATGGTCGCTCTTTGTATCGCTGAGGTTGGAGCCCTGCTGCACAGCTGGAGGCAAAGGACTGTCTTTGTTAGTGACACTGTCAAAGAATCTGCACAAAGCAAACACACAAGAAATCAGCAGGAATCTGTTTTCCACAGCAAAACAGCAACATCAGCATCTACTGAAGAAGTGTGCAGAGAATGAGAAATATCACAGAATATCAGCATGAGTAGCACTAATATGCTGTAACAAACATGGGAACTGCCTAGCCAGAGAAGATTGTACAGCTTCTAGCCTTGGGAGTTTTTAAGACCCAGCTAGACAATAACATGGCTGATCTGACCTAGTGCTAGCAGTAATCCTCTTGTGAGTAGGAAGACACATCAAAGACTTGCCAAGGTCCCTTCCACTGAGCATTCTTCTAAGCCACCCAGCAAGCTTGTACTGTATAACTGGGAGAAAGAAAAAGGGGCTTGTCCTGAACCTTGACCAAGGCAATCTTAATTCCCCCAGATATATAATCCAAGTCATACCTGATCTATTCATTATTCCTACATAACCAGCCTTAACACATCCATGGGCAAGCTGGACAATTCCTTTGCCAACATCAAGGAACACCTATCTTCAGACTGATAGATTCCTTTCTTTTGAGGACAAGCAAGCTACTGTAATCATCTTTTAAATACACCATTGTGCTGCAAGCTAGGTTAACTGTGCAACAGAACTATGACAGCCAGACACAATGGTGAAAGCAGGAGGTCAAAAGGAGTTCATAATAATCATCAAAATCTTGGGTGTCAAGTGGAAATAGCAGCTTGTTTAGTTCAAGTGAAAATTAACATTTCACCACACTTTTAGATTTTAAATGTTAATATATTTGCAGTGTGTGAATAGGCTCTTACTGTTAGCTTTTTAAAGTGCTAATTATTTAAATGAATACAGCTAGGTTTTACAATAAATACCAGGCAGCATGGCCTCTTATAAAAGATTCATTTCCTCATAAATTCTGTAGCTCCTACCCTATTCAAACATACAGCATTTAAAAGTCTCACTAAAAGGAAATTCTTATTATCAGTTCTTAACAGTCACAACTTGATGACTTCTATAGCACAGTCATTTTGCTGTTTTAATACTTTATGATACACAATCACACAGAATTTAGGTAGGTAGTGAAGAAACGACCATGCAAGTTTTCTTGCAATATGTCAGTTTAAAATGCACTTTATGTGGCATATTTGAACGTGTTCTTCAAATTCTAATACAAAACAAAGATCTGGTCATGATTGTCCTTATCACGTTGTGGGGTTTTTTTGTCTTATTTCTATTTTAAGCCATTAGCAACAGAGAAGACAGTAGCCTAAACTACAAGAACTGAGCTGTAGAGTATGTTGTAGGTAAGTTGATGCCTGAACTGTATGGAACAGTCTTAGTGTGCTTATTACTTCCTCAATAAGGAAAGCCACCTTATATAAATGATACAAATTCCAGGCAAAAATCACATTGCTTTTCCTTTAAAATACACAAAATGGCAATAGTTTTATAAGAACTTTAATGGAAAATGGGATTTTCAGAGGATCCAGGAACACCTTCCAGTCACCCCTTCCAGAATTTTAGCCCGAGATAAACACTTAACTCCACTGAAGCCTTTGGAAATCTTGGCCAGATGGCATGATTCATCTATTTGCACTTACAGCAGCTGCTACACAGCACATAGGAATAATAGGTACACTGATACCTGTTGAGAACAGTGACTGCTTCTGCATCATCCTTACACATCAGCAGCTTCTCCATGTTGTATTCCAGCACTGCAAGTCCCAGCTGCAAGATTGCTTTTATTCCATCATAGAAGAAACAGTCCACCACATTGACTGCACTTTCAATAGGCAGCACGCTGATAAAAAGGGTAAGGAACCAGGAGAGAGAGACCGAGGAGAAAAAAGTCATGTCCGTCATGTGGTCTGTCAACTGAGGCAGATGAACCCTGATGAGCTCCTCAAACACTGCCTGATCTACCAAGGCACCTGCAGGGAAAGGATAACAAAACCACCACCCAAGTCTTAGAACAGAGAAGCATACTTTTCTCAGAACACCAGCCTGAAATAAAGCCCCTGTCCTAATCCAACTTCACTGTAAAAGCAAAGACAGGCCTCGCTGCATGGAACCATTGGCTTCACCCCTGTGTGGAAGCTGTGCACTCTATGCGTGGGTCCAGAGCCTTGGTGCACACTGTAAAGTGTGTTAGCACTTCTGTGGGTATGTGGCTCTTTACAATAATTCTCCTGACGGCCAATACACCCTCTCTGCAATTACAGAGAAACTTCACATCCAATTTTCTTATAGCACACACCTGCAAGTACTGAGTATGAGATCAAAGACTAAACCTCGAACTGGAGTACTCGAACTTTTCCTTTATTTAAGCTAAATTTCAAATAACTAGTATGGTTTGCAGTTTTAATTTCAACAAACCAGTATAATAGTCTAACTGACTACTTCCTGAGTAGTTACACTTAAAGTAATGAAGTAATCTGAAAACTGTATCTACTCCTGCTTAAGGAGGACTTGGGACAATCTCTGTAATCTGCATTTTCTGCTTCACAATACTGAACTAAATTCAATGGTTTCTCTCCACTGTCCAGCCTTCATTCCTTACATTTGTTCTTAATGAATTACCATTTACACTCAATTCTAGGTAGATAAAAAGAGATGGATGTTACCAATGATTCGACGATTGAAATAATCAGGTAGCATCCTTTCACACACGGCAACCAAAAGCCAGAATGCTTCTTCCTCTTTCGCATACAGCAGAAGTACTGATGTCAAAATATTCATTGCCTGCAATATTTAAGCACGAAAAGAAGAATTTACAAGGAAAGCAGGTGAAAACACAACTGTTGTTTGTTAAATTTGTATTCTTGAAAGCACTTTACAGCATGTTTTTAGAGTGGTAGGATAACCTACTGCCATGTCCAGTATAAGACTTTTACCTCTATATTATTAAATACACAACATAATATTTAAACTACATAAAAACATTTTTAATTGCTACGTGCCTAGTAAGACTGCAAAGGCATAGATTAGGTGGACATGACAGAATTTATCAACAAGTACAATGTAAAAACTTATGTAGTGGGATAAAATAAAGCAAAGGAAGTGAAGCACTGAGCAAGAAACCATTACGTATTTATATGCCTGACATTATGAGGTGCTACTAAACCACCAGCATGAGCTAATATTTAGACAACCAGCACTAAGAGTCTCAAAACTGCTGTACCTGACAATATCCAATCTGGGGATTCCTGTACGCATAAGCTGTAAGAACTCTCCTGAGAGCAGAAATCCCCGTGTCACTTTGAAAAGCAGGATGCTCAGGTAAGGAGCGACGTAAATCTCGTTCAATTTCATCAGTAGCTAAAGTACATGTTCCTAAGGACTTTCCCACCAACTCAGTGTAATATCCAGGGTTGGATGCCATATCATTTACAGCACCTGCCAATACATTGTATTGTACAGTATTAGAGGAGAACAGGAAAGTATGATTGTCTGCAATTTGTATGAAAAACTTTGGTGACTACTGAAGTACCTCATGAATCTCCAGATGTTACTGCAGGAATGTATCAGAGTAATTCTACTAAAATTAATGGAATTACTCTGAAATGAATCAGAAAAACAAAATAAAATAAAGCTTGAAGGAAATCTAAATAACTTTCTATTATAAAGTTTATTTTGACTTACTTTTTTGTTTCGCTGGGGGAGGGGGAGCTTCCTTTCACCTACAATTTTGCCCACGTTTTCTGGCAAACACAATACCTTTCCATTTGTAGAGCTGGGAACAGATTAGAAAAACTAGGCAAAGGACTGATATTTACCTAACTGATTCCATCATTTTTATGTCAACACCTTCTGAGACAAGAGGTAATTGATCTGGTAAGATAAGCATAGATGCCTATATAAATGCTCAAGGAATACTAGTAAAAATAAACCTATGTTCACATACCCTCAAAAGAACTACCATACAGTATGCTGAATAAAGAGTACAAAATGCATTTCTTAGGATAAAGAGATCCTCTGGAATAGCAGCAAGCTCTGCCCAGGGGAACACGGTGAGTACAGCTAGCAGATAAGGTCCTGAGTGGCTCCCCAAAAGCTGCAGCTTGTTTTCTGAATCTGACACAGGCTTCCTGTATGATCCTGATCAAGTCAATGGCTACCACTTCTCTAAATGTTTCAGTGAATGGGAATAGAAAGAGCAGAGAGGTGTTGTAAAACAGTGTCTTAATTCCCTGGGCCTCCATTTCCTCAAGTTAAGTGCTCTGACACAGGTGTGTTTTACAGAAGAGAGACACAAAAGCACACTCAGAGCTTGGCCAAGAGATCTCGTATGTATAAGAAAGTTCACAATTCCTCTACATCTCACTCTTTAAAGCAAGCAAAACCACATAGCAAAGACCTGCTGTTAACTGGGACCAAACTGCCAGGAAAATGGGGAGGGGGGGAGAAAAAGAGAGAAAAACACTTCTTGTCAGACTGCATTCAGTCAGTAAGTAGGACATCCTCATAGTAGAGTCCACAAAATGACTCAATTATACTTGCTAAGCAATACCTGAGAAGAGTAGCCAGAGTTCTCCTCTTAATGCCTCTGGGATCCCCCTCACAACAAGGTCTCGAGTCTTCTTAGTTCGAAACATACTGACACCATGTCCCCGTTCGACAAAGAGGATGTTCCAGGACTGTTCTTTCATCTTTTCTTTCAACTGGGGAAAGCAGAAGACAAGAAGCATTAAGCACTAGAAGGTTCTCCCCAAGTTTCAGGGAACAGAATCGAATTTTGCTCTCAGTTATATCCATATAAACTGGAAACGACAGCACTGGCATCCATATTGATATGTAAAATGAATGCTGATATAAATCAGAGCAAATTCTGACCTGTGCATATTATATGTTTGGCATACGATAGAATCTGCTACATGACCTAGTATTCTTTAATGTTCTTAGCATTCTTTAAAGTATATTTAATATATTAATCATTTTATTTTATAAATTCTAATTTAATTAGAATGTCTATACCAGCTCAGATGAAGGGTAACTCTCATCCAACATGCCATCTGACAGAAATCAACAGCAAGTGCCACAGGACAGTAAGGTCAAGGAAACACCTGCAAAATCCTCCTATGTCCTCTGGAAAACAGAGGCACAGGCACCTCCTGAGGCAGTGTCTCTGAATTCAACAACATGCAGCAGATTTTCCCCTGCAAACTGCTTTCTCAAGCCAGACAAACCTCCTGCCTTCTAACTCCACCTGAAGCCCCCTTGTTGCTGTCTTAAGACAGCAAACAGTCACTCCCTTTCACCTTTTTCAGTCACTCCTAAATTCAACTTTTCATTATTTCCCACTTGAGAATGATTTCAACAGATAAACAGCAATAGTATATACTCTGGTATAGGTGAAGTAATATCCCACAGAAGCTCTACAGGCAAAACTGACTGCATCTTTTTTTTGATTCATCATGTTTCATTGCATTATGTTAGTGCATAGATTTGAATTAGAATGGCTACAAATGCTAGAAAGCACACAAAGGGATAACGTGTCATAGTCCTATGTCCAGCTGGAGACCAGTAACAAGTGGTGTCCCTCAGGGATCGGTAGTGGGACACAAACTCACTACTGCTACCACCAATAATAATAATGACAAGGGAAATAACAGGGGGAGAGAATATGAAACTAAAAGGTGAAAAGGAAAACAATAACCAGAAGTGATGCACAATACAATTGCTCACCACCCAGTGGCTGATACCCAGCCCCACCTGAGCAGCAATATGGGTCTTCTAGGTAACTTCCCCCAGTTTATATCCTGGTCATGACGTGCTGTGGTATGGAATACCCCTTTGGTTAGTTTGGGTCAGGTGTTCTGTTTCTGCGTCCTCCTGGCTTCCCACACCCCTCCTCACTGGCAGAGCATGAGACTGAAAAGTCCTTCACCAGAGTGTTACTTAGCAACAACTAAAAACATCCTTGTGCTGTCAGTGTTGTCCTCAGACTAAAGGTGAAAACACAGAACTGCACCAGCTACCAAGAATGAGAAACAATAACTGTTATAGCTGAACCCAGGACAGTAGGATATCAGTGTCATTATTCTCCCAGGTTGTCAAGCTTTCCTCAATTTACCAAATAGCACCAGAAGAGAATCAAAAATCAAGCAAATTTGTAGGAGAATGAAGTCTACTTGGATTAATGAGGGAAACGAATAGCTGAAAACACTTAAACCCATATAGGTTTTACCTGTAATCAAATATTTATCAATCAGATAGAACCATTTTACAAACTAGCAATTTTGGACAGCATAGAAGCTAACAGTTTGTGCATCTGAACTTCAGTGGGACCAGACATATAACTAAAGCCTGCTTCACAAAATGAAAACTGGCAAAAACTCAGACAAAACTGAAGTTACAGGCATTTTACCTGCAGAGTAGAAGGAGGCAGAGATAGCAGAAGCAGTGAAATAGATCCTTTGTGAAGTATAAGATTACTAATAAACTATTGATTATGCACCTAAAATGCAACTCAATTTCTCTGAAGCAAAGCAACTGATGATCAGGTACTCACATGAGACTCCAGGGCAGGGTGAAAATTGCCACTGCATTTTCTGTGCATGCAGCAGTAAGATTTAGCATTGTTATAGCAGCTAAAGGGTCTGAAAGGAAAAATCGTTTTTGTCTACTTTTGTTCAACATGCTATAATAGCAGAACTTTAAAATCTGGATTCCTTTTTTCCTGCTCAAAGGGTGGTTATTTTCTGATATTGCTAATAGTAAAAATTCCATTACCTTCATTTACCCAATTCTGCTGAAAGACTTAACTTTAAAATAAAACCTGTCTTCTTGCACACACTATGAGGAAACAAACACAAAGATGCCCTACTGCAAAAAGTGATTAAAGAAACATTCTCAGAGCATAACTTTGTTAGACAGAAGTGCAAAAGAATGCAGCAGGGAAGAAATGAAGTCAATTCTCCTTGCTCCCAAAGAGTTTGTAGTGACTTTGTATCTTGACAGTTTAGATAGATATGAAACATGTTCACTATCTTAAAACAAACAGCCAGCTCTTCCCTGAGGGGTGGAAGGAAGAATTAGGTCCGTGAAAATAACGCATATCGTTATTAAACAAGATGAGCACAAAATTGAATGGAGCCATGAAAAAGCACCTCGTGGACTCCAAATACATCTCAAACACAGATAAAAGAAGACTGCCAAAGCTCCAGAGGAAATCAGCACTCTTGCTGGAATACATTTTGAATATACTTCAGTCCCTTCCAATTAGATTCCAAAAACTGTTGGCCAGTTTATCTCTTTACCATTTTAGAGTCTAGATTCTCAGCATCCTGAGGATGGTAGACAGTCATTAGGGCTTCTGTACTGACAGTTTGGCTGTTATCTTTCTGACTCATCTTTGATGGTCCCACATCCAACTCCCTGGGGCTTTCAGAGGCAGAACTGGGCGCAACCTTGACAGGAAAAAGAAAATTAGTGGTAGTTAAATAACCTTCAAGAAGCAGCACTGACACCAGAAACTGTTTTGTTTCTACACCAGCAGTGTTTATCATATTGTGTTACAGGTATTACATGCAGATTTCCAAAGATAAATGAAAAATGGCAATTCCAGCCCTGCAGGGATGGGTTTTCAGGACTCTGCAATTGAATGGTGCACTCTGCATGCTTTGCCTCTTACAGGCACTAAGAACAGGTACTAAGAAATCAGAATTAGCAGAGCAGTTACCTCTGTATTTATGACGTGTTGTGGACTTGAAGTTGCATTGCATTTCATTCTGAGCTTTCCCACAAGCTGCTCAAAATCTCTAACCTCCGTGAAACGAAAAGCTGTTTTTCCTTTGGTACTAATGCTGACTCCTCTGTTGGCTGGATCTGCCGTATCCACCCCTGTGACCTACAGAAGCAAAGATACATAAATTAGGCAGGAAATTTTACCAGCTTACTTCTAAGAGAAAATCTGTTAAAAATACATGTGTATGTGAAACAGTAATATGAAGCACCACACAGGTAGAATTAGTAATACTAAAGCTCAGTGGTCTGGAGCTGGTTTACCACAAGGTACTAAGTATTATGATAGGTATTTTTGGGAGCACCAAAAATCTTTGAGGTTTTCCCAGCTAATCTGATTTGCAAATCTTGTCTCCTACCTGAATAAGCTGTTACTTTTTCTTCTTACCATCAAAATTTGACAAAACACAGCTTTTGCAAGTAATCAAAAAAACCAAGTTTCACAAGAATGACTTTGTGTTGAGAATACCCTTTCAAAGACAGCTGTCACAATACATGATAGCTGGAGTTGATTTTAATTGCCATGATGGAACAGTTACAGATTAGAAGAGCTAATACACTTTAATAGTACAAGCACAAGTGAGAATATCATGAAGAGATAGCCTGATTGCCACTGCTGATGCTTTTTCAATATTATAGGTAAAACACAAAATACCACTGAAATAAACTAACTCTGCAGTACTGTAGAACAAGTAGCGAAGGCCTGACAACCCACAAGAATACATTTAGAGTCAGCTCCTTTAACACAGGCTCACTGTTTTTCACAGGTTATGGAAGTCTCTGTTGTTTGCAGGCCTATTTATAGACAATAAAATAAACGGCTTTACCCTGGGGGGGGGAACACCATATGCATTGTTGAAATTAGCTCAGCTTACCCCCCTGTGTCAGCCAGTATGTACACAGAGCAATTACAGAACCTGGTTAATTTTTAGGGCATTGTAAAATACATCTGGGGACTGATGAAAAGCTTTTAAGACTGGAAAACTGGAAAGTGGCAATGTCCCAGATCACATGAATTCAAGAGATGGATGAAAAAGCGTGGGATTTTGTTCTCCAAAAGTTATTCCACAGTACAGCTACAATACTCTAAAGAAATAGGAATGCTTTACAACATGTGTCCTTTACAATATGGCCCTTATTCAGCCTGTTGACACTATCAACTGTAATGGCATTGATAGTTGTTCACTGACGACTGTCCATGGAATTTCCTATAGACTTTTGAGCAGACAGCACTAAACTGCTGCATAAAGAACTGTGCTACTGAGATAAGAGAGAGACATGGCAGAAGGATTACTAATCTTCAAGATCCTTTACCCTTTCCAGCTTTTTACTTTTTATCTTGAGTATCTCTCATTAACTCAATTTGCAGAATTAAGCATAAGTTTTTTCATTAAAAAAACCCACCCAAACAAGGTATTAAAATACTTGGATTCTGTACCCAGATACAGAAATCAGAGTAAATATAAAAAGGAAAGAGAATACAGGGAACAAAGCAGTTGTATAAACCTACAAATTGGATTCCTATATGCAGTATCCAAGGAAGGGGAAAATATATAATATAATGTAAAGCAAGCAGAGTCTAATAAAAAATTGGCATTAAACTACACAAATGTAAAACTACTGTTATAACTGGCTCAGATTCTGCATTACCTCTCTTAGTGGAATGATTACACTGCACAGGCTGCCATCCTGGCTAGCAAAGCAGATGTAGTTTTCTGAAATGCACATTTTCCCATGGGTGCTGTAGTGACTGAAAGGAACCCATAAGAAGCACTCGTGGACTTCCTTCAAGGTCTCTTCTTTGGGTAGCCTAAAGAATGCACTAAAATGCTCACTGTGGGCACGGCTCTCTAGGCCTCTAGATTAAAAGCAAAACAACAAACAAGGCAGGAGAGAGAAAAGAAAAAATAAGTAAGTTTAAAATGTCTTTACAAATAAGAAAGTTAAAACCCCCTTGTGAAAAGACAGTAAAACTTCATGCTCTCCCATAAACTGTGGGGTCCACCTGGAGGGTTCAGTATTTTGCTTTAAAAAGCAACAAAGGGCAGGAGCATACCTATCTAAACACACCCATGTGTATATATATAAAAACAGAAATAGATTTGCATGTTCTTACACAATAAAGCATTTGCTGAAACAGGACCTACAGGTAGTGCAGAAAAACAAACATACAGCCTAATCTGCTGTGCTTCCTACCCATCAGTCCATTTAAACCTAACACAATTTTGGCTAACACTACTATAAATCCTGTAGCTTAAGACCAGCTCTCAAGGTCTGATCACTGCTTGCCTTCATATTGTTACTGCAGAGTAGCAATAAATTACAAGGCTTCACATTGCTTTGATTCCGAATTTTAATGAGACATTTAAGAGAACACCAGTTTTGCTGACATTTACATTATCTCCTTGAAACAAGGATTCTCTTCCCCTTTGCCTAAAAAAGTACTGGGCCCAGAGCAGTACACTCAGGGAATGTATTACCTCTTGGTGATCTGCAGGGGGTCATGAAGGACTAGGTCATTTTCAAATGTCTCCTTGTCAAACAGTCTCCTTACAGCATAGTTTGCCAGCTGCTCCATAAGAAGGAATGTTTCACTGATGTGTAAAAACATGGAAAAATAATGATCTTCCCCACGGGAGCACACATGAATGCTCTCTGTCAGAATGACATTCGAAGTCTTCTCAAGTTTTGATATTTCATCCCAGGAGATAATAAGTTTCACTGAAAATACAAATACAAGCAGATGTAAGTAACTTCTCATTAGCTGCTACCCTTGTATTAAGAAAAGTTCTAGTCAACAGCACTAATAAAATATAATTAAGCTATATAATTAAATGATAACACACTTGGAAAGGGCTACAAATCGACAAGCAAAAGAACACTCCCCACAATAAAATAATTCCATTAGAAAGAATTTCATTTAAAGGAAAACATTAAAGACATACCATGTATGATAATACAAAGTTTACATGACTTTTTCTTTGCTCTTATATGAAACTGCAAATTGCAAGCAAACACCATCATATAAGCCACCCCACTTCAACAGTTTACCAGTAGGGCTTCTTGATCATGTACTGGCATTTAGAGGAACCATGCCCATTAGCTAGGACATTTCCCAATACAAATGAAAATTACCTTAGAAAGGATCCTACTTTCTTTATACTTTCTAGTTTTTACATAAACAAAGTTATAGCTCACATTAACAGAGGCATTTCAAACAAAATGATATGTGCAATTAGCACCAGTGCACCCATGTGGATTAAGTCTGTGTGTGAAGAAATAACAGTAATACTCAAGAGACTGAGTTAATACATAATGTGAACTAAAGATGATAGACAAATTTTTGTTACAGTCAACTTCTCTCTGTCTGCCTTCTTTCTGAAGCTAGTAAAATAAACAGTAAAATGTGAAGGGGCTAGGCTTAGCATCAAGGCCTGCTTACCTTCTGCTCCCAGCAAAAAAGAGTAAAAACTAAGGAAGTTGGTACTAAGATAAAGCCATCCTTGACAGGGCACTCTGCCCTTCCAGTAACTGCATGAGTAATAGGTCACCAACTTCTCCTGCTCTGGTAATCCAAAACACCTTTCAAACTTCATAAGACCTTCACGAAACTTCTCAGGATCTTCTTCTTTTACAAAAGAACCTTTTCCCTCTTCAGCAATCAAACCCTAAAACAGAAGAACCAATTACTTATATGTGCACCCAACTCAGGTGGGTACCATACATGTGCCTTCACACACACAGTGTAGCATTCTCCTAACAGGATAGCAAGTTTTAGAATAGGAAGAGTAGTCCGAGGACCAAAACACAGGCCACAAACCAAATGTGCTATTTAAGACTCATCCATCAAACTTCCTACACAACTTAGGCAAGATACACATTCCCTAGTCTCTTGTTCTGAAATAGATGTATTTTCTTCCCTTAATTATAAGAATTCTTGGGCTACATATTTAGCATATATAAAATGAAATGTTGCAACTTCACAAAAACATAGCATATGCTTTCCAGGCACTATTAAAATTATTATTAAATAATTTACCAACAGTTTTAGACCACTGTTTAAAGGCATCTTGTGTATCATTTATCAAGAAGAGTTTATGTCAAACAACCTTAACTGTGGGGCAGATGAACAGGAACAATGAAATGTGTTGAAGTTAACAGCTACATATTACTCAATCACAAGTATTTAGCATTATGATGCTGTCCTTTGATATTGCAAAAAGGACACATTCCTCATACATGTTTAGAGGAAAAATAAATAACTGGCCTTTCCCAGTTATGTCATGTGCCTATTACTTACTCTTATCTTTCCCTGGACAAAGCTCGTAATATCTTCATTTGAATCAAATACTGATAAAGTCTTCATAACATTCTGTTCTAACCAGTCCCAGTGTTCTGTTATTTCTTCTCTGCTAGATCCTGATTGAAAAAGAATGTTAGTATTACTTAAAATTAGAACAGATTTTAATTATTTCACTGAAAAATAATAATCAAGAGAATACTTACAAAATTCCTGATTCACAGAGTAATTTAGATACACATTGTCCAACTCTTGTCTGCACTAAAAACATATTTGGTGTACACTGAAAATGTGCATTGCTCTGTTTTTATCTTCAAGCCCTTTATGCAGTTATATTTCTAATCTATACCTCCAGAAGCATCTCAGCTTTATCAATGTTGAAGAGCTCAGCAATGAAGCCTGACCTGGAATAACAGCTCAGCAGTACCTCGTCAACATGAATGGCAAAGCATTGCTAGACATTCCCAGTCTGATCATCTAGAAGGTGGGAAATGTGAAATTGAGACTAAGAAGAAAATTAAATCTGGGCCTTTAATATCCTCATCTTTGATCACTGGCCCACAAACAGCTTCTAGAGCAGAACCTCAGGACTTAGACCTGCTGTGCAAAATCCCTTCCAACAGGTGTAAGGATGGAAAGCCCACATCACCATAGCCTTGAAGGCAGCAAAGACTTCTCTTTGGATACTTAAACATTTTCAAACACCTCAGAGAAAAGAAAACCATGTCACTTTACTTACTTTACACTGATTTTAATTTTAGGTTTCACTGCAACTATATAGCAAGTAAAAACTTCTCTCACCTGAACTTTCCAGAAATACATTAAGAGTACTCATTTACTTTAAACACAAATGAACACTCTTACCCACTAGCTACTTCTGTAATTAGAGAACTGTGCTAGGCCAACTTCAAAATTCTTATGATAATTCACCTTTCTCTTTTCACACACTCAATTACAAATGATGCAACTGGTAATAGGTAAAAGGCAGAAATGCTACTAGTGAAACAACAGTAGAAGTCCAGCAAAATCAACCTGGGACTAAGTCAATCCCCATCAGACTGGAGACAGCAAGAGGGAAAGAGAGGGACAGAATTTACATAGACTTGAATAAAGGGATTCTAGGATATAAATTAATTGACAGCTTCGTCCTCCACAGGAATGCTCACAAATAAAATCAGTCAGTGTAATCACACACTATCAATACCCCTAAGCAAGAACACACCTTTAATAATTTCTTTTTTCTTAATTTACTTTGACAGAGTAATTAAACAACTTTTAATGGACTCCACAGAATTAAAGTTGCCTTGGGAATGAACAGAAATTGTTCTAAATATAGTTAAACAGTTATACTGCACTACACAGAGTGGATTTGCAACACTTTAAAAAATTATGTGAAGGGTAATTAACTTAGCAATTAAATTGAAAACTAATTGTTTTTCTCAGACTAGACATGTAGACCAATTATTGAGTCATAGTACAAATCAAAGGCAAAGAAGTGACACAGTAAAGATTAAAGATTTTAATAAATATTTAAATGATTTGGGAGCACTGTTTCAGATATTTAATATCTAACAGTAAGAACAAAATGTCTTTTCAGTTTCTTCATAGGAGGAGGAGTAATCTGGTTCTGAACACTGAGTACAACTACAGTATGTGGCCTTTTGTTGTAAAGTATCCTTACGCAGCACAGAACTGGTATCAATTCAGTCCTAAGGTGAAGATAACAATTGGTATTTTCCCAAGGCCTGACCACTAGAATTCCCCAGAGTGTATTTCCAACATCCTTATCAAAGTACCTGTTTGACAGCCTGTCACCATCAGTTCTGACTTCCTCAGAAGCAGGTCCAAAATTTTATTTACTGCCAATTCACAAATTGTTCAAATTCTATCAACTTTATAAGGCTGCCCTTTTAAAGTGACATGGACTGAATTACATGAAATCACTATTAAACTGTTCTCTGACTGCTGCCCTTCAGAGAAGTCCTTGCAGAACGTGAACAGGAACAGATTAGCATTACTGCATGAGATGTGTAAATTATTAACTAAACACCTAAAAGAACAAATTTGCATTCTGAAAGTAGCTAACTGGATAAAAAAGGCAGCAAGAGGCACAATTTTCCATTTAGGGTGAAGCAATGAAGATTCATAATAAAGTGCTAACAGCAAAATCCAATGTAACAACAGCACAGCACTTACTGGTGGAATTACTCATGCATGTAAGCATTTGCAGAATGGTGGTTTTCCTGCAAAGCTGGTATTTTGCCAGAGGTAACTAAACAGAAGGCCTGGAGCCTAGAGAAGTCTAGATGGGGTCTTATTTCTTAAAAAAACACTACTGATTCAAAAAAATCAAAATATGGAAATATTAATTAAAATATATGTCTCTTTTCCACTGTTATTATAGATGCTCATGGCAGTGGGGTTGGAACTAAATGATCTTTAAGGTCCCTTCCACCCCAAACCATTCTATGATTCTATGTTCATAGAGTTTTCAAAAAGCCTTAAAACTAGATTCATTCCACAACAGCGACTTTTTAGCATTAGACCACATGACAGCATTATTTCAATATAAAGATGACAGTATTATTTCAATATAAAAACAAGACCATGCCCCAGAAGTATAATCAATGATTCATGTAAAGAATAAAAGCATTCCTTCAACTTCGGGAATGGAGGTCTCTTTGGACACCCAGTAGCTAAGCAGCGTCTATAGAGGAATTCAGATTTCATTCTCACAAAAAGCTGAAAAACTTAAAATAAAACTTAAAACCAAAAGACAACAAAATAAACTCATGCATGGCAGCAAAGGCATGCTCTTGGAAAAAATCACATACCCCACTCCCAAGGTCAACTTTCTCTCCTATTTCATACTGGCTAATAACACAACACGAGGAAAAGAAAGAACTTTCTTATGCTACAAGAGCAACAGATATGAGGAATAATCCAGTTCTGCCCATGACTGGGAATTTGGCTATTTTTAAAAAGCAAAGATAGAGTAGAAAAAAAGAAATAAAATTAGGATCAGTAGTTGCAGTTATTCCTACCTACAGCACATTTAGCATTCTTAAGAGTTAACTTACCCCTAACATTCTAAACTGTGCCAAGTTAGACATGCAGCTTATAGACAAAAATATTATATTACTGTTATCCCAAGAGAGTACTAAGGCTTTATTACCTGCAGCAACAGGAAGTTGTAATAGATATAGATATATTCTGAACACCTGGAACCACACGCTCTATCTCAGGTTTGCAAATGATTTTAAACCACTTAGAGGTCACGAGAATGAATAATGACATGAGAAAATTAACCTAAAAACAGATCATAGTACATACCACATGCAATGGACCAGTAAACTTGGGAGTCTGGTGTCTGATGCAAAATGCGAAACGGGGCGACTTTCGATGTAGAATCCAACACTGCATCTAATGTTCCCACAAGCAGACCTGTTGTGTTCAAGAAAACGTATACAGCATAGTGAAAATCAGGTTTTGAAATGTACACTCACTTCTAATTTCTTTCTTAGTGAATGGGAATGATACCCAAATAAGGACTAATGAACTCTTGAGAAAATAAGCACAAATGAGTAAAGCAAAAAGTGCTCCAAGAGGTGATGGTATTTTGATCCATTAAAAGCCATTATAAATACAAAATGAGGATGAAGTTTTTTGAGATGACGCCCTTGGAAGCAATAGCCATGTAGTATGGTAAATCACAGGCCAATCTGAAATGTAACAGTAGTTCCCAGCCTTCAACAAGCACAAGCAGCAACTGAACTAGCTCTTAGTTAGTCATTTACTGTTGTTATGTTTTCCAGTCAGAGGAAACAGTTCTTACAAGAGACAAAATTGAGAAGCCCAATCACCCTCAGAATAGTTTTCCATGATACACACTCAGCATAAAGCTTGTATAACTACCTTGCCATAGTTGTTCAAGCTTCAGAATGCTTTTGCTTCTCTTCAAACACCCTAAGGTAATGAAAAACACAAAACGCCCCGAAAGACCAGTACACTACATCAATCAAAAACACTATCTTATCAACAGTTCCACTAGACAACACTGCTTTGTCTACAGATGTGATATAGACTACAGGACTGCACCTAAGCCGATAAATTCTCAGTACATTACAAACTAATTCTACAGCTGTGGCCACTGGCATATTGTGAGGAACCAGCAGAGTCTCATGGCCTTACCCTAGTCCTGGAAGTGCTCTATGAGCAGTGAGTTTTTTGAATGCTATGTTATCACACAGGGTTTCCATAACTACATGTTGTTGGGTGTTTCTCAGCCAGCACCCTCTATTGCTCCTTCCCATTAGGAAATCAAAAAACACGTTCCCTCAGGCAAGTATGACCACAGCTTGAGGGGTTTGCTGGCACTCTGCTGACACCATTCACACAAGCCCACTGAAGAATGATTCATTTCCAGGGTTGCAGAAAGTTAAAATTCACCTGTATAATGACAAGGATATTAGCTGTAAAATAAAGGAGTAACTAACAAAACAGACGAGTAACTGCTCAACCTAGACACTAACATCATCTCTGTAAGGGAGGCAAGAGTTAAAAACAGCTCCAGTAATTGCTATTCCCTTGCCAATGAAATTCAATATATGTTGCTCTCAAACAATCAATTTTAGGGATAAGCTATCTGAGGTCATTTACTCTCATCCCTGCTCAAAGCTAGATCCCCTAGTTTCTACTAGGGATTCCACTTAAATCCCTCTCTTGCCTCACTCAGGGAGTGAATTCAGCTGTAGATATGGAAGGTGATACACATTTACAGGGCAAAAGGGCTCTGCTTTTAGAAAACACTTTCTGTTTTATAGCTGTGTGAGTAAAACTACTGGGAAATACCAGTGATGCTTCAATAAATAGGGTAAATTAGAAGAGAAGGGAAGGGAAGGGAAGGGAAGGGAAGGGAAGGAAAGGGAAGGGAAGGGAAGGGAAGAAAAGGCAACAACCCCAGAATAGCTTTGAAATAAGGTTGTGTTCTTCCCAGAAGTCTCTAAAACACTCTTCTTCTCAGTCTCAACTTCACTGCCAGTTTTCTCTATCTCCTCCCCTCCAGCAACACAGTGGGACACTGAGTGTGGTTGCAGTCAATTCCTCACACCTTGTTTCTGCTCCTCTTCCTCCTCAGGGGAGGACTTCACACACTCTTCCCCTGCGCCAGCATGGGGTCCCTCCCACAGGAGACAGTCCTTCATGAACTTCTCCAACAAGAGCCCTTCCTATGGCTCATGAACGGCTCCAGCATGGGTCCCTCCTGTAGTGCGCAGTTCCTCAGGAACACACTGCTCCAATGTGGGGTAAAGAGCTAAAACCATTTATAGGCATTCTCCTAAGCTTACTGTTTAGGTACATGAAAAGACTCCATAGAATTCTACAGAGGACATCTCACAGCAAGAAAGCGTACAGCAACCTTAAGAGAGGTTTTTAATAGCTAGGTCATGGCAACTAAAATGTTTAGGTTTGAAGAAATATAAACATGAAGAATAAAAATCATGAACTTCAAATGATTGTTTAGGGTTTTTTGTACCATAAAGTCAACCTGTTAATAAATCACAAATTAAAAACAAAAATAAATCTTGATGGGAATGTGATTCCTGCAAGGAATATAACCAATAGGAAGAGCACGTGAAATGTACAGATTTACTACAAAACCAAAACCCGCTGTATCATTAAGCTAAGACAAATTCAGGTATCCCAGCTACAACTGAAATGGTCTGCAATTTCATCAAAACCTTTAAAAGAAAGATCAAAAGATGCAGGTCAGCTGAAACCAAATCTACCAGAATAACACAGCAGATGCTATGTAACTTTCACAAAGGCTTCTCTGGCACAGGATACAAAATCAGGGGAGAAACACACATGAGAATTAACTGTTGCCAAAGTACAGCAATGCAGGAGGCCAAAACTGTAAATCTCTATGCAGCAAATATTTATTCACAGAGACAGGATAAAGCTTCCTTCCATAAACAGCTTTACAAAGCATTTTGGTCCAGTTTTCACTAGACAAACTAAGATACAAATGCATACCATATAAACCAAGAAAAGCCATTGTCTCTGTGTATTTGATTTAAAATACACACATGCTAACTTTTGAATAAGACCCTGTTTTTCTGCTTCCTCAAATTAAGCACAGAAGTGTGGTTTTTGGATTTTTTTCTTTATTTCCAAGTGAACCTGATCTCATGACTAAGAAACCTCAGATTAATGAAATACTGAGCACAGCCTGAGATGCAAATGTTCTTAGTCAACTGAGATGTAAAACTGGTTAACTAAGCCTTCAGTGAATAAAAGATTTAATATCCATTTACAGCAACTCAAGTACGTTATGATCAGTGGTTATGACTCAGGTAAAACAACAGTAACTCACCTGTGTATCCAAGCCCTTATGTGTCAATCTATCTAGCCTATCTGTGGCAATAAAGATATCCTTGAAAGAAGGGAAAATTATAAGCAATAGCTGCCACAGGAAATCCAGGACTTTAAGAGTCAGGGTTTTTCCCTACCTTTCCAAGTGCAGACTAGTTTCCACCATGCATTTCATTTAAAGTTTTCCTCTTCTTGTGGTTGTATTTTACTTCAATTTCTCAAAGAGAAAGGGGCAAATTGTAACAACAGAAGTAGAAATTAAGTATTTGATTGCATTTCAGTGAAAGATTTGTATTTTATGACGTCAAATACCCATTCATATAACTACTCCCAGAATACCCACCTCCTAGCCAAAGTCCTGTCTAAACTATCACTGAAGCAACATCCTTGTGACTAACATGCCTAATCTCACTCGACCTTGGTTACAGCACATGCATTCATGTAAAGCTAAGCAGCACACACCTGCAGGAAGAGAGCCAAGGCTAAGCAAAACCAGCACAAGGTATTTCCGTCTATTTTCATCTACACTGTCCAACTCTGAGCTATGTTGTCTGTGGACACAAGTAATAGAAGCAAACTATCATGCACAGATCACAGATTGGTCATGCTCTAACAATCAGTCCAGAAAGGTCATACAAACAAATTGGACTGCAGCCTTCTGTCTAAACAGAAGGATACCACCAGAATTCCCAGCCTTCCTTTAGGGAAGTTTCTCTGTTGTCATCTATTTTTAACCCTTGGTCTGCACCTTCTCCAGTTATGGTCTGTTTCTCGAAACTCACATCTCCCCTTCTTAAAGTCCATTCAACTTAAAGAAGCACAACCAAGTGTACTCGCCTATTCTTGGGAATCCTTTGCTAACTGCATCCTCAGCTTTACTGCTACTCAAACCCTGAAGCATTGCTCACCTTCCAGTTCCTGACCTGAGGCATTTTTCCTCCCTTCCCTGAGGACTCAGTCTTACACTGCTACCTGCCTCTTTCACTGGTACCCCCTCAGTCCCTCAATGCTGCCAGTGAGCTCTAGCCTCACCTCACCAGCTGAAAAATGCTGTTCACAATAAGATTTTACTTGGCACGTTTGTGATGACCTCATAAGAGAATAGCTGCTCACTGGATTTTCTTCTAAAGCAAGCACTAATTTTCTTAAGTGACACATAGCAACATAAAATTCAAATCACGCATAGCAAATTACGCTTGCTTGTACCTAGAGGGTTTGAATATTTCCAAACCTGCAAACACAAATGTAACTGCATTATTTCCAATTTCCTTGTTATTCTTTCTTAATTACAATTTAAATCCAGTAATATCTCACTCTTCTTGCTCCTGTGCAGTGAAAAACATAACTTGCACAGCTGAAATCTGTATGAATCTAACATTATGAGAAAAGCTACAGAAATAACATGTGTAATGGCAGATTAAAAAAGCATACTACAGGAACCATCCCATATGTGGTTTTCCATGCTGTCAAATGCCATCAAGGACAAAAGACTAGTGACAGAAGCCTCACCTTCAACAAAAAACAAAGGGCACTAGGAGGGCCCAGCTACCCATCCTGCTGTAAGCCTAGGAGGACATTTGTAAATAAATACCTAATTGTAGGTCTCCTTCTTTCACTTCAGTCATAGTTCTTACATGACTTTTATCACACAGAAAGACAACCTTCATACCAGCTCAGCTTCCCTGGCTTACAAAGATACCAGGCCTGAGACTGGCCCACCTAGACTTATAAGGCTGCAAAATATCACCCTTGGTTCCAAGATGAAGCCTAGCATTACCTATCTATAATTGTATGATATGCCTAAAAGAGAACCTGGGATTTTGTGAAGCCTTCTTTTTACACTTAACTTGTGCCCTCCAAGTGGTTCACATGTCAATGAAGAAAGCTCCACCTCAAGCTGGGAAGGATATTTCTACATCCGAAAGTCATCACCCAAAAACTGGGACTTTGTGTTTTCATCCAGTAGAATGGATAAGTGTTTCAACAAGATAATTATGCCTCATGTTTTAACACAGCTTGCTTTACGATGACGCAACTAGAAAGAGCCTTGAAAACCCAAAGAGATGCAACTGATGCAAAACACTCCAGAATCATATTCCATCCAGAAATAACTTTACTCTGATTCCCTGTAGTTTTTCTCCTTGACAGGGTCAATGACAAATGCCACCAGACTATGAAGGAGTCAGTTCTCATCTAAATAGCTACCACAGCAGAGGTCTCAGTGGTAGCTGGGGTCCCTGCAGTGCACAATGAGACAGACAGACAAGAATTAAAAACAGAAACTCAGCTCCACACCTTTAAGTTCTCATGAAATAAAGTTTATTATACAGTGGTCAGTGCCCTGTCACTTTCCTGACCCATCTCTCCTGACAAGCTCCATCAAATCATATGCTTGTTACTGAAATAACCGACCAGAAATGCCTGAGCAGGAGCTCATTCCAAGCAGCCACAGGGATGTGGAATGAGCATCTTGCCAAAGGAAGACAGACACATCATTTCTTCCATGTGTCCTCTTCCAACAAGCTGCAAACCCAACCCTGCCAAGTGTCCCTTGGTGCAAAGGGCTGTTAAGCTAGAACCAAGTGTTGGGCTGCACTGATCTCAGCTCCATGTCCCACCCAAAGGCAGCAGCCAGCCCAGCCCAGCCCAGCCCTGCCAGGATGTACATCCCACCAAGATCTGCACCCAGGAGCACCCGCAGACCCCATCCCACATGGAGTGTGGTGGAAACTTAATCGACTCTTCCTTTTTCCCCCGTGGGATGTCTTGAAATGCCTCTTCCATGCAAGAAAAACGGGGGGTGAGTGGAAGAGGAGAACCACATGAAAACCCCCATGAAGGTCAACGGCTCCAGAACTCCATCAGGCCTCCCCCTCTGTCCCTCCCCCTCAGGACCGAGGATCCCAGCAGCAGTTATCAACCACCCTCTCCCTTTCAGCCTTTCCTCCTCCCCTTCTCCCCCTCGCCCCTGACAGCCCAGGCCTGAGGCGGCCTCGCTCCGCCCCTCAGCCGAGGGGAGCCCGTGCCCTGGCCCCGGGGGGGCAGTACCTGCCAGCCCTCCTCCGCCCTCCTCGCCGTAGCCCCGCCGCCTCTGCAGCACGAAGTATTGGTTGGAGCGCTCCTGCACCCACAGCTTGAGGGCATTTTTCAGCAGCACCTCCTCAGGCTTCAGCCACATCGCGGCGGCCGCTTCACTCCCCACCGCCCATGCCCGCTGCGGCCGCCCTGCCTCCGGCTCCACGCACACAGCCCGGCGGCCAAGCCCCGCCGCCGGCAGGAGGGGCGCCCTGCCCCGAGGCATGCTGGGAGTTGTAGTCCTCACCGCCGGCTGGCCGTGCAGTACCGCCGCCTCAGGAACTACAGCTCCCGTCGGGCATTGCGAAGCCGCCCGGGCCTGGCCCATGGGGGCCGTGGAGGCACCGGTGACAGAGCCCGAGACTCGGCTGGACTATGAGAGTTATGTCTGCTCCTGCTCCGCAGGCTGTGGCACCTCCGCTATGTCCGGGGCCGGAGCATTCCAGTGTGTCCCTAAAATGCCTTCCTAAGGCGGGTTGGACGCTGTTTTGTCCTCACGGCCACAGGGAGCAGTCCCATTTTCGATTTGAGACCAAAAACATTCAATTAGCCGAGAACTTCGGGGTTTATGGTTGCACTCCTGTCAGCACTAAGGCTGCTGCAGGAAACAACTCAGGAAAAACCTGCCACGTAAGGAAGGAAACCATGGCCAGCACCTCCACCTCACTCGGCCCAGCACCGGTTCCCTCACCACACACAGGCCACACCAGGAGCAGAAGAGAGGTCTCACCAGACAAGGCAAACAACAAATAGATATAGGAGTACATTGCTCTTTATGGGGCAGTGTCTTCATTACCTCCACCTAAAGTGACTCAGAGTAACAGACCTCAGCTGAACTGGGAGCAATCCTTCCATGGATGCTGCTCTTACAAGAGCGTTCCCGGAGAGAGCATTTACCATTTAGTTTTCCCCAATTAGTCATGCCCTTGGATATAGGAAATACCTATTAAGGATCTAAGACAGCTCTTCTGATGCTAATTGTAAGGAGTTGCCCTTGGATGCCCACGGCATTTCCAACCCAGAGCCTGGCTTTTGGCATCTCACACATACTGGACATGTTAGGACACATGTTGCTTTCTTATGTAGATTTAAACTTCTGTAACTGGATAAAGATTAAACAGTAAAATGATATTGCTTGGGAAATGCCTCATTTGTTTTCCTCTCCCTTGGTTCAAGGTCTTGAATGTCTTTTTTCCAGTTCCCTCAGGCACTGTATTTTTAACCAAATACTACTAAAATGCAAGGAGTGCCCTGCTATCAGCTTGGAGGAATTTATTTATAGGCACTTAAACTCTTTCTTAATCAGTGCACAATCATCCTACAGTCAAATCAATGCATTCTACAGCATCCATTTAGTGCTGTGGAAATTTTCTGTCACTGTATTAATAAAGACCTCCTAGAAATGGTAAATTACATCCCACAAGTAACAGTAGCCAAGATTATATAAGTAAATAGCTAGATAAGTAAATTTTGGCTTCAGTCTGCACAACCAACATTGAAAACCAGTGCAGAGAATTACATAGCTGTTAATTCACAGTAGGTGAACATTGCAGTTTGGTTTCAAGTTTCCCTTAGAATCAACATTAAATTGCCAAAGCCAGGAGCTTTTCTTTCATCTGTTCCAAAACACCAGCCATTACAGCCCTGTGGGAGTGGAACTCTATCCAAACCTGCACAGGAAAAACATCAATCTAAACCTGGCTGCAAAGGCAGGGCTACCTCCTTCTGAGCTGGTGTATGTTAAACACAGAGTGATGCTATGTTGAATCACACAGCCAAGGTAGATGTGTATACTTACTCTGCCCAACTGTTAGGCTATTTGACAAGTGCAGATCTTTCCATCTAAAGATGGAGACAGATTAGGTCTCTCCATTTTATGGGAAGAGTCCAACTGCCCATTTGACTCCAACTGCATTTAAGTTTGCAGCCTCTCATAACAAGCCCTGCTTTTCCCTTGAGCAAACCTCTCAGCTGTAACTATGTTTCTATAGGGGCACTGGGAATTTTTTCTCATATTTTTTCCAGTATGAGAAAATGATATTATTATGGTTTGGGATTGAAAATCAAATCCCACTGTTACAAAGCCTGGGTAATGAGAAAGCACAGCAATTCAGCACAAGGTGACAAGGCTTCCCCTCCTGCAGGGATAAAACAAATCTTTCCTAGTCCCCCCTTGGAGAACATGCAAGCATTTGAGTGAAGTATCTAGATTAGAGCTTTCCTGGGGGAGAGAGAAATTACAGCAGTGAGTAAACACTTGGAGATGATGACAGAGCCTGTTCTGCTTTCTCTTTAGGGCGGAATAACTGACACATTTGTGTGACTCAATGGGAGTATTAACAGAGCCAAAAGGCACTCATTTGAGAAACTGTTATCACTCATGGGCACCTAACTTCAAGTGTCTCACAGTGTATATATAGCAAACTCCAACTATTGCACAATAACAGCAAGTTTACATGGAACAACCTGCATTAAGCTGCAAAAGCAGAGAAGCATTACATTCTTCAGCCTAGCAGTAGCTCAAATGCTGTTCAGGTACACATGTTGCATTTATTCCTGAAGATCAGCCTAAGTGTATTGGACTCCAAGAAAGACACATCTAACTCTACAGCACATGAACTGCTGCATTCCCCAGTACTCCATTAGTGCATTCCTTGAGAAAATGGTGGGTATCCACCATACCCTTCAAAATATGAGTACTGGAAAAAAGACAGATTTATTGCTCTTAAAAAGACAGTAAGTAGAAATGCATGAATCCTATAAACAAAGCAACCTATATGCATAGACTGGAAGAAAACAAAAAAGCCAAAGTGCCTTTCAATGTATTGATCTAAATCACACACACATGTGCCCTTTTCTGAAAGTCAAATCTTGTTCCTATTAAACAGAAGACTGGCAGATAGTTTTATTTTCAGTGTAACAGCATGAAATTCTAGTACCTTACAGCTTACACACTGTAATAAGTTTATAAAGTATTTTGAAATGAGAATGAAATTAAGTGTTCAGGTGCTGACTACTTACTGCTTGGTTGGTTCCTTTCTCTGCTCTGCACTTCAGATGCCCACAGAAGGGTGATCACAGCAAAAAGAGAGTTTCGAGTGGTTTGATTTATACTCAGCTTTAGAATTTGAGCCCACAACCAAGCAATGTTTCCTAGACTAGACCTGGAATTTAGCTAAAAAGAAGCACCAGGTAACTACTACGAAATTGGCCAAGGGGAGTCACAAGTTTTTTATACAGCTAATAGTATATTTTAGTACAAAGGGCATTTAATTGTCTTTAAAACCTATTGCCTTACACCACAAACATAAACCTTTGAGTAAGGGAGGGACACTGAGTAACCTGACAGAGAAGTGAGCTGCAACCTGCCTGATCTGCAGAGTTCATGTAAGGCTACCTTGTGCTGAACATGCTGTGAAGAACTGTTCAGAGGTACATCAAGCAGCTCACTGCACACACCCTGAGCTACTTGGGTTTTGAATACATCTACTAGGCTTAAGCTTGGCAATACCATTTCAATCCATGTAATAGTAGCACCCTGCACATAATTAGAATCCCTTATTCCAATTAGTTCAAACAAGCACTGCTGCCTTTTGGCCACCTAAGACTCATTCAGTTTTAGGGTTGTGAGACAGAGCAAATTCAACATCTATTGCCAGGTAGGAGCTAATAATCAACATTTAGTGTCAGGGTCATCAAAATATAGATTTATTTACATTTTCTTATTCAAATTCAATACAAATCATGAAATATTTACAACAATTTTAATTGTACTACAGCTAAGAAAATGCATTGCTTTTCCCCTCCAGATTCAATAGTACTTCATTGCAGGCTTTAAGACAAAGTTCTGCTAACATTAGAAATAAGCTATAGATACAAAGATAAAAAAATAAAGTGCATCCGCAAGATGTCCTTAGTTATCTTTGCTGAGCAAGGCCCTGCACTTACTATTGAGGCACCCAGTGTTCCTCCTTGACCCCAGTTCAACTCCCCACAGATGACAGACCACCTTCTCCAGTATGTTTACAGGATGTCAGCTCTCCCTGCAGCTTTAGCACACAGGCAAGACAATGCAGAGCAACACTCCAGCATTTTTCAGAGGCTGGATCACTTTCTGAACAGAACACAGCAGATCCTTTGGGAAGTATCTATCTCTTCACCTTTAGTTCAGTCTTTCTGAAGTCATCCCAGACTCTGACAAAGCCAAGACTGGCTTATTGCTGGTGCTAGAGATGGCTCTAACTCCAAAAGCCAGGGAGGAGCTTTCAGGCTAATATTAACAGGTTTGAAAACCTCATGCAATTGTTCCATTTACAGTGTTGTGCAAGTCAGATTTGGCCTGTCAGCTTGCAGCTCTCTTTTTTCCCTTTAGGAATGTGTGGTTGGCAGGTTGGAGTTTAGAGGTAGAGAATCAATCGGCTTACTAGAGAACCAAAGACACTGTGGGAAAAATCCCATTTGACAGGCATTAGTTCGTACTTTCTCCTATCAAATTAGTGCACTGAGATATTAAATACAGTGTTGTTTTAACTGAACCATGTCTGGTAAGTGAGTATTAGACCAGATCAAAATCAATTTGTTTACAATGAAAATCCACTTGAATTAAAGCAATGAACAAAAAAAACCCAAGTCAAAACAACTCCCAGGAGAGACAGCTATGACAAAGAATGGTTTTCCATATTTAAATGACTCAAACACTGAAGAGAAGCTTTGCTGAAGATAGAACTGTTGGTTTAGTGTTAAAATCTGATGGTTTTCCTTATATTTAAGATGGCTTTAGGTGAAGAGTGCTAAAACTAAATTCCACATGGGAGACACAGTTTTAAGAACGGCAAACCATACAGTTATGATTTGAAGCAGTCCATTTTATCTCAGCATTGCCAAGGCAATATTTATCTTGCTACAGCCTTGCAATGTTTAATACACATGCAATGGCAATCGGTAGCTCCTTGCAGAAGCTTACACCAGCTCACTGGGAATGTTCTTAGGACCTGACTTCAGGAACTTGTGCTTCGTCTGCCTCAAAGCTTGGGTTGTCAGCATGTGGAAGGGCACTCACAGCAGGGGGCTGGGATTCATTGTTCACAAGATGCATGTTGTCATCTGTCCAGAATAAAACCAAGAAGAGACAAGTTAAGAAGTGATACAGGCAAGCTTTACTACCTTAAAGCACACCATGCTTGCTTTATTTCCACAAGCCCACTGCAATGGTCTTTTGCCAGCACTTTTCCCACAGAGTGGAAGATCCAAGGCCATGCTCCAAATACTACTCTTCTGCTACCCCACGTTACTTTGTGAGTCCATTCTTGGCATTACCAGTCATTTCTAGAGGTATCTGCTCAGCTCTTCACTTCTCAGTAATGCTGAGCAAGCCTAGGTTGTGTGCTCAAGTGGCAGAAGACCACGTGAGGCTATGAAATCCATCTATAAGATAGGCAATTCCCATACATTAGGGCTGCAGAAGACAGGCATCAGGAGCAACTTCTGGAGACAAGTTTCAGGATAAGCTGTGGAACACAGGCTGATTCAGAGAGGAAGGCCTTCTTCCTACAGACTAAACCTGTTAGGCTGATGTTACATGTGTGTCCTTGCGCCATGAGAATATGCAAGGGCCTGAACCATATAACTAAACCAGCATCACTTCAAATTGCTTATATGGATACAATTTCAACTTCTGATGTTTAGCTTATAAGAAATACCTTCTGCTCTACCAGGGTACCTAAATGGAACATTCCCATACACACATCACTTGCTGAAACAACATGTCCCAAAAGAGGCAGGCAGCAAATCCCATGCTTTCCTATCAGCTAGCCTTCCCACAGGAAATCTAAGTAGACACAATCAGAGCATCCCCTTCAAGCCTCAGTTGCTTGCCTTCAAGTTGCAAGCCTCTGATTTTCAGCTACTCTTTTTAAAGACTTAGGTTTCGATTCACATTTAGGTGGTGTGAAAACAAAGAGCCAAATGCTAAAACAAAAGACAAGATTATTATTACACTGAAGAACAAGGTATTCAAGCACTGCAAGCTGTTAAGGTAAATACCCCTAATTCATGGCATAAGCAATAAAGTGAAATGCAATCTAGCAAGAGAGATGAAACTGTAGACGCACTTTCTGATGGTGCATGTTCCTCCAGAACAGATCCGTCTGCTCCTTGTACAGAAGCATATCCAGATGATGCTGTTTCACTGCGATTATCCTCTTCATTAGCTGAAGACACATTTGATCCCTCACTGGATACTATGACTTGCACAGACTCAACCTCTTCTACAGCCTCCTATGTGGAATAAAGAAGAAAACATTTAATTTACAGCTTTATAAGAGGCGGAATCTTTCCAGGAGACCAGTGCCTGCAAGGGCTGGAGCCTAGTGAACTTACACCTAGGGAAAAATAATGCTAAAATTGGAAGAAAGCTCTGCTGTTAACCTCCAGCATCACAGGTGGAAAACAGTTACTGCCTATTTGAGTGGGAAGTTCAGATGAAGCTTCTGAATCCTTCAGCCAGCTCCAGGAAAATAGACTCTTCCTTGCACTCAGTGCAGATCTCCCTTCCCCAGGCAAACCGTGGCATACATTTAGCTGGTCCAGGCAGTGCCAGGCATTGGCAACACCTTCCCCTGACATCTGCCACAACTAGCATTTGCAGAACACATCAGAAATTCCTTATGTAGCCTAAGAAACCATGTGGCTCCAGGAATGCCATACATGCCAATACACCCACTTTTCAATGACTCCAGGTACTTAGTAACTGTATAAGGGCTCATTACAGGGACTGAGTTGCCAAATCTGCCTGAAGCTTTGAGAAACATCCTTACCTGCAAGCACAAGAGTTAAGAGCAATTCTTCAGTCATGAATTATAATCAGTTTTGGTTGACATGCTGCCCAAGGCTTCAGATGATACCAACCCTGACCAAGTCAGCTGCAAGCTTCACAGCAGTTATTCGTATAGCATCTCTCCACTGACATGGTGCTGTGCTTACCACCTGGCCTCTAGAGGCAGCATGAAGTAGCTCATATATGGTTATTACTCTAGCTTAACAACAGCATCTGCTACTAAGACAGACTTACCTCAACACCCAAAACTTTGAGTATGTCACACTTGCATATCGGGCATGTCCTGTGTTCCAGAAGCCAGGGGTCAATACAGCTCTTGTGGAAGAGATGGCTGGTGGAAGAAGGCAACCACAAGTTAGGTTCCACACCAGGAAAACTACTTATGTGGCAGCTATGAAGCCCGTTTAGAAACACCAAGAATTTATTTGTTCTGTTATCCAACTGAGAATGGATTACATTATTTTCATCTCTCAACTTGCTAAACTTGCTGGAATTCAGCATTTTTGTCTTTGCTACATCAGCCTTAAGCTTTTATTTTCCTTATTTTTTGTTTTAATCTGTGTACAACACAGTCCCAGCTGTAATTTAACCAATACAAATAGTGACATCTCAGTGCTAGCTTTAAGGTTAAATTCTGTCATGCAGATGATGAAATAGTGCTCATTTCTATGGAACTACATAGAACAAAATCATCTCACTGTTATGCCATCAAATAAACTGTACTCCCACACATTTACTTTGGCTATGCAGTCACTGTGTATTCTAAGTGGGTATTTAGCAGGCTGTGTACTCAAGGAAGTAAATATAGTTCAGCCATTACAGATGCAAATGTGTGCTTTTGTGAAGACAATTCCACAATGGGTCTGAATTAAGCCACAGACTTTGGAGGAGGACTTGAAATCCTGTAATCTGCTTGTTCCCTCAGCCTGAACAGAAATAGCAAGGCAGACAGGCACTGCTCAGTATTAATCAGGACTCTATTATGAGACAAGTGCAGAGATCACCACATCCAGTGCTCAGTATCCTGTGCCCCAAACTGGTACCAGCACTCTCCAATTCAGCTCACATAGCCAGCACCTCCTTCCAGCTGCACCAATGTAATGTCTAGAGTACAATCTGAAACTTCCTTGATGAGTGACTATTTTAAGTACTTGGACTTGATATTGGTCTTGTGTACCTCTGCGACTATAAATGCCTCAGTCTGACTATCTGGACAAGAATGCCTTCCACAAATACACACACCCCAGCTACTTAGATAGCACTGATGTGACTCACAGGAGCAGTTGACTACTTGTTTCTTTCTAAATGCTTTAACAAATAGAGTCTCAGTGTAGTAGAGGTCAATATCAGTTTAACTCATGTGAGAGAATCTAATATGGTTGATACTGGCAGAGATCACCACTGCTGAAGGTTATCAAATAAATGCAGTGATCTTAAACCTCTTGAACATTTGGGTTACAGAGGAAGGAAACATCACAAGTGGATGTAAAGGCAGTCTCGGGGCAAAGCATAAAGAACACATTCAAAAGAAGTTACTCTCCTCTTAACCTAATAAGTCATGTTTTTGTCTTTCTTTTGCAGGTTCACAGGAAGATTGGCAGTTTATAGAGAAGTCAAGTCTTCTATCAGCCAAAGGTATCTAGAGCCTGTCTAAATGCTTCTGTACTTATGGGACTGACTTCACTGTTAACAGGACTAATCACCAGAATAAACCGAACAACTGAATAATCATTAACACATGCTTGAAAGCTTATTCTGTTTTGGTGTTGTCTAAACTACAAGCCATTAGATCAAGGAAGTTTGCTCATAACAACTTAGCAAGCCAAGGTGGTGTTACCAAAACAGCTTACAAGTCCTACTGCTTGGGAGCAGAGAAGGCTTTAGCAAACCGGTAACCTGATACAAAGGTAAGCCCTCCCCAGGTTCTACAGTGTTTGACAAATAACACTGCTCAACACACAACAGCAGCTACAGGTTTTATCCATTCTTCAGAACTTGATTTCCCCCCCATATCAGGTTCTTTCAAAGTGCTTTATTGTAACCTTTCCCAAGGGTTACAAAACCTCTTCCTACACAAAATATGTGCAGTTCAAACTGCAGCCCTCTCATTTCAGAAGCTTTGTCAGAGCAGTCCCAATCAGCAGGCACAGTGGGAAATCCCACAGAACAAGTTTCCTTAGGGCCTGAGAAACATCATTGCTCGTCTTGGGAGCAATCAGACTGAAGTCTTAGTGCTACAATAGCAGCCTTCCACAGAAGCACAACAGTGAGATAAAGTACTTTAGAGTTCTAAAACAATAAACTGTAGCTCTATTTTGGTCTCCATTTCACATGATGCATACAAAAACAGAAATGCTTCTTTCTGAACTACAAAACTTGGCATGGTTTAACAAGTTTAGTGGGAACTTGACCTTCACAACCAGTAAGCTAAATGACAAGAAATGGACACAGTTTTGGCAGTTATCTGCAATTTATAGGTAATATTCTTATACACCAGCAGAGGAAGAAATCTATAAAAAGCCCTGGAGAAGGATGTGGTCTGCCAAGTTTCACTTGTCAATCCACTCACAGGGAAAGTTATGAACACAGGCCATTAGGGCACACTCCAAAGTGTGAATTTACACAGTTCCAGCTGTTCAAAACACTGTCAGATTCAATAATCCTTGTCATGAAACATCTCAGTTGAAGTTTGATAATCTTTGTTAATATTGTAGAAGGAAAAACATGCTTCCTGATTTTGGATTAAGGGGCAGTTTGGAAAAGAACTTACTTGCAAGTCAGAATACGCACTACTTCATTCGGCTTGTACAGCTCAATGCACACCACACAGCTATCTCCATCAGGACCGGTTTCCTAAAATGGTGAATAGAAATGAATCATACAACAGTTAGAGCTGGAAAAGACCTTAAGATCATCAAGTTCCAACCCCCTGCCATGGGCAGGGACACCTCACACTAAACCATGTCACCCAATGCTCTGTCCAGCCTGGCCCTGAACACTGTCAGGGATGGAGCATTGACAACATTGACCCAGGTGTAGGACCTTGCACTTGGCATGGTTAAACTTCATGAGGTTGGCATCAGCCACCTCACAAGTGTCTCCAGTTTAGCGACAAGGATGTCGTGTGGGACAGTGTCCAACGCTTTGCACAAGTCCAGGTAGATGACATCAGTTGCTTTGCTCCTATCCATCAATTCTGTGGCCCCATCATAGAAGGCCACCAAATTGGTTAGACAGGGCTTCCCCTTAGTGAAGCCCTGCTGGCTGTCACCAAGCACCTTGTTGTTTTTCATGTGCCTTAGCATGGTTTCCAGGAGAATCTGCTCCCAGATTTTGCCAGGCACAGAGGTGAGACTGACTGCTCTGTAATTCCCCAAGTCATCCATTTTCCCTTCTTGAAAATGGGGGTTATATTTCCCTTTTTTCAGTTGTAGGGCGCTTCACCTGACTGTCATTTGAGCCACTACTATAGAGGTCTGTAAACTTCTAGCTCCAGTTTTGATTACAAAAAGAATAGCCAGGGAAGCTGACTAGCTGTATTAGTTTACCGTTAAGCATCCATGCCAGCAAATTAGGACCTCTCACCTCAGCAAGACCACAAATGAGCAGCTAAAAATAACTAATCTGGTTTATAAGAATGCGCAAACTGGAAAGTCTTAGACCCTGCAAAAGGACCTGGTCTGAAAGAAGAACCATCTCTGAAAAGAACAGTTACAGGCTCAGAGAGACTTCTGCATCCTGCTCCAGTGCTAAGGACCACTCTCCAGGTTCTGTGCAAAGGTGTGTTGTAACACTCAGATCACAGGATCAGTCATACCTTGTCCCCTTGCTTCAGGGTGCGCAGCTGTAGCTGTTCAATGGCCTTCTTGGCTTTGGCCTTTAGTTGTCGCTGTAAAAGAAAGTGGGCCTGGTTAAACACAGTACTTTTTCTCTGAAGTGGTTGCTACTAATACTTACCGAGGTGTCTACTGCAAGCAGGCACAGGTTTCATAGCCCAGGAGTAGCAAAACCAGCCAAGTAAGCATGACCACACTATTTAGAGACAGCACAAAAGAGCTTTGGAACATGCTGATGTGGTTATTGACTCTGGATGACACACCAACAGGGCATTTGCATATGCTTTGTTGTTGCCTAGCCTTTTCACAAAGCATGGGACTGTCGAGAGTTTCTTCTTTAAGATACAAGATGTTACCTTGACAGCATTAGACCTAGCCCAAAGAAACAGAAGCCTTCAAATTGATGTGGTACAGAAGACTGAATGTTGAGTCTGACAATCAATGATTTTAACTACTCACATTATAACAACATCCTGCTACAAACTCACATCCTGGTGAAAGGCGAGAGTCTTTACCCATCAGCTCAGCTACCACCAACACACCCTGAACTAGTCCTCTGCCGTGACAGAGCATGCAAACACATCAGGAGCCTCCTAACACCAACCATTCAAGTGGAAGAACGCAGGTTTATCTCAATACTGGTTATTGGTTTAAAGTAACATGCACAAAGGAAAGGGTTAAATATGAAATAAGCTACTTGTCACCCTCCCTGTGACACAAGGTGTGAAACAAATGAAATTACTAGCCCCAGGGTGATTATAAGACAGCTGGAATGAAAGCAGAGAAGAAACCATTGCCCTTCACATGACTATTTGCTCACTGCTGTTGGGATAGCAAGGCAAAGATGTGCAGACAGCAAAGCCCAGCTTGCCTGGCAACTGTTGCTGTTTAGCTGCATTGAAACACATTTAATTAGCACAGGAGTGAAGGTCTGTGTTTAAAGGTCACAGGTTGGTGATGTTCCACCAACGCAAAGAATAGGACTGTCCTCTCCCTCCCTGGTGCACTGCCTCAGGACACAAAGGTACATGGGGCAGCTCTGGCACTGCCATCCCAACACAGCACTTCCCTTAGACAGACCAGACCCAAGCTTTGCAGCTCATCAAACACTGTTAGCGTTCCAGCATTACTTATCCTTCTGCATTTCAGCCCAGTTACAAGAATCCTTCCTGGGATGAAGGTGCAGTGCTGGCGGCACAAGCACAGAAGGAACCAGTGCATGGAGGGCTGCTGCTGACACCCAGCAAGCTCAGTGAGAACTGGAAATTCAAGTCTGCATAAGATTCCCTGCACTGAAGCAGTTAATGGCAAGCAAGTTGGTTTATATCGTACATGGGAACCCATCAAACCGTTTTTGTGCCAAATGATCTGAATATAGCATTGTTTTGGGGTCCTGAGATACAGCCTCAATGTGCTTACTTTGAGGAATTTAATAGCAGATAGTTATTAGCAACTATCGAGGAAGAGATACAAACAATCCAAAGGTGAAGGATGCAAACAAGTTTTCAGGTTTGGGGTTTTTGTTTGAGTTTTTGGGTTTTTTTGTTGTTACTGTTGGGGTTTTTTTGTGGGTTTTTTGTGTGTTTTTTACTAGTCAGGTTTTCTTTGAAGCTTGCACAGTTCTTATGTTGAAGACATCAGTGTATGGTTCTGTATGTCAGTTGAGGCTGACTTTAGATCAAGGTTCACCTTGTCAGTGTCTCAGACTGAAGCCACAAAGCAGCAGCATACACCCATCTCAGTACACACAGAGGTTTCCCAGCTTTTCAGCTGCAAATGTGGCAGCATCAACAGAGCAGGAGTGCAGCAATAGTAATACTTGTTGTACACAGCCAGAGCTGTCTGTCATCACTACTCATTAGCAATTGAAAATTAAACTTTCTAGGAATGTACTCCCTCGTGCAGTATCTAATCTACACATCTCATGTCAAGCCAAGCATATTAGACAGGACCCAGCTGGCTGCATCATTAATAATTTACTGGAACAATATTCTAAGTTTTGCCTGTGCACAAGTTTAATTGCTCTGCATGAAACGCACCAGTGGCAGTGTCACCTTTAACATCAATTTTGGTGAGTACAGGAGAACACCCCTCTGGGGGGATAGAAAAAGGTTGTAAGAGGAAGCTTTCTATTGAATAGCCCACCAAGAGATCCAGGATTATCAAGCCTGGAATGTCAAAGCATTTAGTGAAACCAGGTTTTCCAAGCAAAACATGAAATGTTACACTTGTAAAAGCACTAACCTAGCAACTATAGGAAAAAATAGCTAAGTTGAGGCAGGGAAAATAAGAGGAATAGAAGATACTACAAAACTGGTCAAGTCCCGGCTCCAATCCAGACATGATGAAGGAAGTAGAGAGGTGCCTAACTGGGAAAACTGAGTTTTCTGTTGCACAGTCCTAAATGCTGATTTTAAGGGTGCCTTCCCAGTACCCTGTGAGCATAGTCCTGGTGATGCAGACCAACAAGCCCCAAGGAGGTCAGGAACTCCTGCTCTTCTCCTGTGAGCTAACAATGTTCTTCCTCACAAGTAACTATTGCCATGAAAACAGTTTAGACTTGTGGGAAGTTAAGCAACTCACCTCCTCCAAAGCCATTAGTTAGGTTATTTCTCAGCTGTAACATCTAATCTTTATGAAATCAATGGAAGTGAAGACTTGAGCTTAAGTTAGAAACCAGGCCACAGATAACATCACTGGCCATTTTGCATTATTAAGAAAGGTTAATATATTGGGGAACTGACTTTGCCAGTACTCTGGTAACAAGAAAGTTAGCAAGCCTCCTATCATGCTTCCCTTGTTTTTCCACCTTTTTGCCCACAGATCTCATGATGCAGTAAGAGATCGCAGAGGTGGGGATGTGAATGTCAAGGCCAGATGAAAATATGCATTCAGATAAGAACTAGCAAGTTGTAAACAGTGGAGCTAACTGGCTCATGAGGGAAAACCTACTCTATTTTAACTCAGTGAGGAGAGATGTGCTTAAGTTACATTTTCACTTGGACCACAAGGCAACACGAGTAGTCCTTCTCAATAGTCAAATTCTTAAAGAAGCCCTTTGCACAGGTTTATGTTACTGACGTGTGTGTAATTCCTGCCCAAACTGAGTGAGAGACAACTGCTGCCTTCAAGAAAAGCCTGCAGCAAAGAACATGTTTAAAACACAGGTTATGCAAGATCAAGCCATCCAGAAACAGCGCCTTCACCAGAAGGTGAAGAAGCAAGTAGTCATCCCAACAAGTATAGAAACTGCATTGACAAACTGTACTCAGCAGCCTGGCTGTATAAAAGAAGAGAAAAGCACTCCAAAATAACCCTTCAGAAAGTACTAAAGTCTGAAGCTTCTTCCCAAACCAAAAGAGAAGGGAAAACATTGCCAATATGGTAATACCTGGAAGGCATCCAATTCAAGCAGGGGTTACTACTAGTCCCATGCATGAATGACTCACATATCCAGCCAGGCTCTCGCTTTGAAGAGTGCTTGCAGAAGAGACAAAGCATCTAGAAAATGGTCTCCCCTCTTCCTGTTCTACCCTTTAGTGGGACTCAAGCTTCATTACGCTTTGCAGTCCAGGGTGAGAGCTCCACAGGACTGTGTCTCAGTCCACAAGGTCAAATATCCAAGAACCTGGCCATACAAGGACAAGCTGCAGAGCCTGATTATCACATATAACAATTAGCTCATCACAGCACTCTGTAGAGCAATCTGAAAGTGTTTGGTTCAGTTCAGGTGCTAGACTGACACTTTAAAAGTCTCCTCACACAGTAGCGATGTAATCCCACAGGGAAGGTCAAAAAGCAGACAGGTACTTTGGAGAGCAGAAGCACTGGGTGAAGGGATGAATTCAGAACAGCAGTTCACTTCAAAAAGAAGGAAAATGTGTAATACCTATTATCAACACACTTGACTGCTTCCTAAAGGCACAGAATCATAGGGGAGTTCAGGTTGGAAGCTTCTTCTCCCCCCCAAAATAAAGTATAACCCTTCAACATCTGTGCAATAAAAGACAAAACAATCCTTTACCCCATGTAACAGACTGAAGTCCTGGCAATCTGAATTTCCAAAGGGCTGAACAAGGACAGGAAAGCCTGATACATAGTATACAAGCTGATAAGTTGTTTGACTAATATTTAGTATTCAAAGCAGTTAGAAGTCTCAGGTTTTGGATATACACTGAAGATCCAATCACCTGGCTAACAGGGAACACTGATAGCATCACCTTTTGGAAGTTCACCTTCACTAGCAAGAACTTTTTGTTATTCATTGTTTATCTAATCATTGTGAGGTCAGTTTTTATAGGCCATGGTATGAAAACAATCAGAAACAATTCTGGATTGTCTTGAGTTTCACTTTCACAAAACAGTACATTTTTACCCCCGATAGCAGAGAAGCTTTCTTCTATTCTTCTGCTTTATAAAGCACTTTATAAAGCTCCTTCATTTAAGCTCAGCTGAAATCATGTGGAACTGGCATGCCATTTATCAACGTAATTTTTCAATCTACAGTAAACTCCTTGTGCACACAGAGCCCAAGATAGAAATGGTTTGCGAAGGTGCTAGCCAAGCAGACTGGATTTTCCCAGTACCGTCTGCCACTGATGCATTAATAACATGTGTAGCTTGCTGAAAGCCTGATAGCTCAGAATAGAGCTGGACTTCCACAGCTGCTCTGTTAAATACCTTCAAAAGGAAGAAAGATTTTCACTTGATGTGATAAATAGTGTCTTCTGCAGACCAGCATCTAGGGGGTCCAGTTTTGCCTGCCCAGGTTGCCACACTAGGGTAGATAACAGGGAATGAAAGTGGGAATCCATCATTCACCTCACTTCACAAATGTCAGCAAGAGGACAGCATCAAGTTAAAGTTCCATGCCATCCCTCATGAAAGGTACTAGAGGCAACTCCATATGGCATCCAGGAGTGGCAACAGTACCTCCCATGGGCAGATTTCACCTTCCAATACTGCTCTTCCATCTGTTCCCTTATTGTAGCCTCACATCACTTCCACATGTGGCATATCACTAGAACATGCTATCAGGCTAAAACAAAGCACTTAAGGAAAGCCTAGTCCAGAAGCTGGGGCAGATGCAGCTTAGACAAGGCACAGATACAGTTCAGCTCACTGTTAGATCTCTAGTGTCAATAAAGATACAGCCAACTGACTGTAATCCATGAGATTACACTTAGACAACAGGACCTCAGAACAGAAACTCCACTGAGTTAGGTTCTGTGATTACTACAGAACCAAGCATTCAGCTCCAGGAATACTGCTGTTATTCACCTTCAGTAGCCTATCCACCTGCCAACAGCAATAGTTCTACATGTTAATCCTTCCTAAAATGTTACAGAAGCCTGAAACTGGCCTGATTTTCAACACCTGTATCCAGCTTCTAGTTTCATCAGCTTATTTCAGGAGGATCTTGCTCAAGGGGCCTGAAACCTCCAAGACAGCAGAGAAGCTGTAGGACAGTAGGGCAGGTCTTCTGCAATGGCAAAGTCTATCACTTTAACTGCTGATCCAGAGATAATTCACATACTCTGAGCCCAGCTAGAGAGATGCTCATGCTATTGCTGTCTGTAGGAGAGTACTCTAAGAACTCCTGAGTTCAGGCAGGTCCTGCAAGAAGCACTGCAGACACTAATGGTCTCCCTTGCAACAAAGCTGTAAGGGAACAGCTGAAGGAAATACTCATCTCTAAGCCACTGATTTCCTGTTCCTGCTGCTGCCCATCACCTTTGACAGATGACATGTCAAGACTTTATTCTCACTTTTAAGGCTTTTGCTTAAGCCCTGAAGTGGCAGGTGTAAGGCAGGTCTGATCAGATTGAAGACAAAGCTGGAAGCATTAATCCCATCAGCTTATTGCACAGAAGGGAGTTACTTGGAAACTTAACTCATTAGCAACCCCCTGCCTGGCATTTAAAAAGAACACAATTTAACTGCTTTTCATCAACTCCTAATTGAGGCTTTCAGTGCAATTCCCAAGCTTTCAGTCAGAAAAGCAGCAGCTTCCAACTTGTGGTCTGCAGAAAGGCAGCCAAAGCCACGTACTGTTTTACAGACACACTTGCAGTCGTGTCTCACCTTGCAGCTAGCACATAGGCAGTGCTACGTGGGAAGTGTGAGGGTCAGCTAAAAGCAGTTCAGCTCTCTCACCGCCTCCAGTACATCAGCATTATGGCTGCACTGCAATTCAGTTGTAGGAGACAAAGTTCCCTAAACACAATCAGTTGCCTCCTTCAGACAGTTTACTTTTTGGGGTCTCTTTGGAAACTTCTAAGCTATTTCAAGATCTGTCTCTTAGCACTTTAAAGGGGAATTGACAAATTCAGTGATTTTGATGGTCAGTCATTGTGTTGCACCATGTGTCTTGCCCTCAAGATCCACAGCATAGAGGCTCAGGGGGATGAAAGAAACACTCAACAATGGCACACACAAACTCACCTGGTTCTTGGACTGGGCCCTGGCAAGCCTGAGTCTGCGAGCAGAGTAGAAAATAAAGTAGCCCATGGTTGCTGCTGTGACAATGAAAAATGACACTGAGGTGAAGAAGATGGAGTATTGGTTCATCCAAGGATCGTGCTTCTTCCCCACGTCAATAACCATAGTCACTTTCATGCCACTCTCAATCCGGTGTAGGATCTCCATGCCTTTCACATTGCCAATCATGATTGCAACGATGCTTTCAGCACCTGCAAAGGAGAAGGAGAATCCATGCTCAGTTCACAGGTGTTGCTTACAAGTCATTGTCTTAGTGTTCCAGTTCAAGTGCTAAAAAAAGACTGGGAAGTTTCTAACTAGCACTTGCAGATTCCACATGAGCTGATGGAATGTCGTCCCCATGTGCTTGTTCAGCTGAAAGCTGTGTCCCATTACCTATAAGCTGCAGAAGTGAGCCATATTTAGAATCCATTCCTCTCCACAGCATTTCTCACTCCCATATAGGACACAGACTGTCATTATTTGAGATTCAACACTTCAGTGATTTACATTTAACATACCTTTGATCTGTGTGAATGTAAAAATGAATCCTACACGGTCACTAGGGACTGTGGCAACCCCAGGAGCTCGGGGTGCCAGCTACACCACTGGTGGCTTAGGGACCCTTCCTGCTCCCTTGCTACTTCTTTAACACCTCTTTCCTACATTTGGCAGTGCTGTTGAGTACTACCCCAGGCACTGAGCAATTGAAGCCATAGAGCAGGCATTGCTTTGGATTTTCAGAGGAATTGAGTACAGTTTCCTTGTGAACTGCAAATGATGTTGTGGGTTTCTAATGCAAATACAGAGGGAATCAAACACGGAGGTGTGCATGGCTTGGTGGCAGTAGGCAAGCTCCATCCAGGTTTCAACAAGATCTCATTTACTCAGTTGAACATCATGACAAGCCACCAGAGGAACCAAGGGGTTATACAGTAGGAAGAGATTTCCAGCAACTGTGGTCACCAAGAGCAAAGCTGTTCCAGTGACAAGCAAGTGACAAGCAATAGATTCTATTTGCAATTAACTTTGGGGAGTCCCAATAGAAGAGAAATACTCTTAAGTGGAGGAAAAAGAAGGGTGAGGGGTAGGATATCAGGGGGCATAAAGGGAGACAAGTAAATGGTCACTGGCCTCTCTCTAAACTAAATCCAGAAGTGGGTTCAACGACGGAATGTCACTGCATTAAACCATCATCTCCACAACATTCATAATGGAAAGTGAAGGAAAGAGGCTGTTCCAGAAGTGCTATTTTTAGCTAACCTCCCACCCAAACACTTCTCAATGGGGGGAGCAATTTTGTTTCCTCAATAAGGAGAAATCTTACCCAACTTTCAGCTATCAAGAAAAGCTAGAATCGCTGTTAAAACCATAAAAGCTCTCATTTCACTGTCATTTCAGAAGCACTCACTAGTTTTCCAGCTTGTTCACATAATGCCTTTGATCCAACATAGCTAAGCAGGATGTCTAGCAACTCTCTTCAGTGTGACTAAACTCATCTTTTATTCAGCAAGCTCCTTGTAATGAGAAGTGCATCATACAGAGAAGAGGAGGAAGAAATGAAACAAAAATAACAGCCAGACTACAACTGCTGTTCTTCATGATGAGCTAGGGCTTATACATCAGTTTTAAAATGAGCTGGAGTCGGGTGTTAGGAGCAAGCAAACATGGGTCAAGTCAAGAAGGTGAGAATTACTTTCATCAGCATGAAGCAGAGCATGGAAAACCAGGCTGTGACAACATAAAAAGCCTGCCAAAATAAGCAAAAAAGCTTGTTCTGCCTTATACCCTTCACTTCTGTGTCTCACCAGTCAAATATAGCTTGTGGTTACACGCAACACAAGATGTAGCGTAGGGATTCCTGCTAACAAAATGTCACCATCAGCCTGCAAAACACATTTCAGCTACTGAGCCATCAGTTGTGAACAAATTATACCCTTAAAGAAAGATCTTCCATGTACATTTCAGGCTGATCAGTTCACTAGGCTGTCATTAGTTTGAAGCCTTCCTGACACATTTGCCACCAGCAGTTTCTCTCACAGTTTCATCTCTGCTTTAAACACATGTGAGTGGTCCACTGGTAGCTTTGACACTGAAGCAACAAGGGCAGGAGTGAGAGTGGTCATTTCCATCAAGCACTTGCAGTACTCTCTCCCCCTTGGAGCACTGCCCAATGCCAGGCATCAACATCCATCTTCAATACTTTGTAATGCCAATTCTTAGGACCAGTGATTAATTCCTAAAGGCAATTACAGGGGAGCTAACCTGGCATCACATGAGGTTAACCAAATGCCTTGTGCCAGCAGCAGGGGAAAGGGATCCAGAAACTGCACCTAATTCCGGGCCACAGGAATTTACTCACATCAGAAGCTCCTTTTGGACTCAACATGTCTCTGGCACCATCACACAAGGCCTGTCATAAAGGCATCACCCCTACCTGGCAGAAAACAAGGCCTCCTTCACCTGCCAAGGAGATTCAATGATGCCCTATTAGCCTGAAGCTAAGACAGAAGCCCAGAATCCATGTTTAGTATTATTACTGTGCTTCTAGAATAAAACCAACTAGGAACATCCCCCACCAAATACTTCCTGAGCTGATAGATGGGTCCCATTGTGACAGGTACTGAAACATGTTCCTGTGGCCTTGAAATCACCAACTCAGGCAGAGGCCCCTGACAGTGCTTGGGCATCTTAATGGCAATGAGCCATCAGGGGACAGCATTGGAATAGGTTGGCCAGAGAGGTTGTGGAGTCTCTTCCCCTGGAGATATTCAAGAGCTGTCTGGACACAACCCTGAGCAATGTGCTCTAGGTGACCTGGCTTGAGCAGGAGGTTGGACAGGATGACCTCCAGTAGTCCCTTCCAGCCTCAACCATTCTAGGACCTGCAGAGGTGTCTCAAGCATAACAACTGCCCTGAACTGTCAGCTTTCCCCTCCAGACACCAGCAAAGCAGGAAGAAAGTCCATTATCTGTACATGGCAAAAACTTCACACAAGTTCCTCACTTAGGTGTCAGCTTTTCTGATGCAGGTAACAGTTTTAAGGACATCAGACAGCAAGGTTAAGCTGCTGCCTGTTTAGCTAATAATGACCTCATTGCTAAACAGAAGCAAGACCTGTTTAGTTAAACATTTCCAAGCCTCTCTCCTCACCCCTCTCCTGTGAAACTGGGGAAGAGGAAGCTATTCAAATCCTCAGTTTTGGAGTCTTGCAGAAGGTATCTCCCAAAGCATAAGGCAGCACACTAGTCAAAGGCTGAAGGATGCTGTTCTGCAGATATGGGATGGCACAGATGAAGCACAAGAACTGGTTTGTTGGCATGGGGAAGAGCTGGGACACCAGCACATTTGGCAACAAGGAAAGTACATGACTGGGATCAAAGTTTTACCTCTCTGTATCAGGTTTACTTAGATGCAGAGTGGAGCTGCATCTATTTATACCAATATAAGTACCCATATTAAATTCTGCAAAGACTTCACTTGTTCCACCATTACACTTCCAGTCCTCGTAAACATGAAGTTACAGGTTTGGCAATTCAGTAGAGAAATACAAGAGGTGCACAGAATGCAGAGCATTCACTTTTGCATGGTAAGCACCTACCTTTTCACGTTAAGGGGATTATTGCAATCCAGTGTTACTCCTATGTGTGTTACAGAGCAACCTCTTCTGAACCAAGCAAACTAGGTCCTGGAGAGCACTCACCCCACAGACTGCAATGTAACCTAATCAATGCCTTAACAGTATGTGGTTCTTGGCTAAAAATCACAATCTCTTCATGCATTAAAGCACACTGAGGCAAGGATTAGATCTTGGGGCCAATCAAATCCCCTACTTTAAAATAAGATATGGCAAAGCATACCTGATTCACATCAAGTATACACAACGTACAGGATAACCAGAATTTCAGCTCTTTGAACTACTACATATGACTAAATTCCAGATGAGCAGGCACCTATGTGCCATTGGAAAGTATGGCAGGACTCCATGGCACACCTCAAGGTAACACTTGGATTGCAGATCCATGCTAGAGTACAGCATTGATGCTTCCACAGTGTTTCTTGCATACCTATCAACATAAACCCTCTCCCCACAGAAGAGCTAAGAAGAGTTGTCATGGTGTGCTCAGGGTCAACAAAGCTACAAGCTGATTCCCACAGGAGGTGGGATTTTTGTCCTGGTTTCAGACTTGCCCCATTTCCAGACTTGCCTATTTTTGCCTTCCTCCCCCATGCCAGTGAAGGGATGAGAACCTCCAATAGCTTAGAGGAACTACCTCCTTCCCAGGCACATTACAAGAACAATTACAACTTGTAGAAACACTACAAGCAGGTTTCTCTGGGTATCACAGTAAGTTTTTTCTTGATGACAAGGGAACTGGTTTACCATATACATTGATAATTAATATATCACTGGGATTTGCAGTAATTAGAGGCTACAACTGCAGGCTTCTGCTCAGCCCCCAAAACTCACTACTGTTAAAGACTTTCTGTAATACAACAAAACTTTAGAAGGGAGCTACACCAGCACTCCAAGCACATTAAATACAGCAGAGTAAGGCTTCAAACCCAGAGACTACAGCCACAGCATGTAGACTTACAGGGAAGTTCTGCCAAGAGACTGCAATAGTGACACTGAGCTCAACTGTGGTCTTGACTTGAGGTCTGTGCTACTGGCGAGCATAGGAAGGGCTCATGGCATGTCCTCATAGAGCACAGCTACCAGCTATACCTGTAAATGAAGCTGCAAATGAACCAGCCAGATTTCCTCACCTGGGATGAAAGTGGAATGCTGCCTTAACCATAATTAAAACCTATCCCTAGCGTCCTACATCTCCAGCCTTGCAGCCAAGCCACTCGCTGTACAAGAACATCAGGACAAGCATCGGCCACTGCCTGAGCTTCACCCATTGCAGCTTTCACAGCATCCATCCCTTCCCAGACAGCTTTGGTGAGCAGATCATCCCCTGAGGAGAGGAGGGTGTTGCTATAGCAGTGTGTTTTCCAGGGTAAAATCCTGCCTCCTGGATGCTCTGGTGCAGGCTCCTGCAAGTTGAGACTACTCTATGCACAGCAGCCAGCCCTAGAGGAGGAAAGGGGCCTTGTTTTGCATGCTGCTCCTCTCAAAACTCCACTTTGAAGTCAAACTTTGCTGTTGCACTTCCAGATCTTTGCCTTTTCTTCCAGAAAAGGAAAAAGAAGAAAGCTTTGCCCCTCTGTTAATAACTTTTGCACTGTGCCTTTAATGAACCAGGGAAGGGGAAGAGAGTAATTTAAATCTCTGCCATGTTCACAAAGTTCCTTCAAGTTATAAAAGCCATATTCAAGCTCCCCAGCTAAGTAATTGCCAGAAAACAAGTTAAGAAACCCTTTTGCAGGGTTTAAGGAATCATTATTGTAATACCCCATTTCTTATTCACCACTTGAGTGTCATAAGTAAGAAACCCAAACTGACTCAGACTGCTAACCACAAAGCCAGCTTGACAATTGTAGGTTACTTTCTGGTGCAGCCCATTTTAAGGTCTAACATACTAGTACCTAATAGAAAACATGTGGCTTCAAAACTCCAGCAATCAGTTATGAAACTTGACATCTCTGCACTGTCTCCTTCTCTGCCATTGACTTCAATACTGCACCCAACACCCAACAGAACACTGACCCAATCTAAGAGAAACATTTAACATGTTCTCCGTGCAATGCTCCGAGGTGACACTGACAAACACTATGTATGTTTTCCCAGTCTTGTGAAGCCCTGGCAAAGCTTTGTGCAGTGAATCATTAACTTCCAGCTGTTTGACAGCTTTGCGTGTCATTGAAGCCAATGCAGGAACTCCAGCTCCAAGTCAGCTCCTCTAGCCTCACTTAGAATGGGCTTTTCAGCTTGTTCAGGCACTGTAACCATTTTGCATTGTTTAAACTTGCTTTAAACCAACCAAATTCAGCTTCAAGTCATGAAAGACCCTTTCATTTCAGTTTAAAAGCCTCAGTGTAACCTGTGGCAAACTCTATTGGTCTTTATTTTCTCAAGATATCAAAAGCCAAACCCCTCTAACATGTCTATCACTGTTTTCCAAGAACAGGCTATAACATAGTGTGATAGGACACCTTTCCCCTTGGGAACAGACCAAGGTACAACACCATTTGGTGAAAACACAGAATCATAGAATAGTTAGGATTGGAAAGGACTTCAAATCATCTAGTTCCAACCCCCCTGCCATGGGCAGGGACACCTCACACTAAACCACATCTGAGGAACCTGATGATCTTAAGGTCCTTTCCAACCCTAACTATTCTATGATTCTATGAAAGCAGTAGTTCTGTAGGCATTTTTAAGGCAGAAGGCATAAAACATGAGAAGCAGGCTTGTTAATCTGAAATAACAAGGAAAAAGCTACCATGTCACACACACATTTCAGATTCCGCATTTCCCCCCTTCCCCTTTTCTGAAAGCCCAAAGTTTTCATCATCCTTAAGCAAAGTGAAATTTAGTACCCAGAGTTTGGCCACTGTTATTTCACTTACTCCATCAGTTGGTTGCCTTATGCAACCAATGCATCTGCTGTGGCTTCCTCTCTCCGGGAGCCAGCTCACCCCATGGCTTGCCTAACACCTCACCCATGTATACAAACAGTTCTTGGTCTTGGTGGTATCACAACAAGCAATTTCAACACTACTTTAGTTTCTAACCAACACCAAGTTTTCCTTAGAACTCAACTGGGGTTTTAGTATGGGAGAGAAACAGCTTCTCAGAAACCACTGGAAAGGGAAGGAGAGGAAGCAGTCATTCTACCTGAAAGTTAAACATTATCTTTCCCTGTGTAGAAGGGGTTTTCAGATAGGCTAGCCTTGGCTAGCTGACTGGGAGCTGTTTAGTACTACAGTGGCAGAGTAAGTCCAGATAACCTACAAATTTTGGTTAAAACAAGATCACCCCTTTTGTCTTACACAGGAATTAAACAGTCCTTCAGCAGACAACCAACCAACTGTTTTCACTGAACACTTTAAGACGACTGAGAAATGAAGGATGCAGTTATGAACAGATGAAAGGCTGCAGGATACTGCAACAGCTCAGTAAGTTCTGCCTCAGAACTACCATGGGATGAAGGATTATTTAAGAGATTGCATGATCTTGCAGAGGAGTCTTCAGAGAGTGCAGTCACACAAGAACCATTCAAAGCAGCACAGCAATAACCCATCCCATCTCCTTTTCCACAGCTACAGAAAGCCCCAGCTGACCACCACATCTAATGGGAATTCTAAGGGAAATACTCCCCTTAAGGGTCTCCTTAACTACAGCAGAATCACTATCTGAATATTCTGCCGGGAATTAAATACAAACTCTGGCCTCAGTCATATGGTAGCTGGATCTTTGCTTTTATCTACATGGTATGGCGCTTGCAGCATGGATCATCAGCACCAGCTATGCCCTCAGCCTTAGTCAAAGGTAGTATTCCCCTGGCATTCCCCCAACATCCACAAAAAGGCACTTCGAGATCAAACCATCTCCGATACATGAAAGACACAACTGACTCTCCAACAATTTCCTACCAGATTAACACATCTGGCTCTTCAGACATGGGAGAAGAATATCTGATATACTGTCTTTCAAGTTTAAAAACACCTAAGACATAACATCTTGAAGACTGCTTATCTCAACATATCAAAATAGGGAATTTCTAGTGGTTACCAAACAGGCTGGTACAAGTTTTCTGTTATCTGTTACAGGAAGAGAAGGAACCAGGGAGATTTCAGAGCAGCTTCCAGTGCCTAAAGGGGCCAACAAGAGATCTGGAGGGGGACTTTTTCCAAGCCATTGTGTCTCAGCACCATATCACACCATGAATGCAAAGGAAATAACCAGCCCCATAGAAGTCCTGTGAAACCAGGACAGCTAGCTCTGCTTTCATCAAGGGTACAATGTTGACAGGAATTAAAGACTGCTCTCATCCACATGCACAAGGCCAACTTTTATCTGGAATGCAGAGCTGACTGAGCAGCACTGAACCCAGCACTCATCCTCCATGACAGACACTGTCAGAGGAAGTCACCCTCAAACCTTCATTGCCCTTCAATAAGCTCCCCACTTTGAAGAGGGGAGGGTGACTGAACTCATATTACCAGCAGCAATTTAAACCTGGATAAGCTGTAGGTAGGTTTGTCTCTCCCCCTTCTCCTGCTCTTCATGCTCTCCACCCCAAACATTACCTGGCACCAGGTAGGAGCTAAGTGCTCACTGGGAGCAGTAAGTTAGAGAAAGCTAATGATGAAATAATGCAAGTCAACATAGTGTAAGCCAAAAGGCATCTGTCTGCAGAGAGATGACAGGTCACATTTGATGCAGCAGGGAGCAGTGCTTAGCCTGACGGCTGTCTGCTCACTGGCACATTGAAGACTGGAGGTAAACAAAAGCACCATCATCGTTATAGGGCCATATGTCCCACACAATGAAGCCTCTCCTACCACAGCTGTCACTCAGGGTTTTAATTCATCCTTTCACATTTCAGCAGCCCAGTACACCCAAAGAGCAAGGGCACTTCACAGACCAGTCCCAGCCTATCCCAGGGCTGGTGCCTACCCTACAGTTTTCCATGGCACAGAGCACATAAATTAGACCAAGAAGAGCAAGGGTAGGGATCATAAGCTGTTAGTAGCACCAGTTAGTCTACTCTGCTTCTCAGTGCCTTCATGCTTGCCCACAGACCTCTGTGTTCACTACTGCACCTTCACCACTCCTGCAGGTGGGATGTCAGGGCAGACACTGTGTACCATGGTCAGTTATCTAAATGCCACTATAGCTGTGAAATGAGTTTACTCTACACCAGGCAGCCAGCAAAGCTGATTCAAGCACATAAGGACAAAGTTACAGCATATGCGCATCAAATGGTTGTTCTTGGACTCAAAGAGCTACAAGCTTCAGGAAGTACACACTGCAAATATGATTTAGGTATGGTGGATCCATCCGGTTTCTCCTCAGTAAGAAGCTGGTGATAGGAGGGCAAATAATCTGCAGGCAGTGGCCAGGGCACATGGGAGAGCAAATGCCATTAATTAGAGCCTGCATCCTCATTCCTCACCTGGATGTGCTCAGCCCAAGCCTGCACTCCCTGCAGAGGTGTACTACTTGTTTACCCAACATGTATGAGGCCTCAGCACAGCCTGCCTTGGGACAGTCAGCCTCAGGCTAACAGGAACAGTTCCACAGGGCACAGCAGCTTTCTGATAGCATGGCAAAGCTCTGGCTTGGTTGTAATGATCGTGCCTCATACAGAGTTGGAGCAGAATCACAGTGATACACTTTGCCACACCATTTCCTCCAAGCATACCCAGATCAGCCTTCATCTCAGTGAAATTCCTGCAGAACAAGTTAAGCAGCAGTGCTACATATTTAACCTTTCCTTCTCCTTTCACCTATTGATGCAAGTTTATACTTGAGCCACATCTCGTTAGCCTGAGACATGTTGTTATTGTTTTAGCCAGGATTATTTAGCTTGCTCCCCCAATATGAGCCCTCCGCATACCAGGTGATGTGCTTCTCAAGGGTAGAGTTACATGAGAAGAGCCAAAGAGAACCATCACAATTGCTTTCTGACCTGCAAGGAATCCTTCTTCACTAGGGAAATACCTGACCCCAAAGAACACTTCCCATGGTTACCACCACACCCTGACACCATCTAACAGCCTGGCTCTACCTTAAGGCAAGGTCCACCTTTAAAACAAACCACCTCTTGTGCACTTTTCCCCCACATGCTACCGTTTTCCCTTGAATCAACTGTCTTCTTTCAGCAGGTCAATATAGATTACAGAGAGGTGCAGTTACAGGCACACAGGACTGTACTTTGAAACACTGCTCAACCTGCCACAGAGCGGTACCATCTTCTTCAAAAGAGCACAATTCAAACTGAAGTTTGCCAATTGATACGTTTTGTGCTTATAAAAGTACAAAGTAAATATTACTTTGGACTCCATTATATCCTTGAGATTCTATGCGTTAGAGAAGATTAGATAGGGTTTTATCGTATCTGATCTGGCTATTTATTGCATTCGGTTGTTTCTGTTGCCTGAATGGTTTGATTGGTGGGTTGGTTTCTTTTTTAACCTGTTGGCACACCAGAATGTCTCCATACAGAGCACTGATATAAGCAGTAAAGGATTCAGACTAAACATGATGATAAGACAAGTTGTCTCTGGAAGGAGGATGACCAGAAAAAACACTGCTGTCAAGTACAGACACATTGAAGTCCCTAAACCAGAAAGCTGCTTCAAAAGCCAAGCTTGACAGCCCCAGAAAAAGGCAGACTGCACTTTTATATAAGTTTCTGTTAATAACTCCGTGCTCTGCTGCTACTGAAGCTCTGCAAAACGCATGTTGTACCATATGCTTTGTCAAACCCACCCAGGGGATCATGCTTCTCTGCCAGGCAGATGACAGCTTCCATGCCTGGCATGGAGGGGAGCCCTGGGCACCACTGTAGAGCACACAGGAGGAGATGCCATTGGGACATCTTGGGAGATGGGAAAGCCCCAAGGCTCAGCACCCCTGCAGCCAAGCAAAGCCACTTGGTGGTGCTTCCCACTGCCTCAGCCTGGAGGAAGTGCTCAGCCTTGCTTGGTTTCACTTGATGGCAAGTGATGGCCCAGTTAAAGCAGAAACAAAGCCAGTTAGGAAACCCAGACTGTGAAATCACCACCAGCACAGCCACAGCCGTTACAGCAAGGGCAGGAGTTGCACAAAACACATTCTCCAATGAGCAGGGCTACCTACACCAGAAGAGCTGGAGCATCCAGTGCCACCTTTGGAGGGCAGAACAGGAGAACCCAAGCCTCTTAAGTTTGAGCTCAGCCTGCAGCACTACAATGCATTAGCTTTGTACAAGGAACACCCTGACTTAGCAGGGTGAATGAGACTGACTGCTTGTAGCTTGCTTCCTCTTTGCCATGCTGTGCTGAAAGCCTGAAACGTTTCTCATGTTTGACTGGAGGATACTGGCTCCCAACAGCAGCACAGGGCAATGGTGGCCCAAGCACAGTGTGCCACCAAAGCCCAGAGAGCAGATGGAAGAGCATTGCTGTGGGAAGAGGTGAGAACAGGGACTTGCAGGCAACCATGACAATAGGGAAAGTCAAGTCCAGGGAGGAGAACAAGAGAAGGTAGAACAAGAGAGAAAATGAGGGACTAAAAGCAGCCACAAGCTTAGCTCAGTAACTGTGCTAGGACATGGCAAGGATGAAATAAGCAGTTTGACAGAAGCTGCCTTCTCAATAAAACAACCCTGTGCTAACTGTCTACAGTTCAGCTGGGATGTTTCAATATGCCCTCAAGCCCATAACCCAGCACACAGGATAACCAGGACAGCCGATTATGTCAGAGCCACTGACATAAATCCCTCAGCAGGAAGCTTAAGGCAGCATGGGAAAGGCAGGATCAGACCCTGCACAGAGCAGATGGCTCATTTCAAGAGGTGGCTCCTAGCATTAAGGTTAAGATGCTGTGGATCTCCAGCAGCCAGGATGGAGGAGGGGGCAGGAGCACATATACCTTTCCCTCAAGGTTCAGCAGTACCAAAGGAGCTGCAGGATTAGGCAGGCACACTGTGAACAGTACTGGGGGCAGGGATGCTGCTGTTGCTTCTACAGGAGCAACTGACCCAGCAACAGCCAGATCTTGATAGCATTTGTCAGCAGGCAATTTGATTACACAAAAAAGCTTTCTCAGAATGGGCAGAACCCATCCAGACTGTATGTTGTGAATCCTTAAACCAGAATACATGTCATGCTTAAACCATACCAGTCATGCTGCTCATTAAAAGCACATAACTAACTTCCAGAGGCAGCTACTGTTTCCTTGTCTCACCAGAACACTTACATCCACTACTGACAGCAATTCTCCACACCCCTTCTAAGAAGGGTGCTGCAAGGATGCAATCATTTTCCATATCAGTCAAAGCTTTAAGACCCACTATTCACTTTTACTGTTGTATTTCTCCCCAGACAACGTGGCTTCTCAAAGCAGAATACCAACACATCCATGAGGTGTGTGTGCATCCAAGGGCTGGGCAGAGCCACCAAAGCCACGTTTGCCTGCAGAGCCCCTACTCTGGCTGCTCCCTAAAGGTCCTGACACAGCTCCCAGCCCAGAGCTGCTTCTTAGGAAATACAAAGCTCATTCTTCATAAGAAGAATGGGCAGTGCAGAAGACAAACCACCACCACAGAACCCACTGCTGGCAAGCAGGAGACTTTGCATAGCAAGAGAAGGGAAGGGTCTGTTATCAGGCCCTGCAAAATGGATAAAGGCTTTAAAGGGTTTTAGCCACTTGCTGGTGAAAAGTTGCCTATGAAGGAGTCTCATACTCTGTGTATTTCCGAGCTGCTTATTGTACAGGACATAGAAGTAAACAGTGTCTGGGTGTGGAAACCAGCTTATTTTAGGGCCCAAATCTACTCCATAGACTTTACAGGTGCCTTGGTTTAGGCTGGGATGGAGTTAATTTTCCTTCTACTAGCCGGTACAGTGCTGTGCTTTGGCTTTAGTCCTTCCTCTGCTTCTTATTTTTAGTGTTATAATATTTCATTTTAATTTCAATTATTAAACTGCTCTTATCTCAGCCCACTGTTTCATACAGTTTTCCAGTTCTGTTCCCCAGTTCTGCCTGTACAGTGGGTGCCCAAGCAGCTCAGTGGTACTTGGTTTCCGCTTGGGCTTAAACCACAACAGGCTTTACAAAACGCAGCATCCATTGCCTCCGAGCAGCTCCTTTCTGGACTCAAAACCCAACCAAGGTAGAGAGGAGAGTCCCACCTTAACCCGGCACACCTGCAACCACCCGGACTACAGAGCTCTGCTCGCCCTCGGCCCACAACAGCAGCCTCCACTATCAGACATCGTTACTCATTAATCAGGGCAAATTCAACAGCAGCAGCACCGTGCACGGCACCGACCGGTCCAGGCAGAAACTCCTCCTTGTGCGGGAGCGCCAGGAGGAAATTCCAGCCTCTTACCGAGCATCCCAACTGGGCACGTTTAGCTGGGGGTGAACCCAAGCCTCGTACCCCGCGGAGGAGAGGGAAGCAGCAGCTCCCATCCCGGTCCCCCCATCCCCGTCCACTCACCGTGGTGGGACATGGGCAGCACCTCGTTGCCGGTGCCTCGGTAGTTGTAGATGACGGCGGCGGCCGCTCCGCGATCCGCGGCCAGACGGATCTTGTCTGCGAAGGTGCATCCTCCGCCTCGCTGGATGAGTGCGAGCCAGCCCTGGGGGGAGCCGCTGGCTCCGGCCGGGGGAGCGCTGCTGAAGTTGGTGCGGGCGCTGCAGGCGTTGAAGGAGTCGCGGCCGTCGGGCAGCACCAGCAGCCCCGCGGCCGCCTGCAGCGGTGAGTCCTGCCCGTACAGGCCGCTCTCGCTCGCCTCCCACCCGCTCCGGTTGCGGTCAGCGCTGTCCTCCCACGACACGTTCAACCATGCGGTCCAAGCCGCCACCGCCGCTGCCCCTCGGGGTCCGGCGCAGAGCAGCGCGGCCGCGGCCAGCAGCAGGACCCGCAGCCCCATCGCAGCCAGGCCCGGCCCCACTGCCACCGCCTCCTAAAACCAGCGCTCACGGGGGAGGAGCGGGGCCGCCCCCCCGAGGCACGCCCCCCCCAACACCGCCCGCCCGCTGCGGGAACCCCTCCTCTGGATCGCCCCCCGGCCGGACGCGGTGGGTCCCACACACGGGGCACACCTCGGAAGTGATGGTTCCCCTTGACAGCATCACCTGGGGGCCATGAGTGTCCCCCCGGATCACTCCCCTCTATCACCTCCCGGTGACACCCTCCAAGCTGCCTGCTCCGCACCCAGTGAGGAAACAAAGGGTCTGTGGGGCTGATCCCCCTCAGCACCCCCCAATGCAGCAGCAGGTGGTGCCCAGGCATGACCCAGCCTGCTCCGCACCGCTGAGTTAATATTTGCTGAGCACTCAGCAACGTGCGGTATCAGTCCTGCCTAAAATTGGTTTATAGAATACTGGGTTAGCTGTGTTAACAGGATGGCTGCAGACAGGAGCATGGCATTCTATGGTTCTGTGACATGGTGTAGAGCTACACCAGGGAGTATGGGGGAAGAAGGGACAATAGGAGAAACAAGAACACTTTGAGCTCCTTCTCTCTGCAGAGCTTCCCCTCTGATGAGAGGCTCTGCTCCTACCTGCAGCTCTGCAGGGATTGCCCCCACACCAGGAGCTGCTCAAACACATCCCCAAAAGGCCACGTGTCACTACACGCAGGCTGGGTTCCTGGATGGGAGCCCATCGTTTGGAAGGGATTATTGCTGTGTAGTGATTACATGGCATGGGATCTGCCTGTGCAGTCATCAACAGAATGAGTGTAAACACAGAGTTAAACCCTGATACGAGTCAACACCGCTTAGTTTTTAATGAAGGCTTGGGGCTGATTCTGAATCTGTGGGGCTGATAACCAGGAATTCAGTGCTGATATTTTCCTTTGCTTGTGCCTGTACTAAGTACAACTCAAATCCAGCTCAGGTCTGAGTGACTGCCTGGAGCAGGGGCTCCAAACCCAACCCACTCCACTAGTGTCTACCATTGTTAGCAGAGCATCCACAGGTTTTGTGGCTCAGTAGCACAGCCAGATCAGTGTTCATTCTTGCAGCGTGTGGAACAGGTAATGAAGAGCAGATGAAGCAATTTACTAAAGATCAATATTGCTAAACACACAAAGCTTACTAAGCAAACCCTTTTGTCCTAACCTAAACAAACCTCTCATTTGCTCATTCCACATCTAAGCAGACAACTTCTTTCAACAGTAAGATCTCTAGCTATAATAAGAAGTCTATCTGTCAGCCATCAGAGACGTGGTTTTGTTTTGAAACCTGTTCCACATGGGTGCAGGGAATGACTTAACAACACTGCGAATATATCCAAGCTTTATGCATTCGACAGCATCCAAAGTGCTTCAAACGCCCCCAAAGTTTTAGGGGTGTTTAGCTCTGTCATTTTCACCAAGATAAAATAGGACTGAAGACAAAGACTGGAAACCCATCGGGATACAACACTTCCTATAGATCTGTGGGTTCTGGGTATGAGGCTGAGCCATGGGCTCTCACCCTTCCACATGCTGCTGGTGCAGCTGCAGAGCAGGGACCACAAAGCACGGTGGTGGCTGAGTGCTGGGTGTAGTATGTAGTGATGGGTGTAGTAACTACACCTCTCCTCAGCCACTGCTGGGGAATGTGCAGGCAGAATGTACACAGCCATCTGACCACAGCCAACACAGAGCCTGAGCTCACCTCACAGCACAGGGCACAGGAACAAGGAACAACATTGCTCTAAATGTGACTGTAGATGCTTTGCTGCCCTTCATCATTCTGGTAACAGGTTTCTGACTCCTTGCTCAGTCTATGTTTCCACTCACTTGCAAGTAATGAAGCAGACAAACAACAGGCACAAACAGCTTGTTCACCCTGGCTGGGGTATTGCTCAGGTTCAGCAGAGCAAAAGAAGTCCAATGTTTGTACTGGGGGAAAAGCAGATGCGTGTGCTGGTGGTGGCCAGTCCAGCCAAGGGGAGCTGGGACAGTGTCAGAGCACACAGGAACACAGCAGAGTTAAACTGGTATGTGTTGAAACAGCATTCCCATTGTACCTCTTTTGCACTGCGTATCCAACACCAAGATCTCTCTGGGCTCTCATTCATTAAACCTTCTTCCATAGTGATAATGAACAGACCTGCAGACTTACTGAGAGAAAACACATTTGGTTTGGAGCAAGAAGCCAGACATTGCAGGGCTGTGGCACATAGCACAACACATCATTAACCAGTAGTGCAGCTTCTGCTAATTTGCTTATGAGAGCTTTCTAATGGTTCCTGAAATTGAAAGCACTGCAGCCCATGATGACTATCATGTCAGATGCCAGAATGACAGGGTAAGAAGCTTTAATGGACACCCACAAAATCTGTCATTATCTGGAGCTTTATCTCACTTGAGTAAATATTTAAACATCTTTGTTTTTCAAGGTAAAAAATGTGTATGCTCAATATTGCTTTTTGATGTCAAGCCAAGTCACTCAGGGCATCTTGCTGATGGGACACCCGTATGTTCATGTCCTTCAAAACTGCTTTGTTTCTCATTCAAGTACCCAGCTCGGGATCTCTGTCTTTGGAGGAAAGCTTACAAGGACACAAGAAACCTCTGTTAGGCCAAAGCATGACAGGAGGCAGCACTGAACCCTCCAAGTGCTGCCCATGGATCTGAACCTGTCTCTGGACCTTCTCTGCTGAGCAGTGAAGTGGAAAGGAGAAGCACTTATAGAAATGGAAAAACCAATGAAAAGCAGCACCCTAAAATGGAACCCAGCACTGAATGTCATGGGACACAAAAACCCATGAACAAACGTTACCCTGAATCACAAGTTAAAGACAACAGATGGTGCATTTCCTTATCCCCAACCAGCTCATGTCCATGACCAACATGGGCAGAGGTCTTGGTGCTCCAGAGCAGGTGATGCTGTGGGCTAAAGTGTCCCAAGCCTTTAAGCTATCTGAGAAGAGTTCAGGTGTGAGAATGGAGCCTGTGGTCCAGCTAGCCAGATGTGTGCAAGAGTTGCCAGTGCCAGGGAAGCAAGAACTGTTCCTCCTGTTCCTGGCACAGTGGGACCCATTCATGTGACAGCACTACATGTGCCCTCTGTGCCCAGAGAATATGGGTGACATACTGTCAGCAAAGGCAGAAGATACCAAAGGAATGGATGCTCATACACCAGTTTGCATGCACTCCTCTCATCAAAGACACTTGCAATTTAATGGAATTATGTTTTCCGGCTCCCGTTTCAAAGGAAGGAATAAGAAATAAGCCATATCTAGGAGATGCAAGCAAATGAAAGTGAAGATAAAAGCGTTCTCCACAGGTGATTTAAGGAGCCTTAAGCAAAACCAAAATAAAGCATCTACAATTCCTCTGATAAATTGAAACAACAAAAAAAGGTAGAAGAAAAGGCAAGAACTTGCCAGACAACACATACTTTTGGTCTGCTTTGGTTCCACATGGAGCTGAAGCGTGATGCTACTCAGGCATGTTGATTCAGTGGTGGTCTTTATTCAGTGACAGTGGAGTTTCCAAGCAGGCGACTGAATCAGTGGTTTCCTTCCCCTGCAGAGTGTTGGGCAATCTCCATCCAGACTGGGAACCAAGATTTTCCATATCATGCATGTAATGCAGTTGACCAACTGAGGAGCATTGTGTGGCTGGAAGCCTGAACACATGCTCAACAACAGAACTGACACTTAGCCCTTCGAGGAAGAAATGAGTCCAAGTCAAATGCTTGCCCTTTATGGGTTGGTTTGTGCATAGGCACAAACTAAAGGACCACATATTGCAGCTACTCACAGAAATCAGTATCATACCCTGAGGAGCTTTGTCATCCAAGGTATGAGTGTGCCTGACTTTATCTCCACCAAATCTGCACAGGCCCCTGTGAAAAGCTCATTGCACCCAAGGGGGAAAGCTTTGCAGTGTCTCCAGCTTGTCCTGAAAACCTTGTTTATGGGACCAAAGGCAGAAACACACTGAATAAGGACCTTTAAGATCACACAACTGCAGCTTTTACAGCTTAATTAGAATGTAAGTTGTGACCCCAGTAATGCCAATGGCCTCAAGAGCCCAAAGACTTGCCAGGCTTGCTCCTTCCTTCCTTCCAGCCCCAAGAACTGCTGGCAAGCTGCAAGAGGCACCTACCACCCCAGCAGAGACAGCCCCAGAAAGGGCAAAACCAGCATTAGAGCAAAGCACTGAAACACTAAAAACAGGAAGGAGAAACTCCTCTATTTAGGGTCTGGTGCTTGGACCCGGCTGCAGCTGATGGGGTTAACAGGGTTGCCCAAGCTCCAAAGGGCCACCCTCACAAGTGATTCTCATGTAATTTCTTGCTTGTGCCCTTTGCCCATTTCTTTCACTGGGCACCACATAGAGCAGTTTGGCTCCTTCATGTTTAACATGGCTCTCCCATCCTCTCCTTGCAGTGACGGCTCCCAATGGAGAAGGGCTGTGTGCTTCCTTCCTGCTGCTGCCCTCCCTGTGGCCTGCACCTCTCGCTGCATCAAACACATGGAACCACTCAATCTTCTCAGCCACTAAATGGAGGAATTTAGTCTATGCTATGAGACCATGGAGTTCATGGAGGCACCAGGACTGCTGTTAGCAGAGCCACTGACTTCACAAGGGATAAATGAAGAGGGAAGCTCATGGCATGGGCTTTGCATTGATGCTCTTGAAAGTTCATTTGTGTTTATGTCTGGGTCTTACAGGCTGTTCAAAGCAAAGACAGAGAGCTGCCTTTTTCTATAGTGAACAAAGGTGATGATGCAAAATGTGCTGTAAAACAGAAATGACTGAAGACCATATAAGCAATGATGCTGTAGAGACTTAAGATGGTGAACCCAAGCATGATTTTATACCAGCTTTCAGATCAAAAGATAAAACCAAACTCCACTGTCAGGCATTTAGCTCACTGGTTTATAACAGCTATAGCACCAACAGCTAAGATCCTGTCTCAAAATACTTGAGATAACCAAAGTTAGACTTTGAGGCTACAGAATATCCTAGAAGCAAGCTGGAAGGAAATGCAAATCCACGTTTTTCAACTATTGTCAGGATTGCCAATTACTTCTATTGTACAGACAGACAGATACTTGCTGCCAGATGACTGTTCTTGGAGGCTTTAACCAGTAAGAGTTAGTTCCCTTTCACTGGGTCTTAGTAAATCCCTTGGAGATATTTTAGCTTAGCTATTCTATGGGGCTAGTATCCAAATGGCAGCAATAATGGTGTGTCCATGTGACAGGAGGATACAGCTCTCTAGCAGCCTGCACCAGAACCAAGCTGCTTTGTGACCCCACAGAGCACCACTGTTCTGCTACCATCTGTGGTCGGCTGTTTGTTACTAAATGACCCCAAAATACCTTGTTGAAATTGTTCTGGTTTTCCAAAACTTGATAATTCCTGGAATTCCCATTAAAGTTCCAAGGAGTGGGGCTGGAAATGTTGTTACAGAAGCAGATGCCACTTCCAGAGGAGATCAAGTGTGTGCTGAACTACTAAAAGAGACGTTTTTTCTCATAGCAAAAGCTTAGTCCCTGAACCACTGGATCAATCTTACTTCATGCAAACAAGACACAAACACCTATGGAAAATGTTTCAGGTTATAGGAAAGCATTTCCCTACCAGTGATTTGTGTCACTGGAAAGGAATGGGAAAGTTGTCACTGATAACTTGGCCTCTAGAATTTTCCACAGTAAAAGCTTTAAATGTATCAGCTTTATCTTATGTGTGCGTATGTAACAACAAACTAATTCCCTGTAACTGATAAAACAGGTGATAGGTAAGAGGAACTGTGGCAGAGGATGAGGAAGGAGTCACCAAGAGGGGCCTGTTTTCTCTTTGTTCCTTCCCAGCAACTTTAAATTACCAGTGTTTCCTGCACACCTGGACTTTGCCCATTGCTGTAAGACTAAGCAGGCGTTTTACAACATGAAACACATACATAACATTATACTGTTGTAACAGAAAATAAGGTTGGCTGGAAAGCTCTATTGATTCTGTGTTAAAGTCAGCAGGAAGCAGGAGGATGGCGAGAAACTGCAGCCAAGGCCTAATAAATAACCAAGGTGATGGGATTCCTATAGCCCTGTACAGTAGAGCCATACAGACGGATGGCTGAAGATGCCAGGGCTGGCCCCAACAGGGAGCCAGGTGATAGGCCTGGAGACTGCTGCTCCTTGTTGTTGCTCCTCTCAGTGTTTTGCCCTCACTGTGTTGAACACACGACTACTGCACTGGTTTACAAACCCTCTTTGCAACTGGATTGTCATAGCTACTTTAGTCCAATAGGATGGTTAAAGGAAGCAGTCCTATAAAAATCACTTGCTTTGAGTAAACTAAATGAATTAAATGAAGATGGGGTTCATGTCTCATGAAATACACTAGTCTAGTTGTTGTGTTAGTGATGTTCCAGTCACCCAGGATACCTGAACAAGGTTCCATCCCATTCTGTGGAGGAGCAGACTGCCCTGAGCCAGGTGGGGCCACCACCACTCAAGAGGAGGGACAAACGCTGTCTATTATTGGCCACAGATTTCCAGTGTGTGTAAGCTCCATTGGCAAACAGTAGCTCCTTGCAAACAGTCCCACTGCTGTGGTATCAGGAGAGTCAAAGCTAGCTGTGTAGTACAAGCAGCTGCTGTACTGTCAGGGCCATACAGCACAGTTTTCATTGTGTTTAGGATCTTTACCTTGTTTAGAATGCCTTTTTGGAGTTGAGCCTCACACTTTGTAAAGCACCTGTGATGCTCCTACAGGTGCATAACAGAGACCCTGAGCCTGGCTGCCCCTGTGTCAGCCAACTCCTGCCCACTGCCCCAGTGTGGGTACACAGCCACAAAGCCCCTGAAGGGAGAACCCAAACCAGCACAGGGCTGTGGCCAGTAAAACACTGGTTCAGGACCACATGAGCTCAGTTTGCTCACAGAATCAGACAAGACTTAAGCCAGAGGAATCCTAGTGCAGCTCCACCAAAGGAATTAGTACATACATGTATGCTTTGTGCTAAAACGCTTATTAGATGGGTTGACCTAGAGGAACACAAAGAGAAATAAAACCCAAGTAATACAGTATCACAGCTTACTTCTCGGTTCTTCCCTAATGACAGATCCATAGCTGGGAGGGCCGAACAATTACAATCATTGTGGCTAACCTTTTGTTGAAGGAATTAGGGATCCCAGGAAGAGGTCGGCCACAATTCAGACAGGACTAGGACAATTGAGGAAAAACCTCCAGCCAACCAAAAAGAAAAGCCCCCAAGATCTGGCTTTCAACCTGTAAAACATATACCTATGCTGCAGAGACTTGTAGCTTCATTTGTGTCATCTAACCTTGTCTGCCTTCAAAGCAGACACTGTGGGTCTCTCTGCATCACCATATGAAACAATTTGTGTGCTGTACAAGTAAAAACTGGTACTAAATCCAAGACTCCCCAGTTCGGCTACACCGTACCAAGCTCTGAACACAACAGCAGAGTATTTCTTACTAAGCACTTAAGACTCAAATTGCACAATACTTTCCCTCCCTGCTTGAATTCCTTGATTAAAGCAACAATCATCCCCAAATGCCAATGCTTCCTCATAGCCTGTGCTGTCCTGGACCAAACTCTGGAGAAACAACCATGCTTTGGTGCTTCATGCTGCGATACTCACCAGGATGTGACATCAGGACGGTGCTGTTGCCTTTGCCCAGCTTGTTGTAGATCACAGCTGCTGACGCACCTCTTCTGGTTGCCACTTTAATTTTCTCAGCAAAACTGCAATTGCCTCTTTCAATCAGTGCTATCCACGGTGGTTTGGTGACGGTGAATCGGGTATTCGCATCGCAGGCTTCAAGATTATCAGACACAGGAATGCCCACGAACCCCTGAGCACTAAGTAGAGGGGAATTTAATCCATACAGTCCACATACGCAGTGCTCGGACACAGACTTGTTGCTAGTGGTGTTGAAATAGGATAAACTTACAGAAGCACGCACAGAAAACGCTTCTGTCCTCTTGAATAGAATGCTGACAACCATCAGATAGCAGAAAAAATGGAACTTCCCCACTTGCTTCATTGCTGATTCACAAAACACAGATGTCTACAGATATTTGCTTCTGCTGGCGACTGTTCTCCGCTCACAGCCTGACGAGGGTTTGACGTTTCTGTTCCAACAGGAACTTGACACCACCCAGGTGAGTCCTCAAGGTGTCAGTGAACTTATCTGGAGTGGAGGCTGGGAGCAGACATGAGTGACACACCTGCCTGTTGTAAAGTGCAGACACAGACTAAAGGACATTGAGCTCTGACTTCCTGCTCCTTTCTCATGAAGTATCATTCTTCACCCCATTCTCTCCCATTCTGCACAAATTCTAGCCCTGATGATGCTTCCTAAGGGACAGCCTGAGTCCCCTGCTCCTGTTTCAACACTAACGTCACCTTGGAGGAGCAGGTCATCTTTCATTCAATGACTGTAAGCTAAGGGCTCTCGCTTCACAATGCATCTGTTATGCAAATGGCCTTGTTAGAAAGGTCAAAAGCAGAGGGAAGGAAATACAGAAGGAATTTTACCCATTTTATAAGCTAAGATAACCAAGTTGCTCCCTGCATTTCTCCTAACTTCTTTCAGTCATCAATTCTGCCAGGTCCAGCTTGTTCTGGTGTTTATAATGAACTGATTTTAACACTGATTAAAGCATGAGATGTAGAATCACCAAAACTGATCACAAACTACCACTTCCAGCCCATTTTCACACTGTTGTTCACAATTTACACTGAGATGTTCAAATGATTATCACACAACTCTCAATTTCTGGAAGTAGGCTTTTCTGGAAGCATTCTTTCTCTGAACTCGGGCTGTTGTATTCTGTAACAATGACAAATATCAACTATTGTTTTCTTGTATTTGAATAGAAAAATGAAAACTGTACTAATGCCAGAACGCTGTAGTCCACAAATCATGTTAGAGACCTTTTACTGGTTTCATACAAAAGTCATGCTTCATGCAGTGGTGAAAGCCAAGAGAAGCTGCAAGTGGAGGCAGATAATTTGATGGAAGCTCAACCTAGTTCTCCTGTAAGGATCCTTTATAAGAGCAAACATGAATGACTGTGGCAAGGACTTTGTTGGAAACCGAAGCAGCTTTCAGAAGTGAGAAGAAAATGAAAACAAATGAAAACAAATAACCCATGTTGTTAACATAACATTTATTTATTCTCCAACTTTTCAACATTGCACTAATTCTACATCACATTAACTCAAGAACGATCTTACCTCTAAGACTTAGAAAGTTTCATACACACAACAGTACCAACAGCTACAGAGTTTACCTTCCCCTGTTTTTCCTTGAAATTAGTGCTGGAAACATAAGAAATATGCAAACTTAAGATTCTAAGGTACAGTTCTTTGGTTTGGTATGAATTCTACAGTTAGAGAATGTGCTCTTGTATTTTAACCTCGGCAGTGGCAATACACAGCAAGAAGGATGACTCCTATGGCATTCTGCAGGAGTAAGAATCTGTACCTTGGCTTAACACAACAAAATCAACATGCTTTGACAGACCCAGCATGAAAAATACTTTGATTTTGTCTCTGTGTCAATAAACACCACCTGAAATAAAACAGCAAGTACTTTCTTTGCACATGGGACCTTTGCCCCAGTGCTGATTTGGCAGGGAGGAGGGAGACAGAGTGGTGGAGCCATATATTAAACACTACAAGGCCTCAGAAACTGAACTTGGAATAGTAAGTTCAGTGTAACTTCAGGGATGGGGTATGTGCTGCTGTAGAATGACCCAGAGTATTGAAATTCTGGGTCTACTACAGGCACTGAATATTCTCTAGCTAGACACAGAGAGCCTGTGTATTTAACATTGGCATTCCATTCTGCAAAATTGAATCTCTCTCCTTCCCAGATTTTGCTGTGAAAAATTTCAAATAACACTTCCATAAAACAAAATGATATTCTTGAAAGTCTTCTCTGTGCATTACACACACTCCACAACATCCTGGTATTTCTTGTAGAGTCAGGAAGCCCTAACATGTAGGACGAAACGATTAATGCTGTATGTTTAAAGTGTAGTAAACAGTGCCGGGTGGCAAACAACCTTTGGTGTATTTCTACTGCATAGGGCGGAGTGGCTAAGACAAGAGAATGAAGGGGCACTCTGTGACAGTGCCAGCCACATCTGTCCTTTTCATACAAAGATAAACATTATAACAACTGCTTCTAGAAAATAAACTTCAACCTGAAGTATATCTAAACAAAACTTGCTGACACAGTCAGCTTGGCTCAGTTTGGTACACAAGGTGCTGGTGCTAATCCCTCTCACTCTACAGCAATGGCGTCTAATTGCCACGTACCCCAAGACACAAAAAACCACTGTCATGTAATGCAAGCACCATGCACCCGACTCTTCTTGTGTTGCTGTATTTTAACTTTGCCTTCTGTGGCAAGGTTACAAGGTAATCTGAAAGGCACAGGTTGATGAACATTGCTCTAGAACTAATACTGTATGATCAATACAAAATACAAACATTTATACGTAGTCACATTTAACTTTCAGAACCTGGAAAACTCAAACGTTTCCTGTCAACACATTTTTAAACTGTCAACCACAACAGAGAGACGATAACTTCATATATTTCTTTAGAATGTTATGACTCTCTGTTCTTATCTGAAGATATGAATTTGTACTATAATAAGCAGAAATGCTTCTCCTTCAATTACCATTAACTGAAGTCAGAGTACAGAATTTAAGTACCTGAAGACAAAGTCCACTGTCCCCAGGGCAAACAAGTAAACTACTTGTAAGAGATATTCCTCAATTACCAACAGGCTGCTAACACATGCCTAGAAGTTTCCCACATAATAATAAATCTGCTCCTATAAATCAACACTGTGGGGTTTGGTCAATAATGGTAACATTTAACTGTCAAGCTTCCATAATGCAATCATTTCTTCTCAAAGAATGGAACTGAGACCAGCATTTCACATGGACAAGTTGTCAAACAGCAGTGTGCTTTAGCTCCTGCTTAAGGTCTTCAGTTGTATAAATGATTAGATGCTGTTTCACATGGGAGGAAAAGGGGGAACTTGGGTTTTGAACTCAGCAGGAGCCAGCTGCTACTTAGCATACAGCCAAAAAGTTGGCAGAATACAGAGCCTTTCACTCTTGCAGCAGTGGCAGCTTCTCACAGCTGCTGAGCTCCTTCATGTGTTCAGAATACAGCTATTCCTACAAACAAAGATGATAGTACTGACCAACAGAAAATCCCTAACGGTGCAACAAACAGGATCCTGCCATGCTAAGCGCTCCTTAAAGTCAGTTTTGCGCTTGCAAAGCTAGAAGATCTTCCACTAAAGTTTCTTTTTTTTTAAAGTTTTAACATTTTTTTAATTAATAAATAACTTTGGGTTTCTAAACTTACTACCCAAAAACATTTGTACAAAAGCAGCCATATAGAAAACCAGCAGTGGACCTTGTTCAGTTAAGAAGAACTGAAAATGGTTTTTGGATCACCAAAAGCCCTGATCCAAGTACTGAAGGCACCATGGTATTTAATCACTTTCTCAAAACACAGTAAGCTTCAAGACTGCCACTAAAAGGTGATTACAGAACATAACAGTTAATCCTCAACAGGACTCTAATTTCCAGCCTGAATTTTTATCACAGCCTGTTCATTATTTTGCAAACATTGCCTTTAATACTGGGAAGGCCTGCCCCTCTTTTCAGTTCTCAACCTGATACATACATTTCCTGTGTATGTGTGTGCACAGGCAGAGAAAGAGAGATGGCAATCATACCGTATCATGGCATCCTATCAAAAGATAAGTTCACTGTATTGTTCATTCACCCTCTTGAACATAAGTGACCAAGACATTGTGTAATCTGTTTCAAAACTGTAAACAAAAACAACAGTTCCCCTTCTCAGCTACATAGATGTCCATTACAGCTGCTGTAAAGAACATAATTTTACATTTGTGTCTGCTAGTTCCAGAAGTGCAATATATAGAGGGTGTATTCAAGTTACAGCAATTTTATTTCCCTCTTTTTGAGCAACATAAATTTGAAAAAGAACTTATTACATTACACTGCATCCACTCTTCACTGTCCACTGTATACACCGGGTTCCGCTGTCTTGTAGATTTTGTTTAGAAAGACTTCCACCTTATCACCGCCCAAGTGACAGATGTCCAGGATGCAGACAACATGTTTGCCATCTAGATCCATCGCTGCTTTTACAATTTCATCTAGAAGAAAAGGTGTTTAATATACATACAGTAAAAAAAGGTATACTGGATTGACATTGTTTTCCATGCAGTAAGGTGTGCATGTTCAACCTTCTTTCAGTTAAAAACCTCACTCTAACTATTAAATGCTGGCTTACTGGGGTTTGGGTTTTGTTTGTTTGGTAGAATTTTACTAGTAAATTTAATTCCTAGAAATGACAGGGATTCAGAACTTGGATACAGAAAGGCTGAAACATACGTTCCTTAACCATTAGTGATTCTCAGGTCTCATAGTATTATTCAAGAAAAGGTAAAGATGCATTTAAATAAAATCAAGTCTGTCCATATAACCATGCAGGAAAATATGATGATTACACAGCATTTTACAGTATGATACACATTAACAGTGGTCACCGTATATGTTGTGAGGTGCTAGTAATTAGAAACGTAATCTGAAGGAAAATAATTCAATAGCAGGCAAACAATTCCATTTACAGGTGCTTCAGGTTGCGTTAAAGCAAATGTTCAAAGTGACATCAATGAAATGGATTGGCTGAGTGACTCTTATTCCACTCTATTTCAAAGCAGATCAAGCCAAATATTCACATGTTCAACCACACATCCTGGCTTCTATGTCAGTACAATTTTGCATCAACAAGTAACTGCAAATACTATCTAGATCACTTAGGAGTTAGTAAAATACTATCTTCAGAGTATGATAACAGCTCTAGTAAAAACTGCCTTGGAAGTTTGGTATTACATCTATTTACTGAAGGTGGCCACATAGAATTTGTGCATCTTCCACTGAAGACATGAAGATGCCTGACTTACAGCAGAGATTTCTATAGAGGATTAACTCTTGTACTCAAAGATAAAACAAGAAACGAAACATGAGTAACGTCAGTGAAAGCCAGACTCACCTGAAAGTGGAAACGTGTCACGAGGTCTTCCACTGCTACTGGTTGGCCGCTGACTTTCAGAGATGCAACTCATACAAGACAGTAAGTTATCATTTTGAGTGTCTTCTAGTTGAAAGAAGTGAGGATCTTCAGGAGAAAACAGTGGAAGAAACGCAACATCTATTGCTACATCATGGTTTAAACCTGTTGAAAAAAAAATTATGCTCTTCAGCACATTAGCAACTTCATGCACTTTGTTCTTTTACCATTAAGTGATAACTGACACCTGAAAATACATTTCAAGATGTATGTGTATGTATATATTTATACAGAAGTACATTCCAATTGATATGATAACATACTGTGATTTAAGGCTAACTGTTGTTAGCTTAGGAAACATTAAGCCAACATTGGAAGCCATTTCACACTCCCTTTTATCACTGCTACAAGGGGAGAGAAATTAGTTTTCCAACCAGTCTATCTATGCAGTATGTGAGGCAGACCTTGTGCTACTTTCACCTTGAATATTATATTACAAATTGCAAACCTCAGGATTCTAATGACTGTAAATATTCAAACACCTTCTCTGCAAATCTCCCTTAGCAAATAATGGAGACTTCTAAATTATGGGAACTTCCCATGAGCATTGTTATGCCAGGCAATTTCTTAATGTGAAAAAAAATCAAACAGATTAATATCCCCCAGTAACGTTAACAGCTACACATCAGCTTTCATATGTATATTGTAACAAACAAAGATCAGTCAACTGACACTGTGCTAAACAGAAGCTCCTGAGAGCTGCTGGTGAATACAGCTGAAATACAGCCATCTATTTTAAAATAAATAGAGCAACAGTACTAAAAAAAACCCCAAAAACCTCAAAAACTGACTCAATAAGGCTCAAATGAAGCATTTATAGTTGTCCTTCTCCCTTTAAGAACACTAACTTGCTTTTGTTGAATACCTCTCCAGCAGGAAAGTCAGCTGACAATCAAGCACAATTGAATAATTTACCTGATTATGTCAGACTGGTTGAACTAGTGAGCAGGACCTACCTCTAACTGTAATAACAGCTTTAGGACTACACACATTCTTCAAGTGATACACATAAACCATCAAAAATATAAACTATATGAAAACAGATACTAGAAATAAGATATTCAGTCATTTCATTTAAAGGTATTTTTAATGAGAATTACAACTTTCTGGTAAAAAATTATAACAAGTCATGACTATAACAGAAATCTAAAATGTCAATCATCTTTATAAACTTCAAGAAATACTCAAAATCAACTGATTAATTCCGAGAAATCCATTCAGTTTCTGACAAACCTTCAAGTCATTCTCAAGTGAATGAAGCAAAGAGTTAAGAGCTTATGCTGCTTTTGCCTAACCATTTTTAGAGGCTGAGCTACCGAATACTTACCCATGACTGTCACTTCATAATACCCAAGGCCACTAGCACTTTTAAAGTCGCTGATAGTTTTATGTGTACTGTTTTTTTCTGACTGGTACACTGCTGCATGAAGGTTGTACAGTCGCATAAGCCAATCTTTGTGCACATAATCAAATTTACATGGGATGCTTTCTGGGAAAACTCTGCTGTAATGCAAATACTTCATTATCTTGTGTTTCATTTGTGCCCATAGGTCACTCTGCCACAAACCAAAAGCTCTTTCAGGCTCTTCAGTTTCAAGTATATCACTCATTCCTTCTTCGCCTATTAAAAACAGAGAAAATACTTAGTTGCCTATAGGCACATAGAATCATATTGCTTCTCTGCTAGGTGAGAAATATTTCCATTAGAACTTTTCAGTTATGAGGACACGGCAGAATGTTCAAAACGTACAACACAACAAATTAAACTAGGTTTGGAACATGGACAAATTGGTAACCTTAGAGGCCAGACTGGTAGTAAAAATGCATTGCATCACATGAAAAGCCATCACTGTGGCTTGGTTTTGGCAAGCACAAAACTTCTTTAATGAACACCATGAAAACAAGTTTAAAATGCGTACAAATGAAGGTAAACTTTTCCATCCCTTGCACGGTAACTATATGTTTACATTGAGATTATGATACCTTTACAGTTTCTTGCTATATATATATATATATATACAGGCAATGATAGCTTCGTTCTTCTTGCCTATTACATGCAACATGGGGATTGTTAATGGCAACTGTGTTAATATAAACATCACTTCGAGTCTGAAGTGTTAAACCCCGCTTTCTGAGCTTATCAGAAAGCTCATTTCAAATTATTCCCAGTATAGCCTTGCACCTCCTCCATCTTCTGTGAAACAACTTCTCATCACATAGCCTTCTCTAAGAACATTGGCATTTTTACTTCCGTTTAGTGGCATAATTGCTATCATGTTCAAAAAGGAAGAAACCAGAATGTAGTACACAAACTTGATAAAACACACACAAGAATATCCAACAATGAACAAGTCTTGCTGAATTTAAAGAAAAAATGACACTGCTACTGAAATGAAAAGTGTGTTCCGGATTGCAAAAAGCAGTATTTTTCTCACAAAACTGGAATTCATCATATAAGACAAAGTGGCACATGAAAGCCGCCACGTGAAGAAACAGTTTAATCACCATTTTACTTGGAGAATTACAGTATTCTCTACAAGCATGAAGAAGTGATATTATACATTAGGCGAATAAAACACAAAAAAGTTTCAGAATACAAGTAGGGGGATTAAAAAAATCCCCTTCTCTTTCTAAAACTTCAATCATAACTTTACTTTTCTCCCTCAATATATAATTGGCACCATAATCTGTGTGTCCTGCTTGTACACTCATTAACTTAGCATAAACACCTGTAATTAGGAGAGCACAGTAAAAAAAACCACCACTGGTTATTTAACCAATATGATGCTGAAATCTGTAACAATCTGACTGCAGTTTAGAGACACATAAAGCAAATGTTTGAATTCCTCTAGCTACAGACAGCCTCTTGGCAGCAAAGACTACTTCCTGCTTTAAACCAATTAAAAGCATAGAAATGGCGATGGTGAACATTGAAACACATGATTTCCCACAAAAAGCAAATGAGATGAACCCTATATTCATCTCACTTCAATTAACAGAAGGATTTTTACACCTACTGTATATTTATAGTATACAGTGGATGTTTCTTCTTGTAAAAAATAAGAAGTTAATTTGGTTGTCAGTCCACACCATTACTATAGAGTTCCTTTCTTGCAAACACTTTTGTTAGTAAACCTGAGCCAGTGCATTTCTACTTTAGTTACTCATGTTATCTTACAGCACAGACTGCACTCTTACTTCTTTGTACCTCTTGCAAAAAATAGTACGTGGAGTAAACGAAATTCCAGTGAATGAACCATATTCCAATACTGCTTCTTGCCTCAAGATATTTCACCATTTAAAAAGACACTAATAATTTGTTTCAGATACCTCCATTAGCTTGTTTTGCACATCTACCCAATGACTGCTAAAAAAGTGTTACTTTGATGCAGGCTGCTATGTGTCAGCACTGCTATACATAGCTATCAAGGGAGGAGGGAGGGAAATCTCATGTTCCCCTAAATAGTTCTAAAAGCAGTTTCCTTTGCTGGTATTTAAAAACAAACAGGGCTCTACCTGGGACCATGGTAATGATGCCACAAAGCTCAAAATAAAACTCCATTTTATATAACACCTATGACCTGAACTTCCAAAATCTGAAAGAACATAGCATGGAAGCAGTCAAAAACTGCATAGGTGAGACCCTTGGTGATATGGTCTTGGCTGGACTTGATGATCGCAAAGGTCTTTTCCAACCCAGTTAATTCTATGATTCTATAGAAAAGTGCTGACTTTGATACATATGCCATACTTAATAGGCTTGTTAAGCAAAATATAAACACACTGATCTTTAGATAAAACTAGCATCAGATAAACACTATTTTATATAAGACTAATAAATACTGCCAGAAGAACTGACGTTATGTGAGAAAAATATGTGCATATGTTTAGCAGCTACATTTACTAACATATTCATGTAATTATTGCATACTTACATTAGATGAGAGACTGATTAATTTATTTTGGTCTACACTCAAAATATCAGCCAACCTAAATTATATAGGGGTTCACATGCAGTGAGGAAATATCAGTGGAAAAGTTTAAGAATAAAACTATCTAAAGATTACCTGTATTTTAGATACAGGTATCTAAATAAAGGAATAAATGAACCACTGCCTTGCCAAAAATAAAAGGATGGTCAAAATTACACATAATATAGTGATAGACAGAAATAAATTGGCAGATGTTAATGTTGGGACAGATGCTAGGAGCAGACAAACTTTCAGATGAAATTCCATGACTCAGAGTATATTCAGTCAGCTTTGAAAAGAGGAAAACATGTCAAAATATTTGCATGAAATAAAAACCAGACCAAAATGCACATAATGACAAGTGACAAATTAAGACTTTTTCTTCATCCAAAATAGATATGAAGAAATTAAGTGGATAGAACACAAGTTTATTTTTTCAATTGCAGAGGAAGAGAGAAAAAATTAAAAATATTAACTTAGAAAAATCCCTAAACCAAATGCAATTCTTATTACTGGCTTGTAGTAAGAATGTTTCATCTATTTCTTTCCCACATCTTGTATTTAACTTTTTAATCAGGTGCTCACAAAGCTCTGGGGCTATCTTCCCCAAAAGGGACAATTTTATCATACGTAGATCACTACAGCAAGAAAACTGAACAGAAAATATAAGGTCTGATGCTATCAAGTGCTTCAGAGGTACAAAACTAACTTAAAACTTGTATAAAGCCCATTCTGTCCTTCCAGTCATCCTTTAGAACAAATCAGAAACATGACTGAACAGAATAGCATTAACAATACTTTGCTATAGAGGCTCCCTAGACGTTGATGCAGCCAGATCTACAGAAGAACTGTCTCGACAAACAAAAGTTATATGGACATCTCTGTTGCCTGTTTTGGACCTGAAGAGAAGAAGTAAGCTTAAACCTCCTAAGGTTAATATAACAATTATTTGCAACATACCTATGGAGAGCTGTGAGCTGTCTAACGGAGTCTGCCTATTTGTATCTTGCACAGTATCTTCATATTGAAACTCATCCAACCTATAAAAAGAAAGTTATAGCATATGCATTTAAAACCTATTTAACCTCAAACACTATGCAGTGTAAGTTCAAACCTTGACAAATTCCTGGTGATAAATGATACAAGCTCAGATGAGCGAGCACTAGTACCTGGTTTCATATTATGAGATATGTAATACAGCAGCTTAACATGAGACCTACCACACTCAGCAAACCAGTCTGGAAGAGCTTAGGACAACAACTACTTATTTCTTCGCTTTATGAAGCAGATAAGAATGTATTTTACATCATTCTATGATGATTCAATGCATCATCATAGATTTATCCCCAAAACCCAGTGTTCACACTCAAAAAACCCAGTGTTTGTTGCCCTCTACTGGGCACCTCCTGGAAAGAGCATGTTTCACTAAAATCGGAACATCACAGGCCAACAGGTTTGTGATTTGATTCTAAAACACAGATGCACAGGACGCTGCTGTCCTTTCATAGCAAAACCCTTCAATAGTCAAAACTAAAGCATGAATGGAGCCATGTCACCACTCTGGAATCCAAAAAGATACAGAAATTCCAAATACGTCTTTTCCTTTGGACATACGACCCTGTTGTAACGACAATCAGTTAGATCAAACAAACTAGATTTTTGTTATACTTTGTTTGCAACTAGTCTCTAACCATCTCTAACTAATTACCTATGATATCATGGAGGAGAAAAATGTAACAGATACTGTGCCACCAGATCATGGTAAAATAAGCTCTTAAACCCACTTACTTATTTTTTCTTTGCTGCGTTCCTGTTGTTATAAACTCACCACGATGTCTAAATAAACATAGAAAAAAACCCAACCCAGTGTTATATTTCAGAATATAATAATCCAATATGTTTGAATCAGAACCAGTGCAAAGGAAGTGAATAGAAAATATGAAACTCCCCTAATCTGTTCTTTCGTTTCACTTCCATACTGGTTCCTGATCTGTAGAAGTTTGACTTCAAGTATCTGTTCATCATTGCAATTACTTAATATAACTAACTTCATATGACTTACCCAAGTTTTCTTCTTGCAAATCGTGTGAAATAGTGGTGAGATGATACAGGCGTAACGGATTTACTTCTCCTTAAGTAGGAAATTCACCATTACAGCGTTTATTTAAATGGAAACACATCAAGCAAAGAACATGCATGCTCTTCTTCCAGGCAGAACTAACCCAAGACACTCAAATGCTGGAATTTTTCTTACACAATGGAAATTGACTAACAAGTCTGCTCTAACTCTGACAAGACAGGACTTCTGTTCACCAGGGTTTTCTTAAGTTTTCATTCAATCCTATTTATAATTCATCTCATTTTCTCTCCAAATATTCCCATCACCCACCCTCTTCCCACATTATGACTTCTGGATGAGAAAATTCAGGAAAACTACCCCGTTTATAGCATGAGAAATCCACTACAACAAAAATAAATAAAAATTGAAATGTGACTGGCTAGATTTTTGCAGCATTATATCTGTCAAAGATACACCAGGCTTTTAATACTGAGTATAAGATTTTGCATAAACCTTGCAAGAAAGAGCAATCTTAAACAAGCAGGTATTTTACTCAAGTCTAATATTGTTGCATCAGGCAAATTACTTTGTCTTATTCTCTTTCTGTATATTGGAATGGTATCCTTTGTCTATGTCTGACTAGATGGAATACAGTTTCATTAAATCCCACCACAAGCAGAGCCATAGTATTACAAGTTATTTTGAGCTGTTAGGTACCTTAGCACATAACCACAATCTATTTGCCTTTCTGACAGTACGTAACAGCTACATGCAGCATAGAAAAGAATAAGTTATGCCTGAAACTAAGGAACGGGTATACCAGATCCTGATTTTGCCTTATCAGTGAAGGAATCTTATTTCCTGACACCACTTAAACTGTTGCTTGTTCCAAGGCTATGTTACTAAACTACATAGGGTTCAAGTATTAACTATTTTTATTTCAAGTCTGTGAGATTAACAACAAAGTAGCACACATATTAATCAGAAGTGAGCTGTTCAGCCCAAACACCTGCTTTAATCAAGCCTTCAATAAACCCTAACAGTGCAATTGTCATCACCTGATGCTAGGAAAAGTACCTAACTGCCCTTTAAACTGTTTGTTTTCAGAGGTTACATATTTTTCTGTGGCCTGGGCTGTGGATTAACTTCTGTAAACACTTTTTAGAAGATATTATTACTAGATATTTATGAATCTGTATCTAACCTGCATGGCATCTTTCTCTTGACTGAACTCTTTTGTAAGAGAGCTTGGTGACGATGTTTTTCACCAGGAGTGTACTGTGAGCCCAGATAAGACAGAACTTCTCTATTCTGAAGGTTGGTGCCTCTTTCCTTGTGAATAGAGTCTTCTTGGGATGAAGCAGAACTTTCAGGGGACTGAGAATCATCTTTCTGCAACAACAGTTAATTGTTTAAGAGTTTCAAAGCACTTAAAGTTTTGCTTCTAGCTAAAAAACCTGCAAGATTCAAAATAACTTTTAAAGGAACATTTTACCCTACTTTGTGAAAGTCATGTTATATCTAGCAGAAATTATCTTCTAATCATATTAATAAGATAAATTCTGTCTAAAAAGTTCACAGTGAGCATGTTACAGTAGTTGCCTCTTCCACATTCTAATTTACATTAGGTTATCCAGTCAGTCAAACTAGAAACTTCTGGTTACACAGTTCTGAGTCTGAACTGTGGAGAAATGCCATAACACTTTCAGAAAAACACCAGATCATTGCTTTTTAAAAAGTTCTAAATTATTACTTTTGAGAATGTTGCTCTCAGAACAGCAAATAATGTTAATCAAGAAACAATGTAACGAGGTTCTCAAATGAACTCAAATGCAAGATTCTCCACTCCAGTTATGATCATAGCTGCTTAAGTGCTATAGTATTAATCCCAAACACTGTACCTGAGGAAGTTCCACTTCTGAGGCTTTTTCAGCCATACTGCTATAGCTGATGTATCTTATGGCACTAAGTATTCCCTGAACAGCGATGCTCTTGTGTTCTCTGTATTGCAAGTCTTGAATCTCTTTCCCTGTTTCATCTATAGCTTTCAAAACAGATTCAACTGGGAAAAAAAATTTGAAGAAATACAGTATCAAAATGTCTGAATGCAAGACTCAAAAGAAAATCTGTTACTAAATATTAAATTGATTTAAAAAATTCATGTTTCTTAATAATTTTAAATCTTTAAAGATATTTGAGGGTATGATACCTTTATTGTGTTTACAGTATTTCAAAAAGCTATTTGGAGGTCGTGGAAAAGGATAATAGCCACCAATGACAGTTTTCTCCATTTGATCAACTTCGTTTTGTGTCCTAGTCCAGTGAAGGAAGCTTCTTACTTTGGTATCCCTGGTGTATGGCTGGTTGCTGTGCCCCCCTTTTAAAACAAAAATAATGCTGTATCAAAACCAAAGCAGGTTATTGTCATCTGTTCTCATCCTGAAGCTATCCTGAACACTATGTAGAAAAAAAAAACAGATTAAGAAAATCTGGACTACAGAACACAAAAGACATCTTTCTACCAATTAACTGTCATATTAATTTAACGGTGTCTGTGACATTGACTAGCAGTATCTAGCATACAGTATCACAATACCATAAAGACTACCGTTAACTGCAGACAGTAGTATTCAAGACAGTAGTATTCAAAACAGACTACCAGAAGGAATGCTCCTTCAGTGCCATCAAGCACATCTTTTTTCCACTGGGAAAGACAAAACATAATAGCTCTCCAAATACTTGGTGAAAAACATCAGCTAAGATAAATTTAGGACTACTATATCCTTTTTTGTTTTGTTTGTTTTTCTATTAAGGAAATGTGTAAGCCAGAAAAGCTGCAAGTGTTGATGTTTTTAAGGAAGCGGTATCTGCATTGCTAGATTATCAAAGGATTAAAATTGTCTGAAAGAATTAGTAAACATATGACTTAACCCAATAATACTTTGGTACTTTGCATAAGATATACCCATTAACACCTCACAAGAATGCAATTTTCTTTTTTCTGTTTGCAGTGGTATTTCATCATTTCTGACAGGGAAGCCAATGCTGTGCACTGATTATTTTGTTGTAAAATTAAAATATCCTTTTCAAAGAAATAAGACAAGAACTACATCAAACTAAAACTAGTTTAAATTACCTGTAACGAATATTTGACTTTCATTTGAAGTTGTAAGGTAAACAGTGCTGGAAGGATTCTCACTGAGGTCCCGTACCACTCTCATCTGTGTACACACCAAAAATGTCACTGGAACAAAAAACCAAGAAAATGCCTTTCAGGTTTTTTTCCTGGTATTTCATTGATTTCAGAATGTTAAGACTGACACACACTGGATTAATTTTATTAAGTGCTCTAAACAAGACATTTTACTTTTTGAGCCAATAAATGCTTCAGCACAAATTGAGCTTGTTATAAATTACAGTATGGAGATGTAATTAAATTGTCAGTTTAATAACTGTGTAAGGAAATTTCAGCATACATATTAGGACTAAAACATGAGACACTTCACCAATCAGGTAGGATATCCATTAAAGAAGTAGTCAATAAGGATATTAAATGCCTGTTTTTCTTAATAATAAAAAGCATAAGACCATGGAAAGCACAAGAAATTATGACAAGCCACTGCAAAATTTCAGCATAGAGTACAAACTCACTCTTTTGTGAATAACTCATTTTATCACTGGAATGTCATTCTTTGCCATTTCCCCAGAACACTCAAGATTAATAAAGCCCTAATCTTAACAGGGTTGTGCAGCTGGTCCTGCATTATATGACATAAAAATGCACATGACATCAACCAGTTTGAATGGAGGATGAGCACTTGGAGGAGAAGAGAAAGATGGCAAGAAAAAATATTTAAAGTTCCTTTAAGATACTTAATTAAGGATTCCCCAGTTTAAAATACATCATTATTAGCTCACATGTAATAACTGACACAGCTGGGCAAAGACTGCTTTTTGGCCAAAAAATATGTATTCAAAGAAATTCAGCTTTTTAACTTTCCCCTCTCTCTTCTCTGCCAATCCTCTTAAGTTATGCCTGTCTATTAAAAAAATCACTTATTTACAGGGCAAAAGGAGCAAAGATTTGATTTTATTTGCTTTATTTGCCTCTGATGCAAGAGATGTTGCCCCAGGTGGTTCACTTAAGTTTCTGTTTGAAATTAATGAGATCATATGAGCTCCAAGCCCAGCTGGCCATCTATTTGTTTAGAGTAACTGGCAGATTGCAATATGATAAGGGTTTCAGATACTTACTGTATCTTTAAATTTTTATTTCTGATTAGCTATTTTCCCTTTAAGGAGCTAAAACATGGCATTTTTGTATTCAGTGGCAATTATACTCAGAATATTAAATTAGCAACCCAGTAGAAAAACACTATAAATAATTATTAATAAGCATTATAGAGATAAATACTTGGGCAAATACGCTCAAACATTTCTGGTTGAGAAGTTGCAAATAATTCCAGTATGAACGGTTGGTCTGAGGTCCCATCAATGGCATGTGCCCAACGATAGAGCCAGAAGTCTTCATTCTGCTCTATATAAACAAATATGAAGAAAAATGTATAAACATTTATTCACAAACTTAAATACTGTTAAATTCCAAAAGTTATATTCATAGAAAAACCTTTCTTTCTTGCTCGTTCAGCCCTTCCTACGAATGTCACAAGACCAATAATATCACAGGAATGATTGTTTGGTAAGCCATCCAGTTCTGACCTAAAACCAAAAAAGAACAAAACCACGAGTACTTGTTAATAACAAAACATAAAGCTTTCTCAAGCACTTACCAAAAAACATTTCCAACTAACATTCAGTGTAACACAGTAAAACTAAAGTTCCAGTTTGACAGACAACAAAACTGTATTTTACCTTGTGATAAATCGGTATTTAACTTCAGGTAATCCCCATTCCGGCTTAACCATTTCTTCTGGAATGATATTTATTTTAGTAGGAGGATCTCGAATATTAAGGCAGATTTCTGAGAATTGAAAAAAAAAAAGTCAGTAACATTCAAGGCATGAATGCAAATTGAAACAAACAAAACCTGCAAAAAAACAGGGTTCAAGTTTCTTAAATGAAATATTCCAACTGTGTCTGTTTGTGAAATTATGAATCAATTCTTCTAATTTTATGTTTTCATTAGTGTGAGGTGTCCCTGCCCATGGCAGGGGGGTTGGAACTAGATGTTCTTAAGGTCCTTTCCAACCCTATTCTATGATTCAGGTACAGCGTCCAACAGTGCAATTTTATAATCTGAGCAATGTTAAACTTTCCAATTCCCATGAGTCTGATCCAGCCAGATATTTAAAAGACCAGCAAGAGAAACTAATACTACAATACTTATTAGATATGAACTACTTTTTATGCAAGCTGAAACATCACCAAGATTTAAAACTGACTTGGAGACAATGAAGTAAAACAGGAGATAGGACTAGGAGATACAAACTTCCACATCTGATACCAGTTCAGGTAGTTATTAATATGATAGAAATATACCATGACCATAGAGGAGAACAAAAAGTCTTTCATGTCTTTCAAGGTCTGTCTCTCTATAGCACTTGAAGATTTTGATTTATTAAGCAGACCGTTTAGACATTTAACAACAAAATGGTGGAGCACTGGGTGAAGCAAGGGGTTCTGTAACCAGATTAAAAATACAGGAAGAATGGCTTCAGCATCTAGAATACACAAGGTGGTTCTCTACTGTCTCTCTCATAACAAGAGTAATATTGCTGGTATGAAAAATACAGATTCTGATGAAGTTTCTACAAGATTATTTGATTAGGGTAAAGGGTTACTCAAATAATGTACCTGGAAAAGTAATTAAATAGGTATAAAATATGTATGCAATATATAATTATATCCATGTTTCATACTAGCAATGAAATATTAGGAAGGCATTAGACTTGAAATCAGACCCTCTACTTAAGAATTTTCTTTTGGCTACTGCTTTCTAGCAATGTATTTGGAGAACAATCGTGGGTTTGCATATGGTGTTTTAAGACAGTATCTTAGAGATAATTTCTGAAAACAAAACTTCCCCATGCATCAAAACTACTTACCAATTGTTTTGTCATTTTGAGATTAGCCAAAAGACACATACTCAAGACTATACCCTAGGATGATTCAGAAGCTAAGGTCAGCCCAGGCTATTCAAAACAGTAGTTTTCATCAGTACCACATGAATTCGGTGATCTGTGAAATGTACACACTGCCTAGCAGTGAAATTCATGGTGTTGGGACTACCTATTTAAGCTCCAAACATTTTAAGTCCTGAAACTGCACTTTCCAGCATGTCATATAATGTTGCAGCTGCAAACAGAAGTAAACAATTCAGAACTTGATTCACACAAATCTTGCAAGAACTCTTGATTTGGAAAGTCCTTTCCGTTGTTGCCTTGTCAACCCTCTGGATATATATTACAACATTTACAGGTGAACACTGGAATCTAGTGGAATCACAAACTGGAAACAGATGATGAAAAATGTACTTGTTACTTAAGTAACTGACTGCCTTAACTAGCCAGCTGAAGAACTTTTGGAGCACTCATTGTGTATGCTTAAAACAACCTGAAACATTGCCCCATATTTGGCATATACAGAGATCTTGCTATTAATGGAGTAGTTAGTGAGGTATTAAATTGCACTTCATCTGAACACAAAATCCCCAAACCCACGCACCAGGGGTTGCCTAAAATCAATTTTAGAACTTCTCCAAAAGTTTTTTTATGGATATTCTGTTTTCTTTAGATTCTCTGCTTAGAGGATAAAGGCATAAGATCCATCAACACATGATGTTACGTGCTTTTCATGCCCAGTACACAAACTGGGGGCAGTTACCTGGAAGGGCTAGATCACTGCTCGGTTGGGCTGAGTATCGGTCAGCGGGTGGTGAGCGGTTGTATTCCCTTCCCTTGTTATTTCCCTTATCATCATTATTATTGGTGGTAGCAGTAGTGATTTGTGTTATACCTTAGTTATTAAACTGTTCTTGTCTCAGCCCGTGGCAGTTACATTCTTTCGATTAACCTCTCCATCCCCCTGGGAGCAGGGAGAGGAAGTGAGGGGAGTGAGTGAATGACTGCACGGTTTCTGAGTTGCCGTATGGGCTTAAACCATGACATATTGTTATATTGCAGCACTTTTATTTCTGCAGCATAGCTCCATTAATATCTGTCCCATTAAACAATTGCAAGCAAGAAAATACCTTCTTATAGCTGACGAGTATTTGTCATAATTGCACTGCCACGGCGCTGCTGTTTCAGCACAGATACCTGTTATCCATGCAACTTGTTATCTAGTGGGGCTTAGCAGACACTCTGGGGCTTGACCATATACACTAAAATCTAAAGTCAAATCAGCAATGTGGAAGAATGTGTGAGCCATGCACAAATATCTGTATTATTAAACAGGAAGTAGAATCACATTAAAATTCAGTGTCAGAGGCCTGTCTTTATGATGCCACTACTTGACATCAGGGATTAGTTTTTTATTTATTTTTAAATAGAAATTATAACTAACTTTGGCAATAAACTCTGTATACATGATCCAAATATGAACCAAGGAACAGTAAGAACTTGGATACTAAGAAACCTTTCAGAGCTAATATTTACGGATATACACCTTATCAGCTAGTTTCAGCAATGGATCACTTCATTTCTGTGCAGAAAATTTACTGCTATATTTAACTGAATCAAAACAAGCTTATCTGATACTTAACCAATTGAAGAAAATATCTTCATCTGTGAATCTCCTGGGGTTGGCTGTGTTTTAAATGGGTAACTGTTTTTGACACCGTACTGCTCAAGAAGTAATACTGTGCCAACCTTCATACTCTTATACCATTCAGGACACAATGAATTCCACAAAACCATTGACATCATGCCTGAATCATCAGCAACTTCAAAGTAAGCCTAAAGAAAAGAGAGACAAATACATATCTTATATATCATTCTGGTACGTATTTATTCTATATAATGCATCAGCTACTTGACTTATGAACAACTTCTCTGATGATTACAGATGGATAGAGTATGTTCCAAAACTTGCATTGAATACTAGAGTCGAAGAAATCCCTGATTTCCACAAAAGAATTCTTTCACAACTATTCCAGCCCAAACTCTTCTCTTTCCAGTGCTCAGTAATGGTAGGAGACACCAGTTTCACTCCGTGTTTTTTTGGAAAGGTTGTGGCAATAGCATATAAAAGAAACAATACTAGGAAGATTCTTGTCAAATAGAATGCTGTACTTGGAGTAATATATCAATATCCATGAAGAAGTTGAGATGTTGCAGGACGATTTGCTAAACATTCTTGATCAAAACACTATACAAGTCTGACTTTGAAGGAAACCCCCACAACCTACCAAAACACAAACTCCTAAAATAACCTGCATTGAAAACCCTACATTTTCATTGAAGTGTTTCTGATGGCAAAGATTTATACCAGTTATTGGGTTGGTTTGGTTTTTTTTAGACTGGGTGAACTTTGAATCCATAGCTGAGCAGATCACCAAAACAGTGAAAAAGATTTTTTAACACTTTTATAATGCTCTTAAAAGATAGTAATCCACTGAAAAAAGACCTCAGCCTTCTCAAAATACTTCATTTTATCCATTCATCAGCCTCAATCATCTGCTTTTGTTTAATATATCACCATTCTTGAACATATTTATCACCTTATGTCTTTTCCCCTTGCTGCTTCTAAAGCCCTCTTTTCCTTATTCCAAGTTCAATACAGAGACTATACAAATCAACACTTGTTATTTCATTCTAATATTCCTAATTAGTCATGAACCATTCATCCTTGAAAGTAAACCATTATAACATTGAATCTTTTGTTACCTATTGTTTTTTATCTAACAATGATAATTCAGCACACAACACTATTTAAAGAAAGAATGCATAAAACAAAGAGCATGTAAATCCGTCTCCTAAGTTCTTGAGCTAACCCAGCTCTGGGTGTTGATTCTACACCTAACACCAGGAGATATGACAGATGAACTGCCAAGGAAGTCTGAATACCATCTAGACTCTCCTGAAAAGTACATCCAATAAAAAGATCCAGATTTACCTTCAAGTCTACAGGGAATGAAAACTCGGAATAAGAGAACACCACAGTCCTTCATTAAGGTGTCTCATACCTCTCTCCACCCATGGAAGAACCATATGAGTTACTGGAGCTCTTTGTCAAGTGCTGCCCTCTTGTACTGGCTGGGATGGAGTTGATTTTCTTTGCATCAGCCTGTATGGTACCATGTTTTAGATCCACAACTATAACAGTGTTGATAACACACCAATGTTATACCTGTTGCTGAGCAGTACTTGTACAGTGTCAAAGTCTTTGTTTCTCACTCTGCCACCCCAGCAAGTAAGCTACAGATGGACAAGAGGCTGGGAGGTGACACAGCCAAGATAGGTGACCTGAACTGACCCAGGGGATATTTCATGCCATGTAACATTATGCTCAGATATAAAACAGGCTGCTAGTCTTCCCAGAGTACCCATTGTTCAGAGACTGGCTGGGCATTGGTCTACTTGAAAAGGCTCAGCATTTTAGTGAAGGTAGCAAGTTTAATATAAAGTAGCTACAATATCATTCTTAACTTTATGTACTTGCTACAAGGGAATAATGATTTCCAAATATCCTACAACTATTTGTTCAAATGTTAACCGATGCATTTATCTCTCTTTACCTGATAAGGAATATCCGTATTTCTCTTCTCTGGTTTCCCGTAGTACCTTAGCCTAGATTTGTGCAGGATTCTCACAAGAACTGGACGGTGGCGCATTGAGGTTTTCCAGTTCATTTCCAGCTGACCAAGAGAAATCAGCCTGCAGACTAAGGTTAAGGGGGGAAAGAAAGAAAGAGAAAAAGACCAAAGTAGTACATTTAAGTTTTCAGGAGTAAAGTGCACAGATGAGGATGTCACATGTATTTTCTTAATGTCTGTAACATCTAAAACAGGTTATTCTTTGATACTGCTCACCATGAGATCCTGTTCTGAGTTATCTGCAAACAGCGTTATTTTGATTTGTTTTGGGGTTTTTCTGGTTTTGCTTTAGCTCAAAGAGAGCACTGTGACACACTTTAAATGACAAGGAAGCATCATCAGATGAGCAGAAGAGCTAATGCAAAAGATACAGGCGTTAGCCTGTAAGAGTATCACACTCTTTCATAAGTCCCACTTTATAACTCCCTCCTCGCTTCACTTCACGGACTGGTCTCAGTCCCTCAACACTGACCACGTTTTGGGTGGCAGCTTCCAGGCTCCAGCACCAGTCCCACGGACTAGCCGAGAGATTACTAAGGGAAAGGCTGTTTTTGACACCTAGAGCCTGGGTGCAAACACTGTATTTTCAGTCAATGTTTTGGGAAGCTTAAAAAACTCTCTCCAACTAACATGAACACGTAAACTGTGACACATACACCACATTCATATGGGTGCCTGTTACAACCGGAGGGCCACTCCTCAGCCGGGAGCTCACCCCGGCGAACACACAAGGCAAAACCCGCACCTCCTCACCCGTACACTGCTCCCATCCCCACCCACACCCCCTTCCCATGAAGCCATCTCCTCGCCCCTTACCGTCAACGTGCACCATCGTCTCGGGCTTCTCTGCCACCCAAATGTTCCCGTAAGGATCATCGTTGTTCCATAGCGGCAGGTAGTACTCCTCGCCACCGCAGAGCGGCATCAGGCCGCCGCGGCCCTCATCGCCGAGGGTAGGCTCGGTACCACAGCCCAGCTCCAGCTCCAGCTCCTCCAGGCAGGGGTAGCCATAGTAGAGGCGCTTCTCCTCATAGCGGTACGTGCACCGCTTAACGCGCAGGCGCACTCCGGGCCGCAGGTGGGCACGCTGCACCAGGCCGTTGAGGTGCGGCGCCAGGTAGCAGAACAGCCGGCATTCGCCGCCCTCCAGGACCACGTCGTAGTAGTACCGGGGGCCGCCGGGCTGCGCCGGGGCCAGGTACCGCTCCACCGCCACCACCGTCACGGGCGGCGGGTCCACGGGGACCACGGTCAGCTGCGGGTCGCGTTGCACCTCCTCAAAGATGCTTCGAAGAAATGTCTCGCTGGCGCTTTGCGGCATGGCCGCGGCCTCCTCCCATCCTTCCCCATTGCTGTCGGAGGTAGGGTCCTGCATGGCGGCGGCGGTGGTGGTGTCGGCCCGAGGCTGCGGTCGTCACGGCCCGAGACGGAGCGCCACCATCATGCACGCGGGCTCTGAGGGGGGTGGAGCTCGTTTGCGCGCGCGCGCCGAGAGCCATTCAAATATCGCCAACGGTCGCGGAAGGGGAGGAGCCAGGGGGGGAGGGAGGGGGGGGAAGGGGGGGGGGGGGAAGGGGGGGAAGGGGGGGGGAGGGGGGGACCCGATGGTGCATGGCCGAGAAGGGGTTTGGGGGGGGGGGGAATGGCGGTGTCCGCTCCTTCCCCATGGCCCTTAGGGATGGGGCCGGGGCTGCAGCACCGAGGGCTGTTGGTACACGTGCCGCGGTGCCCGACTGGGCCAGCCGCGTGCTCCGTAGGTAGCGCCGGAGCACCGGTAACAGTGGTCCTGTGCCTTTAAGTGAATGCATAACACTCGTTATTGATCATTATTGCTATGGCCTCGTGTTCCTGATTGCAATAAAAGTGACTCATGCTGGCTCCTGAAATTGTATTTACCGCTTTTATGCTTGCGGGGGGTTGTTAATCATAATCATCCTGGCATTGAAAACACCTCCTGGGTCTTTCTCTGTTGTTTCCAACAGCAATGATTGTGTTTCCATCTATTAGAAATTATTACAAGTGGTCCCTAAGTGTGTGACGTCACTTAAATTTTATTATTGATTCTCATCCCACTGCTACCATCAACATCATCTAATTATTCTTTATGATATGATCACTTACTATATTAGTGAAACTTCAGGGGATTAAGAACTTTGTAGTTGATACTTTTGATGCGCGGATAGACTCCACAACTAGTTAAAGTTGTAAAGTAGGTATGCTTTTATTCAGCGCTGAGGTGCATGGGGATAGCTCCTGCAAAGCATGCACACCTCAGGGTTGTTCTCCCTTTACATTTATCCTCTTAAGGTATACACAGACATGAGGTTGCTCAATCCGCCTATACATATTTATTATCTATATAATCTTCGTATTAGAATGAGCCAGAAGGTCCTTTGCACCTGTGCAGTGCCCCTTCTGATCATGGGCAGGGGTCTCAGGATGAAGTAAATGAGTCTTCCTCCTGTGGGTAGGGGTCTTCAAGATGAAGTAAATGAGTCTTCCTCTTCTTAACCTTTACACCTTTTAACCTTCAGACATGGACTTAAGGCTAGTCGGCGCCCAGTCTGCCTCTCCCCGGTTTATCAGTAAGACCTTTCATCTGCTTTTGTCAGTAGAATTAGCATCTGTTTCTCCCCCTCCAGCAGTAATCAATGCCTTGGCATGATGGCAATGGCAGGTACTTAGGACAGACAATACTTTTGTTTAAGCAAAGGAATTCCCTTAACTCCCTTGTACAGTTTCTCTGTATTACCCCCCTGTACATTGGTAACCCGTGTATCACTTTATTAGCATTTACTAAGTGCGTGGTCGAAGGACTGGGGAGCCTGCTATTAGGAGAAAGGCTGAGGCAGCTGGGCTTGCTCAGCCTAGAGAGAAAAAAAGGCTCAGGGAAGACCTTATTGCCATCTTTCCAGTATGTAAAGGGTGGCTGTAAAGAAGAATAAGACTTCCTTTTTACGAGGAGTCACATGGAAAAGACAAAGGGTAAAGGACATAAGTTACTCCTACAGAGATTCTGAGTGGACACAAAAGAGGAAGATTTTTCACAATGAGAGCAATGAGTCATTGTAATAATCGTCCTGGGGAAGTGGTAGGTTCTCCAGCAGTGGGTACTTATAGGATTGGCTGGACAGGCTGCTGCCACACCTGATCTAGGTCATGCTTTGCTAAAAAGCAAATGATGATCAGCAAATGATGATCAGATGATCCTTGAGGTCCTTTCCAACCTGTTATTCTATGTATTTTTGTCTACAGGAGGAAATGTTAGGCTGTAACTTGACAGAGTGAGGAGAGAGGTCTGAAGATAAAGAGGCAGGAAGAGGAAGAAAACTAGTTCCCAGTATTTATAGTGTCACTGGGTACAGATAGAAAGGCAGAAGACCAAACCTTCGGCAGAGCTCCACACACTGAGCCAGCAGAAAGTTCTCGAAGCTCACAGCTTGAGAATGATTCCATTCATTCCTGTTACCTTCTTTCTCACCAGCAGAGGTCTAGCTAACACACCCATTTTGAAACTGGAACAGCATGTTTTGCTGCGGCAAGACAAGACATGTTGTACTGACTGGTGATGTCTGTAAGTTGCTCTGGGTGTGGTTTCCCTGCCATACCTGACCAGTGGGACCGATGTGATTGTATGAGAAACTGCAGATTCAGAAGCACTTGCAGAATCAGTCATGTGTGGTGAGGAGCCAGCAGCAGATGGTTGTATTAGAGCCACAAAACCTGAGGGCTTAGTGTGTTGTGTTGAGCCTGTTCCATCACGGACATAAGGAACTCATTGAAGACAACATGATTTGTCTCTATAGGCAGATGCAGATGTTTCCATAGGGATACTGACTGGATTTGGAACACAGTAACTTTCTACGACTGTTAGAATAGCTTACACAAATGTAACAGACGTCTACAAGCACAACACCAGTTTTAATTTTCAGTATTTTTTATTATTGTTGCAGTTGTACAATTCCAACATTAGGGAACAATACATAATGTGCAGTACATGGCTTACATTGTTCCCAGTTTTTAAAGCCATGTGTCAGGCTGCAGAATAGAGTTCACCATTCCTAAAATAAAAGTAGGCGCATCCAATATTATCTTGCTGCAGTATTAGCACAGTCTTAATTGGCAAATACAACATTAGGAGCACCACCTGAGATTAGGATACTGCATGTACCAAAGGATGACTGACATGGATCCCTGCCCTTCTGCCCCTGTGGCAATTGTTCACATCAAAATAACATCACTAGAAAAATACTGCTAAGCAGTTCACTCCTTGGTTTTAAAAGTTAATAAAAGGGAGAGAAACCTCACAAAATGAAACTACAAATGTGATACACGTTTTGCATAGTTAAATTTATGTCAGGAAAAACTTGGTTCTCTGGATTATTTTTCTTTTTTTAATTCTTTTTTTTACTTACATCTTTGAACCTATACTTTGAGCTGAACAGTTTGGAGCACTCTCTCATTCAGTGTTCAGACCACTCAGTCACTTTACACATCTTTCCATTTCTTTGGTAACTTTCTTCTTCTTACCATCTCTTAACATTTGTTATACCTCCTACAGCAATACAGTGTCCCCAACATCCACACTCCCCCCTTTTATTTTCTTCAGCTTTTCCCTCCTCTCTAATCACTTACAGTCTCTTCTGATACTCTTTCTGACATGCCTGGGCTCATCTTCAACCATTCCAATTTTCTCTTGATAAAGAAAAACATGCCACAGTTGTTTTGTTGCATCCAGTTGCTATTGCTGTTTGCAATATCACTTCATCCTCTAAAAGCATTCACCTCTAAGGGCCTCATTCTTTCCATATTTACATATGGATGTAACCCCAATAATTCACATACAAAGTGACAGATGAAAATCCCACCCACTGCCTTGAATCATAGCTGGAAAACAGAGCCAATAGGAGGAAACAGAATGAAATATTAAACTCTCAATGTAATAGTGAACATTCCTTCTCTTGAACTTGCTTTTTCTTTCCCTTCTGGTATGGAGCTGAACATCATCTCAGTGTGTCAACTCTCACAGTAACGTTAAACAAGTTTGATCACATTTGCTGCTTTAATCTGTTTGACATGGGTTGTTCTAAATCTCCATTATTATCTTCTAAAGTCTTTTTTAACTAGTGCCTAGCATGAGATAAAATCTCACACTTTAAAGGAAGTGTTATAGGGCAGCCTGGATCACCGAGCATGAGCAGTTTTGCACAGCTCCAGGGTACAAAATGAAAGCCATTCTTTCTTCACAGTCTTAGACATTTTATTTCAAGTCAAAAGCAAGTAAGTTGTATTTCTGATTGTCTGCAAATTATTTTTTGCTTGTAAATTGTAACTTTCATTTGTTTCTGTTACAGGTTTGGGGTTTTTTAGTTTTGGGTTGGGTTTTGGTGGGGTTTTTTGGTGAAAGTTGAACTATACGAGCCCAACATTCAATAGTATAGGGAGCCAAGCCACGTTTTGCTCATTTGCCCCAGTCCTAGCACTGACAATGGGTAGGAACTTTACTACAAATAGACAGAGAACTCCTGTTTTCATACAGCTCTGCCCAAGCACAGCATACCATTCAGATTTGTTTGCACACAAGCTGATTACTTGCACGCATTAAGAGCCACTTTAACCACTGCACATATTTTTTAGTATGGCCTTAGGATTATTTTTCTGTAAGTTAAAATATTTAAAAGGAAAATACTTCATAAAAACCACTATACATTTTGAGATAAGCTATTGCTTGTGAAAAGTGCTAGGTTAATAACTTTGGAAAGTGCAGTCCTCCACATAGCCAAAGAACATAGACAGCAACAGCATTGGCATCTCTGATCTGCCTGCAGCAGTTGAGGTGCCAGCATAGGGAAGGGTTGGAAGGATGATCACGCCCTAATTTGATTCTCCACTGACATATACAAGGATGCCAGTTTTGGAGCTGATGGTTGCAATCTGAACACCTGTCAGTCACAGCATGACTGCCAACACTAACTAAACCTGACATACTGTACAGAACAGCCACCAGTTTTAACAGCTTTACTTCTCCCCTTCTTAGTCAATTTTGAATCATCATCCTTAGGATAGAGAACCAGATATTCCAACACTTTCCCTGCACCTTTCAGTATCACATATTTCAAGTAAAAAATATTTATTCTCAAACACTGCAGCTAGTGATTTCATTGTTGCCTACAGCGTCATCCATACTGTATCATGTCTGGAATGAGCTCTTTTGTATTACATTAATGTTTTACATTTTCAAAGCACATCCAAAAATCAGCTAAATAAGGATTGCATTAAACCCTACAATTTAATCATAGTATATGATTACATATAGTATATATATTATATCTGTATAGTTTTATGGCCAACTTACAAGCCCCTGAGAACAGAGTTTATGCAGAATCACTGGCACCAATAACACTATGGATGCAGCTTTATTTAGATGTAATTAGCAAAAAAAGCACCTGAAATTATTTATATATTCTATTTATAATAGATTAACTCTTTGGATATTTTCCTAACTATATTAAGAATATATTTGTTAACCTTAACATCCATAGGAAAGATTATATTTACAGACAAAAACATGAAGAATTGATGCTGAAAGAGCAAGAAAAGAAGGTGCCTGATCCTGTGCCCTTATATACATGGGTAGTGCCTTTAAATCAATTCACACGAGTGTGGGTCCCGTGTCTGAATAAAAGTTACAGGTTCAGGTCAGTAATACTTTATGCATACCTGATTTTGACAAACTACTATTTAAACTATTTTTACAAATACATTCTACAGTAACTGTGTCTATGGGCTCAGGTATCCAGTCCTGAGAGAAACACGAAGTCTGTCCCCTGCATTTGTAAAACCTACTAGATGGGGCACATGTCTAGAAGTATCTGCTTTGGCAACTGTACAGTGCATTAGACGACTAGCACAGGATACGATCCCCTCAAGTGTCCCAATCTGCATTAGGCCTTATTAGGACTCTTTCACCAATTGTAAGACCCAGACAAGGGAGTCTTAGTGAAAGAGTAAGACCTCACTTTAAATGTGAAACAAGGCAAAACCCAATTCAATATAGATTCCAATCTGCCACCCAAATTGTGTTTTTATATTAACTATAGATGTTGCTGTCCCAAAAAGAAAAAGACTTCTGTTCAAGCTAACTTTGTTATGTCATCTGTGAAAATGAAACTGTACACTTTTCAGAGTACAGGAGCTTCTTATATTGACTACATTCTTCATTAAAGATTTCTCCTAACACTGCAAATATAATCTTGGTTTGCAACATATTTTAGAAGACAAACTAAACATGTTTGCAGTACTTTGACATGAAAATAGAATTCTTTCCAAACTGAAAGAATATGAATTTTGATAATAATGACAAAATTTCTGTAGGTAAAAAGTGCAAATTAATATGTTACCTCCAAACATTTTACACTGCTACCTACAAGAAGTTTCAAAGCATCCTTCATTTTGATGTGATTCACCAGTTGAATAGCACATTTTGACCAAGAGTCATAAAATATATTTGACTGCTGCCTCCTGACTGCACAGATGCAAAGAACACCTTGAGAAAGAAAAAAAAGGAGATATGTTACTGCCAGCTTAACGTTTATAGGTACAAATATGCTCATATAGGAAATGTGAGAGAACACCACAGCCCCAAATTAAAGGATATACATTTATATCACAGTTCAGTTTTAATCCCATGAGAAACTCTTTAAAGTGAAACTGAGCTTGTGGTACAACTTGGATATATATTTTGGTATAGTTCTTTTTCCTCTTTGGAAAGACACATGAGAACATTAACAAATTAAACAGTTTGGGGGCCCTAGTTTTCTACATATGTCAGTGGGATCAAGCAGGTTTCACAGAACATGTACCAAGAACTGCTATATGCAAGAAATCCTACTTGATGATTCATACTCCAGTGCCTGCAGTGTCTCAAGTATTAGAGCACTGGGGCTTTTTTAACATGATGGCTGCTCTGTATTACCTGTCATTTCAGTTGCCCAGGAAAGGCAGTCCTGTAGTTGAGCATTGTCAGGGCTGGCTCAGAGCCTTCCCCACTGCCTCTGATGTGCTGGAGTCTGGCCAGTTAGTCACGTCTGTAGCTGTTACCACCTCTGATACCAGTTAAGGCTGGGTGGAACAGGAGTGATAATAGAGCTGGATGGTGTGAAAATGTGGACTATCCATAGTGAGTGTTTTCTTTGTGTTGGGAGAGATGGGGGGGGAGGCTCAGTGATTACATTTGCTTTGAATGGAGAAGTTGCCCCAAGGCAGAAAATAACCAATGAAATAAGAAAGTTAAAGAAGTTAAATGGCCTCAGTGTTATAGTTGAGTACTGCTCCTTTTTTGCTAAAGCACCACATTGTAGTTCTCTGTACCTTGTCATTCCTTTCACATAAAAACTTCAGCTTCTGTGCTTTCTTGTGCATAAATACTCCTTCCAGATTCCCTGTTTCCACTGAGCGTAGTTCAATTGCCTTTTCTCCCCAGCCCATGACCTGATTAGATTGAAGGTAAGCTAAAACAAACAACAAAAAGAGTAAAAAGTACTGATTCTGTTCAACAATTAACACACCGATTCTCGCCTCATTTATGCTAACATGGGTCTGAAGCATTTCTCTTCACTAACAATGTGCTCTGAATTACTTAAGTTTACACAAATAGCCTTGGGAACAGTAAGTAAATTCCAGTTTGTTATCTCAGATTTATTTTGGACTCTAGACATAACTCTTAAGTATGCTACTATTGTACAGTTTATGATCAGGAAAGCTGGGAAGAAACCACTGAAGAGCATCTTGTTTAAGCCCCATCCACAAAGCAGGGCCAGATTAGAGAGGCTTACTCAGGACCTTGCCCAGACATGCTGTGGCATGTTTCACAGCTGTTTCATAGCTGATGCAATCCATCGCTACTTTCAAGGTTAAAAAACCTTGCCTAACACATAATTTGCATTGTTTTGGTGCAGCTTGTGCCCATTTTTATCTCTCCTCGTTTCAAGTACATGCTCAAGAAAAGCCTTGACTCAGAATTTTCTGTATTTAGTATGGCGTTCAGTTTAGTGTGAAACCTAAATTCTTAATCTGAGACTATAGCATGATTAATTTGGTGTCCCTGGCTACTGTCTTCACTAGTTATGAGCAACAGAAGCCAGAGGAGAAGGGTGAGCATCCTCTATTTCTCAGTTTCTGCCAGGCTGATAATATACTTTTGTACAACCTAAGTGTCTTGGGCTTTCTTTGTTTGTCTGGATGTTTGTTTTCAGATGCAGAAGAACAGAAGCAAACCAGACAAGAAATTAAAAGCAACAAATAATAAAAATAAAACTCTGCTGTTGTTGTTCTTTGTTTTCCCACACTGTTAACTTGAAGTCCTCTGGGGGAGGTGAAACAAACAGCTGTCTTGGCTGCAGTACAATCAGAATCTCCTCCTACAGAGCCAACTGCAAGCATGGAGAGACTGAGAATCTATTAGAAATACCTGGGCTGGCAGCACTGGGAGTTTAAAGTGATAGAATTAAGGGGCCATTTGGCAGCAGTTAGAGAACTTTCCACTAACTGACCTCTCTACAGTTGTGAATGTTTATATAAATGCTACAGGCGATGAACAATCAAAGCAGGAATAGAGAGCATCTTTTTTCCCCTCTGTAATGAACATCATTATCTCTGTGAAAACTGGTGGTAAGCTGCATCCTCAGTAAAGTTTGGCTATATAGTTAAGGTATGAGACAATAAACAGGGTGACAGGAATACAGACTGATCCATAGACTCTATTGCAATCATTGGCTGTCTTTACACAAATGTATATAGATCTGTTTACATATTCAGTTTGCTTAGGAGTTGCTTCATGTGCCATACATCCACTTTCATATGGATGCAGACCTCACAAGCCAGGCTTCATGCAGCAGAATCTTACATTTAATAAAGTGCTATTTTTATACATACCTACAGATGCTGGCATTTCTCCCCACTGTAAAACAGTCTCCTTTGTGAAATGCCCGTATATATCAATGTAGATGCCTTCATCTTCGTAGGTGAGTAAAAGCTCCATTCCGCTGGTATTTGGGAGGATGATAATGGCATGTGGGCGAATAGTCCCCTGGATCTGGAATCATATTTTACTATGATTTGTATCAGAAAATGGACTACAATTTTAGTGACTGCATCAATCTGACTACCTTGGCAGAGCAATAGGAAGAGCTAGCTCATGGCTCATGGAAAGTGAAAGAAATGCCTGTGTTCAGAAAGGCTGTACAGTTTACTAGCTAGCCCCTGAAACAGGCTTTCTCCCCACCTCCCCCCTTGGAACATGACAGTAGGCTTGCAAACAAATCAACCTTCAGTATGAACTGGTTCAAGAAGCCATGGAGCCACTGAGACACAATAATATTTACTTTACTCATTTAGAAGACACTTGGGTTATATAAATAGAAAAAAGGTGAAGTACATTTGGATTGACAGTTACTTCAGAAGATGGAGGAAGGACAAAAGCTTCCACATTGCAGGAATCTGGTGCTTTCACTTTCCATGATAATTCCTTATCCCCACTCACAAGCTAAAACTGCAAATGTCACAATATTTACAGTGAGTTCAAAAGTTCCCTGGACCTTTCAAATACAAGCCACTCTCTGTCCTTCCCTTCCCATATACTTCACTCAAAACAGTTCCCCATTTAAATGCTGCTCAGCATATGTTTTCTGCATGCCACAAGAACAGTGCATTTCACTCACACAGATTATTTTCACAGCTGTTCAATGCACTAGAATCTCTCCCAGAAGCCAACATGTCCCAAGTGAAAAGAAACCCCAACCATACAACCGTGAAGGTGGGCTTTTATGAAAGCAGTTTTGAAAGAGAAAGAGGACAGCCTTAAAACACATTAACAAAGCATTTCCTTGTTTAAAGCACTACTCAAACAGGATGTTAGATAGTAAATGAAACCACTACAATTCTTATTTTTATAGGAAGCATATGACTGGGGTTTTATATCATTCTCACAAGCCAGCAACACACAGACCTTGTCTTCAAGCACATACATTAACGCACACTGTGAGGGCACAATGAACAGGAAAAGAAGCACTGAAGCTGTACTTGCCAAACTGAATACACTCAGGCCAACCACTTGACTCCGTGCCTCCGCAACAACTATCCGTAACACTAGAACGGGGATCCAGAGCCGCAGAGCAATTTTAATGCGTTGCCTTGGTACTTGCATGAGCGATCGAAGCAGGTAAGAGATGAAGAAAGAGGTGGGGAACCAGGAAAAGAGGCTACCAGGAAGAGTATCTCAAGTCAGCCTGTTAAAGTCTGGTCTGTTGCCACCACAAAGCTCCTTGAGAGAATTATCCAATTCTAGCAGATGCTCTTTAAAATAATAAAATACCAAAAAAGAGCCACTGTAGCAGCAGATTTATTTCAGCTCTAAGACTCTAAAGGGAAGAACATATTTTTAGCACATCCCAACTTCTGGTTGAAGAGCACACACAAATGGAGTCAGCCTTAAATGTGCCCCACATCTTCAGGACAGTCACCTGGGAAATCTCTCTGATCAGGTTATAATTATATTTGCAGCCTGTTGAAAAACTAAAGCTTCTCAGAAGGTTCACTTTTGGGTTTTTGCCTTTATCTTGGGCAATTATGCTAATGATCTTTTTGACAAGTCATTATTCACCTTGCTTAGCAACCAGCTTCCAAGGCTGTATGCAGGCACCACGCTTAGATTTATAAACTGATACGAATTTGTCATAGTTGCACAGTTAACAGAGTGACTAATTACCAGATTAAATACTGTCCTACAAAACAAATACTAAGTCCTTTAGAGAAACCCCACAGAAACAAAGAGTACAGGCTTTGAGCAGGTGATTCAATGCTTTGTCCTTGCAAACTAGGATGTCACCTGTTAATCGAGAGAATTTTACCAATTTATAAACAAACTTACACAAAATTTGTATGAATTTATAGATAAACAGCCATCCTCAAACACTGTGTCCATCAGAAACACAGGGTCTGACACGATCTGAAGGCTGCCACCTGTCAGGGCAGCAGTGATGGAGTGCCTTGCATGGGAGGCGTGGGCTCTCATTTGGTTTGAAAACGTGGGGTTGAGAACAGAGAAAAAGCAGTTAGAAAATAGAAAGGATTCAAGGCACAGGCTGCAACAATGGATCTGGGTGAGATTTCTTCAGACCTCCTGAGCGTGACTTCGGGCACATCGCCTTGGGATGCAAGGACCATGGCACCAGGATGCACCAACCCTCTGCCCCTGTGGAGCTCTGTTGACTTCAGGGAGGTTTTCAAGTGTGCACATCAGTTCCCTTGCCAGGAGCCTACCATCAGACTGGAGCCATGGGAACCTGCTCTCCTTCTAGACCTAAGCCCCCAGGTTTCTTTAGCTTTTTGGACTCACACTTTGAAAAGATCTAGAACAGCTAGAAAATAGGGAGGCAAACAAACCAAAAGACTAAAATCACAGCACAGACTTCATATTGGGCAGCCCCATGTCAGTCAGTCGTTTCTGCAGGGGAATTAATCTGCTATTACCCAAGTATAAGCAGGTATTTAGTAGTCACCATCACTTCAGTGAACAGACGCACAATGCAAGATATACACAACAACCTGAAATCAACATCTTCATGGCCAACTTCTTGACAATCTTATGAGAAAATTCTGTGGAATATGTAAAAGTTATTCTGAATTTAAGGACTGATTTCATGGGCAAGTGAACAGCAAGTCCACAGCCTGGACCTATAATCATGTGAAACAAACCCAACTTTGCTCCATGGTAAAGAAATTGGGATTATTCATGGGGGCACATGTATACCTGGCTCCTCTACCCACCCGTACCTGGTGCAAGGGTAAACATGCTTGTAGTGGATCCAGGTTAAAATAGGTTTAACCAATCTTTGGAATGCTGGCCAAATTTCAACTCAGTTTGAATTCAGTGATAATTTCATCAGCTTGTTGGCATGACAGGAAAGCACACTATCAGATTGTAAACGTCACCTAAATTTATGTAGATATTATTGTGTCTTTGATTGCTTACATCCTAAATTTCCATGACAAATCAATTCAAAGTAGTACTGTCCATAAAACAGGCTTTCTGACATGAAACCATTAAAACTGATATTCTAGATGTGATAAAAGCCTTTTAATAGAACTTCAGTGTTATAAAAGTGTGTGAAAAGTGGTTTTCTATTAGCTGGCACATGACATTTTATTCTCTTACCCTCCCTGTCTTGAAATACAGCACAGCTCTTAACCTGATCATCATCAATACACAGTCCAAAGAACAGAGGCATTTATGTAATGTTTTGGAGTATCTTACGTGTGTTGGAAGGTACAGGTCATACACAGATCCAGAGTCCACATCAATAGCATGAAAGCCTACTAGTGAGCCGTATATGACTTTTAATCTTTGTCCATTTTCAACAGTCAGGTCAACTGACAGTGGCTTGTGATGAAGTGAGGTAAAGGACTGGAAAAAGAAAAATACACTGTGTAACACAATAAAGCTGTTGGTTTACAGATCTACATATGTGATCTTATCAACTTTCAACACTCAAAAGTTAGCTATTTTTGTTAAATAGTATGTTAAATTTAAGGAGGTAAGTAGCCATCATCTACTGTGTTGCAGGGAGAGGGGAATAATTCCCTTCTTGGGTTTTAAAACCCACCAGATTCTAGAAGTGGCCTAAGCAAAACTCAGGCTGAGTACCATTCATGTTCAATTTCCTCCTTCTTTGAGGGAAATTGGCATCAGTTTTGTGAACTCAAAAGTACGTTTTGGCACAGTGCTGAAACAAGTTGTTCACATCTAACAGAATCATGACTGTGACAGTTCTATGCCTGCCACCTCCCATGCATGTCAAATGAGTTATGTTTTCTTTAAAAGAATACTCATTTTATCTTTAACTAGAAACAACTTACACAAAGCAACAACAAGGCAAAGCAAAGAGTAGATGAGACACTGCGAGACAGTGCTCCATCTGAACCAGAGTGCAATTTCACTTACCTTAAAAGCCATGAATTTGTGATAAGGCTTTGGAGCCCAAGCATAAACCTCCACTGAGTTTTTCAAAGCAATGACAAGGAATTTGATTCTCTCATATTTTACTGTAATATAAGAAGAACAATTCCTTAGGTACCAGACAGACACTTGAATCAAAGACCACTTCATCACATGAAATAATTTTAAGGGACTACTTGTAGAGGTACACATTATCCAGCAAGAGAGACTAATGGATTCTGGACATCAGTGTTTAATACCACCAATGACAATACTTTGACTGAAAACCTATAGTTCATTTATTCTTAGTAAAGCCGGATGACTATTGACAACATTTACATACTGTTTTTCATAAGATTGATGACAAAAACCCCAAGTTATTTTACTAGTCACAAAAAAAGGTCTTGACCCTGCAGCTAAACCGACTTACTTTAAGTGTGAACACACACCAGCATTGCTGGTTGTGAACAAGCTACTCTTGCAGGAATGGAGGTTGTTTGCTGAACAGTTCACTTACACTCTGCAGGATGGATTTTCATTTCACTGTTTGTATGGGGTTAAATCCCCATGTGTGAGTGTGGGTGTTTCGGAGGTGAGTAAGCATTTAAGAGATGAGTAATTTCCCTAAGTTGATTAAGGTCACATTGGCCAATTGAGAATAAATGGAAAACCATACACTGAACATTAAGGCCACTCTGTACAATGTGTTTTCTCCCTCTGCCAGAGACAAGCATTTGCTTTGGGAGCAGAACACATTCACCCCTCATTTTATATTCAGTTTGCTTGGCAGGGGTTTTTAAAAGATGCAGGTGTTACATTACTGAAATAAGGTTTAGTTTTGGTGGGAGGAGCCCTTGCTGCTTACAAAAGGAGCAGTTCCACTTGCCAAACACATAGCAGGGCGTGAAGGGTGGATAAGGATGGACACTGCTCAGCAAATCTCACATAGAGAAAGTGAAAACTGCACTCCAACGAAGTGCAGAGCAGCACCATCCTCCTGTTCTCTTCTACCTGGACAAATGGCTGTAAAACCAAAAGTCAAGGGACAAAAAGCTTCACCAGGAGAAAACCAGCAGCAGCTCTTTTGTCAAAGCAGTAAGAGTGAGTTGTCAATATGTAAACACAAGTTCCTACCAAATGCTTGCCTGATTTTAACATAACTTCCACTTGTTTTGAACAACCACACCAAACCCAAAGCAAAGCAACTGAACTGGAAGATGTGGGTGCTTAATAATGCACATCTGTTTCTTATTCTGTCTTGGATTTAACCCTTGTCACTTTTAGAGCTGTGAAATAGAAAGGCAGAAGGATGTTAAGCAAGTGAGAGCCAGCGACCTTGCTGCCTCCCACACTACTGCTTATCTTTACTTAACTTTGGAATAAGTACGACCTTCACATACCATCTTTCACCAACACAAATCTTGCCCTGTACATCACATGCCCTCATGCAGTTAAGTGACAGGAACTATCACAATACTGACATTCATTTCCAAGAATGAACGGCCCAAAAGCCAAATAAAAGCAAAATGCTTTCTGAATTGCTGCGGTACCATTTCCAGTGCATAAGTTTAAACAAAGGTATAGTTCAGTCTTTCGTGATCTAGAAACGGGGATGAACTGTAACACATCCAATCTGATCTATTGATGGACATCCTACAGATAAGATTTACTAGCATTTTAATAGTCCAGTTTCATAGCAGCTACTCAGGGCCAGGAGGGAAGCTGAATAGCATGGAGGTGGAAAACACCAATCTAATTAAAACCTTAAGTAGCTACAGAACTGTTAAACCACTGAGTAATAGACCCAGTCTGGCACTCCCTTCTTCCAGCTATCACAGGGAATACCCATAACTGCTGCAAGAAGAGATGATACCTGAAATGACAGGAGCAAAGCATCTATGATGTAAAACAAGGAGGTTTGAAAGAACTCTGAGATCCTGAAACAGAGCTGATGAAACATGCTGGTGTCAGAAGACACGAATGGTAAAGCAGCTCTCCAAGGTAAAAACAGAGTCCTTACCAACTTTGTAGTGCACGCAGCCCTCCAGGTCACCCACAGACACCCAGCCTTGCCGCTTCTCCACCTCTGGATCATTGCGCAGAATCTTGTTTCTCAGCCATGATAAGTAATACACCCTCAGCTTATTCTTCTTCCCTGAAAACAAACCCACCTGCTTTAACTCACTGAAACACAAACTCTCCCACACTTACAGAAAGGCAGTTTTGTGGCCTTGAGTACAGAGGGTCTTTGGGCCTCATCAATATGAGAAGTATGCAGCAGCACAAAGGAAAAGCTCTGTGGGACAGTGATACACAGGAGGGGACTGGAACATGAGCAATCCTGTGGCATCTTCACTTGGAGCACCATGCACAGTTCTGGTGTCCTCAACATAACAGGGACACGGAACTGTTGGAACAAGTCCAGAGGAGGGCCACGAGGATGATCAGGGGACTGGAGCACCTCCTGTATGAATACAGGCTGAGAAAGTTGGGGCTGTTGAAACAAGGGGAACAAAAAAGGGGGCAAAAGGGCAGAAAAAGGGGGGAATTGAAACAAGGGGAACACAACATCACAAAATGGAATATTTAAACCTTTAGAATTAGTTTTAAGCAATGTTAAGTTCAATGGCTTTGTAACAGTAGCAGTGGAAAATTACTGAGGTGCATATAATACATAGAAAAAATAGAGTACAGATAGAGAACATACTGGTACAAGATAAGTCGTTATAGTTGATGAAGTCTTAAGAAAAAACAGTCCAGAAAAACAGGACACAGGGATAAGGAGTATCTGGGAATAGCAGGTGTCCAGGATGGGCTATGGGTAAACTAACTGATAAGTAGGAGGATAGGAGGGTTATTATGTCTCTGGTGCTAACGAACCTATTAAACTGGTACAAGCATCTACTGTGTGTGCTTCAAAGGCTGCCAGGAGTGATGAAGATTGTTGGAAGAAGTAAACAACCCTCAGAGACCACCACAATTCTGTACGCATGCGGGGAGCTTTCTGGAAAGTGATGTAATCCATACGTAACCTCATGAGTATGTATGTATGCCCAGGGACTATATGAGGATGGCTTGGGTGGCAATAGGGAGACACACATTAGGAGGAGCTATCCCCTGTGTCTCCCGGTGCTGCAATAAAGAATACCTGCTTGTCAGCTTGAAACCTTTGTTCCAAGTTTGTGCCTGGAGTTTTCTCCGAATCACTGTTCAGCCTGGAGAAGGCTGCAGGGAGACCTCAGAGCAGCCTTCCAGTATCTGAAGGGGCCTACAGGGATGCTGGAGAGGGACTATTCATTAGGGACTGTAGTGATAGGACAAGGGGTAACGGGTTGAAACTGAAACAGGAAAAGTTTAGGTTAGATATAAGGAAGAGGTTCTTTACTGTGAAGGTGGTGAGGCACTGGAATGGGCCAGGTTGGATGGAGTCTTGGGTGACACGCTTTAGTATGTGGTGTCCCTGCCCATGGCAGGGGGGTTGGAACTAGATGATCTTAAGGTCCCTTCCAACCTTAACTATTCTATGATTGTACGAACACAGAATGAGGTTATTTAGTGATCTTTTAACAAAATCGCACTTAGAGAGATGCTCACCCATCACAGAAACAAGCAGAGTGATGAACTGCAACTTGCTGAGAACAAGTTCATTTTAAGGATAGGAAACACTTTGCATTTCCCACAAAACATTTTACACATTAACCAGGTACTGAAGTATCCTAAAGCCTCTGAAGCGAGAATATAAATGTTAAAAAATCAGGAGAGTTTTCCTATTAACAAGAAAAACTGTTGTGTGATTTGTGTGATTTTTCTCTAAGAGGAAATTCCTCAACCTAGTTTATAACCTAATTCTTCTTTTTAATAGCTTCCAACCCTAATGCAGGTCAGATACTTTTAGACACTGAACTAACCTGATATAGTAATTAGCACATTGAGTCCTTCAAGAACATCCATTTGCTGGAATCGTCTCCTAGTAATCAGTGAATACACTCTTCCTTGTCCACTTCTGTCCAGCAGCCATAATCCATTCTCTGTTCCCACCAGTAAATTGACTCCTGTTGATATATGGGAAAAACATACTGCATAAATCACCTAATGATTCAGAAGCCACTGAGTGCTCAAAAAAGGACCTCACCATCACAGTTTGTACACAGCAGAACACCTACATGCTCATGTAACTTGAGAGATGAATAGTTCTGCTGAAGTCAATCTTGATTTAAACTAAAAGGAAAATGCTTTGTGAACCTGAACTTCTCAAAAGCCCCAGTCCAGCACCACTCCTCTGGCCACATAGGAAACCCAACAAAACAACCTAAGGGTCTCTTATCAATAAAAACAACTACCTCTTTCTCCGATACAGTACTCAAAACACAGGACCAAACCTGTGGGAGGAAGGGCTGTTGCTACAGGAAAGAACAGTGTTTGTTTGAAAACAGTCTGTTTTGCCAGAATGCTTTCAAATGCCAAATTAAAGGAGCAAATCCAACTGCTCCCAAGGAAGCGAAGGCTCCAGTGGGTTGCTCACATCACAGGATGTAAGACACTGTGTTTGGCTGGTATGACAGCTATGTTTCCTAATCAACAGCTTCTAAAGAAATGACATGAGGCATCCTGCTGTAACAAGCAACCCCCTCTTCTACCAGTGCTCTGATGCTCAAAGTACTTGATGCTCTTCAGCCTCAATGTACATTTAATTACAGACCTTGACACACAGCTCTGTTCTTAATCTAAAATCTTGGACTCTACAAACTTACATTACACAAAATCTGCAAAGCTGTAAGCTGGAAATCTACATTTCCTTTGGATAATGCTTCATTTATTTTGGTGCCCGATTTTCTCATTCTGATGCACAAAATCCTTTGCAACTGTAAGTCATCCCTTTGCTATCTTCTACCAGGAAGGCAGTGGGTGATGCAAGGATCTACCCTGTGATCTGCTCCAGGATCCAGAATCCAGTTGTATTCACTGCAATACAACCACGAAGTCTGCCTGGCACACACTGCCAGCCTCTCCTGCTACTGCCTCCCCTCCATAGGCATGCCCAAGTACCTCTGAGCTTACCCCACAAGGCAGCACAAAGGACCTCCGAGTTGAATTTCTTCTTGTATTTACGGATTTCTGGGCTGTCACTCTGGGGGCGGATATTTGTTGGGTTGACATTGACAACGGAGCCCTTCCGTGTGTTTTCTCTCCTGACAGGCTCAGGTTTGGCACTAGATGCTAGAATGAAAGACACATGCAATTATGAGAAATGCAAGTGTTTGGCTACATCTCACCTGTCTATGGCAGGATGGAAGAAAACTGGGAGGGATGAGAGAACATCTCAGGTGCATTTCATAGCCAGAGGAAAAAAACCCTCAAACAAAACACCATCCATCTGGAAAACAGGTATTCTTGAGTGAGCACTGTGGTAACACAGCAGCAGAGTTCTGGAAGAAAGGCAGAAGCAGCCCAATGGAAATTCATAGTGATGCAGAGTTTCAGTTTCTGGAGGTGTTACTGACAGCTTCCATTTCCAAGCAATACACCCTGCCCACTCCAAACCAACCAACCAAACCCCTAAACCAACCAACCAAACCAACCAACCAACCCCTAAACCCCAGGATACTCACGAGAACTACAGGAAGGTCCTACTGGACTGGTGGGAGGGGTGATTGGCAGAAGTCTAGGATCTATGAATGAAGTAAACGATGTTGTAGAGGATGTACTGCTCTTTGAAGGTGTGCTTTCAGTGCATGGAGTCTACAATGAGAAACAAGAGCTGCTTCAGGAGGATGATGCTAGGGAAGCAGACAGCACAGAGCAGTATGGTGCCTCTGAGGTTAGGAAGAAATGTCATGTGGCATAGTCAGGCATGATGAACAGTCCTAAAGCAGTAGGTACAGATTCAGTGACAAAAGAGGGGCCCGGAGCAGACTATTGTGTTGGGATGCTTAGCCAGACAACAGTACCACACTGAAATAACCAGTACCCAGAAGCAGAGTATGTCAATCACTTCCTGCTGTCTCATCTGCAACAGAGCATTGCTCAAATCTCTTTGATGCAAGGAGGACAGTGTTGCCTCAAGTAAGGCAGTTTAGGACACAACCCCTGGCAGAGCTGTTTATTTGCCTTGAGTGACACGCTTCAAGAGACGCCTGTCCCTTTGGGGCTCCCTTTGGTGCACTCCTATCTGACATATGGGTGTAAGAAAGCCACAGACAACAAGCCAAGGCAGAGTGCTGTGTTGTTGACATGATAGGTAAAGGACCAGAGGGTAGAAGCCCCCTTCTAGCTTGTATAAAAAGGGAGGAAAAAAGAAGTAAAGAAAAGTAAGCAGAGAGAGAGATGGAGGCAAACAAGTGGAACAATGAAATATGTTCAGAAGCTCAAGATTTCTAATCAATCCCCTAGATAAAACTTTTAAGGAAAAGAAAGGACATGGTGAAAAAACTCATCATAAAAAGAGAGAGGTTAAATGGAGTTAAAAGGGACTTGATCTCAAGATCCTAAGGGCTGAAAGACAATGATGGTACAACTGATTCAATCTGTTGTTTGCCTCTTACCTTATTCAGAGGTTTGTTCTGAGGTTCCTGGCTGGTCAGTGGCACTTTTGGTGGGTTCACAGAGGAGTCTGAAATCTGGCTTTGCTGGAGGAGGTCTGGCAGGAGATAGTTCTGGTTGTTTATGCTCCAGAGGCCTTCTTGGGTGCTAGAAATTGGCTTCCCTAAAATTGGATCCTGCACGCAAGAACATACAGTTAAACTCCACGTTTAGCATATGTCCAATTCAACTCCTGTTCATTAGACAATAAGTAATGAGCATATGGGGAGAGGGTGCTCAAATTCCTTGCATTGCTACTTCCCATATGCTGAGTTATGAAGCCTTATTCTAGAATGATGGCATTTGGTAGCATCTAGTATCAACGTTTCCAGTACAATGATGTTCGGTGCTGCAACCTCCTTACAGGATCTCACCAGCTTCAGGGAAACACTTGTAAGCTATGTAAGGTTGAGGCACTGCACAAGCTGTCTCCCAGCAGCACAAAGTACAGAGGCAGAGGTTGGTTTCTGGGAACACGTGGCCAAAAAGCTTTAAGAGGAAGAAAGATGGGATGTGTGAAGCAAGTGGTGTCCTAGGGGGGGAGGACAGTGATAGTCAGGGTACCTGAACACCCTGAACACCTGAACACCCTGAACACTGGCACTGGAACACAGAGTGACAGGAGCCAAGCACTACACTACAGAATTGCTTCTGAATGACACTGAAACAAAAAGCAGCAAACTCAAGCAGTTTCTGCCAGGCTGAATTCAAGGCAAGTCTGTGCATTGTACTGACTTTGATAAACACCCTCCTGAAATCGGATCAGCTTTTCTGAATGCTGGCCAAAATATGGGGGTGGGGGGGGGTGGGGGAAGAAAACTAGCTCATTCTAAATAAGACATTTGCCTTTTAAAAGCCAAGTAATTAACTAAAAAATCAAATTCATGCTCTAAGTATTTTACAGTTTAATTGAGATATAAAAACCCAAACCAAAACATACACATCTGTGTTTGAGATTAGGGAATCAAGCCAATATGGGGCTTTTTTGTTCAGTTTTGAGTCAGACTCAGCTAAGCTGAACCAAACCCCCATTTGAATCATTTGGGCAATCAGTGGTTGGGAAGTCCAACCACTTCAAACTAGTTCATGCTGATGGGCCAGGAAAGGGATGCTGGAAGGGGTCATTGAGACTCATGATGGCTGTGGTTGGTGCAACAGATAGGGGGAAATGGACAGGAGTCTCCATGAGAAGAAGGGAGAAGACTGGAAGGCAGAGATCTTTGTGAGGAGGAGTGGAAGTCATCTCTCTGTTTCCCTCCTGCAATGTCCTCCCCAAACCCACCAGAAATTGTGGCCTCCATTCTTTTCCAACCTCCCTAATCCTCAAGTCTGGGCCCCAGAGACCCCATCTTTCTCCTTTCCCTCGAGCAACCTATTTCCAGTGCCCAGATATCAGGGGAAAGAGGAAGCATCAGAGTGGTTCTGCCACAAAGAAAAGGAAAAAAGCAAAACCCAAACCCAAACCAAACCAAACAAACCCAAACTGGCTCATGCCCCATTTAAATGCCTTCTCCAAAGCAGGTTCTTTCCTCCTCAAGGATGGTGAGACAAAGGCAAAGCAGGACTCCTTCCCCAGTCAGGAAGGATACCCCTATGGTCTGAAGTTCAGAAGTCACACCAGAGGTAAGGAAAATGCCTTTTTGTTCCCATCGTTGCCATAGCTCACAAAGCAGCTCTGAGGAAAACACTGGTTTCATGGCAATTTCTTTTCTCTCTCTGTGAAACGAGAGCACACTGAGTAATACGTGAGAAGTGCTCTGATGCAGAGTGCAAGTCCTATTACTACAACTTCTTACAGGTTCCAACCACAAAGAACATTGTTCTGTTTTGTCTGTATTCATCTCTTCTGCGCTAATATTCTCTTACAGGGGAAATTTCCCATGACTTAAAGTCTGTACTAGAAACTACAGATAAGAAGGAACCACAATATGACATAGCAAAAGACATTTGTCGCTAAGCTGTTGGAGAGAGATCAAGTGTTTTTGCTCTCTTTTGGTAAGAGAGAAATACATTGACATCAGCAACTACTACCAGGTCAATACCAAGGACAAATAAAGAAGTGCAATTTCACACTTAAATGTGAGCATTTTTACAGAAAGCACAAAATCTGAAACTATGCATTTTTTCAAGGTTTACAGCTATAATTTGCCATGACAGAGCAGGACTTCAGAGTGGAAATGCTGCCGAGGAGAAAAGGATACAGCATTTATCATGCACATTAATGATCTGACTCCCCCCCACTGTACCCACCCCCTTACAAACAGCCAAATTACCTTCTGTTCTCCAATGATGCTTTGGGGTTTCAGTTCAATTCCGTCTGGTACTCTTGTCCTTGAGAAATCTGCCACTCTGCTGCTTAGCAGTTGCCTGGTAACAAACTCCAGTTAATGAACAGAACTACTTTGGGGGGCTGGGGAGGGGGAAGAGCTGCCCCCCCCCCCCCCCCCCAAAGTAATAAACTTCATGTATACACATTCAAAAGTGAGCATCATTAACATTCACTAGTTACACTTACAGGTTCTTGCAAACAAGCAAGTCTGTGGATGTGCTTGAATGGACTTGAGCTCAAAGACCACTCACACAGAGCAGGAAACTCTTCCCCACCTCAATGGAGAGCATCCCTTCATGTCCCTGCATTTCACCCATCATTTAAGCAGTGCCTATAGCTCAGGCAAGTGAGAGCTGGTCCCTCTCAAGCTGTCATTTGAGAAGTGTCTACCTCAAAACTTCAGTCTCCCCTCAGACACTATGGGGTGCAATCATAAGCACCTTTTCTCTCCATCAGCTGCACTTGCAAGGGGGTATCAGGGACCTCTCTGCCAGTGCCTACTGTGACAGGCTACACTAGAATTTCATACTGTGAACCAGTACCCAAAACATGGACATCCTCACCTTATGCACAAAAGAACCCAAATGTTGCCCAGTGCATACATAGACAGAAGAACCTAATTGCTGGTGGACTGGCTGGGGCCAAGAGTGTTCAAGAGTGACTAAAAGCACATACCAAAAGAAAGAGTAAGAAGGCAGCAAGCAGCTGTTGTGATATACCCCAGCATAGTATTGCTTCCTACACAATCAGTGGTATCTTTGCATTTTCAACTTTTTCACCCAAGTGAAACTACCTCGAACTTCCATCAGTGAGGCTCTGGCCCCATTTCTGTGCATTTCTACCCCATATATTTATTTATTCCACTTATGTATTTATATCCATTTCTTTATTACTGCAATTCATTTAAGCCTATTACGTTGCCATCTCCAGTAATGATAAAACTGACTTGATTCAGGATGCTGGTGTGAAGGGGCCTGCAGTGCCACGTGCCAACTGGTAGGACAGTGTAAAGATACCTTTTTGGTTGATTTGGTTTGGGTGTTTGGGTTTTTGTGGGTTTGGTCGGTTGGGTTTTGGTGGGGGTTTTGTTGGTTTTGGGGTTTTGTTTTTTATGTAAGTGTCTGTGTTTGGTTTGTTTGGTTTCTTTTAATGTTGCCCAATGCGATAACAAAGGAGGTCTGACAGAGAACGACTGATTTTAGATGTTGTGAAAGAGCACAAGGTTTTGTGGACTTTTTTCATTCTTTCTGGTTTTGGCTCATGTCCCCCCTTTCTGTGGGAGGAGATGCAAATAACACATGTGGACTTCCAAAGGTAGTGATACCACTCCTTAAAATCATTACAGCATGCAAAGATCACAACAATCTAACACACAGCAAATTCATTGCTACAGGGCAAACCCATACTTTTACATAGAGTCTTTCTGAGCTCTAGAATGAATTCAATGACCTAGAGTGAGTAAACCTTTCTACAGATCAGAGTAAGGTGGTTTAGAAGAGGAGCAGTAAGGAAATAAAGGCAATACAGTAAAAAGACAACTCACTCCTCATCTCTCAGCTTTGAAAATGAACTTCAGAAATGCAAATCAGGAGCATATGCAGGCACAAAAACACTGCCTTCTTCAGAGCAGCACAGGGGAAAGGGCTGGTACCAGCCCAGTGCAATAGCTCACTAATAGTGCTACAAATCTGTCTTCCTAAAGACTGACAAAACTGCATGTACAATTATGGCACAAGAGCAAGAGCCCCACTGAGATGTGTGGCCTGCGATGCGCTTCAATGTAAACCCTAGAACTTGAATTAAATGGTCAATCGATCCCCGACCCTTTCACCTGGACCAGCAAGCTACTCACACTCCATTCTTTCTCAGCAGAATACAGGTTTGCATGACAGGTAAACCACCACAAGATGTCAGTCACAAAATCAACAAGAGAAACCAGAAAGGGGGAGAGAAACAGCCCTGGTGAAGGAATCAGCTTTTCAGTGGTACTTATTTCTCCCAGACTACTGGCACACAATGGTCATGTTTGCTTTGCTTTCTCACTGTAACCCGTGGTTAGCATGAAGGGATACAGTTTTCCTTCTTTATTTTCATAAATTCATTAAACATAGATCAATGTGAAGCAATCCCTATAAGAGCACTACCTATTGACATTCAGTTAAAACGAGACATTTCCTCATTGTCCCAGGGCAGCAAGTCATCAAAGCTAATTACACTGCATACATCTGATGGAGCAAACATTTACCCCCGGGAGTTCATTACAGTGCAATTAAACTGCTTAATTACAACTGACATAAATGATTGATATTAACTTCAGAGGGAGGCAGTGTGCATGTATGCCAGCTTCCTCCATTTAGGAATGTGTAACACAAAGGAAGAAAATAGTAGTTAAAGACATCAAGCAAACCTCGTGTGGTTCATGTCATCCTCATCGCTGCTGCTGACTTCATCACTTGATGAAGAATAGTCTGCTGCTTTTAAGAATGAGTTGGAGCTGTCCTTCACCTTGGCAAAGGAGGGTGGACTCTGCATATAGAAAACTCAGTTGACGTTTTTTCTCATGGAAGAACTCATTGCTAAACCGCATGTATAGTATTTTATTGCCCCAAATACAATTATTGTCACTCCCACACCAAATAAGCTTTATTAGAAAGTTAGTGGTTTTCCTGGTCCATCACAAGTGGGTGTTTCACACAGGAATAAAACACATGATTTTCCCAAAAGCTGAAAGGTGACTAACTTCAGTCAGTATGTCATTTTGCATCTCAGACATTAACGATCCAATCTCTGCACTTTGTAGGAGCACAGAAGTACTTCCTTTCTCTCACAAGAAAAGGAGTGCTCTGCACTAGGTCTGAAGGTTTACATCAGCTTGAGTTTTGTTCCAGCTCTGGACTACCTGGAAGCTTGTGGGGTCCATGCCTGAGCCAAGGCTGTGCCTGCACAGACCAGGTACAGAGGAGGTTTAGGCTGGAAAGGCAACACCAGCACAGCCATGGCTCACAATCACAGGGCAGTTAGATGCCCTAGTCCTACAGGAATCCATATACAGGCTTCCAACACTACCGGCAATGGCTTAAGCTCAGAGTCTTCTTCAGACCTCCAGTCCCTGAGAAGCCAGGAAGAGTTGGGGATCCCAGTAAGCTGTAGCTGTCCCTTGCTGCCCCACTCTGCATCCCCTGGAGCCACCCAGGCCTGCCTGTGAGCACGAACATCCTGCATATGAGCTCTTGCACAAGGCACCATGGGCTCTGGCTGTCCGATAGACATCTCCCCCTCCCCACCCCAACCACCACCAAAGATAAGAAATGCCTCAGCAAATAAGAAACAGCAATCATTCCTTTCGATCAGCAAACAGACCCAGGACAATCTTGAGTGTGTCACAGACTGGCAGCACATATTCCAGGCAGTTACACACCAGATATTTGCACAAGCCACTGGCATGGTCTTGATTTCTGGGCTGCAGGACAACTGATCAATGACCTCCTGAAATACTAAAAACAGACCCTTCCCTTCTAAAGATTTATGATCAGACGAGTTCAGGAAGAGTGAACTCTGATGATGACCTGGGCTGGGCACAAGTCAGACATGGACATGTTAACAGAGCAATAAGCTCGAGCCAGTTGCACACAGCCTCTCAGATGGACTCATTAGTGAGCAAACTCCAGCAGCAACAGAAGAGCTGTCTGCACAGACAAACCCTCACTAAAAATGATGAGCAGAAGTATCAATGGATCTAAAAGAACCTACTGCAACGTGGCCTGGATGAGAAGCTTTTTCAGGCTTCTTCTGCAGCTGCAAATGGTTCTGGGACAAGTTCTCTGCCTTGGCTGGTCCTGCATTCCCTGGGAAAAAAGGAAAACATGTCTTTTTTTCAATGCATGTGTAGCAGGGTGAGAGAAGGGACCAGTAAGACCTGTTTCCCTGTGTTTCTGGATGCTACAGTATATGTATATATACTGATATTGATGTAGTTTAATGCTGCAAGAGCAAGACAAGAAAACCAAACCCTTGGCAACATACTCCCAATGAGGACCAGTTCTATGGACTGGAAGGCAGCTTGCACAGCAAAAGGGTGAGGACATGCTAATCCCTGACTCTGGTCCTCTTTCTGAGAGGAGACAGCTCATTGTATTAGCAAATACTACTCATATTCCAGCATTAAAGGTGACTGCAGACAGGCAGGTCAGGGAGAGGGTACAGGAGCCTGGGTCCCAGCTGCACATACTCATAAGTTAACAGATGTGCTGCTGAGATCTGGCTTTCATAAAACTGCTGCACAAAACCAGTTTGATTCTCTAAACCCAACTGGCCTTAGACTCCACTCACGAGCATGGGGGGGTCAAGGTAAAAGCAGAAGAGGATTCACCACTTCCCATGGCAGCACAGGGAGAACCACCTTCCAGTCCCTGCTTCCCCTTGGGCACACAGCATCACTTCTCAGCTCCCACTTCCACTCTGCCTGTGGGGAAGTAGGTAACAACAGCCCTCATCTGCAGAGCTGCCCCTGCCATGAGCCGGCTCAATGCCATCTGGCACCTTGTGACACTGTGCCCAGGTGTTGGTGGCACTACACTTCCCTCCCTGGTAGCATGGGGACCTACACTTGCCACCGTGCTTGGACATATACTGAACACCCAAGCAAACAAGACCAGAAGAGTTGGAGTCCCTCTGCATGTGCTGATGCCATGTTAGTCACTACCAACATGACTCCTTGCAAGTTAAGGAGGAAGACCTGAAGCTCACACAAATTCGGATGTGTGTTTGGTAGCTTAGATAGGTTTATCACAATGGCTTCATGTACTCATGCAGTTTTCAAAGCTTTTAAACTTTAGAACTCCTTATTGGTCAATGAGTACCTTAGCAACTCAGCAGAAATATTAGCTTTAAAATATTTATAGGCCTTTCCTGCCCAATTCATTATCCCTGCGGGTTTGGGAAAGCAACAAACTCTTTCTGGAACACCATATGCCAGAACTAACTGTAATTTAATGACACTTAAGAACCCAAGGAGACAGTTTAAACCACAGGGGAGCTTTTCTATTTTTTCCATTGCTGGTGAGGTTTTAATTCTTCCATGCCAAAATAGCACAGGAGTTACACATCACGCAGACACTGCAAAGTTGAGCTGGGCTGCTGCACGTTGCTCATCTCTATGCTGTTATCCAAACACAAAATGACATAAGAGCAAAAAGAAACAAAACCCAAGCAGTTTAAATTGTGTTTTTGGTTTCTCTTGAAGCAAAGCTTCCTATTCTGTGCAGTTAGTGAAAGCAAAACTGGCTCAACCGTATAAGTGTCATAAATAAGTAATTTGTTCTTCATTTATTAAGGGCTTGTAAATTAACAGTGTGAGCCCCAGTTTAAAAATACATTACCTCAGCAGCTCACTGGTGTGGTTTCAGAACACTTTTAGCATCCACCCTGCTCTGAGTTCAACTTGATTCCCCATGTCCTCCATCTTTAGCATTCAAGCTGGAGGCAAAGCATTGCAACATGCCACTGTGCTTGCAAGGAGCTATGGAAGAAACTGCCCTACAGTTGACCCACAGAAAACACCCTTAGGTGTAACAACAGCAGAACAAAGCTTCTGCTCCATGTCCCCACCTGCCACAATCTCCAGTCATCTCTCAGGAACAAGTGTTCATACAGGAAAAGTTCTGCACAACCATGAGCGAGCCCACTGTGTTCCTACACCACTGCCAGTGATACCAAGGAAGCCTACAGTGCTGCATTCTTCTTCAATTTGATGTGGGTATCTCTACCTTTTACCTTCATTTGTCCTTTTTTTCAGTTCCACTATTGTTCTGCAAATAAAAGACTATTGGAGGAAAGCAGCATAAGGTGCTGTGGAGTCTCTCACTTCCTTCAGCCAGTACATTGTTAGAGTACAGAAATATCAGTGTGCATAAACTGCTTATCTGTATCATCCTATCAAGTGGGCAATGCAAAGAAGCAGCATATGGTTATGCAGAAAGTGCCAGTGGGTGAACCCTAGTACTGGCATACATCTGTAATGTTGGCTCTGCTGAGTTTCAAGTGGTGTCAGTAAGTGGCACAGAACTGATATTTTTCAATTCTTAACTGAGGCAATTCAAATTTCCTATATGGAAATATATTCACTGTTACTTTTTGACTCAAAAGAAGTACTTATGTTTTAAGAACATGGAACCATAAAACCCAGAGGGCTTTCAAAAGCCCACCACCAGAAGACATCATTAAGGAAAATACCCCATTTGTAATGCAGCACTTGACAACGTGCTGAAGCTTGTTTCATCTGATAGGCACATTTAGACTCATGGATTTTTGACTTGGGACTCACCTGAGGTTGACCAGCTGCTTTGATGAGATCCCATCTCCCACTCCTTGCTGCCAGAAGTGCTGCTGCTGCTGTCTAGCTTCAGAGCATGTCCCCCAGGGGATGACTGATGAGTGTTACTAAACAGAAAGACAAAAAGCAGATGAGTACCTTTCATGCAGGAACACAGACTGCAATGGACCTTCTAAGCTACTGAGTTGAGTTCCCTGCTTCTACTGCATGGTATAATACTCCTGATAAACATAAATCTCATATCCATTGCTGCTCCAAGCAAGGACCACCTAGTAGTGAGAGAAGATGATGGAAGGAACGATCTCCTCTGGGCAGTCATTCTGGGAGATTACAGACTCCTAAGGGATTACAAAATATCCTACTATATGTTGTACTCCCCCCTTGGCCTCTTCAGATTTGTGTCACTCCTGGTTCTGACATCTCATGGCTTTTACAAATAGACAAATATGCTCCAGTACTCTCCTACAAGATATACTGTCATCCACTTATCAACAGAGAAAGGAATGCATTGAACATAATGCATTGGACCAATGCATTACTTGCATGGCTCTTTTCTGCTTTGCCTCACATAATTTCTAAGTAGAAAGCATTTAGGGCTTGATTTCAATTGAAAACTATTTAGACGTTTCTGACTCCGACCCATCAGAAGTGCTACACAGTATTTTGTTATGTCAGCTAAATCTACTTCACTTTCAAGTCTCTCCAACCCTCATTTCTCACAGTATTATGTTCCCTCAGTAGACATCCAATAGGGGCTACCCTTTATTGCTGAGCTCTCTGCATCCTTGGTGTTTTCTCCTGGGATATGAAAATAGTCTGCTTGAAGGGCAGACTGCCAAAATAGTGAAGATACATCTACAGACAGCTTGTTCAAGCTACTACCAGGTAAAGCTGCAAGCTTCACTTGCTGAGATTGCCTATACAGGCAGCTGGTGCCAGACCCCTACCTGCTGAAGTATCCAGGCACCTAACTCACTCTTGAAACCAATGGCAGCAATGCAGATGTAGAACATCTGCAAGAGCATCCAGGCAGCCCTGAGCAGCATCACTCCCACCTGCCATCACCAGTGTCTATGTTAGGATCTCAAGTAACCTGCACCTTCAGCAGCCACCTGCTCTAATGTGAAGGGAAAGTAAAGCATCAACAAACTGCAAGTTCAATGAATGCCCAACACACTGCCTGTTAACTAGGAAACAGATGCACAACTTGCATCCAACATGCTCATGGATGCCAAACAGGCTAAGCCAATAACTCTTTGCAGGAATTATTACAGATGGAACACCTCTCGTATATTAAAAATACTGCTTTCCAGCAGATGACAGAACTAACTTGCATGTAAAGGAGGAGATCTACGAGAATTCTGTTTCTCTTTACTTCAGTTATGTCAATCATGACAAGGAAGCTGACTTAGACACTTCCTTCAGGTTTAGGATCACAAAGTTTAGTTAGTTATTTTTGTGAACAAACTAACACAGAAGACAAAATATCTTTATCTGCTATTAAATGAGGTATGAACCCATCTCAGTTTTCCTATCACTGAGGTTATGGCTTCATTTTTTAATTAGCTTGCTTTAGTTTTCCTACTGACAGTAAATCAGCATTAGTATAAGCATAAAATACTGAGAGCTTACCTTGAAAGACATCTCTGATGGCCAGGCTGGTCCCTGCTGTAAAATTTAGAGGTTGTCCTTTCTGGAACCTTAAGGATTTAATAGAATGTTTTAAGGTTGCTACTGATATTTTACACTCAGTTAGTAAACCTAATGCCTACCCTGAACCAGCGCAGAAATAAGACTAACGAACATGAATTAATAATGCTAGAGTGGGACCTGTGGAGAGGTCTTCCATGATATCCACACTGGAAGCTGCAAGTCAGCAGTAGGTGCTTCTAATTTGCTCCAAGCCTGTGCAATCTATCAGGGTGCAGACTGCAAAAGGTTTGCACCTTTCCTTCGAGTCAGCATTATTCTTGCTCAATATTTAAAGCAGACAAGGAAACACATCTGCAGTCATTTAATGCAGCTTTTCCTAGGTGGTGGATTACCAGTGTTGCTATCAAAGGACTAGGGGAAGAGACACACACAAACATCCCCCAGCTGCAAAGTAATCAAATGAATACACACACACATACACATTCCCACACAAATATGCTTGTACTTGTTCTTAGCAGTTCAGTTAAAAAGAGCAATACCCCATCACCTGAACTACACAAACTAAGGAGCTTTCTGCAACAAGCCAGATTTTTCACAGAGATAGGTACAAATATTTACATGGTCTAACAAAAGAAGTGTATCCACACTTGATCCTGCTGATATTATATACATACACTCAGAATATTGGCCTGCTTATGAATTTGTATCTTCTTTCTAGATTACTGAGACCGAGTTAATGTACAAGCAATGAGATTTTCTATTGAGTTTCATAAAGTCCAAAGGATGTATCCTACACAACGCAGGGGAACTGAGTGGAGTGCTATTAACCACCAACAGTGCCAAACACCCAGAGTTTCACATACCTTTGGGGGTTGTTCTTCATTCTGACTGATGCTCCAGAATACATCATCCTGTACAGGGCTGAGTGGTGTCGTCACCATATCCGACAGTGAACTGCTGTGGTACACATCCTTACTAGCCCGGAAATTTTCACACTTGAAACAAATGAAATACATATTGCCTGCATTTAAAAGGTATCTTCAAGGATATCGGATTGCAGTATTAGGATAGCAAATGATCTAATCACGGTGAGGGGAAGAGGCAAGAAAAAAGTATCAAACCACTTCCTTACACAGTCTTCATGCCAAGAGAACAAGCAGTGTAAAACTGAAGCTAAAATACTCAATATTGGGCCTCTGATTTTATCTGTAGTTAAAAGAAGAAAAAAGGAAAAGAAAAAAAAAGGAAGGAAAGATCCCTTAAATTCCACACACTGATGATCTATTACACTGGCATCTCCCAAAGGTGAAGAAAGAGAGCTAAAAATGTCAACTGAATGTACTGATCCTCCCTGAGATGAGAAATCCTTTGGACACAAGACTGAGGTTGAACACACAGACAAGCTGTGTGAGCTGGGCCCATCTGGAAGGATTCCTATGCCAGAACCAATTGGATGGTACAGAAATTAACAAGTATTAGAGAAATGCCTGAAGCTCTACCACTTTGTGCTCTGTCTTGTCAGACCTCCCACGCAAGGGAGCTCTCTAGGAGGCACCTCTCAAATGCATGGCAAGACCACCATCCCCACCACTTGCAAGCCTAAGAGTCGAAGTTCAAACTCTTGTGTCCCAGCTGAGCTCCTGCAGCTCAGATCAGAGGCAGATGCAGTTCAGTTTTGCCAAAGAATGACTCAGATTGATTTATCAGCCTAAGTCTATAAAATCCTCCAGTTCTCCAGTCTTAAAAACTAAAACACAGTAACTGAGAACTGCACACAACTTTCCAATATTGTAATATTATAGTGAACTCCTTATGGCTCTACAGAACTAACTACTTAATGGGAACAATGTTCAAAATCACCTAACTATTGACAGGTAGTAAGTCTAAAACTAGTCAAAGATGCCAAACATCCATTCAAACATCCTACCACCACAGCAAAGTCAACTGTCAAAGAACAGTCCTGAGAAGTTCACCTAGTTAAATATTCAGGTGCATTTTCTCCCTTTTGGGGATACTATGCTGTGTTGATTCCCCTTACAGAAAAGAGCTGTTTCAGCAGTTATAACATCTCATAATCCATGTTCTTTCATTTTGGCAAGGATATGTTTTTTGTCCAACATGATTATCACTAATAATAGCTTTTAGAGATCTAGCTAGCAAATCTTACAGAAAAGCCATGGAGTCAATAAAAAATGGAGTTCATTTCAGATATGAGATAAATTCCTCCACTAAGTCAGGTGTGATATTCTGCAGGTAGCCCAGAACACCTCATCCCATACCACCACAGAGTCAGATCTGCTGCCATGATGCAGCAAACACAAGACAAGTGGAAATGGTACACTATGATGTGGCAATATGCCACTTTTCCCTTACTAGACAGATAGGATATAAAACACTGGGAAATCATGCTCCCTGCATTAAGATTTCCAGTGAAAACATTTTAAGAGAGATTTGGGCAATAAGATCACTTAAAATAAGAAGTCATTTTTGTCTGAGCGGAGCAGTGATGACAGATGATCCCTCTCAGACAAACCTGTCTGGAAGTTCTTCAGCACAGACATCTGTGATGAATTCAGCTTGCATTTTAGCTCTGCAGTTCCCTTTTGTTTTAAATCAACAAGGCACACACATGTATCGAACTTCACAAGTGTATTGCTGTGAGTCTTTCAATTTCCAGGTGACTAACTGGTCCATCACTCATTCCCTTAACACTTCCTATAGTTAATGCAAGCAGCATACCCAAACATGCTGCTATTCGCATCAACGGCTGCTGCCAACCAGCAAAGAAAACACAACCCTTCAGAGGGTTTATAAACTAGCCATTGAGTTCATCTGGTCGCCATGCTAACACAGCAGGTGAGAGTACTGACTGACTCCTGGCTGTCCACACAGTCTCTATCAGCTGAAGCACTGACTTGTGAGTGGGTATCAGGGCAGCTACCAGCAGGGAGTGAAATCACACGGTAACAGCTATATATCACTTGCTGCTATTATCCTTAAGTAACACCATCACTTTAAACATCATAAAATTTTTATAGTGTAGTTTCCATCAAGGAATGTAAGAGATTGGCAAATAGTGCTTCATTCTTCACTCCCCTTGGCAGCTGGGAGAGGTACTACCCAAAAAGAGAAGCACTGACAGAGTGAAAAGTAATGCAGTGATTTGTCCTAGGTGATGCAGCAAGCCTAGAATGCAGCTCCTTTCATCCCAAGAGCATCATTTTAACAAGGCAGGACTATCCTCTCCACAGCCACTGTGCTCCTACAGAAACCCAAATGCCCTGCAATAAACTATGGACTCTCCCATTACTATTGCAGGGCTGAAATATTTGCCTCAAGAAAGCTGCCAGCTTCTACCCAAGGTTAAGATACAAACATCCTTCTTGTTGACCTTGCAACAGCTCTCCAGTGATTTGATGCTACAAGCCAGGCCATCAACTCAGCCCAGTTACAAATCTCATGACTTGAAATGACAAAGAGGCCCTGGAAAAAAGGATGTGAAAAGATACACAAATATTTTCCCAGGTAAAAGCTATCAGGTGAAATGGAGCCTTTTCTCTCCCAGCAGCTGTCTATGGTGATCTTTGTGTCATCATCAAAAAGCAATCTAAGCAGGAAAGGCACAGGGGGGCTCTGACTTAAATATGCTAACTGCACCTATTAATAGGACCCATAGTGACAGGACAAGGGGTGATGACTTTGAACTAAAAGAGGGTAGATAAAGGCTAGATATAAGGAAGAGATTTTTCACAATGAGGGTGGTGAAACACTCGAAGAGGTTGCTCAAAAAGGTAGTAGACTATTCAGGGGTTGCAACAGCACAGTCATTTAGGCTTTCTGCAAAACATGTAAGAGTAATGCCATGGAGTCAGTAATCAGGCATCAAGTAAAAAGATAACTGTTACCTAATCCTGATCTGCAGTGTCTTAAGTATAATTCCACATAGAACTTATCAGCACATGGTGGCACTAAGAAACCTGTGAGCTGGTTTGCACAGGCCTCAGTCATTTGTGCCAGGAGAGAAGGGAACCGGGTTTTAGACATGCTGTTCTGACCCATGCTTTCTCCTGCCCATGTGGGGCAGCAGCACCATACCTGTACTAACATGGCTCTCTGTGGTGCAGGGGTGCAAGGGCTGGAGCTGCTGCCGGAGCCCATCCTGGTGTGTGGTGTAGCTTCGTGCCCCAGCACCGCTGGCCACTGGAGGGAAGGCTGGATGCTGTCACTTAACTTCCTTCGGTCCTCAGCCTGAGAAGGAGAAAAGTAGCAGCAAGTTGTACACTGAGCCTCAGGCTTCACTGCCTGGATGTACTGATCCTCATCATCTGATCCACATCATCGCTGATGGACCTCCGCCACTGGGGAGAGGTCAGCCCTGGCACAACATGAACCATTACTGCATCTCCATCTGCAATCCTTCCTTTTCCATCAAGTTTCCAAACTGCAGCAAGGCAAAGGGCCCGAGCTGCCATCTGCTGTGTTCTAGGCCATCCTCCCGGCTGCAGGTTGGGATTTTAGCTGGGAGGAATCATCTGTCTGTACTTCTCTTTGACAACACACAGCCTGTTTTGCCATGCATTTATTACCCCTTCCACAACATTGACATTCCTGCATGTTCTTTTCTACTTTACATACTTTTAACACTGTCTTTTGGTATGTTACTTACACTATGGAAAAGACTGAACAACAGGATCTAGAAGGAATAAAGGTCCTTTTAGTTCCTGACGGCATGGCTCATTACAAAAAACCTTTATCCTATGGTTTTGACTCCACTAATCTTTCCACTTTCAACATAATTCATTCTCTAGTGTAAATCTTTAGCATATCCTCTGATTCAGCAGCCAAGAAACAGCTCTACACTCTACACAGTAAAGATTAATGCCAGTTATCTTTGCTTGGGTGGGCATTCTGAATGGTATCTCAGTGTATCTGGATGTTTGTGCCGGTGACAGGTAGGTAAGTATATTCTTAACACAGCCTAGGAAACTGCTGAGGAGATGGAAAACTGTTCCACTCAGACTCACGTATCTCAATTGGGGAAGAAAAAAATGAGCATTAAAAAACAGAATAATAATTAAAAAAACACAGAAAAAAACCTTATTAAAACAAGCAACCACAGCCAAATACCATGAAACTCTAGCCCCAGTGAACTTGATTGGTATAATACTCATGAGGCCAGAGTTTCATTACTTGCAACTCCTGATAATGAAAGGCAAATTTTACCTTAAGCAAGAAAGAAAATGTAAAAGCTAGCTATGATAATTCAGCTACCACCTCTGTGCCCAAAGGGTGCTTGGATGCAATATATTATGGTCCAGATGTAAACTCATGCAGCTGACAATTTGGGCTCCTAGAACTGATGCCAGCCCCTGGTCCAGGTACTGAGCTGAGTGCAATGTCAAGCCCAAGCTAGGAGTCCTTGCCTCTCCCTTCATTAGCTCTGGTACTGATGGGACCAGATACAGTACAGGGTGAGCTCGCATCTGCACACAGCACAGGAAAGCCACTGACTGCCTGCAACAGGATAAGTGCAATGGCAAAGACAAGGAGCACTCAGTCTGCGGCCCCAAACATTAAACTTAAGGCTTTGGAGGGATCTATTTTTGTTTTGTTGGTTGTATTTTAATGCCTCAGTGCAATAATAATTCTGGAGAGTTTTTGTGTATCAACAACTGGTCCTGCAAACACCACTGATGCAAACAAACTCACTCTTGAGCAGGCTCTATTCCTGTGTAGATGTCTCCCAATAGAGAATCTAACATCTCCTTGGCTAAGAAACTTGGGAAAGATCAGTATCAACAAGAACAAATTCACCGTTAAAAACAGACGACTCTTTAAAGCATTTTCACATTATTGTGAACAATTATTTCTGCTGATATAATGATGAAGTTTCAAACTTCAACCAGAAAATGCAGCCCTGTACCACTTATTCTGATTTCAGTGGTAAGGACCTGTGACTTTCAAGAAGTTCTGAGATTAAATACGTAACATTGTAAAATAAGTTGTCCTTAATACTAGATTATATTGTGGTAGTCATAATGACAAAAGCCTCACGCTGTGAACCTAAAAGGCAGGCAGCACCTTATCTACAACTAGCAATATGTAATTTCACCACCCAATTAGAAGTTAACAGTGACCACACACTAAATTCCACAACATATTTCATTCTGCTACAAAGGAGTCACTTATAGAACACGTGCCGAAACCAGAATTCTGCAATTCTTTTGACTTTTAACTAAAATGAAGTAGAAAAGAAAGTTAAATTAACTAAGTTACATTTTCTCCCCACCCACTGAGAAGCGTAGCAAAGGCAAAGCATTTCTACTGACTTTGATGTTGTGCATTTAGCAAAAACAGCTTTCTTCTCTGTCCACACCCAATTTAGTCCTCGGATGGAGTGAGACCCAGTCCTCTGCCATCTGTGAACCTTAAATCTTTTGCCCTTACCTACATCAGGTAAAGACACACATTAAACCTCAGTTGCTATTACCTTAATTCATTTCTCTTCAAAAGACAAAGGAATTACACCTGGTTGACCAGAAGATTCACCAATCAAACCCTTCTCTGAACTTAAGCAAAAGTTAACTGCAACCTTTCCTTTCCCTTATCCTCTACATTAATGGATACCAGAAGCTTTATGCTAGCTTCTAGTATATAGTACAACAGAGGGCAAGCTCCAGATTTGGGTTTAAAGATCAGTCTGTTCTCTGCTTCAGCATTACCAAAACATCATAAACTGCAAAGCATCTAAATGCTATATTGACCAAGCTGCTACCTCTTTGCTTGTGCTGCTTGATGGAGGATGCACTGCTGAATTTGAGTTCTTGGAAGGCTCCTTCTTCTGCTTGTGGTCATGCTGGAGAGACAGCAGCTGTGTCTGATCTTTGGGAAGAGTTCGATGCACCTTCCTGTTGTGCTGCACATCTTCAACCTTCTGAAAGCAAAGAATGATGAACCTCAGTGAGAGCAATGACTTGGAGGACAACCAAGTTGACTGCTGGAAATACTGGCTTTTCAAAGAGCAAAGCAAACACAATTCCAGCAGAGCCAACAGAAGAGCTACAACCCTGAGCAATAGGAAGCATAAAGTGACCACAATTGTTCTGTATTTGGCTTCAGAGACAGCACATCAGAAAGAAAACAACATCTTTTTTCTTTTTAGTTTTCCTAAAAGCAGAGGACTTGAACCAAAACTCCATACTTCTGTCTGATTACAGAGCACTTTGCTGCTGAAACAGTAGAATAATATTGTGGCCAAGGTGCCAGATCAATGACTTCAGCATTAAAATTAACCTCTGCTCCATTTTTACTTGTGAAAATATAAAGAGTCCTGGTTACAATAGGAACAGAAACTGGAGATCTAAGCTTAGGTTGAGCTGATGCTGGAAGCCTTCAGGGTAAATACATTTTAAATCAGACTGAAAGGAACACAGACCATTTCAGCACAGCAAAACTGCAGGGGCAGAAGTGGGAGAGGCAGTGTCATTGCTGTAGATAAGGATGACTCAGTAACCAGTTAACCTGAAAGAAGGTTGAATTTGAGAACAAAAGGCAGTAAATACATTAAAAAGGGTGTCTCTGGTCTGTAACTCAGAGGATGGGAACACCCTCAGGGAACCAAAAAACCCATTGGGTACAGGAAGAGGAAGCTGTGAATCTCTGTTGCTAAACACTTTTCATACCTGCTTCTTCTCTAATTTCCTCTGTCCATCTAATATGTCTTCTCTACACCTCTCTTCTTTCCTCTGAATGGCCTTAGCCTCTGGCCACCTCTGCTCACACTCCTGCTGCCTTCGTAGCTCCTGCTCTCGCCTCTGATGCTGGAAGAGAGCCAGGGAACAGCACTGCTTATTTTACTTCACTTTCATACCCACCAATTAGTCATGCCAGTGTTCATCAATCACAAGGCTAATTTCCTGCTATGCAGTCATCGATATGGGATACCCGATACACTATGCAGCAGAAGCAGCCAGCCACAAGGTCCACAACACTGACTGCCAAACTTGAAGTGAAACCTTTTCCCATTTTGGCCTTCCAGGGCAGATACATCATTCATTTAGGCAGGCATGCAAGATGTCTGTGATGGCTGGCAGCTTATCTAATGAGAAAGAAGGGCTTCTCCAGAGTCCCCCTGTTTTGCTGCAGCAGCACTATGCTTCATAAATGCCAGCTTGAGTGTTTGCACAATGCTTGAAGTTTGTCAGATACTCATAAGGAACAGGTTGGTGATTTAGTAGTGCCTCCAACACCAGAGTCTGTCAGTTTAAAAGGCAGCAACTGTCTTGCAACATCTTAAAGAGAAGTGGGGCCAAGACTCTGGATCAGACAGACTTCAAACTGGGCAATACATTTGAGAAGGAAATTGGGATCTCTCATCCCGTCTGCCTGGGCTTCCACAACCAAACTCAAGCAAAGTGCCTTTCACCTTATGCTCCCCAAGCTCAGGGCAGGTTGGTAGCAGGAAAAGGACAGAGACCATTCAAAATCATTGCATTCAAAAGATGACAATCCAGGTTGTGCTGACAGCTTAACACAGCGTTCTTGCCTTTCAAAGCTACCCTCTACAGACACATTTGTTGTGATGAGACACGGAACAACCATACAAGCCAGTCCCTACATCCTCCAGCCTCCTCCTCTGCTCTTTCTGCTGCTCGATCCGTTTCTGCCGCTCTGTCAGCAGCTGCTTCTTGTATTTCTCCTGGTCCTTCAGCTGCTGCTGCTGGCGATGAGGGTCAGAGCGGTTTTTGTTCTCCTGCTGCAACCTCAGAAACTCACGGCGGAGAGTGGACTCCCCTGGGAGGTTAACTATGGAGCTGAAACAAAGGGGAGGTTTCTATGTGACTAAACAGAACATTAAAGAGAGAACACAAGGTGCATTGGGAATTGCTTGATGTCCTGTGTTAGCAAATTAAGATGTTCCAATACATCTCCGGCACGTTGACTGTGCATCTGCATTTATTGTGCTAAGGAACAGCCTGAAGCTGATTATTGGGTCCTTCATTTGAGAGTATCCTCCCTGTTGCAGAGGAACTGAGAAGGAGCATATTACAGATATATTATACTCAGCAGTTATAGTGGATAGGTACAAACAATTCAAGCTAACAGAGGTTAGCTTGTTAGTTCACGCTAACAAGAGATAAGGGATGCAGAATAAGCTAAGAAAGCCATTCTGGCTGAGGAGGGTTGCCTTTAATGAGAACAGCTTGGGCAGTCGAATTTTCTATGCCAGTAATAAAATTAACCTTGGTTCTCCTTCATCTTCATTCAGCTCATCATCTTCCTCCTCACTTCCACTGTAATCATAGTCCGTTTCCTCTAAAAAAAGAGCAGAACAAACAAACCCCAGTGGAGGATACTATTAAATATGATATGATCTTGGTTTCTGAGCACTCAACCTGCACTACATGTAGATCAGCAGGAATTCAAGAAGAAAACAAAGGTTGCACTGGGAGGCTGAGGGGAGGCAACGTATCCACACACATAACTCAAAATCTAGTTCAGATCATGTTTTAGGGCAGCTCCTTTACACACTCCCACCTCTTCCCTTGACTGACTGGTTTGGTTTTGCAAAACTAACCTATTTCCATCATCTGAACTAAATTAGGCTAAACCCACAGAGAAATCCAACTCCCACAACGACACCGACGGAAGGGTTCTTTTGAAAGGGATTTAGATAGGACATAAAAGACTGGAATTGCCCTGCTGTGCTATTGTACACCTGTTGTATGGCTAAGCTGATGCCGTCAGTAAATCCAGGTTTCCTTTTGTATTAAAGTGAATGATTAAAAATATAGAAACAGGGATAATAAATTAAGGCTGGTTTTGGCACAGCAGCTCAGAAGTCACTTTCTAACAGTACAGTGATTTCCCAGTTTGCCCTCACAGTCACTGATCCTCATGGCCCTGCCATTATAAAATATACAGAAGAAGAAGAGGGGAAAGAGGGCAGGGCAATTTGGTTGTCAACAGGCTATGGTGCTCTCTCCACATATATTTACACAAGTATTATCCCCATTCCAACCCTGTTTCTTCAGGTTTTACTTTGAAGAGCAAGGCCAGCATTGGGAACTAACTCAGATTCCCTTTTTCTCCAGCCACCTTGTGATGCAGATCATTTATTATGCTCATTTGTGCTTTTCTGGAGCTTGGAGACCTTCCTGAGGTTTCTTTTGCACACTCCATTGCAAAAATGCTTAAAGAGCACTTCTGTCCCCAAAGAACTCACAAGTTACAAGTATATGGGGATGCAACAGGTGAATTACATGGGTCAGGGACAGACAGATGAATTAACAGACTAAGAAATGCTTACTGAGTATTAGATACTCGAGAAAGTAAGGACCTAGACCTCACTCAGACTCCTCAATCACATCAGCATTAGGGTTGCTATCAGTGAAATCAGAGTCAATCAGACTCCAAAGATTTCAGCACCTAAACAGCATTAGGGACCCAGACTTTGTCAGAAACCTTCAAAATGGCCCCACCACTATCAAGGACAACTTAGTCACAGTTCTCCTGGTTCTAGTATTTCAGTTGTATCTGCCTTGTACTCTGCTGCCAAAATTGGAAGAGGATCTACACTCTGCAATGCCTTTTGGTTTTGCCATTACCCTTTTCTCCTTTCTTCTTCCTGGTCCTGTCCAGGTGGTCTTTCAGCATGATGCGCACTTGCCGTTCATTCTGCATGTCTCGGATGAAAGAATGCTTTAGCAAGGTCTCAGTGGATGGACGATGCAAGTAATTCTTTACAAGGCAGCTTTCAACAAAGTTTAGGAATTTCTTTGACCTGAAAAGGAAAACAATGATCCTTTTCAACCAGGGTGCCAAGCACTACCCTAAGTGATGGAAAGCACTAACTTTGCAAGGTTTCCTTTTACATTGGAACTGTGAGAGATAGTTTGCCACCACTATGCTTCCTGAGACCACCACAGTGCTGAGGGTGACAAGGAACTCCATTCTGACCACCCGCTCAGTGGAGTTACCCTGAATGTACATCTGGATCAACAAAGCCACAACCTGCCCAGCACAACTCTTCCAAAACCACCCTTACCCTTTTGATATGGTAAACGTTTTCTGTATGTACTTCATTTAAAAGACAAACTAATACTCTTTAGGCTACAGTGACTGCCATTAGCCCCACAGTGTCCATGCAGCCTTCTGACAAAGCTCTGACCCCAAGCAGCCCACCTAACTCTTGCCTACAGTGCAGTTCCAGCCACCCACACCAAGCTTTAGCAACTGCAGTGACTTCTGCAGTTTAGGCCAAGCTCAAAAGAAAGGTGTTGCTTCCCAGAGGTAAAATACACCTGCACCAGTGGCCTGACCCTGCACTAGAAACACCCTAGGAAAGACCACACTGTGGGATTTAACAAGATCATTGTTTCTGGACAAGAGAGCTCAAGATCCTCCTAAGCCCAACACAGAAAATGCAGTTTTTTACACATCTCTTTACCATTTTCTGGATTTCAACTTTGGGGGCGGGTTCCGTGGGATGAGGAAGAGCGCTCTCATGGGGTGCATGTCACACAGGGCTGCAAAGGAAACCACAAGCTCTTGAAGGGTACATGTCCCCACCGTATCCCTCCCACAGCCTGACCACGCTGATGCAGCCTGCTTCTCCCATCAAGAGGGGAAGAGTCCTCCACAAGCAATCCTACTTCCACCAGCACAGCATCTGCTGCAGAACCTCAGTGTTAAGTCACACTACAGCCAAGAATAAAGTCTCTGAGTACACAGAATCTTTCACAACAGTATGCTGTTACTGCCAGTTAAAAGAGATTTGAAAGAAAGGCTGCATGGCCTTGCTCCTCAAGTACAATTCTCTTCACAGTTTATATACATAAGCCTTCAGAAGGACATAAAAATACCCCTTACCTTTCCAATACACCAAAATGTGTTTTCAAATAAATAGAAGTTGGGATTGAAACACTTTTCTATTTTATTATGTCTGGCTTATGGTTCAGATAAATGTGAAGCTAAATTTTAACCAAACTCTTTGCTACATTGTTCATAGCATAAGAGAAAATGCAGGATGAAGAAAACCTGATGTGAATTGGAGAGCTCAAAATGCATCACTGGCACAGAGTGTGATGACAAAGCACAGATTCCATCTATTCTGTGTTTCAGGAGTGTGAGCACCATTATTAGACAATTTGAAACAGATTCTGCTCATGCATTCAGATGCTGGTTTCTCTCAACCCAATGTACTTCTTTTTACCATTACTGTTGTGGAAAGAAGTTAGAAAGAGCTCTGCAGAAAGCAAATACCGTCACATCTCATCTATCCCAGGAGTTTTGTATGGAATTATGAGTGTGTGCCACCTGTCACAGAGAAATCCCAAGGGTCAGAGATCTTCCTTCATGACGCAGACCTACTGAATGACAACTAATAGGATGATATGGAGGCTGGTTTCTTACAATATCCAGGTGTCTGGCAGTGATGCTCTTAACAGGAATGGACTTACAGCACTTCAGAAATAGTAAAAGTGAGAAGGCTGTGGATGGTAAAGCCTTCACTGCCTTCTATTAACTTCTCTGCCTGCACCCATCCGCTGTCATTTCTCACATCTTGGTTCTGGTTTTGACTGTATTTTCAATAGCATGTGATACTGTGGGGAGAGGAGGGCAAAAGAAGTCTGGTTTCCATCTATAGGTCCCAAACACCATCGTACTTCAGAAAACAATACAACGCCACAGAATATAATACAGAGAGTTTCCCTGCCAAAACCAGTGAAAACATCAAATGCCATGGTTAGAAGAATTTGCATGCAAAGCCACAAAGGGTCTCAAAGAAAACTCCCATGGACCATGTCTTGGGACCAACCTTCAGCTAGGCTGAAGCAGTGTCTGAAAGTGCTCCTGAGCACTGATGAAACACAAGTCTGGCAGAAGAACAGCCAAATGTGGTTTTAGAACCAGCCTATGTGCTCTCAAGCTCAGGCCAGAGTATAATCAACTTCATCTCCTGTGCTCTCAGCAATGACTGTATCCCCCCCATCATATCACATCACATCACATCTGCTTTGTGGGTGCTGGGGCAAAGCAACTGGTCCTCTGTGGAAACAAAACCCTACATGCACCCTGCAGCCGCCCATCTCTGCCCAAAGCCTGCAAGTGGCTAACTGGAGGAGTGAGGGTGGTACCTGGCAGGTGAGGGCAGGCTGTAAAACTATGTCAGTTTGCTGTCAGGTTAAAAATGTGGTTGTGGACTGTAGCCATTATGTGAGCAAATACAGTATTCACCTCCAAACTGGTGCGAATCAAGTCAGTCCCAGCATAAAAATATAACCTAAAGCCTGGCTTCTACCACTGCCATACTTTTAAGTGTCCTAACCCAAAGCTACTCTTGTCAATTTTATCTGCTAATGGGTCAATCACTTCTGCTCAGCTGTACCTACAGGCAGTGTTCAACAATCTGATGGTAGCAATAAAGATTTTTGTTTCCCTAGGAAATGAAGGCGAGGAATTAACATGGACATAAAAGGACTAAAGAAAAGCAAGAGTCCAAATGAAAACAGAATTTTCTGCATCTGTGCATTAGCCAAGGATGAGTTATCTTATCACAGAACACATTCACAAAACACAGCTTCCCCACTGTTATACCAATAACTTACGAGGAGCTCCTTCGGCCATTTCAATAGCAGTGATTCCCAGAGACCACAGGTCACTCTGCAGGAAAAGAAACATTGCACATTGCAACTTGCAGCATTCAAGCTTTTATTTCTTTACATTTCTTTAGAGTTCTTGATTTGGGTTTTGTGTGTTTTTTACAGTTTCCCTGGATTTCTCCTAGATGGGGTCATTTCAGTTGCAGTGACATACATTCAACGCCCTCCCATTCCCTACTGAGCTTTAGGATACATGCTAATAGCCAGAAGCTCCCCACTTCCCATGCAGCTCAGAACAGGTGATTCATCACTTAAGCAGCCAGACCTTCTGCATTCAAAAAACAAGAGCCAGAGCATAACAGGCACGGTTTAAATGTAAGTCTTAAATCTTTTTAACTGTTTTCATGAGGCTCAGCAGTGCCTCATCATCCTGCTCCTGGCCAAAACCAAATACTTGGTCTTAATGCTCATTCCAGAGCAGTCACTGTGGGGTTTCTACACTGATGAAACAGAAATCATAGTCAGGCCTTGGGGTCTGACTTTTTCTGTCTATCGAGTCTCTAATTACATGTTTTGGGCACATGAAAGGAGAGCATATCTTGCAGTCATATTGCATGTGTATGTTCAGGTCAGTTACGTAGAGTGGAGTTCCCTTTACCATCTTGCCTGGATGCTAAGGGCTAGACATAGCATACATATTTTTACTCATCTTCTAATCCTTTTCAGGTTTTTTTTGACCAGCCAGAAGTTACAGAGTGGCTTCCTGCTACTTTGCTCATCATATCAGCTATATATCCCTGTAGGAAAGACCGGCCCTGTGCCACCTTCTGAGTCATAGCATTGCCTGTATAAGTGCTGCCAAAAACCTCCACTGATGAGTTTTAAACTACCATCTGCAGAATCTATTTGGAACCAAACATAAATGCACGTGGATGAACTCTGATTGTTACTGAAAGCAAAGAATCCTCAAGAATTAGGGTTGCACATTCCTAATGCTTCTATCTTCTGAAAAGTATATGTTCTGTTGTGGTTTAAAAGGAGGGAAGTTTGAACTTTTCAGATGCAGCAGTTGAGCAGCATTTCAGGATTAACTTGCACATTTTGCTGCTTCATGTGGAGCTGTAATACTTACTCTGTAATCATATGTAGAGTCTGGGTTCTCCTCGCAAGCAATGACCTCAGGCGCCATCCAGTACGGTGTGCCAATAAACGTGTTTCTTCTCCCAATAGTCCTGTCCAGTTGAGCACTTACGCCAAAATCCACTGAGAAGCCAAACAGAAGAAATTAATACATAGTTATATCCATGTGGCAAAGTATTTGCTTGGTTACTGTCATATTACTTAGAATACCAAACCTTTAGGCCACAACACATAACAAATCTGAGTTCCTCAGTACACCTCAAAACTTCATTTTGAGGTGTTTGGGATACCTGTCCATACAATCATATGCTACTTTAGAACAAGCTGGAGAGTATACTAGTTTATTCTTAGACTCATAATGAGAATTCTGTGGTGCTCTTTGTGCTGCAAAGGGTGTTATGTTCAACAGGACTGTATAGCAAAATGGTTTTGCTCATCTTGCAGAAAGGCCCATGCAACCAGTAACTGCGTGATTGTATTTTTCTTTGAATACACCTCCAAGATACACTAATTGGATCCACTGGGCATGGAACCTGAATGCTATTCACAGAAGACAAAATAACAGACAAAAGAAAGGACTGAAAGGAGACAGCCCTATGGTTATCATCAAGGAGATTTTCTCACCTCACTGCAGATCATCTGCAAACCACAACCATTTGTACTACTATAATTTAATGTGCCTGTTTCACAAACCTGCTCCAACAGTTAGAGCTGACCTTTGGAATCATCATGCGCTCTGTGTTTCCAATGGGAAGTGTGCATAATTACACTAGAGCAGAACTGGGCTGAGGACCTCTTGGGTCTCTAGCTTCTTTAACACACACAGACAGACAGACACACACACACACACTAAATCTCTCTGAAAATAACCTTTTTTCTTTATTGTTGTACTGAGTAAACCTGTTTCATCTCTACTCAGAGACAGAAAGATCTAACTTTCTTGCCAATCACATGAAGAATGGTAGGACTAGTTACTATGAAAGACCAAACATACACAAACCTCCAACCCTCATCTTCTCAGTTTTAAGAGGGAACAGTTGAGAACTACTACATCTCTTTTAGAGACTACTAGCAAAATCCTGCCTTCATTTAATACAATAGCAAAACTCCCTTTGACTTCAATGAAGCCAGAATTTCATCATAAGGTTAAACCATAATGAGATTTAAAGTAACCATTTTTTCTTGCTCCAGCCAAACATCCTACCCCGACCCACAGGTCATGTTTATTACTTCTGTTCTCCAATTCTACAGTGAATTCTTCTAATTAAAGAGACAGGAAACATGAAGATCTCACCTATTGTTAATTTATGAAAACCTTTAAGACCACTTCCCTTAGAGAATTGTATTAGCATAAATTATTCCCTTAATTCTTTATCCTGGAAGTCTCTGCACACTGGGATATGCTGGGAAGGCCTGATGGGACTGTGACTTACTAGACAGGCTCTGTGTTTGACTGCCCAGAAGTAGCTGTACTCCTCACAGGGTGAGAGTGACATCCTTGCAGAGCATGTCACATTTGCGGTTCTTTCTACATGACAGACACCTTATAAATACAAGCACTAATGTTACTTGACATATTTGTTGCTCTTACGTTACTGAGGTTCTTTGTGAAACAAGATGAAAAACTTCAAGAACTACGAACTGGTTTCTAGCCCACATTTAACGAAACTTACCCAGTTTTACTTCTGCATTTTCTGTGAGTAGGACATTCTGTCCTTTAATATCTCGATGGATGACATGGTGAGCATGAAGATGTGCCAAGCCCTAAAGGAAAAACAGACTTTCCTTATTTTATTTCCTCTCATTGACATTGTTGCCTTTTTATGCTTTTGTCAGACTTTATTCATAGGGAAAGTCCTTCAGATGTTATTTGCAACATGAAGACACCAGTTTCAAGGAGGAGAGAGGACAGCAACCACAAGTCTGATCGTCTTATTTAGTCACAGGCCTGACAGTAGCTGAGCATGTCTGAAATCAAGTGAGAAGAGAACAAGCTACCAGTATTTCAAACTCCTGACTCAGAATCAAGGGTTGCCTCTATATCATGTGTTAAAAGCAAACAAAGGAGGAAAAGAGCAACACAGAATGCTCTGTATGAAAACCATAAACAGCAGCTGCCTGGCCAAGTGGCTTGAATTCTGCATTCAGCAAGACTGTGCTCAGTGGTAAATGGACCACAGAAAGTCCAAAATTCCTCTTTTTGAATGCACCAAGTATTGTTTTCAGTCAGTTAATATTTGATGAGTGTAAACCAAATGTTTCTAACACCAGTTGCTTTAATACAGATATTATAGCCGCAAAAGGAAGAGCAACCTGACCAGAATATTAAGGTTTTTATTTCCTTTGCAGAAGCTCTCCCTATGCTTTCCAGCTATAGTTATATTAATCTGCATTCTAATGCCAAATCCTTGTAAGATGGACAGTGTTCTCTTCTCAGAAGCTCTGCTCCAGAAGCAAGACTGACCCCTATTCAAGCATTACTTTGGCACGCCATGTGAATTCCAGCTCCCAGAATACACATTTATCTTACCATTATTTAGAAAAGAAATAAAACTCCACTACCAGGAAGATGGATCAGTAACTCTGTAATGGGTTTTGAATTCAGAATGACAGGTTCCAGCATCATTCTATTTCCAGTCTAGTTCACTAGATTACACTTGGGAATCGTTTTATCCTCTGTGGCTTCCAGGACAAAACAAACCAAAAAGGATAAAAGAAAAAACATATGCCTGCATAGAATGAAATACAGCCCCAAGAACTGCCTTGGGGAATATTGCCCCAGCAGGGCCACCTCTAAGGTTCTGGAATGCTGTTTAGTCAACACTGTTTTTAATAGTGTGGAAAAGAAGTCCCTGTGTGTGTGCAGGTAAAGGAACTAGCAATAGAAAGATCTTAAAGATCTTACACAGCATCAACAGCTGAAGCAATGCACTGTAAAATCTCCTGATGTGGAGGACAGACTTACTGGACTTTCAGAAGATGGATACTTGCCATAGGAAACAGGAATTTTCTGCACTTCATGCAGAAAATGGGATTAACTACAATAATATGATGGGATGCCAAGCAGCCATCATGCTGGCTTTTCAGGCTCTTCTGAACTCAAGGACTACAGCCCGTGAACGCCATGGATCAAAACCTTTTAACAGTAAAGCTCACTAGTGACCTATGTTAGAGACCAAAGGCTTGGAAAGGCCTTTTTGCTGCAAATGAGTGAAGCTCTGTTGGCACAACTCACCCTGAGAACCTCTCTGCAGATGTATGCAATCCAGTCTTCCTTGAAACAGTTCCCTTTTGTCTTCTTGACCAGGTCAGTGACAGAGCCCGCACCACAGTACTCCATCACCAACTGCAGAAAGACAAACCTAATACACCTTTACCAGAGCACTGACAGGGTACCACGTGCAAACACCCAGCCCATCACAATCAAGGTGTGGCAAGCTACACCCGAACTTCCCAGATGCCAAGTGAGATAAAACCTCATTCCCTGAATCACACACATCACTGAGTAAATAAAAACCCTCAGCAGTGCTCCCTCCTATTGTAGGTTAGGGGTACTTTTAGTTTCTTCAGAAACCACACAATCAGAAGCCCATGAGCTACAGCACTGAGCAAGCGGGAATGTGTTCAACATCTGAAATGTCTCATTGTGCTGCAGAGCTTCAAAACCCTTGTGGCCAAAAAACCTTGAGGATTCATTTTTCTTCTCTGCTTTATTACCACTTCCTCTGTTCCCTTTCTATTTGCCAACTGAAGAAAGGAGAGGGAAGTAATAAGCAGAAGGAGAGGGGGATGAGGACAAGCTCTTTTGCACTTGCATTAAAAGTAAACAAATTACAGAAACACTTAATTTGAAGAAAGAAAACAAACCAGCTCAAGCAACAAATCAGAATGACAGTACAAGTCACAGGCATCTTTATGGCCATCCTCAAAGGAAATCATAGGGGGCAGAAGGTGTCTTGGGAGCAGCAATTTTTCTCTTTATGCTAGTCTTCAGCGCAATGACTTCAGAGTTTCACTGAGACAGAGCCCCAGCCAAGCATGCTGGAGCTCTAAAGGAAGGAGCTGTAAATCTCATGAACAGAAATGACACTAAACACTTACCCAGAGCTGATCATCTTGGCCTGCAGGACTTTTCTTCACAAATGCGCCATAATATGTAGCAATATTCCGGTGATGGGAATACTTCTTTAACATGTTTATCTCCAGCTTGATTTCCTCCTCTTCATTCTGTAGCAAAAGAGAGCAGAAGGCTCTTTTGGGCGGTCAGAGATCACTGAGCCCCAGGGCTGCCCAGAGTTACAGGGCCACCTCTGTCTTTGGAGGCTTCCAATATCCAGCTGGAACCCTGAGCAACCTGGTTTGGTCCCATGGCTAACCCTGCTTTGAGCAGGAAATTGGACCAGAGACCCCCTAAGACTTCCTCCAACCTGAGTTATCCTGTGATTATGAGATTGCAACTGAAAGACAGGCCCAAACTGATGAGTGAATCACCTTGATCCATAGGGTTAAACAATGAATCACTAAGGTTTGACCTAATGAATTAGAACCATCCCCATTTGGGTATAATAATCGCACAGTCTCCTCAGGGGGCTTATATAGGACCTATTACTCCCCATTTGCTGTTTCTGTATGTAGTAATTTAGTCTTAGAGAAATTAACCAGATTCAAGCAAAAGTATTCCTAACACTCCATTACTTAAACACTTGGAAAAGCACTTAGTGAACACATCAGCCAACTTGTCTTCCCAGTCCTGTGGAGGGTCTTGCTGGGAGGAAACCAAAGCCAAAAAGGAGGCGACTCACCACAAATCAAACCCCACAGTCAGTGCAGGGTTAGGATCTGCTCCTTCCTTACAGCTGTGATGCTATTCAAGCTGGACAATCAGGGCTTTTCCTGATGCCTAACATCATGCCATCAGTTAAGTGTCTGTCCTGCTGGGGGATAGCACACTGCTAGACATCTGCTTCCAGGCACTAGGTAGCCCTGATTTCCCACTGTCTTTGTTCCAGTCTCTTCAAGGCTGATGTTCTCTTCTACCCAGCACTGTGCACAACAGGACAACTAATGGAATCACAAGTTTCAATAATTATGTTGGAGGAAATGCCCTTTTCTCAGGGAGAACTACCTGATCTGAAGAGGTCCTCCCGGACCTAGCCTGTTTGCTATGCTGCCACCAGAGAAAGGGTGCACAATACTTGATGAAACACAGACTTTGCTGTCTCATTTGCTTTAATAGGGAATGAGCAGTGCTGCAAGATGCCCTTGGATAGTAAAAAGGAGTATGACAAAGCTGAAAATGAATTCACCTTGCTGCGAAACATCCCAGTCAGCACTTACCAGCTGAAGGGAAAAACAGAGACAGCAAGAACAGCTCAGCCCCACAGGACATTTCTCTGCACTTCCCATTATTTTCCAGTAGCTTTGCCATCGATGCATTCCTTTAACCATCACAACAGACTCGTACAAAACCAGCTGTATAGTCCTTGCTACCTGTAGCAGAACATTAAGGCCTGACAGGCAGAAGCCAAATTCCCTCAAGCATATGCATATGATGTGTCTTAAATAAGACCACACAAAAATCATTCCGACCAGAACAGAAGGGAACAGTGAGTTCTCCCCAGGTAACACCAATCCGCAGGAGGCATGTTACCAGACTAAAGCCTAATTGTCTTAAGCTTTAGGAAATGGGAAATGTAAACCAACTCTATTTGAAGCAAAATGAGCTATTTCAGGTTTCAGAACAGCCCCTTTGTTGAACATAGGTTCTACAGCTGCACACATTACACTAGATATTTCACTTTTGTTTGCAATTGAGGAGAAAGAAGGACCCTTAACTCTTGGCTTGATACAGCCCTGGATGTTGTCTGACTTAGGGTAAGAAGGAGCCTGATGCAGCACCTGGAGTCTCCAAGAGAAAAGAGCATGCAGGAAATCCTTCACAAGCAAGATCCCATTTCTCTCTGCACAGGGCCAGGGCATAATCAAAAGGGAGCTGAGAGCTTGTGCTGATGCTTTCTGTGTGGGAAAACAAGGCTCTAGTCCCTTCAGGACTCCAGATAGCACCCATGAAAGGCTGGAAACACCTTCATGAGGAGAAGGAAGCAAAGAGTAGGGACACAGGAACCAACATCCTGGACCTGACCGCAAGAGTCCTGTCACTGATATGAGTTTCTGGCATCCCTCCGGCATCCTGCCCATTCCCTCTGCTAGGGCAACCATACATGCACAGGGGCAACGTTCATCTTTGGTAAAGGCCTTACCCCAGATTACTGAACATCAGATCTTAGGATTTTGGGGTTTTTCTTACCTCTGCCCACCTGCAGGAACTTTGCAGCCTGACTGAAAAGCTTCCCTGCTTTGCCCTCAGCACCAGCCTGCAGCTTTCACTGTTCCCCTTGGGGAGGTGGCAGATTTCAACCCCTTCCTCACAGCTGGTGCCTCTTTTTCAGCTCTTATTCCTTTGCCCTGTTATGTTACTGGATGCTGGGACTGTGCTGGCACAGCTCTTATCCCAGCACTTTCTATTACTTGGCAATCTTGCCTCCATGTTCTTAAAACAAAGATAAGCATGTGCCTGTTGGTGAGCACTGCTGGAATACCAGGTAGGCTCCTCCACATGCGCTGCCAAGAGCAGAGTAGCTGCACATGTGTAATGCTCCTTTACCATTATCTGCAAGATGATCTAATTCCTGCTTTATCTTGTGTCCTTCTTTATTCACCCAGGAGGCTGCCACCTGCTCCCTTCCTGCACCTGCCTCTTCTTCCCTTGCCCATCCTTGCCCATACCTGTGTTCACACACTGCTGTATGCTGCTCAGATACAGCATGAGTGCCTTGGGAAGACACTGCTTAGACTGGACAGGGGTCTTCCCTGCTGAGCCCCACCACTGAGCAGAAACCCTCCAAGCCAAACACTTGTATCCTCCAAAGACAAGAGATGACTTCAAATATCGATCAGTCTGTAAGGTAAAGGGCTATACAAGAAAGCAAGTGGGCAGAAAGTGGGCAGAAAGTACTCTGTCTGGCAGAAGAGTAAATGCGAGCCATTCTGTCCCATGGGCCAAGAACTGAACCTGGACTTGCTAAGTCTCAGTACTACATACATCCTTCAAGCAGGGTGACTGGGGACACAAGCACCCTCAGCTTTTCAGTGCACATGCTCAGGATACCCCCTCTTGTCGGTGTTACCATCAGCCATATCCCCCTGCGGCCCAGAAATCTGTTCATAAATCATGTGCTTTAGAAAAGGAAACAAGCTCACAGATGTGCAGGTGCAAAAAGCTGTTTGCTTTCACAAACCAACGCATTTCTGGGCACAGATGGCTGCATGTGCAAAGAAGTCAGGCTCATGATCAAAGGCTGGTTTTGAACACGTGGCCTCTCTGCAATGACATTAAGAAGTTAGAAAGCACATGCCTCTGACCTCAAATGTAAACAAGATCATCAGCTGACAAACACTTCACCAAGAGACCCCTTAGTACTAGGGCAGTTCTAATGATCATTTTCTCATTTAACTATTATTATGGTATGGGGAAAGGCTGAACCCAAGGACAGAGAGAGAATGACTTGATGCAGAACAACTCTTCCATCACCTGCACCAATAGCTGAAGAGAAAAGCAGCAAGAATCCAACCTCTTTGTAAGCACTTTGTTTGCTTGGCACCATCAGAGAGCAGGAAGCAGTGCCTGTGTGGAGACACACGTGAGCATACCTTGACTCCAGCTCCCCTTCAACCATTTCAAAGTGCTCCCCACTCTCCCTGTAACACCACATGGTAGCACTTCCTGACAGATGTCCAGAGGATCCTGCAATGACCACAGCAACCTGCTGCTGCTCTTAGGAAACCAGCCCAGGGCTGCAGCTTATGACATGAAGAGCAAGTTTGCTTAGCTCTTAGCGTGCCCCAGATCTTTGAGCTGAACAATCACAGCTGGAGCTGGTCAGGAAATCTCTGATTAAATGATTTCTTGCTGAAAGAAAATTGGTGAAACAAAACCTTTTGGCAGAAATGTACCAGTTATGAAGAACTGTTCAGATGAAAGACTTCTTCATTTGGATTTTCTAGTGATGAAAGCATGATGCTGGGGGAGAAAAACCCACTGCAGAATATTCAAGTAGCAAGAAAGTAGCTCAGATCCTTAGCATACGAGATACCCTTATTCAATCCCATCCTCTGCCCACAAGTGTTATCTTTGGCCAGCCCTCACGCACTGTTGACTGACCCAGTAAAGGATGAAAGCAGTCCATACAGAACCTCTGATGGTCTCTGAGCCTGTGCCAGGACCTGTCCTGCCAGCTCCTCCACCAAAGCGTGCAGGTGCTCTGATCTCAAGAATCTGTATGACTCAAACCCCACCTCCTCACATGCTAAAATCCACCAGCCTCCTGCTTGGTAAATGCCATTTTTAAAAGCCAAAGCACCTGCTGATAAATGTACCTACAGAGCTAAACACAAAAACCCACCAACCTCATGTAGCACTCATTCAAAAATGCATCCTCTGTGCACAGAGAAGAGCAAACCTGGCAATACAGATACACGTGTGTATTTGACAAAGTAGCAGCCACAGCCAAACCAGCCCTTAGACATGCTTTGCCAAAGCACTGCCTTTAAGTACAAATAACCAATGTACAATTCAGACCACTTCCTGTTCAGGACTGGATTCCTACACCAGAAAGAACTGTCCTGGACTGCTCTACATGACAAGGCCCACACAGCCATCAACTTGGTCTGCTGTCTTCCAAGATGATCAAAAGACACAGAAGAATGCAGGTAAGGCTTGCTTGTGCTCATCCAAAACAGCACATGTAGGTGCACCACTGGCAGACTTGGTTTTTATTTCACAGCATTGCAAGAGGAATAACTTCACCCTGGAGTTTGGTACTCCATACCTACACTGCCAGAGCGACAGAATGGTCTTCAGTGAGACCAGCTGCATTGTAGAAAACCACAGACTTCCAGTATATGTGAGAAAAGGATGCAGGGAGTGCCCCCAGCTTTTATGGGCTTCAAATGTCTCAAGGAACAACCTGTTTCGCTACTGGCTGCGCTCTTAAAGGAAGAAACAGAGATCAATACTTGGCAACTTCGTCACCATCTTGCTCCAGCACTGACACTACTTTCAAATGTGAGCAGCGACTGTGCCAATTAAACTGTCTCATCCTCTCATCTGTCAAATAACAATAAAGAAAGTGCTACTTTTACATTTCTAACATGTTCCTTCTTGCCAGCTGTCAGGGTAGCTGCTCTGAGGATGGATGGCACACAAGGAGAGAGGATGTGATGAAACACAGCAGGGGCAGTGCTGAGTTACAGGAAATCTTTTACTTGCTATCTCTGGAAACAGATAAACAACTAGAAATAGGCAGGAAGAGAGTTCTCTTTGCTATTATAGACCATGAAAACACACAGCAATGCATTCCCCTATTGCTTTGCCACCAGTGGTCAGGTACAATTGAAGAATCTGGTTGTATTACCACCTCTCAGTCCTTTACAAAACATAAACTGGTGCTCAGAAACCATAATTTATACCACTAGATCATCTTTAACAAGCTTCTCACCTTCTCACTGGCTAATTAGTTATTTTTCCTTATGCCTTGATGACAACTTTTTTATTACTAGACATGAACTCACCTCAGTAACATTCATCACTTTGATTGCTGCTAGCTGACCAGTCTTCACATGGCGACCCTGTTAGAATAACAAAAGCCTGTAAGTAAAACATGTATGCAAATTATGTATACAGTGACAAATTAAGCATATAACAACTTGGCTGCAGCACTTGCTTTCAATCATGTCTCAACAGCCTTTCAGTGATGTAAAACCACCAAAGTGAAGTTGTGTGATGTGTTATCAGATCTGTATCTTTACCATGCTCTAAAGCTACCCTTTGCACAAAGCAAGCAGCAATGCTGGGAGATCTCAGCTGTCAGAGCACAACATGGCATGAGTTCATGGGTCTCCATCCAACTCCTGTTCAACAGATGCTGCCACCCCTCAAGCCTCCTCTTCTAGGATATCACAGCCCAGTCTCAGGAAGACGCAACCAGAACAACCTTGACCTGCAATCCAGAGCCCCTGTGTGCTGGGGAGTCCTTGCCTTCCCATCCTACACGTTGTGGCTCACCTCAAGGTAGAGAGAAAGCCGGGTTTCAGTACATCAATCTGGCAGCCTGTCTGTGGGCTTCCAAGAACCTTTGAGCTATATGGACTGGTTTTATAACTGTATCTCAGCTATCTCCCAAAAAAGCATGCAGAGGCTTTGTATTCTCAAATGTAATCTTCTGCGGTGGTGGTGGCGAAGAACGTTCATAGGGCTTTGAATGCCTGCGTGCCTACATCCATACACACTTCATTAGTGAAATGCCCACACCCCATGGGCATTATTAAGCAGCAGATAATGATCATTTTAGAGTAGGTAAGTGGGTAGCTTTTTTAAAACACAGCTAGGAAAAGGAAGGTAATAGAAAAATGAAGCTATTAAAAGAGTAAACTTCATACAGAGACTGTCAAAATGTGATTCACAAGAATGTATGTTAGAAACACAACCAGGAATCTTGCTGTAAATTGCAGTGTCATGGCTTGGTTAGATCAAGTTGCTGAAGAGATGCAGTCTTTTGCCGTGATAACCCCACTAATCTCATACTGGAGGGTAGTATCAAAAGATTTGTATGACCAGTGTGGTTGGCTACCCATACTAACTCTTCACTTCCATCAAACGTTCAGAAATGGGTTTGAAGCTTTGAGACTGTAGTTTTATTCCTGAAATAGTAGTGCTTGCAAAGCTGTACGATGAAATAACTGACATCAGTTAAGCAAGCCATAGGAAATCAGGAACTCAAGTGTGAAATGCTGAAGTTTGCAGACAACATGATTTGCAGGTGCAATTTACACCTGCAAAATTAAAAGCTGTGTTGATGTCATTTTAAAACCCAGGTTCTATCTACACAAAATTGCTTACGAGTGTTATTTCTAAGACTAAGCAATTTTGTATCAATGAAAAGTGATTCCTCATTCTCAGGTGATATGTCACAGTCATGTTTTCTTTGACACCAAATTAAATCCTGCTGAGTTTCTGTGTATTTCCAAGTGTCCTCTTTCTGTGGAAACACTCCTGGGATTGCAAAGCTCTTGCTTACAAACTAGAATGATAGGATTCAGACACTGTCACAGACCTCAGGAGGAAGACAAACAGCACACACACTCCCCAGGCCGGTGACACACATGACCATGGCCAAGTGCAGCTGGGAAGTGATGAGTGCCAGTGCTTGGTCAGCATCCATCCCAGTTGATGTCAATCCTGGTTAGCGAGCTTCCTCTGCACTGCCACGGCTCCTTTGTTGGAGGCCATTGTTTGCAATGTTTCCAGGCATTGAATGTCTTGGCAATATAGTGAGAGAGGGCTTCACAAAATACAGTTACATTAGACATGCTGGCACCCTGACATAACTCCAGTTTGTCTGCAGTCAAGTACACTGATGCTTCCATGTCTCTGGCCATGGAATTAATATGAGGCTACCATTGCATTTAGTATTGAATATTCATCAGAATAAGGACACAACAAAGGCTTGACATCCAGTTTTGACTTCAAAGCATGACACCTGGTCAAACTGTCCCTCTGTATAACAGACATCTGTTATTCTACAGACAAGGTTATTGCCACTGCACGCAAACCTGCTGCTCTCACTCACTTTTACCATTACAAATAAGAATACTAAATCCCCCTGAAAGGGTTTGGAAAATTAGCAAAGAAAAACAGCAAGTCCTTTTGTTTTGTGCAAAGGTGAACACGACTCACAACAAATGTCCCCCCATTAACTGAGATTCACAAAGCAATCCTGTTCCTGCATTCCCAAAAGCTCCCATCTCTGCAACTGTGATGACTGCTGGATGAGAGTAGCTTAGGTGTGCAGAGAGGGCAGGATCACATCCTGTGCCTTGTCTTAATGCTCATCATCCTCACACTAAATGGGGTTACTGCTAACCTGAGGGCAACACACAGGGCTGCAGCCAACCATCCCTGCTCACCTGTAATAAATGCTGACTGGGTAAGGCAGCCTTTACATGGCAGCAAATTCTGTTAACTACATGCACTTCACACCCTTACGTTCTTTCAGGCTCCTTATCCTGGAACAAAACAGAGAGCAGCTCAATCCACCAGAGAACCTGGACCCTTCTCAAGGCAAGGCAAAGTTTCAGTCAGCAGAGACAACCAGAGAAGCCTGGGAGCATCCTAAGTGTTATTCCTTCTCCTCTTCAGAACTTCATTATCTCTTCAGTTACAAGACAAAATGGGCTGAAGCAAAGACCCCCAACAGCTGACCCAAACACCAGCAGTCCCTGTAAGCAATGGTTGCACACTGGCACCTTATTGACCCCCCCAAAACAAAGTGAGTGTGCTACAGCAAGACTCCACTCTAAGAGGGATGAAGCTTTCAGGGAACATATGTATTCACGTGGAGAAGAACCATTAAAGCCTGTGCAGCTGATCTGGGGAGGGTAACGTGTTCCACATTACACTTGCTTTAATGCACAGTCTGTGACTGTGCTGGCAGTTCAGAACAACAACAAAACAAGCCACAACCCTCTTCACACAAACCTTTTCAAACTGTTTTGAGTTCATTTTCCTTGACATCTCTAAAAGCAACAGACGTCCTGCAACCAGCCCTGGGCTTTCTGGTAACACACTGAGACTAGTGCTTAAGTAAGGGAAGGTTTCAGGGGCCCAGCCCTTATGTTTTTCATTTATCAATACATCTCAGTGGTTAGCCAGAGTTCATGGGAACTCTCACATTGCTCCTTCTACTGAAGTCACCAAGCTGAGCAGGGTTGAATTGTTTTGAGAAAGGTGGTGTTTTGATTTCCCTAGGAGCAACCGGCTGTTTTAACTGTTTCCAAACCAATGAGACCAACAGATTCACTTACTTCCAGTGATAAGACACACACAAGTTCAACCTTTGTGATTTGTGCTCTGGAGGATGTGGCCAAAGCATCCAACAGCCATCTGCAAGTCACCCATATTCCTGTCCAAGAATACAGCATTAAATGCTAGCAGCTCACACAGAGCCTAGACACAAACAATTCTGAACGTCAATGACTTTCTAAAATTGAAGTTCCTGCCTACATTGTAATGAGATATCCAAGTTGGAAGGAATTCTCCCATTAGCTTTGAGTCCAGCTAAATTCCTGATCTCCAGAAAGTGTTTCTGCATAAAGATTCTGCTGCAGTTGCCAGTTAGTCACTACTGTAACATCCAGCAAACCTGGGGCCAGCATACAGATCCTTCAGATCTGCATCATGCTCATTGCAGCCACATTTATAGAAGAGGTTTAATACCAAAGATCTAGTTCGGATGAGCTGCAACCCTGCTTCATCTCTGCAAGGAGGCTGACATGGAATAGGACAGACCGCCCAGGGATATTTCTATTGGATGTGTATTCACCTTGTTATCTCAGTTAGATAGAGGAACTACTTATCTATGCCCTCTACTGAGGGTCAAGACTTATTTTTCTATCTACATCAAACAAGGGTATCAGCAGTAACAGTCAAGAGATTAGCTGATGAAGGGGCTTTACATGAGTTAAGTGTATTTACAGAATGATGCATTCACACACAACACCTTTTCCTGGTAGGTGCAAACCAAAACCTGGGGCAGTCCCTGGCTTCGGCCACAATTACAGCCAGAGACCCAAGGTCCCAGTGACACACACATGAAATTGTAAGGCTGTGGGTCCCATGCAGAGAGCTTGGGTTTACAGCTTCCTTCCCAGGTCCTGCGCAGACCTCTCTTCCTAAGGGTAGCAAAGAGCTCCCATCAGCTTCTCTCCCCACTTACACTCTGATGGATTTGAAATGCACAACTGCAAGTCCAGACAACACAACCCAGCTGTCCTGTTCCAGTGCCGTGCACCATGCCAAGGCAGCCCACGGCATTCCCATCACACACTTCCTTTTTGGCAAGACGTGCTCATTGATGTCCACGTGTTCCTAGGTCTGCCTGACGAAGCTGTCCCCATTTAACCGCAGCAGGAAAAAGTGCACTTGAAGGGCAGGGGCTGCCTGCTGCAGGGTAGCAGAAAGAAGCTGGTAGTTCTGAGTATGCAGAAGTCCTAACTATGTCCATGTCCTGTCTGTAACCACAAGACAACCCCACTTCTCTCTCCCTGAAAAAGCAGCTGTGAGGTGCCTGTGTGCTGAGATACCTCCCAGATGTCAGAAGCCTTGGACCAGTTTGCATCTTTGTGGCCACCTGGAGGGCAATTTCACATCAAACACACTCTGCCATCGGGCATAGATATGTGCAGTGCACTTAGACTGTGCACAGATACAAACAGCTCACAACATCTGCACAGGGCTGTTGGGACTCCTGGGTGACCCTTCACAGCATTGTCTGCCTGTATAATCCAGACAACTGGTACATACCTCAAACTTAACTCTTAGGACCTTCTCTGGATAGTGAAGATTTGTGTTTGAAAGCAAGACCTGCTTGTTGGAGGTAAAGGACCTTCTCAGCCAGAAGCCCTTATTATGGGCTAACTGATGCAGGCTGTGGCCACCTGCCCTTTGGGCGAGAGGTGAAGGCACAGCTGCAAGCTCTTACCGAAAGTGAACCTCAGCAAGCAGGTTTCCTGTTCACAACCCACTGATGAACCTTGGGCCCATCTCGGGTACAGCTGTGTGACCCTGCGGTTGCTGGTACACTTCCAGCTCAGCCTTCTGTACCCCACCCTTTTACCCCTCTCCTCTCCACCCTTTCCATCCTGGTAACACAAGGAAAGCCTTTAAGAAACTATGCATCAAATTAACAATGCTCTGCATAGGGATCCAGGAAACCCTGTGTCCTATTCCACATGACCTTAACGAAGTCATGATCCTTCTGTTTCCCTTTCCACCTTTTCTACTTAGACCTAGCTTTTCAGAAGAGGAGAGCAGCATCTGCTACCACCAGACCCAGAGTCAGCCTGGGAACATCAGCTCACACTGCAGGCAGGCAACAGCAGCACCCCATGCAGTTGCAGTGTGCTCCCCAGTGCATGCTGATGGGTTAGCATGGCAGGGAGGAGGACCCCAAGAACATCAAATCTATAGATAGGCTGCTCTTGCACTGCAGTTAAAGCACAGCCGCTGTTTTACAGCAAAGGGTGCTCACAACAGGCATCTTGCTGTCTCCTAATATACAAAAAGCAGTCAGGGTTAGCACATCTGAGGCTGTATCACTTTGATGCTGAAAAATGTCATCTGAGAACAGTTTATAGGACAGCTCCATCAGGAAGACCAGCTCCATCAGGAAGACTCAGTAACTGGTATCATGTGAGACAACCCACCATAGTCATGGCTGGAGCTCTTCAGCTAAAAGCACAGCAGTAATGCAAAACTTGAAATAGGACAGGAATAAATGTGAAGGAAGAATTTATGAAGAGCTTGGAAGCTTACAGCTTGTTTTTGTTAGTTAACAGTCTGAAACAGAGCTCAGGGTCAGTCATGCACTGAATACTAGCACTGGATTTCAGCAATGGTCCATTTCATTGTAAACTATGACATGTAATCTACATCAATTCTGTTAGTTAGAAAAAGCTCCAAACACAAAACCCCCAACCCACCACACTACACAACAGCTTTGGGCACATAATAACCAGTTTCAGAAAGTCTTTCTTTCTTGTGAGCACCAGCCAGGTGGGAATGCAGCTATAAATCTGGTTACAGCTTCATCCTTTTAATCATGCAACTCAGGCTGCAGAAAGCTGACTTTGATTTGCATTATAAAGTGTTAGTGGCATCTCTGTCACAACATCTCTGGATGTCTGTTGGATTCTGGGGCTGCAAATCAAAGAACTCTATTCCCCTAGAGCATTTCTTCTCTCCTTTTGATACTGTTGAGATGTTGAGCTTTGGAAGCCTGGGCCTTGTTCCAGGTCTCCTCTAGGGTAGCCCTCAGCTCCGTCTCCCAGCTGGAGCACACTCCATTCCTTGTGACTATTTCCATGCTAGCAGCACAGGATGCAGGGACATCCATAAAACCACAACCCAGCTGCATTGCCTAAGTGCTGACCATGTGGATGCAATACATTTGCCCTTTTACCCCCATATTTGGCACCCAACTTCCAGACAGTCTCACCCAAAAACACTTGAGCCGCACAGCCAGCTGATGGATTTCCCCTTCCCTCTCCTCCATAAACACCCTGTATAGCTTTCTCTGCCATTAACTGCGCTATCAAGAAGAAGAACACACATCACTGCAGCATCAGAGTGAGCTCCTGAGATTTCTTCTCCTATATGCTAATTCCCACTCTACAATTAGATATGTTCCAAGAAGTGAGCAAAGATTTATCACTTCAGTACAGACCACACTATGAAGTTGAACACTATTTAGCATGCCCCACAACTCAGGTTGTAAAACATTAACAGTCAAATCCAACGTGCACATAGATACATAAAGAACAAAAGTTAATTAATAACACTCAGTGCACTTTAAGACAAAGCATGTTGCATTAATGAAGAAATACTGATATATATATATATATATTCCTTATCAAGAAATAAAAATTATTTAAAAATATTACACTGCATTCCATTTTTTAGACATTTCAGGGGTAAGAAGTTAAAAAATATATAAATAAAATAAAAATCACTAATTTCTCTCAGGGCCCCAATTTGTGTCACGTGCTTAAACAAGCAAACAAAAATATCACTGTAACTCACAACAGAACACAGCTACATTGGCAGCGGTATAGGAGGACTTCCCATATACTAAAATAGCAACAGATTAGCCAAGATAAGAGATGAGAACATATAACTTCGATCAACCACTTAACATTCTACCCGAGTTCTCATTGCCTGGAAGAGAGATGGATGGGGTTCACTTAACATAAACAATCTTGATCTCTGCAGGAAAAGGACATTTTTTCACCCCTACTCCAAGTGTCAATACCACAGCCCTCAGGAACTGCAAAACCCAAGAGGCACCAGAAGCAGTTTTTCTGTCCAGGGTTTTGGTTTTTTTCTCCTTTCAGTTCCTATTTCCTCCCATTGTGCAAGTGGAAACCCAGATTGTTTGCTTTGTCTAATGTTTGTCTGTGTCTGACTGCAGACCAGTGGGAAAAGAAAATGAAACAAAGGAACAAGGTCAAGCCTTTCTGCAAACACGTATTTGAGAACCCACATTTCTGCAACATTGGTATGTTCAGTTGATGGGATTATCATCCTTATGCAAAACACAAACCACTCAGGGCTACTGCATACTTGTAGAAGACTGGGCTAGAGACTGATCTTTTGGGACTGTGAAACCTGCTCCCAAAGAGGTCCTTAATGTTGCAATTAGCAAGACCAAGTAAAGCACTAAGCACATTTGAAAATAGGATGCTTATCATAATACAAAGAAAGGAGTTTTGAAATGGGTGGTGTTTGCAGCAGGACATCCCATGTAACCTTCTGCAGCTCCATGTTCATTTGGAGGAAAGCACATATTCCTATGGCTTCTCCATATTCAGCTAAGACAGAATAGTCTGGGTTGGAAGAGACCTTCACAGGTCATCTAGTCCAACCCCTCTGCAATGAGCAGGGACATCTTGAACTAGATCAGACATGCAGACATGGAGCTTCAGATTCCCTATTATCCTATTTGAAGTTTCTAAACAACATGACCAATGTGCAAGAAGGAAGAGCAGGAACATTTATCCTGAGGCAGGTAAAAAAAACCAGGGTAGCCCCTTGGTGGGTGACAGTGGGAAATGGAGAGCCACAGAACACAGCACAGACACAGCTTGGGAAGCTAATGCCACTGATTGCCACCACTGCTGTGCTCGGGGCCAGCACTGGCTGAGGATACATCAGGCTACTGAAGGCATAGGTACTGCTGGTGAAGGACCAGACTCCCACCACTGTGATCTGCCCCAGCCTGGTTTGTATCTGGAGATACTTCAGGAAGACAAACACTAAAGCTCTCCTTTGGTCAGAAAGTCCAGGTAGTTGACTTCAGAGGTAACTGCAAAGCCCCTGAATGGGAGCTGCTACCAAGCAACGAAAGAAAAGGAACATTTTGGGGCCATATATGGATTAAGAGAGCAACCCAAACAGCAGCACAGTGAACAGGAGAAGGAGCCTGAAAAGCAGGCTGTGCAGTTACCCCCTTCTCCTTACACTTCATTTACTGGGACATAAAACCTGGTTTGAGCCTAAATTTCAGTATTTGCATAAATAACAATTCCAACAGTCCTGCTATTCATCCTGAGCTCTGGCATGTCATGCCTCTTAACTTCTGTTGAAACACTCTGTTGGGTTTCATCCTCAGACACCCCATCACAGCTTGCTACCCAGCCAAGGCTGCAGACGCTTCACTGACACAAGCAGCTTTCTTCATCCAGCCATGTCCTGCCTTAGGGAAGCCTGGGCTGGTGGCAGGCAGCAGCAGGGAGCCCGGCTGCCCAGTGCAGGGCAGCAGGGATGCAGGCTGTTTGCAGCCCTGTGGCTCCTCTTGCTGAGGCAGGAGGTTTGCAACAGCTCACTGGCACAGAGCCTGTCCTGCTCAGCACTTGGGGAGCCCAGCAGTGATTTATGACAGCAAAGGTCTGCCATGCCAAAAGCCTATTCATACAGGAAAACAGTGTAGGAAAACAGCCTCAGCCCTGGAAGGCTCTCACCCTGCAGACCTGAGCCCGTCAATAAGCTAAGCCTAGGGAGAGGTACAAACCCCTTCACCCCAGTGAATTTTCACTGCCTGACTCGTGCATCCATTTACAGGAATACAGGGAAAACCCATACACAGCACATCTCTGCTGGATGAAGTCACAGGCAGCTAAATGTGTTCCACCAGCCCCATCTTGCTGAAAGGAAGTCAGGGTTGGACTGTAAGAGGTCGGCTGATGGGTGGCCAGACTTTGGGAGCAGGAATCCCTCAAAGAAAGGATTTTTGGCTCACCATCACTACAGAGCTCTGGAGCTCAGCAACTACATGTTATGAGAGTCATGTTTTAAGTAATGCAACCTTCCAGGACACATGCTAGTAATGAAAGGCTGTATTAGCTCTCTACCCCACACAAACATAACTTTGAATGCCCTCAACAACTTTATCACTGAATTTTAAACACCCTTCAGCATTCTTGTGAACAGTAAATGTAACATTCGAATTGCCTCTGATGTGTAATGCAGAACATGGACAAGGTTCTGCATGGGTTAAAGCTGTGCTGCTGGGTTTCTGTTGGTTTGGTTATTTTAAAGGCAGGCAGGGTACACAGCTCAGACTGCAAGTTCCAGCCTAGATGATGAGAGCTACAATAACCTTAGAGGTGATTTACTTCTTCATTCCAGTTCTGCTGGTGTTTTTCTCACACAGACTGCAATATCGTGTGGGTACATATCTCTGCAGGTAGACAGTGTGAGACAGTATACACAGCACTCCACAGGACAGCCCATAACAACAGCTGGCATTAACTGTGTTTCTCTTTGGGTCCATCAACCTTTCCTTCAGTACTACAAGGCAAACATCTTCCCTACAACTCTCTTCACCCCAGGTGAATCGTGAAGACAAAAACCCACATAGTGCCACTGCTGAGCTCAGAAGACCTGAGGTTTGCCCAGGGAAAGGTCGTATTGTTCACACACATCCAAAGTCCTCACAGAACATTTAACCAAGGGAAAAAAGAGCATCTGCTCTCAGTGCCTTTTCATTTGGCTCTATTTGACACATCCTCTCCAAAAACTAAAAGGGAGTTAATGTACACAATTAGTCTGTGAGAATATACGTCAGTCTCCAGACTTCTGAATGAGCTCTGTAAGAGATGAACTCCATGGCACTGATCTCGCAGCAGCACTCAATTCCGACTTCCTTCCAAAACTCTATTGGCTAGCTGGTCCACAAAGCTCAAGAGACAATTACTTAAGCATTTGGAAAGGCTTTCAGTATTAAGCTGGTCTCCAAATGAAACCAGGTTCCCCTTCTAATTGTTCTTAAAAGTAAAGTATAGCTCACTTTCTGAGTGAATTAAGAAGGATTCAGTGCATCCACATTCACTTTCCTGAAGAAATAAATAAATAAAATAACTTGAATCTGAATTTGAGAATAGCCTTGGTGTTACATTTTCCTAAACTGATCTAATCAGCTTCATACAGCAGAAGCCTGGCTGGCAAAGCTTCTCCTCTTGAGCAAAGCATAGGTCAGATGTGCAGTAATAGTTCCTCAACAGCCACAAGCGGTTATGGTTCAGCACTTTATCTTCCAATTTGCTGTATTACTGGTAGGGATCAAAGTCAATCAAAGCAGAGAGAGAAATGAACAGTGAATTGTTGAGAGGAGAAACTAAAACAACAAACAAACCAACACAGAACAACCAATTTAAAGGAAATGGCTAAAACACATCAGAGCTGAAGGACTGCAGAGCCTTAAGCAGTGTAAACTGGCATCATTAACAGCACGTATGACACAAATGTAGCAGCTAACCACTGGAAGAACTGGTCACAAAAGGCACCAAGAGTTTCCTATAACTGACCACTGAACAGCTTTACCAGAGTTTGAAACTCTTGCCTCCTTGCCTTGCCCTGCTTAAGCAACCCAAGTTCATCTTGTACAGCTTAAGATGAAGCAGTGCACTACAGAGCCAGAGCCCCAGTGCAGGCTGGGGACCCCCTGCCCTCCTCTGATGCACTGGTGGCCACACTTCCCAGTGCCTCCCTGCAGGACTTCCCACTGATGGTTTCCTGTAATGCTTGAGTTATTATACACAGTTCTGGCTCCATTGAAGTCCACAGGCATTTCTGCTGTTGAATTTACTGCATCAGAATTTGTCCCATAAAAGCTCAAGCTTATCAAACAAATCCTACTTTGCACCACGTTTTCCACTGAAAAACGTGCATATTCAATGCTTTCTCTGTTGGAGAAGGTGTGCTCGCACTGATCCCATCATAGGTTTGACTCAGAGTGTGACAGAAGAAATTAACCTACACCTTTACTGCAGTGTCCACTTGTGTAAAAGTATCTGACAAGCAACTGCACTAATACTACTATGCAACATTCAATGCCTACTGGAATTAATTGCTTTGTAAAGCTACAGATGAAGGCCAGATGGAAACAGAGAACACTTGCCATTCTGACCGATTACACACACATTTACATTCATATATGCATATAGATTTGACTGGATTTCTCTCACTGACAGTTTGTCACTTGGTATGGTACATGAAGCTTTCCCAGGCAGCAATGACACCTCTGTAAGCTTGTACAGCATCAAATACAGTGGGGCCCAAGGCACTATGGACAAAGTACATGCAGATGCACACAAACACATATATACATACTCAAAACTAAGACTGAAATCCCCTGGCCCAGCCCATGAAACCTCAGGCATCAATGAAGCTGCACCAGAACCCTTCTTGTGATTCAGTCTGAAACCCTGTTCTCATTTTCCAAGCCTTAAACCTTGCTCACCTTGTAATACTAATAGTGTCCAACCAGCTGCATCACATCACAAATCAGGTGTCAAGAAAAAAACCAGACCAAAACAGCTAAACAACCTAAACATTTCACAAAGCATCCAGCTAATGCCAGCAGCTTGCTGGAAATGTAGAGTATTTAAAGCAAGTGTTTGAAATCTGGTTTACATGTATAATGTAAGCCCTAAAAACTAGCATCTCTGCTTTAACATCTTCTTCTAATTATACTCACTTCAAAATTGACTCTTAAAGTTTAACCATCCACAAGTTTCAAGTTAACTTCCCTTTGCAGCTTCTTTGCATATTCCATCATCCACATCCAGATGCCAAAACACACCACCAACAGCTCATTGCTCCTTAGGGTAAATCTGGCAATTATGCACCGGAGATGAATTTTGCAGGGTCAGCTGAAACTCTACAGCATGTATTTAAATAAACTAACTTTAAATAACAACGTCTCTATTTACAACAAAAGTGCATTAACAAAATAATTATAACCAAAGAGCATAGGAAAACACCCTACCAGAAAACCTACCTCCCAAGTGCTTTGTATTGCCTTCCTGTTTCTGAACCTTTAGGTTCAGGGAGGGACATGGTATTAGAGAGTGCAAGCTTGCCTCTACTATCAAAGACAGAAGTTTAGCCATGTAAGAAAACAAGGAGTATGTGATTGTGCTGCTGTTGCATCCAACCATGTTTTAACCTTTCAGCCCATTTTAACCAAAACAGAGAGACAGAAGTCTCAAAGGTGTTTTAATTCCTGTGTGCTTTGTGAGAATTGGAGATGGAGACAAATGCCATTGCTCCAGAGTGGGCTCAGTGGTTTCCTGCCTGACACTGCCTGCCAGCTGGCCAGCCCTGGAGCACGTAGCAATCTGCAGCCAGCAGCACAGGCTGCTTCTTGCCCAAGGGGTTTGTATCTGCACAAGCAGCAGTTGCTCAAGTGTCAGATCTGGGGTGGCAAAGAAGCAAGCAGGGGCTTACCATAGGGGTATGTGCTAGCAGAGATCTTAAAGGACTTCACAAAGCAATTGGGATGCTGAGTTCAGAGGTGTGGAACAGGGTAAGACAGGACAAATTGGCAAGCAATTGCATTTTGGTAGTTTTACTATTTAGTTTGTCCTCAAAAGCCAGACAGATTAAACTACTTCAAAATCCACCTTGATACGTAAACCTGCCTCTCAGTGTTTGCAGGCTACTCCTTCGAGTCTTGGCATTAACACTGCAAAAGTGTTTCCACATTTGCAACCCTGAGGTTTACAGAAAATGTGTATTTTTGATGTGCTTGCACAAGAAAATAACTATAACAAGAAGGAATTCTGAAGCTAGTTCCTAAGCCACCTTTAGTGACTGGCTCCCCAGCATTGATTGCTATTTGCCATTTACTCTGCAACCAAATGAGTGCTAGGTGAGCAGAAAGCACCAGCATGCCACTGGTAGCACTTTCTAGTCACTTTGAACAGGTAAAACTAATGACATCATGGGCAAAGGACTGGGAAAAACACGGCTTTTATCACTAACTGGGACAACAAATGGTGGCCACAGCCAGGGTGGGCCCAGGTAGTGGTTTTGCCCTTGCAGCAGTTGTATGTGAGAGTGTGTTTCTGTGGCCAGGCAACAACCTTCCACCTGCTAAAGCTTCCTTTGGGTTTTGACAAGAAAAAAGAAGTCAAGAATAATAATGTAAGAGATTGTTTTCTGCCAAACCTCAAGAGTGCTGTTGTTCTGCTTCATCACCAGCTCCAGGCGAACACCCTGCCATGCAATGACACCAGCATCCACATAACCCAGTACAGAGCACGTGGGTTAGAAACGCTAAACCTCAGAAGCGCATACGCAGAAATGAATGGCCATGCTGATGGCAAACGTGGACATGGCAAACACAATGGGAGAAGGGGGAATAATAAAAACAATATTAATAATAAATACATTAAAAAAGATGTAAACCCCTCTGCATCATCTCCTGTATTTCAAACACTGCTTGCTAATAAAGGGTCTTTCAGCCGTTTTTGATGCACGAACATGAATGTCCTCCTCAGCAGCCAGGGCACGAGCCAGACATAGCTTATCAGATCACAACCAACCCCTGGAAACACACCTAGAGAAGCACACAGTCAGCACGGTGGGGAAATGAAGAATCAGCAGCTTCCCTGTTTCCCTTTCTGATCATGCTCCTGTTTTATAAGGAGAACCCTGGCAATGAAAATGCATCATACAGGGACTTTCCACATCATGCAATGACTATTGACCGTGAACAACTTTAGATAACTAGGCACTGTATGATGACAATCATGTAACTTGCTTAGCAGTAAAGGAAGCCAGAAAGGAAGGACAAACTACTGCTGGTATATGCTCCCACAGTCTGAGGCAACAACTGTTCTGGAAGTTCAGCCAGTATTCACATACAACAGGATTCAATCAGCCAGGCTCTCCATTAATTAATATCACAGTTTAAATAGCACAGTGCCTTCTCCATCCCAAACTCCACTGACACCTACAACCCAGCCCTGGTCCACCTTCCATGAGAAGGCTCTACACTGCCTCTGTCGCAAAGGTGGAAGTGAGTGGAGCCCTGCAGTCAAGCCTGCCAAAGTGGGACTACAAAACCTGTAATACAAAGATTTACTCTATTTTAATATTAATAACATCAAAAGGGAGAGGTCTGTCACAACTCTTTAATGCAAACAATGCAGGACAGAGCAACCACAATAACTTAGAAAGCTAAGCTGTCTTTAATCTACTTATTATGACATCCAAAACTCATCTGCAAGACAGGACAAGCACCATGCAGGCTCCGAGCATCATCCGGGCCTGATAAGGCCATTTTCTTTTATTCCTGGTCATAGAACTGTGAATTTGGCAGAAGCAAGAGGCAAAATGACATTACACAACCTAACCAGGAATTTGTTGTAACTATCTGAACAGCCTTATGAATGCACTAGGTGCTTTGCAAACATATGCAGAAACCTAAAGCACACATGGCTATACCTGACAATTCCTGGGCCAACACACAAGCCAGGGATACAGACCATGCAAACTCTTTCACCAGGTTGGTACCTGGAAACTAATATGATGCAAAGGAAGGAAGAGAGGAAAGGGTGAATCCTAAATCCTTTCTAACTTTATTCTCCAGCCTATGGAACCAGGGACTTGAGTTTCCAGCCTTTGTTTTGTGTCTTCCTCTATTCAAAACAGTTCCAACTTAAATCTTTCAAGTGTCCAAGAGGAAAGTTAGTGCTTCCCTTTATTCCTTCATCCTTTCTCCATTTCAGTCAGGTTTATGGGGAGCAGGCTTCTACAGATGCAACCTCTTTTTCTGCTAAGGAAACTGTCCCAGTTGGGCATCCAGCAATCTGCTATGCTCCAAACATGTGCACACCTACTCGACAGCATGAGAACCAGGAGCTCAACGCTTCTGGGAACCATCAGACCTACTTAGGCTGATCTGCACATGCACAAAGAGCTCAATGTACCTTGAGCACACCACATTTACTGGCATGGACCACCTCTGTGATGTCCAAGCTATCCCAGGCTTCAAACTGCTGGGTTTACTGCACACCCTGCACCTCAAATGTCAATGTGCCTGCCTGCACAGTCTGGCAATCTTCCACCCAGAGGAAGATGACAAAACATATTCTAATGCCTCTGGAAACAAATTGCCCTTCATCAAAAAGGAGTCCCACAGAAGCAATGGTCTGGTGCACTCAAATCATGTACTGGCATTGCCTGTCCTCTTCTGTAGGTCAAAATGCACACACAGGACCAGTTCCTGCTGTCAGCAGCTGGTGAAGAACTGGGAGACTTACAGATTTTCAGAGCAGCAGGGATATGCTGGTCAACAATACCTAACTCTACATAAAAGGCAATTGGATATCTGCTGATACAATATGGATTCTGGGGACAGAATGCTCACAAGGAGCCTCTTATGATAAATATTTCATGTTATACAGGAAAAAGCAAATATTAAAACAAAACTATTTTTCCCTGGCTCTTCCCTTTTTCCATAAAACAAGACAACATCATTGACAATCTGTGTAAATAATACATTTGAGAGTCCATTATCCAAGCCATGTGCATATTTATTTTATGTTGGCTTTGTTGCATATTTTAGTATAACTGTTCATACTGTTCATAGGTTTAAAGCCAAGAGTAAAACAAGAGTAGACAAATCTACTACAGCAGAAGTAAGCAGTAAGTTGGTTAGTATAATTTAGCATAATAAACAAAACAGATTGAAGACTACTCAAGTTCAGTAAAATAACTATTTTCAGAAGGCCACCACGCTTTCTCTCATGCCCTTCTCCACTAAATGTCCTCACTTTTAATACCAGAAATACAAGGAAAAAGACTGATCAAAACCATTGATATCAGATGTAGCAACTGCACAACTGAAGAGCCAGAAAATGGAATTTGCTCCATTCCAGGACTCACTAAACCTCCAGAAAATGTCAGGATTTTGCCAATGAGTCTCAGTTTGATTACAAACACCCCTCACAGAATGGAAAGTCAGAAGAATTCACATTAATATTGATGTTTATTTTGTTCATGCCAAATGACTTCAGTATGACAGTACTTTGGGTTTGCATCTACAGTCCTAAAGACAATCTATGAAGTATCAAACACCCTGCTAAGTGAGCATGTCTGTTCAAGTGAAGCAAATGAAATGCAATGTTTTGACACTTCTACAACAAAGTTTGAACATGAAAACCAGCTCATTCCTGAAACTCTTCCTCCTAATGTTTCTGTTGAACCCAACATGTTTTGATTCGAATGAAACTGTTTTCAAACAACATGTTGTTCAGTCAGTGGCTGCTAACCAATTCTCACAAGTCACCTCCATATGTACACCAATTCCTCTTAACCAGCATCCCAAGGCACTTTACAAAAACAAGGGCTGCCTCCATTTTAGCAGCTACAGTCATAAGGAGAGCTCCATTTCCAGCAAATCCATGTGTTTCCCAGCAATAATGAGAGGCAGAGGCAGGAAGAAAAGCTGCATCTCCTGAACTGCAGCTGCTCAAGTCAACCCCTCTCTTATCTTCATGAAAAAGCCTATCTCTTACATGCAGGCGGTACCTAAAGCACTGCCAGGACCACAGGCAAGCTATTACAGGTTAGCTAATAACAGTATCTGTGCAGGGCACTGAAAAGGACACAATTTGCTATAAAATATGTCTTCTGGATTCTTCACTCCCTACAACCTCAGAAGTTAACTACGTTTCATGTGTTCATGGGGAGAAAGAAAGAAATGGGGAAGAAATGACCTTTGTAAAGGTGCTTATAAATCAAACCTTACAAACCTTTCAGGAATCCCACAAAGCCAGCAGGTTGCAAGGGCAGGCTTAGAACACACAAGGGTTTTAAATAATTATAATAATAAAGAAATATACAACAGCCAGCGAAAAAATAGTTTCTCCTTTAGTTTTATTCCCAAGATCCACATTCACAGACCTGTGCAGGCCAAGAACATTACTGCTGGCCAGCAGCCTGAGAACAGCTGAATACCAGACAGAGAAAGGACAATTTTATCACATCTATGCATTTTACAATTGAAATTGGACATTACAATCTAAAACTACTTACTGGGAATTTCATTATGATGGGACAAGGGGCTGACCTGCACCCTGTGTCTACTGACTGAGCAAGCTGTTCGACCCGAGCTGACAATGAAAACTGACTTTTAAACTCCATTTCCCCACAAATGCCTTGGAAGGGCAGGATGAACAATAGTCCCACCAGACTTTGCTGCTGTCCATCCAGGCAGCTGCAGTCTGAATAGCTGTGCTACCAGCAGAGCCAGCTGTGTTTGGCTTTTAAAGATCACAGCTGTGCCAAACACTGCTTCCCTCTGGAGTACTGCAGCTGTGATGCCCTCAAGAACCCCAGAGCAGCATTATGAGAGAGCCTTGAGTGAATCCACATGGGTCTGGGAGGTAAGAGTAGTGCCTTCTGGAGGAGCTCTTCCAAGGACCAAGCACAAGGACCATGTATGTTGTTAGTGGCACATGTTCTGCTGCCATCTAGGTTGGCTGATTGTCCTACCCTGTGCCACACTCCTCATGTAGCTGGTGGTTTGCTTGGTGCTGGCCTCTGTTGCTTGCTGGGTAATTCGGACAGCATGGAAGAGGAGCTGTGGTAATCATCCATGCCAGCTGACCATGCCAGGGTAAAGCTGTAGGAACATCCCTCATAGAATCATAGAATAGTTAGGGTTGGAAAGGACCTCAAGATCATCCAGTTCCAACCCCCCTGCCATGGGCAGGGACACCTCACACTAAACCATATCACCCAAGGCTTCATCCAACCTGGTCTTGAACACTGCCAGGGATGGAGCATTCACAACATCCTTGGGCAACCCATTCCAGTGCCTCAGCACCCTCACAGTAAAAAACTTCCTCCTTATATCTAACCTGAACTTCCCCCGTGTGAGTTTGAACCCACCACCCCTTGTCCTATCACTACAGGCCCTGATGAAGAGTTCTTCTCCAGCATCCCTGTAGGCTCCCTTCAGATACTGGAAGGCTGCTATGAGGTCTCCACGCAGCCTTCTCTTCTCCAGGCTGAACAGCCCCAACTTTCTCAGCCTGTCTTCATACAGGAGGTGCTCCAGTCCCTGATCATCCTCGTGGCCTCCTCTGGACTTGCTCCAACCCATCCCCAGTGTTAAAAGTCTCACTGCCTGACCTGGCAGGCTTCTGTGCAACTTTTACATGGACATAAATCAGCATGCAGTTTGCAGGTGATGCTCATGGCTTCACCTGAGCAGCAAATAAAAGCAATTCTTTAATGCTATTTACTTCAGTTAGCTCCTGAAAAGCAACACAACAATGGGCTTGATACTGCAAGTTTTCCTCCAACCCCACCAATTTATTTTTAAGAGATAGCATACACAATGAAATACTTGTGAGTAGGTCAGATATTGTAAAACTCAGGCACAAAGCACTGGTCACTGATGTGAATCGTCACACAGGCATGATTCGGGCTGCTGCTGAGCAGTCAGAAGTATCAAAATCAGTATCACTAATGAGGTGCTTAAAGGGTTTCAACATGCTTGAGTGGGGAATTAAAAGCTTGAACTACTTCCTACTGTCCTCCTGTTATCACCAGTGCATTTTTAGCATGTTCTCTTACCTTCAAAACAGCATGTCCTAGTGCCAGCATCTGAAGTGTTACACAACGCGAGCTGAAAATGCCACCAGTTTAGGATGGAAAGGCATTGCTGTCTCCCATATGGGCATTCAGGTCCAAAACATGGAGAAGCTGGAAGTGGCAGGCCTGCCAACAAATTACTTGCAAGGATTTTACTACTCTCTAATGGCTGAATGGCACATCTAATTATTGTACATTGCTCTGCTCAGTCAAAGAGCCTTTATTGTATAAAAGCACTCCACAGCTAAGAGTTTTTATCACATCCTTACTCTTCTATTTTTGATAAACTAGTCCTACAGCTCAACATCTTAATTGAATTCCTTTGAAATATTCACTAACTAGAACCAGGACTTCACCATTTGCTAACTAATTTCACATGTATGGTCCATGATTTTAAATCCTAGTGCTCAGTATAGTTTGGTATTGCCATGCAAATAAGCAGGGAAGCCAAGATACAAAAAACCCACAAACCAACTAACTAAAGTCCTCAAAACAACTGCCAAAAAACAATATGGGACAAAATGCTCCTGGCTCTGACAATTAAATACACATAATACACTACTGTCATGGTATCTAGATGGCATTTTCCCTGAGCAATCTGTGCCTCATTCCTCTTCTTCTGTGCATCTCTGTACTTTCATCTTCTATACAGACCATCATTGAAGCACTTGAAGACTGTGATGAGGTTTCCTTCAGCCTCCTCTTCCCTAGGCTGAAAGAAACTCAATTCCTTCAGCCTTTCCTTCTTCGTGCATATAGTTCTTCAGCCCTCTAAATGTTTTCTGGCCCTCTGTTGCACCCTCTCCAGTTTCTCAATGTACCTCTAGAACTGGAGGAGCAAAGATGGGACACAGTATTCCAGGCCTAGCAAGAGTGTTCCTTGATTTGCTTGCTACAGACCTACCAAGGCACAGGATGCCCTCTCTGCTGCAAAGGTGCACTGCCAACTCCACATCCTTTCTAGTGAAGGAGGAGCAGGACCACCATGGTGGTATGGAAGCTTTAATAAAAGCAGACATGCATGACAGTGTATTAGGAGTTGAGGACAACTGACAGAAGAGGAAGAAGCACATCTAGTCGTGTGCAGACTTCATAGGTGTTCTTAAAATCAGATGCATGAAGTTAAATACTGAAACACCAAACAATGCCTCTCTAGTGTATTAACGATACTACAGCTATATACACTAAGCCTTCAAGGCAACCCATTCACATGCACCACAGCTTTTTAGATCTTGTTACAATGGCAGTGGCACATACTAAGCTCAGACTTCTTCCTGAAAGAGATCCCTGTTGCCAGGATTAGCAGACAATCTTCATTACTTGCTTGCACTACTGAGCCAAGGATCTACACAATGAGTTGCTGACTCCATTCTCTACACCACAGGAATGTGCCTTTATATACTGTTGCCTAAGATAATTAACTAGTTCTCTATATGGATGAAATACTCAGCTATGCTACTAAAAACCAAAATAAAGAAAATCAATAGACAAACAAGCACTTCTATGAGCTGCGAGTGAAACAGAGAGAAGCATCTTGTCATTTCTGTAACGGACAACTGACTTCCTTACTTGACTCATCAAAATCTCAGTGCCTTGAAGGCTAAGATTGGCTTGAAAATTGTCACTAACCACAAACGATAGCAAAATACCACAAGACAAAGTGACATTTTTAACGTCTCTGCAGGAGTTGGGAGGCTCTGAAATTGCATATACCTATTCACCTTCTGGATTGCACTGAATGTAACTGTAATGTTACTTACATTTAACCTCCCAGTAACTGCCGAGGGTGCACCCATCAGTTAAGGTTTTCAATACAGTCCCCAGACTTTAACACTTCATAACTTCACATGGTTTTGTGACTGTTTCCATGCAGCATCAAGCCTCAGAGAAAACCCCCAACTTGGTCTCAATTACTTCAGCCAGTCACTCACAGGAATTCATTATTGAAAACTTAGCAGACTTTCAAACTGTTTAAGAGAAACTGAAAAGTCTTATTCATGCTTCAGTGCACTCTGACACTGCGTATCAAGAGTAGAGTAACTCCTACCTCTCGTCAACAACTGAAGCATGGGTCAGTGCCAAGAAGCAGCTGTATTTAAAGAACAAAACAACCCCAAACACTCAGACGTGCTTCGTTTTTGTATCCAGAGTCTTATGTGACTACATAGAAATAGAAATACTAGCTGGGCAGAGCCACTACAGGAAGGCTTCCACCCTCTGCCAAGCTGCAGCAACACCACTGCTTCATTTCATCAACTGCTTTACCAGGAAGCCACTTCTTCCCTTTGGATTGTCACAGTTCCAAACCGGAGCATCTCTCAAGTTCCTTGTGCCCTCAGACTCTGTTAAGGATACAACCATTCTGCACTCACAGCATCTGCAAAGTCTGTCAAGATTTATCATCAGCCTGTAAGATCATACTCCAAAACACATCAGTGCTGGAACTTGCCAAAGACACCACCCTCTCATTCCTTAGGCCACTCCAAAATGCCAGCCCCAAGAGAGGGCTAATCCACATCATTAAGACAAAAGAAGTCAAAATCCCAGTCAGGTGCCTCTCAAAACAAGCAGATTGCACAGATGCTGCTGATGACCTCATCTGGCCCATGAAAACACTTTTAGAGGGATGAGGACTCTCAGAGCACAGCTGAATCAGTAGTATTAGGAGCAATTCCTTTTTATCTTAATCACTAAAACACCAAAGCAGTTACAAGCACAGAGCTTCACAGGCTCTTCCAAACCTCAAGAGCAATTGTCTGACCCAAACACTCCAAAAATGGCACCACTTCAAGTGCCCCATTTCTCCCCATTCACCCATTAGAAAAATGACCCTGCAGTGAAAATTAACAGGCTCCTACTGAAGACACACCACTCAAAGAACATGAAACAGCTGAAGTCTTTGGAAAATGTACTTCATATAGCCCCCTAAACTGACATTTTAGTTGTTACTAAATGCACATGCACAGAGCAAGATACAACTGTTTTACATTAAGGGAGACACATGGTCACTATCCAGCTCATCATAGCAATGGAGTTCAACCGTGGAAGGAAAACATGGTACCCATATAATTAACCTGCTGGAGATAATTACTCAAATTGCAACACTGTCAAGTCTCAACAGTCACAGCTTCACTGCAAGATACAGCATCAAACACACTGAGAGCAGCCCACACAAGGAACATGAGCTTCACAGTACTTTCAAAGGTACCACCTTTAACAGCACATTATTCACAGTAATGTAGCAACTACTAGCAAATTAAAAAGGTGTTGTTTACAAATCTCCTACATTCTTTTATGCAGTTTTACTGCCAATCCTAACAACACCCAAATCAAGCTTCCTCAGGCAGCCTGCAAGAGGGGACTCCAAGGCACCATGGCTGCAGCCCAGGGAGGAAGCAACACCAAAGAATCTGTAGGTAACACCTTCAGCAAACTCATTTTCTCCCAGATGACACCAACAGTTACATGATGCAAAACTTCGCTCTGCGCTGTCTTAGCATCCTTATGATCAGCAGCTCTAAAAGACCCCAAACCCTGGCCCAGAGAACAACACTGGAGAGCAACACCATGTCTTTGTGGTCCCTGGCCTCAAGAATTCCCAGGATGGACAACCCTTGCAAAAGGCAGTGCATGGTGAAACAAGGGGAACACAACATCACAAAATGGAATATATAAACCTTCAGAATTATTTTTAAGCAATGTTAAGTTCGATGGCTTTGTAACAGTAGCAATGGGAAATTATTGAGGTGCATAATACATAGAAAAAACAGAATACAGCTAGAGAACATACTGGCACAAGATAAATCGTTAATAGTTGATGTAGTCTTAAGAAAAACAGTTTAGAAGAACAGGACACAGGGATAAGGAGTATCTGGGAATAGCAGGTGTCCAGGATGGGCTACAGTTGAACTAACTGATAAGTAGGAGGATAGGAGGATTATTATGTCTCTGCTGCTAACGAACCCATTAAACTGGTACAAGCATCTACTGCGCGTGCTTCAAAGGCTGCCAGGAGTGATGAAGATTGTTGGAAGAAGTAAACGACCCTCAGAGACAACCACCACAATTCTGTACGCATGTGGGGAGCTTCCTGGAAAGTGATGTAATCCATAGGTAGCCTCATGAATATGTATGTATGCCCAGGGACTATATAAGGATGGCTTGGGTAGCAATAGGGAGACTGCATTAGGAGGAGCTCTCCCCCGTGTCTCCCGGAGCCGCAATAAAGAATACCTGCTTGTCAGCTTGAAACCTTTGTTCCAAGTTTGTGCCTGGAGTTTTCTCTGAATCAATGGGAAGTTCAGAAACTTCTCTTTCATATACACATTGAATGGAGACAGTGCAGACACTGGATACAATCTGGCCTTCAGCACTTCAAAGTTCAGGAAATAAAGGTATGAAAGAGTAAATACTCCTACTTTTCCGACCACCAGCAAATGCACTTCCAACTGCCTTAAGCCAAGACTATCTGCTACCACCTTCCATAACATTATTCAAAACCACCTCTTACATAGTGCTGTTCTTCAGGTTTCAGCTACCGGAAGGCAGCAATTAACTGAAAAACTAATCTGTTATTTCAAGAGATAACAAAGTCTAAACCTTCTGGGTACCATCTGATGTTTTAATATCTAATTCACACTTTCCAAAAGGCTGAAGTTGCCACTATGGACATTTTTACATCCTACTACTTCATCAGTTGTCAAAAGATCTGCTAGCTTTTTGGCAGTTACTATATGCAAATCCCACCTTTATAACATTTCTAGACAGCTCTAGCATTACCATGGGTAGAATTTATACCTTTTTCATTCAATTTAAGAAGACACTGAACTGGAACTGGTGCGGAATAATTCAGTATGAACAATACTCGCCTTCAATAAATCTGTTAAACATTGTTTTCCAAATCTAATGATGACTCCTCTAAATTTCATTTTCATTTTTATGGAGCTGCATATATTAAAACATATAGCCCTATGAATCATCTTCACAGCCAACCAACCAATTTAGTCATCTTGGACATAGTTTATTTAGCCTGAAAGAAGCTGTGCTTTGATTATGTGCAAACTACTATGTGTAGTTTCTGAATATATAGAAGACTCTGACACCTCTGAAGAATAAAAACATGCTCTAATGACATATTACGTAGATAACTGAGGTTACTTTATAACTTAAATACTTATGATCAAGAGCCTATAGCAGACAAACTACAAAATAATCCAAGCATTCCCTAATTTACTCCATCAGTACAGAGGGAACGGCATACTACACTGGAGTGAAAAAGGAAAAGCGAGTACCATAGCCTAACTTTTTGGGGTCACATTAGAAGATGTTGTTCCATCGCAGCTGCCTTCCCACAGAGAAAACAGCTATTTGCTCTGGTTGCAAGGCAAGAACATACCCGAGTACATTCAGCTGGTGCTCAGCATCCTCTGCAGAAGTATCTGAAAAGGCACTGGAGATTTGGACTTTGTGAAAAGCATTCACAATGGAGACCAAGCTGACTGCCTGCTGTTTGGAGCACACACTGAGCTCACCTCAGCTGCCATCTGTCTTCTTTAGCTGCATGGCTCACTGTCATCCTCCTGCAAAAGAGCAGCTCCATCCCCAAAGCAAGCCTCAGCAAAACACCCTACATTCAGTGGTCACATGAACTAATATGAACAAAGCCTTTATTATGGTTGTGCTTGCACAGAGCCAGGGTTACGCAGTCCATCATCTCTTCATCGCGTGATGCTTGTGCACAAAGAACCCCCTCAGCACCCTCAGCCTTGCAAGACCCTGTGTTTCAGCACCTCTCTGATGTTGCCGCTTGTCCAAGTGCGGAATGAGCTGAGATTCAAGTTGCCCATTATTCAGAGCTGTCAGACTCTGGTCTCTTGAATGCTCAGTGGAAAGCAGCCTTTGGGTACAAGTTTTAATTGTCATTGTCAATATTTCTTACACTTTTTCGCAACTAATATCTAGTGAACCACAAAATAGCTCAGAACCTTGTCTTCCACAGCAGAGAAGCAAACTATGTTGCTCCTTCATTTCTGCCTTGATTAAGCAACTATTTCAGAAGCCATTTAGGAGCTTTACGATCCTTTTACAGATAGAAAACTGATTACACTGACAACAGCACCCCTGCCTGTCTCCTGGCTTCCAATCTGCCCATGTGAACCCGGATCCTCTATATTTAGTTTACTAGTGCTGACCTCAGTATCTCAATGACGATCTCAGAAACAGACTTGGTCACGGCAACAAAAGAGCTCCATGAGAAAGATCCCGCTTCTGACAGCACTGCTCCTGTAGAGGGTTTTCCATAACCTTTGAAAGAGCAGCTATAGCTTCAAAGGGAAACCAAACCCCAATCACAGCAGATGTGCCACCAGAAGATGGACACCGAAACATAACACACATTCAATATGCTGGAACTGGAGACAGACAAACAGTGCTGCACTTCTACAGTAAGGCTACCCTCTGCATTCTTCCTGCAAAGGAGACCAGTGCAGAAAGAGCCTGCATCAGTACAAACACTCATCATGCAGGAATGTGTCAGTAGTGGGATCTGAGGGAAAAGCAAGACGAGACAGCTTCCTCCAGTGCCATTACTCTACTGATGTACTTCCAAGGGTTCAGCAGCATGGCCTTTTCCTTCCTCACTCTTCTTTCTCCAAATGGGAACAACAAAGACTCAGTTTCCTACTTCATCACTTCTATTTTCTCTTGGATCATTCTTAGGAAAGGCTTCACAGCAAAAGAACTTTTGTAGGTGAGTTCTCATTGCATTGCACAGTGTACATAGCATGTCATGGCAGACAACGTTTAATTGCTGTAGTTTCTTGACAGGTAGCTCTGCTTTGATATCACAGTGACAAAGGTAACAACACAAATCAAAAGCTTCAGAGCCTGCCTGCAGAACAAGGTTAATTGGCACCTCTGTCTTGCAGAACTCTGCTGGTTTAGTCTCAGCTGAGCTCTCCACTCAATCCTGGCCAAATTTAGCCATCACTGATGCTAATTTGTGCCAACCACTTATTAAATTCTTTTGGAAAAGAGAAAATAACCACAGGGCAGAAAAAATAGGACAGAGGTAAGTCAGTACAAAAGCCAACACACTTATCTGACCTGTGGTGGCAGAGAGACATGAAAACAGGACAGAAGGACAGGGCACAGAGCTTTGCAGGTGACACCATTTTGCTCTACACAGAAAAGACAGGCTCCTGCTAGAACAATACTGTCCATCCTCTTAAATGGTGCTCATCTCTGCTTTAGGAATAACAGCCTTATCAAGGAACAGCAGCATAAATTAAAGAGAAATCCAAACCTTATAGACTTGTCCATACGTCCCATTCCCAACAACCTGCACCAGCTCAAATATTCCCGCAGGGTCCTGCAAAAAAGCAGAAGAAATAACATTATTTGCAGACAAACAACCACTTCATAATGCAGTATAACTGTACACAATCAAAGTGAAAACATCTATGGCACATGTCCTAATGGTCTGCATTACATACTGAAAGGGAAATTGCCAAATAACAGTGTAAGAAATACATTAATATTGGAGTTTAGAGTCAAGTTGCACAAAACTCTATGCAGAAAATAACCTGGTGAAGATCTGTAACATGGCAGAGGCAACAAATAAATGGAGATGTGTGAAGAACAAGAACTGAACTGATTCAGCTTAGCAGTAAAATAAGGAACAAACCCCAAGCTTCCTAAGCTTTAAAAGAGCTGAGCTACTGTCTTCTGCTATGAAACACCCGGCACTAGCAATGGAAGAAAGAACCTGAATGATATGACTGAAAAAACACTAAATAAAGCATTTGAGGCCAATTACCTTACAAAAGGGAATGTATCATCCCAGACCATCTTAACACTACAGGTAGGCTGAGAACACTCCATTGTCTTGCTTCGCAAGCACAATAAGGTGAATCTGATGGATGGATTGAAGTCTTGGCTTTGAACCCAAACTAGATTGCTGTTGATTTACATGAAAGATTCATGGGGCAGGTGATCAGTGCACCAACTTTCATCCTACTGGTTTAGCACCGGCTGCTCTAAAACCAACCACTGCACCAGATGTCCTACTCCAATAACAAGATATTGTAGCTTTTCAGATACAGGAAAATCATCTTGTTGCAAGGCAGGGGCAAGTAAATGTTAGCTCCTGCACCACTGAGCACATTAAAAGAACCATTGCTTCAGTTAAAACTCACTTGAGAGATTTATATCAAAACATTTCCCCACATTTCTCCACTACCCTTATGTTACCCTTTTAACATAACCAATGCTTTCTTCACATCGGATACAGAAACGTTTCCCTCAGCAAAATCCCAATGGAAACATACAGGCTTCTTTTGTGAGCAGGTTCTGCCTTTACTAACTCAACTGTCATGATAAATGGCAATAGCTTTGACTGCCAGAGGAACGCAGCACAGACTTCCACAACTGAAAGTACCAATGAATGCATTTGGTTTTGCCTTTATATTAAATGAGTTTTAACCTTACACTTCCTGGATTGTCAGGCTCATAAGACATCTTAAAAATCAATAATCAAATAAACAAGCAAACCAAACCACAACAAAAACCACCCCAACACAAAATAGTTAACACTGCATAAACCAGTTCGAATCACTTTTGACCTATGCAAAGTGCAGTCTGTACCATTTCTTTTGCCTCTTTGTTTTTATATGGCCTTCTAGACTTAAACCCCAATCCTAAAGCCCTCACACAAAAGGAAATCAGTGGGACCACACATACATGGAGCTAAACACAGGCATAAGAATGCTTGCAACACCAGAGCCTTTGCAAAGGGCTTTGCTTCCCTCTCATTGGATATAACCAAGCCACACATCTTGCTTCAGCAGACCTAAAGTCAGCAATAACCCATTTCCACTGTTAAAGGATTCACATGTGCCCTTCCCACAGAGCAGTCCTGTGGGTTGCATGTGGTCCGTGGTGTAAAATACACACCAGTTCTGCAAGGAACAATTCCAGACAAAGCCCTCCTGCTGTATTCCTCTGTGGAAAGCACCCCCAGTTCCACACCTCTCCAACAAGAAGTAGCACTGCTCAATTAAGAGGTGTTAATAGCACACCTCTATGGAAACCTAGAGAAACCTAAACTGCATTTTCAGCTTGGGGTTGGCAACTGTCCCTCACTCAAATGCATGCTCTGTCCTCACTCTTCTCCAAGCTTATTTATTATGCAAATACAGTAACTTAATGTGCCTCAAAATCAGCTTCTCCCTCCAAACAACTCAATTTTGACTTAGCATCCCAACAGCTCATTTCTAAAGGTTTCAGACACTCCAGGAAAATCCCAAACAATTAGCTAAATAAATGTTAGCATTAGCTTTAATACAGCAAAAATCCTACCCTGTCCTTGCTAGCCAATTGGACATTAGTGCCTCAAGCCTCCACAGCTCTGTGTGCAGCCAAAATCCTTGGCCATCTCTCTTCTTTTAATGTGGGCTCTGACTTTGGTCCTTGGATTGCCCTTGTTGGGTTGGATATCAGCACTATTCAGTGGCATTCTTCACAATGGGCCAACTTCTTCATTATCTTTGAGCTTGGTATCATCTTTGATGTAGTGCTTCCTCTCAGCTACCATTTAAGCCCCATCTAACCGTTCACCAGCCAGCACGCGCCAAATTGCTAGGTTCCCTTTGCCAGATGCCAACTGAACATTCATCACTTTGAGGTTAATTACTCTAATGCACTATACCATATGGTGGCCTTCTTGCTTCCCTGCAAGTCACCTACAGAGCACTCAAAAGACAAGAGCAAGACTGCTGACCCAGAGGCAGCTGATCCCAAGGCCACATCCATCTTCTCTGCAAGGCAGAATGAGCAGCGCACTCAGCAAGAGCCTCATCGAAATGCCCTTTTCAGCTAAACAAGGTACAGGTGTATGAAGCTCGAGTTCTAAATGGCTCCTGCACCTCAGCACCTAAGGCAGAGATCAGAGGCTTTTTAGCCACCTGTCTTTCCTGATGAACCCAAGCCAGAACCACCCCACCAAGATGCTGTTTGGAAACTACAGCCCCAACAGCTTTCAACAGGAAAACAGGAAAGCCCTGACCAGCACTCATTTAAAGAGGCACAGTTTGAAAGAGGTCCTATCCCAGTGGTGCATCCCAGCTGGACCTCCTGACCACAGGAGCATAGCACCAGGCAGCTCCCACTGGACCCCACAACACTAAAGACAAGGCCAAAGTAAAAGCACCATCTTTACATCATTTCTACAGCCCAGCCCCAACCACCTCCCATTTCCCACAGATCCCAAATGAAGGCTGCGATGTGCTGAAAGGGCTTCCTCTGAAAGGGCACATGTGTCCCTTCCCTTGCCAAGGCTGGAACCTGCAGTGGTTACAGCCTCTGGGAGGTTTCTGCATTGGATGGCTTAGACACAAAGCCCACTCTGGTTTGCACCACTACTCTTTGGCAAACTTACATTAGTTTCTTATCACTCATTTAAGGAGACCAGATGTATCTACCCAAGATCTAAAGGACTTCCACTATTCAGCCTTGCTACCTCAAGCAGAGCCAGGTTAGACTTTTGCTTGCCTAGCCAGGAGCCTTGTGCCATCTTCACAGACTTCAGGCTCTCTGCTGCCTTTTTTCTTTCTGCCTCTGGTCTGGAACTCTCCTTGCCTTGTGATTATTGCAAAGGCTTCTCCCAGCCCTCCTTTCTTCTTTTTTTTACCCTGGTATTTTTAGAAAGCAGCTTGCTCTGGTTTCACTGTCTGGGGCTGACACAGACACAGTTTTGTGTTGCCACAATTGGGCTCTTCCCTCTTCTTCTGTGGAAGGTGTGGCGAATAAAAACTGCCTGGGTTGAAGCTGTATAAAACGGGTGTTACACACAACCCTGTTAACGGTTTGTGGATGGGAAACACTAACCAGGTGGCTTTTAAGGTGGCAAAAGTTGGGACTGTGTTTGAAACCTACGAACAGAAAAGCATGATGTTGAAATTTATGGCAAACTAAGTGAATGCTGACTTTTTCAGTTCTGGGCAACAAAAATTGCACAAACCACAAAAAAAAAAAAACCCAAAAAAACCCACAACCAAAACAAGAAAAAAGCCAAATCCTCAGACACACATTTTCTCCCAGAAAACCCTCATTTGCTTTCCCTCCATAGCTTCACATCATTCGCATCACCCTATTCATTACCCTAGGAAGAGGACACTCTGGTAGAGCGCTCCCAGCGGGGCAGCGCAGCCCTCCCGTGGGACGCGAACGCGACCCGCACCAGGGCCGGGAGCGCTCGGAGCTGCCGGCGGAGCCCCGCTCCGGACCCCAAAGCCTGTTCGCCCACAGCCCGCTCAGCACGGGCCCCTCTGGCCGCTAATGAAGCCGCCGGTCCCCGCTTGCGGCACAGCAGCATCCCCTCGGGCACGGGAGAAGCCTCCGCTTGCCCTGCGGACCCGAGAAGCGGAGGCTGTGTGTGTGTATGTGTATGTGTATGTGTCCCCCCCCAGCCCCTGCCGTCCTTACCCGCAGCGCCGCCAGGTCGATGCCGTCCAGGCTGCGGGCGGCGCAGTCTCGGGCCATGGCGAGAGCCGTCCTCGCCGCCCCCCCGAGCTAACGGTGCGTTGGGCGGCGCTGGGCGGCCCGGCCGTGCCCCGGGCAGCGCCGGAGGACGGGCATGCCGGGCCGGCAGCACAGCCCCGCACCGGCAGCACAGCCAGGACCGGCACCTCCGGCCCCGCTGCGGCTCCGCGGCTGCAAAAGTTTCCGAGGAAGTGACGTGCGGGGGTCGGGGCCACCTGCGGGGGGGAGGCGGTGCCGCACACACGGACACACATGGGGCTGGTGGAGCTCAGGGGGTCACGGAGCAGACCGGGATGGAAGGAGCAGCAGCAGCAGCATCGGGTCCGACCGGCCGCAGCACTGCCGCGGACACCGCTAGCGCACGGCACTGGGGGCTCGTCTGCGCCCTGTGGGAGCACCTTCAGGGATGGTGACCCCAGCGCTGCCCTGGGCACCCGGTTCTGATGCCTGAGCACCCAGTGGGGAAGGAATTGTTCCCAATATCCAGTGCAAACCTCCCCTGGTGCAGCTTGAGGCTGTTTCCTCTTGTGCTGTCACTTGTTACTTGGGAGAAGAGACCGAGCCCACCTCACTACAACCTCCTGTCAGGCAGTCCTGGAGAATAAGGTCCCCCCTGAGCCTTCTCTTTAGCCCAGCTGCTTCACCCATTCCCCATAACCCTTGTGCTCCAGGCCCTTTGCCAGCTTTGTTGTCCTTCTCTGAACCTACTCCAGCACCTCAGTGTCTCTCTTGTAGTGAGGTGCCCAGAACTGAGCACAGGATTTGAGGTGCAGACTCACCAGTGCTGAGTATGGATGATCACTGCTCTGGCCCTGCTGGCCACACTATTGCTGATACAGGACAGGAAGCCATTGGCCTTCTTGGCTGCCTGGGCACAAGCTGGGTCATAGCAGCTGTCAACGAGCACCCCCAGGTCCTTTCTGCCAAGTGGCACTGGGGAAGCCACATCAAAAACAGAGGCACACAGACACCTCTGGAGCCTTGCCCTTTGGTGGCTGGCAAGCACTACAAACACAGCCCACAGAGGTGACAGCAGCACAGCCCACGGCACAAAGCACACAGCCAGCACGGGCCACAGAAGCAGCTGGTCCCTCAAGGCTCAGGGGGCCAGGCCCAAAATGCTCTGTGAGGGCAGAGCATCACTCAAGGCTCTGCTGCCTCTTTCACCCTGTAATTACAAGTGCACAAAGAGCACAGCATGCAGCTGTGTGAAGCAGGATAGAAGGACTTGTGCAAAGCGTTCGACACTGTCCCACAAGACATCCTTGTCTCTAAATTGGAGAGACATCAGTTTGATAGGTGGAGCACTCGGTGGATAAAGAACTGGCTGGATGGCCATATGCAAAGAGTTGTGGTCAACGGTTCAATATCCAGCTGGAGACCAGTAATGAGTGGTGTTCTTCAGGGATCGGTGTTGGAAGGAATGCCATCCAGAGGGACCTTGACACACTTGTGAGGTGGGCTGATGCCAACCTCATGAAGTTTAACCATGACAAGTACAAGGTCCTACACCTAGGTCAGAGCGATCCCAGGCACAGCTACAGGTTGGGCAGAGAAGAGATTCAGAGCAGCCCTGCGGAGAAGGACTTGGGGGTGTTGGTCAATGAGAAAATGAACATGAGCCAGCTTCAGTGTGTGCTCACAGCCCAGAAAGCAACCGTATCCTGGGCTGCATCAAAAGGAGCGTGACCAGCAGGTCAAAGGAGGTGATCCTGCCCCTCTGCTCTGCTCTCATCAGACCTCACTTGGAGCATTGTGTGCAGTTCTGGTGTCCTCAACATAAAAAGGACATGGAACTGTTGGAACAAGTCCAGAGGAGGCCACGAGGATGATCAGGGGACTGGAGCAGCTCCTGTATGGAGACAGGCTGAGAAAGTTGGGGCTGTTCAGCCTGGAGAAGAGAAGGCTGTGTGGAGACCTCATAGCAGCCTTCCAGTATCTGAAGGGGGCCTACAGGGATGCTGGGGAGGGACTATTCATTAGGGACTGTAGTGATAGGACAAGGGGTAATGGGTTGGAACTTAAACAGCAGAGGTTTAGATTGGATCTGAGGAAGACATTCTTTCCTGTTAGGGTGGTGAGGCACTGGAATGGGTTGCCCAGGGAGGTTGTGAATGCTCCATCCCTGGCAGTGTTCAAGACCAGGTTGGATGAAGCCTTGGATGATATGGTTTAGTGTGAGGTGTCCCTGCCCATGGAAGGGGGGTTGGAACTAGATGATCTTAAGGTCCTTTCCAACCCCAGCTATTCTATGATTCTATGACTTGTGGATATTTTTGGGCCTGGGATTGAGAGGAAAAAAAATCCCCAAACAAACAGTGGAAACTTATGTTTCATAGGATCCTAGACTGGTTTGGGTTGGAAGGAACCTTAAAGATCATCTTGTTCCAACCCCTGCCATGGTTAGGGATACCTTCTAATAGAGCAGGTTGCTCCAAGCCCCTGCATCCAACCTGGCCTTAACCACTGCCAGGGATGGGGCAGCCACAGCTTCTCTGGGCACCCTGTGCCAGCGCCTCAGCACCCTCACAGGGAAGAGCTTCTGCCTAAGAGCTCATTTCAATCTCCCCTCTGTCAGCCTAAAGCTGTTCCCTCTTGTCCTAGCCCTACACGTCCTTACAAAAATGCCCGAGACACAGTCCTCAAACATTGCAGAGTAGCTCAGGGCTGGGATGTTGCTTCCACACAGAGAGCATTAACAGAGACAAAGTTCTGAATCAGTATTATCACAATCACAGACATGAAATCAACACCAAGTGGTCAAAGCATCTTTGGTGCCCATTAGCACACCACAGTGGATGCAATGCCAGCAGCTGAGTGGCACTGTTGTAATAAAGGCATTTGGCAATTTCCTTGAAAGAAATGCTGGTGATTCAACTTCAAAGTACTCCCTTAAAGCAGCCCACGCTGGGTACATCATCTGCTCGAGCAACCATGGCTCTTCACTCTCTCTCTGCCTGTAGCCAGCCCACTGATGCACTGCTAACGGATTTCAGGCCAGCACTGCATTCAAGCAACCTTTGACAAAGTGAAGCTGCAGTTCTGCTCCCCATTATAGCCTTCCTGCCTTACATAAATCCATCATTAGCCCTTTTGCTTGTGTTGTTTCTCACAATCCCTCTTTATCTCTTCGCTAACCTTCAGGCTGTCCTTTGTCTCCTGCCACTTTCCACTTCCTTCCTGCTTCCCTGGTGAGAACTGGTGTGAAACTCCTGGCTGTTGCCTCCCAAACGCCCTCTCTCTTACTCCATCTCTTAGACTTAACCCTACCTGCCTTGCTTGCCTCTGGTGACGGCTCCAATCTGGGGGTTAATCTCTATCTGACAGAAAGCTCTCCCCCAAAATGAGACAAAAACCTGAATTTAGAAGTATAATACAGTCTGTAGTATTTCTCCAATCATGTCTCATGCAGTACCTGCTTTTATCCCCACCTTTCATTGCCTTTACCCCACTAAACCCTGCTGCTGGCAAAGCTGCTGTGGATGCTCCAGTCCCACATGCAACACTGCAGGCAGAACTTTGTAGGTGGTTCTCCCCTCGATGCTGAAGGCAGCAGCACATATTTCCCCATAAAGGCCTTGTGGCTCTAACAGAACAACAGCTGGTTTGGTCACTGATAGTCACAGCAGATCTGTTGAAGAGCAAAATGCCAACAGCACAAGGCTACTCTTCAGAGCAGAACCAGATTTACAAGCCCTGAGTTCTTCATCACCAGCCTGATGACTGGTTCTACAGGAACCATGCTCCAAGTGTCCCCTGCATCCTCATAGCCTGTTTCTGCTCCAGTCCTGCCCAAAGCACCAGCAGCCACAGAGCTGTTGCTGAGTCGCAAATGGGCTGTCACACCTGGCTCTTCTGCACGAAGCCATGTGGCAGAACAGCTCCCACAGATAAGGGATTCAGTGCCTGAGTGCAGCTTGGCTGTTAATAAACCAGAAACCACATTCATCTTCTAAATGATAACAAGTGAACAGGATTCCTTAAGAGTATATTCCATTGAAAACAAAACCCAAGCAAACCAGAAGCAAACATGAGACAATTCGATGCTATTAGTACAGTAATCAAAATGGTGCAGCCAAATTCAGCAACCATGGACCTAAATGTAAGTCCTTTCAAATGTCTATGTGCATGTGAAGGATGTTTTGCATTAAAAGGGAAGTGCAGGCATGAAGAGGGAAGAACTCCCTTTGTTTCAGCAAAGGAAATGCCATTGTACCCCTGAAGTGTGGGGCTAATCCTGAGTTCTTCTGTCTGCATCCTTTTCCCCCTCCCCAACTCAGATTTGGGTCCATAACAACACTGCTAGTAGTAATTGCCCCTGACAGATGGGACACTTGGTAAAGGAAGAGAGTGTTTGAAGTTGAGGTTTGAATTGACACGCTGCCTTGTTTCCTTTAGCTTTGTTTACGCTGGGGTCTCAGCTCCAGGTGTGAAGCAGAGAAAACAAACCCAACCCAAGAAGATAACTCATGAGAGAGCAGGATTTCCGATCTGCAGGAAATGAACAGCTCCTTAAAACGTGACTGCACTCTGGGCAAACAATTCATAGTGCTCTGGACTGTAAAATGAGAGGAATTATCATCCAGAAAAGCTTGGACACAGAGGATCTTCTCTTTGAAATAATCCCTCTGATGCTACTCATCCCTCCTCATCCATGGCTCTGGGTGAGCTTCCATGAGCTGCCTGAGCCAGGCCCAGGAGCTCATGCCACGTCTGTGACTCCAGAGCCAGCCCTCTGCATAAATATCCCAGCATTTGGGGGATTCAAATCCTGGGTCTGCAACAGGATGCTCAGAAACCCCAAAGCTCAAGTTAGGCAAATCCGCCTTTGAGCTCCTTGATTCCCCTGCTCCCAGCTCCATGACACAGACAGCCAGAGCCTGAGCCCAGCATGCCAGCTTTCCATAGGACTCCACTCTGCAACGGCTTGGTCCAGGTACAAACAGGATCCCTATAAACACCAGCTTTTTTTGGCACCAAAACATCCCTCAAGAGATTTATTTTGCTGGAAGTTTTCTTACCTTCTGTAAGGAAACTGCATCCTGCCTATGCCAGAGGCACTTGACTGGACCAATGCAGTCCTATGCTCAGACAGCAGCATCCTTCTCCCAGACTAAAACCCCTTCACAAAATTCCTCATGACTTCTGGTTTGTGTATGAACTAGAGGTTTTAGACATCTCTTTAGTGATTCTTTAGAGCACAGCCCTTAGCTGAGAAACAGCAAAGTGACACAAAACCGCTTGAGAACTGCACATAACTACAGACTTCACCCTTCCCTCTCAGGAGTTACCCCTGGATTGCTCAAAAAGGAAGGCCAAACCTTTGGCTGATGCTTTCAGAAACCATTTTGTCCTTGCTTGGTTGCACCAGAGCCATATTATCACCAGCTGTTAAACACTGATTTCAGGAGAGTCAATGGGTACCAACAGCCAGCATGGTATTAAGCCCAGCATTCATCCATGAGTAGGGTCTTTTGGCTGCTGCTTGAATACATTACCATTTACAGCATCATTCTGGAAGCAATTTATTGTTATTATGAAGTCCTAGAGTACAAAAATAATAAATCTTTATTTTATTAGGCCAGCCATTAACTTTAAAGTTGTCCCATTTCCATTTATCCCATGGTTTAGTACCATGGGTGGCTTTGCTAGGCCGTCAGGAACAAGACTACACATTAAAAACAGTCTAGGATTGTACTAGTTTGGTGGCAGTCACACAATGAACACAGAAAAGGAACAGCTTCATCAGGTCACACCTTGGAAAACAGCAGGATAACAACACAGCTGCTGCAGAAATTCATTTTGCAGGGAAAAGGGTTCAGTTTCAGGCTGTGGACACCCAGTTACATTCCAATTTAGTTAAGAGATGCTAAGACATGAACTGCCAACCCCTCCACCAGCCCAATCCACTTCATAGCTTCAGTATTTCTGTGACGCATCCCCACAGTGCCTGGAAATCACAGTAAGATGTCTTTGTTTTCAATAGACTGTTGGATCAGGCTCTGAATATTTCTCATGCCTTCTCCCATTTGAACTAAAGAAAATTCCACATCATTCCAAACACATTAAGGCTGGGTCAGAAATTCATATTTAAAACTGAATCTGCTGCATTTAGGATTGAGAGACAGAGTTACTACTTTGAGTAAAGTGGGAATACCAGAAATCCAGGCAAACAAACCAAAACAATGATTTCCTGTGCAGTACTCGGTAGCACATACAGTAGTTTTCAGCTCTTTAAGTCATTTTTTCTCAGTTCCCAGCAGCCGTACTGGTTGAGTTTCACAGGATATCCAAAACGAGACCAAACAGCTTCCTTCCCAAAGGATTGCACAGGCAAGCTGGAAAAAGTGCCTCTCCCCACTGTAATCACAGCCAGGATGTCCACCTCATTTCCCAGGGTAAAACATTAAGTACACATCTCCCACAAAACCTGCATTAGTTTGAATGCCGCTCACTGGGAGTCTTGCAGAAACTGGGTTTCTCTTCAGTGGCATGCAAGGGAGCCTGAGCCCAGCCTGTCCCAGCTCACTGTGCCCAGGGAGCATGAGGAACCCCCTCCTTGCAGCACTGATAACCCTCTTTCACTGCATGACCCATGACTTCATAGCATTGTTTCAGCACAGCACTTTGGGGCTTCTCAAGTCAGAGCGCTGCTGCTGGAAGTTTCCCATTTCCTGTCAGCCCAATGCACGTCCCTCCTATCCCTGACAACAGCCACACAAATGCTTTGGGGAGAAAAGCTGTATTTTCTGGAATGATGATATTTGAACTTCTGGCTTTCGGACTCTCAGTTCCGGCACCACTGAATCCTCATGTGATACATGAGTGACTGAGAGAGCTGCTTGCCTGTGTCAAAGCCATTTCTATTACATTGTCTCCCTATGAGAGTTTTCCCTACTTTGATTTTATTCTCTCTCGTATCACCAGCTATTTCACTTTGACTCTGTGCCTAACATCAGAATACCAACGCACTATCTGTATGCTACCCATGCACAAAAGCTGGCTGGCAATTCTGCAACATTAAGAGCAAGATGATTTATTGCATTAAATTGAACTCATATTACTATTGTATATTGCTGTGGTGCAGCCTTCTGCCTAGCTATAAGTTCTCCCCTTCCCTCCCATCTTCTGCAAAGTTATTTCTCCATTCAAAGTGGCAACCATTTTAAATGCTTTGCAAGGAACAGTAGCTATATGTTACTAGGTCATCAGATCCCAATAGGGTTTATGAATACCATAATGAATTTCAGCCCAACATCTGTCTGCTCTCTGAAACAGATGCAATTACCGGAAAAAAATAGCTGCTGCCTCTTCACAGGCAGCTTTCTCACTAAAAAAACCCCAAATACAAAGCAAACTGACATAGCAGAGTTTAATTGCTGCCGCATTAGATTTATCAGTCAAAATATCACAGGACACATGGTTTTCCTGTGAAAGAACACCATTTGTGGCAGCTTTTTGACTCTGAGAGAATCTTGCAGGCATAGCTTTGGTTTTGCCAAGCAAACACTAACCTTGGCTGACTCAGAGCACAGTTCCCTTTAATCCAAACCGCTGAAATGTGGTGGTTAGCGAAGGAGGAACTGGTGTCTGAATCAGCCTTGGTTTGGAGGATTGCAGATAAAAGCCTTGGGCATGGGGTTTGGGACAGAGTGTTGGGTGGGTTTTTGTTCTCTTCTTCCCCAAAGGAAAAAACCCAAACCCAACAGTTCTAAAAGCAGGGCCACACTTAACATACCAACTTGATTCTACCTCTTTAACCTTTTCAATGTCATCTCTCAGTCTGGGTCCATTCCCAGACTGTGCAGTAAATTAAACTGATTGTTTCAGTAGTGTTGCAAACCTAACCTGTGCCTCCCAAAATTACACAATTTTAACCCTATCTTTAGCTCCAGCAAAGCCTACCTCATTGCTCAAGTCCCAGCTACACAGCTGCAGTTCCCAGCCCCCCTGCTTCTCCTTTTCTTACAGGAAGGCAAAAAATAAGGCAAAAGAGGAACTGTAACTTATGAGCCCACCTCCAGCCCTCTGGAACAAAACCTGCCCCCCTGTAACCCATTACACATCTTCAGGGAAGCCTCCTCTATTCTCACTCCAATTTTGATTTAGTTCCAAGTCGCTTTTCATCTCTGTAGTCTGTCAGCTTTGAACATTTCAAACATACTTGGTTGCCCTGCTGCAGAGCCTGAGCCTTTTAAATCCCTGTTTTCCTCAGGGGAAATGTATCCCGTCTTTGGGAGGTTGCCTAATTTTTTTGTGTGCTGGATAGGAAAGGCAAGGGGAAGCTCATTTGAGCCTTGAGCAACAGAGCCCTCTTCCAACACTAACTCATGAATAAGTCTATGCCTTTTCCTGTGTATCCTTGCCAGTCCTATCTAAACATTTGCTATCTTTGGATATTAATAACCAGCACAGAACTTCCAGCCAAGTTTCAGTTATGTCTGTAGCACCATGCTCAGGCTGGTAACAGGCAGCACAGCTCTCGGGAGGGTCTGTCAGTGCTCTCACTGTGCTGTACAGCAGCATCTCTGGGAAAGCAGTGGGTAGGTGCCCTCGCCTTGTGGCTGCTGCACAGTGCAGCTGTCTGCTGAGACTGTCAGCATCTGAAGCATTAAAGCTGACAAGTTGTTTAGAGGCTTGGGGAGAATGGGAGGTCTCTGCACATCAGCCAGGCATTCACCCAGACCCAGTCACAGAGGTTTTGTGGGCAGGGAATGTGCTTGTGCAGGTCCAAGACTGGGTATATCCACTGGTTTTATTGATAACCTAGAAACAAATGCCCATCGTTCACAGATGACACAAAGAGGCAGTGTGGCAAGTGGCACACCATGTAACATGCATGGCTCAGTAACTCAAACACATTTCAACTACATTCATCTTCATAGAGCTCATGCCACTTCATGTGCAAGGCCAGCTCGCATTGAGCAGGTGGAAGGGCTGGGGCACAGACCCTCTTTCCTGTGCTGACCTGAACACTGCCCACAGCACCAAAGCTCAGGGGCATTCACAAACCATAACAGAGTGAATCTGCATGAATATGCTCATGCAATACTGTGGCAAAAGGGCTGATGGGATCCTGGCTGCACAAGAACTGCAGGCTAGGGAAGGGACTTTACCTCCCATGTGGCTTTGTTGAGATGGATGCTGGAACAGCAGCTCCAGCAACTTCCCAATAATGTGCCGAGTGGGAATGAAGACTTGGATTCAGTGCAAGGAAGTGGCACAAAAATTACTAGCCAAGGACAAAATGGCTCATTGAGCCTACCTTGAATTGCTAAAGCTCTTACCTTATTAAAAAGAGAAGTGACTTTATATTTCCTCCTATGGAGAAAATAGTGGGCATTTTAATCACAAAAGACATAATGAGAGCCAAGAGCTGAAGCAGAAACCAGACAATTAAAAAAAGCCAAACCCCAACAAAGTAGAAACAAAGGCACCACATGTTAACAGACCTGTTGGTTTCCATTTCTCATGGGTCTCTCACTTTCTGGTTCCTAGGGTGAGCACAACAGTACTCACACCTGCCCAAATTACAGCTTCTTTCATCAGCCTCTCAGGCTGTTTCACTAGCCCAGCATAACTGGTGAACACAATGTCCTGACCATGACAGCTTCTGTGCCTCCCATTAAATACATCCCCTCTGGAGGGCTGTCTGGATGCTTTACAGCAGCCAAGTTGCAGCCAAGCCCAGAACTGGCACCCTATAGCACACTTGGGCTTAGCCTTGCAGCAGGAAGAATAGAGGATTTAAACCAGCTTCCCTTTTCACAGCAGCTTAAGTTCTTTAAGGAGTTTAGCTCCATAAGCCAATTAAACATCTTTAAGCCCTTGAGCTCATACCTTCTCTGAGCAGTCTGCATGCTTACATTGCTGTAAAGGGTGAAAGCTGCTTTCATCTAGCTGAGGCCTGAGCATCTTACAAGGTCATGGGGTGAACAATCCTAAGCGGAGCTGACAAATCCAGAACCCTCTGCAGACCCAGTCTGGAATGCTGCACTCTGAGGGTGTTTCTGCAGTCATGTTCTTGCAGGTTTGGGGAAGGCCAATTTTCACCTTTAACTCTTTGCTTTCCAGAACCCACAGTTCTAGGTTACAAAGGAATAGACCCATGAGCTCATAAACTTGACATGCTAAGAGTGGGAGTAAACCAGCTATTACCTGCATCTGTACATCCACTGTGGTAGTGCAGGCAGCCATAACTGGCGTGCCACCCCCTTGAGTCCCATCCTTATCCCAGCCTTATCTGCCTTCCTGTCTTTTTCCTTTGAATTAGTTAACACTAAAAGGAGAGGAATGTTAATACAGTCATCTGATATTTCAATAGGAAAGCTTACAATCAAGTCTCTGAAGTACTGTTTTGGGCCTTTTTTTGACTTTTTCCCCCCTTTTCTTTTTTTAAATAGACAAATCAGCAATATGTTGAAAGCCAGAAAACCAAACCACATCGTAAAATGTTATGTGGCTGTATCACCAGCCCCCTTTGTATCCTGTAGGATATATCCCACATAACTAAATATCTTCATATATAAAGTATATGGATTTGCATTATATGTACATACATAAAATCACTGCATAGCTCTTAAATGCTGCAGTTTTCAGATATGCTCCTTTTAAGTCAGTTAATAACCATTATATTGTGCTAAAATACAGCTTTTAACTCCTGCACAGGGAAAACAACATGCAGCAGCAACAATGTGACTCCGTAAACAGTCATGGATTAACATTCACTGACCACTGAACCTCCCTGTGATTAAACATCCCCACCAGCTGCCCAATCTGCTTTTGTCAGTTGACTCCACATCATTTTATAGCAATAAAAACACAGTTCGCCCACTCAGTTGAGGTCAGTCATGTGTTTATGCCTGAAAAGGAGCATTTACATGGGTGTTGTGTGAAGGGCAGACCTGCCCCATTGCTCTGGAGCTGCTGATCACCATCCTCGTTCCTTCTCAACCAGTGACAAACCATCCCGGAATGCAGCCCATCCATCAGTTCTGCCTGCTCAGCACCCACATAGTGACCTCTGCATTGGGTCACCCAAGGAGAACATAGCATTGAGGCCCAGCCCCTGGACCCTGACCTGGGGGTACTGGATCTCTCCCAGCCCTGTCCCAGTAAGGCATTTTGTGTAGTTCGTTCCCTAAACCCAACTCATCATCAGGTCCAATGTAGCTCTAACCATGAAACCTCCCAGCCCAACCACCCTCCAAACGAGACATCTCACTGCTCCTCCCTCCCTGCAAACACAAGATGGCATTTCAGTAACTTACCTCACTTTCAATGCGAATTCCCTCATGGCCACACCGCTCCCACTTCAGCATTCCCAGCACAACTATCCCAACCAGCTCACACTGAAGCCCTCATCACAGAGCCAGTACCACCATAAAGCTTTGAGCTCCAGGGAGAAAGAAACACACCCCCAAAGCTGAGCTGCTTCATCAGGTGCCAGCAATCATGGCTGGCAGAGAAGATGAACACAAGTGTGGCTGCTTTGCCCTGATTTCATGTTCTATTACATTGGCCCCTTCCTTTCAGAGGTAGAGGGGATGTGTTTTTGTGCAGCTTGGGGACCTACAGCCATTGCAGCTGTCTGGCATTTTGCAGTGTACCACAGCACAGCCAGAGTCATGGCCTCACACAGCAATGTCCTCCACCATGGTCCATCACACTTCCACCACAGCTTCCCCCTCCATTAGCTTTAGGGCACCCCAGCTGTACCAGAGAGGACAGCCCTCACCAGATGGTTCCTCTTCTTCCTTTGAGCATGTAGTCCCTGCACCCAGACTGCCTGTGCAGCTAGCAGGGCTGGGATACAGCCTAAGTGCTCCCAGCCTGCAGCCATGCTGTGCTCTTGTTCTGGCACTAATGTGGAGAGCCGCATGCCCCTGTGTCCCTGCAGAGCCTGCCCCACATCATGGGCTGTCTACCTTCCTCTTTCACCCATGGGCTGCCACCACTGCTCCCATGGCCCCATATGGGATAAGCTGTGTCCCCTGTGTGTCCCCTGTGCAGCCCTGGCCAGAGCCACCCCATTCACCATCTCACCTTGTGGAGCTGCTTGCACCAATGTGCTCCAGTCCCCCATAGGGGTAAACCCCACAGAGACAGGCAGTGGTGCAGCAGACTGCAGTGCCACAGTGGAGGGCAGAGACAAGTTGCTTTGTGGCTTTAGCTAGCCCATCAAGCCCCTTTGGCCTTGGCCTGAGCTCTGCCCAGCCATTTGGGATGCAGTGCAGGCTGGCACTATGATGTAGCCTTACCCTGGTGCAGATTAACACCCCTGCACCAGGCACTTCATCTTCTCTAATCTGCTCTCTAGACCCTCTCAGTTTAACTCTGCAGTACTTGAACCCTTTTGTTCTTTGTGCTGGACTTAGGTTAACCCACAGCGATCGATTGTATTCTTTCTTGTCCAGACATGTCTTCCTGCTTAGCCAGATAACAATTCACCTCTCTGTTGTGTGGATGTACGGTTTGTGTTTTCCCTGGACATCTCTGTGAACAACATAGCAAAGGTCAGTGTTGTGTATCCCCATTCCCTTTCTCTTTTTGGTTTATTTTGATGGTTCTCCCATACTGATGCTGGCTGTTTTTCCACTCACATTTAATCCCCTTTGTGGCCACCTCCATGTTTCCTATGCACATGCTGGTGTTAAATTGCCTGTTATCCTGTCCTAATTTCCACATTGCAACTGCTGCAAGGATCATCATAATTCCTCTATTTCTTTTTCTCTCTGCTGTGTCCCTTTGTATTGTTTGTTCTTCGTCTAGATTGGGAGGGCCTGCAAGTCCTTTCATGACTGTGATTTATTCCACATGTCCAAGCTCAAACTGAGAATTAGAAAGCTTCCAGGGCTGATCCTTTCTTGGCCAACATTCCTGCCTTGTTTTTAACCTTTTGAGAGCTTTTCCTGCAGTTTTCCATTCCCAGCTGATCAAATAGAGAACCAGAGGCAGCAGAGAGGGGCTTGGGCCATGGGGTGACTGCACTGGAGATGTGCTGAGGAGACAATGCAGTACTTGGTATCTTACCCCTGTGAAAATGGGAGGGAGGGAGCTTGGTTTTGGACTTCTGATGGCAAACTTAAATGGTGTCCGGTAGCTGCCCTCCGTGTTAGAAGGAATTAAAGGTTGTTAACTAGGCCAGTTACAAATGCACAGACCCTGAAACCCACAGGTCCTTTTTCTGTCCTTAGTAGAAGCCGCTGGATCAACTGAAGCCAAATGTGCAGTGTTATTGAAACCTTGGGATTAGTAGAACAAATTGTCATTCAGAGACATCAGGTACAGACCCCTGGCAACCACATTGATTTGACTCTGTATTTTTAGTACTACAAATGACAGCAGAACATCATTATTCATTTCCGCTGTCCCCTATTCTGGCAAATTACCATTCACCTCCCAAAATGGGTATCTCAGCTGGAGACCTTTATTTTCTTATCTATGTGTAAAAAATCCCCACTGCTTCTTCCATCCACATCAGCAGTCTATGATTACCCTGGGGAAGTCTGTCTTAGGTGCAGCGTTATGACTTATGCTTGACTACCATCACCAAGACAGGACACCAGCACGTTTTTACCTTCCAACACATACCTGAAACCTCTCACCAGGTCTGTGACTGCCTGCTTAGGAGTTAGTCACTTCCTCCATAGCCTGTAGGGAAGAGAGCAAAGTTAAAGTAATGCTGCTCTATCCTAACAGAGCTTCTCATCAGCACTCACAGCTAACATATATGCTGAATTCATCTTGCTACATCCAGAAACTGCCCAGGCTGCAGGCTGGGGTCTGATCCTGCTGTCATTAGAGCCTTTGCCTGGTTTCTTGGTGTTACCAGGTAAGCTCCGACTTAACCAAGCACCACAAAATGTCATTTCTAACTGTTACAATAAGCCTCACTGCCCCAGTGCTGCATTTCAAGCTGCCCCTAAGGAGCTTTTCCCTTCCCACAGCCAGGGAATTGTCCTGCATGGCTCAATGCAAAGTACAAGTTAAACGTGAAAGCTCCAGGACAATGGTGTGGTGCTATCCCTGTGGGGTTTGCTGGTGCAAGGGGAGTTAAGTGTTAGAAATTAGACACTTTGGTGAGGTTTTGGGGCCTGGTGGGCATGTGTATTGAATTACTGGTTTATCTTTTGCTGAGGAAGTAATAACACCCTGTGCCCTGGGTGCTGGCCCAAGACAGGCATCCTCATGCCACCCCATGCACATCATGCCCTTGCCCTGCCAACACAGTCACTCATTTGGTCTTTGGGCTTGCTCTAGCCTCAGCCTCTTTGCTGAGCAAAGGGAAAAGGCTGCCAAGGGAGAGGTCCAGGCCTGTCCACTAGAAACTGCCCTACAATAGGCAACTAGGATCACAAAGAAGTGACAGTCGGATGCAGCAGACTGTGTTTTACAGTCTGACTGTAAAATAACAAGAATCAGGCTTCTAAAATGAGGAAGTTTCTCTAACAGGCTTCTGTGCTCCTGCTGCACTCGCTCCACATGCTCCTCTAGCAATTTCTGTGACCTTATTTCTCAAAAAGAGAGAAAAAAGAACAAAAGACAACTCCCATCATCCCTCAAGTCCCAGTGGAGCTCTCCACACACTAAAGGAGAAGCAGAGGCTGCCAGCTCTCTATCTGGAGCTCTTCTTACACATGTTTGTTAACCCTCAGGGTACAATGGATGCTGAGAATTACTCTTTCGTAACATTTGTTTGGCTGCCAAAAAGGAAAAATGATTAGCAGCTCAAAGGTTACATTGCTGTATGTTGCAAGAAGCCTTTGTCATGGGATGCTTCTCTTCTGCTGACTGCGGATGCACCACCACGATGCTCAGCTGCCTTCGGGGCACCTGGGTTCTCTGCCCATCCTTTTGCATGGCTCCAGTGCTCCATCCCAGTGCTTGTGATGTAGTAGGGGAGATTTCTCCTGCTGCCCTGCAAGCACCTGTCCTCACCTCCTCCCATGGGTGGCAGCACCCAGACCTCACAAGTGGTACCCAGACCTTGCCAGCAGCTACTTAAGGCTTCATCTCCCACTTCATCTATATGACCACAAACCAGCCTTATGTTGTGCATAAAAAGCTCCCTGCTACACACAATGCTATTTCTACTCACTCTTGAGGGACTTCAGTATGTTAAAGACAAGAAAGATGATGAGTTTACAAGGTACAGCTAATGGTTTAAAAAGGGATTTAAAACAGGTTACTGAATTAATGACTACTGTTTCCTTTATTAGCCTGTTTCTGTTTGGGGGCAGAGCTTCTTAGATAGGATTTGCCTGTTTTTGGACTATGGGGAACTCAGGAATTTGGTCCTACAGTTTTGGAACCCCTCTCATGGGTCTCAGAGCAGGCTGGAGCATCACAAGATGCTGATGGTGCTGCATGCCTTCCCCATCCCCACCAGCTGCCAGCAAGGGAATGTCTTCAAGGAAAGAGGTGGTGAGCTCCAGCCCCTCATGCACTCAGCTCCTGCCCTTCTCTACCCCAAACCACTGCTTTGTGCCATCTCTCAGACACACTCACCCAGGCTGACTGCCTCTGCCATGTCACTCTGGGCCCTCATGCCTGTATTTCATAGCTGGGGGAGTCTGCCAAGGACAAGCCAAGTCAATCAAGTTCACAGATATCCTCCTTCATTTTGCTGCCTCGGGCCTCACTCTTCTGTTGCACAATGAAGGGGCTGCTTTGAACTGCACCAAGACACACCTACACCTGCATTGGTTGAGGCACTTTGCAAGGAGAATTGTTCAGAAGGGTGTCTGAAACTGACTGAAGCTTCCCTCACAGACTGGCACTGTCACATCACAGATGCTTCATTATGTTGAAGGGTGTTAGCAGTGAAGCTTGAACTTTGTTCAGATCTTCCCCGAGCGTGGCAGTAGAAGATCCAGAGCTCTAATATGGGTTCAGGCTGATTGTTAGGTACAAATTAGCTGTCAGTCCAGTTCTTCCCCCTCTGTCTCCTTTTGCCAGTAATTTGCTACAGTGCAGAGATCTCCTGTCATCCCATCAGTATGTGCCCTTCCAAAGTCACTTCACTGCCGATGATTAGCTTGTGTCTTTTCATCTCTCCACAGTGAGCAGCTGATCCCATAGGGAAGTATCAGGATTCACTCAGGGAGATCTGTGTTGTGATCCCCAAACAGCCATGATGTGACCCACGCAGGCACATGCAGACTGGAACAAGCCTTTTTTAATGCTGGTTGAGACAATGCAGCCACTGAGCTGGGACAAGGCATCCGCTGGGAAGCAGCCAGTCCAGTCCAGGGAATACTACCTACTGGTCAGAGCTCCAGAGTGGGAGGCAGTGAGCATGGCCCCAGCTCTGCCTTTGGTATTTGGTAGGATCTTGGGCAAAATAGATCCTTAACCCTGTTTTTCATTTGCTAAAAGGAGGATGAAAGCACTTCCCCCATGGAGTTAGGTGTTAGATTAATTGTTTAATGATCATAAAGCCTTTGATATCTTTTAATCAAAGAGCTGTTCAGAGCTTTAAAGGTTGTTATAATTTGTGGAATAAATGCTAATTTTCTGTGAGCAGCCTACACAGAATATGGAGTCTCTAATGTTATTTGGGGACAAAGTATTAAATGATCCCTTTTAGGTGCTGACAGAAGTTACCTTTAAGCCACATACATGCACTGATTTAGAGTATATTGTACTTTAAAAGCTTCTTCACATCTCATTAGACCTTCTCTTCCTGAGTCACCTCATAAGGGGCTAATTTACATTAAGTCTAGGCCATGTCAGGGTCTGGATTTCTTGGTAGTAAAAGCACAGCCCCTTGTGCTCTCTGTATGAGAGTCACTAATTTCTCTCCTCCACATCACAAATCCCAGGGCATGCTCTGAATCTGAAATAATTTGGGCTTAGAAATGAGGTGCACATTTCTTCCTGTGACAGTTTTCATTTCCACCTTGCCTTGCCTACATTTCTCCATTAAAAGAAGGCACCAGAGGCTTTGCAAACCTAACTGGAATGAGCACAATCTGAACTATATTCTGTATTCTCTGAGCACTGCCCAGCCCAACACTTGAGCCCACCCTGCCACACGTGAGCCAAGGAAGTTTCCCATCCAAAAGGAAACTGGAATTTAATATTTATCTTATCAAGACAAGGGTTCTGAAGCAAGGTTCTGGCAAGAAATCATATTTTTTCTGGGGAACTTTGCCCTGCATCCATTGAAGAGTGGACAAACATGATGCATTCATGCAGGAGCTGTCATGGTGAATCCCTGGATCAGTGTTTCTGCCTGTAGAACCCTTCAACTCTGACTGTTCTCCTTCTTCCTCTCCCTTCTTCACACTCTCCACTTAGTTCTTTGTATACTGGTAACTTTGCAACCCCAACATGAACCCCAAAGGGTGTACAAAGAATGGTGGTCAAGAGAAGATGCATGAAATCCTGCAGGGAGGTAGCTTCTTGCAGAGAACACTTCCAACCATGCTGTTCCTATGGGGAAAGCTCCCAGGTACCCAACTGGGGTACACTGAAAAAGCCATTGTTGTCCCATATACCACAGAGTTCCCAGGGAGATGTCACTACCAGGCTAACAAGTATTGAAGACGTTCTCTCTTTGTAACCAGGGCTGTGAGATGTGACAGCTGTTCTGCCACAACACTTGCATCTATTCAGAGACTGGAATGGGAAAAGCTGCTCTGAGGCTCTCCATAAGGGCACAATGCTAAAGGCTGCTGAATGCCGTGATTTCTGGCACTGAACAACTCTTCCAGGCCCCTGCTCCATAAAGTATTTCTCACTGAATTAAGGGGAATTTAAGTATGTGCTTATGCATTCGGATGAACCAAAGCCTGTTGAATCAAATGAGCTACTGAGAGCAGAGTAGAAGCTCTTCAAAATAACGACTTTTTTCCCTAAAAGTATCTGTAATTTATTCCCAACTCCTTATCTTGTTTACAACAAAGAATGAACAAAATTCCTTTCTCAAGGCTGGAAAGTCCTGGAGAATATCCACACCAAACAGGGACAAAAATAAGCTTGATTTTAGGCATAGTAAATAAGAAAATGATCTCTTAGTCTCTTCATTCTCTCCCTTTTGTCTTTTTCATTCCTCTGTACATAATAAACTGAAGGTTTTCTGGCCTTATCCAAAGTCTGTTGAATTTGATGGAATGCTTTGTGTTGGCTCGGATGGGGTCTGGAGCAGACCTGTAGGCAGTGTATGGCAATATCTTTATACAGGTTTCTCATCTACTGCCTAGAGAGAGGAATATTAATTATTAAAGTACCAGTCCAGCCCCCAGGAACTGCCAGTATTCATTCTGCTTTGTTACTAAACTTAAAATTACTGTTTTCTCTCTACACTTTCTTTAGGAACACAAAATCTGTGGAGGCTGAAGAGGTTTCCAATTTCTAGCTCATTTTTATATAACCTTCAAACCATAATTGCTTCAGAAGCACATCACACACAAAGGTAAGCACACAAACAGCAGTTTCCAAACACCATAACAAACCACCTTCAAAATGAACATCCCAAAGCAGAAGCCTCACATGGCTGCAAGTTTGCTGCTGGTGATTTAGTCACTGTGAGGGCACAGCCTGAGGGTTGGCAAGGGCTGCACAAGTGAGAGGCAGCACCAAGCATCGCCAGGGCAGTGCCCTGGCCTCTTCCCCTATAAATCCATGGCTTTGGTGAGTCAGAGGAATGCAAAATGCCCTTGTGCCCTTCTGTTTCTATTTCACATGAATGAGCTAGCACATTTTTGCCACCAAGGCCCTGACCCAGCTGTCACTGCCATCAGAAGGGACTGACCCCGCTGGGGAGATGCTTGGGGTGTATTTTCATCATGGGACAAGCTCCTGGTCTCTGTGCCACCCAAGTCCCACTGACGGATGCACTGCACTGTCTGACAGTATCTTTCCAAGTCCTTAAGTGCTACCTCGAGCATGGCACACCCTTATTACACAAAACCGAGTCAACGAGAGGCTCTCTGAGCTCAGGTCCCATTCCCATACTACAAGCAGAGGGGTACAAGGGTTCTGATTCATGTATATATTGTCGCAGTACTCAATACACACTTTGAAATCTTAAAGCAGATTGTGACTTGTCATCTAAAACTAAAAGATACTGATACAGACACATCATGTGCTTTTGCAAAATGACAGAAGAACTGTTCTTTTCGTATTACCTCAATGCAAACATGACTGCATTTTGCTTTTGAATAGCTACTGCTCTAAGAGACATATTATCATCAGGTAAATTAACTTGCTACCCATATTTAGTCATTGTAAATAAAATAAGCAGACCAACCTGCATAGGTATTTGTTTTTCTTCTTTTGGAGTTTGCATGCTTCATACAGAACGAGTAGGTTTCAAATCTCACTCAACATTCTATGTGAATTAACCAGATTCTCGAGGAATGTGGAAAGGAGAATAATGAGAAGTACAGCTTTTCATTTGAACATACGCAGCTCTTTTCATGCAGGGTTTTCTTTTAGGGTTTTGGTTTTTTTCCTTCTTTAAATTACACTTTGCATTAAAGAACACAGCCAGTGTAAACACAGTCTGTAACACTTAGAAAACAGTGCAAATTTGGTAAGTTTCTGGGAGGAGGTTGAAATACAGAGATTTATAATGGAGGTAAAATCACTTTCTTGGTAGAAAAATACATATATTAAATACCTATGTGTTCGGAACTTAACTTCACAAAAGAGCGAGTTAGAGTTCTATACTGTGTAATAAATTAATATCTTTTCTAGATTTCCATTTTCAGTGTTAGTGTCAAAGGCATAATAATGCTAGGAAAAAAGCAAGAGAACCATTATTATTTAGAACCTAATAAAAATCTTAGACTGGTGTAAAGAGGGCACAGACTGAAGAACAAGGGAAAGAAGCAATGGAACAATTCTGACCTCTATGAATTATTGCACATTTGAGATCATTCTCATAGTCCTTGGGCCAATTCTGGATACTTTTAAGTCTTAGGTCAGTGTTTGTTTCCATTTGGCTGTCGGGTGCAATTTAGGAACCGTATCAAGGATTTACTAAACTTGTTTGCTGATGAAACCACAGGCAGCTGAGTGCAGAGTGCTAACTTTTATTCATGCAATCAAATAGAACAATGCTAAAACCACACTGGAATACAGGCACGGTTGCCTGCTATAAAAACATTTTGGGGAACTTGATACAGCAGATCTCATTGAGACAAAGCTCTCATGTCTACTGTGGTTTCATTAAAGCTGTGCCAAAACCTGCAAAACTGGCTTCTGTCTTCACTATTTCTGTGAATACTCTTATCTCTATGGTCTGACTCTGCCACCTTTAATCAACTGAGTACGGACGTCTCAATGAGACATACTGGTCAAAAGAAAACTTAACTCACTGATAGTAATGCCTGATGCTGAGTACGTGTATAACACTTCTCATCCAGAAGCAGCAAGAATGCCTCCCATGAAGAGTAAATGGCAGTGCCCTATTTGACTGATGGGATCATTCACGTAAGTGAGAGATGCAAGACCTTACCAGCTGCTTAAAAACATCACCTTTCTCTTGTTGCACAGACAGCAGAAACGTTCCTGCTCCAGCTGTATGTAAAAGGTACATAAACCGACAGGTAGATAAACACAGACAGAGAACTCTCTAGGGTGATTATCACTGAAATTGAAGTCATATTACCAGTAAACCTGAATAATTCAACATTCTGTCTCTGAATATTGCTGTGATAATTATTTTCTATTGCTGATGTTCTCACAAAAAGGTTAATTTCAAACTGTAACTACTGATAATGGGAAAAAAATCCTATGTAAAATTACATTGTCTTTGCTACAAATCTTAAAAGAGCTCAAGAGATCTTAAGAAATTTCAGATTAATGAATTGACTGACAGATAATTTTTTACTTAACCTGTTAAAAAAAGGCATTAAAAATCTGCAAAAAATTGTGAAATACTCTATAATTGACAGAAAAAGTGTTTAAAATCCTCCTAAACATCCTCCAATACACTAGTGAGTTGTTAAATAAAACCACATTGCTAACCATTGACTAGGAATACAACATGCCTCAGTAATAAAATGAAGAGATGCTGCTGTGAGCAGGTGATTTATTCTGCAGTAACTGTTACTATGCACTTTACTGATAAAGCTTCATCTGCATTGTTTCAGCTGGTCATCTTCTAAAATGCATTTGCGAGACAATGTTACCAGGAGGTTTCATCCTCCTTCCTTTTGGGAATGATTCACCTCTTGTGGTCTGTGCAGGAGATAATCCTTTTTGTTACATGATTAGAATTTCAACCTGTACTGAAGTCTATAAGAAGAACCCAACAACTTCTGTGTGTTTCGAATACGATTACTTAAATATGTATGGGTGTTGGAGATCATACACAGTGACCTTTTATCCATCCCAGATTGTAAACCTACTGTAAAATGATGGGTTGTGGATTTTCTACCCCCCTCCTCCTTTGTAAAGAAGCAATAAAACTGTACATTAAAAGACAGGAAGGACATCACCGAGTTACAAAAGAATGCCCCCTTGGTCATAATCTGTAAATGTAAACAAGAAAGTTCAAGTAGAAAAGCAAACAAGTGTGCTGCTGCTTCGAGTGCTTTTTCACCCCATGGGGTTAGGGCAAAGGTCTTTAAAAACGTGTCTTCATGGTGGTCATGAAGCATCTCAAGAGTTCGGACTTCACTACCAAATATCACTGGTGAAGCTAAGCTCCTTTGCTGATAAAGGTAGCAATGGGTTGCTCCTGTGCAACTCTTGGGGATCCTTCATGGCAGTGTTAAGAGGTAGCTGTCCATTTAGTAGCGTCAAAGGTATGTTACAGTACGTGTGATGGTTGCTTATGGAAGCTATTGGCAATGTTGCTGCTGACACATCATATTCATATCCTCTGCAGTAATGTCTCATATGCACAGAGTCTGCTTGATGGCAATCAGCTAAATCAGCCCGCGATTCTACCAACGTGGCAGAAGTGCCTGTGACGGCAAGAGAGGGTACAGTCTGGAGGTCTCCAAAGAGGCCCTGCTCTGCAGAATCCAGGACCTGATGTCGAGACACCACCTCCTTTTTCTTCCCTGGCATTTCAAAGACTAGGCGCTTCCAAAACTTAGAGTTCAGTTTGCTGCTTTTTGGTCCTTTCCACTTGACCACTGAGAGAAGTTTGATGGTGTGCTTTAAAGATTCCACTTCGTGATAATTCACTTTCCCTTTTAATTCAGTACACTCAATCAAAATAACTTTGATTTCTCCACTGACTAGCATATTATGAAGTCTGTTTTCCATCTCAAATATACTCCATCCTCTCCTGAGAACATAGTCTGGAGTTAACACGATAATGAGTCTTCTGCTTTGTTCAACACATCTTGTGAGATCTTCAATGTAGGCTACAAATTATAGAAAGAGAGAAAGAGTAAAGAATAAAGAAGTCTATTGTATCAAAACATCAGGCTTGCAATCAAGTATAACAAAATCCTACAGCTTACTATTCCATACCATTTAAGACAAGGGGCATTTCACAATATACTCCAACAAAAATAGAACTGTGTATCAGAACTATTTCTATTTATGAAGTACATCTAGAAAACTCCTAAATAGCACCCTCCATCCTTTACTGTTTTTCCCTTCTCATCACAACAGAATGACATTTACATAGTATCCTAACAATGTAGATGCATTAGGGACCAAAAATACACAGTTCACTTACTGGAAAAATATAGGTCAAGATCAATGTAGAGCTTGTGTAAATTTTAACATTAACTCTGGTTACCATCACTGAGGGAAGCACACTCTGGGAAGCAGTTCTTGTGTGTCAGATGCAAGGATATGTGGGTGCTGGAGGGTGTATGAACTGTAACTTGCAAGAGTCAAAAAGAAAACAACCCATCACATGCAGAAATTGTGCTGTTGCATAGAAGCATCATGGTAGTAGCTCGTTTCTCTTTAGGTATTGACCACAGAAGTACAATATCATTCTTTGTGGCCCAGTGGTCTGCTTTAATATCACAAACCTGTGCTTCTATGTACCCCATGGTATTAACAGAAACTTCACAAGTGACAGGAAGAAATGGAAAACTTAAACATATTGGAGGTGTTTATTTGTTGAGACATCAGTGACAAAGAAAGTAGCATTCTTCTTTTATTTATGTGTGCCAAATAGTTGCAAACAATCACTGTAAGTAGAAATGTGAGCCCCATCAGTAGCTCCATGATGTCAGCTTACTGAACTACAAAATACTCTTGCAGTTGGACTTGGATGCCTGAGTTTCACTTGACCCACGATTGGTAGGGAAGAGAAGCCAATTACACTTGTCTGCCATGGAACAGGATGGGAAAGAGATCTACTTACAGACCTGACCCAAAACCCATTCAAATGAACAGACTTCAACAAATTTCAATGGGTTTCGGGTCAAGACCATAAAAATGAAATCACTTGGAAAAAAACCCACTAAGGTCAGAAAAGTGTTCGCTGGTTGCACAACGTTATGATCGCAAGCTTAGAGACAGGATACTGGGTGCTTTTAAAACTACATGAACCTCTTGACCATGCTACTCAGAATGTGCTGCCTGACGACAGAAGAGAAGCATGTATTATAAATGACGACTTGGACACAAGAGCTGCACAGAACAGATCTTTACTCAGCGCAGGGCAGGGCCTCTCTTACACACACTGCCCTCTAGCAGGAACAACAATTACAGATAACATCATTAATCAACATCTGTGACTCATTTTTATAGTCCCAGGCACCATACCACAGCATGCTTATTCACACCACTTCTAGCAAAGTAAATAGCTACAAAATAGAAACATTCTGAAATAGCTTCTTTTCATGAGACTGAAGGCATAGTTAGCACCAAATCTGCCTTTACCGATGTTTTATTTCACCACTTAGCAGCAAGAAGAATCTCTTTCACAAATGGAAAAAAGAGGCAATTGCAAACATCCCACAGACACACAAGAATTTAAGACATACACATACATTACAAATGTCTATGCAACAATCCTGACTTTGAGTTAATGTTTTATGACTCTTTAATCATGCAGCATTTACAGTTTGTTTGTTGGGTTTTTGTCCTTAAAATAGTTCATGAGGAAAACCCCCACATTGCTCTGTGTAAAATAGTTACTCATTAATGAAAAAGATTCAACATTAAAATCCATGGGAGAGGCAGAGGAAAGGGGGGAGAATCAGCAACAATGAGAAAATGATAAGCAGAACTGGTGAAACAAAACTTAAGGAAAGGTAGAAATGTTCAATACAATGGAAAGAGATTATCCCAATGTATCAACAGCTCAGACTCTTCATTTTCTTCCTTTCTTTCTGCTCCCAAAAAGAAAGAATTTAGGTGGGAAGCTTCATCATTAGAGGTTGAATCTGCAAGATACAGTAAAACAACAAACTATCATGCATCTTTCCTGAGACATATTCATCCCTCCTTCAAAAAAACTCAGAACACTGCTATGTGCAAGTCAATTCTCTGCAGGATACAGTACTGGTCAGTATCACATAGCCAGGTTAGTGCTAAGCACAGCCATGCACATCCTATATGCATCCACTTGAAATAATCCAACAAAACAAACAGTCACTTTCATCTCTTCAAATATCTAGTGCCAATAATTTCAATAGCAATAACCCAGCAATAATCCATTATACCATCTCAATCAGAAACTCACCAGACTTCGCCTTAGTCAAACAGGGAGTAAGGTGGGAAGAAGATAGGAAAAGTTCCCTATTTTCTCAGAGGGATGCTTCTCTCCTCTGTGCCATTCCTGTACTTTGGAATGCCCACCTTACTGGATATTGTACCAAGTTAGAGCTCTCTCTACAGGTAACTCAAAAGGCACCTTTGCAAATGACCAACCAGTGCTCCTTCGAAGTTTGCAGCTGGTTCACTGATGAACGTGACCAATGTGTAGGGGTTCTGTTAGTGCACTGAGGATAAAATACACCGTGTTACAGGAAACTGGAAACTCAAATGAAAAGGCAAACACATTTTCCAGCCGTCTGGTCCAGAAGTACTTAGTACTCCCAATTAACTTCAGTTTAACTGCTAACGGTAAGCTTAGATTACTGCTACAAGTACGTGACAACTTCCCTGGAGTACATGGTTCCATGGGGTGCATTCTACAGCATGTCCAATACACACAACCTAAGCATTTCTTTAAGGAAAAGCAGGGGGAGACAGATTCCTGTCTGTGGCAATTTCAGCTTTATTCTTTCCATCACCCCCTCTCCTTTTACTTCAGAGTTTGAGGCTGCTCAAAATACAGCAGGTCCAGTTGTCTGCCTTAAGTTTTCAGTCTATTCAAAGGTATTCAATCCAAGCAATCTATATTGGAATGTAGGATGCAGAAAGGGTTGTTTTCACCTTCCCAGTGAGCTAAGCAGTAACTGTCAGGCAATGGCTCTGTTTCAAGATAAAAACTGAGCAGGGATTTCAGGAATGACAACACTAACTAGGATCAACTGTAAGATTCCAGGACAATGTATTTCCATCAGATAAATGTCATTTTGCTGAAAATCTGCTTTTGCTGCAGGAGGTGGCAACTTCAATGACATTTCATTGTAAGGGGAGAAACAAATAGTCTTGACACATCAGTATGGAATTATTAATTTTAGATTCCCAAAGATCGCATTTTACCATAAACTAGAATGTAAAACAAATGTCAGCATCTGAGTCAACCCACCTGGTTGTACCAAAAAATAACATTTTAAATCGTGACCCTTTTTCCTCATTGAAACACTGTTTTGCAATAATGCACAAAAAAGGTCTTAACAGGTATTTCTATCAGTAACTTACACCATGTCCAATGCACTCTCCAGGGAGAAATGGACAACAGGAACTTTTAGACCCATAAACATAGTTTATGAATGGTGGCCATTTAGTAGTGAAGACAGATCAGCTGACAGCAAATACGTGCTCACCAAACACTTTCAACACGCTGAAATGTAGTTTGAAACACTGAAGATGTCCAAGACATGCATCCCATTTGCAATTAAATCATGCATAACTGCCTCCTGAATCTTGACTGAGCTACACTAACCACAGGCTGGAAGGAAACCCATCAACCTAATATGCAGGTAGACTAAGAGCAAGGAAATTAATGAACACCATGGACACAGAGTTGCTCACACAAAGAAACGACTGACTAACCAGGCTCAGATGATTTGCAGAAGCAGTTGATGGAGAAACACCAGAAATCAGATAAAGTCCTATGTATACTTTTGGGAAGCATGGTTGCACCACAAGAACCAAAGAGTGCCATCAACCCCGTACTTGCTGGTTCCTGGCACCAGCCTTTTTGTGTTTGGCAACTATCAATTGAGAAAGTTATTTATAGAAGAATAATTCAGTCCTGGTTTCCTAAACAAATGGTTCCCAAGCCCTAACTCAGATTACTTTATTATAACAAAAAAAGAATGCATGTCTTGCTTTTACAATTTCTTAACTATCTGTTGCTCCTTTTAGCTCACGCCAGAATAGCAATGCAGCTGGAATGCTGAAGCACAGAGTGATGGCCCCTCCCAGAGAGAACCCACTCCCACTATAAGCTAAGGGACAGCTAATGAATTCAACATGAAGGCACAAGTAATGCAGCTCAGCACGATGCAGTGTCCTCTCAGCATATCACTCCCTTAAGTGTTGCCAGACTTGTGTTTGACATGGCAAAGGAAGGAGGAATTAAGGAGAAGGAAAAGATAGTGGCTCTGAGGATGTCTCCTGGCAGACTCAAGTGTCTCAAGTGGGTCATTCTGGTGAAATTGGTTTGGTGACAGATGTGGGAATCAAGATGCTAGATATTTAGAATCAAAGATTCATAGAGTCATCCAGGTTAGAAGGGGGCTCTGGAGGTCTCCAGGTCAGTATCCTACCCAAAGCAGGAGTAGCTAAAACTGCTAAGGGCCTTGTCCAGTACAGTTCTGAAGATCTCCAGGGTTTATCCTCAGTGTCTCTGGGTTCTGTTCCAGTGTCTGACCTGTCCCATGTTGAGGAAGATTTTCCTAATGTTTAAATGGAATTTTCAGTGTTGCAGCTGGTACCTGTGCCCTCTTGTCAACAACTGTGCACCTCTGAGAAGAGTCTGTCTTCATCGTTGTGCTCTCCACTGGAAAGACAATAATAAGATTCCTCCTTGGCTTTGTCTCTGTCTTCTCTTCAAAAGATACAGTTCTTTTGGGCTCTTCTTTTATACTGTGTGCTCTAACTCCCTGACCACCTGGATGGTCAGCAGCCATTGTGGTGTGTTCATACTTGTTCCACTTTCAACTGTCATTCCTTTTTATCCCTGCTACCTTCACCCATGCCTGGCATGATGTGTAAGATTCATATAGAGCAGGCAAGCAGGGACTTCTGAAAGGAGTGTGTGGAGCTGGGTACTCTATTCCCATTCCACATAAATGGTGCCTCATACCTCATTAAGGCTCCTTGGGAACCCCAGGCACATAGTCCAACTGCGTTTTCATCACCCAGAAATCCAAGAAGCTGGAATTCACCAGGCAAACCCCACACAGATGGGCAGACAAAACTACAAAGTGCCAGAACAATATTGACTGTTGGGTGTTTTTTATCCCATGCCTGAGGTGCTCTCCCCTTGTGCAGACACCCTTTCATTTTTCAGGTAAAAGCAACGATTTTCATCCTGTCTCCATTGTTCTTTTCAGTGCCTGAACACTACACCCTGGGCTGAACTGGAGTGAACTGTTGGTGTTTTTTCAACCCTGTCAAGATCAAATGCACAGATACTTTAGAGAGCAGCTAGATGATGCTCTAATAGATTTGTATGGCTGGTATTAAACATCCAGCTTGGCAGTTTTGACCTCTTCACTTTCAGAGTTTAAAATCATTTGCAGGAGCTATGTGAGAGAATATCTTCCTCTAATGTAGTCCCAAATTTAGAAGAGTTAAGTGCAAACAGATCTTTTTCTCTGCAGACACATCATCCTTAGCAAGGCAGAAAATGGCTCAGGTGAAAACATAACTATTCTTATTCCTCCCCAACCTCATCTATTCAGTCTCCTCAGATCTCCTAAAACTGAATTAAAAGGCTCACAGGGCTTGAGAACATTTGCTCTCAAGGAAAGGGTTTGTTAAAAAAGCCCTGAAAACTAATAGGGTGGAAAACCTGACAACTAAGAAACTTTAGTAACAACTGCAACTGTATCTTAGGGACCACAGACTCCAGGCTGATGCTCAATTATGCTTTAGTTACCTAGGCAGAAAGGTGTATGTGCTATCAGCTTTGACAGAATGAACAACTCTCACTCTGTTAAGACCAAAGAATATTCTTGAAGAAAGAACAGCAGTTATGGTACCTTCTATTACATGCAGCTGAAATCCTGGGTTACAAACTTGGTCTCGCTCAGGCAGCACCAAGAGTCCTTGCTGGCCCCACCAAGGCCCTTGGAACCCTTCATGGTGGTTTACCCACTAGGACCAAATGCTCCACTGGGATAACATTTCTATCCTGGCAGGGAACAGAAACAAACACCTACTGCAAAACATGACTCAGCCTCATCTGACCTGAACTATGGATGCTTCCCAACGGTGCAGAGGAGGTCTCAGCCCCTCCATCCATCACCTCTGTCCTCCTACAGAGGGACAGCAGCAGCTGCTCCATGGGCATCCCTAAAACAGATCTTTCTCAGTGCAGAGCTGAAATGCAGAGCTCAGATATGCAGTGTGAAGGAGCTCATTGCTGGGGTGTGTGTCCTGGCTAAGGCATATCTGTCTGTAATCTCTCCCTTGGCTATATGGGAACATGCAGAATCTAACATAGCTTGTCCCCAGAGGTCAGAAATGCACCAAGTGGACAAAAACTTAACCAAACTTGTCCCTAATTTTTCTGAAACCAGCTTTTTAGTTTGTTCAGAGAAGTGTGCAAGAAAGTTAATGGAATCCTTTCTAACAAATCTATTTTTGCTTGCTCTCAAATCCAAGTAGGAGCTGTATGTATTGCTTCATGCAAGGAACTAAGCACAATAATGCACACCCTCCTGTGGCAGCACCTTAACATTGCAGAGATTATATGAAACAACCAGACTTACAAAACACACCTAATTTGCTCTACTAGTGGAATGGCACACATTGAAGTTCCTAAAATATAGAAGGAAACACATCAAAACAGAGAGGTGGAAAGCATCATATTATGCTGAAATTTATGCCAAAATACAAGGAAATCCACTACGTGTGAAAAGAGATTATTTCCTAAAATAAAGAGAAAACTGCGATCAAACCCTCGTTTTTCTACCAGAATCTACCCCAAAGAGCTATATAATTTGTCATATCTGCCACTTTTTGAGACAGTCACTCTAAAATACATTATATTTACCTCTGAAGTGTCTAGCAGGTCCACACCACATCACACTGTTTCCTTCACTAAGCACTGCAAGACCTTGTAAGACTGGGGTGTTTTAGGCAGAACACAGCCACATTCCACTTGTCCAGAGCAAATGGAGAGCTTACAGATACAGGAGTCTGAGTCTTCCCATCCTTCCATCTCATCTCCCTCTTGCCCCTTGAAAATAAAGTGCCTCCTCCTGTATCTTTTTCAAAGCTAAAGTATGCAAATCACACTCATTTCAGTTCCACATTTTATTCTCCATTGTCATTATATCTGATTAAGCGTTCTTGAAGTTCCATGTGTTAGAATCAGGCCCTTTCATAACACTGAAGAAGTGAGCTTGAGAGGAAAAAGGAGGTATTAAAACCGTGAATGTTCATAAATGAGAAGTGACATTTTCAGGTACCCTACATTTTCAGGAGAGGTTTAATGAATACCCAAAGTGATGACAAGTATTTGCTGAGTGTCTGACTGACAGAAATAGACAAAAATGAAATACCATACTGTCTGCTACAGCAATTGGGAAGAAGAGTCCCATTTCAGATTAGGCTGTGCTTTGGTATAGTTATCACTGAAGGGCTAGTTTTCAGCTCCTTAATTCACTTGTATAATTGCTATGTATAACTCTGCTATATTGCTGGATATGAAATAACTGTTTATAACAGTTGTGTGATTTTTGACACAGAAAGATCTATTTTCACTTAATAATATCTAAACCTACTTGCTTGTACAGAAGGCGTCTATAAGCCAAGTCCCCATTCTATAACATGTCTCTAAGGGAGTAAACTTCAGACCTTGCAGGGGTAGAGCAAAAGGAGTAAGGGAAGCAGCTCTAACCTAGGAGATGCAAATGCACAGGATAAATTCAAGCCTCTACACAGGACTTTGTGTGATCTCTGCCTAGGCTCTGACTTCTCTGACTGGGGTTTGCAGCAGCAAGGCAGCAGTTTCAAGTCCTTTGGCAGGCAGGTTGCTAACACAGCCATGTTCTAGTTGTTTCATCTTTGGGGATACCTGCTTCAGTATGGCCACTGCTTTGTTTTCCTAGTCTTATTTCCTATACAGTAGCATTATACAGAGAGAAGTTTGTATTCTTTTCTAGTAATTTTTCACGGAAGTGATTTACACAGAATTTGTTAAAAAAGCTTATTTTTCACAAGGGTAGCATTTCAAATAAATGTGATATTAAAGCAAACATACTGAGCATTCAAAATCACCACCACTTGTCCAAAAATGAATCTGGAAGAAGAGACGCTGTAACTACAGCTAGAAAGGCATTAACTGTTGGTGCAGCCATCCAAAGGAGTTGCTGCATCTTCAGCCATGTCAGCCAAACTGATTTGAAATGGACAACGGTATTTCACGATCAGCATGGAAAATAGCTTCGGATCACTAAGCTGTACACAGTCCTCTGAAGAACTGGTATCACACATACCAATTATTTACACAATACCAACACTGCTCAGAAACGCAACACTTGGTCAAAACTCTAATGAAAACCTTGCACCTATACCATTAACTGAAGAACTACTGTAGCTATTTACGAGACTTCACAATTAGGATAAAAACCAGAAGCCTATGGGAAGGATGACTTTTACCTGTGAAGCTGCTGTAGACAAGCAAATAGTTACTGGGGAAAAAAAGAAAGAATCCAATTTCCAACGATAAAACAGACTAGAAAATCTTCTTTGGAAGTTTCCTGCTTAGCTACCTGTGTCTGATGTAGAGATTTTGGACTACAGTATTGCTTGTAGCACACCGGCCTTCTCTGTAGGAAGGTGCAGCTTCTGCCTCCACTGCAATTAATGGCAGTTCCCTCTGATTTCACTGGTGCAGGAACAAGCTCTCACCTAGAGCTCATATTTGTAGTACTAAAGTAACCTTTCCAATCCTCACATCTTCACAAAGAGAGGTTTCCCCTATCTAGTACTTATCACACAGTCCAGGCTTTCATGACACATCTGAGAGAATTAAAACTGTAAGGTCAGAAATACCTACTTCCACTAGGAATCAGGTCCCTATCCGGAATGAAGAGCTTATATCCATAGTGCTTTTCTAGAACATCCGGCAGGATTTCAAGTGCAAACTGCTCCTCTTCATTATTATCACAATCTAACGCGTCAGGATCCACTTTGGTGTATGAAAGATATGCATCATATTCCTTGTTGTCTGCAAGAAAACAAATTCATGTTCAGCCTGCAAGAGCACTAAAATACAGGGAAATCATATTATTCTTTGAAATGATCAAACATTTCCCAACAAAACTGTGACTTTTCACAATATATAATCTAGTTTCCACAGAGACATTTTCAGGTCCAAACAAAGGATGTCCTTTCAGCTTTATTCTGCTCATTGAGCGAGTTAGTAACTGCTCCACGTGGTCAGCAGACACAGTTCTCATCTGAACAGACCATGGGCAAAATGTTGCTATAAATCCTAAAGCTGGAACTTTTCATTTTAATCCCTTACATACTGCTGATGGGAATCTTTCAACTCCCATGCCTCAAGAGTGCTGTGGTTATGTGGAAGCTTTGAGCTTGGAAAGGTTTCTGAACCTGGAAAACTTGTAAAGTTGTGAGCAAAAACCTTTCTTGCATGAGTGATTGTGAGAAAAGACAGGACTTAAATGGATACTGATTATGCAGAAATCAATGCCAAATACAAATAATTAGTCCAAAGCATATATATATATATATATATATATATATATATATATATATATATCCTCAGAAAATCTTGTAGTTTTTAAAACCAACACCATAATTCTAGAGGTCATTTGGTCCAGAACATTTTAAATACTTAGGAGCTGACAATATGAGAGAAAGAGTAAAAGGAGTGCAGGGGGAAAATTGCCCCTCCATTCTGCCTGCAGCTCATGGGTGGAGACAAAGCCTCATCATAAAGTGGAGGCAGGCAGTGTGTGACAGAGGGGACCCAGGTAACACCACATGAGGACAGCAAGGCTGCAACACACCGGTTTGGCTAGAAAGGGAAACACCATCTCCTCCTCATCATCCTCCTGCACTGCACTAGGGCTTGTCTCCAGCTCCCTGCATTTGAAACATGGAGCTAAGAGCTGGCTGCTATGCCAGGAACAGAAGTGACACCACTATTGAGCTTGGGATCCATGCTGGGATCAGACGGTCTTAGTGACATTTCTCTTTGCTCTTCCTCTGCAGTAATGAATAACAGTATACTGAAAAAGTCAACCTTCAGCAATTCAGTGCCCAGGGAAAAGCACAGCTGCCACTTTTTACATACAATGGAAAATCAAATAGTTAACGCTGTGAGAACAAAACTGCATGAATAGAGGATTGCCAAGTACAAATTATCTATGAAGAATAACACCCATGAAAGATAATTAAAGCAGTTAAAAATCCTCAATGTGTTCTAATAAAAAGAAAAATAGCTGTTCATAATAGAATGCTGCCTTGATGACCTTGGACTGTGATTACTTTCTTATAACTCTTGATGCAAAGCCAGATCCATGAGGGTCAGAGCTACAAAGCATGTGAAGGCAATTTGGCCAGTGTCACCATAGCTGATGTCCACCTGGCTTGCTGATACCTCCCTGAAATCAACAGCACTGTTACTGATGGAAAGATGACAGAAGAACAAACAGCAAAGTCAGCTTTGGAGGCCTGTCCAAACCTGCTACCCTGTCCAAAAAGGCCAAAACCCTTTAAGAGCAGCCAACTATTAAGTGATCCAGGCAGAAAACATCACTGCAAAGGCAGCAAAGCCAACCCCAAAGCACTGACATGCCTGGTTATATTGTGTGCAAGCAGTCCCTGAGCTTCCTGCCCCTTCCAGCTGTGTGGGTATAACTGCCTTCTCCAGTTACCTCAATTCACAATATAAATAAGCAAAATATCCACAGAAACAGTTACCACAGGCTTGTGTGAGCCTGTACACTTGTGTTACACCTCTACAGCCTCAACTCCCTCTTCACAAGCTTTACATACACAGGGCATAGCAGAAGGACCTATCCATGCCTCCCACTGCTTGCTCCATATGCTTTGGGTGCAGCACTGTTTGAAGCCATTTTCCAAATGGCTTTGCTTAATCTGTAGCATCATTCTCCTTAATAACAATGCTACACACAATACAGGAAGTGAAAGCATCCAGCATTGCTTACATAGGGTATTATCCATAAGAATAAAGCAAATCTGTTAAGCTCCAAATCTTCTGTTTTAAAGAAATACGTGTATAAATGGAAGATGACCCTGCAATTGCATCTATACAGCTGACTGCTCATGGGAGCTCTGTATGTTCCCACTTCAACCCCTGTAAGCAGAAAGAGACATCCCCGATAACACTTGGACTTCAGTAACATTCTGCCTCCATCTTCCATTCTGCAGGATCAGAATGGGAAACAAAGCTACAATAGTACTAAAATTACGCACTGCTTTACACTGCTGAGGCTTGGTAGTTTGAACTTAAACTGGCAACAGGTATCTCTAGGTGTTAATTTCAACCTACAAGTTTCAGCACTTTGGATCTATGAAACATTTCCATTGCATATCTTGAGTTTCCTGAGCAACTGCTTACCATCAGCTGCTTCGTCTCCTCCAAAGTTCTGCCTGTAGAACAGCATTAACTCTATGTTGTAACACTTATAGATGGTCACAAGCAAAATAAGCAGAAGAAGGATGGCTCCCAGTCCTCCAGCAAGCTCTATTTTGTAGATCAAATCTAAAATTAGCAAGGAAAGAGAAAAAGGTTATGATCTTTACAAGCTTTATTTGCTCTAACCCACTGTACAATTCCACATTAAATTGTGTAGCTTCCAATTACAACCACTGTAACATCAAGGACACCTACTTTTTTTATTCGTTACCAATTCCATAACTTTACCCATTTACTCCATCTACTGACCATGTGAAATCACCATTTGGAATGCATTTGAGGCCATAATCATAATTCCTCTACAAGAAAATTATGTAGTGATTTTACACAGAGGATGCATCAACTTTTAATGAGCATGTGGAGTTGGAAACTTCTGTATGGCAGAGTGCATCAAATGCTGTATGCAGCATGTGAGAATAGATACTCTAAATATATAGATACTCTAAATACTCTACTCATAATAGATACTCTAAACATACATCTAAACACCATGTGGGAGGCTGTTGTCTAGTCGGACATTGAGCCATTGACCACAACTCTGCGTGTGGCCATCCAGCCAGTTCTTTATCCACTGAGTGGTCCACCTATCAAATTGATGTCTGTCCAATTTAGAGACAAGGATGTTGTGTGGGACAGTGTTGATCACTCTGCACAAGTCCAGGTAGATGACATCAACTGCTCTACTCACGTCCATCAGCCCCATCATAGAAGGCCACCAATTTGGTCAGTCAGGATTTCCCCCTAGTGAAGCCCTGCTGGCTGTCACCAAGCACCTTGTTGTTTTTCATGTGCCCTAGCATGCCTTCCAGGAGAATCTGCTCCCAGATGTTGCCAGGCACAGAGGTGAGACTGACTGGTCTGTAATTCCCTGGGTCATCCATTTTCCGCTTCTTGAAAATGGGGGTTATATTTCCCTTTTTCCAGCTGTCAGGAACTTCACCTGTCTGCCACGAGTTTTCAAATATGATGGCCAGTGGCTTAGCATCTTCATTTTCCAGCCCCTTCAGGACCCGCAGATGGATTTCATCAGGGCCCATGGACTTGTGTACATTCAGGTTCTTAAGATGGTCTTGAACCAGATCCTCTCCTACAGTGGGCCTAAGATCTTAATTCTCACAGTCCCTGTGTCTGCCTTCCTCAGCCTTCCAAGACTTGGGTGGTGTGGTCAGAGCATTTGCCAGTGAAGACTGAGCCAAAGAAGTCATTAAAAACCTCAGCCTTCTCCAAACCCAGGTTAGGCAGTTCTCCTGACAGCTTCTGGAAAGGGCCCACCTTGTCCATAGTCTGCCTTTTATTTGCAATGTACCTATAGAATCCCTTCTTGTTATCTTTCACATCCCTAGCCAAGTTTAATTCTAACATGTTTGTTTAGGACACATTGTACTTTGATGGGAACCCGTGCTAGTTAAAATTTCCCACTGGGATGCTTTCGTTAGGAAACATCACAGGCAGTCTGCCTCAAAGAGCTTCACTAATTCATCCAAACCCAATTACCCATCTTTTACAGCTGGGGAAACAGAGGCACAGAGAAGGGAAAGAACATGCTCAAGGTCATTCAGCGAGCCAATTCCCAAATGGGATTAAACAACTTGCATACCAGTCTAGGACTCTACCTGATGTAAGACACCAACTTTAACAGTGTTGCATTTTAGTCTGGAATGTCCCCTGAACACAGTATTTGTTGTATCTCTTAGCCACCAAAGACAGAAAAGAACCATTTGACAACAGCTACCTCTAGCAGCCTATATGAGTTAAGACATTATGAAGATATTTGCTGCTGTGAAAATTACAATGTGCAAATGTCAAAACTATATTGCAGGTGAGACAGTTTTTGTCATCTTTACACTCCTAAAACTTAGGTCAGAAAAAAATTACTGGTATGTCATTTGTGTCATTTTCAATATAAAAAGCAAATTAGTTGTATCTTCTGGGGTTGTTCTTGTCTCATCATGCCTCTGATTTCAATAATTAACATCAGATGTCAAGCTATTCCCAGTTTACAGCATCTCTGATGTCTCTCTGGTAAGAAGTCATGGACTAATAGATGGAAAAAGTCTATTATAATAGCTATTTAATCTCTCTGAGAACACAGGAAATTCATGGGACTTTTATTACACTGCATGATGAAGTTAGCATGTTGTCTAGGGATAAATCTGGTTAAAATCCCTTTTCAGAGAAAGAACTTTTTGTTGTTGTTGCATAGGAAAGTCCCATTTTCTTGCCTACACCAGCTCTTAGTCTCTGGATTTGATCCATGCCTCAAGTGGTCCTGGCTGAGGTCAACAGGGAAGGCAGCACAGCCAGCATTAGGAAAGGAGCTGAATCTGGGCTTTGTGTTATAATGGTGACTGAAAATTAGTAAATAATATATTCTGATAGTTTCTAATTAGAATAATGTAGGACTTAGCCACAGTGTATCACACAAGATTATGGTCCTTATAATAGCAAGTCTCATTAACACCCAATAAATGAGGCACAAATATATGTTAGAATGTTCTTCATCATTTAGAACTATATCAATATCAAAAAACCCCCAAAACCCACCAAAATCAGTTTCCTGCATGTCCTGAATGAAGGCAGCCTCCTTGAAATAAATGGTGAACCATCATCATTTTTACTGTTATCTAAATTCACTGCTTCTTTCCACTGAAAGTACAGATTGATTTTTGATGTTATTTTGCAGTTCCCAATACGTTATTCACGTTCCAGGACACTGTATTATAGACTATGCTAGATAGTTTTCAAACTTGTTTGAAGGGAATCCTGAACTATTTCCACAACTAAGGAACAAGTGGGTGTATATTGAGTTCCATGTAATTTGAGCACCAAACACGCTAGGAGAGCATGGAGGAAAGGAAGTGAATTAAGGAAGCTCAGGATTGTCCAGAACTTACTTTTGGAGTACTTGAAAGCTAATATCAATGTGGCGCTGAATTTAGTCAGTAAAGAAGAATGTGATAGCAGACAGTGTATTCATGTCTCAGAGCCATGCCTAGTTCTGTCTTTGCATTGGTACCCTTGGGTATTTAAGCTGGATTTGGTTCTTTTTCAGTAAAAGAAAAACCAAATAAAACCCACAATATCCTAAGTGATGCTGTATGTTCTGAGGGTATCACTATGCTGGTGCTGCACAAACAGCACTCCTCTATTCTCTAAAAGCATTTGTGAGGACAATACCACTAATACAGCAGAAGACTCAACAAAAATTACCTTAAATGTTTGAAAAGTTCCTTTTTCTTCCTTAAACCAAAGTATGTGCTTAAAAATAACCACCTGATGTCAAGACAAGAATTAACTCTAGAAAATCTCATACTGTTATATACAGCTATAACTTTGAGTTGGGGTTTATTCCTGTTTCTGTATCCAAGCCTCCCTAGCTGGACTTATGACTTATGCTGGCTTGTTTACACCTGATGTACTGCAATCACACCTTTGAACAGGGGGCAGACATAACCTGCAGCACTGTGACAACCCAGAGACAAAATGGAGCTGCAAGTAGCTGAACAGGGATAACACAGCCCTCAGCATGCAAGACTTTGGAGGCAGGGGGATGTCCCTGGCTGAAAGATATGTGCTTCTTCACCTTTTCCAAGTGCTGCAGCATCTGGAAAGCTGTAGCACATGACAGTAGAAATCCATGATGCCTTCTTTGACATGCACAGAGGATGCTGCTCAACAGCTCTATACCAGCCTTGCCCTAAATCTTGCCACAGGTCAGTAAATACAGCAGTTATTTGCTGGCTCATGAGCATTCTACAGTCAAGTCCAAGCTGTAGGGTAAGAAGTATTCACATAAAGTTGCAGAAGGCAAAGTTTGGTCAAGTATTTGTAAGAGTCTCGTAAATAACAGACAGGACAGTGGAACGTGCAGTCAAAGGACATAGTGAAAATACTGTGGTTACTTAAAATGACACTTTAACAGCTTGAGAATCAATTATTGAGAATGCCTGAGAGGAATATAAGCCTTCTACAGCCACAGTGCAGAGATAAATGAAATAGTAGCTGAGAAGTGAACCTTTCCACCTCCAAATTCTGTATGCAGCAGTGCTTCTTCCATAATTTCAGCAAAGCTCTGAAAATCCGATTTTCTCGTTATAAATAAACCTCACCTGTTATTCTAATATATGCAACACAGCTGAACATTTAACAGTGCCAACAATGATACACTTACTATCAGTTGTATATTTATGAGGTTCAGTGGTTGGAAAAGTAGAATGCTTTTTGCACTAAAGAGGCTAGTCCTTCATCATGATGATCAGATTCCTTAACTTAAGTTGTAGCATCCTGTCAGTTTAGATGTTGAATATACATTTGTATGTGTTCTACACCCCAGCTGTGGGCCCTTGCTTCTCAGAGCTGATTGTACCATTTGTATTGTGTTTTATCCTTATGCCTTAGTGTAAAATATAACCTGTGCTATGCCTTTCTTTCTGTGAGGACATAAAACTCTCACATATAGAGGAAACTGTGCAAGTAGGACTTGATTCATAGAATCATAGAATAGTTTGGGTTGGAAGAGAGCTTCAAAGGTCATCTGTTGTCCCCCCTCCACCTTGCAATGAGCAACCTGTGACAGTGTTTTATCACCCTCATTGTAAAGACTGATTTTGGCAAGACTGAGTACTGTATTTTCACACACATAACACACATGGGTCACATGAAAGACAGCAAGAAAAGAGGACACTGATCCAAAAGTTCCCTCTCCCTAGTAGTCCTTATTTGTCCTAACACCACCCCATGTTCACCTTTCATTTTATAGAGATCCTAGCCATGAAACACAGCACTTAGAATCCAGCATGGCTGTAGGTGAACAAATGACTATGGAAACTTTCCAGAACTGCAGTGCCCTATCTAGAGAAGCCTTGGCTGGTCTTCCTGATCTTCCACCTGGGTCTCATTCATTTGTCCCATGGTGATGAGGTCAATCTGCAGCACGTTCAAGAGCTAATAGTATATTTAAATCTATTCTAAATGGCAACACTTTTGTGGGGTTTTGCTGCAACTGTGATGATAGGGAGTGCTGGCTTCTTTAACTGACACTAACTGCAATCCACAACCTGCTGTGAAACGCATCCTTTGCCTTAGTGGTCTGGAAGTGTACAAAGAACTGGAACAGCATGAGGTATGCCTCATGAAAACATTTCTTCTCTTCTAGGAAGTTAATTCAGAGCTAAGAATAATGACAGAGATCTGGACAAGGTATTTTTTAGTCCATCTCCTCTGCTGATGGCTCTGTGGTTTCACATTGCATCTTTATCCCAAGCGGTTATGTTCCTTTGCTTTCCCAACAGTTACTGTCTTCCTGCTTTTGTACTACCTAATACACTGTATCTTAGAGAGATCACTATCAAATTTAAATGTCACCCTACTTATGAACAGGAGAGATGACTGAACAAACAATATAAGAATTGTAATGAGATACTGTTACACTCCCTATAATAATGACTTCTACAACCAGCAGAGCACAGTAGTACCTTTTAATTTGGAACCTTCAAATTCAAATGATTTCTTTTCTGCTACAAATAACTTGTCAGTAGTGGTATTCCCAATTCCAGGTACAATACCAAGCAAAGCAACCATAATGGGGTAATTCTCCACTGATTTGTAGCTCCCACTGCAATGTTTTCATTCCCAATGCAGTTAGAAATCAAAAAGCATTCTCAGTGTTTAAAGCTTTAAATTTAAAGAGCAAAGCCAGGAAGTGGAGAAGCATAGTAACATCTGACCTCATTGTTAAGGCATCTCTTCTAAGAAATGAGTATTTTAACTCCATCACACAATTACCTCTGGTCTAGTCAGTCGAATCTAGGTCCAGTTTGTAGGTTGCTTAGATAAAAATACTTCTGCTGTTTATATTGGTGTTTTATGGGTGACTGTATTCCAGGCAAGTGCATTACCTGCAAGGCTGCTTCACCAGGAACTAAAGAATGAATCACAATCCTTTTTCACAAGTGCCAAACTGAAGCTGTAACACAAAGATACTTCAGCTACAAGTAGGACCATAGGAGCCCAGCCTGGCTCAGGAAGGTCAGCAGGATGTTTGCTGCTGGCTGAACAGTTGCAGATGAGTACAGATAATGAAATAAAGAGAATTACCTTTCTTGCGCAGAAGAACACTGGCATGTTTCCGTCCGTTTCTATTTTCCACATGACACGTATAGTTAGCCAGGTCTGCCTCCTCTACAGCATCAAAGATCAATGTCAATTCAACTTCTTTCTCTCCAAGATGCTCTCTGAGGAGTCTGAAAGGAAGGATACAGTCTCCACTTAACTGAATTAATATGGGTAGAAGTTTCCACAAAGAATCATGATTTCTCTGTACAAGATGCACAGAGTTCCTGTCCTCCTTCACTCTGGAGATGGACTGAAAAGAAGGCTCAAGTTGTCTGACAGAGACTTCACAGAGGCACCTTTCATGACAACCAAAAGCCTCTTTCTCCTGCCATGTCTGCAGCAGGGAGCTGAATCAAGTGCAAGAAGAGTAGCTATGAGTGCAGTGGTTGCATGTGGCCTGTTGGCTGTACCAGAATTCAATGCTAAAAACAATATTTCTTTTAAAAGAAGTAATAAATACTCACTTTCCAGTGAAGTAAATATGCACTATTAAGCCATTGCTGAGCAAATTATACGGCAATATTTTAACGGCTGGGTACTGTGATGCATTTTAATGCAATCTGGAAAACCAATGAAAGGAGCTGTGCAACTGTCCTCTATTTTGGGGTGCTAGATCATGACTTTAAAAGGGATCAGTGTCAAGAACAAGAGCTGTCTGCTCCTTTGAGAGGATAGGGAAGATATAAAAAATCCCCACAAAGAGAACAGAAAGTTCAAGCAGACTTTCAGGCCAGAGGTACAGCCTTTATGTTATTGTTCTAATGCACACATCAAAAAGAATGCAAAGTGAATGCAAGTGTTTTCCAATGCTGACATCAAGTCTAAAAATACAATGGCCTATTCTCTCAAAAGACTTATCAGTTGCTCAAGAAAAGTTTCTGGTCCTTTGAACAAGGAAACGTAACATCAACTAAAATCCACCAGATTCATTTGATCCTGTTAGTGTACTGCATAATGTGCAAGGGCATAGACGTAAAACTCGTGATGCTATTGCAGTCGCCTATGAACTCATCATTGCAAGTGGTACTTCAGTAATGTACCATTAGTGTACAGCACTAAGCAGTAGGATTTGGGTTCAGCAATATTTGCCCTGGAGACTGAAGGAGGCAATTAGCCACACAGTGATTAACCAGTGTTGTTTGCACTGGATGGGAACTGCTCCTGGAGAGCTTAAAATCTTTCAATAACAAATGCCAAACTTCTCTATTATAAACCAGTTGTTTTGGGGTTTCCAATGCACACATACATTTTCTTATGTACATAATTTCATGTAACAGACATGGAACTCCAAACCTGAAAACAAATCACAAGTGAAGTATGAGGGCATTGCACTAGATAATCAAAAATGCAAGAGTGCTGTAAACTACATATTCACAGTAAAATTTCATACAGCACATCCCCTTTATAGGCTTGGGTGATCTGACAAAAAAGAGGTACTAGAGCATCCACAATTCAGCCTCTTTCGTTATGAATGTGTAACTTGCAGAAAAGCAAGCAGAAAATCATTAGTTTAAGAACAGGTATATGTGTTGCATTTGGAAACTTGAACTGCATCTTTTCAATGTCATTTATTGTGTATCTTTGCATTGTTTTTATCCTGGCCCTAAGCCCAAGTGCTGAAAATAAAGCAAGGAAGGTTGAATTTACATCATTTCTGAACAGAAAAGAAACCTCCCAAGAGAGCCTGATCTGTCTGCAGGCTCAAATCAGTCTAAATCACTGGGGGTCAGAGAAATCAATTCTCATTTACCTATTAATAGTCTCTATCTATATCTAGTAAAACATTTTAAACTCAGCAAAGTCTTCTCTGTTGGTAAACAAAATGCTCCACAAATTCCAGCTTACAAATCATTCTGCAAGAAACAAATAAAGTCATTAACAAAGGAGATATCTGGGACACTAAGCTGGAACACTCTACAAGTGATTGTCTTGTGTTTACTATAATCAGCATACTTTACATGGAACAAAATGAAGAGAGATTACAATTAAGAGAAACTATTATTCTGAATCTGTTTAAAATAATATAATCGACCCTTCACCTAAATTTAAATAATACAGGATCAGCTAAAAAGGAGCTTTCATAAAAAAAAGAATATGCATTTGGACTGAGAATATTTCCCACTTATTTTCATGCTAATTGTAATCTTCAGGAAAAGAACTCTTCAGAATGGTATCTATCATGGAAATGCTGACAGACACTCAAGCGTTATGGTAGTAGCAAATTGTAGAAAGCTCTTAGGGTTGTCAAACCTTTCATTCCTGCCCTTTTTTCTTCTTATTTGATTTTAACCAGTTCTCTGCAGCTAATGATTCATTATTGCCACAGAAATACATAGTGGGTCACCTACAGTTTTCTAATGTGTGCAGACTTGAACTGCATGCATTTCATAGCTGGTTCAGAGAACACTGACAACAGCATTTCTGGGTTAGAAAAGAAATGAAGCATCAACAAGTAAGACCTTAAAGCTGCAGCAGCATTTGTTGCACACCCACAAGATGAAGCTCTATCCCGTTCTGAGTTGGGGGAACTGTGCCATTAACACTGCCAATACTTGCCAGTTCCCACAAGTTCTGAGACAATAATAGCTCTTTTTTCTGGTTTGATGAACAAACTGTAAGAGCAATTACATCATTTAATACACAGGTAAATCAATGGCACTTGACAACTCACAGCAAACAGGATGCAGGGAGACAGAGAAGAGGTGGGTGAAATACAAAAAGTTCCTTTTGTTCAAGCTGAAGCATTTTATGTGATCTGAAACAAAACATTTTGTCTTCTGCTTATTTTTCAGTTAAGAAAATATAAATGTAAAGAAAATGTCATTTCAGAATACAAATGTTTTGTTTGAAAAATATCCAACGTTTCAGGCTTTTCAAATCTTTTATCATATTTTTCCAATCAATTTATGCACAAAGTTGGATCTGAAGCTCCAATACTCTTCCTTTGAAACCACATTTTTGGAATATTTTCAGGCCTTGTGTGATCACAAATGTAAAGGCCATAGGAAAGCTTTCCCTCAGTCTCTCCGAGACCAAGGCATGAATTCCAAACCTTTACTAACCTGCCTATGAGTTAGGACTTCCCAAAAAGAAAACTTTTATTGTTGACATAGTTAAAGATCTGGACTAGAAGAACTCTAGTTCCTTCTTGCTAGTCCTCATAATAGTCTGTAGAGGAAAGGACAGATCTGTGTGTACATAAGTGCCTCTCCAAAAAGAGGAATTCAACAAACAACATGGCACAACAACACTCACTTTCCTGCAGTATGTTTCTCATTCTCTGTCTACTTGTCTACTCTGTCTACTGTCTACTTGTCTACTTGAGTAGTAGAAGCTTTTCAGGAGAGGACTTTCATTTCCACAAACCCAGCACATTAGCCAGGCAGTGATGGTAATTCTGCCTGCCTCCCTCAGCATCCCCTCCTAACAGAATACATCATCCTCATCTTGTCTGAGCATTTTGTGACCATCAGTTGACTTCTGTGGGTGATAAGTTAAGCAGTAGGAAAAAACAAGGCTGCAGTTCAAAATGTCTCCATTCACCCCTTTCCGTGCCTCTAGAACAAATTAGACTATTTCCACTTAAAAAATAGAGAAGAAAAAACAACAACAAACACTCTACAAGCTGAGCATTATGAGACACCTGCAAACTGTTCTGCAGTGTTGCCTGAAGAAGAAAAAGAAACAACTCACAGGTGGCTGGGAGAGTAAGATTTATGCCTGAAAATACTTCCCTGCCACCGCAGAGAGAGTGTTGGAATCTGCTGTGAGCTCCTTTGATAATTAGGTTCAACTGACAACTCTTGCAGACAGGCTTAAAGACTCTTGATTCCTTCTTTAACAGCGCTGGTTTGATTTAGATGACGTTTTTATTACTGCTGTGAAAACCCCACCTGGTAGAGGCAAGGTCTCTTTCTCCTTTTCCCTCTGTTCATGTCTAACATTTGGAGGTTTTAATTCTACGGAAGGCAAAGAGGCAGGTGGTGTTGGGGGGGTATTGCCTCTGAGTCCTGCAGTGCTGATTAGTTATTGGTTTATTATGAGGCTCTGTAACAAGGTCTAATAAATAACAAGGAGCTCAGAGCTATACATTTATTACTCATGGTGAAGTCTGCTTACCAAAAAATCAGTTCCGAGGGTTTAACAGAAATGTGCATCCTTATTGCAGTGCTTTCATAATAGCACACTAATTTACTGACAACTATGCATGCTAGGGGATGCAAACTAGGGATGGATGTTTTGTGCTCCCAAACTGCATTGATCTACAAACCTGCACTCTCATCATATCCAGCAAATCCAGTGACATAATGTATGGGTACAGTCCAGGGTAAGGACAGCGCCAAAAATTCAGAGTACTACTAAATCTGTGTACTAATTTAAGACAGGAAAAGCAGACTTAGAATGCAAGACATCTGCCAAAGGAACAACCCATGGACTATCTTGGTCTGGGTGTAACCATTCCCAATTACTTGGGGTTTCTCAACATTAACAGAAACATGCTGGTTTCCCCGTAGAAGCAAACTGATGGGAAAAGCATCTAACCATCAAGTTCGCCTTGTTTCATCAAATTTGAAACATGTCATGTTTAGAAAGCCATCAATAAATAGGATTGGTTGAAAGACTAGTGCTGGCCCAGGGCGCTGACAGAACAGTTAGGGCTGCTTGGTTTCCCTAAAGCAGCAAACCCATAATGGCCCACATGAGCAAAAGCTGTTACTATGAACAAAAAATCTGCAGATACAGTAGATTTTGGTAAATGCTCTGTTCTAATGCTGGCTGCGGTGCACAGATTAGGTACATGATAAGTAACTTTGTCAAAGAGAAGATTCACTGAATTGCAACGTATCTGTAAACTGAGTCAAAGCGTTTTAAGAGTGAGAAGAAGGTGTCGTAAAATGATCCATGGATGTGTAATGAGATGGCATGATGAAGGACAAATACAGCATTTTCAACCTCAATTTCACTAACAAATGCACACAAAGTTAACGTTTCAAACTGTGCTAAAGCTGGCAAGCTTTTTAAACACAAACCTCAAATCGTCCTTCCGATGCAGAGGAAGAACATGACCAAAATCACTGTTGATATAGATACACCAAAGAGGACACAATGTCATTAAATGCGGATGACTTGCAATGGCAGAAGTTTCCAGTAATTGTATTTTGTGGTCAGAAGCCCCAAAGAGGATTGTACAGTTAAAGCCATTCTGGCAATATATGATCAATTTCATCTGTATGCAACTGCGGTGCAATGTTAGCTCGGTTATTTCAGTGCATCTTAATAACTAGTGGCTAAATGGTTGAACTTCGAGTTATTGATCAAGTAATAAAGCAAAAGAATCTGCCTGCTCTCCAAAATCACTTTTACAAGGAACAACTCAGAAATGAGACCAAAAAAAAGTGCAATGGAAGGTGCAAAGACTTTGGCTTTCTTTATAGTTTATATTCATTGTGTCTATAGGAGCTGGGAATGCCTTGTCCATGGTATAACCATAGGTTAGTCTTTGCTCCAAGACTAATGGGTAATTATTAAACAAGGAAGACAAGAAGATGCCATTAGGTGCAAATTCCATGGATGTTCACAGATATAAGTGTTTGTTTTCGTTACAACTGGTATAGCAAATGATAATCAGCATCCGGAAGAAGCCAAGCACAACTTGGATATTGGACATCCTCACACACCACTTCCTTCCCTCCTTGAAGTGATAAGCATGGAGGAACAAATGCTGCTTTCTGAAAGCCCTGGTTAAGGCATACTGAGAGCTGTATCACAGGCAGACAACACATTAGGAGAAGAGAAAAAGTATGGTGACTTTGACAGGAGGCCATTCATCTTTAAGATTAACACTGATGCTAAAATGAATGTTACCTTGGCAAGGACTGCCACAAGGGGCAGCTGTAGCAGACAGCATAGTTCTCACACAGGGCTAAATCAAACCCCAGAACACTCAAGGGAAGCCTCAGCTACCATCAGGGCAATTTGATAACAGATTATCAGGCACACAGATAGCTTCTATGTCTTTAGAGTTTATTCACTAGAAAGGAGAGCGAGCAACTCACACTGCCCTGGCCCCAGGTCACTCATCACTCTTTAGACAGGAAACTATTTCCACTTGCAATTAAAACCCTGTTTTAAAACCACCCAGGAGACTTCTGGGACATACCATGTTTTTAGCAGTAAATATTCCAAAAAGTACCTGACTTCGCCTTCTCTAATGTGACCTTCTAATTCTTCTATGAATTTTTCCCCTTTCATCCAGTAAATCATGGGGCCTGATTCTCCACTGAATCCAAAGAAAGCTTTGCAGGCCACAGTCAGCGGGTTTCCTGAGGACAAGAAGAAAAGAGAGGGTCAGACACTTTGTCACAGCTACTAATGAGAAAACAATTATGGGAAATCTCAGCGTCTCAAATAAACCTCCCCAGTTAAAACTGGAGGGGAAAAAAACCCCAAAATAACCATAGGAAGTAGGTTGATGTTGATTTGCATCTACAGGAAATAGCTGTGGAATAAAACTGAAGTTATCTGTAATCCCATTTTTTCCCCAGAAAGATACTACATCAACAATGAAAAGGTATGGAAATGGTGGCAACATAAGGTGTTGTCAGACTGACTGTTAAAAAGAAGATGACCTCTTTGTCAGACTCATGAGATCTCTACCAAGACTGGGGAGTGTGCCCTAAGCGGCAGGTAAATCACTTAACTTGCTTATGGTTGCCCATCCACCCACAGGAAAGACACAGTAATAATTTCTTCCTTGTTTAGATAGAAATCAAATGCTAATGAAGTCTTGGTAAGCTGTTCAGAGAGCTTTTAAAGATCCCCAAGTAATATATGAAGCCAGTAAGCACCAACAACACTCACGCTACTGTCAATAGGTTTTGGCAAAGGACCAAACTTCAACGCAATAGAGAACAATAGAGTTCAGGCAACAGAGTACAGAATTCCTTTCAGCTCTGCAAGAATACTTCCAAAAGGAAGAAAATAAAACTTGGAAACTAATCAGATTTCTTTTCTCTCCAAGAATTCAGCATTTAGATGGATTTTTGTTTGGCTACAGCTTTAGATGTACTAGCTAGTTCAGGACTGTGCTTACAGTGCCAGGACAGATGGTTGTCTGCCTGCAGAAGACAAATATAAAAGAACAAAAACCTCTCAAAGAAGCCAGGGAATTTAGAAGAACCATGCTCATTCCCTTAGTATGCAAATCCAGCTGCTGCATCCACTTCTCTTTGTCTATGCTTTATAGTGTAGGTGGTCCAGGTTACAAAGCAGCTGTAGAGTCACCAACTTAAATGGGAGGACAGACCTCATTTAGTGCCAGTGGAGGCTCCTGCTGAATCTTCTAGCACTTGGATCAAGCATCAAAAGTCATCCTAATGCATTTTACTGTGTGTGGAAGAGGTGTTTTATTATGCCAGCCATTCTCAGTGTCAGCAGGAGACTCTTTTGACGCTGAAATAGAACAGGCCTATACTCTCTTCAAAAAGGTTTAGTCATTTGGAGCACCTCACTTGGTTGAGCATGGGCTAATGGTTTCACCTGATTGTCTTACTGTGCCCTAATCAGCCACCTCGCCTGCTCAGCAGTGATAACTCGCTGTGGGCACACTTGGAGCATATCTGAGCTGTGTGTTAAAGCATCTTTGCCTAATCCCCCACAGAGCTGTCCTAAGTCAAGTAAATGCACTCGTCTATCCATTATTCCAGTGCCCAATTTAAGACATGTCAAAAGAGTCTGATTAGACAGGAAGTGCAGCACTCCCAGCCACTGAAAATCAGACGCCTTTAAATTGTTCCCAAGTCAAGATCCAAAATTACAAGTCCTTTTGAAACACTAGGATACAGCAAGAAAAGGTTTAAAGACTTCAGTCTGTTTCTTAAATAGCAGATGACAGAAATGGAAAATGTTTATCCTGAAAATGTTTTACAGACTCTTTCATTATCTCCACATTCACTATGAACTCTGGTACCACAGCTGGCCACTGAACACATGCTGATGCTGACAGATTATACACAACCAGCTCAAACATCCCAAATATAAGAAGGGGGGATAGTCACAGTTATCTGTACATCCCACAACACTGACCACCGTCATAAGGATGTTCCAAACTTCACTAACTGGTGAAGAGCCAGAAACACTTTTAGGCAGATATTTGGTTCCACTACAAGATGATACAGGAGAAGTCTGCTTCCTTCTGCTCCTAACCCACCCACCCAGCCTTGTGAGGTGCTGGGTGCCCTCTATGGTGGGAGGGGAAAATTGGAGCCTCAGGCTGTGTCCATCTCATGTTCTTCTAAAGTGCTGAATGATGGTGTAATGTGAGGTCTTCTGCCTCAGAGTCATGATACACATCTGCTTAAATACCACTTGGTGATCCCTCGCATGTGGCTGCTCAGTCCTTGTTTGATTTGAATGGAAATAGACAAGTGTAGCAATGCAAAAAGAGGAAAGAGCTCGATGTGGCCTATCAGCACTGACAGGATATGCCTTTTTCCTGGCATACCATGCTGGGCACTAAGTGCTACACACAAAATATATTACAGGGTGTGATCTTCCTCAAAGCAGCAGTTTTTACTTAAAAAACAAACCCTCAAGAAATGAAATATTCCAAGGTGAGTGTAAGATTTCTATACATACAGAGTAAATATCCTGAGGTAATACATCTGATCTGAAGAAATGAGTTTTCTATACAAACAGGAAAACCTAAAAGAACCCCCAGCTGTTGGTACACAGCTTCTGTAATAAACAAACCCAATATAAGGCATCAGTAGCCTTTACTGTGACAGCTTGCATGCTATGAACTTACTTGGGTAAATCCATTTCCCATCTTTGCCACCAAGGGAAACCTGGTATTAAAACCAGAGTGAATTAGCATTTTCAGCTCAAAATCTGTGGCTGGCCACACTTGAAACACCCACAGCTCAGCTCATCTGCAAACCCATCACTGATCAGAGGGAGGAATAAGCAGCTGTTTCACATGGAACAACTATCTTATCTCAGTAGCAGAACGATGCACATCTGAGACAATGCACAGATCTGAGCTGATCTGTTCTGGGGTGGAAAGAGCTTGGGGCTTTATGACACTTCAAGGTCCTATTCAAACCCAAACTCTCACACATGCTGGTAAGGACATCATGCTCTTCTGTAGCTTTCTGAAGCAGCTTCTGGTTTATTACTCATCATTCATTTGTGACTCTGGAAGCAGGACAAAGGCAGGAAAGGTAACATAGGCTCTTCCTTGCAGAAACACTTTACCTCCTCAAATAAGCCTCCACAAGGAACGTAAGGGAGGCTCCCCCTCTCATGCCATGTCAAGACACAGCTGTCCACAGCTGCAGACTGGGACTACTGGTTTCCAGGGAACTCCAACCAATTTCTATGCAGAAGAGAACATGGCATGTCTCACTGCATCTCCCCCCAAGTACTGAGATCCTGAAACTGCAGCTGAATTCCCTGGTTCCTAAATGTACTCTTGAATATGGGGAGAAACAAGCACTGAGCATGGAAAATGTCCTTTGCAGGTCCTGCTTTGGGGTTGGCTTTGAGCCATCTGGTATCACACTGAGTCACAGTTATAGGCAGAAGGAACTAACAGGCAATTAGTAACTCCAGCAACTAATCTCCTGTAAGGCCAAACTTTTGCATATCATTACTGCTCTTCTGCATGACATTTAAGTTCCACCACTAACTGTTCTTATTAAGAAATATTCCCCTTGCATCATTTAATTAACATCATCAAAGTTCCTAGAATGAATGGCATCCTGAAAGTTTTCCATTTATAAATGCTTTCTCTTTACATCAGATAGACATTTCAGTTGCAATTTTAATTAATAAACTCATTTGCTGAGAAACAGGGAAAATGATTAGTGAGATTTCTAATGAAGCAACAGTGAAGAGAATGTTTTAAGAAGCAAGAGAAGGAAATGGAAAAGCTGCTTGTAGACATCATAGAGTCTACTGCTTTGCTGGGGTCACCTTGTCACAGGAAAGCCTCAGGTTCCAGCTATTTCCCCTACTCTGTCAATCACACAGGCTTTTTGCCAACTCCCAGCTGATAAGACACAACCACTGGCAATAGGGATGACTTTTATTGCTAAATCATACTGTACGTTTTTCACCTGACCATTTCCACACTATATCTGTGTGAACTCTACCATACATTTCAATGATTCTTTGGTTTTTTTCCTGAAAACGAGAATTGCACAGAAATGCAATTATTCAAGCAAAATAGCTTCCTGGTGGCAGTAGAAGCACTGGCTAAGGATGGGAAAAGGGTCTGTAAGAGAACATTGTCAGGCACGATTCTGAATGTGCTTACTGCAGGTCTGACATGTTTTGAAAGAGAATGACAAACCCTGCAGCACAGTGTCTCTTGAATGAGGCATGCTCCAAGCACTGACTAAATGATGCTTAAAATACCTAAAAGTCGTTCAGTCTTTTAAGACCTTAGATGCCAAGGCTAGGTGACTGATCAGCATGGAAGACAAAAGCTGCTCACAGATCCTAAGATCTGGCTAACACCAAGCCATGTTTTCAGGCATTTGTTTTAATATAGTCTGATTATTTGTTTGTTTTCACTCATTTTGCACAAGTAGCTGCATTTTTTGCTTATCTGTGAGCATCTCCTCAAGGGTGCAACACAATTCAGACTCTCTGATGTCCACATTCTGATGCTCTGTTCTTCCAGTAAAACAGGCTTTCACTTATGGATATCCCAAATAACCCCAGAGCAAAACCATCAAAGAACCAAAGTAATCTATGAATCCTTGGGTGCTTATTCCTGCTGGCTTGAAACATCAATGGGTTTTCCAATTCTTTCACATCTTTGTGCCAGATACAACACCACTCTGAACATGCTGGAGTTGAAGTAGATGATCTTGCCAAGCTACTGGCAGAACTGACTGACAGTGTCAAAGGAAGACCTCCTTTTGCATCAGGCAACATCAAGTCAATCCTGCACATGTTGCTAGTTGGATTTACAACTTCATTTCCACCTGGGTGTTAATACCATTGACTGTAATATCATTGCTTTTACCTATGCCAGGGCTGGATACTTTATACACATAGAAGGGAAGACAAGTGCACTGCTGCCACCAAAATATCATTCCATCACTCCAGTTCTCTCTTACTGATGTGTATGCATCATGTATGTCCTCTCCAATAATGGTGCTTGTGTCTCTTTCCCTATAAGACTGACGGAGAGAAGTGTTTGCAAAGGAACAGATTCCCACTCTTGACACATGCAGATGTTGTACAGGCACTTCATGGGCTTGCTTTCTTCAGTTTACCAAGGCAGAGGACAAGAAAAGCAGGTTACTTATCACATCTCAGTAAGTGTATTCTACAGGCTGTCTGCAGGATTGAATCTGGCTTTCCAGGCTATGAGGTTTGCAAGGCAAATCACCATGTCACTGACAAGAACATTATTGTTCTAATGTGCTTTACAAGTGCTAGAAACTGGCCAGAGAGCAACAGAGTGATTTAAATTCTCCTGGCAAGGCAGGCTGGATTGTATACAACTGTGAAGAAAAGAACATGTTTCCTTTTCCTTCAGAAGGACATCCTGGATAAAAAGATATGGGAGACAGAGCTTACACCTGCAATTTATCCACAAAACAAATGCCAGGGGCAACACAGACCTTGACTCATGAAAAACAATCTCTGTGTGCAGTAGCTTCTATCTCGTTTGCAGACAATGTCAATTGTCCCAAAGTCCATTGCAAGGACATCCTGAGCTGTTCTCCTGTTCCCAGCAACAACAGGCAGAGCCCAAAAGCACTCTGAGGTGGTGCAGCCGAAGCCAAACCTTGGATATGACTCGGGGTGATGCTGAATGCAACAGCAGCAAATAGCGCACACTTGAGGCCATGTTCCCAGTGTGAGAGCCAAAGCCAGCGGCTGAGCTGCTGAGCTCAGACCTCTGCCTGGAGCTCATCCGCAATGGGCCAACCTCCTGAAGGAGCCAGGAGGCATTTGGCCGAGGACATGCCCAGCACAGCTGATCACCTGTCTCAGTCCCCTCTCAGCACAGATCAATGGACTTAGGTACCACTTCACAGCATCAGGGTCTTCAGCATCTGTTCTATTATCTGCTAAGGCAGCACTGAAACTCTCCAGGGATTTAATCCAGTAGATTCATGACTGGCTATGATCCTTTCCAAGTATCTGCATTACTAAAGATCAGCCAGGAATTAATGAATTGGAAGGAATATCAAGACACCTGCTTTGGATAGCAACAATGATTGCTTTTGCTTTAATAGGATAAATTAATATTGCAAGCAAGCCTAACTAGCCTCCAGACACTGCAAATCAGTTTAAGAGCATTTAAAACACACACATACATACACATATTACTTGATTGTTTTATTCTCCAAGCTTCTATGAAGAAACAGGCCCTGTGCTATGAAGAGCATGTGCTAGCCACTACCACCATATCTTGCAAGCTGTATTGGTACGTAAGGAAAATAGATGACTACGTAAAATCAGGTTGGCTCTTCACTCATACAAGAACTTTTCGACCAAGACAAATCTTTGGCAACAATAAACAGCCCAGTGAAAACTCTGACAAGATGCAAAAGGTTTTTAGGTCTTGTTTAGTCTTCTGTCATTTATGATCTTAGTTCTAACCTTCTTTCTTGCTCTGCTCTCATTTCTTATGCCCTGAGACATCACAATACAAACAGCCACAAGGTATTTGTGCTTTTCTGTCTCACTCAAGTGAGGAAATGGCATATAGAAGAAGCAGGAAAAAAACCAAACCCAAAACACTAAAAGCAAACAGCAAAACTCCAAACAAGAAACAAAGCAACTAAGCCTCTTATTTGTTACCAAGAACACAAGTCAATGCCTTTGCTCTCATTCCATGCAGACTGAACCGTGTCTAATTTAAAGTACACAATCATGACCTATCGCAAGTGCTGCTTGGAGGCTTGGATATTGACTGCTGTTCTCACAAAGAGAGAAAAACAAAACTAAAACACACATAAAGCTGAAATGTTGCTGATAAAAAGTTATCAGATGTTCTAAAAATGAATCAATTGAGGCAAAATGTCTTAGAGCAACTTTCTTCCAAAACACACCTAGAAAAACATCTCAACCCCTGTCAAAGTAAACCTCACCTAAATCCTCTAAAATCCCTTAGTTCTTTTTCAGAACTGCCTTGGGGTCAACATTTGAAGTTTTAGTCATTGGGAGCTCAGGTGTAACTGAAAGTCAAGGATTTCAGCTTTTCAGTTATCTACCTACAATGAAGATGGATGCTTAGTGGGATTTCCAGAAGCAATTTGACAGATGCCTTGTGCTGACTTTAAGCTGTGCTCAATGCTGAGGTCCTTCTGGAAATCTCATTTCTGTGCACTCTGAGGTACAGTAATATTATTTAAGAGAAATACCCTGCAGGTACTTGAAAAACATCCCCTTGGAGGGAGGGCTCAATGGGCTGAGGCAGTCCAATGGCAACAAAGCAGCAACATCCAGACTAAGGTGCACTAAGCAGGGAGTGAGATGGAACAAACCACCTCGCTATGGCGAGGGCATGGGTATGGCCCCATAGTGTCACAGCAACCATTTCTCTTTATTCTAGTATTACTTTTACTGTGGCCAAAATAGGTGACAACACACAGGTGTGTTTCTCCAAGAACAGGAAAGGAAAAACTATTCAGAGGGATGCTTGCTTTCTTGGATCACTGTCCTGTGGTGAGAAGGGGAGCAGCCAACCATTTGAACTACAGAGAGGTGGTCCACAACGAGATGCTACTGTCTCCTCCCAGCAATCTGCTGGCTTAAAGGGAAGGCAGGGTTCTATCCTATACATTGCTGCTTCTTGCCAGCTTCAGGACTTTCCAACTCTTCAACTTGGCCCTGCATAAGATTTCCTATGGACAATGTCTTGCATTTCAATTTCCTGAGCACAAACATAAGATCTTTTCTGTCAGGGGAGAAAGAGGATGAAAGGCAGCATCTCTTCCTAGAGAGTAATCTGGTGCATGAAGGGACCAACCTAACCAACACCTGCTAGCATCAATGTGGCCAAATTCTGAACCCTACTCACATGAGTATGTAATGGATATCCAGTTGTACATCCCATTTGTAGGCAGAGGTTGCTAAGGAAACCAGCTGCAGGCTGCAACAGACTAAAGATATTATGCTAAACCTCTTCAACTTCTGTGTTGGTTTTTAAGCAAGTGACAAAACTTAAAACCATGACTATAGAATGGATAATTCTTCATCACTTAGGACAAAGAAAATGTGAACTTAGAATTCATGCTAAGGATGTCTTGCAGTATGAACAAAGTGACACTGTCTGAAATGAATGTATGCTTGAATATAAGTGGTCAGCTGGGGTATTTTCATACTCAGTTTGTGACTGTTCATCTAACTGCTGCTTGGATTTTTGCTAGCCCAGCTCATGCTAAGGCCTGATGTATGCTGGCAGCAGTGTGATTAGGTCAATGAGCACCTCATTGGCAGGAGAGGTGGCCAGACAGAGCTAAAGGACCATTATGTACCATTATCACCTGCAAATTGCTGTCTCCAGCAACCATTAACTTATGGAAATGGTGTAAACTAAACCTCCAAGCTAGATGGTGTAAAACCTGAGTTGACCCAAGCTTTTGAAGCAGATCCAGCAGCAGGTGGACTGCTGAGGCCTTCCTGCTTACATCAGTTTTGTACAAATGTAAGGAAAACCTAATTCTCACTGAACAGCTTGCCAAGTATCTTCATAGTGCCTTGCAGCAGGTATGTAGGGCCAGAAACATTAGTGTCATTAACAAAGCTCAGAATACCACCTTGCTGCATGTATTCTGATGTTAGCTAAGTCTTTTCCTCTCTCTGCTGTCATGCTCCCATGCAGGATAATGGGATGGCAGGGCTAAGGAAATAAGCCTGACTCCAGAGGCAGTAACAGCTGCAACCTTCTTATTTCCCAGCTTTCCTAACCTTCCTATAATAAATCAAAAGCAGTGCTGGATCCTGGTCACGGGGATGGAAAGACAGACATCAATCACCTCTGATACTGCACATAACCACAACTGTCACCTCACTTGGCCTCAGTTACGCAGGTGGCCTCTCATTCACAGGGAACAGGACTTGTGATGATGCAAGTTCCTCACTTGCCCTGTGCAATGGGACCAGCCGGGATCAGCTTGTACTCACATGAAGATCTACAACTGACTGATGTACTTAAACCTCAGCACATACTCAAACCTTTTGCTGAATAGGGAGAAGGTTCCCTATTGATTGAATTTAAGCACGGCTTTAAGTGCTGTGCTGTGTAAGGGGAACAGTGAGGTATAAAAAAAGGTTAAAAAAGAAAAACATCAACCACAAAACAACATTTTCTCCATGCTGATTCCAGGAAATAATTCCCATTTACTATTTACTTACATTTACAGGTAACATTCAGGGAGAGCAGGAAAGTAAAACACAGTTTCATAAACAGAACCTGTATTTGCTTATTGAGTGGATCAATACTGTTGATCAGCTGGCCTATTAGGAATTTACAAGGAAGTTTAACCTTTTCCAACTTGTAAAACTAAAGGACGTATTTTTATTTGCCTCTTTTAGTGTTAAAAAGGATAAAAAACCCAAACAGGATAGAAAGTATTTTAAAACCAGTCAGTCCTTCAGAAAACTCTCACTGTTTTACATCAGTTCTGCTTGTTTGCTTTCTGTTTGTTGTGTTCTCTCCCCCCCCCCCCCCCCCCCAAGAAAAAACCCCACACCACCTTGGTTTAAGACTCTTTTAACCAAGACACAAGACTTAAAACAGGGACTTGTATCTTGGGTGCATGAATTTGGCAAGTACTTAAAGATGTAAGGATCATAAGAAATTTTATGGCTTAAAAGTATTCCTTCCTCAAGAGATACAGTGACATCCCCTTGCACTCAATTATTTGAGCCACAATCTATCAGTTCAGGTAAGTGCCACACTGAAAACGACCTTGGATTTCTTTTCTCTGACAGATGTGATTTACAGAAGTCAATAGACTAACTGCCCTAAACCTATTAGCAGTGAGGACTCAGGTGTACCCTAAGCCTCTTGCCTTGCCTTCAGTTCATAGCACTCACATTAACCACACATTAAATGGAATTTTAGTTGCATAGGAGACTAATAACCTCAATTTTCTTTACGTGAGTGTCGAACCATGAAGTCTGTAACTCAGAATTCCTAAAGCCTGCCCCATTATTTCCCTCCCCCGGATCTTTACACGCAGTGAAGGCATAGCCCATAGTTTCACCTTCCCCAGATCTACTGGATTCACCCTTATTCCCAGCACTGCTGAGCAATGATGATTCAAAGGACTACAGAAATCAAACCCACTTTGCTGGCCCAAGCAGAAACTCCTGCAGAGGGGAGCTACCCTGTTTAAATTCATGGTGATGAGACATCACATGCTGACAAGTGGGAATTTCATGACTTAGCAGGGAAATCATCCAAGGATTGCAAAACACTGGGTAAACAAGGATGTCTCAGCAAGGACGGACCCTGGCTTTCTCCATACCACAGCAGAGCACCTTTAAAGGAGAATACTGTTGCCTTTCCCTCACAGCATCAGAGGAGCAGGGGCCAGCTTTTGTGGGCAGAGCTTTGTCACTAGAGCAAGCTATAGATACAGACCTCTCTGGATGGTACCAGGTACTTTACCCTGCTTTCTACAAGCATGGACTGCAGCAAAGCCCACATCTCACGTGCTTGTGGGATTACACTGGGAAAGAGTGGAGCACAGATTCACCCCAAGGTTGGTCCCATTGCTTTGGGGATTCCCCCATGTGGCCACATTGCCTGACTGTGGATCCCCAAAGCTAATGCAAATGGCACCAACAGGTCATACTGAGACCCTCAAACTTCAGTGTGTTGTGCAGAGCAAATGCAAGGATAAGTAAGCTTTTTGAAAGAATAAAAACCCCAAACCACAATAATAAAGACACACACCCTTGGGAAGAGGGATGTCATGTCTTCTCAAGACTTACAGAATGCTATGCATCTGAAATATATTGAGAAGAGGGAAGATATATTGCTTTGCTGCAGTGTGGGTATGTCCTGCTCGGGAAAGCCATGTGATGAGTTAATACAGAACAACCTCCTCAGAATTTAATGTGAACCTACGTGGTTGATCTTGACAAGAAAGTTTCATATTCAGAAATAAAGAGGATTTAGGAAACAGGAGTCCTCTGTCTACCATGTGGGCAGGGGCTGTCACTCCTGTTATGCACAGCATGAGTGAGCTACTGCCTGGCCCAGGTAAGAGCTCAAGCCTGCCTTTTACTCCAGGATGCTGTGAACAGCACCTGGCACACACAGCCAGCTTCCACAGAGAGCAACTTTGATTTCATACATTCCTGGAGCCTCAGAATACCCCCTGCCTTGTAGTGTTTGGATATAAGGCAGTATCTCAGGAGCTCAGAGCAGGATCTTAAAATAACCCCCTGGATAGAAAAGCTTTGCTCTTTATTGCTTATCTCTTTCCTTAGCTGAGCTAGTGCTGAAAAGGAAATTAAACAGCTGCCTACAAGAGCCAATGTGAAACCATGGCCACTTCAGTATCAAGATTCTTATTTGAGCTTTTCTTCTAGGGCCAGAAAGCTTTACATGGCCTTCACCTCTGAATTAACCAGAGAAGGTTACAGACTTGCCCTTCCCTCCCTTGAGAAAGCTCCTGCCACTATTTAAAATGAAGCAAGGACCCAGGTAATTTGTGATCATCTGGAAGTGTGACGGTCTAATCACACACAGATGTGTAGGAGCAAGACCAAAGGACTGGTCTTTAGAGATGTGCATCTGCTACCTTGCAGAGCAGTAAATGGAGCTGTGCCTGCAGCTGGTTACAGGCTGCAGCAAATGCCTACTCTCAAAGCCTTCGGAATGTTTCTAGTAAGGAGTTTTAAGAGGATACTGAATGTTCTTGAAAGCTCATATAGCAATACAAAGCAGAGACAAATACAACAGAAGAAACCTGTTGTAGTCCAGAATGGATTTTCTCATTCAGGGAAGCCACTACTGCTCCATGCACAGGGTGATGTGAACATGGCAGCATTTCACTGTTATTTCCCACTCCAATGCTACATCTGTGCTGACTCAGTGAAGGATCCAAAGCTCCTTTTCCTGGGTAGGGTTTAGGTACTCAAGGATTTCCTCTAATATTGTGCCTTCTGTACTGCTGCTATTGCATTTCAGCCTAGTATTTCTCAACATTTCCTCTGCTGAACTGTACCGATCATGGGCAAGATGCACATCTTAGCTCTGCATTGACTCATCTCCAATGGAAAGCCTGCCTGAAGGGAGCTGGTGCTGGATGCAGCATCTGAAAACCCCTTGGGAAGGCAAGGACAGATGCATGCTCTGTGCTACCTTTACCTGTGCCATTTCTCAGCAAGGACTAGCTCACAGCCCAGCTCAGAGAACAAGCACAGACCCTGCAGAACTGTATCTGTGCCTCACAGTGTGCTGAACACCAGGATCCCCCAAGTAGTCATCAGCCAAACAGACCAGATAATACTCGTTATTCAAATGACAAACAAATTAGCTACACAGACACTCCCATCCCCTTCAGCCCCCTAATGAAACCCACTTTAATAGTCACCTCCACACAGAAATGTGGCTCTTCTAGCAAGTTGGGGTTTATTTAGTTCTTCTCCAGTGAGTTGCTGAATGTTTCTCATTCTCCCAACAGACAGACAGGAAAGACTTCTGCAGTGACTGCTGTAGTTTTCCAGCCTCTTTAGATTGACTGACCCCTGCAAGTTGCTGCTCCCACCAATGTAAAGGTACATCCTAACTCCCTTCTAGAGCCCTGAGGAGCAATCTGCCACACTCCAGAGTCACCAGCCACTGCCCTGTGAAGTTACCTGGCAGCAGTACATGTGGGTTCCCAAGTTACAGAGTGTGTGTAACAGCAGGCAAAGGGCAATGTCCCTTTCTGACTGCTTCAGAAGAACAGCTTCAAAGAGGAGAGGAGTAAAAGGGCATTTCAATGAAAGGAGAAATTAAACATCAGCAGAGGCAAATGTCTTCCTTGTGTCTGGCACAGATATGTGAGTGGACAGGGAATGAGCCTTTTGGACAGTGAAAGACCCTACTGGGCCCAGATGTTGCTGCCTGGCAGGATCAGCCATGCAATAGCAGCAATGTGCTTCCCCCAAGGGGCTGAAGCCCTGGTCTCTGCTGCCCACAAGCTTGGAGCAGCATGGGGTGATGGATGGTCCTTGGTGCAGCCACCATCTCCTGCCTCCTGTCTTCACTGCTAGCACTGCCCATCCCATGGACCATGGGGTCTCAACCAGCCTCACTCCCTGCTACTGTCTGACCCTGTTTTTGTGTTGGCTTCAGATGCAAAGGAGAGGACAATGTGACAGGCAGTGTGTGGGAGCTACCGACTGCTGGCACCCTGCACTTTGCTTTTGTCAAGTCATCTGCAAGCTGCTCAGAGCCCATGTGATGGTGCTTTTTGCTTGCTCAAATGGAAATGAAGTAAAAGCCAGGGTGACACGGACTATTGTGCAGAGAAACCAATGCAGAGCCATAGAGCAGCACCTCCACCTAATTTGGGACCATGAGCTGTCCCAGTGCCTGGGGAAAGTCTATTTCACAGTAAAGAATTTCACTTTGGACTAAAGGAAGAGAAGTTTTATGTAACCTCAAACCCAAAAGCAATGAAAGGAGTGTGAATGGTCCCACAGAAGGCTGCTGGCCTGCTTTTCCCTGTGTTTCTCCTTCTTTAGTTCCTGGCTACCTGAAGCACTTTGAGAGCTTTGATCAGGTGTATTGAAACCTGAGCATTTAGTGGGATGCAAGCAGGGCTTATGTGCTGGGCTGACAGCTTTGTCAATGGCTGGTGGGCTACAACGGAGCTGCACCCAGCTGCAGCAGGTACTGCAGACAGCTGTATGGCACCCACACAGACATGACCTGTGTAAAGGGAAGGTGACTTCTTGCACAGTTGTAATACTTCTCTCAACCTATGAAATATGGGCCAGAGTAACTGAGAGAAATGCCAGAAGCACAAGACACAGAAGCAACTACAAGACACTCCATAGCATGATGTGACCCATTTAAGAGCACTCAAAACTACCATAACTCCTCAACAACTCCCATATATTTTCATCATGCAAAATTTCTGGAAAAGTCTATAGTTTTTTTTCCAATGATCACAAAATATTTTATATTCTTAATAACAAGAAAACACATATTCACTTCCAAACAGCAAAATACATTGTTTGCACTCTGGGACCAAAACTGAACAGAAAGGAAGAAAAGCCATATAAAACTGAACAGAAAGGAAGAAAAGCCATATAAAAGGACAGCTGAAGAAACAAAGCTTTTGGTTGCAAACAGACTTTGAATGGTAGGATCTCAAAAGCCATGATCACACTTGCAGTGGATTTGGGTCCACATAAAAACCTAAGCGGTGAGACCTGTTGTGATCACAGGTGACAGAGGGAGCTGCCATGAGTAGTTCACTTCCCATGTGCACACAGAGGTGCAATCAGCATTTGATACTGGGCTCCTCCCCCATCAAAATATGCTCAGTTGTCTCCATCTTAAAGAAAGACTATAATAACAACCTCCCAAACACACTAATTTAAACCAGAAATGATTCAATTTCCTTTTGCTTTGCACCAGATGTGCTCCAGACATGCCAATGTTGTCCCTAAACACTTCCCTGCTTACTGTGGTCTCTTCTTCTAACTACTCATCAAAGTGCACTGGGTAAAATTCTCCTTACTCCACATCACTAGTCACCAACATGGCCTTGTCATTTCAATTTCTCACACCTCTTCCACTGCCCTGTATCTCTGCAAAGTCTCATCTCTATGGCTCAGTGCCATTGCCTACTAATGTTGAACAAAGCACTCGCAATTTCAATCATAATGAAAAGGAAGATCAGTAACACAGAAGAGAGAATTAACTATGGAAACCATTCTCCCAGGGCTGGCTAGGCTCTTTAGGTTTAACACCTGAATCTTCCTTACAGAAACACACTGACTCCCCCACTTCTTTTCCACCAGTCTGCTCCTAAAGAGAGTATTGGGGTGAGTGACAAACTCAGAGCCCCCTGACACCCTCCTGAACAGCATAAAAGCACCATCTAACCCCAAGGTCTTCCTTGGGTATACACCTAGAGTATATATATAGTGAAATATACATATAAATATACATATAAATATACATATAATGTAAATATACATATATATATATACACAGTGAAATATATATATACTTCCTTGGGTATACACATATACATACCTCCATGACCCTCAGCAGCCCAAGATCTACTTTACAAAAAGCAATGATTAGGAGACATGTATCATCTCCTCAATTTCATGAACACATAACACACCCTCTTTGCCCTTTACCTGCTGGAACTCCATCAAGCTGCTCTCACACCAGATACTCATTTTAAACAGCAATTTGTCAGTAGCAGTGATGCTTAGATTTTAAAAGGTAGTGACTAGTGCTGGGATCTGGCATCTCAGTCCTGACACAGGCAGACCAAATCCAGCTGCTGCCTTCTTGAATAGAGGGTTGCTAGCCAAAACACTCTTAACCTTAAACCAAGAAATGAAGAAGCAACTTAGGATCAACATTTCTTGTTTAACAATTCTACCAAGCAAGAAGAAAGGAGAAAACAGCCACAGAAAACAGTGACTTTAGAAAAGAATCACTGTGGAACAGCTCTTGAGATCACTGGAAAACAGACAATATCAAGCAAACTACTGAAGTACCAGTGTATTATCCCCATTGCTGGTTTACCTTGTTGTATTCCTTAACACCCAAGAAATGATCTGGCTTGGACTTGCATGGCCAACAGTATTAGCAGTTCCACAGGGCTGCTCCTTACCCTTCTTCATCCATGCAGGACAGCAAAGGAAGTGGAAGCTCTGGGCTCTGCTTCAAAACCACTGGTCCATGGACTGCTTTGAACAGCTGCTTTAAAAGCTAATCAGGAAAAGCAAGTCCCAGCAGCATTGTGGGAAGTTTTGCAACTATTATCTTCCCAAAGAAGTATCCACCTACTCTATGAGATGCGCTCTCTCATTAGAGCAAGAGGACCTTGCCTTGTACTCCTGTCTTAATCATGCAGAATGCACCATTCCTTCCTCTGGTCCCAGGCAAACTCACGCTTAACAGAGCAGTTAACAGATGTAACCAGTAAATCCCTCAACTCTTTAAATGATGCCTTGCAGGAAACTATTCTTTTATTAAAAAAAAAAGGATAAAAATTACATGCAAAAAGTCTCACTCCAGCTGATGCTCAAAGCAGATGCATGCGTCAGAATATCTGAAGCTTACTTTCAAAGACATGCATTTGCCTGACTAGAGTACTAGATACTACAGTGCTTTGTGGCTTTGAAACAACATTTAGTGATTTATTTACTCACTTTGTCCAGTTTGAATTTTGCAAGAAAACACAAATTTGAGCTTTACTTGTGTGAACACCAGGCTGCTCCACACATTCCCAATGCCAGCAGAGCTAGGACACTCACTGATGTTGCATGTTGCCTTGCTTATTCCCTTAAACAAGCACAGATAGAGCAACCCTATTAGTGCTGCACTTTGCAAAACCCTGACCCGAATTTTCCACACACTGTGGTGTAAAATGGGGATGATGGTGGCAGTCTGTGAAATGACACAATGGGGAGAGAACAAGAATTGCCACATACAGATGCTCAGGTTGATGTAAAAGAAAGAGGTCCTGGACATCTGCAGCATAGTATGCTGGTTCTCTAAGTCAGTCTGATTCAAGCTGAAAATTGAACCTCTCTCCTGCTATTTAATGTGTGTTGTTTTACTGAAAACCAGAAGTTCACTCATCCAATGCTGGTTTGTTCCTCTGTCAGCTCCACTGGGCTTTCAGCAGGCATCATAGATTTTTAAGGCCAGAATTGGTCATCAAGACCATCTCTCCCTGTCGCTGCTCATAATGGGGTTCTTACTGATCCTTACATTGGGGCCATTAATTTGTGTTTGCTGAGACTGCATCTGGAAAGAGGCTGAGTATCTGTGTGCCTGGGAATGGGAAATGCTCTATAATCCCTGATCCATTGCTCAGAAAAGCTGTGCTGCAGAACTGAAGACACAAAGGGAGCAGAGCATGCTGTCCCTCCTCCGCTGTGGACCAGTTTGATTTCCTTGTGCACCCCTTGGCACCACGGCAGATACCAGCACCTGTTTTTAGCCCTTTGACTTCTCATTTTAGGAAGCTTGCAAGTAATGCATCTGTACCATCCTCTCCAGGGCTTGCTGGCTATGTATACATTGAATTCTCTAAAAGAGGGAAGACAGCACCAGATTAATAAGGCAATCGCATGCAAACCTTTTAGCTTATTTTACCTATTCCTGCAGAAAATACTGTGACTAAGTTCTATTTTTGAAGCAGTGATTAGGAAGATATAACCCATCTGAAGTCCCTGTATTAGATAGCAAATATACTTTGGAAGAGAGGTACAGCTGCATAGTGGCACACCTAATATCACAAAGACCCTGTCCAGTCCACAGCAGAGATTTGTTGGCAGGCTCGGCTCAAGAGACAACACAGCCATGACAGGAAAGCTTCTGTCAGGATCAATTTACTTTGGCAAAATGTGTTTAAGAAGCCTTGCAGAAAATATAGCCATGTTATAGATAGCTCTGGCTATGCCTGAAAGTCTCTTGCATATACTTAGCCCAAGGCAAGATGGGTTTATGACTTCTTTGTCCTCAGTAAGATAAAAATCAGACTAAACATCCTTCTTTCCTTTAGTACCTCTCCTTCTGTACACTACCCCTAACCCACCTGAAGAAAAGTCTTTGGCAGAGTTATCTATCACTCTGAATATAAGAGCAGGTATTTCATGAAACTTAATAAAAATAATACCCATATTCTTCACCGAAACATAAAACATGATAGATATGGATTGGTTGCCATTTTTTATGAACCTGCTTAAAGTGCTAGGGGATATAAATTATGGCAAAGGGAAAACTGCAAGTTCTATAAGACTTGGCTTGTAGTAATGAGAAACCAATCCTGCACACAGTGTGTGACCAGATGACATACTATTTTTCCTAGTTACTATTTGTATTGATTAACTTCTTGTTAAGGGAATTTTCCATGTATTTAGCTATTCCTGTTTGTCAGAGCCCCTGTTAACAAGTTCAAGCGGTAATGGTTGTTCAGTCAAAACTGAAGGCCAGTGAGTAGTTATAATGATCCTTGTTTTTTGAAAGCTAATTTGCTTTTAAGGAAGGAAGAAAAGAGGAAACAAAAAGGATCTTACTGCTTTTGTAGTATGTTTAATTTCTGTCATATTAGCATTTCCCAGAGGTAAGTCTTTAAGTCCAAGTAAGTTAGTTTTGTCTTTCTTGATGCATTCATGCCTTTGGTACGCAGCAGGTTTCTGTCATAATGGGGATTCAGAATGCCAGACTGATTCTGTAACTGGGTGCTGGTTTGGGATGTGCAGAAACTTAATACAGCCTCATCTGTGACTTAAAAAGGCAAGCAGAGAGAATATTCTCATTTAGAGAACACGGCCGATGTGCAAATCGCCACTGCTTGGAGAGCTCCTCCTCTTTGCATGAGGTTGAGGAAAACCAGCTATTTCAGTATGTTTTGACCCACTTTAGCCTTACTTCCCTGTCATGGGCACATGGCTGCTATTTAACCTTTCAGGAAGCTAGCAGGTAGTCAGTGCATCACTACCCTGTCTACATAGCTGGTGACAGCAGTCAGTCAATCAGGTGGTGGTAGTGAAGCACTCCTAAGGTTACTTTGCGACCTCAGGGACCAAGGAGCTGCTCAGTGTACAATTGCCTATTGCTTATCTTAATGGTATCAGACTGGCTTTTATTTACTGCAAGAAAGGCATAAAGCAGAGGAATTTCAAAGAAGACTGAAAAAACCCCAAGTGGAGACCAAGAGCCAAGATCCTATCCTCAGAGAAACCCCAAAGCTTCCCTCCCAAACCAAAAGAACCTTCTGCTAGGAGAACAGTGTCTCACTGAGCTTATACTACAGTGATTAATAAGAGCACACAGTGGAAGGCTGGAGTCATTTTTCCATTTGCAAATCTTTCTGAACTTCTCCCATTAGTTGAAAAATAAACTGTTGTGTCCAAAGCAGAGAACACAGGGAAGAGACAGGGTTGGACAGCATCATTAGCACTCAGGAGTACACCCTCTCCTTCATCCACCTTACTAACCCAGCCAGAGCTGGGCAAGAGCTCAAGCTGAAGGGCAGAAACAGCTTTAAATCATTTTCTCTGATGAGCAGCCAATGATGCTGAAACTTCAGAAGATGGAGAAGTGCCAATGCCCACTCTCTGTACTGTGGGAGGCTGCTGTATAAAGTTTTGCATAGACTAGTGCTTTAATGCTTTGCCTCCTTGTGCCATGGATCTCGAGGAGAATCCTAGATGTTTATAGAGAAAACTGAAGTTCAGTGATCTAATTCAAGTAAGATGAAGTGCCCAACAATGCCTGAAGACCATTCTGGCATTTATATCATTTCAAAATTATCTCGTGTGTTTTTGGAGCCTGTCTTCTGTTTTCTATTAACTCTTTGGGTTGGAAATAGTAGAGAAGAATAATGCATGTCTCTAGTTCTTAAATACAGGCACTACATTTCTTATGGGCCCAGGAAAAAGCAACAACTCCACATGGATATAGAGAAAGCAAAGTGCACTGTTCCTTCTGCACTTTCAGCAGTGCATACAGTTTCTATGAGAGATACAGCTTCTTCCAAGAGGTATCACTAAAGCACTATTTGGGAATGTATTGATCAGTGGACATTTACAATGTTGTCAGTCCCAGACGAGATGACCTAAGATCAATTATTATATTCGGTACTGCTTACAAATGTCAGAGGCATTACTCACAAAATTGATCTTGACTTTACGCAATTTAAAGATCAATAGAAACCAGCAAACAATTAGCAGGCTATTAGTAAGGGTGCACTGACACTATTATTGACAGTCCCCTTGGAATTTATGCACTCACAGATACACATACTGTGTTTTTATACCTTTCATCTATGGGCTACCTGTACCTTCAAACAGATGCACAAAGCTCGCACAGCACTTGCACAGCAGCTCCAGAGTCTCATCCCTTCTGTAGTCTGGACCCATCATTACTATTAGTATCTCAGTACCATCATAAGCTTGTATATGTTCTCAGGATACACAGGGATGCACCAGGAGGACTCAGCAGCTGCCTTTATGAACAAAGATAGAATAATACCATATGTGTTGTCCTGAACTAACCCTGAAACGTAAAGAAGTCTAGGAAAGCAGAGCATTTCTGCTTCAGCTGTGTTTGTGTCTTCAGAACTGACCTTAGTGATCAGAACCCTTCACTCACATGAAGGAAAATTGTGGGGTTTGTTACACAATTTACAAGTGTCATTTTCAAACTGTGTTACCTCCCTGGCACAAAGCTGTCTCTGAGATTACCTGTGTTTTCTTCCAATCTGGCTACTTGTTAGGTTGTAACTGCTTTCCTATTTCTAAACTGTCTGCATTTTATCAGGGTCACACTAAGAACAGAATCCTCAAAATGATTTAAGAATGTAGGAAATGTAGCTTGATTTCCTTTTCTTCTCTTACAAAAGGAGACTCATTAGCCAGCTTAGCTGCCACTGTTTTGGAAGCAGAACTAACTGGTTACAGGTGAACAGAAACCTGGTTGTTAAAACTCTCCAAGTCCCAAGAAAGAGGAACAAGATGAAAAGCCTAATATATGATTAATTATAGTTGTATAAGTCACACCTACTGAGTCACCTCATTCCCTCCCTATCTTCTTCCATCTAAGCACTTCAGTTTTAGTCTGAACAGCCTGGAGGAGATTTGCAGAAGAGTGAATGCCTGTGGATACTGAATATAGTCAGAAATTCTGCTTAGGGTTCAATTGCAAGTTCTCTGCACTGCTAGCCTGAGAATGGCTTGAAGTGACACAGATAAGGAGGGATTTGGAAAGTCACCTTCACTGCCTTTCAGATCCAAAGCAGAACCACAGACAAGAAACTCCTTCATTAGGCCTATTCTCAGGTTCAGGGTGATGCTTCAGAGGTATAAAGGAAAGCAGACAGAAATACAGGTGAGAAGCTCTACTTGGTTTCAAATGAGGATAAGGGCAGTTTCTGGAAAACAAATGTCAAATCAAGTGACTGAAGCAGAAATACCACTGCTTCCTTACAGGCCACAGAGTATTCCCATTTCCTTGCTGGCTTGTCAGAAAAGCATTAATGCTGAAGGACAGAAGATGATCCTCTAACAAACATGACCCAAACACACAGTCATTGTGTGGGTCTTCAGATGGGAGAAAACCCAAAACTTCTTGGGTAGAACAGAGTTGAAGATCCAAAACTCAACACAGACTTTGATTTTCTCACTGCCAACTTATTGTTGCAAAGCTGCATCCACTTAACCCTCGTTCCTTGTCATTGACATTGCAACTGTCAAACGCATAGAGCCATGTTTCAAAGGAACATCACACATTGGGGAGAGGGCATCAAGGAAATTAGAACGTTGAGCAGGAGCCTGACTGTCACAGGAGGCATGTCAAGAAATGACTTTGTAACTCTGCCTGTGAATGCAGCTGTGCGGTCAGTAAATACTGGCACAGCCTTTTCATTTCATTCCTACCGGCACAGCTGCCAAAGGAAGAGCTGCTAATTTAACAGATTCCTGCCAACTACAGTAAGGCGAATAGCCTCATTTGTGCAGTCTGAGGGTTTCTTTAGATGGCACCATGTTTAAAGCCCCCAAGATCTGTCTAATAATGAAGCCTACCCACTCAGATGTTGGTATTGGCAAGCTCTTTAAGTGTACTTGCCCCTTTGCTGAGCTACAGTAAACAAGCTGTGCTTTTGCATTTTTGATGTGTGTGAAAAAGCAACATGATACAACATCAAAGCAGCTCCCACTGCATTGCCTACAGTCTCTCTTGTAAGGGGAGCAGAAGGCATTACCATCACCTGGGAATAAGGAAGAACCCTGCTGATGTGATCTACCCTGTGCTGAAAAAGTTAACTTTCCTCGAGATGGAGCCCTCAATGCTGTGACTCAGTGATTGCATTTCAGCAAGTTGTGTGCAATTTCTTTGTATGCCAAATGTGGACTGGCTGACTGCAGCAAATTTAACTAAACTACTTGGCAGCATCCATGCTGAACAACACTTCTCTTTACGCCTGTGCAAAGGCACCGGCCAGCTCCCATCATATACAACTGGAATTCAGATTCAATGCTATTTTACCTTGAAATCCTCGATTTACCATCTTTGGTCATGATTCTGTGAGGATTTCCTTAATCATGCAGCTAGTTCTGTTACAGTCACTGAGTCCTGAGAGGTTTGTCTTGCCTCCAGCTGAGAAAGGGATGCAGGCGCAACTGCATCCAGGCCAGGGAGAGGCCTTAGGGGTAGAATTCAAGTACCAGTACGTTCAGTTTGTCAATACGGAGATTGAAAAGTGCCTACATTACAGCATACAAGGATTTCACAAGAAAGAGATGCAAGGCAGTGAAAGATTTCTTAGTACAGCAGAAAAAGCATTTCAAGACCTGAAAGGGAAAGGCAGAAAAGTTTTAATTGCAAATAAAACACACATTTGAAAGAGCAGATATAAACAGCAATCAGAAGAGGCAACTTTGGGACAAACAGGGAATTCTCCAGCTCTCAACACCTTCAGATCAAGGCAAACTGTCTTCCTGAACTACATAATTTTCCAAGACACACTGTGTTGGGCTCAACAGAACAGGGGACTGAAAATTCAATTGCCCATAATGCACACAAGATGACGACAGGTGAACTAACAATCCTGTCTCTCAAAGCTCTGTGAGTCTATGCACTAATGTTGCTAGGATTACTTACATGAAAAATACCCCCCAAAGAAAGAGAATTTGCATGACTGGGTCTATTTTCAGTGAAAACTGCTCCCAACAGATACCATCTATGTGATATACTCCATCTCAGTGATGCAAGATGACCTACACCTTAATTCAGATGAAAACAGTAAAAGCCAGACCTATGCAGAATTCTAGCACAAAGATTTTGGGTGTTATGTTCTTCCCCCTCCCATAACTTCTCAGCTGTTCAGGTTGCTGCAGACTTGGCTGCTGAAGTGTTGCTGTCCAAATCGAATCCCAGCGCGTTTTTCATCTTTAGAATTTCACACATCTAGCGCAATCTTTCGCATGACTCTGCACACGTTGTATGGGTTTTTTTCCTCTTTTATGGATAGGAAAGAATCCATTACCCCTTAGAGTTCTCTAATAGGATTTAGACAAACGTCATTTTAACAACATATCTGCAAAATGGAAGGTATTCAAGAAACAAAATGTGAAATTTCTTAAATCAGTTTTAGGTTCGGAAGGGAAACAAACAAATACAAAAGCAGTCCCCAGGCTTGACTGAAAACCTGCTTATCTCTAAACTGGCCCTTTTTCAGAGTTCTCTTGGCAGTTTTGGCCTGAGGGAAGGTCTAGAATAATACGGTTGCTTCCTCAGTAGAGCAATAAGATGAATGGGACAGATTCTCTTTCACTGTATGTGGACAATTCTCCCTCTCTGAGGGTCTAGCCCAGTATAATTCCACAAATCTGGATTTCACATAGAACCAATTCTTAAAGGGGAAAGTTACATTGGAAAAGGCTGTGCAAATATTCATAGAATCGGAGAATGGTTGAGGCTGGAAGAGACTGCAGAGGCCACCCAGTCCAACCTCCTGCTCAACCTAGAGCACATTGCTCAGGGTTGTGTCTACAGGGCTCCTGGGTACTTCCAGGAAAGAAGACTCCACAACCTCTCTGGGCAACCTAATATTAAAGCATCATTTTGGCTGATAAAGCTAAAAATGGCCATTTTCCCACTCTCCTAGCAACAGAAGGTAGTGGACATTTTATCATTCATTTATAATGCTGCAGCTCAGTCTGCTGTACTGCCCTGAGAATGTCAGCCCAACTTACAGTGGCAATTACTCTGAACCAAGAGGATGTCTTTAATGAGCCAGGACTCTATTGCTGACCTGTTTCCAACACATTAATGCTTTTAAAGCCTTTGCCATTCTTCGCTTCCACATCGGCTTCTACACAGATACACTTACTAGTACACATGGCACTTTGCTAACAAATGATGCAGCACAGCTTTCTGCCTGGAGAGAGATCTTACTCCAGAATTAAAGCCACACTTTAGAAGTGTGTTTGGAATGACAGGGATCTCCATCAAGTCTTGACTGCTTATTAAAACAGCAGCACCTCAGTCAAAACCTTTGCAGTTGTCCAACCTTATTACTATTTTTCACTGATGCCACACTAGATAAAGTCTTTTTTCCTCCTGAATAATTAACAATATCCTTGGCAACATAAAAACCAGCAATACTGGATCAGGCCAGAAGATCATCTATCCTCCTCTCTTTCCTCTGACAGTGACTGGGATGACTAGCAAAGGAAAACAACAATCCCTTCTGAACACACTGCATCCTTTCCGCAGTCAGCAATACGAGGGCTTTCTGAGGTGCAGGTTACATTGCATTTCACAGCTGCTGATGGTCATACCCTACCAGCCTCTGCCCCAACCTGTTCTGACACGCTGAGCCTCTTCATAAGCGTCTAGTAGAATCATTTTATCATCTGAGATTGTGACCAATCATTTGCACATAAATGCCAATAGCAGCATATAGCATCACACAACTGAAATCAGCTTTCACAGTGATCATTCCCCCTGCTTATATAATAGATGCATACTAATTACCAAAATAATTCTGATCTTGTCACACATAAAAGTCAGCTTGTGACAAGACAGAAATAAACTTTTCCTGGTGGTTTAAAATTTATTTACATATTAATCGTCCTTGTTGTCATCTATTCCATTGTGCTAAAGTTTATGAGACTGCAATTACTTGAGCACAGATTCAGAATCACACTTTCTCCAGAGCCTAAATCCAAGTATCTTTTGTATGTATTTTGCTGCCTGAAAGGATATTAAGTTTTGCTTCATATTTTCCCTGTATTTTGTGAAGTGGCTATCTTAAGCCTTCTGCAGGACAGGCATTCCTGGAGTTGTGGACTACTATACAGGCAATTGCTCCTGGACATGTTACACTGATAGACCTGCTGAACTCCTGCAGTGCTGAGCTGAAGCTGCCAGACCTCTGGCTCAGTATGAACCCAGGGGCTAGGTACAAGCTGCTTTGGCCTCTTCCTCTGCAAATACAGCTTTTTCAGGGTGTATCCTGCCTGAACAGACAGTAGTGCTCTAGAAAAACACACCTCTCTTGAGGGGTAGTTGGGATGGACACAGTGGCCCTGCCATGCAAAGGACCTCCTTGGAGACTTTGCACTGGGGAAGAATGGAGCATCCCAGGCAGCCTCAGAGGGTAAGCAGCTGGTTGAGGGCAGAACCCTGGAACAAAGCAGGGTTAGGTTATCCTGCATGGGTCTTGTGATTCCTCTAAGTCATGCCATGAACCTAGGATGCCTTCCCAAACAAGCCAAGGACAAAGTAAGTGACTCCTGCTTGGAGGAGGGTGAGACAGGAGGGGCACATGTGAGTGATGAGGGAATAAGAAGAGGAACAATTCTCCCCTACAGCCTGAAGAGATTATATGCAATCAGGGTGCTACAGCTGTCACAAAGCAAACGTGCTGCACTGGTTAAGATGTAAATTGTGGAGAGTTACTTAGAAATACAATAACAATAACTCACCAAGTAGGTGGGTGCAGTTGAAGGTAGAAACCATTCTAGCACCAAAGCCTGCTTGTCACTCGAAGCTTTTACTGCCTGGATTTTGATGGTATTCCTGTACATTGACATGGCTGGTGCTCTATAATAGAGATGTGCTTTGTGAAAAGATAAATGGCATATTTATCCAAGAAATGTCCTAGTAGCTGTCAGTGCAAGTCTCTCATTCCTCATGCTGTCCCCTGTTGTAAGGGGAAGTTCATCTACCCCACAATACATTCTGATAACCTAGTAGTACTTCCAGCGTGCACTCTACCTATTGGAAACAGGTAAAGACAGCTTTGTTGCTTCTTCCCTCCATCAGGAGGATCACCTGCATTCGAGTTACTCTGCACATCATTTGCAATACTGGAGCCTGAACAACTGAGGACAGAGTGGTTCCTGCAGAGAAACATGCTCCTGCTACTCTCTCTGCAGGCTGACATCTGCTGTGTGCTTAGCTCCACATTCCTGACACAGGACACATTGCTGTGCTGAAGTGGCATCTGTGGAGAGCCCACACAGCCCCAGGTGCTGTTCCTCTTAATGTAGGCATTTATTACGTCTATACTGAACATAGAATTCTTCAATGATGGAGTGTCCCAAAATGAAGCCTTCCCACCATCAGACCACAAGGGCAGCACTCAGTTTGCACAAAGTCAGTGCAATTCAGCCTAAAAGTCACCTTATATCTGGACATGGTCTACAGAGCAACTACCTGGATTGAGGTACAAGAAAACATCACCTCTGGTGGGATTTGAGCATGTGCATGGGCACTATTACTATAGCACAGCTCCTGGCTGTAGAAGAGTTGCAGTGTATCATCATTTCTTTTTGTGGTAAGGATGCTCCTCACCCAAGAAAACAGGCTGAGTACATAAAATCATTTGTCACTGATATAACAAGGGAAGGAATATTCCACAATCACACGTCTGTCAAAAAGCTTCTTCTCCAGAAATGAAAAATGAGAAATTACATCAGTAGGGAATTGCACACATCAACTCTGTATTACATTAGGATAACAGACAGGTATAAAGCAAAACAGCAGAGAGAAAACAAAGTAAGCAAGTTGGGAGCTCATCCCTTCCAATCGGAATTAAAATCTTCCCTTAAACTGCAGGTAGAAATGGATGGATTTTCCATAAAGGGAAAAATGAAGCTGAAACTATTGATAAAATTCACCTGAATTTACCAGTTAGTCATTGCTTGAAATCTAAATAAAACAAACTATATTTTCATTGGAATGCTGTAAGAGGAAAGAGTCTTTTTACCAAATGAGGAATGCACATGAGGAAGAAGCATGTCAGTCACCCTGCAAAACAGCGTGGGAGAGCATCGTGGATGCTTGCCAAGGTCCCTATTGCCTTTATGGACACATGATCCCAAAGCTGCACCTACTCCTCCAGGCTGATTCAACTAACCAGCTGCATGCACCCACACCTTCCTCACTGCCACTTCTGTGACAGCCTTGTCTGCTGTGCCTCTTCCCTCTCTCTGTACAAATCTCTTGGTGTCCAAAATGAGATGTGTCATTTAGGCTTCAACACAGCTGCCTGTGAAAAAAGCTTTCCAAGAGTTTCCTCTTCCCTTCCTTTGCAAAGCTAAAAAGAAAATACAGTCACTGAATTGAGAAGAAATTCCTTTCATCTTTTGCCTTGACTACTAACCTTAAACAAAGATAAGAATGATTTGGTCATTTCTTTGCAGTGGACAGCATCTTCATTTGGACAACACTTGCTGTAGTTGTATTTTGATTCATTATAGAAGAGCTTCCACATACTCTCACAACACAAATTAATGCAGTCACAGAAAACACCATTAAGAAACAAAGGATGCAAAGTCAAGTGGCTTGGAGCAACCTGGTCTAGTGGAAGGTGTCACTGCCCATGGCAGGAGGTTGGAAGCGGATGATCAAGGTCCCTTCCAACCCAAACCACTCTATGATTCTATGATTCATTGTGTGGCCCCATGCTTTATCTACTTCACAGCATTCAAACACTACTCAGAAGACAGAGTTACTAATTTCCTCCTTACATTTTCCATGGAGATCAATCTCTCTGGTTTCTAATGGCTTCACAAACAGCAACACATTTACTTTTCACAGCAGCTCTGAGCAGCTGGGTGTGCGCACTGAATCTGGTCTATATAAAATGACCATACATTATGTATGTAGATCACTGCATACTGGATTGAAAACTGCCTTGGGCAGTGACTTTTCCTTTTCATGGTAATGTGCCATGTGTTTCAATAGATCTGTACAAAGCAGCTGTAAAATTACAAGACGTCTTAGTTTTTCTGAATATCATGCCACAAAAACCTGCTTTAATGCCATTTAAAAGACATCTCCTAGAAATAAGAAACGATTTCCTGTTACTTACATGGGTACAAGCAAGCAGATGGAGACAGCCAGGTAGTAATATGCAGCCAAGAAAGGCCAGGGACAGATCCAAATTAAGGCCTTAAGACCTAATGGGGTTGAAAGCTGGCAAAATCTGTTGGACAAGTGTGGCTTCTGCTACTGGAGAGGTCTGGAGGCCTTTTTTATGCAGGATACCCTCACGTCCTCTGGTTTTAAATCTTTTTTGCAAGCCACATAGAAACAACATTACAGATTGTCAGAGATTTATAAATACCAGTGGTGGTAGCACAGTTTTAATCACAGAGTAAATGTGGTGCAAAATAGGATTTTCAGGTAACAGTCTCTATTCTGGATGAACGTTACAGACACATTTCTCAGCAGGGTGATTTTGTAACCTCTTTGCAAAACCCATTTGCAGCATTTGATATCGTTATATATGGTACCTCAGAGAACACTTTTTAGTGTCAGAGGAGAACATCTTTTGCAGAGGACTTGAGATACTGGTCAAACCTTGTTCATTAGTCAGGCTGTCAGGCTGTCAGATAAATTACTTGGATTCGCAGGTAACAGCTCCTTAACAGGGAATAGCTGCCGCTAATTATACGAAGGTCACTAAAGTGAGAACAGTCCAAATTTATGAAGGAATTAAAAATAATAAGGCAAATATCTTTTCATCTGAATGCAGATTAAATGAGTAGTAACTGTCTTTTCTCAGTATAAAGTACTTGGTTCTGGTAGCTGATAATATCAGATATAGCCAAGTTATCTCTTTCACTGGAATATGAGATTAAATTAGAGAGGCCCCTCTAATTTAACTTCCCCATTATTTAACCATGCATATCGATTCATGACGAGTACTGCTCAGCCCTTACTAGTCATCCTCTTCATACTATTTTCTATGCCAAGACCTTTGTAAACAACCATGTGTGCAATTACAGAGTTTTTCTTTCCAGATTAGCTGTTAACTGAGTTTAACTGCCACCAAATACCATGTTTGTAATAAATTACTCTGCAATCTGGTTTAGCTTAAAGTAATGACAGGTGTAACTTCTTTTGAACCAACAAATTCCAGTTTGCACACAGGCAAATGTTTGAGTACTTAAATGCTCCTGTTTGATGTTCTGAAACTAGCAATACCCATGTAGCGCCAGGTCTGAAGCACTAGTATGGACACAGTCTGCTTTTTGGGGGTTGGCAATAAAGTCATTCCAGTCCCTTTCAAGTCCTGCATCACCACTGCCTAACCACTGTTCCCTTCTTCAGGACAAAATCCTGGCTTGCATTAAATGCCATTGGGAATTTGCTATTGATCACAAGATGGCACATAACTGGAACTGCATTAACACACTGAATATCTTGCTGTGGCCAGAATCATGGTTATCCTTCTAAAATCCACAACTCCTGGGCAGTTTCAGGAGTTATGGTCCCTAAATATTTGCCTGGCTGTCAGGCAGGTGTTACTACCCTGGTAAAATAGGTGACAGTACTGGTGGCAAGTCTATGATTCTCCATCACCTTTTACAGCCTGGAATATAACTCACTTGCCTCCAGCTTCCCTTTAATAATACAGGCTGTGAACTGCACAGGCTGTTCTGTCCTATCTTACTTGGAGAGCCTTGATGGCCCAGTTTCAACAGCCAAAACTCACAGTTCAACAGAGCACTGCTTCTCACTCTGAACCAAGAAGAAAGCCATGCCCTGAACCATGCCCGTTGGCAGAAGGGAAGCACAGTGAATTACAAAAGATTACACATAACATAGAAAATGTTGGTCCCCAAAACAGTCATGGGCTTCTTTTTCCTACCAGATGCAGCTGTGGGCAATGGTTTCTACCTGGTGGCTTGTATGGGCAAAGAGTGAGTTGATAAAACACTTTCAGGAATGGTTGGTAATAATGTCTCAGTGACAGATTCCAGCAGGATTACCACAAAATGCAGCAGTTACATGCATTTTCACTACTGAACTTAATACAATGTGAACCAGTTTGCTCTGCAGGACAACAACGCAAAAGAAGAGCTTGTTTTGTGTACAAATGTTAACATTGTTATACTATGGAACCTACTGGATAGCTTTCCATGAGAATGAAAATGTCTGTTTGGAATATGCAAGCCTCTGTAATATGTTTTTTCACAGTAGCTGAGATAATTGTTCATTTCTGTTGCTTTGGTGGGAAGTATTCCCACTGTATTATGTTTTCAATGCTAAAACAAAGCAAGCTCATAAGCACAATAGAGAAGCTGGCAGTGCATGGATTTCTAAACCAAACCCAAACCTCCCTTTACCTCCTAGGAAAAGCTTTGTAGAAATGTGCTTAGTACAAGTTGCAAAAACCCACAACTATGCCAGCGTTATATGCAGCCAAGAAAGCCTCATTACTGTTGAAGATGTAAAGGCAGAGCCAATTTCAAATCACCCTTGTTGCAGTGTAACACATATAACAGATAAAGAGAAGTGAGGGATTGAAGCCATCCCTGGACACCACACATGGTACACACTTCCAAAGTGCTTTTGTGTGCACAAGAAAACAGTCTCTTTTTATTTCAGTTGTTTGAAAAGCTACCCAGGTTTATAAGTTACTAAAATGGACAATAAGCCCTGATATCCTCTGCTGGCAATGACAGTCTCCAGTGTGACTGAGCTACCAAATCAAACTGGGAAATCATTGTTCCTCCTGGCTATGCATCATACTTCTTAAAGCGATTCAGTGTTGTACTTGCACAACTTTCTGCTACATTTGAAACTTTGGGTAACTTAATCCATCACTACCTACCACAACAAGCGATGTAACCTGAAGTAATATCAATCAATGAAGACAACTGCTCTCCCTCTGCACTGCAGGCATTCCATGAGGCGTATCTTGTGGAAGTTGCATGAATTCCCTTATCACTTACTCTGCTTATGGATCTATCTGCATCATGACTGACAGACCACCACTGCTGAGGTCTACATGTTTTCCAGGGCCAAGCTGCCTTTCTGTAAGTATCTCAAAGCTGAGAAACGCATCTTAAAGGAATTCAGTGTCTGGATTTTCACCCCGAACTGCGGAGTGCTGGAATCCCACTTCAGGCAACACACCATGTGGTTTGTGTTGTGTAACCAACAGCCAAAAGGTAAAAAGAAATAGGGGACAGTTGCTTTCAACAGATATATTTGAGGCTTTTCCCTTTCCTTGAGTACCAGCTTCTTGAAAGAGCATCAGTTCTGTGACCAGCAGGTCTCAAATGCTCTCCTGCATCCCTCAGTGCTATCCTCCTGCCTGGTGAGCATCTTGCAATTTCCCTATAAAAGCAGAGCTCTGTTCCCAGCCAGAATCCATCCCCCCCCCCAAAAGAGGCTTAAAGGAGAGCAGCTTTCTATATTGGAAGTCAGATTAGGACAATGTGCTTGGCTTTTTTATCTAGTCAGTTTTACAGTATAAATAGCAACATATTTATCTCTGCTTTTATCGCAATCTGTCAAACTGCCCCATCCCTACTAAAAACTACTGTAGCACTATGAAGTGGAATGATTAGGTTTATTACTGAAGTGAGGGGTTTGTTTACACTTCAAAGCTTAGCTTGATTTCATAACAGTCAGAAGCCTGAAGCCATCAAACATGTGGCAATTAAGCATTGTTGGGAAAGCAGGCCAGTGTAAACCACAGATTTGTCATGGTTTAACCCCAGTTGGCAACTAAGCCCCACACAGCTCCCTGGTGGGATGGGAGACAGAATCACAAGAGTATAATTGAGAAAACTGGGTTGAGATAAAGACAGTTCAATGGATACAGCAAAAGCTGCACTCAAGCAAAGTCAAATAAGGAATTCATTCACTTCCCATGGTCAGGCAGGTGTTCAGCCATCCCCAGGACAGCAGGGCTCTGTCACACATAACAGTGACTTGGGAAGACAAACTCCATCACTGCCAATGTCCCCCCTTCCTCCTTCTCTCCCAGCTTCCCATAGCAAGAATGATGCCACATGGTCTGGGATATCCCTGGGGTCAGTTGGGGTCAGCTGTCTTGTTGTGTCCCCTCCCAACTCTTGGTGCACCCCCAGACTCCTCATTTGTGGGGTTGGGTGAGGAGCAGAAAAGGCCTTGACCCTATTTAAGCACTGCTCAGCAGTAATGGAACATCCCTGTGTTATCAGCACTGTTCTCAGCACAGATCCAAACCATCACCCCATGCCAGCTCCTATGGAGAAAATTTACCCTACCCCAACCCAAACCAGCAAAAGATTAAAGGAGATGTTTGTATAAAACATGGTGAGTTCTTAGGGATTTCTTTTGCTCTGGATTTTTTCTTCTCAACAGGACTATAAGCACCAAAAGTTTTAATGAACATTAACAAACTATAATTCATGTCTCTATTTCATCTGCACAGCCCTACTTCACGTGAGACTTGGCAGCTGAGTCCTGGCCTTGGCACCAATATATTGCGTGCCCTCTTCTCTATGCACTGCTCACCATCTGTCCATGCCAGAGCCAGGAAAAACTCCCCTGGTGTCACAGCCCTGCATCCCTCAACCATGCATAGTGCTTGGTGCTGCCCTGATAGCCCAGCACTGACCTGAACCAAACACTGATCCACCTTTGCACATCCTCTACAACAGTGTGGGGGACCCAAACCATTGCTGCATCACTGCTGCGAAACCAATACATGTTATTTAATGGCTGATTACTTAAAACATTAAATGTGGTGAAAGGAGGACCTGTGTACCCCAAAAGGGAAGTGGGACATATGATTTTTCAATAAGGTTATAATGAATATTCCCAGGACGAATTCAAAGGGATCCCTCATTAAGCATTTAATTTCACAGCATTTTTTTTCCTTGGAAAGTGGAACTCCAGTAAAGAGTTGATGTTTCCTTTAGTTTCTAGCTTAATTTGGTACAGATACTACATTGTGCTCATCTACCTGCATCAGTAGACTCTGTGGGTACACACTGATATGCAAGCGGCTGGGGGAAGGAAGGGAAACTCAATCATGTGAGTTACAACCAATTGCCAAAAGGATGACCAGTGTATAAATGTAAACTAAATTGGTGGCAAAGATTTATCTCAAATGGCTCTGCCTGTGAAAGGTAGTAACAAATAATAAATGCCTATATATGTGCATATATTTTATCTGGGAAATCCACAATCCACGATTATTTTTCCCACTTAAGAAATGACACAAGCAAAGCACAGAAGGACAATCAATGTGTATCATGGGCTAATGGATAAAGCAAGAGAGAGTGATGGAAATCCGGGTTTTACTCCTAGCTCTGCCACCAGCCTGCTGTGTGTTCTTGGACAAGTCTGTGGGTACCAGTTTCCCCATCTGTACAGCACTGGGCTCCCTGGTATCAAGCTTTGAGCTGGAGACACTGGGAGTGGATTTGCCCTGAGCCAACCTGTTTCTGGCACAGCTGGTGCCAAGCTGGAACTATGACATCCATCTGGACTTTCCTTGCCCTTGCAGGATTGCCTGACTATGCCTGTGCTCTGCTCTGCAAGACTCCCAGCAGAAGGTAGTGTGTTCTGTGGGCTGAGCAGCACAGAACTGCAGGATCAGCTTGAATCTGGTGCTGCTCCCAAGCTAAAAGGCTTTTCTGAGGCCTGGACAGTTAGGGAGCAAACACATTTACATCCAGATGGGCTTAATAGCTCTATCTCTGTATGAACCATCCCAAAATCTGCACTGCGCCCAGCAGAAGCATTCAGTGTGTCCATCTTAGACCTCCCCAGGCTCTTCATTGAAAGACTGCAGGATATAAAAGCCCCAGGCTGGCTCACCACATGCCTCAGCTCTGTGGTGCACAAACACAGTGATACTTCATCCTGTCCAAGCAAACTAGAGACCCAGCTCATTCCTCTGCCTCCCTGCTACACAGATAAATGGCAGTGAATGTGCTATTATTTACCTCCTCCTGCTGAGCCCTACAAATGTATAGTTAGAATTATTATACTGGAGGCAGGATGCTCTTTTCAGTGTCTCAGATCCTGAGTATCATACACTACCTCCAAATGTACTCTGTCAAAGCCTTCTTGCTTATTCATACCAGCAGTTCCATTGAAATCAATAAGGCAAACAAGATCTGGCCTGCTGTTACTGAGCTGGAAGCAAAAAGAATGTCATTTTCAAGGACTATATTCACTGACTACAACAAATTAGTCTCCAGCAAACCTGCATACGTTTGGATATTTTCTTTTATTGATGGCTTTAGAAGTTGTTAAATACCTGATTTTGTTACCTAAAAAGATTTAAACCAGAGTATTTATGGAGAAATATAAATTATTATATGGATGAGTGGGGCCTTTGAACACTTACAGAACTTAGCTACAAACCTCCTACTAAATTCAGGGCTTAAATCTGCAGGGATATGGCAGAGAAACTCAGCATGGCCTTACCAACCGAGTCTATAATCTCTTGATGTCCTCTTCCTGCCTGCATAGTTCCCTTGACTGGATTATCAGCTTACACTTTGACCAAGCTCTCACTCTGCTTCAATCCTTAATGTGTATTGCTAACAGAAACAACTACTATAACGCTAGAAATTGAGGTTTTAGAGAAAAACATAATATGTTGTCATTAATCAATTGACTTCTAGCTACTATTTCGTTTATATTTATGGTGATTCTGAAAACACAGAGTAGCAACCCTTCCTTAAAGATCATTATGATTTAGTATCAAATCTTTTAGATCCTTTGAGAAACCACGCTTTATTCTTCATTTTAAATATTCAATAGCATGCCTCTAGGAGCATTTTTCACTTGGTTATATCAACATGCTCTGACAAGTGAACATAATAATGAGGTTAACAGTCCAGCTGTGAAACAAAACGCTTCAATTCTGTAACTTCTGCCAGATGAGCAGTTATGTTTTGGCAGGGCTGTTGGGCTGCTTTGGCTTGTCCATTATCCACTCAACCTCCTGCAATGGGAATACGAGTACTCTTCAAAACCCACTGTGCCCTAGACTCATGAGTCTCTGAAGATCTAGACTTTGACTATTTCCTCTCTTGCAGCAGAACACAAAAGCAACGAGCAACACTTTGAATAAGAAAGAACTCGTTACTGATATACAACATGTAGACAGAGCTGTGTAAATCATAGGGCAAGGGGACATTAACTATGGGCATGAATGCTTTGCCAGCTAGGATGGAACCTTAGGAGCAGGTTCTCCACAGAAGGGGTTGTAAAGATGAACTCTTGTGTTACTCTAGAAATGAGAAATACTTGCAGGAAGGGGAAAGCCTCAGCAAACCCAGAAAAGATCTGCATTACTGTGAAGAACTATTCACAGATATCTACACATACACACTGGCTCCCAGTATTATCTTCACTGTATGAAAACACCAATTTATTCCTTAAACTTGAATACAACAAAATGAAATAGGGAAATGTATACAATACTTGTGAGACCTTGTGTCAGCACACAGCGTGTTCATGTCTTGCCTTAGAAAAATATGGAGAGATTACAGAAAATAGCCCCCAGACCTTGACTACATGGACTATATGGAAAAATCCATATAGTGAGACCACAGAAATCTCAATACATTTTGTCTGTAAAGTCAGAAGATTGACAAGTGACTAGTTTATACAGTGCAAGCAATTTCCCAGGGAGAAAACAAACACTGGGTACTTTCAGTCTCTCTTGTCTAGCAGGGAAATTACACACAAAGAACTAATGGCTGGGAACAGAAGCCAGACAAATTCATCTGGGAAACAAGGCATGACTTCTGAATGCTGAGCCAAGGAATACAGTAAGTTCTCCATCTCATTGCTTTTCAGCTGCAGGATGAATAAGCATTGCACAGACACAAGTTCTTGGGCTCAGTCTGAGAGCATCAGGGTAAGCTCACGTCCAGGGCATCAAATACAAGTGAGCTTCCATTTATTTCTGACCTTAAAGTGAATAAATTTATCCATGTACACAGACCTCTTGCAGCTGTCAAAGAGCTGTAATAGTTTCCTTTAGTCACCAAACACTGCAGTACCGCAATAGAAACCCATGAGCACCAGTGACAAATTTGTTCCTAACTGGTAGTGACAGCATTCACAATAACCAGACATGAGAATGGTCTGCCATCACTGCTGCTGAGGGGACAGGTTACATTAGCAAACATTTAATATTATGCTATGAAGGACAACTCATGTAGTAGTATTTTTTCCTCCCTGGTGATATTTCCCACAATATCTCATTGGCCATTTCACAACCTTCACTGAACTGGATCTGGTTCTGCTTAGGAGCCCTTACAGAGCTTCCCAAAGCTGTCCAGTTCACTTTTAGCACACCAGAAGACTTGAAGTGCTAGTCTAGATAGGCTTCACTGTCAGTAGCAACACACATGATACTGCCAAGCACGGACAAAACCTACATCATGCCACTGTAGAGAAGGAAACCCCAAGACTTAAAGCTCAACAATTTATATTGGGAAAACCTACTTCAGCACTTAAGGCTACTTGGGTAGCCTGTCTGTGGCAAACACTATAAAAGGTCCAAAAAGAAAGGCTTGTGTCTGCTTACATATTACACAGCACCTCACTCTGTTGGTAACGCTTTTAACTCATATCCATGTTGCTTTCATAAATGGTGAGGGATGATCCTAAGTTACCTCTTTTGAACAATTCCAATTTCTCTGACTAAACCCTTTATGGACTTAAAAGTGATTTCACATGAGTAAAAAATCCAGACAGATTCTGGAACAGACCTTGAAATAGGAAACATCCATTCATTTTAAATGAGGCACTGCGAAAGAGAAAAGAGATTACATGGAATAGCTTTGACTCTGCAACATAAAACATGTTTTAACATTCCAGCTCTGGCCATGTCTCCAAATGCTTGTGAGCTGATTTTACCTGAATTATCTCCACTTGACAAAAAGAAGCAAAAAAACCCCAAAACCCATTTGTAACAAGCTGGCATGAGAGATCTTTAAAACAAGCTCATTTTGCCTTATTATTCCACACAAAAAGTTGAAGAGGGGAGCTGCTCAAACATGCCTTAGGTATTTCTCTGTCTACTGTGCCTGTATCAGCTTCTGGTAAGCAGAGTCACTGCGATGACATGCTATGGCATGCCTCTCCTGGCCAGGATTACTGCAGCTTGTGCTTTGCCATTAAGATACTGAGAAGTGATTACACTGCCCTGCGTGAAGTGCCTGAACAAAGCTTAATGTGTTCCATGACAGCTCCCCAACCTGCATTTAAGTGATGCATGTGTCAGGTGGAAATCTCTCATATCATATGTGCATAGGAAGGGCGCCACTGAGGACACCACCATGGTTTCTGACTGGGTTTGGTGTGCCACAACACATTTATCATTGTAGCACATGAGAGTGACAGTAAAGAATAATTCTGCTTTATGCAGCTTCTGAATTGTAAACTCTTGTAATCCTGATCCTCACTAACTACTGGGAAAACTGAATCAAATGGCAAGAACTAGAACGATTGTGCTCTGTCCTAATTTAACATTTCTTCCTCTCTACTAAGCAGAGTAGAATTAGCCTTTTGTTACAGAAGCCAAAGCTACGGTTTATTTAACTAACATAAGACCAAGAGCACTCTACAACAAACATGACCTAGCACTAACTGGAGAGGTACTCATTCAATACAAAGTACTAAAGGCACCTGCAGAATCTCTCTGTCAAGCAGTGAAAGCTCTTCTTGTATTAGAGGAAGGCTGTACCCTTAGAAGCTGTGAGTCTACTTGGCTCATTGTGTCAGGAAGAGCTTTGTTTCCATGAAGTTAAGATTGCAACTAGACTTATTTTGGAGGAAACTTCTTCCTTGTGGGTGCAGATGTGCCTCAGTCCCCACTGACCTCAGTGATTACAGCCCACTGAGGGACCAGTAGCAGCTGGTGAAATCCTTATATGGCTGGAGATGACCCTGTTTTGTATTTGAGGCTTCAAATTATCTCTCCAGCTCTGTTTGTCAAAGCACAAAGGCACAGGCAGGAACAGATGCCTACCAGGGGACATAAGCATATGCTCAAGTATTTAGCAAGGGACTAACCTTTGCAGAACTGAACCTTAAAATGACTCTGTCATTACAGCAAAGAGCCCAATGTGTCACACACACCAGCAGCAGTCTGCTCACTGTCCCTCCTTAGCTCCGTATGTTCTCCCAGTAAACCCTTACAACTATGTGATTTCTAGGGAACTGGAAATTATCAGTGACTGGTGCTTGAAGGGGAAAACAACAAACAATTGAGAACTAGCATTCCAAGCTGGTTTTACTAGGACAGAACAAGAGAATGTGGCCTGAGCTGTTTCACTTGGCACTAACTCACAGGGTGAGCACATAAAACAGATGTCCCCACAGAGCTATGAGTACCCCAAAGCAAGGATGGGATGTTATTTTCCCTCTGGAAGAATTATGGTGGAAAGTAGCATCCAGGTGTTAAAAAAGAGCTGAACTAAAGAAATTCCAGGGGCAGGCAGATAAAATTAGCAATTACAATTCAAACAGCCATTGATTTCAGCAGGAGAGAATGAAACTCCCTGGTCACTGCCATCGTATTTTCCTCATCGTTTTGACTGCACTTTAAAAGCTGAATTTTGCCATCTGTGCAATGGCCAGGGCAATTGTGACTTCACCTGCTCCATTCTGGCAGTGGCAGGAAGGCAGAGCAGATATTGCTCTGACTTCTTTTCAAACATGCCCCTAAAACAGTGTAATTTCTTTGGCTTCAGAGGTAGCAAACAAAACCTATTTGTTAAATTGACTGCCACTATTTCATCTATTTAATGTCACTGGTATAATGCCTCTACCCATTTTGTGACTTGGGTTCTTATTTATGCTTGTAAATCTGTGCTTAACGTTTTATATTATTGTAGAAATAAGCTTCTTTCTAATGTTCTGCTCTTTTTTATTTATTTTTATATAATCATCACTGGCTTAGTTTCCAAGTGAATGCACCAACTCACATCCCCTTTTTGCTTCTGGTTTTATTGTCTGTGGCATTTTGCAAGTTGCATTTTTCTTTCAGCCTTATCTTTCCGGGTTACTTGTAATGTGCCATCTCAAACTGCCTTACTGGTCCATCAAGAAGATGAATTCAGCAGTTACAGGATTTGTCATTAGTGGAATGAAGCACTTGGAACCACCTCTTTAAGTTACATTCCAGTTACCCAGGCTCTATTCTCTGCTAAGGCACCACATTCATGCAGAAGATCACAAAGGGCACCTGGATACCTACTCCTGCATCCTGTTGCAGGGGAAGCATTACTGATGCCAAGCCACTGACTTTACCTCTCCAGCCCTGTTTACAGCACAAAACTCTTCCACATGCTCTGATCTGTAGCACACACAAAGACATCAGAAGAGCAAGATCTGGCCCAACAGAATAATGCACTATGTCAAACCAGGGAAAGGGTTTATTTTCAATTTTAACTGCCAGTAAGATCAGACCAAGCCTAACATAGTCTGTCCTCAGGTCACTTTGTGCTTTCACTTATGCCAAAGGGCCAGTGCCTTATTTCCCGAACAACAGCGAGATGTTAACAAACAAGTCTTTGAAAAGACTCCAAATCTACTCTTTTTCTTCTTTTCAGCAACTTCTGAATCAAACATGAGATTTTCAGCTCTCCCTTCAACTCTGGCAACAGGCTTTATTCTTCAATCTCTGTCTCTGAGGAGCTGAGTTTTGTATAGCCTTAGCTCCCTTCTTCCATCCCTTTGAATAGCAAACCATAGTTAGTGTCTATATAAGAAGTATTTTTTCTAGCTCTTGAAGGCTGCAGCTCACCGTTTCTCTTTCTTAGGACTACTTATTTAGCAGCTCTCTTCCACCTACAGATTTCTTCTTTAAGATTATTCATATTTTTCTCTAGGGGGAATGATTTCAGAGGAGCTGCTCTTGACAGGAGAACAAATGTTTAAGACCTGAACCCATTACTTTTACATTCCTGGTAAGAATAAGAATTCACAGTCATCATTTTGTAAAGAAAGCACTTAAATCTGGCTCCCAAAAAGTAGAAAAGATGTTAGAAAATAAGATAAAGCCATGAAAGATGCTTTTTCTTCTTTAGTCTCCTTACTCATTTAACTACAGTGCATCAAAAGCCTTCTTAGATAAATTTTGGCAGCATCAAAACTTAAGCTCCAGAATCCCTAACTTGCGAAACAGTGACGCACTACATGGACAAACTGGAATTATGGAGTGTCACAGCCAGCACAGTTGGAATTCATTTACGTTACTCTAACATGACCCAATTATGCACATCCTAGTACACGATATTAACGCAATGCTATTAATAACACTTCTTATGGTTTGGACCAGCCTAATCTAAGATTCAGCATAACAAAACAGATCATATTGAACAACTCCAGGGTATGTTTGTTAAAGTATCTGGGTGAATTAGTACTTGGTGTTCCATTAATTTTCCCCACAGATGTCTAAATCACTAATGTATGTTGCCAAACACCATGCAGCCGATGCATCCCAACACAGACTAAAACAGCAGGCACCAAGTTAATTTCAATTCAAGCAGCTTTGAGTGCCCAGTTTTAAATCTATGGAGAACAGAAGTTAAACAGGTGCTAACAACCTTTGTTGAGCAGGGAAGTGCTTTCCTGTCAGAGAGTCCCTCTGGATACATTAGAATGAATGCATGAAACAGGAGGGAAGACAGGTCACACATATAGTGCCAAAGGAGTTGAAACAGTTAATTTGAGGGCACTGGGGGTTTATGGAATTCTCATAAAATAACAATTCTGTGATGTTTTCATATACCAATGTGTACTCACTTGGGATTGCTTGTGTTCTTATCCCCAAAATATGAACTGTGTCAGAAGGATGACTAATAACTGGGCTGAGCATCTGGCTTGATACTTGAGGATCTTCCAAACCCAGAACTGAGCTGCCAGTTGCCTTCCGCTCTGATTCTGTATTAGACAGTAGAGACAAAGGACACTCCACTACCTTCTCCAAGCTCTCATATCTTTTGGGAACCTGAACTGAACTCAGTGATGACCTCTGCCAATCTTTTGTGGTTACAGCAGGCAAGGTCCTTCCCTGCCAACAGGATATGGCAAATTCTTCTAGAGGAGATACTATCTGGTACTTGCAAAAAGAAGTTGCAAAAGTACCCAGCACTGAACTCAGCACTGATAAACTACCCTGTAACAGTAAATGACACTGTTCAGTATAACCAGACCTAGCTTGGAGCTTCCACTAGTACCAAACCATATAGCAGTGTAGCAACCAGTCACATCTTCACCTCTTCCTTCACCAACACCTTTTTAACTGTCAACATTTTTGGCACACATCTGACTTACTTTGGGCAGTTTTCACATTAGAAATCTGCTACAGGATATCTTGGACTCGGTTCCTGCTATTCTATTATAGCAGTGGTGAGAAAGCCATCTAAAGCCTCTTCATATCAGCAATTGTGTCAGTCTGCGTAATTCTTATCTCCCCAGACAACAGCCACCACTGGAAAAAGAGGCTCAGAAAAGATGACATTCATTCTGTAAAGCTGACAGCTGTAAAACAAAGCTCTTCGGACTGCAAAGAGAAAGACACCTCAAAGATTGGTGTGTTTGATCGGTGCACCTTAGTAATAAAGTGAGTTGCATGTTTCTCTTTAATTCCCAGCTGTCTGCAGGCTTTTTCTTTCCCAGCATCATGTCTGACAGCTGATTGATAGAGATTAGGCGCCACTCACAATTAAAGCTGTGGGAAACCTAGAAAGATCATGTTCCCTTTGATGTCTCAGCCTCTGAGCTAGTAATTGAAAGCCCATTTAGTAGGTTACAAACAACTAGACAATGATGATAGCTTACCAAAAGCTTCACATTGTTGGGATTTAGCATAGGATGAAAGCCTACAAGTAAGAAGATTCAGATCCTCCTCTAATATACTTTACAAAAGTGCTCTCTATGTTCTTGTGACTTCTGTCTCTCAGAGCAAACCTGACCCCTCTGCTGTATGTCCTCCATGTCCCTGCTCTTTAAATGGTGACAAGGTGTCAGGAGGACTGGCCAAAGAGACCCCACAGTGCCAGGCACCAGCCAGTGACTAAGATGACAGGGACAAAGCCTGAGCAGGTCTGATTTTGAGTGGCAACCAATCTCTCCCAAATCACCACTTCAACAGGCTCGTGGGAAAGCATAATCTTCAAGTGGAGACTTTGTGAACCTCAGGTGTTCAAAATGCTACTGCAGAGAAGGAGACAGCCCCAAGGAGGGAATGAAGAGGAGCAAGGAGAAAGCAGAGACCTAGTCCGGACCTTTTCCATCAACTTCTACAAGAGTAGGCTCTGGTGGACCAAATGAAGGACACAGTAGTGAAGTTGGCTTGAAAATGTCCTACTTGCACTACTTTCCTAATTGCACTGTTTTCAACTACTTTTTATTAGTCACCCTCGGATGACATAGTCAAGCCTATTTTGTTTTATGATTCTCTTGGGATGACCTAATTGCATAAAAAATAGGGAGGCTGTTCATGTCTAATCAGATGGCTGTGTGATTAACTCATTCACAGGCATTTTAAAGGCAATTTTATAAATGCATGTAAAGGCCTTTGTCTCCAAACTTGAAAAGTCTATTTCAGTGTGTGTACACAGTCAGGCTGAGTCACTCCCTTTCTGCTAGTCAGCGAAAAGACATCCTATTATAGGACACTGAACTCTTCTCTATTTGCTGGTTACATTTATAGTTCAGAAAGACTCCGATTATTTATTTAGTTTTGCCTGCTGCACAGATTCAGAGCCTGGGGACAAACGAATTAGGTGACACCAGTGTCAGGCCCGCCCAGAAACTATTTACAGCTCAGGCTTTTAAACCCAACTTCCTCCTGGATAAAGGAGGCAGCACTGCACAGTGTATCAGGAACTAGGGAGGCCTTGTTCCAAAGTACAGGAGCTCAGGAAGAAGAGATACAGAACCCAGTCATGCTTCGTAGCAAAAACTTGTGTGTATCCTACCAAATTAAGAGGGCAGTAGTTTGTCATCCATGTGGATGTGCTGTCCATGCTGGCATCCCAGTCCTATGTGAGGCTTTCATGCCACTGCAAGCACTGAAATAGTTATTTGCATTACTGTAGCTCTTAGAGGTCCCATCCCACTGCACAACAGTTGAATATTAAGAATATTGCTTTAGCACAGAAATGCCCTTTTTAATATAAAATAATTATTCCTCCATGAGGAGAATGCATATAGCTGTTCAACAGCCTTTACACATGGTTTCCCCTGAGTGTTACAACGTGGCTGAGACTGTGGGTGAATGGCAGCACGCAGATTCCAAAGGGAAGGCTTATGAATCTTAGTAAAAACTAAGTTTGATTATGAGCAGAATGAAAGCACTTCCTAAATCAACAGCTCTGAGTAAAGCAAATGTAAGGTATAATTCTGCCCCAGATTATGATTAATTTTGTTGTAAGAACAAAGACAAAACTTAACAGCTAGTGAGTGAAAATACTGTAACAGAACCTGACACTTAGCAGATTGAATTAAAGTGCGGATTTCCTAAATCCATTTTACATGATTATTGTTATTATTCTTTAGAAGTCGATTAGGCAGTGGCAGATGTCACCATTGTACAAATCTGGATGCACATATATCATAATTAAAAGATTTCTTAGGTCTCACTCTCTTGAGGAGTGAAAAAGAAGGTTTGCTCCAAATAGTTTTCAACATTTAAACCAAAACTAAATCAACTTAATACCAGAATTAAACTGCAGCCCTTTACCACAGGGGTTATCTGTAGCAAAAATTCAAACAGGCCTCAACTTGCAAACATGTTGGGCATGTGTTCTCTGAGCACTGTCACCACACGGTTTAATATCTCAGCTAAATGCTGCTTCCCAATTGAACCTTACCTCTCTAGGGGGTGTTTAATACCTTAGATCTCTCTGTTTAATAAAAGTTAAATTTAGTTAGCACTAGTGAAATGCATTTGCATCATCAATCTGCATATCTAGGGCCAAAAACAATTCTTAAGACCCTTCCTTACATTATTAAATAGCAATAAATGTACCCCACATTTTTCAGGGATGATGTTGTTGTGTCCAATGTAAATGTCTTATAGGAGGATTTTCAAAAGAGTGCCTATACAATCTGAAGGCTGTTTTCCATTGACAAACCAGGGACATTCATACTCCTACAGAAACTGGATTTATGTTGAAAATCCCATCCCTTAGCCTGGCAATTTCTTGCTAACAGTTGGGGATTTTCATCTTTTGCACTCCACAAGTCCTGTCTTTCCTTTTACTATCATTAGCTAGAGCAATTCCTGCTGAGCAGTGTGCTGTGGCTGACTTCTGACACACGATGCTCCTGCCTGTCTACAGCTGGGACTTGTTTTTAGTCTGTTTCTCTTTTTGCTGAGCTGCTTCGTGCGGTTATTGTTATTCCATTCAACAGTGGAGGCAGGACTCTCTGTATCAATGCATAATAGGTTTGTTGTGATCACAGACAGTCTTTTCAAGACATCCCAGCTTCATTCAAATGAAAAGTACCTACTTTGGAAAGACAAAACCCAAAGGAGATTATTACCTGACTTGGAAACAACAAAAAGATGAGAAACAAATTACTCACAAGGGATTGAATTAATATCTAAAAGGTAAAAATGCAGGAAAGATTGATGCCATTTAAAATTTTGCTGGTTCGAAATGAAGTCTTAGACATTTAAATCAAATGATGTATTTGCAAGCAGGAAATAGCCAAGATTAATAACATGATGAAGACATCAGCTCTTGCCACAGCTGGAGGAAGAATAACTGCACAGCAAATATTATCCTGACGTTTACAGGCAACTCTGACCCAGGCTAACGATCAGTGTTTGCCAGGAAGGACAAATGGACATGGGCAGTGTTCTTCCTGCCCAGGAGCTGTGTCTAAAGCAGGCAAGTCCATGGCTTTGGGGGACACTCACAGTGCAGCCCAGCACTGAGTGGCAGCCAGAAGAGGAATGATTTGGTGAAAACAGATAATCCAGCTCAGGATTAACAACTGCTGTGGAGCTGTGGAATTCATTCAACTAAATACAAGAATGTCTGTCCTCAATCCAGCTTTTAAACAGTTTTTGGCTTTTGCTGCATTTCCACTTCAAGGCTATTTTTAGGATGATTTATCCCTCAACAAAGACATGCAAGTTTTCTCATCATGGAGATTCTGTTTACATGGCCAGTGGGAACCCTCCACATCCTTTCTTAGAACTACAGACACATCCCAGAGTCGAGTGGGATTCAGCAAATCCATACTGGCAAAGGCAGCAACATGGAATCATAGAAGTTTATTCTCATCTGGGATCATCAGATCTGTTTAAGAGGTGTCTTGATTTGGCTCCAGACAACAGATCCGCTGGGTGAGATAAATCACAACTAGCACTAGCTGTTTTCTATCTTCTATCTTCCTATCTTTCTATCTTTCTATCTTCTATCCTCTTCCTGGATCTAGGACAAAGTACCTTTCTATAGACAGAGCGAAAGCAAAAGTTTAAGCCTGTTCACTCCTACAGCAGCCCCTTAGACTGGGCTGCCCACGTCCCCCAGCACAGCCAGCCCTTGCCTGGCCAGCTAGATCAGAGAGGTCGGATCCAACTGTACTTTTCCATGTAGGCAAGCCCCAAATAACAACAGCAAACCTAACACCTGTAGAAGGCTGGATGCTCATCCTCACTGTGAAGAGGTGTAATCTGGTCAAACCGAACGGATCTTCCAGGAATGCCAAATGACACATTCCTGAAATCCATGTTAACTTTCCTCTCTAAAGCAGCAAGTTTTGGTTGCAAAGCCCTAGATAAACAGAATGTTTTATTTTGCTTTGCTCCCGGATACAGCTGAGCTGACTGGATTTAAACTGTTTGTTTGTCTGGGGCATACTCCTCCTGAATGGGAAATTTGAGTTCAAAGGTTACATTTTATCCACATTAAATGAAGTCAAATTGAAACAGTGTTTTATAGTAGAGAATGCTCAAAAATCTTAATAAGCCAAGAATATGAACACTGCTTATAAAGCAGAAAATCGACTACCGCATTGTAGCACTATTTAGTGAAGGTGAACACCCACAAAGCATCCGCTAAATACACTGTACTTGGAAAGAAGTAGTAGCAAAAGTATAAGATTACATGTTGTTCTTTCACATAGGAAAGAAAATGGTTCAGGACTTACTCCAGCTCTGGGGAAGGGGTGTGGGAGAATATTCATGGCTTTGTCAGGCTGTGCTGGACAGCCCTTGCTCTGTCAAATGAGTCAGGATATGCTCTTGGTCCTAAGGCTGAGAGCCAAGTAAATGAGCCATGTTCCATCAAACTGGTTGTGCTGCCCGCACAGATCATAAACAAGTTTAACAAATTTAAAGCAATGGAATTGTCCTGGTTTGCAGATGCCAAATGTAGACTTTAAATCAGATGACTATGAATGTATGATATGCCGCCTTCACTATCAGTGCAAAGGTGTTGATAGCATCAATTTTACACCAAGTGTCCATACCATATTTGTGGATACTAGAAAACAAAAGTGACAATCCCAAACCACAGAACATGAGGGGAAATTATAAAGTGATTGTCATTTCCATTAACAAAATTTGAACCTGGACTGTAGGAGTCACATAGAACTGGGCTTTAACATACACAAAAACTAGTCCTGAGGTGTGCAAGTCATGTTTTGGACTGTTACCTGACAGTACAAGCTGTATTCCATTTGCACTTTTCAGATAAAGACAGATAATAAGTGATATAACACTATACTCATGTGAACATGAACTGAGCTAGTGTTCTCTGAGTAGAAATTAGAGCAACAGATAAAGCAGCCTCAGTATTCCCGAGCAGTGTCTTTGTCTTAAACTTCCAAGGTCTGAAGCTATTCTTCAGCTATAGCATTCCCAAGGATGTTGTGACATTTCAGAATAAGGTGCCCCTATGGCAAAGAGGTGTTTCCAAATGGCATTTCTAAATGCTCTTAAGCTTTAAAAGTTCTGTGTGAATAAGGTACAGCAACATTTTCTGCAACAGTCCTGGCACTACCCATCAAGTATAGAAGATGCGGAAGAGGAACTCCTGCCACTCTATGTGAAAGCAGAAATATAGATTTCAGTGTACCTTAAGTAACTTCGGCTTTCTGAAACACCTATCCAGATACTCATTTTACCTATAGGAGTCAGTCCTCAGGCATGTTTTTCAACATCAACCACACAACTCTGTGGGGGGATTCGACTGAGAGTAATCTCACATACTTAGTGGTTGGATAATTATTGGGTCATTTCTTAGCAGTGATTAGATTTGTAAATCTAACTTGCAGCATGTAAATCACTAGGATAAATGATGTGAAAAACAAGCAGACTATTAGTGCTGTAAACCACTGAGCTGATTGGCACATCCTGAAAGGGTTCTGCATAATGCTAATTCTTTGAAAGCAGCCATTCCTACAAGAAGCTACCACTTGGCACAGTGTTAAACCCTATTGCTTTGCCTTGGGCTGTTAGCTGACTAAATGATCATTAATTCCTTGGAAATAACAAATACCTCTGAGATTACCAGTTTAATGTTGAAGTGAATCTATTTTGGTACAAGGAACACAGAAATATGATGTCAGTTTTCTGTAGTGTGTTAATATTTCTAATTATCACAGACATATATTTTAATGCAGTGGATAGAGCCAGGATTTAAAAAGAAACAAACAGTAATATCTATTTGGGTTGCAATATACTTAGGCATCAGGCAGTCTCTAAGCTCAGGTTATTAGTTCTCAGTCTGGCAGAGATCTCCCCCTCTACACTGAGAAGATCCCATAAATTCCCACAAATGCGTTTGTAGGTTGGGATGTTGGATCCTAGGTTGGTGACTTGCTAGCTATAATCATCACTAGAAAGCCAAAGTCAATGCCTGCCTGCTCCACAAGGCATGAGAAGCATGGAAGAGGAGGATACCTCCTATGAGGAAAGTAGAGGTTTTACATGAAGAGGATGGCTCATGAAAGCTAAGGGTGGTCATATGCTGACTACTCAAAGACAAGCACCTCCTCTTAGCCACACATACACACATTTATTTATATATATATATATATATACACACATGTTGTTTGTTTTTCTATATATATATGTATATGTATACATAAGTGTGTGTGTGTATATATATACACATGTTGTTTGTTTTTCTATATATATGTGTGTATGTATATATAAGTGTGTGTGTGTATACATATATACACACATATATAGGAGAGCTTTCATGGTTTCAAGTAGCCAGACCTTACTTCTTGGGTGTAGGATGCTACCTTAACTTGTAAGCTTTGTGCAGGGGTAATGGCATAGCAGGCTGCATAGGAAGTCTCTTTGTCTCAGCCCCTCATGACAAGAAAGGCCATAATTTAGCCTTTCTCTATTTGACTATAGTTCTCAAATACCTAAAACCATCAAAACCTCTTTCTGGATTAAATCGAACAGAAACCTCTAACTTTCTCAGCTAATGGTACTGATGATTTCCATACATTTCACATTAAGATAAATACTTAAGGATACAATGATGTAAAGACAGGATGAAGCACTTTGCACCTTGTTAAAATGAGATCAAAGTGACACATCAGTAGTTTGTCCTTTCTCATCATAGCCAAAACTTTCTGTTAGTTGTCACATCAGCTCGATGTCGTCAGTATCTAATGGCTCATAGAGTTGATTCCTTGGAAGTCATTCAGCAGTCGTCAGTCTCCTTTGTTCCTTCAGGCTAATAAAATATGGCAGCTAAGACACAGACATAATTATCCCGTGAGCTGGCTGCACTTCTAAATTCACAGTCTTTTTGTGCTTTTCCAAGACGTCTTTGTCAGACACTGCATATGACTCAAAGACAGTCTGAGAAAGCTGTCATTCCCTTCCCCAAGAGACTCATTGTCTGTTGATCAGGTTGTACCAAGTCAGAGATCTGGGCCCAGGTCCTTAGCAGGAATCTCTACCACACCACCCTTGCCACAAGGGCACAGCAGCAGCACTGGAGCGGTTACGTCCTAGTTCCAGTTAAATGCTATGAATATGGGTCCAAACGTTTACTCATTTTCATCTTACTGGCATTAAAAGTGAGTCCAAGTGAAGGAAACCACTACATCAGGATGTGATCTTTCGCTGTCTGAACTGACTGCTGAGCTGTGGGTGCTTTGCAACTGACTGAATCTGGAGATGGTTTCTTCAGAGTGACCTCACTCACTAACACATATCATCAATGCTACTGTATGATCTTAAGATGTATGTAGCATAAAACCCAAAACAACCAGAGCTATGACAGGTTTGTTCTCTCCCCAAAACAACTCCTTAGAGTTTGCAAAGGACTATCAGAAATTCAACACTTGTATGAAATCTGAAGCTATTTTCCATGAAAGTATAACAACTATTTTTACCAATGTCATAAACTATTCAAAACAATATGGATTACCATCAAATCCCTTTACAACTCTGCTCTCTGAAGTGCCAAATCTCCAAGGAGACACACATACCATATTATCTACTACTTTCACGCAAAACACTGGAAGATAGATGCCAGAGAAGAGAACAGGAACTATGTAATTAACAGTCACTGTGAAGTAAATGAGAGAAGACGTTAAAGGAGGGGTGACAGCTGGGCATACTTGAGTTTCCACTTAGTTTTAACTGAAGAATGAGCTTTTTATTTATAGGACAAAATTCTGACTCATGTTACAGTAATCTGATGGGTGACCTTAGCCCCACTGATGCCAAAGGGACTGCCTTTCCTTCAGTAAGTGACCTGACTTGCAAAAGAAGAAAGGTGCCCAGTGATAAATAGATCATGTTTAGCAGGCAAGGCACTGAACATTCACTAAGAACTGCTACCAGTTGGGAGATGCTCCCATAGAGCCACATCTCCTGCACCCCATCCACCTCCAAACCTACCTGCAGTTTTTGCTATATCTGTGATCTTTGAGAACACAACACTATGGGATGCTGCCAGAGTAATAGTGCCAGAATCTGGCTTACTACATGATAAAGCAGGAAACTATGCTGTTTAAAATATGACATCAACTAGGGTATTGGCAAATAACTAACACCCAAGATTTGCCCTAATAAATTTGTGTATTACCAAACCCACTAAACAGAAGCAAAACTCCATACCACCTTCCCATTATTGTGCAGAAAAATAACTTAGAAATGTAGTTTACTCTAAGTTATGATAGCATGAGAGATATCTCTTGCTCATGATCTGTCAGAATGTAATAATATACATAACAACTGATATTGTGTCCATTTGTAAAGGGCTTAGGAAAGAGTTAGTGGCTAGATTATACTGAGATTCTAACTTCTGCCTTTATGGAGCATAACAGGGTAGACACGATGGCATCTCAGTCACAGCTACGGCAGTGACACAGTGTATAGGATGACATCAAAGCAGGGTATTTTCAGATAGAATTAAACTAGGACAACTGAAACAAAAGCAAAAAATCAGCAAACACCTGCATAGAAGCTGCCTAACACTGTTCTAAACTGCATGAAACAGATGATGAGATTCAATTTTTAAAGCATTTGCAGAAAAGACTTCTGCATTTAAAACCAATGAAAGTCTTTCAAGCAGCAGCATATAATATTTTCTCTTGGGCACAGAGGAGAATATCTGTAGGAAGTATGAGTATTCGCTAGTCCAAAAGAAGTAGTAGTAGGTATCTATTTTCCAACCCTTACCTGTAGCAAAGCCTTGTTTTAAAAGACCACTATTTTTCTCATGCTGCTATAGTATTAAACTCAGTGATGCTGAGTTACGTACTGGGGAATTAAAAAAACCCCCAACAACCAGAAGACTGTATTTAGAAATAAAGATAATCTATTTAGTACACACACTTCACAAACTAACAGTCCAGTTGTTTCAATCCATGTCTCACAAACATTTGAAGCCTTTCAAGAAGATAAAGCCAATATCCCTTTCTTCCTCCAGGAGCTGTTCAAAGCATAGAAAGGAGAGGGCATTCAGAGCAGAGTGAAATGGTGTTTGCTAATTCCTTTCCTTTCTTCAGTCTATTGATGTGCCAATAACTTTCCAAGAATTCCTTTATAGCCAGGCATTCATTTTTAAACCCCCTGTCTCTACAGCTGAGTGTTCCTGCCCAGCTCTGCCTCTACTGTGATGCTTGCAGGAGATGGGAAGTGGGCAGCAGGGTGTGTAAGCTGACGTTAGCACAAGCTCCCTTGGGGTGCATGGATGGACGACAACTTCGGGGTTAAAATGAAACAACACCCTTAGGTTGAAGCCCAGATTTAAGCTAGGAGTCACCAATGCTGAAGGTCAAAAGTGAGCAGACCAGATCTTGGAGGCTTTCCTCCTCCTTTCCCTTGTGTTCTCCTCTGGACTATCAGCTGCTCTGGAATTATCTCTCTCCCTCAAAACACTCTACCCATAGAGCAAAACCCAAACAAACTGATAGCCCCTTCCCCAAACCTTTTGAAATCCCACAGTTCGAAGCAGAATGGGAACCAGATATTCCCAATGGACAAAGGGAATGTTAACATCCTGTACCCAAAAAGCTCATGCAGCAGCAGCAGCAGCCCACTTCCAGCTTCATTACTACAGAACTGAAATGGGGCGAATCATCTCCAGAAGTTTTTACTTCATTCAACATTAACATCATCTGAGAATAACCATGCACTCCTGCTGCGTGATCCCTGCCCCTTATCTGAGCTGAAGTTAAGTAAAAGCATTTGCACTTCTTGCTTCTAAAGATCATGCAAGCTGGCTGGGGGGGAGCACGAAGAGGAACTTTCCAATTACTTCTGAACGAGGATTAGACAGATGAGAACATAAATAATATCAGAGCTATTGGAATGACCTGACAGGACAGTAAGATTTATTTCACAGTTTATCTGAACACTTCCATGAGATGATGGAATGAAGCTTGAGCATTCAATTTAATCCCTTCCTCCCTTTCTTTTGAGTCAGGAGAAGTTTGAAGGAATCTATGTAGCTGTTTGAAAGTCAGAATTCTTTATAAGTGACACAGAAAAAGAGATTACAGTGAGGGAAAGACACAGATAACACAATGCTGTACATAAGTAAAAAAAGGCTTTACAGTGACTTCCCTATGAAGGCAGAGAAACAGAAGTTATTTTCTGTGATTTATCCAGTTTCTTTAACCACTATCTGATGCTTGATTAAAGAAGGGTAAATAAATAAAAAGTTGGGAACCTCACTGTGGAAAGGCAAATATATGGATACAGAGCTTCCCAGAAGCACAGCGTACATATATGAATATATGCATGTGAGACACTGATCAGGTATGGTCAAGGCTGTGTATATTGACTTACTACTGCCCAAAAGCAGAATCCTGTTGCTCAGCTGTCCATATGGATACATGGACAGAGGAGTACATTTTTTTCTGTTAGTACCAGCTCCATCCCTAACTTGTGCAGGGCAAATATTTCACCTTTAACATTGAATTCTTAGCCTAAATCCAAGTGAAGATAGTGGCTGAGAGAGCTTTGTGAACTCCCATGCAAAATGTATTCAGGGCTGTGGGTACATCCACTTAGAAAGACATTGCTTTGAATCTTGACTTTTTTCTCCACCTAAGAGATGAGACTGAAATGGTTAAGCCAAGTTTATAATATCTCCCTCATTCCTTCAGATTTACTGCTGATAGCTAATTAAAAATTCATCTCAGATTTAAACAAATGGAGAATAATTTAGGTTTAAATCTCATGTAACTGTAGTTTTAAACACTGACTTGCAAGCAAAATATCATATATATGCAGAAATCTGTTTTCCAGCTTCTGCATGAAGCATAAACAGCAATGATTCATCTCTAAAGGACAGCTAAAATATGCACTGCTTTGAATTCTTTCAATACTGTGCACAAGGGATTGGTGAATACAATCAAGTGCCTTATGCTGCCTGGTTGTATGTATCAGATGGATAACAATAAAACAGAAAACAAAATCATTTAGAACCCTTTTAGGGCCATATGCTCAACTTCACAGGCAATAATCAACGATAACTGTAATACTGTGATTCAAGGCAAAGAACTGGAGAGATGATCTGTGCTTGTTAGGAAAAGAGTTACACAACCCAACCATACAAACACTGCCTGCCCTCCTTGTGGCACAGCTTTGTGCACTCCTGAGGATGCATACACCCAATACAGATTAACTGAAAGTCACATGTACTTGCCAATAAATATGTAAGATAAGAGGAGCCAGGGTCTGCTCTGAGTCTCAAAAGCAATCCTGCCAGGTTTCAGGGGGCAGCAAACATAGATGCAGTGTTTGAATGTAACTGCAGGAAATTACTCGGACTTTAATAAAACATATACATCTGAGTAAATGGCCAGGAGAAGTGACATAGCCTATTTATGCACCTCATTTTTAGGACAGCTCTCCAGGGGCTGGATGCCAGGTAGAGACATTCCTTAATTCTCTCACTTTGTCTTTTATTTTCTGTAGTTTTCTGTTTCTCTCCTCCTGTCTTTCTGCCATTTCTTTTTTCTTGTCCCCAGACAGCTTTTTCATTCCTTCTCTCCAGCCCTGCCCCACTTCTTATTGTACCTTGACCCATCTCTCACTTCTTTTGCCTGCCGTTACACTACTCTCAGTTCACTACTTTTTAAAGGCTATTCATCTCAGAATAGCTAAACTACACCAGAGACCCTCTGCAGCACCCTTCTTGGGGTCCCTGGAGAAGGACAAAACCCCCAACCCAATTGCTTTCATAACTTTTAAAACATCATCATGATTTCTTGAGACGTTTAGAGGTTTCAGCACTAGCACTATGAATTCTTCATGGGCATCAAAACCTGCTTATTCTCTGAGTAGCATGTGGAAATGTTGACAAATAGCATAAGTAAACAGAGAGAAGTGAAGAGAAGTGAACACAACTACAGTTATGAAGGTCCCTGAAGAACATATGCCGACTACCCACTGTCTTTATGGTTGGACCTGCAGGTTGTACTTAAATGAAATCCCTTTCATGACTGTTAAACATTTGATTGTACATAATTATTAAGCTTTAATTCCCCATCATTGTTTTTTCCTGTTTTGGGGGCTGGGAGAATTCCATTGAATCATATAATTCATGGCCAATACAGCAACGGATGTAGGATGCTCTGGATCTACCTAACAGTGTAATTGCTCTAATTTATTCTTACTAATGACAACTTCGTCATAATGAATTACCCTTTTTGCCTGACCACCCAATGGCAGTACTTCTGCAGGCAAAAGGATGAGTTGTTTGAATAAGGCAATGGCTTTGCTAAGGTGCACATCATTTTCTCCAATAGATGGGAATGTTGGGAAGTGGTAGAGGGCTGGAAAAGCAGCAATTCACCTTGTGCAAAGTTCACTTGAATCCAATAAAATTGAGTCATTAACAGTCCTGAATAAAACACCAGGTCCAGATTTAATGATTTCCCCAGCAGTTTGCCATTCATTTGAAGAGGTAGCTCTTTGAGAAACAAGGGAAGAGCATATTGCCTCCAGAGACATGAAAATCTGGTAACACTATGTTAAAAAAAGCCACAGCCTAAAATGCAACAATTAAAAGCCAAGGAGGAAAAAGCAGGTAAAAAACTATGAGCAACTCTTTATTTTATCAGGCTATCTCAGCACCTTAAGTTGCAGATGACAGTAAAACCACCAGGTGCAATGAACACATCCATTTCTGGCACTGCTATTTACGAACTCACCTGTCAGGTAATACAGACCAAACTTGAGATTTACTAAACAGGATAAGGCTATACAGGCTCCTAGGCAAACCATGAGATTTATTTATTACTTTTCTAAGAGGCAGAATGAGACCATGCACTTCATTTCCCCAGGAATAGCTAAAAAAATATCTCTTTTTAGACTCCTTCCTTCATAAAATACAGAGCGAAGGAAAGCAGGTTATTCTGAACATCAGGAACAGCTAACTTTCACAGCATATTTTCATCTCCTACATTAAAATGATTCAAAATGGAATTTGCTAGCAGAACATCAGACCTAACTGCATTACAACAACAACTTCTGGAATCAAATCCCTCTTTGCAGGCATTTAGGCATACATAACTAGAGCTTAGCTCTTTATTTATAGAGAAATAAAACCAGAAATAGAGTCAGCACATAAAAAGCAAGCATAATCTGGTATTTGTTTTGTGTAAACTCAGACGATCAAAGGAGGTTATTAAAACTATACATTACCCTAGAATCTTTACATACAAGCACAGACAATCAACACTGAGAACAAGAAACTATCCTGGAATACAAGATACCTTTATATTAGGATAACTATAGCAGGGAGTGCACTGGAATAACTATTTCAGTAAAAAACAAGTAGTAGTATTAAATTACCCCTTTGCCATGCAGGTGCATCTCCCAGATTTCTACCTATTGCAATCTGGCTTTCAGCAAACAAAACTGGAGGCTTAACAGACACTTTGGAGTGGGAGTCCTATAGTACATAAGCCCCATCTTGTCCAGATTTGACCAGTTAGTAGAAACTGGACACTTTATCCCGAATTAGGCTTTTTTTCTCTCATGTACTATTCCTCTACAGAGTGTACTTGTAAATAATGGAGCATTCCTACAGATTTAACAGTTTTAGACGAGGGAATTCACTCTGGCTATGTACCAAAGCCCAGATCCTGTTGACTTTGAAAGGGCTATGGATGCTCAACATTTTAAACATCAAGTCACTTCTGTAACTATGGGCTCAAGAGATTAATGCTGGCCATCCAGCTTCTTTGGAGATGAGAGAGGCAGAAGGGCCCACTGATTTCCCACTTCAAGCTCTCTCATTACACAAGCCACAGGAGAAGTTTAGACTGCAGCATATCTAGAACTGGGCAAAGCCCAATTCTTAAGTTAAGAACCAACAGTGATGGAGAGCCAAGGGCTGATGAATTGCTGTACTGCTTTATTACCTTCCCTGGTAAAAGCATGTGCTGTAAGTCCTCATTTTGCATCAACACGCAGTAATCAGATCTTGTTATACACTTCAGCTTAATGGATATAAGAGCTCTCCATCATCAAATTTCAATTCCCTCTATATGTAATTCACAGACTAAGCTACATGGCACTGTGTTGGATGCAGCAGACAAGAGTTCCCAGGTCTTTTACTCTTCCCAGCTCTACAGCCTTTCTTAAGGGTCTCCTTTGATTGCCCTCAATATACTCAGCTTCCTTGAAGTGCTAACAGCCAGACTTGGAAACTGTGCTGCTGTAAGGATCCCATCAAGATGCCAGAGACGAAATATCATTTCACCAGTCCTACATGACAGGGGATTGTATTCGTCCTTCTGGGCACAGAAAACCGGGGACTGGTGGGTCTCTATCTTTCTTGCATCCCCACACCCCTGACAGAATCTAACTTCTTTTGGCAGAGCAGACAGAGTAAGCACGAAATACCAATGGATGCTTCTATAAAGCTGAGATCCAGAGGAAAAGAGACCAGCAGCTATTAAAACAGAGCTGGTGATTGTTGCATGACAATCGGACCAAACAATACTATGGAGACTTAACATAAACCAACCTCTCTGAGCAATGGGATTAGAGGGCTGGGTACAGCCACAGGAACTATGGCGTAAGATAAAACATAAGCAGCACAATGCTATGATACCATCAGTGACAAATAAAGCAGATATGCAGTACTGCTCATATTTAGAAGGGTTTTTTCACCCTATTTGGATTTTACACACATCATGTGGAAACAAGACTGACAAATTGTATGTCTCCTACATCTACTTAAACTCAACTAGCTATCCGCACCCTGGTCTATTCCTCTTTGCTATTCAAGATGAAGCTGACACATAAATTCCCTGCTAAGGATGTAGTACTTTGGGGGGATGTTTTATTGCTGACAAAGTGTGATTTCCAGCTTGCTGTGATGGGAATGAAATGCAACACAATGGAATAGCCTCCCCAGCCCTTAACTAATAGAGAAAGGCTTTGCAACATGTCATCCTCTTCCTCAATGCAAATCCACAGTGTGCAGACACCAGCCTGTTCCCCATCCTGCTCTTTCACGGCTAGAGCACCAATCAATAGGCATCCATCAGAAACTGCTTCTAGGCTCTCAGAAGCAGGAAATGCCACTTCTGATAGATGGCTCCTCCTCCCCTCATCTGCTCTTAAATAGGTTATAAACATGGATTTTAACACTCACATCATGAAAATAATTCTCCCCAGATATCTATCCTATTGACAAGGTTGAAGGTAAACCCATGAAGGTATCAACCTCTTTCTTGTTGTATATTGCCCAGGTTCCTTGCATGGGCATGTGAACATTAAAAAAAATAACAAATCTTTATATTCCCTGATGGATTTACTAATTTTAGTCTTAACATCTTGATTTTAAGCTAAATTACTGCTCATTTGTTCCCATTCCACCCTCCTTGTTTGCTGCTATTTTAATGCCTGCCAGATGACATAATTCATTCATCTTTGGGGCTTATGAGGTCTCTGGATAGAAGAAGCCCTCTGAGTCTCAAATTCCTACCATTGTGGTGCTGAGCTTTGGAAAGAGGACCCTGGAATCCATTGTCACAAGGAAAATGCACATCTTTGGAACACAGTTACTACAGGGAACATGGAGGAGCCGCACAGAGACAGCTTTTCTGATGTGCTCAAAGCCATCATGCCAGGCCACACAGCAGAGGACAGCACCTCAGAATAAGGCTACTCAATTCAAAAGCTTGCAAGTTAGCATGCCATAGAAGTTGCCTGTGTTAGCAGGACATGGTAACTGGCAATATATGCACTTTTGGCTGTATACAAATGTGGTAATTTAAATCAACTCTCCTTAAGGAAAAACATACAAATAAAACAAACAAACAGGAAAAAAACCCAAAAAAAGGGAAAAAACCCAAACCAAACAGAACCCAAAAGCCAAAATAAAAACCATCACCAGCAACAAAATAAGCCACCAAAACCAAAAAACACAAACCAAACACAATGCTTTATTAATGTGCATGTCTCTCCGTTCTCATTTAAACATCACTGGGCAACAAAGATACTGGGGGCTTTACCCATCATACCAAATGGTTTTATTTTCCCAGGGTTAAATGTACCAGGACTGGCTGACGCACAGGACAAGAACGAGCAAACTTCAAGGAAAAAAGAAAAGAGAAAAATCACTGATATTTTGATAGTGCAATTGTGTTTTCTCTTTGTGAACATCTACAGAAGCGTTCATTCATATTCTGAATGGAGCAAAGGCAACTGAAACAGGTGTTCTATTACTAGATCCATTAAACAAGAGATTTATGCATTACATATCCATCTTGAAGCAATTAGGCTGATCTTTTTCTTTCCTCTTTTATGGCTTCATTGAAAACTTCTGGCAATAAAGCAATTAAAAAGTAACTATCCAAGCATTTATCTATGACATCAAAGATGATCAGCCTTTCTTCTATCAGAAAAAGCCGCTTCACTTTCCATCCTTAGAATGTACAGATTTAGAGGCAATGTTCACTGTTAAGACAGTGACATAATCGTGCCATTGTCCACAGTGTGAATGGCGAATGATGGGGTATGGACTTGCTAAATCATTGTTTGCTTTCTACTTTGGAAAATGGTTCTATTAAGTTTGACTTTAATCTCGCAAGACACGGGAACAGCAAGCAAAGAAATGAGGTTACCACAGAACTAATCTTGAGGTAACCTCCATGCTGCATGTGCTGCAAGGGCATTTGCAGCTATGGGATTTTGCAGACACTGTTCTCATAGGTGAGCACAAGATCTTCAAGGAATAATGATTTTCAAAACTCATATTGATGGGACAGAGAGACACTAAACCTTAAAAGGATGACTCCAGCAATACGATGCTGGTACCGCAAAGCTATCCTTCTAGAGGTGCTCCTCATGAATGGTGGAAGGCAGTCTGAGACACAGACCAACAGGCTCCACAGCCTCTTCTCCCCCAAGAAGAGATTTGTGCACTGTATTCCTCACAGTCCCCCCATAAACTTTAATGTTTAGATTCTTCCCTAAACTTAAGCACTGAATATGCCAAAATTAGTTCTGTCTGACAGTAATTTAAATAGTCCAGACACCAGGCACACTCTGACTGACAGCATTCTGTAGACTGCTTCAGTTTTAAGTACCTGCTGTAGCTACAGGACTGTCCCTGAGCATGGCCTGCAGGTGACCTGTTAGAAGTCAAGGGACAAAATGGTTATTTCCTCACTCTCTATAGCAACAATTCCATCTACTTCACTTTTAAAACTGTAACACAATTGATACTGAACCAGAAAGGGTCTTAAGAGATCAGCTCGCCCATTCCTAGCTCCCAAGGATGGACAACTATTAGTAAGCTAGCAATACCCAGCTCAATTTTTCTACTGCCAGTCTGAGTAAATCATTATACAGTCTTTTCTCCATCGTGTGAATAGCAAGACACTAGATAACCTGGAAAGCCAAAAAACCCATTAACATGGGCACTATGGGTTACAGAGAAGCTAGATAGTATTGTTCAAAGTGCAGTTCTAATGACTTACAGGTGGAGTGCAATCTACAAGTCAAGAAACAAAAGCCCCCATGAGTCTGATATGTCAGCCTTGTGATTTATAGATACTCAATTGGAGACTTCTGAAAGCTGGTAATTCTGTGTAATCTAAACAGCAGCGTGCACAGCCACACAGTATTCTGTAGGATTGACCACACTACTAAAACCCACAACTGGAAACCCACCACAACTGGAAACATCACATTCAGTTCAGAGGTAGAGAGCAGAGCACACATTGCAAACATAGCTCTTAGTCATATTCCACCCTACATTAGATATGTTCCCTAAGTTCTGGAAGTACTGCAGCAGCTTGTGAATGATGGATGACATGAGAAACCTCTGCTCAGTGCACAGTGAGCAGCCAACTCCCTTCTGCGCTGCATCAGTTGCTTTCAAGGTACTTAATAGGCAACTTTGGTGAGAGACATTCAAAGGCCCCCAGTGAGCCCAGACGTCTCAAAAATAAAACCAGAACATGACAATTTTGTCCTAGAGCTTCAGTTGTTTTTATTCAATATTCATTTTACTTTTGCCTGCTTCTTTCCAGTGACCTCCCTTGTCACTGTGCATTATGGGCTCAAAACACAAACATCTCTCACTGCCAGCTGCTCAGCTACAGGTTTAAGTGTGTGGTTGCCTCATCTCTCACAAAGCAAACTCTTTGCACTGAATGAATATTTCCTTTTGAAAATGCAATGTAAGAATGAGTGACTGGTGAACAATCAGCTCCATCACATCTTGTAACCAAGGACCACAGAATCACATTGTTTTCCTAACACTTTGGATAGGTCAGTTTCTACAAAACATAAACCAAACCACCAGCAGTTTGGACTGGCTTCCACTGGTCTGACATACCATCAAATACAATCTGCTAGGCAGAATTACCATGGGGGATTAAGGAATTAGGAACTGTATCTTGTTAACAAGCAGCACAGCTTGGCTTACAAAGCTTTACAGCAAGGTTTAAATCACAGCTTCACTTTTGCTGTGTTAGATTTGCTTCTCCCTGGCTATATCGTTATGCTGTTTCAAGTTACTGGATTGGGTAGATGGTCAGATGATTTACTGCTCCTGAAAGGTTAAAATTGCAAAAATCTTGCTATTTTATAGCTCTGCCTCTCTGGTTCCTCATTTCTGTTTGTTTGTATCATCCATTTATTATTACTTGTAATAACTGCACAGCAGACAGTATTTTACTTATTGTTTGATGGCTTGGCTTCTTAAGCAAAGACTTGGGAAGGGCTTTAACCACACTTACTACAAGCACGATGACCAAGGGCATGTGGGATATGCAAATCTGGTTGGAAAAAAAGGTGCTTAGACAATCAGAGAGTGTCCGACCAGGACTGCCATTTCCTAAGCAATCTCAAGCTACCCATGCACTGGTCTGCCCACATACAAGGCTGGATCTGCAGCTTCCCATTCTCCTTCTCCTATGAGGAAGGCCTGTCTTTGCTAACAAAGATTCAGGAAGGGCTTTAACACACACATTCTGAACAAGACTGTCATTTCCTGGGTCAATATCAAGCGACTGATGACACAACAGCACAACATTAAGTGTCTAGGCAGGATTCTGACTTAGAGGTGTTCAGTCATAAGCCCGCAGATGGGAGCCTCGCACCAGTGGCTCCTCAGCCAAGCACATGCACCAGGGGTCTGAACCTGCGGTTCCTCTCATACTGAGCAGGATTACTATTGCAACAACACATCATCAGTAGGGTAAAACTAACCTGTCTCACAACGGTCTAATCCCAGCTCACATTCCCTATTAGTGGGTGAACAATCCAACACTTGGTGAATTCTGCTTCACAATGATAGGAAGAGCCAACATCGAAGGATCAGCATTTATAGCGACATCGATTTTTGATCCTTCGATGATTTTACTTATTACATATGTGGGAAGAGGTCAGAAGTTGCTTTATTCCCAAGTACACTGGCCTTTAGTTGTAACCCCATTAGGAATGTTTAATAAAAGCAATAGACCAGTTTAATAACTGAATTCACTTACACTGCATCTCTACATTTAGTGGTGTGGCACGGAAGGAAACAAAAAGGCTCAGCTTTATCACCACTACTTCTCCCACTGCTCCTCCCACTACTCTATTTCCTTCAAAGGAGAAGGCAGATTGTTACTTAGAGATTACATAATGTAATAGTTTTATTTACTCCTTTATTGGCATTGTATGGTTGTACACCCAGCAATAGGTCTTTATATGCAGAACTTAGTAGTAGATCTGAAACTGTAACCCATACAAGACACAAAACTTTCTTGAGGAAGAACAGCGACTGCCCTAAGTCTTCATTATTGTCTATACAACAGGCTCTCTACAAAGCCCTTAGACAAACAATGCAAGACTAGAAACTTGTGATACAAGGTTTGCATGGATCAGCTGCCCAACCCTTTTAGATGAGAAGGTGGTGCTGACAGACAGGGCTCAGGGAGGTGTTTCTGTTTCTCACCTGCATCCAATCCCCCCTAAAAAGGTTTGGGCACTTTTCTGAAGCCAGCTTTAAAAGCAATATCCACAGCAGGAATGCCCTGGGTGCTACACTGATCCATCACTATTTGCCATTCAGCCAATGTGGTATTTTAATAACACCCAGCTTTAGAAATGTATTTATTTTCATGTACATATCAAAGCCCTGACTGCTTTATTTGTTTGGAAGGAAGAGTGGAACTGTTCCAGCAGACTTTCTATTTTCCACCAAGTCCCTCAAGAAGGATATTAAGGGTAGAAAGCAGAGTGGGTAACTCCCATCTCTGGGTAGAAAATGAATCAGATTGGCACAACATTCATTACACAACAGAGGCTTTCACCGATTAAGAAGGATGCTATATTCAGGTAGACAACTGGCCAGAAACAGATGCTATTTATGCACATACACTGAGCATTAGAAAATTGGCTGTTTATTAAAACAGGTGTTTGGGGGGCTCACACGCCTGACACTGCAGATGTGGTGTTCTGCTGAGGGACCGCATTGGAGAACATCAGCTCCCTTTGCAGTTACACTGAGTTGAAGCAGAAACTAAATTAAATTCAACAGAGTCAGCATCAGCTTTGAAAACTAGTGATTTCAATCAGGGATATAGCAAGACAACATCAGTTTTTACTCATGCCAGCTGTTCTGTTGCCCACTTTTGATATCATAATAATTCATTATTGTCTGGTCGAACCCAAAACAACTGTTTAAGGAAGTTTTGCTGGTTTCTATTAAACCAACAACAACAAAAAGAAAAAACATCAAGGCCTCTCAATGAAGAGTCTGTGGTCTTAGAAACAAGATGAATGGAAGCTCTGAAGGGGATTTCAGTCCTTCAGACCGTAAGGTAAATAAATAACTATGGAAGAAGAAGCAAGACAATGATATACACCCATATTTACAAGTTAGTTATAGAGGAGCCTTACATCACACAGGAAAGAAATGAATCTGCAAGGTTAGTTCTGCAGAAAACCTGGCAAAACCCCTCACTACACAGCTGGCACAGGATATTGTATAAGCCAGGTGCGAATACAACATTGGCACAGAAAACAAGATGCATTGTCTCTTCATAAAAAGCTATTCTAAAATAAGCCAAGACAAGCATGACTTATCCTACAGCATGCATTGTAATTTGCTTGGGGCTCTATTTATTTGGAACATGCAAAACTGCGACACAAGCCCCAAATCCTTGCTGAAAATGTAGGTGCTTGAAATCACAAGCTTGAGTCTTCTGACCAAAGAGGTGTTTCACAAAGAGGTCAGGCAGTGAAGGGATGTTCTGGATTGGGAGGTGATGGGATTTGAAACCTTGAATCTGAGAGCACTATGCTTGCCTGCATCTAACTGCTCATATGCAAGCGATGCCTTCTCAGAGGGAATATACCCACAGTGTGAATAACAATTTGATATCTACACACCACTCGCTTTGGCAGATGATATTTAGAAAAGCTAAACCACAATCCTAAATAAAAGTGCTTGGTCAATGATCCTTAGTAAAGCAGATTTCTTATTGCATACACTGCAGTCTCTCTACAATTTAGTTTCCAAAGTGAGTAAAGCATGAAAGGCAGATGCATCCAGATGAAATTAAACCACCAATATCCACATCACTTACAAATGAAACTCTTTGCTTACTCTATACACATTCACTTCATTGGGGCAAACGCTCAAATGTTCCAACAAAGCAGTTTTCTGCCTGCAATGTTTATTAAAACCAACAATTTGAATGATAAGCTGCAGAATGTTAGTTATAAATTCAATTTCAAATTCATCAGTGCAGACCAGGAAATCATTAAAAGAGTTAACAGGAATGTAATCAGGAAACAGAGAGCTTGATTTGATCAGCCAGCCCAATCAAAGCAGCTTTACTTTTGAAATCCTGCATATTCAGGGCTTAGCAACAAACTATTCAAAATAGTGTGTCAAGTCCAGAGCATTTATAGAACGTATTCGAGGGAAGATCCACACAATCTTTGCTTTCACACAGAGACAAAATTCACAGAATACATTACAAGGCCCTTAGTGACATGGTTTAGTGGTGGTAGATTGGCAGTCCCAGGCTAACAGTTGGACTTGATAATCTTAAAGGTCCTTCCAACCTAGTGGATTCTATGCTTTGCTATTATTTACTCAGCTCACTAGCGGTTAAAAGTACACCAACATATCAGTTTTGTTTTGTTTCTAATACAAATGACTGCAGCTTAACAATTTAAATGCTCAACTCAAACCACTGAGCTTGATCAGAGAAACATGGAAAATGCTTTCAGTTTGTAAAGAATTAGGTAACACTTGACAGTAAACCATGAGGCACCATTTGCAAACTTCAGCACTGAGATTACAGCAGTGGCATATGGAGTTCACTTACATTTTAGACTCTGCTAGATATAACATGACATTTACTTATGCCTTTTAATTAATGCAGTGTGCAAAACCTTCACTGAAATTTGTATTCGAGCAATATAAGACATCACTCAAAGAATTAAGTGCTTAATCCTATCTCCTCTGAGCTGAAGTAACTACACACCTGACTGTGCACTGAAGAGATCTCACCGCATGTTTTCATGACTAATCATATCCATTTGTTCATGGGAATAGGGCCAAGCATTTCAAAATGAATAAGCTTCCCATATAGTCTAAGCAGCTAACAAGAGCATACTCAGTACTAGAAAGTTACAGTCATCATTTCATGTGAGGCTGGTCGGTCAAACTAAAATGTGTGGTAGAAAACAGCGTGTCTCTGTTGCTTTTCCACAGATTATTGCTTCCTGTATTTTTACTTTCCAGCTGACTAGAGGCACTGAGAAGTCATGAAACATGGGTCTTTGGTAGGTAATAAAGGTATCTCTTCATTTCAAGACAAATCTTGCTTTGACTCTCTCATTTGCTCTTCATCGGACTGAAATGTCTAACATGAGTACAGTAAATCAACCCAGGTTTAATGGTCAAAGTTCAATTACCCACTACGAGCTATTTGTTCTGTGGGATAGAAACGAACACAAGGGTATCGAGGGTGAAGTTAAAAGCAACATTTATCAAACATAGATTAAATGAAGCAAAGATTTGGTGAGCAGAATTCTATCTTACTCCTTCTGAAGGACTGACAGCTTTGATTTTCACAGCCTCTAAGATCATGACATCACGATATTGAAATTTTAAGAAATAAAGAATTATGCCATAACTCTTCATTTTCTGCACTGTTGCCTTTGGAACAGATTACAACTTCCTATTATTTTTCAGTGAAAAAGGAAAACTCACAAGAATGGTTAGTTGAGGTTTTAATCTCTGCTGCCCACTGCACTGCAACACTGTGATGCATGACCCTGACCTTTTGCAGCCCGGTGTATTTTGACTGTTTGCCCACTCAGCTCCATCCCTACATTTCAGTGAGGCCATAAACAAGAAATGTGGAATGGCATGCCCAGCAAATCACAGAATGCTGAAAAGGTCAGAATAGTAGTGCTGAATGTTTCTACTCTGTAATTTACAGAATATATGAAGCATTTACAGCCTAATAACTCATTCGTATGACAAACACTGTAAAGAGAATGTAAAATGGCAGACCATGAATTCCTGCCAGTGACAGTGTTCCTAACAAGCACAGAAAAGGATGCAAACTTTGCCCTGTGGTTCTCTTTTCTGCAACGTTAATATTGCCTGACTTTCAATGAACAACAGCATATGTCTGTGGACTGTGCAGTCGAAAACTCTTGTGTTTGCAGTCAGGCTCAGAAAGCAACAGGCAAGGTCCCTGAGGAAAAAGTCCTGCTCAAAGCCTTGCTGATCTGTACTCCTTCTCAAGGCATTTCCCCAGTACCAGGTGATTTCATTGTCACAACATTCCTGGAAACTAGAGAAGTACTTTCTTCACTTTAGAAGAAGGAAGTCCTTGCCAAGGTCAGGAGAACTATAGCAGAACAAACCCCCCCCAACTCGTATTAACAACCCTGATCCCCTGCTCTCCACTAAGACCATCTCTTGAACATAATCATAAATCATGCCCATTTCTCAGACACATATCAAATGCTGTAAATGTAGAAACCAACAAGACACCCTTTAACCAAGTTCAGCACAGCTGCACATCTGTGGCAGTTGAAGTCCTGGTTGTATTCGTTAATGACAGCTCAGTCCTAGTGAAGTGCTGAAGATATTATGCCCTGCACACCCCTATGCACATCACCACCTTCAGAGGAAGTTATACTGGTGCAAGATGATTTCAGGCATTCTTCACTCATAAGCTAGATAATGCCTTGGAACAGCTGTAAGCCAGGACATAGAGGAGTGTTCCTTCTTTGCTACTATCTTGGAAAAACAAAGAAAGAACACAACAGATTCATCTCTACTGTTGCTGTTTCAAACCAAACTGCAAGGATATGTATCTGACATCAATTCATCCTTTTTTTCTATAAACACAGCATCATTTTATCCTCAGATTTATATATAAGATCACTCAAACAGCCACTGAAATTGACATAAGCAATGAACAGTTTATAGAAGAACAAAAGAAAAACTTAGGAAGTGCCAAATCTTCCTTTCTGGCACATCTGTGCCAATCCCATAGATCTCAATGGATGTAAAATCCAGGATCAATAGCCAGATTTTGGCCCTGTCTTTCCAGGTCCATTAAAACAAAGAAAAATAAGTGTGCTCTCACAGATACAAATCTGTATTACCTATACAAATGCAAAACAAGTGTGAATTTACACCAACTGAACAACAGATCCCAGGCTCTGAAGTACAGCATTTTACTATTATCCCCAGGAGAAGCAGCGATATTTACCAACACACCAAATTAGCATCAAAGCATTGTCTGTATTGCTCTTTGTCCAAGAACACCACCCTATTCAGCTGTTTATCAAGTACCTGTATCTTGAAATACAAAGAAAGCATGATGTGATCAGCAAGTCCATAAGCTGGACTGTCTCAAACAGACAGGCTTGGTATGAAATGGATGTCTCCAAGATACTTTCCAGATGTTTTTAATCATTAATATTTATTTTGAAAAGAAGAGGGGTCTAAATAAAAACCAGACTGTGATCAGTGAATGTAGCATCTTAAAACTGTCAGGAAATGTGTCATTTTCACTCCCAAATGACTTCTTCCAGCCTGTGCTTCAAATACAAAGGGCCTTCCCCAATCCCCTCCCCTTTTTAACTATTCCTTCCTATTCACACACCTGTCAGCAAATGGAACATGGTCTATTCCTCTGTGCTTGTTTTACAGTAGCTTTATTGATCTGCTTAATAACTACTCCCAATGAACTGCACTGTTAAATGCCTTAAAAACAAGATCTTTCCGAACAGCTCAGCTATCAGCAAACCTGACAATACTCCTAGACTATGTGCTTTCTTTCCTCAGCATCTTTAGCAGCAGGGTAACTACATGGTAAGATTTAAACCCCTTAAATTTTTCTCTGTTCAGTAAAAGAATTAACAGATGTTTCTCACTTTGTTTTCCAAGACTCTTGCTACATTGAGTAAGTGCCTGAAAACAAAACCCGTACATAACTGAAAAGCAAATGATACATTAATGATGTGTTCAATTAATATGGACTCAAACATGCCAACATTCATTCCAGTCTCTACTCATTGGTAAGGAGCTGTAACACACGCTGCAAGAATTGACAGACAGACTTGGCTTCTATTTTGATACTGCATTTTCAGCCTTTTTGATACTTTGTGGAACACACAAGTGTAAAACAGCAGCCATGGTGTACATTGGATGACACTGGGAGAAGTTTATACAGAGGCTAGCTAGGTACAGCTCCTGCAACATCCTTACAGAGCTCTGTCCAGCCAAGAATCAGCAGAGCATAGCTGTGCTTCCTGTCGTCTGCAAACGTTTATGCTCCTTCCATGCTGCTTTTACACCAGCTGAGGGCTGGCAGTGCAAAAACTCACAGCAACCGACCTGACAACATCAATCAGATTCTGGCTTCTTCATGCTACCAGAATTGTGCAAAGGAGTCAGTTCAGAGAAGAAACCTACCCTGTAACCACGTAATCAAAGCACAAACGATTGGTTAGTTTTCTTTCCATGTTCTCAAGGCATTAAGAGTGAACAAAGTTAGCTGGAGTGTATTAAAAGTGTATTAAGAACTCAGCAGAGTGATGTTATCTTGAGACCTACAGCACAGCATGCTTCCCCCTCACTGCAGAACAGCTGGACAGGGAAATAGATAGCACATCTTTAACATTTAATGCACCACACATAGCCTCGAGACTTTTGAGGTTTTGATCTTTACTTCCCTAAATCACCTAAGGAGCTTTTTAACCTCAGGGATTTGCCATGAACAATCCATTCACATGCTTAGGTTTACACCATCAATCAAAGCAACTGCAAGTTCCTGCTCTAAAAAGACTTGGGGTCTTTGAACAACTACTTTAAACCACAGTGGTATGAGCTTTAATAAATTCATGTTCAGAGATTTGCATGGGATACAGTCACAATTTACTAATAGGGTCTGTAGTAGAGTGTTATGGCTCAAAACTCTTCAAATGAAGTATGAAGGGCCTTCTGCTAAAGGCACATCATCTCCTGGGCAGAGGGTTTGTATGTATTTCAGTTCATGCCCACACATTTGATTTTAATGTTATGAAGACAACTCAGGGATATCTTTTTTTCAGGAGGAATATGAGACTGTTAGATCAATGTCATATCTTTGCAAAACTACATAAAGAATAGTATGAATAAATATTACTTGTTAAAACCAAGATATAATCAGATTAAATGTGCCGCATCCTGTGCTATCAAGGACCATTGCTACACTGACCCTAAAGCAAAGAGCTGAAAACCAAATAAAAGGGCATTTTGCTTTTATGACAAGGAAGCAACAAATGAACAATAAAAAGAATAATAAAAATCTGTCATTATTTTCTAGGTCAGCCCAGAGATGAAGTGAGTATCTGACCTGGTAAAGCATCCAAGACAGGGAAATTGGTTTGGACTCTTTCTCTAGTCCTCTGGGATGCTCTTCTGTCCTACTGTCAACCTTCCTCTCTCTGGCTCTGTTTCTCCAGCACAAGCAAATAGAGAAAACAAGGAAAAAAGCAAACTCCAGTTTCTGCTTCTCTCTGCCCTTGACAGGTTGGTTTTGATCTCCGCCACATTCCAAAGGAAGAAAGAGAAAGCAAAAAGTACATTCATGTTCCTAAAGAACAAGGCAGGCTCTGGACCATATTTGAAGCCTGAAGGAGCTCTTTTATCCACTGTCAATAAGAATTGTGCACGTCTATTTTCATTTGAGTCTTCTTATAAAAGCTGAGAGCCAAAAGGTGAATACTGAAGTCTGCAACAAGGTCAAATAAGCTGCTCAATAGTTAGGCCACTGCTTAGAGTTTTGGCAAGATTTTGCACTGCATTGTGCTAATTATGAAGGATAAAGATAGTATTAATCTTCTGCTTATAGAGCAAAGAGAGCTATTTCTTTAAAGATTAGTTTTCTAATGGAAATCTAAAATAATAATAGAATCATAGAATAGTTAGGGTTGGAAAGGACCTTAAGATCATTTAGTTCCAACCCTCCTGCCATGGGCAGGGACACCTCACACTCTGAAGAACAAGTAGATGGATTAAAGTCCATTTGGTTTTTAGTTTAGTGGAATGTTTATATGTGTAGAACCTCTGATAAAGCTTTTTTGGTATATTGGGTGGTTTGGCTTTATGCATTAAAGACCCTGTAAGACAGAAACTGCTTTGGTTTCTAATCAAATCCTGCAGAATGTCCCCAAAGCTCCTAGGAGAGCATTCAAAAATCACTCCAGCAGATGACCTAACATACAACTTTCTTCTCCATTCCTTTGCTGCAGCTGATTCACTTTCCTGCAAAGCTCTAGTAGATGGGGAGGCTCTGAGCATATTGCAGGGATCAGCACAGCCCCCCAGCCCCAAGTGCAGGTGGCCTCCACAAGATGAAAGGGCTCCCTGAGAAGTTTCTAGCTCTGTTTGCCATTTAAAATCAGGAGGGAAATCAATTCACTTCCCTGTATGTTAAAGAAATACGTTCAGGTTCTTTCATGGCATTAATCTTTTACACATAATATGAATATGGTTTAGTGGCAATAACCAAACCCATTAACATATCAGGAAAAATGCATCATATGTAAATTCCCTAATCTTAGGGGACATCTAATGGATTACATTCCAGCATATAAAGATGCAAGATTTATATTTCCCTCTAGAGATATTCCAAAATCCTATTACCAAGGCACATCTCCAAGGAGAGCAAGGAATTTGTTTTAATTTCACTTTTTACAAATCAAACCTCTTTTTAATCAGTCAGAACAGAGTGATTTTATGCAAGGAAATATATAAGAAAGAATAAATCACTGCAAAAACAACAGAGTCCAGAGGGAACAGGCAAACTTCGAAGAGAAAATAGAAGATGGACTAAAAATACAGGGAACAGATGTATAGTCTTTGAGTGCCTTTATTACACAGATGTATGCAGGGATAGTTTGCTCCCAAATGAAATCAATAGAAAGTTGACTGTTAAAAAGCTGGACCAACAACTGAATTTAGCCTTTTGGGCTAATCCAAACTTCCATGAGCATGCTTTGCTACTAATACTGGCTTTTGACTATAGCTTCAGACCTGTGTCGTGTTTTCCTCTTTTAAGGCTGATTTCTGCTCAGCTACAGACACACAAGCTCAGTGAGTGGAACCTGACTACACATATACATGCCTGTCTGCAGAATTCATCTGGCACTGGCCCCTTCTCACATCCACAGCTGTCTTTCCCATACAAGCCCTTACAGACTCCTGAGTCAAATCACACACACAAGAACATTACTCTTTAAGATTGGCTAAGATCACAAATGATTCATATTTTCACCAAAATTCAAGAACCACATTCACAAATACAAGCTCCATTTCTAAATACTTTCAGAGCATCTTAAGTGCATTATCAAAATTGTTAGGCACCTGTTTTAAGCATGTGCCTTTGTGCTCGGCTCAAGTAGGATCCTGTAGGGTTTCACAAACAGCTTTATCACAATGTTAATACACCACTTAAAACGCTTTATTCTGACCTTGCTTGCCTCTAAACACCATTCCATCACTGAATCCTAACCAGCTTTGGTATCAAAGGAAAATGCGATTCAGACTCAAAAGAAATCCCACAGCTTCAGCACAGAGTAAATAATACACATCTGCAACACACCTCTTGCCATTTAAGCTCAGGGCACCACAGTCCTCAACAGCACCTTCAATTCTGCCTCTCCAAATGAGAGATCTACCTTCAAGGAACTGAAAGGAAACCTCTGGAACTTCAAAGCTGAGCAGTTCTTTTAGAACCAAGGTGCACCACAGTTCCTCAAGGTTAGCAGAACTCCCCAACATTAGAGTTTCTCAACATTAGAGAGAACACAGGCAGCCAGGTGAGACTAGAGATGTACATTCACAGAAGAATATATAACAGGAGCGAGAAAAGCACATGAAAGCTCTTTCTGATAAACATTCAGAACAACCTTAAAATGCACCAAAAGAAAAAGTTTTAGGTCACTTTTAAAGGAATTTGCACTTCTTTTATGAGAATATTTGTCTTGGATAGGGTGAGCATCAACGGATCAATACAGCACCAATGTAGACATACATTACTCTATCAATCATGTATTAACAAGAGCAGCAGCACTTTGTATTTAATACCCATTGTAACCAATTAGTGCTGCCATCCCCTGATGTTACAGAAGTTCATTCCTTTAAATTGCCATGGAAGTAATTTCTACAGTTATAAATGAGAAGCCGCAAACTGATTTACATGTAATAACAGTATCACTAAACCTTTCTTACCACGTTCAGTTTTCCCCATCTGTTACCAGAGTGGAAGCTTAGGATCTATTTCTCCCAGAAGGGGACTTACCCAGCTGGACATCTATAACAGTTGGCTGGTTCTCCATGGGGAACAATGGCTTTGGAGGTTTGTCTGTGAGTAAAGCTAGAAAAGAAAATGAGAAACTGCAATTGAATAATTGAGACCAATGACTGCAAAAGAAAAGCCCTCTCACGTAAGCAGTCAAATACTTGGACACTTGATGGCATATTAACTTTCATTAAATAATACAGCTGCTACAATGCCAATGAGTTACCATTTTCCTAGGGGCTGTTGTGGCCCCACTGACTACACAGGAATGAGTTATTTAAAGAACTCCATTCTTAAAACATCAAAACAAGCTCCATCTCTCACTTCTAATCTACATATAACGACATCAAACATCTTAGATTCTCACCTTGCAAAGTTAACAATTCATTTGAAATGCCAATCAAACCAGTGTGACCAGTCCCAAAGCAGTACTTAGATGCTCAAAGAAAACTTGCAAGTACAACCCCAGGAGCTTCACACCAAACCTACACTGCCTCCCTCCTATCCACCCACTTGAGGCAATTGGACCTCTTCCCAAAGCCTGGGAAAGGGGGTGTCTCTAAGAGCAGGAAATTGAGAGCACCTGGTGCTTCCAGGTGACTGCTCCAGGCAGTAGGACAGCCACAGACACACTACAGGCTTTATGACCTGGTTTGAGAGCTTAGTGATGGACAGTGCAAATAGGTTTTGTGAGTTGAGGCTAGCTTGACATAAATGTGTATTCCTGGAGAACAGGTTTTAACCAAATACAGAATCTTGCACCACACGAAATTAAGCTTTTCAAACTTAATTCAAAGCCTTTCCAGTTGAAATTCAGCACCTGAAATTACTTGATCTGTTTGCAAAATGAATGTGCGTTTTTCAACAGAAGGCTAAAGCAAAATTGCTCTGATGTCCTCAGAAACCTCAGCATTTTGACAGGAAACAAGCCTACCCAGAGGTTCATTAGCTTAAGCTAATGTTGCCCATGGCTGGGGCACCAGGTCTTCCTAAGCCAAGCACAAGGAGCTTAAGCTCTGCAAGCTTCTAGCCTGCTCCCAAGGCAGCCTGGCATGCAGGGGAGGCACCTCTCCCCCAGCCTGCTTCACCACAAGCCAATGGTCCAACACACCTTCCCCAAGGCTTTAAAACAAGCTGGCTGAGTGGCTGAAGCAGAAGTGCAGCAGTCCCACCTCTGATGCACATTAGTTTTACTAATGTGGCTCTGATAACCTGCTATCAAATGTGTAAAATCAGAGATAGCCAAATCATTCTGCTACCAAAAAAACCCATAAAAATCATAAGCCTACAAAACATTTTTACATCTACAGAAAAGGACAAAGATTGTATTACAGAAGATGTACTGAGTGTAACTGTTTGATTGTGATTTACAGTTAATACTGGTTTTTAAACTCCTTAAGCAGTGATTGCCAGCACAATCCACTTCCCCAGTTCCATGTAAATGAAACTGTGGTTCCTTCCATGATTTACTTATCACAAAACAGGCATTTTGGTAACAACCCAGCTGCTAGCATCTCACATCAACATCATGTGTGTTTGTAAGAACTCCTTGTAACAGTTTACCCACAAGGACAACCCAGCAACCTCTGCAGTGATTTCAACATGTTAATAAGACAAGAATCACAAGCAGGACTCAGAATGAAAGATAAATGGGAACTTCTGTTAATGAGAATTCAGCACTTCAAAAATGCTCATACAGTCACAAGACTGACCCAGAAGTAATACCAAGGCTACCTGTACTATTGCATTACTTGGGGATTAGCCCAGGAGCAGAACATTTCTGGCACAACCAAATAATTAATTTGCTATACTAATGCACCTAGGTCATCTGAATGTCATTAGAGAATAAGACAAAAGTACTGCCAAACCTCCATCTGTAATCACAGTCTAACTGCTTGCTTTTTAAAGAGTTTCAATCCTAACCAAAGCTGAAAACTTGTGAGTTTTGGGCATCAAACTCAAGGAATTTTGGAACACATTCCACTGACGATATTTTTTAAGCAGTGTATGCTCTTAAATATCAATTTAGAAGTCTTCTAGCAAAACACTTTTGAGACACTTATTCATAAAATTCCCTGCATCCAAAGGGAGCTCGATACCTCTTCCTCCAACTTCTCCACAAATCCCACTCTAATTCAAGCAGTTTTTCACTTGAAGGTCACTCCTGTCTCCAGCAAAGCTCATTCCCAACACTGCAGGAAAAAAGTACATTCTCCAGGAAGTCCCAATACACTGATAGCCAGAACCTTTGGTAAAGGGAAACATGAGAGCAAGAGTACCTTTTCTGTTCAACAACTAGAAGAGCTCTGCTTTTCTTACACTCTAATTCCTCATGTGAAAAAGCCCCGTCAATAAACAGTAAGTTAGCAAGAAGCAAGAGCCACTAGACTAGAATTACATTAGCTGAACTGTAACCTGCTGCCAGTGAGAAGATGAATCTCTTCATACATATTGCCTGCCATATCCTTTCAACTCATCACAGAAAATTAGAGGTAGCATCATCTGGATCCGACATCTGCTGAGAGGGAAACTCATCACTAGAGTCACAACCTGACAATATTGCTTTTCTGCAGTCTTGGGTTTGGTTTCCTTTACAGAATCCCAAGGGTTGGAAGGGACCTCAAAAGATCATCCAGTCCAACCCCCTGCAAGAGCAGGGTAACCTGGAGTACATCACACAGGAACTTGTCCAGGCGGGCCTTGAGTATCTCCAATGTAGGAGACTCCACAACCCCCCCTGGGCAACCTGTTCCAGTGCTCTGTCACTCTCACAGTAAAGAAGTTCTTCCTGATGTTAACGTGGAACCTCCTATGCTCCAGTTTACACCCATTGCCCCTTGTCCTACCACTGGATATCACTGGAAAAAGCCTAGCTCCATCATCCTAACACCCACCCTTTACATACTTGTAAACACTGATGAGGTCAGCCCTGAGTCTCCTCTTCTCCAAGCTAAAGAGACCCAGCTCCCTCCCTTTATTGGTTTTTATACTGTCTAGGCACACTTCCTCATAACGCCTGCTGGAAGGAGACAGGAAAAGGAAATACTACACAGGTTTTAAACCTTTAACCATGTTCATAACTGCCTCTGTGCAAGTGAGGTCAGCGACTGCTTCAAGGAAAGAGCCAAAGGTTTTAGGAAATGCATTTTGGATGGAGGGATTGGAAAGGTCCCATGGGCCACAAAGGGGTTTGGGGATTTAATAATGGTACCAACAGAATCAGCCCCTTTGTTCAGACTAGGTCAGAATAAGCCACGCTCTCACTGACCCTTTCCAGGACTCCTTCAGGAGACATTATGATGTGTTTTAAAGGGGAATCCCAAGGCTCCCCTAAACCTTGCATCCCAGCTGAATGTGCTCCCTTGTGCTTTAAGAAGAGCCTAAACAGAATTTCCCGTTCTGGTATATTACCAACACTTTTTTAAGGCTTTTGTTGCTACCTTTAGGTTTTTATTGTATTGTAACTTTTCATCTTTGGTACTAAGTTTTACTCTGTGCTCATTGTAGGACATGGAGAAAACTTGCTGGGGTAGCTGCATCCATGCTGTGCCAGTGTGCTCAGGCTTTCCTTGTTTAATGTGCTTTTCATATCTCATTCCCACGCATACCCCTTGCAACCCAATCTGATCAGGTCTCCCCCCATGTCTCTTAGCTTTACTTGCAGTCTCTGGTTGTTTTCCAAATATGCTTCTGTATGTCACATTTTAAATGGTTATATTTTGCCATATTGTTCTTGGAGAGCAATCATGATAATGAACTGGCAGCCTGTCAGAGCTCTTTACATAGGAACTGAAAAAGCCCAAAGGGATTCTGAGTCTAGAAGGCAATCAACTGCTGACTCTTCAATGTCATCTGTGTTTACAGAAAACAAAAGCCACTTATTTTAGAGGTCAGACATCAGATCACTTATTCTATGAAATTCGTATTTCATGTTTCTTAAACAGGAACCAGTACAAGATATTCCCAGCTATGATCTCTTTCATCATCTCTGGACTTAAGTCCACAAACAACCTTTATTCAACAGCCCATTCCTCTAAGAGAAATGCCCTCAACTGTCAGAATATATCATCAGAACAACAAAAACAACAGTTTTACAGGTGTGTGGCACCCATTTCCAGCCTTACTAGAAGCAGAAGCAGACAAAAAGTTAATGCTGTTACTGTATCAATCTGTCTTTAATAAAGCTAATAGTATTATGCACTCTCTTCTAATTCTTAATTTACTTTCCAACAAAACCACTTGAAATTAAACCAGCTAAATGCACTGCAAACACTCTATTATTAAAGGTACAGAAGCACCTCTGCAAAGAAATATGACTAGATCTCACTGTCACAGGAAGAGCTGAGACAGAACTGTCCACCTCCCCTCCCTGTCCCCTCCAGCCCCTTGGAACATGCCATGCCCCTGGAAGGGAAGAACAGTTTAGAACAGCAACACTGATGTTACAAATGGAAGAACCTACCCCTCTCCTGAGCATGATCCATGGTTCATCAACCCAAGATGAGATTATTCAAGAGCACTAACACTTGAATGTGGCCATCAAACACCACACACCTGCATACAAACTGCATCAGACAAGCCACTGTCCCCTGAAGGTTACAAAATACACAAGGCAAAAGCTTCAGATGCATCTCAAGCTTCTGAGCTTTGTCCCATGGTTACCACTGGGCATATGCCACCTGGGACATCACTCAAGTTGGAAATCTACTTCTTTATCCAGATGCACCTGGCAATGCAGGTGCCTCCTATAAGAGCCTGGTGGACATGGCCAGAGGCTGTTCTGCAGCCAGAGTCTTGCAGTGCCTTTTCCTCCTATGCTTACATTCACTCCATTAGAAAGTAATACCCAAACTTCAAATCAATGCTCAGGTTGTTGTGATTTCAACAACACTTGTCATGGAGTTTTTTTCCATAAGAGATTTAAAGCACTGTGTTGTACAAATCAATAGACTAATCTGATCCTCTACAAGTGTTCACCCAGGTGCATCTTGCCCAGGACACACGATACTTACAGCCTCCCTCTTCCCTAGGCACAAGGAATATGTTGTCCCAAAAGTGCCTCAGAAAAGCAGAGAAGAGACCTACAAAAGATTTGGTCCCTCCAATTAGTTACACAGTCATCTTCGGCAGACAAGGGAAAGCATGACTTACTGCATGGGGCAGTGTCTAGCTACCCACAGGATCTATGAAGAGGAAGAGAACAGTCCTGAAGTAGCAGCTCCTGCTTCTAAGAGCCAATGCAGTGTAAGAGCTTAGATGCTCATTTTTTCTCTCCATATTCTTACTGTTTCAACAACGTCCCATTCCATATTCAAACACATATCTGACACACTAATGAGCTCTCTTGAAAAAGCACAAAGCAGTTGTCAACAAATTGCCTTAGGATATCATTACTTATGGAAAGCAATGATAACCACCTAGAAGAACTACCAGGCATCTCAGTAAGCACCAGCTCCTTCACAGTTTATTTGACACAGCTCTATTTCCCACCACTGTTTCTACCTTGCCTCTGCAGCAGCCTGACAATACTGTCCCCACTCCAATCAGGCTTCTCTTATGGCAGTCATGGTGAAAGACAAACAGCGCAAGCTGTTGCTACAGTGAACACAAGTCTTTTACCACAACTGAGTGACTCAGCTAAACACAACTTCTGAACTTAGTGCAGATCCCCTTCCCCTGTGCCATGGAAAGACATACTCAAGCCAATAGGTATCACCTGTGCTCCAAGGACCTGATCTGCTGCCACAGTTAGCACTCAAGACCAGGGTCATGCATGGAATTCCAGCTGCTTATGACTAGATGGGGCTCTTTTTTGAGGCTAAATATGTTAGCTTGCATGTGGCTAACAACTGGTCAAATGCTGGGGAAGTGCTTTCTTCTTCTTTCTTGTGGCAAGTACCCAAAGCACATTTGCTCTTCTATAATTTTGTTATTGATGTACCTCCTGGACATTTGTTCATGTAATTTGCGATGATGAAAGGAAGAAGCATCCAAATAAGAAGCAGAATGCAGGGAATCTAACAAAATTGTTTCAAATCTTCTATGAGACAATTAATGCCAACCTACTTCCTTCAGTCAAAGGATCTGGCATTTTCCCCCATTAATTAACACAAAGCCTCTAGTATCATTCAATCAAGAATCTGGCTAACCTTTTGACAGCAGAACTGATCTGTTTGAATAGCATCCTCTGGGGCAAATAGCAGCACGCCAAATCCTTCATCTGAAACTAGCTCATTTCCAAGGTTAAGCTTTTGTTCGCTCCTAGTTCAAATACACATGCTTCCAGGCATGACTTAGATCTTGGCATCTCAAAATCTTGGCAGTGACATTGCAACTTTCACACCATAGATGAAGATGGAACTAACTGTGTGCAAAACGCTAAATCAGTCCTTTAACCAGAGGGTACACGTTGCTAAGAGAAGCTCAGCATTATACCTTTAAAACCCATGTACCTAACTCCCTTTGGCTCTTCTGAAATCCCAGCTTGTGCCAGCAGACTTGTCAATGGTTGACAGTAAAATGCTTCAGGGCTGACCTGCTACTGCTTTATTTTTAATGTTGATGCTTACACCTAAGCAAATGCGTGAGCCAATTGTGCAGATGTAAATGTAAATGTGACAGCTATAGTCTTGGCTGCCAGGGACTGAACTGTGCACTTGCAGAGTTAAAAGCTTGTCTGAAGAGTAAGGGTTCCCCCCTGGATATATAATAAGTATACTTTATGGACTGAGCCTCTAACACATTCACCTGCAGGTCCAGCTCCAGATCAGAACAATTACTTCCCATTTTCTTGGCACAGCAGTAAATTACCACATCAGGCAAAAAGCAGTGGAAACCCACATAAAGCAACTAATTCATAGAAATAAAACCTTTGTGAGACTGTGTTTATAAGGGCACACTGTTCCCTGATGAGCTGTATTGTAGGGGGTTTTACCAGTCAGTCAAAATACTCTTCAGCATTTGGCTACTGGGCTGCCTTTCCTTCACCACATAATCAAGCTGACAGAATGACTGCACCTCCATCCATCATTTGCTTCAACAGAAATAAAGCCATTGGAACCAAACATTGTCAAAGGATAAGTGTCTCCATCTTTGAAAAGATTGAACACTTGTTCTCAATAAGCTGAAACTCAGAACTTGTATAGAAGCCAGGAGTCACTAACCAGTGACAAAGAGTTTTTCTCTATTTATTACTATTTGAGCAGGAAATGCTTCTTTTGGGACAATGGGGTGAAAAGATACAGCAACTGGATGCCTCCTCCTCTGCCACCATCACTATCAATTTAACTTCTTGAAAACTACCTAGGATGGAGAGTGCCTTAATGCACTGTTGGGTCTGCCTCTGTGGGACAATTTTCTGCAAGAAGGAGTGCAGCATTTTGATATTAGCAGTAAATAATTGGAATTCATCACATGAATTCTTTTTATGACATAGAAAGGACAACACAATCACAGTTTTAAGGAAGATGCTGTGTCCATGCTGAAATGCAGTTCACAAGGGACAAGAATGCTGAGGCACTCAAATGCTCTTGGATCATTACTGGCTTTGATTCTAACCCATTACGTCCTCAATGACTTGGAACAGCCCCATGTTTGAGAGGTCATACTACTGGCACCAAGAAGACGCTGGCCATGACTGTAGTCCCTTGACTTTTGGACCAGTCAGAATTCTAAACACAAGCTGTGTCTGTCCTGTTCTTGGCAGCTGCTCCAACAGTTCATGCTGCAGGCATGACCTTGCAGCCTATGGTAACTGTTTAGAACTAGTAACAGCAGCTGGCAATGCCAGGCATGAAATCATTGCTGAACAAGTCTTGCTGACAGTCTTCTCACCTAAGATGTCCTCAACTACTTCACTACTGCACACAGATGGCAAAATCCCACAAGGTGCCCATCACAAAGTAATTACAACAGGCTGAACACTTAGCACTAGTGCAGCATACATGTAAAACACCAGTGGCAGCTGACTGTTACGCATCTCCTGATGTGAAACACTCGGTGACACCAATGGTATGGATCACTATCAGTACGATCACTAGAGTCATTGCAAGGTGGGTGCTGGAAAGTGGAAGAGTTCAGTGTTAGCAGGGCTCTTGCTGTACTGATGCTCTCCAGTTTCCTCACTCTTATGGCTGCCAACACACCTTTCTGTTCACTGCATTTCTAAATTTCATAGATTGGATTACACTGTGCATGATCATTTTATTCTTTTCCTATATGTGGATTATACAGCTTTCTTTTATGAAACAGGCATGAGTTTCATCTGAAGTAGAGGAGGAAAAAAAAGAAGTGTAATAAATTGTTACTAAATATAAATTGCATTTCCCTGCAATATAATTCAGGAAAATCTCAAATGGAGTGTGCTTTATTTAATGATCTGAGTGTATTTAACACAAAGGACACATCATTTCAGCTGCACTCAAAATGTTTCTCTTGGACTCTGAGCAGAAATAAGATGCTTGAAATTACCCTCTTTTTCAAGGAGATGTGCAAAGAACATTTTATGACATTTTATGTTTTGGCTTTTTCAATTCTCTTTTCTTTCTCTCTTATAAAAAAGTAAAGAAGTGGTGACAGATGAAGCCAGATCCCATTATCCATCGTGAAGGGACAGCTGGAGACTTTGCATGCAAATGAAAGCTATCATTCTTGTCAACCTAAAGCCAGAATACCAAAAGCCTAAAGTCCACAACCAATTCATAGTGCATGATAATTTGCCTGCTCGTGCACGGTGAACTACTACCCCAAAGCACAATCCCAGCAACATGAATTATCATGGAGCTGATTTTATGCAACGTTTTAATAAATGTTTTAATAAAACCCAAAGTAATCCATTATTCTCTGAAATTAAAATCCTTGTATTAAATATAGAATCATAGAATGGTTTGGGTTGGAAAAGACTTTAAGATCATCTAGTTCCAACCCCCCTGCCACGGGCAGACACATCTCCACCTTAGACTATGTTGCTCAAGGCTCTGTCCAACCTGGTCTGGAACGCTGTCAGGAATGGAGCATTCACAACCTCCCTGGGAAACCCATTCCAGTGCCTCAGCACCCTCACAGGAAAGAATTTCTTCCTTATATCTAACCTGTACTTCCCCTGTTTCAGTTTGAAACCATTCCCCCTTGTCCTGTCACTATAGGCCCTGATGAAGAGTCCCTCCCCAGCATCCCTGTAGGCCCCCTTCAGATACTGGAAGGCTGCTATGAGGTCTCCACGCAGCCTTCTCTTCTCCAGGCTGAACAGCCCCAACTTTCTCAGCCTGTCTCCATACAGGAGGTGCTCCAGTCCCTGATCATCCTCGTGGCCTCCTCTGGAATTGTTCCAACAGTTCCATGTCCTTTTTATGTTGAGGACACCAGAACTGCACACAATACTCCAAGTGAGGTCTCACGAGAGCAGAGTAGAGGGGCAGGTTCACCTCCTTCTATCTGCTGGTGTCATGCTTCTATTGATGCAGCCCTGCACACAGCTGGTTTCTAGGCTGTGAGCACATGCTGAAGCCGGCTCATGTTAAGTTTCTCATCAACCAACACCCCCAAGTCCTTCTCCTTGGGCTGCTCTGAATCTCTTCTCTGCCCAACCTGTAGCTGTGCCTGGGATTGCTCCCACCCAGGTGTAGGACCTTGCACTTGGCTTGGTTAAACTTCATGAGGTTGGCACCGGCCTTGACTGGCTGTCAAGGTCCCTCTGGATGGCATCTCTTCCCTCCAGTGTACCACCCAAAACACACAGCTTGGTGTCATCAGCAAACTTGCTGAGGGCACACTCAATCCCAATGTCCATGTCACTGACAAAGATGTTAAACAAGACTGGTCCCAACACCGATCCCTGAGGGACACCACTCGTTACTGGTCTCCAACTGGACATTGAGCCATTGACCACAACTCTCTGCATGCAGCCATCCAGCCAGTTCTTTATCCACCGAGTGGTCCATCTGATGTCTCTCCAGTTTAGAGGCAAGGATGTCATGTGGGACAGTGTCAAACACTTTGCACAAGTCCAGGTAGATGACATCAACTTTGCCCCTGTCCATCAGTTCCATAGCCCTATCACACAAGGCCACCAAATTGGTCAGGCAGGATTTCCCCTTACTTCACCTAATTGCCATGATTAGTGAATCAAAAGAGAATTATTGTAGACAATGGATGCAAGCTGAACTAAGCCCCTATGGTACTATACCTAGGCAAAACTTTGAATGCTCTTTTGAGGGGTGGGCAAAGCCATTTCTAAGCTTTGTAGCTGCCTCCAGCCAGTGCACACCACAACATGGTGAAGGAGGAGCTGGTGTCATTTTGCTACCACTCCTGGTTTGCTGTTTCAGGCAGCTGCAGGGCTTCCCTGTGCCCTGAGGTAGCCTCAAGTCAAAACCTTTGCTACAGACCAAACATCACTCTGCAGTTTCTATAAGCATAAGACAGAGCCACTGAAGATCTACATTAAAAATGTATTTCACCTGAAGTCTCAAAGGCAGTGGAAACCATTTAAAACTTGTACTTTAGCCATGATTAGGTGTTACGCAGTGTAACAGCTTTGATGTTCAGCAGGACCATTACAATTTCAAAGCTGCCATACCACAAACAACTTTTAGATGGGATTTCAATTGGAATTTTCTTAGATTAATGACATTCACACATAAGAAACATGGGTCATCTCTTGCCAATTGATTTTGCTCCACAGGGGGTTAATGAGTATGTTTCACCCTGCCCTAGCCAGTCTATTAATCCTGATACATTCTTTGGATTAACACCCTGGCTTCCAAAGCTTGCTATGATGATCAACAATGTTACAGTACTTGACAAGGAAAGCCTTTGCACAAAACGTTCATGCAAAATTGATGTAGATTCCTTCTCCCTAATTTGTCTTCAAGAACTGTAGCCAGGTTTAGCTATAGCTTTTTGTTTTCCATTTTATCACTGAAGAAGTTTTGAATTGTATCATTCACTAAACATATGTAGCATCGTTGAGAAAAACCTGGGCTGAATCATGTCATTATTGGTTGCATGAGAAGGAAAATGAATATAAGCAGGCATAAGATAACCATGTAAAGAAATAGAGAAAAAAAACCCAACAAAAACACCATGGAAAGAGCCAAAAACATGAAGCAGAGAGAGGAGAGGGAGAGGAGCCCATCTTGTTTTCATCAGCAGTGGACAGTGACATCAATATGCTGACCAAATAGCAGGATACTCCACCTGCCCCTGCCTGAACTACTTGCACATACACAGAATCCTGGGGAGGGGGTTCCATTCTCCTGCAATTTCTCCATCCTACTGCCAGGACACAAATCCCCACAGTTCTTATCCTTCAGCCACTGGGATACTGATGGTGAAACAACTCAAACCAGAAATCACTTTCTTTGGCTTCTACATTTCTCTGCTGTTCTCAGAGGCCCATTCATTACTCAGTTTTAAGGTTTTCTGCTGGTTTTTCCCAGCAGCCAGATACAAGTTTTGTACCAGGAATGTAATTTCTGAGACATTTTTCATGAAATTATGTCAGCTTGTTGTAAGGAACCTGTTTGACACTTCATTTTCCTGTTGAAAGTGTCTTCTGTTTGTCATGTGTTGAAGCAATGTAAGATTTTGCTTTGACATTTTTAACAAGAGAACAAGACAATTCAATCTGTTCTAGGTAGTAACTGCCATTACATTTAAACTACATCATTCAAATGAAACTCAACATACTATTGTGACTGCCATTTTATACCTAAGTATGACTATGTAGTGCTACTGCCCCAGATGATGGAACAATGTCACGCAACAAAGTCAGTCATTTAAAGAAGACTCCACACACACACACCCCCTAATATTCCACTAATGCCACCCTAAAGCTTCTGTTTCTTTCTGAACCAGTATTTTCATGTGGCAATCTTCAGATGTGCCTTTATGAGAGGTGTTTTGAGAATTTGGGTTTTTGCTCCAATGTAAAATGATTACAAAATCTAGAAAAAAACCCACAAGTTTCCTCCCAAATCCAAAATAGAAAATTCTGACCATCTATAATACTTCAGTCCCAAAGGATGGGAGAAGCTGATGCACAAACTCAGCAGTGGCAGTGTAAGGATCAGTCAAGATCTTATTCCTTGTCATGGTCATCATACAATGAGTGTGACAACCTGCTCCTTTTGAGGTACATGGAATTGTTTTACCCACAATAAACACATCTAAGGAGCATCACAGTTTCCCAGGAGGTGAATAATATCTGGATTAGTAATCACAGGACACAGAATTTTAAAGGGGTATTATGGAGATAATCTAACTACAGGGTTAGAGGTGGGAAATATTCTCACTTTCTCACCAGATTTTAATTAAAGAAAATATTTGTGTGTCAGCACACAGGCACTACACAAAGATCTATCACTTATCTATAAACCATATGGTTTATATATTCACTTTTTATGTATTTATATATAAATACATAGTCATATATTTACATATTCACTGCTTTCTACAGAATCAGTGGATTAAACAGAGAAAGGAAGAGTGGGGTTTGTGTGGTGGATGTTTGGGTTCTTTCTCAGCAGTAAAAGGACAGTGGCAGTGTACAAAGGTGTTATCACAGAAGCAAAGCCACAGTGCAGCAGTAATGTTAGATAAGTTTTTAAGACAGAATGTGTGTCTTAATCGGTTATTATTCTCAGACTGTGTCTAAGGACTACTTTCTGTACCATGCTTTTGTTGATTATTACCCATCCAGAGGTAGGTCCCTCTATATTCATTACTGATATCACAACAAAAGGGAGTATTCAAATGCAACTGCTGGACTTGGCTCCATTTCAGATAATTCACCAAAGTAAAAGTCAGAGACGTCTCCCAGCTCTTGGTATTACTCTGCAATGATGTAGTTCCTTACCAAGGTGCTGTAAAGGGATCTAATATACTGTAGTGTGAATAGCCACTTTTGGCTGAATGCATCGTGATGCTATTTTTTAACTGCTCCAAAGCTCACATTCAGGGAATTCTGAGTTGTTGCTGGAATGCTTCTTTTCTCCTCCTGCATACTCTCAAGTTTGTGTATCTCTTTCTCCTGGTGAATAAGCACCTTCATGTTCAAAAGTAGTCTAATCCAGAGCTCCATAAAACAGTTAAATTATTATTAACACCACATACTGATCTTGCAAGGAGTTGAAAACTCCAACTCAATTTCATATCAAAGCAATGGAGCCTTAAGCTTTTGCGCCTATGAATGATGAGCAACATTACTTCAAATGACATCCTTTGTCAGAGTTGCTTGAGCTAAAGACAGAGTGAATCCATTTGTATAAATTGTGGCTTCACTGCTGAAAGATTACAAAAATATATGGTGCTATCCTTACGTCTCAAACCATTAATATAGTTAAAATATGCCGTCTTATCCCAGGAAGAACTAGCAAGTCCTTAAAACACTATCATAAATCACAACTAATTCACTAAATATACAATTCCAACAGCAATAGAAAAAGAAAATACAGTATAGTATATCATCTGTCACTACATCAAACATCTCTATTTTTCAATGGAAAATGCGACTCAAGATTTCCAAGGTCTATGATATAGATGGTACATAACTGACTTCCTGTTCCACTGGGATTAGTCCTTTGTTTTCCATTTGTCTGATAGAACCAAAGCTAGATATTTTTATCTGGAAAAGCAAACCAGCATTCATTTCCCCCACAAGAAAATATGTCTGGATGCTATAGTTGAGTCCTTGAAGTACTTTAAAAATGATCAGCAAAAGATATTTTGATCCCTCAAGCATATACAATAACTGATTTATTAGAATGATACTTAGATTTTATACTGCCAGGGTATCCAAAATCATTACAAGGTGTGGGCCAGAAGTCTACTGTACTGTACAAAAAGTTCCTGCCCACTGGTACTACCTTTTTTGATTCAGCTTACTGCCTTAACAGTTGCATTCTCATCATATTATGTCATAGTTCAGAGCAATGAGCATTTCACTGTGCAAGACTGAAGGTCACACTAACGAAAAGGAACACTAATGGGATGAAAATTAATATCGTGGGGACAATAAATCATTCTTGGGATCCTATTTAATTGATCATTTTGTAGCTGACCTTGCTGCCACGGAAGTCAATGCCAAAGCTTCCACTGCTGTGGATATGAACAGGATTGGGTCCTTTAAAGTATGGCATGTTTTATGAATATTGAAGGTAGCATATTTTGCACTAGAATTTTCCTTATTACTTCTCAATTCAAAACTTCACCAAGAGTGCCAAACTGCGGTATAAAAGCACCCCATAATACAGTACATTAATTTAATACACGATACATTTTCCTGCTAGCAATATTGTTGTCACATTTAATACACAGATGTCTAACAAAGCAAATTCTCTCCATCTTCAACATTTCCTTTAATAATATGTGAAGCTCCCCTGAGGCAATCAGAGTCCTCCCTGAGACCCAGCCCACAGCAGCACAATGCCCACAGCACCACAACAAAGGACTCAGCAATGGGATTTATGCTTACTTGAAAAGGAAACAAACCAACAAGGATTATTCTGCAGTCGTGTCTTTTAGGTTGAAGAACCTGACTTAACAGAGTCTGATGAGAGTCATGAGAGAAAAAGGCAGCTCAGGAGTCACTGTGCTTGCCTTGGCCACGGTGGCCAAGGCAGATGCTCTTTACCATGACCAAGCTGAGCTGGCACCAAACTGGCTTTGTAGGAACTCAGGCTGTGTCTGAGGAAATTGCTCATTCTCTTTCCTCACGTTATCTTAACTCAAGAGATGTCTCTGTCTCTTTTGTACACTGATTGCTGTTAGTCACAACAAACAGGCTTTGATGAAGTGTTTTCAGAGAAGCATGCTTTTCTCCCTGGTGCTCGTCTCTGCCATGTCAGCATATTTGGTAAAGCTGGATTGGGGTGAGCAGCATCCACTGGGGAATGTTCAAAATCCCTGAATCCACACTATTCTGGAAGCAAACAGCACCACAGAGTGTGCTCTTTCTGTCCATTTAACAGCATGCAAGCCCCTTTCCTCCTCCTTTCCATTTCCCTACCTATGCCTCTTAGAAAGATGATTTACCATAAACACTGAAATGTTTCCTTTGGGAAACAAGTATGCAGAATCCTAGGTGGGAAGAGGAGAGACACATACAGAACAAGTACAAGCCATGGGGACTGTTAGAGATGCACCAATATTATAAGCATACAGAATTTTCCTGAGGAACTCTGTAATATAATATATAATATGCTTTCCACCACCAATGAATTAGTGTTTTCCTTATGACTTAGGTAAAGGCCTAGTCTCATATTTACCACTGCATTTTCAACTGCTGCAGAGGAAGCATGGGTTTAGGAGCAGGGAAAAACTCTCAGATCAGGAAACTTTACAGTTTGAATCCCACTAGTAAAGTAAATTTCATCTGGAGATAGATAATAGCCTTATAGAGATGAGGCTGCAGTCTCACAAGTGAACACATTCAGTGTAAGGAAGCTCTGGGCTGCTTACTGTCATGCTGCTATTCATCTTGATCCTGTATGGTTTTAGACTTAGTTTCCAAAGTCTGAAGGTAAAACTTTGGAGTTCAGCATCTAATTCTCAGTGTTCATTTTTGCTGCTGCTCTTGGTAAGCACATTTTTTAATCCATACACTATAAATTCAGGTGCATTACATCCTGTCCCTGCTGTCAGCCCTCTCGGGTTTTAATTCCTTTTATTCTACATATTGCTTGTTCAATTTACAATATGATAGTGAGAAGAAGCAGAAACTAGGAGATTCCAATTATATTTTCACATCGCTTGAACACTGAGCAGTTCTCAAATATTCAAGGTAGGAGCCCAGTTAATATCTTCAGACAAACAGTTTATGAAGGAAAAGAAATGTGTTATTGGTTGCCTGAAACTGTAAATTAATGTCAGATTTACTTTTAGATAAAACGAAAGGAAGAGTAATATAGCTCTTTTCCCCAAATAGAATTATCTTGGTGTGACATTTCCCTATATGAAACACAGAGATTTTTCTTCATGAAATTAAGACTGTATCTTTGAAGTGTATTTGACTTCCTCCAATCTGAAACAAATGTGCTGGGGAGGTTTGTAGGCAAAAAAAAGGGAAAAAAGAACAACAAAAATCCCATCATTTCCTTTGCCCAAAATATTGTGTTTAACTCCTGTACTCCGAGTATTGGCATAGAGCACTTAGCAAAGGCTCTTAAAACTCTGAATGTGAAACCCTTAAGCCAGCTGAATTTCAAAGTAACCTCCCAAATGTGTCCTTTTATACCTTGCTGTTAATTTGATTAATCTGGGTATAGGGTCTCAGGATATTGAATTTCCTCTGGTTTTGCATAATTTCATATGATGTTTTATGACTTCATTAAGCCACTGAATTGACTGAAATGGCCCTTACATTTTCAAGCTTCAGATTCAGGCAGATAAAACTTCCTAATTTAAACTCATGTTAGTTTTGAAAGCTCCTTTCACAGCTGCAGCAGCTACAGCCTTTTACTTTTTGTTAAGAATCCCTTGAATTCTGGAGGAACCTGGACAACACCAAGTTAGTATCTGTAGCTCCCATATCACAGCTTTCAACAGAGGCATACCCCATCCCTTGCAGATCTCAGTTATAGGTATTCATTTCTCAGGTGAACTGTCTGTTCCTGCATAAGTGGACTCCCTTTGGGTTGGCAGACTATGGTCTCCAAGACAATGGAAGAGCTATTCAAGATTGGATGTCTGGTAAGATATGATACTTATGTGAATGAGGCTCAAGAAAACCCTATGCTGAAATCTAAACCTACACAACAGACAGAATAGACTGGAGACACTGCCAAAACTGAAAGAGAAACTGGGAAACTGCACAGACATGATCACTTATCCAAATGTACAACCTGTTTTATACTAACATTTAAGGTACATGAATAACTTCTACTCTACTACATGTTAAAGCTATGGCCAGGGGACACAGGAGTAAGACAACTGCAGTAATACTTTGGAACAAAGGGGAACCCTATCTCTATCTCTACTTAGTGATGCTACTTGACAGACAATTTCTGCTCCTGAGCACATGTACAGGGTTGCTCCACACTCAAGCCTGCTCAGATGACATCGCCAACGCAACTGCAGCCTCCATGGACTTGGTATATAAAATAAGCAACAAAGCCAGCCTGTGAGCCAATGTCAGCCAAGACTGGCTGCCACATAGCATTGTGAGAAAGGAGTCATCGGCACATGAAGGACAAAGCTCCACCTCTGACAAGCAAATTCCTAATGAAAGCTCCAGAAGAATGATCTGTTTCCTTTGGCAGCCCCTCCTCAGCCTTACTCCAACTACAGCATAAGACTTAGTCTCTGTTCTAACCCTATCCAAATCCTAAATCTGCTCAAAGACCTGCAGCCACTGCAGATGCCTGACATTCAGCCCAAGTGTGAATCACTTCTCTGATCTCCAAAGACCTTGCTGGGCTGGACACACACTTCATGTGCTGCTGAAATGTGTGGGGTACTCAAATGGTGACTCTCTCAGTTCCCTTTAATTATTTTGAGCATTTAACATTTATAAATCACCAGATTAAAAATGTGGGCAACTAAATGACTACTCCCAGTCTGAAGCATGTGTGCCAAATCCCAGGTCAAACTATTGTAAGTGGCACATTTATAATAAACCCATGTGAAGCAGGAGTTTGACTCTGAGACCAGCACATCACACAGGCTATAACAGCATGACATACTAGCATGGCATGACTGAAGAAAAACATACTCACCGTTCTCCTCTTCATTAGTGTTATTTCCCTTATGAGAGCACACAAAAGGCATTAGGCCCATTTCTGTGGGGTAAAGAAATCAATTACTTTGAACAGAACTAAAGCCAACAATGCTTTACAACACTCCATCAAAGGATCTGGGGACAGGCAGGAAATTAACCCATCCGCCTCTGCTGTAAATCTGGGTGACAGGTAGGAACACACAAGACAGGGTCATCTGGAAAGATCCACGATCTCTTGCCAATGTAAGCTATTACTTTCTGTTTGTTGATTCCTCTGTGGACCAAACAGAATAAGCAGGAGCAGAATGAAGTGTCAGCTTGTGACACTCATGAGCTATGTGCATGTCATAAACCTACTGTCCCTTTCTCACATGGAGCAGCTCCCTTCACTAGAAAAGGGAGCTCAGCATCTTATGTAAATGTCTATGCCTGTTTCCTAAAATGATGCATTTGTGGAACCCTTTTCAAAGAGGGTCTTGAGAGAGGGATCCAAAATCCATCAGGGTGCCTGCCATCTTCAGCCTGCACTGGTTTGAATGCCTCCTGAGAAGTGCTATCCAATCTTGGTGCTAAACTAGGTTCAGGAGCCATGCAGCTGGGTGCACTTACTCTCTTGAAGACTGCATAAATATTCTCCCTCCTGAGGGCTCTGGTCAGTAGATCTCCATAGTCTGACACTGGTTGAGGAATATATTCAGTATAATGGTTTTGACCCTGGTGTGCACCAGACGTAATCAATGACACTGGCTTCTATGCCTAGGGGCTGTGATGCTCTAAGTGGTAGATAATGATAATGGACACACTTGCAAGTGATAAGTAAATATAATCCCACAGTCAGATGAAACATTTCTATACGTCCTTTATATGTCATGCATGCACAGAACTCAGCATGCCACTGAACTGGTAACATCCCAAGCCTGGGATTTGGATCTAGTGGATCTGCAGTTTGAAGTCCAAGGCTATTTGTTAACAAGCATGGTAGGATGGTTGGCTCCTAAATAATCCAAGTTGGCCAGTTTGTATCATGCACTTCCATTCTTAGTTCCTTACAATGACTTCTGCAGTGAGTTCTTCTCCTCCTGAATGCTTCCAATGCTTCTTCCTACAAACAAGGCCACCTATTCTTCCACTTCATCAGTACATGCTGACCACTTGTCAAGATTAAGCCCAACATTGTTGATGCAGGAGTCACGGACAATGCTGAGACGATCAATGTGATCAAGAGATTGCCAAACCTTATTCGGATACAGAGCTCCTTTTATACCCACACATCCTCAGGTTTCTTATGTCATCACCTTGGATACTGAGCTTCGACTGACTAATCTAGAGGTAACTAAAGTTTACAAAGCTAAGCTAATGTTTATAGCATGTTATAATTGTGGTTAAATACCTTGCTCTAAAAATACAGTGGGAAACTACAACCTTGGCAGAGATCATTCTCTGCACATCCTCAGTGGAAAATTACAGAGGCATAACAAGACAATTGACATTGCTTATGCCTGCCAAAAATCTTCTTACTTTACAGTAACAAGGTTCAGGGTATCAGGATCGCTCACTATGTGGCCTTGGTTCTATAAGAATTCCCACACAACTTTAAGCCCAGCCCTCCAAGTTTCTATAGGATTTTTAATAACGTGTTACTACACAAGTGAAAATGAGCACTCCTTCCAGCCAGGAGAGGCCAAGGGATAAAGACAGCATCAACACCACCACATGGACACTTCCCTCCAGTGTTAGCAACTCCCTACTGTGCCCTGTATAAACTTTCCTGGCTCCACTTAGCACCTTTTAGCTTGTGTCTTACAGTGACTGCCAGCGAACCCTTCTATGTGGAAGCACCAAATACACCATCAGATAGGCATCTGCCCTATACTTTTATCAGTAGAGAGATTAAATTATCTCAGTATTAATCCCTTTCAACATTCTCTTATCACCAGACTCTTCCTGGCAACTAACCTGGTCCTGCACCAAGGAAGCACTGCAGCTACATCAGCACAACAGCAGCACAATGTGCCCTCACCCCATGGCTCATGAGGGTGCTTTGTGGTTTCAGAATATACTTTATAGGTGCATGCGGATCCCCTCCTTGCTGGGCACATCACTTTGTGACGGTAGTGTTAGAACATATTCTGGTTTAATATATCAGCTTGACAACTGATCTGGATAGTGCCCTGAATTTTTGATGGGGTGAGGCCTGTTTTGATCAATAAGTGTCTTCTAAGAAAACAGGTTCATAAATAAAACAAATTTAGTTTTTAATAATAGGATTAACATCTAATGGAAAGCCTAGCAGGCAGGAGCAAAGCTATTAGTATAACCCTTACTTTAAATTCTTTACTGTCTTGGGAATTCTTCATAAATAATTCTTGCCTATATAACAGATCTACTGCTTGCCATTCAAGTCAATGGCTTAACTTCCACTGTTTTGGGAGGGTGTTAGAAAGACCCTGCAGTACCTTTGGAAAGCTGACTGTATATTTAATACTATTTACTTAGGCACACAACGCCCTGACCCACTTTCAGATCCCCATTTAGGAAAGGGCTCCCCATATAGCATCACACTGTATGGGGACATTTGTAAGGAGGGACTATGGCAATAAAATCTTATTTGGAAAGCCATTTGCACTTAAAAGAACAATGTTTCAGCTAAAGGACATTAGTGGCACTGGAACAAGTGGATATAATTGACCATGAATTCATTTAAGCTATGAAGAGGTATTTTAACGACCAGAAAAGCAATTATTTAGAATAGGCTTTGACTAAAGTTTCATTTATAACAAGACTGACTGGCTTATAATGTGAAACAGTTGATGTGGTTATAAAGGATATTACTGACACAGATGACTTGGGAAGTCCCTGCCAAGTGCTGTTCTTATTTACATCAATAAAGAGAAAACCTTGCTGTAGGAAAAGAAGGAATTTGCAAATGCTGGAAAGCAGGTATTCAAACCTTTACCATGTTGCTGTTTGAAATCAGACAAAACTTCTTCCTAAGTGGTAGAATCTCCTTTTCCATTAAAATGCTAACAGGAAGGTTAACTTCAGCTTAAAGCTTTGCAAAAAACAAAGGAGAATAAGCAAAAGACTTTAGCTTGAGGTTATAACTTGGAAAAGAGAAAAAACTACGACTTTTAAGCTAAATGGGATTTCCACTGAGAAAGAAAACTCACTCAAACAGAGGAAAAAACCCAGCACAACAAAGTGGGGAGCAATTCTAACACCTGCATTTGTTTATGGGGCACAGCCAGGGACTAATGATTTCCTTTAACAAACATGAATTCTGTGGTAAAAATTAATGCCTCCTCAGTGGCAGTGTACCACATGATAGCCATGCCCTTTGGATATGTAAGACTTACTGAAACATGTTATTCACCTACACCCATGCTGTAAAGAGAGCACTGCACAGTTCCTGGGCTGATTTACATGGGCATGCAGAGAATGAGTCCTTAAGGTCTGTGCAGGAATCAGCAGCACAACAGATTGCAGAAGCTTCTGTGCATATTCTGCAGTATCTGAGAGATAAGGCTCAAGTCCATGATACCCACGTGTGAGCATGAATGCAAATCTGCCTTCAATCTTTCATCTGAGAATCTGGGCTCTTATTTCAGACTTGATTATCCTGATGTTTGTCCACCAGCATATAGGGAACATGCAGACAAGTGAACATCTTGACTTAGCCAAAATTCAGCTGTGATTACCAAATGGCCTCATCCTTCACTGGTGCAGATAGAGATGTAAAAGTTCAGATGACACAGAAGATATAGATGGCTTCATCCATACTGAGCACATGCCCCTTCTTGCCCTTTTGACTGCATGCAGTATGAGAGTCAGGCTGTGGAGTTCAGAATCACTAATTATACAGTGCACATGAGCTGCTGCAATATTGCAAATTAAATGAGGATTTCAGAGCTGAATGCAGTGAAGGGAAAGAAAAAGGTAAAGATGAAAAGAAGAAACATCTCTACACCAAACAAATTCCCACTGCACAGCCCTTTACTATGCATTCATACTGGTCTGTAGGCAGTGGTTTCCAATTCAATTTAATGAGCAATTGCATCAAAGCCATGCAAAAAAACTTGTTTCTAAAGCAAACCCCAGCCAACAGCCTCCAGATTTGCATACAATCCAAAACATGCTTGTAATATGGCCTAAATTCATTTGCATGAGGTCCCTTTTAGAATCTAGTTTTTATTCCGAGACTAACAAAATGAGTGGAGAAAGGATTTCTTCTGAGGACTATAATTGGTATTTTCATTGCTTTCTACACCTTTCCAGGAACAGAGGTACCTGCACTTATTGATGTTAATTCTAGTCTGAGGAATCCAAATGGTAAAAGATTTCTTCAGTTGGAAGACAAGATGTATTGTTCTACACCACAGTTGCACAAGCCTGACCCATGAGCAAGTTTGTATTTCAAGGATCTACCACAAATGTGGGTGAGATAACCATAATACATCGAAAACTTAGGAAAAAACCCAACTAAATCTAGTGCTGAACAAGTATTTTCTATGGCACTAGGAGCATCCTTGTAAAGATGCAGCACATCTCCTTGAGTGCCAAGTATTCCACATGCAGGATGGAGGAAAACTGAATGCTATCAATATGAAGGCTATGAAACTGAAAAACTAAAGTGAAAGTCCTGCTTTTCTTACCATCTTCGTGCAACTGCTATGTGAAAGGCTGGCTCTTCATCTTGGTTTCCCTCAGTTCCTCATTGTCATCCTGAGACTTCACAAACAAAAGCACTCAGGGGGAAAGCATTCTCTCAAGCCATTTAAAATGGCAAAGTTCAGGTGCACATTGCTAACAGTCCTGCAGATCAATGGACACATGCAGCTATGTAAGGTGGAGTAAAACTATCCCACAAAAACAGAGTCTGAAGAGTGGAGCCCACCTGTTCTGCTGGGCTCAGACACACCATACTGTTATAGCATCATATGCAACATAATCTGTAGTTGGCTTAGATGCTCTTCAACCACACAGATAAGAGATGTTACTTACAGAACTGAGGAGACTCGCGTTGTTCAAATGTAAGGGAAACACGAATTACCTCACTGGCTTTGTTTTAATGACAGAATAGGTGGAAGACTGAAGAAACTATGACAGTGAGCAACTTTATGTCAATTTATAGTGACCACTGCAACTGATGCAGTATTACAAACCAGCATAAGACTAAAAATATCCAGGTGTTATTCTGCTATGTCAAATCACCTCTCACAGACACAGGACACAACACAGAATGTAAAACCCTCACACTTTCAGAAGTGCCTTCCACAAGTGCTGCCTCCTCCCATGAAACTGCAAATAAACAGATAAATCCCACCTTAAATACATTTGACTTATATTCTAAGAGACTACCCTGCATACTACTGTTAAACAATAACTTCTAAGAGATGATTAATGTGCTACCCAGCCAAACTCCGACTTGTTGTCCTTTTGCTATTGTTCTGAAGGTTCACACAGGACCTGTCTATATCCATGAACTTTTTAATATATCATGATTGTCTGCAGGAGAACTGTGCTTGTGAATTGCATCAAGTAATTTCCCTGAGTCCGGGATTGAGACATTAATATAGCAGACAATGGTTTTGATTTCCTGCAATACTTTGGGTGCAGGGGTTTTCATACATTTTAAAACCTAATATTTAAACATGTCATTTGCTTGCCTGAGGACAGCACGGAGAATGACATTACTGAGTCCCAAACAAACTGCAATTGGATGCTATTCCTGTTATTTCTACAATAAAAAGGTACATTACTCTGCACCATTTTCAAAGGACTCCACTGTAAACAGCTAGCAGGGTGTTCAATGTACTTCAATGTACTTCAAAATCAATACTGCAACTGTTGGTCGCAATTCTAACTGCCAAATACTCAGGGAACTTGGTACACTGAGTACTATGAAGAATTAAATGGGGCTGATGTGATCACAGAATGCACGTGCACTCTATGTCAAATCTTGGCCAATATATGGTGGAGTTCTCATGCTTCAGGGACCTTTAGTGCTTGAAAGGGTCTCAGGAGTGGAACTAATGACAGACAGACAAATACATGCACCTAGATATAAGCTAGATATATCTCATTGCTGCATTTTACTGAGGGCAAACAAATCTCTGACAGAAAGTATTGAGGCACCTGCAGAGACCATCTTTACCATTCCCCCAGTCCAATGGAGGATCAGCTTCACCTTCAATAATCCGCTACTAGCACCGCTTTCCTGACAAGTGTTGATCAAACCTGGTTTTCAATATTACAGTAAGATATGCAAGTTGACATGGACTCACTGTCTGAAATGTGTTTTGAAAGCCTGTTCTTTAATACTTAATACAATTTATATAAGCAAAGCTCAAGTATTCTCTAACTCATCTCGGGTATTTAGCCCAAACTAAAGTACTCCAAGTGAGCTAATGCAAGTACACATATTCAGAATGAGGCAGTACACATGACTCTCCCATAACAAAAACACAGTCAGAATGGGCATCCATTGCCTTCTTTGTCTTCTGATTTTACTCCTCCCAGTGTATCTCAGTGTGTGGTTTGACTTATGTTCAGTCAAACACGCTGTTGTCTCATTTCCAACTTGGCATCCACTGTACCCACCAGAGCCTTTCCAGCAGCCCTCTGTACAGGAGTAAATTGCAATCTCTGAGGTTGTTCACACAAGGCTAAACACCTCCAGCTCCCACTGGCACAAAACTACCTGTTCTTAGTGAGATGAGGATATCAGATTCCTTTAAGTTTGGATTCACTGCTTCTCAAGTGTTCCCCATCTTCCCTTAGGCACCTCACTGAAATGTCTTAATACTCAGAAATCTCTTCACATGTTCCTGAAGCAAAACTGGGAATGGGAAGTTCCCAGTTTAGCACCTTTCTTCATTAGGAATGCTTGAGAAAGGGCTTTAACTGTCTTTTTCTAACCATTTAGCCATGATGAGGAAAATAGCTGAAACTTTTCCAATTACTGAACTTCTAAAAAGTTATCTGAGGGATGGGAACTCGCAGCTGCCTCATATTCACTGATTAAGTACAATAGCTGGGTCAAATTACAATGGCAAAAGAGAAGGCTGGCTCGAGGTTTTCAAAGCTCTGTTCTGTGGTACTATGCCCAAGGCATACATTTCAGGTCTTATTAAAAGAAATCCCCTCAAGTATTTCATGGCACGCTGCATCCTTCTCCTTTTCAAGACAGGCTTTAGTTCAGGATTCATCATTTTTAAATGACAGGTGCTACTGTATTCTTTTATAATCTTTTTTCATTATTATTATTTGACCAGACTGTGACTCTGTCCTGTGATGTGCTTTCTTTAGTTCCACTGTTACAATGTTCTTAACTTGTTAGATAGACAATCATTAAGATGAGGAGTCTTCTTTTGACAAGGATTTGTCCCTTGATGACACCTTTGCTTCAAATGTTAGGCTATAATGTTCATTTTATGCACATACTTACACGTCCAAAATAGAGACAAGACTCAGAAGGGATACAGATGGCCAGCTGCTGCCCATTCTGCTGATTCACATAATAATTAGCAGTTGCTCCCAGATTAAGAGGATCTTTTGGTGACAATTTCTGTTAAACACTGCAGCAAGCTACATTCATGCAGCCAGAACTAGCAAGAGAACATTATGGGGGGAGCAGATGCATATATTATATGTATACATATTCCCTATCCCAACCACTGCTTGGTTTGCTCCCATAGCATTTTCCATGTTTGGCTGAAGCTGTTCAGTGCCAGAGGTTCACTTCACTTTGAAAAACAGGTTACTGAAGGCTTCTTACTGAAGGCTTCAAAGCAGGGCTTAAGAAGCACAGGTCATGTATACACTTCTCCTATACACTGTTGATGTACCCCACACTGATTTCACACCCCCTCCCCTTTTTCTTTTTCATTGTATTTGAAAGTCTGTGGTCCAGCAGCAGCCGTGCTCACTGGAGGACATGCAAATGGCTATTTAGCACTGGAGATGTCAGCATGCCTGCACTGGGTTGTATCTTCATTCAGTTAGGGACTTCCAACCTGTAGCACAACCTTAATCTTTGAGAAATTGCCACAAAGTGTCCCACTAATACAAAATTCAAGACTGGATGTTCTTGACTGACTTATCACTATGGGCTAGAGAGTCAGTTGCAGGTAAGCAGCTTATCTCACCAGTCTGTAACGGGTGCTATGCTCGTTTTTTACCAACATGCTTTAAGATAATGAACTAAACACAACTGTTCAGTTGAGAGTAGGAAGAGTACATGAATCTGCATATATGTGAGTATCCTATCTTGCCACTCCTATTGATGAGTTCTCTTACACTAATGGGAATAAATGCGTTATTCTGACTACTGAGGATAAAGCTCATAACTCACAAACATTCAGTTTATGTCTTAAAACACATTTCATTGTCAAAATACCCTATGCAAAATTGAAATCTGCATCACTCTGTATGCAGCATCTCAAAGGCAAAAAAGAGTTTTGGTATGTACTTTGATGCTTCAGTAATGCAGATATCAAACCTATTTTAGACTTCTTGAAAGATAACACCACATTAGTTTGCAGATGAGCTCTGACCACCATGCAGTAAGAGGGAAAGCCCAGAGGTTAGCCTGTTTATAAGCATTTGATTTCTTGTATTATTAGTTTTTAAAATCTGTTTGTTGTGAGATACTATTGTTTGAAAAGAAAGGTGAAACCTACAAACTGGAATGTAAAGCTCCACGACCACATTACAAACTGTAATGTAAAGCTCCACGACCAAACAGCATTTTAGAGATTAGAGATGGAAAGGTAATCTGAAAGAATGATAAATTGGTACAAACCTTGTTATGTATTGCACATAGTTTTGTGATTAAAGTTAGGATGGATTTTGTTTCACAGGGCTCTACAAGTTTGTACACAGTACGATCAGTATCAGTTGCAGGTACAGTGGATGTGTTGCCATATGAACTCACTGCAAAGCTGTCACACAGACCATACTGCTGCTGACAAAGTTGCTGGGGAAGGCTACTAGAATCAGACTGGTATATGTACCCATCATGCGGGTCATGGCCAAGAACTGAGTGGAGCTCAGAATGGTGTAGGAATACCAGAGCAGCTGTACCGAGGCAAGCACACTCTGTGGATACCAAGCATGTTTCCTACATACTTGTGTTTGAATATCATTATTTACTTAGATAAATCCTACTTATATAAATCCTACTGTTTAAGAGAACAAGCAGCTAGGGGCCAATACGCCGAACTGAAGCTGCAGCCCCTTTGAAGGTAAAAGTCCCACAGGGTTTTAGGAATAGAGATCTGAACTTTCTCAGAATTAAAAAGTCCAGCTATGTCACTTAACAGAGTTAATGTGCTCCAGAATGCCTCTGCACCATTTCAAAGCAATCTGCAAAATAAATATGATTCTGGGGACAGTTACAATAATAGTTTTTCTATGGATGTTACTTGAACAGAATATTCGGTAATTGTATAAAATTAATGTACTTCTGGAAAATAAAAAGCAAATCATTAAGTACATATTTGAGGGCATCTATACACTCCATTCACAATGCAGGGGAATAGAAAACAAGCAGTAAGCTAGCTAGACGACTTCAAAATTTATCATTGGGACTGAAATAACTGACTTACTTTTCTGCTCCACTCTGCAAAATATATGTTAATGATATACAAAACACTCCAGTAGCTGGGAGAAACATATAACCCAAGGATTTCTTAACCAAGTGTAGCTCAAACTGACACTTCTATCTGACTTTCTCAGGCTTTTTTGCCCCACTTCTCTTTCATGTGGCAAACCACCCCTAATATGTAAGACTACCCATACTACGCTCTCTCTGCTGCTGCTTGGCAAAAGAGACACGTTGAATCAAAGCACTCCCAAAGATACAAGCATCTCCCAGATCAGCATACCCCTGTCAAGAATATCCCCAATCCTTCTGCAAAGCAGTAATCTACATAATGATGAGGAATCCTGCTGAAATGAGTGCATTGCAGCAAGGCAGAGCGCTGCGAGAGGCTGTGCCAGGCTCTGTCAGGGAGATGCATCAGGGAAATCCCATACTTCCAACAGCCTTGCTGAACCCGACACAGAAGCCAGAACATTTGGCACCTCACTGAGCCCTGCGTGCTATCAAAACAAATAGACATAAGTACTTAGGCTACAAAATAAATAGATATAAGTACTTAGGTTACAAATAGACTAAAAGTTAAGTTACAGGTTACACGCATATTCTCCTCCTCTGCTTGTTTCTGTTGCTTGGTTCAATGAGCACATGGCACATGTACAAACACACTGGGACAGAGAAACTGCTGCAGAGGTGCCCACTTTGGCCCAAGATGATTCTTCACCAGCACTGGCCAAAAAACAAGCTCAACATCTCTATACAGCTCAGCTCATCACTGTGCTCCCAGGGCTGCCTATATTTCCATTTCACAGAGGAGAAAGGAGTACTACCCAGATCACATCAGAGCTGGAGCAGAGCACAGCGAGAACACAGGTCTCAAAATACTCAGTCTCCTAAGGTTTTGTTTGTTTTGATGTGGATTAATGCTTTAAAGCACATCTTCTTCTGCCTCCCAAGACAAGCACTGTGTCACATCAGAAAGTCAGGCAAAAGGCTTGGTTTGGGCTCAGCTTCATCTCCTGGGGTATGTCCCAGAACTAAGCAAACACAGAGGAAGTTTACTCCTTACACTCAGTTCCCATGGGTTCTCCTTTCTGAAGCAGCACTTGAAGTAAGCTGTGATTGATGCCACAACATGGAGCCTTGGTCATCACCAGTCTGACCACGCACAGGGGCAATGACTTGGGTTTTTGGTGAAATACAGATGCAACCCACTGATTTAAGGTAGTGCTACAGTCCCATTTCCTACTACCAGCTCTCCAGAAAACCTTTCAGGTGTTAACTTTTAATACCCAATCCTATGACACAGCAAAAACTGCGACAGGATAAAGTGTGAAAAGCAATAAAAGTCCTTCCTGCCATTTACAGACATTTTCTAAACAAAACAGCTCATTACAAATGAAATAATAAACTCATAGAATGCAATATGGAAATAAATACCTTGGAAAAGTAAGCTATGCTCAAACCAGTAACACAACTATGGGACAAGAAAGAAACCTTGGGAACAGCAGCTGGAAGAATCAAGAAACACTGTAGTAAACACATACAAACCCACATCAAATATTAAAGTATCATCACTTGTAGTGCCAAGATTTCACGCTCAGAATTCCTTGGCAGCCAATTATTTCTCATCACAAATCCAGCTTGCTGCTTGTGCTCCAAATCTCAACTGACTCTAATAAGGAACTAATTAACAAAGATTAGCACCCTTTTTGTGTAACAAGCCACAAAGCCAATCAAGACAAGATGATAACAAGATGCAATCAAGAGGTATTAAAGACAACAAAATAGTGCCTAAGACTAGGAAGAAATATGCTGCGAGACAAGAAACATCCAGCCCCAGAGAAGCTTCTTCCTCATTGCTTTACATTGTAAGTATCCTTTCAAACTGCTGAAGAGAGGACAAGTTTTACTCTGACAACTGAGAGCTCTGCTGACTTAATGAGACTTCTGGACTCTAGGAAATCTTTATGCTGGTGTCATCCAGCACCAATAAGGGACTTCCTAATTCATTTGTAAGGGAATGTAATAGCACTACCCTACACACAAGCTACAAGACACAAAACAGGCTCTGGTATCAGTCCCCAGGGTTACACTGCAATTCACAGCAAAAGGCATTTGTCCCTTTGTATGTGTCTCTGCACTGTGCAGGAGCAGTCAGCTTACCTGGGCACAGCACTCCAAGATGCACCCACCCCAGAGCAGGGGTGGCATGAAGCAATTCCCCTTCCACTGCTGGGGCAGATAATGAAACACTGCAATGGGGAGATGCTCATGATGTTAATCACCTGTGACAACAGCATTAAACGGAATGATTCTCAGACCTTGAAACCACTTAGGCTATGACACCAAGGGATCCCCTAAAGCCTGATATGTGTACAGTGTGCAAGCCAAGACTGAGAGTCTGGGTTAAACATAATTTATGTCCATTTTCTATTCTTTACAATTACAATGGTTAAGGGGTAATCAGAAAACAGCAATTCAATCTGCCAGGGAAGTGGGAGGAAAGTGGGTTTTTTTTCCCAAATTGCTTCTAATCTGATCTTTCTTTCCAAAAACCACTGAATAAATATCAGAATAGGAGACATCAGAACACAAGCAGCAATGGTCTGGTAGAAACAGGAAATATTAGGAGATGTGGACTTCAGTCACGCTGAGGTGACTGCACAAACAAGCAGCCTCTGGCTGTTCCTATAACACACTTAACTTTTGCCAATGCCCTGTCATTTCCACCACTATCCATGCACTTCCATGGACAGGTCCATATGGATGAGAGAGCTTTTCACAAACCAGAAATGTTAAAGATTTGAGAGTTGGGATTTTTTTGGCTATTAAATATGTATTTTAAAAACATTATCCCTGTCTCTTAATCATGTGTAATTGCATTGAGGCTGTATTAACACACAGCTGTTAACGTTAGGAGCTAAACCAACTCCAACTGTAAAGAGTTCTTGAGTAATACCTAAAGCTTCTATGAAAAGCAACATATCAAGTTTATTATAAATTTCTGCTAAAACATAAGTACAATAAAAATGTGATACTTACATACCTTGTCTGTACGAAGGTCTAAATCACCACAAAATAATTCACATTTGAATCTGAAAGTCATTTAATTACTTCTAAATGGGAATAAGATGGGAGTTAAAAGGCACTGTATTCACTTAAAGGCCTGTGATCAGATCTGATCTCAACACAACATCTCAATCCTTCAAGTGTGTTCCCTGTAATAGCATTAACATTCAATTCACAGGACGTACGTTATCAGCATGCTTTGTTTCAATGAAAGGATGTTTCACATTTCCATTCCCCGATCAAAACCCGAATGCACTAACAGTTTGGCTTCTGCAATGAATCCCACAGTAACCTGCATTAGGACCCAAGTGTGAAAACTGTCAGATCTGAAATGAATCAGTGATAGCCACAAAAACACAGCCATCACTGACCACTGATGTACCCTCCTCCCTGCCTGACCCAATCTTGGCTGGAAAGAACTGCCCCAGCTCAGTGTGCCATCCATGCTGCCTGCCCAGGAGTTCCCACTCTGGGCTCTTGTGCCCCAGCAAGGCTGGGACATGCACTGCAGCATGTGGAGAAGCAGCTGTGGAGTTTATCACAGACCTGTCTCAAAGTGAATAAATTACACACTGTAATTTCACCATTATGCGTAACTGCACAATGAGAGATCACTTCAGTAGTTCTGCAACTACAGAGACAGCCAATGGTCAATGCAAGGCAATTACAATAAACTCACAAGACAAAAACCACCTGAAGGGACCATACGGCAAATGGGAACACAGAGCCATGTACAGTTTAGAACACCTGTAGACCAGACTGAGACCACAGCAGCCTTCCCTGGTGTACCAAGGTACGCAAGAGCTCACTTTGAAAAGCATCACCTGGGTTCAAAAGCCTCTATTCCTTAAGGTAAATAATGATTCTGTCAAAGTCCAGGAGGTGCCAGAACACATGCAGGCTGACAGCTGGTATCTGTGCAAATAATTTCACTATGGACACCCATTTCTGAGCAGTATTTAGACTTCATGTTTCTGCACGCCTGTGTCTGTGTGTCTGTACATATACATGAAGCTTCCCCTCTAAGAAAATACTGGGGATGTGAGGGAATTATGCATCTGTTCCCCTTGTTGACACCATTGAACATCTGAGGAAAGGAAAAAACAAAACAAAATCCACAATTGTAATAAATGCCTGGAAAAAACCCACGGATGGATGATACTGGATGAGACCACTCATAAAAACAAAGCAAACCTGCCCCCTTTCTCTTGCCTCCCCATGTGTGAGGCTGTGTGAAGTGTTCCATGCCTGGGATTTTATCATGCATTTTCACTTCAGAGCCAAGAGACGTGCTGGGATTTACAGGCAAGCTGGCCTTCTTCAGCTACTGCCAAAATGTGAATGTTTCTCCTGCTCCTCACCCGCCTCCCAGCTGCAGGAAAGCTCCATATCTATTTGCTTCCTTTCTTATTCCCAAGAAAATCAGGTTTAGGATTTAGTCCTACATCCACTTGGGATACTGTACCTTGTAAGCAGATGGACAAAATACCTCTGTGAAGTACACAGACACACCACCAAAACATAGCACATGGCACTGCAGAGAATAACGACTTCTTGTTACACACTATGGACAGACTGTTGGGAGTCTCTGGTTGAGCTACATGGTGAAGAACAAAAAACAGTCTTATAGTCAACTTACAACAATGATGCTCTGATGGCAAGGCTGCAAAATGGCAAGACCAGACTGCTGCTACTGCTGGTACTGAGGAGAGAGCAGCAAGAAAAAGGATTTTCAGCCAAAAAAGGCTGAAAAATAGCTTAATATGAAATCTAAAGGGCCAGAGGCAAGTTTCATATTTCTTGCAGGTTGAGGAGGTAAGTACATTTTGCCCGGACAATAGCAAATAACAGTGAGTAAACAGTAGATATTACTTGGGAATGTCTCACTAAATGCAATAGCACTTTCATCAGGAGTAGAGGGAAAAAACTCATGAGTAAAGTGCTTCACTGAGTCCCCACAAGCTTTGGCCTCTTAACTGCGTCAAAGCAAGAAGAAGCCTTTAATTCCACAGATCACCTTTAAAGAAACTATTCTCAGTTCCTGTAAATTCAATTAATACACAAGTAACCCTAGGGGCAGTGAGGCTCTGCTGAGATTTGGGATGGCTCTCTTTCATTTTGTGCAGTAAAGATTAATGCCAGATATTTCCATATCCAAGATCAAGAGAGATGCCAACTCTAGTGCATGTCTTGAAGCTACCTGCAGCTCATTCTTGACAACTGGGTTAAGCCTATTTCTTACATAGTCTGATCTCCTTGAGTTTTTGTATAAATGGCATTTTAAACACAGTTTGAAGAGCACTCTTAACCTGCCCTCTGAAGCAAGCAGGCACAAATGGGGCTTTGACACTGCCTCTTCCACTGAAAAGATGATAATACAAATGCCTAAAAATCCATTAATGTAAAAGCAATTCTGGAAAAGGGGCGATTTCTCCTAGAGCTACATTCCTGATATATCTCTTATTATTTGAATCACACTTCTTCGTAAAGTTAACAAGAAATAATCACTAAACCAGCTAAAGGGCAAACCAATGCACTTTTTCTTGTGTAAACTGCTGACCAGGGTCTTTTAGTAGCTAGAGTAATCTCTGAGCTCATTTAAAGGAGGGGTAAGCTTTATACCAACTAAAGATTGAGCTCAACAGAAATAAGGCAGTCCTCATAGTTCAGTGTTTCTAGCAAAATAATCCACACACCTCCTCCTCCATCCCTCAAAGTACCACTCTCTATGTATCTCCTGGGCAATGGGTATATAAGCAGTAGGCAGCACGGTACATGAAGAATAAACTATGCCAGACAAACTGATTGCTATTTGGCAGCATTACAACAGTAAAGGCAGGCAGCCACCCAGGTGATAAAATCAGGTGTTAGCCAAGTACCTGACACTGCACCCTATAAATTAATTATGAAAACGTATAGAAACATCCCAAGAAATGCATGCTGGCATGGAAGCTGAAACCTGGCTGTTAAAAATAACAGCTCAGTCTGTCATAGAGCTGTCTGCTCCTGGAATGCTTTCAGGGAGTAAGAACCAAAAGGGCAGGATTGTGCTGCCATGCCCATCCATCCCTGCTGCACCATTCAGGGAAGGCAAATGACTCTCCATCAGGGCAAAGGTTTGTCCAGTAGAACTGCCATAGACCCAGGAGAAACACAGCATGGCTATGTCCTGAGCAAAACATACTCCTTGCTCAGAAGTTACTATGCTTTGAAAAGTGTGGATGTGGACATACAAATCATTGGGATTGAATTTGCAAACCCTTAGCAGGTGAGGTAAGCTCTAAAGCTTCTAAAAATGAGAAACCTGAGCCATATAAAAATCTCCTCAAAAGGCCTATTTTTAAAGTATTTCCTATAAATTAATATTTTAACTCAGGAACTGCTTATATGAGAATTATTTCTTATCTCAAGGTCCTTCAGCGTGTCCAAATGGACAAATCCCTTTTGTCAGCTGAGCTCCATTACTCTTTTCTGAATGAATGCCTCTGGGATGGATATAATAGATATAATTTTTAACAGAATATCTAGTCTTCTAATAAAATTATGCCAGACACTCTCTGCACAGAGATTTAACACCAGTAGGACTCTCCAGCGAGTTTTTGCTCCTGTTATGGTGGATAACTTCCGAGTAGGCTTGAATCATATGGCGCTCATCCAGATCTTTTTATTCCCCCCTAGGAAGAATGTTCCAATATGGAACTACCTGAATAGAGCTGCCTTTCTAACAAGAGTAGTAATGTCACAGATACCATGATCAACAGTCTCCTTGCTGTTATTTACCACACTGTACAGCCCTAGATTTGATGTTACTACCTGAAAAGCTGGGGGAACTTGAGCTCAAATGCTTTGCAGCATGGTACCCTTAATTTCTAAACTTGATATGACAGACCAAAACTGAAAGGTTTGCATCAATCCTCCTCATGATCTTGGGTGATTGATTTCATGTCATCACCATGTTTCTGATTTTACGAGGCACCTGCTTTTGGTGTGATCTGCCTTAAAAGTGTTTGGATAGAGGGCAAATACTGCAACTCTTTACATGCTATTTGGCCACTATTCTTCCCTAGATTCCATTCATTACAACTGGTGTGAATCTAAGCCAGCTGAATGCTACCCTGGCACATTACCTGTTACAGAACAGTTATCTGCTGGGGCAGGCTCTCTCTGACAACCACCTCCACTTTCCCAGTGAAAACACCCTCTGAGATTACAGGCTGACTTACCCAAATGTGTGAAAACTTTTTAGCCAAAGCCAAGTGCACAAAGAATTAGGAGATACAGCCCCAGTAACAACAACTATTATTATTGCTTCTATCCTTCTGTCTACAGAATACTGGAAGCATGAATTCACCGCTTATCCTACACTCTGCACACAACATGTATGCTACAGCTTTTATTGGGAGGGGAAACAGACACACTCCAAATTGAGTAACTTGTTCCAAGCTATGAGTTGAATAGGGTTAGCAGCAGAGCTGAAACGCTCAAGGTTGAAGGTTTGGCAGCTTCAGATCTCTATGCAGAGACACATAACATTCATGGTAAGGGAGTAACAATACTTGCAACCAGCTGGAATGCATTTTTATCATCCTGGGCCAACCACTAGTGGGCTCTAAGGATACAACCAACATGACATGGGAGCAGTGACAGACATGTACATATTTCTATTAAATTTCTTTCTGTACTAATGCCAGAGCTCAGAGAACTCTGAATTTCAATGACTACTAGAAGAGCTTTATATTTTGTTAAGCTATTTTGTATTTCACTAAAAATATCCCTCTTTAATTAAAGGCCATTGTTTTTCAAGGGCAATAGAACTAAAAATCTTCTTCCTTTTCCATCTGAATGTGAGATGAGTGATAGCAGCCAGGAAGAATCTTGTCTGAAAAGAAGTTTTGTTCTGCTCAGATCACAATGGAAATAACCCCAAATCTTACGAGTGAATTTGCTATTTTAATAAAAGTGAACAAATTCTTTTCTCTGGGTTCCTTTCTTTGCAAACAGATACTGTGATTTTCCAGACTGAATTCTCCTCTGCTGGTTCATATAAACATATAGTGGTTTCTACAGTGATCTGAACTATTGCCTCCTCCTCTTCTGACCATATTCTTTGGACAGAATTAGTGGCATGCTTTGGAGATAACTGCACTGCCTCCTCTGAGCTCTCATGGGCACTCTTCCTTTCCTAAAGAAGAAGCAGCACAGAACTGCCCCATCCTTAAACCAAGATCTACTTGTATAAGAAATCCAAAATCTGTATAGCTGATTTGGTGTTAGGTACTAATGCCAATCAACTCCTTCTCCTTCCTCCACCTCACACCAACTGGGAAATCATCATGCAATTCTGAGGTGTTAAAGTGCTAAGGGAACCATCTTAGGTGATGGAGCCCAAGATCCAAATACCTTTAACCTTACTTTACACATAATTACAAATGTCATTTACAGTCAGAAAGTTATTTCTTCCTCTTATTAACCTTGGCATTATCTTTAGCCAGCCAATTTTATACTGCACTTAAACTTCCCATAAATCTTGTACCTAATACTTCCTGGACATCTCCCATACTCACCATGCGCTGTAGTTTGCTTTCAATATAGAAAAGAGACTAAACCCATCAATCTTTGCTCTTCTGAGAGCAAATACCTCCATGTCTTGTACTGAATTATGCAGTACCTTATTGCTCATCTATTTATCAAAACCAACAAAGCTAGCAAATAAACTTGGCTTTTTAACAGAAAGCTACTGATGGCAGAGAACAAGCAAAGAACTGCAGGAGGATGTACAGGAAGAGTGTGGGTAACACTAGGGCATGCTCCGTATCTAATGCAACATTCCTTTGATCCAGAATTGTCAGAGAGTGCTACTGGACAGGATTGCCGCTTCCATGAAGTCTGATGGCACTGCACTTGGCAAACAGCTTTGCAACAAACAAGAGAGTAACCCCAATGCAGCCTGTGCCAGAAGAATGAAAGAGAAGCACATGAAGTCAGTCAGGTTCTCAATTGGTCTCACTTTAAAAAACTTTGTATTTTGAAGAAGTGAACAGGTATTGGAAATCCAAAATAGGTTACACCAGAGCTGAGCAACAGTTTACTTATGTACAGTCTTGATAAGATCCCTTTGTCTCTTCCTTCGAATCCAAGATCACATGTCTTACAATGACAGGAAACTTCCAAAAGATTTATCTCCCAATAAAGAAAGTGTCTTGGCAGAAAGAATTGAAACTCATTTGATAGCCTTCAAATTCCATAGACAGCTGTGGGCCTTCTTTTTCCCCTTCCTCTTACCCCTGAAGAATGAATTTCTGACAAACTGAACCCAGACTGTGTCCACATTATCAAGTAACACTTCATTAAAGCTGTAGAGTTATTCATTGGGTGTCCAAAGCAGGCACACCAAGTTAAAGGACCAAGTATGCAACTGACTTTTATTGTTCAGTCCCTGTGTTTTGTTCCTGCTTTTCTGCTGAACCAATGGAAAAATCCTGAGATAAGCATGTTGTAGAAGTGATGGATGCCACCACTGTTAATTATTCCACCCATTACAAGCCAAAGTATAAATCAGTTTTTGTCTGGTGACTGTCACACAAAATCCGTAGAGCACAAAAGACATTGCAGATCTGTGATATGGCTCTGTTCTTCTCGTTACATAAGAGATAAAGATATGCATACTTAATAAATACATTTATTTTAGTGAGATGAAGACAGGCCTAATTCAAGTAGTGGTACTTTCAATAATTGGTACACCAGTATAAGACAAGAACATGGGGTTTTTACCATTTATGTTTCTAGTAGCTGCAGCTAAAAATGTCATTCAGAGACGAAACTGCTGCACAAGTATGCTTTGTTCAATACAAGAGCCAAACATTCACTTCTATCATCAGCACTGTAAGAAAAGCTGATTCAGCATAAGTTTCCCAAGTGTTTGGGATTAGAGGGCATTAGAGAAAGGGACTGGTTGTTTTACAGTAACAGAGGTAACAGCAGTGCTGTCACAGCTGGAAAAGCTCTGACATGGGATGGTCATGTATAGTAAAGCTGGAGGTGAACAGAGGCAGACTTGGGAGACAGGACCCTGCAAAGGTTTTCATATGCACCCCTTTTCTGACAATCCATTCCTCTTCCACCAAAGCCTTATACTGTGTGACTGACCTTAAGCATTGTACTTGAACCTCATCAGCTTCTAGGAGAATAAAACACTTTATGTTTTGCTGAACAGCAACAGACAATTGGTTAAGGGATGGGGAACAGCCTCACATTTAACCTTGGTCCCACAGAAATCAATTAAGGCCCATAAGCACCTTCCTGACATTTCTGAGTAAGGGAATTAAGAGTCAAAATCAAGTTTGGAAAGCTGAAGCTGCTCATGAAGTGTTTCTCCACACATGCAATTAAGCCATAGGGAGATGAGGAGGTAAAGAATGAAGAGCTCTGAGTAAACTCATGTATGTAGCCTCATTTCCACAATACACAGCAAAATGTCTGTGCATGCCTGCTCCTGGTCTCAATGCATTCCTATCTCTACCTTTATTTTAAGGTCAACACATATCCAAAAATCAAGTGAATAAATTATTTTGCTGTTAAGAAATAACTGTTTCCTCCCTCCTTCGTTTACCTTTTGAACAAACTGTTTAATATATAATACATTTTTCATCTGTTAAATTCTTCACAAGCATTTTGAAACACTTGGGGATTTCATAACTGAATTCAAACCTCAAAACTTGATTTGAACTTAGTCCTGGATGAAGGCCTTCGCTGTGACATGCTTCCAAAATTATAACTATGAAATGAAGCAGCAAAGTCATTTGAGAGTAGTTTACTGCATGATAATTTTCACAGCTGGAACTGCATATGTTTCTCTTCACATGAGAACAAAGCATGGCTTGAAAAGCCTGCTCTCTATGGCAAAGGAAACTTAACACCCACCAAAACCTTGCACTTTCCCACAGAAATGGAAGCTCTTTTTGCCTGCTTCAGCCTCTGCATCTGAGCAGTTCTTCAGCACTGTCACGTATGTACTATTTACTCAGTTACTTTTTTATCTCCTACACTTCTCACATGATGTTTTCTTTGGTACATGCACAGTAGCCCTTGTTGCAGTAGCTACAGCTATACATACAAACACATAGACAAGGATGCACTTTTGTGCCAAGCCAGTGACTTACAAATCTCTCATGTTTGATCAGAGGCTGGAGCTGGTTTTGCTGATGCCATTTTTGTTGCAAGAAAAATATCTGTTCACATACTCTCTCTTTTGAAGGCCAGAAACTCAAAACCAAGGTCAAATTTAGAACTAATAGTTTGAAAATAGTCAAAGCCAAGCACCAGTTTTCCATTAATTTAACACCAATGTAACTATCAATTTAGTTGACTTTATTCTTCACACAACTGAGTACAAAGGAACCATAGTCAGCTCCCTTGCAGATCAAGTCTCAGCCTTCCACCTCTAACACAAATTCCTACCTTGAGCAAATCAAGATGAGGCTTCAAATACAACTTGCACTTAAACGTTTAATTTTGGCAACTGCACAGACGATGAGCACACTGTATGTGTGTCTATACAGCATGATGGACTGCAGCACAGCCAGCCTTCAGCAAGCTGTTGCCTGCATTAGCAGTGCAGGAGTGCCCAGGCAGCCAGTGCATGAGAGGTGTGACAGCCAGCCCACTGCTCAGCACTGCAAGGATGTGGCACCATGTCAGTATGGTGGCATCTGCCTTGTTCCTTGGGACACTCTTCATGCTCTCTGACAGAGATGGAACAGAGCTATGTCATTCCACTGCTTTATATTACATGCTCATCTTGCCTTCAGGACAACCCTTGGAGTGATACACAGCACACACAACAACGCCATCACTACAGCAGTGCATTTGTTATATTGATAAATGAGCTTCAGACAAGAAATTGCAGCCACACGCTTCCAAATGACTTCATCTCACCCCCCATCCTTGCTCTGGCTAAAAGGAAAATAGCATTTAACATTGGTTATGAACTTCATGTATGTTACAACACTCCAAATTAATTGAATGAGACAAGGAATAATACAAGGTAAAACTAAAAACATAGCAAAGCCACATAACGAGCAAAATCAAATCTGTTTAACCCACGAGCCTCCCGGAAGCCAGGAAAAAGGGTCAAATTCCCATCCTTTCCAGGTTTGGACAGGAACATGAGCCACATTTTGGATTCCAGATGTGATTTGTTTTACTAGTTTACCTTTTTGTGATTACCTTTTCCTCTTTTTCTAATGAGCTGGGGGAAGTAGCTCTGTTCTTCATGTCCCATCTTACATGTTCCTGGTGGAGCAGATTTCCCCCTCTTACAGGCAGCTCTTCAGCTGCCCCTGTCTGCAGCAATTCCTGGGGTAGGAATTCATGGGCAGGAATTACTCACACCATTCCTCCAGATAATGGATGGAAGAGTCTTAGCTCTTTCCCATTCATCCCTCAGGCAATGGTGGATGGAGTCCCACTTCAGCTCCTCACACCCTTCTCCCAGGCAATGGATACTGGAGTCTTAACTCCTCCCATCCATGTCTGAGAAAAGAGATAGGTGGAATTCCATCTCAGCTTCTCATTGCATAGCAGTCTTTGAGACAGTGGCAGTAGAGTCTGATTTTGGATCAGTCTCTCACAAATGGGTTTGCAAAAAGATGGAGAGCTCTTCAGAAGAATCAGTTCAGGGATAGACACACATCTGAGTTCTGTTCCCTTCTCCCTGAATCCCACAATGAGTTATTGGGGTATTCCATTTCTATTCTATTCCATTCCATGACTATTCTATTTTATTCCACTCCACTCTATTCCATTTCATTCTATTCCATTCTGCCCCACTCCACTGCACTCCATTCCATTGCATTCCGTTGCGTTCCATTGCATTCCATTGCATTCCACTGCATTCCATTGCATTCCGTTGCGTTCCACTGCATTCCATTGCATTCCGTTGCGTTCCATTGCATTGCATTCCATTGCATTCCACTGCATTCCATTGCATTCCATTGCATTGCATTCCATTGCATTCCACTGCATTCCATTGCATTCCGTTGCGTTCCACTGCATTCCATTGCATTCCGTTGCGTTCCATTGCATTGCATTCCATTGCATTCCACTGCATTCCATTGCATTCCATTGCATTCCACTGCATTCCATTGCATTCCGTTGCATTCCACTGCATTCCATTGCATTCCGTTGCGTTCCATTGCATTGCATTCCATTGCATTCCACTGCATTCCATTGCATTCCATTGCATTGCATTCCATTGCATTCCACTGCATTTCATTGCATTCCATGCCAGCACCTGGCAATGCAGCAGTCACAACATTCCATTGCATTCCACTGCATTCCATTGCATTCCATGCCAGCACCTGGCAATGCAGCAGTCACAATGCCCCAGGATACGATAAAAGGGAGCAGCATGGTGTGTCGTGGGGCAGCAGCCATGAGCTGCTGAGGTGTTTCTAGGCATGGCAGTGTGCATGTGTCAGAAGCCCCTGAGGTGGCTGCAGGTGGAGGAAGAATAGGGCTTGGGTATCTCCTGAGAGGAGTGACCAGGCTGTGGACCAGGAGCAGGCCTTGCTCCCATGCTCAGGGTCAGACATGAAAGCACACCTTAGAGTGAAGGTGAACATCAAATGCAAACAGGGAGATTATCTTTGTTTGGTTTAAGTTTTAGTTCATTCAGGTTTAACGGGCATGGCTCCATCATGGATTTGAGAATTCAAATTGCCACTTAACCACACTGCAGATGTTTCTCATGTCAGCTTCTGGGATTTGACTACAGCTTATATTTAGCAAACATACGAACAACAAAAAGATTTGCTCTGATTTAGGCATCTTTGCTTGAAGATGAGGATCTGCATTTTCACTTCCTTCTCTTATTTTCATAATGTAAACCCAGCAAGCTGTTATTCACCAAGCATGTTACCAACAGTGAAAGCAGGGAAACACAAATGTCTGTGCATTAAAGCAGAATCAGAGCTCTACAAGCACGCGAAGCCAAACCCAACCCTATTTAAAGGACAGAAACATACCACGAGGTGTCCAAACATAACTGATAATGTTCTTGAAATGCAGTTTTTACCAAAAAGAGCACTCATCTGTTTTCCTTCACCACCCAGAAAAATGCAGACAAAAGAACAGCCTGTAATATTGAAATGAAAACGCATGCATTGCACAATAGCTTCTTTCTTAACCTTACAATTTCTTATCAATTTTTTAAAATGCCATGTTTTAGCCCTACTTTTCTATCCCACAGCTCAACTCTTTTCACCCTGTATGCTTCAAAAGGAATCCTAACAAGAGAGGCTGGTCTGTCCGTAATGTTTTGGGGGCAGGGGCAATCATTCTCTGTCATACTGAAAACCTGGGGATGTGGGAATGATTCAGAATCAAAGGAAGGGGATGTCATTAAAGGTCCTGGGAGACAATGAATAGCTTCAGGAAGGAAATGGGCTTATCTACTGCACAGTTTAACATTGAGAATGAATGCAAATACCTGACCTGGTTGTACAGAGGGATGGAGGACTTTGAGGGGAAGAAGAACAGGCAAAGATACCGCGTGCATGGAGTGTATGCTGCAGTACACTGCAGACTGGGGGCTGAGTGTTTTCTTCCATGTTTTCCCTAAATTTTCACTGTCTGTCAAAGTAAATAGCCCCAATTATATTCAGCTGGATTGACACATACAGAGTTCAAGCCTGGGGAGAAGATTTCAATAAGTAGCTGGGGATACTTTAGGCATGAGGACATCAAGTTTTAGTCTTGCTTCCTCCTCCCCCTGACATTTTAAAATGTCAAGCTACTGTCCATGTTGCTGCGTTATTTCCCACCTAGTCTGCAAGTGAGCAAGGGAAAGTTATCTCTTTACTGCATAAAAGCAACTACAGTATCACTGGCAATTTTAAAATGAGAACTATGCAGCCACAAAGTTGGAGTAATGGCACAAACCATAGGCCAGGAGCTATGACGTGGTCAATATGAAAGTCTTATTTGATAGACATAAGTTTGCAAATACCACGATCCCATTGAAAAATCCATGAGGTCTCTGTGCTGGATGGGGTCTATCACACAGCAAGGAAAGCTCCTGGCTCCATCCATGGCTGCATTAGTGTCAGGCAGCACTCGTTCCATGTGCATACCAAAGCAAGTTACAAGTCCCTGTCACCTTCAGCTAAACCCATGTGTCAGCTGCAGAGCCAGTGTGGAGCACCTCATCTTAATGAACAACGCTCTGCTCTTACACCAAAGAAAAGCTGGTGCAGCAATGAAATGTTTAAACCCTACAAAGTCCTTATGAACTGTGACAGCAACAGCTGTAGCTGCCAGAGCACTAGCAGAACAAAGACAAGAATTAAAGCCCTTTCAAGGGCTAGAAAAAGAAAACAGGTACCATTTTAAACATCAAAATGAGGTCTGGGCTGATGGGGAATATAGATATGGTGGCAGATAGCCAGGGATCTTGGAGGTGCTGAAAGTTGTTGCTCTGACCCTTCCAAAACTTAACAAAAAGGAACCATCTTTAATTCTTTTCCAGTCAATATCCTCTATATTAAACTATTACATATAATTTCCACTCCTTATCTTCAGAGTATGATGGGTCACATTAACCTCTCCCCATGAGCTCCAGCTAAACCAAACCTGAGTATACGTTTATGAAATATACAATTCTAGTTGCAATGCCAAACAGTGGACAGTATTAGAATTATTCATGTTTGGAAAGTGGAGAAAAAGTAGAAATCAAATATGAAACCCATAATAGGGGCATTTCTCCATACAGGTAGAACAATACAACATATACATTTTAGATGCCCATGGCAGGGGGGTTGGAACTGGATGATTTTAAGGTCCTTTCCAACCCTAACTATTCTATGATTCTATGCATCCAGCTTCCGTAAGTGTTTCTGGAATGAATGCATTGATAACTATCCATAAGGGAATAGTTGGAAATCCTTCCATACTTTACTATACTGCTTCAGTCATGTTGGCATAACCTACAGGAAGTGGAACTGTCTGTATGGGAAGCCACTAACATGGAAAAGAAATTCCTTTTTGCTAAGTTTTTTTCAAAAAATACTAAAAAAAGCAAAATAATAAAAAAAATCCCAAGTGAATTAACTTCAGTAACTGAGTAAATGATGAAATATTTCTTCATTTCTCCACATAGGCTGTGTGAAACCTCTTACAGATGAGAACATAATGGGCTTTGTCATTGCTGGTGATGTAGGCACCGCAGCACCTGATCTTGTGCACCACCATCTGACCTCTCTGCCATCTTTCCTTCCCACCCACAGACTGTGACCACAGTATTTCCTCTGAGTGCAGCTCTGCCCAAAGTTCTAGTGCAGCTTCTTTGTCAAGTGAAGGGAAAAGACTTTTAGTTAGGAAAACTGAACTCTCTCCCTCTGGAGCTCACCACAGAAAAGCTGCAGTTTATCCCAGAATGGAATTTTTCCCATGGAAGGAAAGAAGTATTTCAAAAGGGGAAAATGCCAGCATTCCTCTTTGACCAAACTCATGACTTTTTCAGAAAACTGATGTTTCTTCATCAACTTGATGCTTTGGTGAAGTTTTTCACCAGTTTCAAAGAGACTTTTATATCAGAAAATGGAGAAGTATCAAAGGTCTTCCTCTCTGCTTCCATGCATCCTTCCCACGCTACTTCTGAGGCTCCTTCCTCTCATATTATCATTTGCACCATGCCAAAGAACATATTTAGTACCTGTCATTCCTATTACATTTACAATTTAAGTTGCTTGCATTTCTGTAACATCCTGTGTGCCAAGAGAAGCCACAGTTGAAATGACATCTCCAAATCAGATCACTTTACTGCAAAGTCCCATGTACTTACATATATTCAGATAACAATATTCTCCTTAAAAACATCTGTGTAAATACAGCAGCTACAGCCCCTTAGAGGTCAGGGAGCTGTCAGATCCCTGGCAAGGTCACATCTCCTTTGTTGCAGATGCACCTCTCTTCCCATTTAGGAAGAAAAAGCAGCATATTACTGTATTCCAGATAAGCTGTAAGGGCATGTATGGCTTATGGCAAATTGGTTCTTTTCCTGCCAGAAACTATAAACATTCCTGGCCCAAGATGGGCAACTCAGCTATCCACAACTGGATTGCTAATGTGATATGTACTCTATAAAGATGAAAAGCCATCTGGTGCTTGAATATATGCTGCTTCAATACAACCAAAAGCCTTTTATCTTCTCAAGCCTTTATGAAATTATCTCAGATCAATTCCTGGCAGACGGATACCCACTCAAGAGAACCAGCATCAGCCAAGATCAAATAGAATCAGGGACCACACAGACCACACTGCCCTTTACCAGTAGAAACAGTCATTTAGGTTCATAGCTGGGCTATAAAGAGGATAAGAACCCAAATCTGCCTTACAAATTTACAACTATATTGTTATTAATTTTACTGTTAAATCATTCTGGTTTGCAATATATTTCCTGCACTTTCTCAGAGTGCTTCAGCCTATAGGGCTTGTCATAAACAGTACCTTTGAGAACTTTTCATTTTAAGCCAAAGAGAAAGATGAAAGGTTAAATCACTGTTCCCTACTGTGTGCAGTTCTGGTGTCCTCAACACAAGAAGGATGTGGAGCTATAGAAGCAAGTCCAGAGGAGGCCACGAGGATGACCATGGAGCACTTTCCATACAAAGACAGCTTGAGAAAATTTGGGCTGTTGAGCCTGGAGAAGAGAAGCTGCATGAAAGCCACATAGCAGGATTTCAGCACTTGCAGGGGACTACAAGGATGCAGAAGAGGGACTCTTCATCAGGGATTGTAGTGATAGGACAAGGGGGAATGGGTTGAAACTTAAACAGGGGAAGTTTAGATTAGCTATAAGGAGGAAATCCTTTACTGTAAGAGTGGTGAGGTACTGGAATAGGTTGCCCAAAGGAGTGAATACTGACAGCGTTCAAGGCCAGGTTGGAGAGAGCCTTGGGTGACATGGTCTAGGGTGAGGTGCCCCTGCCTATGACAGTGAGGTTGGAACTAGTTGATCTTAAGGTCCTTTACAACCCAAACCATTCTGTGATTCTATGATTCTATACATTGCAAAAACCATTCAACGCATACCGTAAATAAGTCAGTACGTGAAAGTCTGATGTAACCTAGTAGCTACCTATCCCTTTCAAATAAACTGGAGTCATAAATATCTAAATACAAATTTATCTGAACACTTATTCTTCTCCTGCTTACAAGAGGTCAATCAATACTATCAAAGACAAAAAACAGCTTGGTTGGTTATGACAAAAATTAAGAACATATATTCCATGCAGCTCTAGGGTACTAAAGACAGACAGGTTACTTAAACACCAGCCATATTTTGTATGTCCTTTCAACTTAAAAATTGCAAGGAACAGAACAAATATAGGTAAGTTATTAGCTTGAGTCTTCTGCTGAACTTCCTAAGTGCAACATCAAAGACTGAAGCAATACTACTACTGTCAGATCCTAAAGCTAAACAGGGTTAGGCCAAACAGGCACTTGAATAAGGCACCTTTGAGGATCACATAAGTACAGTGAGAAATAATGCTGACAATTCAGTAGTGAGCACTATTCCTTTCACAACAGAACTTGTCATCTCAGATGCTCAGCCACAAGTGCCATGCAGCACAAAACAGCTCTGAAAAACATCACCATTGTGCTGAGGAAACATAGCTCCAATCCCCAGCTACAGTTATTACAGTCACCTATTAACATTTCTCCAGTCATTTCAAAGGAACTATTCTTACGCTTTTCTTATGAGACAAAACATTAGTCAAGATTTGCAGTGTTCCTCTGGGAGGGTGGGAGCCTGCATTTTTAGTGGGTAAAGCAATCTGCTCACTCAAGTATATCTATTTTACCATTAGCAAAATGGTTTCAGGGGCAGTGTTACTCCATGTTTGCGCTTCTATCTGCCTATCTATTATTAATAAAGAAAAATGAGCATCCAGCCTACACTTTCATGATGAAGGAAGCCTCTTTTATATAGGAAATGAAAATGTACAGGTTTATTTCAGCGGCTGCACTTTACCTCACTGTTGTGGGCAAAAACCCCACAATCCTATCATTTATATTAAATCACCTCCACTATTGAAAGCACAATACGTATAGAGAATGCAGCTCAGCAGCTCCCAGAATAAAAGGCAATTCTTAAAGTGGGAGTTCATAACTGACATTTACAGTATATAATATGTGATTCAGCAAGCTACAGTTGCTGTGCACAATAACAGATCATGAGATAAATGAGCAACTGATAACAAGTGTGGAAGCCTTGGCTGTCCGCATCAATAAATTAGGCAATACCAAATAATCAATGCTACAAACTGCAAACTGGTGATTTAAGGTTGAAGAAGAAAAAAGAGATGATGTTCAAGAACACGACAGAGAACAAGGGCACATCACAGGTTAGTAAAAACTAACACTATTTGCCATTCTAATTACTTTGCATGTTCATGAGCTGGGAAGGCAGCTTGTGAAGCTGTAAGTAAAAGCACCAAGAGTACTGACACTATATATAATTCATAGACTACAGCACATTGCTATATTTCTCACTGCCCTTACTTGTACGTTCTCCGAGAAATATGGGGGTAATACTTAATGTTTATCTTCTAAACTCGTTTTTCATGAACCCTATATTAACAGGTCATGCTGGTGAATGGAAAAGTCATCAATCTGGATTATTTGAGGGACAAAAAATGAAGGAGCTTTTATCCCTGTGGATATATTGCACTGTCACTTCACCAGCGACACAGTTCACACAGTAACCATGAATGGGCACATGCATCCTTCAGATACTGCCCAAATCCTCAGCTTATTGACTTTGATAAGGTGTTCTTGAAACCAGCACAGTCAGGTCAATTTTCAGGACCTTTCTGGGTGTCAGGTGAAAAGAGATGTTAAAAGACAGAACAAGACTGGTTGTGTCACTTCTTCCAGGTGTGTGGGCACCTGCATTGTACTGATACCTTGCTCTTGATCCAATTTTCCTGTTGACTCTTTGCAGACACAGAAGCTGCTACAGATTTATGTTGGGCTTTTTGCATGGTTGAACAAGGAACACTGAAAGGGGCAGAGAAATTGCTCCATTTTCCAAATATGGTCAAAAGTAAATGGCCACATTACTCTTTCTGGATCACACTGGGTTTGCCTGAGGTAGCTAGAAAAACCTAAGTCACTACAGAAATTAGTGGCTATTAAGTGGGTTGTGACCACAGAAACATAGTTAGCTGTCTACAGCAGGTAACTGGGTGCTGCTGGCTAGACACATATCAAGTCAGAATCCAAATTAAAGGTTTAAGGTAAAGACTTTACTGTAAGAAACAGAAACCTAATATTTACAAAACAAGGACCTTGATAAAAATTAATACAATTCACATAAAATATATCAAAAGCAAACTCTAATTTTGGGCACTTCCTATATGTAGCTTTAAATAGGCAGTTATTTCAGCAATAGTTTGAGAACCCAGCTGTGAAATTAATTTCCTAGTCTTTTAGTACTGTATTTGTCAGCACTTAACCCATTTCTATCTTGGTTTCTGTCACAAAAAGGAAGGTTTCCTCTAGAAAACTGGAATACTAGAAGATGCAATGCTTCATTTATATGAAAATGAAGCAGAGGAAATGCTGCGAACAGTGTCTTCTACTAAAGGTGTTTTAACATTTGGGACTCTTCTACAGACATTTCATTCGGGCAGGCTTTTCTCTATCCTTTACTTTTAATGAAAGAGTGATTCCCTGACTGTGTCAAGACACAGCAAACAGAGAGAAGAGATGAAGTCTTGCTATGGAGATGTGTAAGTTATAGCAGCAAGAAAATTCCACTTCAGGTATGAAGTAAATGTTATATATTCTACCATGTCAATGTTAGAAGGGAATAGGAAGGATTTGCTTTCTCTGCAGCTCCCCTCCCAAAAGTATAGGATTTCTGCAGATTTAACTTATTCACTTTAAGATTTCTGTTCTGAATTTAAATAGTATCTCCTTTTTCTGTTTGCAAAAAGCATAACTTATGCTGTGTTTGATGAAAATCTGAAAATGCATACTTTATTTGATCTCAGCTGTTCTGGTCAGTTAAGCATTTTATCTTACCTTGTGGCACTATTAGAGAATGATACTTAAAGCCCCATGTGGCACTCTGGTAGGCACCAGGGAAGCCACATCATGAGCCCCCTTCTCCCTGCACCTTCCAGAGGCTGAGATGTGAGATACGAGCTCACTTCAGCCAAGGAAACAGGGTGCAAACATCTACCACCCCTTACTCCGCAAGCATTTTACACTGTGATTTGCTGTCCTTATTACTAAGTATGGGAGGGAGTCTTGGCTTACGGATAAAAATAGTTTATTAAGTACAAAATTAGGCTCTAAAATAGAAAGTGACAATGTTCTTTGACTGCACTCCAGCAGTTTACCATGAAGTTATGAAGAACAGAAGTTGGGCCTTCAGCTGGAATCATTTCCTGCCAAGAGTGAGCTCTAACTAGAGCACTCATATGGGATATGATGGGGGACAGGCACCCCAGGCCATATGTCAAGAGCAGAGAGGACTGCCAAGCACAGAGTGTGAACTGAACATTGTTCATGGCAGGGAAGGAAGATCTAAAGTTGCCAAGCTGAGAGAGAAGGGAAAGGAGAAGCATCTTCCTGGATCCAACAGCTGCTGACAGCTTCACCACCACTGTAGATGTGATACAGTTCTGGTGAACCCTAAACAGGGGAAGTTTTCCATTTGGAAATATGGAGCTAAAAAAAGAGCTCTCTAGAAGGAGCAGCTGTTTCCAGGAAAAGGGAAACGGCTCCAAATACAGCAAACACTTCCCATCCCTGTCAGCACTGGCCATGCAAGTATATGAGGAAGAGCAGATCCTGAAGGCCTGAAATGGAGAGGGCTCTGTCCCCTCTACAGACCGCAACGGTAGGCAGAGATGTCCGAGTTACTTTCAGTACCAAAATCCATATAAACATATTAACCAGGTCTGCTGAAAAAGCTCCTTCAGATTTAACTCTGGAATCCCTACAGACCAGAGCTCTGTGCAACAGACATGTCCTTAGTGTAGTACCTCTGCTGCGGAAAACTCTGCTGAATATATTCAGGTCTTCCATTGTTATTCCTCAGCCACCTGCTTTTTTTAACCTTTGTCTTATGCAGGCAATGCTTTTCTGTATACCCAATTCCCATCTACACAACAAGATTCAGAGCTCAGTGACCTTTCAGAGATAAAACTGGGTGGGCTGTTTTGATAAGTAACTATTTAAGCAACACTGAAGCATTTAGTAAATTCATTACAGGTTACTAAACTGCTTGTGCCAAAATATAAAGCCATTGGGATAGAATCATAAGTAAATGTTTTTAGATTTTAAGCATATAACAATTCTTGTAGTTTACATTATAAACAGTTTGAATTCAAAATGACACATTTCAGTTTAGCTCAAATTAGCTTTTAATTTATCTTAAGGCTTTTTGCTATGGAAACAGTCAAGAGCCAAATATGTTGTCAGTCAACATGTTATCTGTATGATCCTGTTGATAATACTTTGCCTACTGTAAACTGATAAGGCTCGGAGTGCACTTACAGATGTACTGATCAGCACCCATCAACTCCTGCCAACTTGTCACTAGACTCACTGCAAATAATGAAAAATAGGATTTAAATTGTGCAGAAAAGCAACTACCACCAAACAGTGGACACACTTTTAGCTCATATCCTCACGTATTCTGTGGTAGCTTGTCTCTGTGTCCTAGAGAGTATGACTAATCATTTGCACTTTTAAATCCAATTTACACCTTGGCTTCACAATACCAAATCACCATCAACTATTTGTGCTAATAAAGGGGTCCCAAACACACAAACAAAATCTAGCAACAGTAGCAGGTGTAATCTTAAAAGTGAGCAATGTAACGAGATTTGAAAGAACTGAAAAGCTATTAACAAAGCTATTCAGGCAGAATAACCCAATTCATGTAGCCACGTGGAATAATCTGTCATTTACAATGGTCAAAACAAATATTGCTGCATAAATGACTTTTAGGAACAGCCAGGCATTTTAGCAGCCTGTGAAGAATAGGACAGAGTAGAGGCTGAAGGGAACTTGGAGGGCAGGACTGCTGGACAGATTAGTCCCATAAGTCCTGCGTGTCACTCCAATCCAACACCAGCAGTGTATGAAGTTGGTCGGATGGCCACCTTCTGCTGTCATTAAAATGCTTATGATATCTGCCATTCCTCACTGTCTGTAATTTTACTAAAAACTAATATATTCTGATACTATTGATTATCTGTAACTTACTTTGTTTGGGTTCTCCATGTGGGTGCACTTTAATTTACTGCCTAATTTAAAAGTGAGTTTCTGTTATATTTTTAGGCTGTAGAATGCTGGATCGCAGTTGCTAATCTCACTTGTTTGTCCAACACAAAACTACCAAGAAGCAAAGTGAAAACATATATACATGTTTTTTACATAGACTGAAGGTCATATGTTACTTGCTAAGAGATAACACTGTTGTCATATTTCTTCAGCAAAAAGGCTGACAACACTTGTTTCACATCTGTCTGCATAATATAACAAACCCATGAAGAACTAGTGATGAAAAAGCTGTTTTGTTGACAATCTATTATTGTTAAATGCACCCAAACACCAAGATTTAGGCACTGCTCATTAGTGCTGTATTGTAGCTTAGCATTTTGTCTCTAAAAATACTTTGTGCCAGAATACTTTTTGAATACATTCTAGGCTGCAAGCCTTTTCCTCACAACTGAAAGAGCTACACACACTAGAGCCTTCTATCATCTTAATCACACTTGCCTTTACCTTAACCACCAAAGCCATACAGTAACATTGCCATTCACATTCATTACTCCACGTGTAGTCCAACCATCCCCTTCTACAAATGCTATTTTACCTGTTTGGTTTGTGCTAATACAACTCAGATCACTTTGCCTTTCTTATTGTGGCCAGATGTCAACGGCTTTCAGTTTCCATTTATAACTCCAGATTTTGTCCTACAAACCATCTCATAGTTGCTAACATTATGACTTACTTACAGGAAGAAGGAAGGGATTTCCTACTTCCTTTCTACCTCTAACTGATACACAGATCTTCCATTTGGGTGTGCAAAAGTGAGAAGGCAAGAGTGGCTCAGAGGAAAGCAGTGCCTGAAGATGGGCACATGCTTTCCTTGCACAGCTACGGCCACTCAGACAACTGCCCCAATGCTCTGGCACAGGAATTTAAGGCAGCATATTCTAATAGCTCTAATAATTTCACTGAATGTTCACTTAAATACTTACTGGATTACTAACTAATAAGAGCAGGGCTTTGCCCCTAATTAAAACTCTCACCTAGCAGACTCTTCTTACAATAAATGCTTAAGCAATACTAATACAAATACCAAATACACAGTCATTCTTCACCCAGACCACCACTGCTCTCTTGTCTGTAATTAACTTTGATCAAGCTGCCTTGTGGAATTACATCTTCAGTAGAGCTGCTGCACTAGTCTTGGATATCATTAACTATTCTGATTACCTTCACCAACAGCAAGTTAAAATGGTACTTCTGGCTCCTACACCTTCAAATTTCCCCCAAGCTTTCCATTATTCCAACTTCTGTTATATCAGCACTACATATACTCTGATATCAAGTTCCACTCTTCAGATGCCCACACTGCATTCACCTACAAATATCAATTAATTCATATTGCCACGTCCATAACTACCAGAATACCAAAAAAAGACTAAAAACCTCATGTACCAGATTTAATACAACTTTAAAATAAGAAAGATCTTTGTCTTACAATTAAGAGATGAATAATTCAATTGACTTAACTGATATTTCAAGTATGGTGCACTATAGCAAACTGAAAGAATGCAGGGAATCTAACCCAGCCCCCTCTCTCCATAACAGTGCAGCTCTCCTTCCTTGAGGGAGATGTGGAGTTGCTGTTCCACTTTCAGAGTAACTTTAATAACAACTTCAGGTTACCATGGCTGCTAGCAGTGGCCAACAGTCTTGCTCTTCAAAACCTGTATTGTTAGAGGAACTCTCAGGATGGTTGTAAACAACTACACCAGTATGTAGCTTTCTTTCTGCCTCCCATGAGACACGTTCTTCAGCAAAGTCCCTGAGTATGTCATGTACCTGTTCTCAATCTCTGATATGATCTGCCTCAGGAACCTCTACCTGACACGGCCAGCCACACAACAGAACTAATCCTCTTCTGCCAGTTCTATGGGTTTTCTTTAACCTCTCTCCCATAAAGATCTGAACCCACATGCATATAAGATTCAATCAGCAAACACATAACATGAGGTATGTCTCCTGAACACTTAAATCTGTGTTTACCAATAAATGTGCTTTTATAAACTAAAGAAAATTTAATGTAATGTGAATTTCACACCAATTACAAGGGGAACAATTCTCAAGCATTTTGCAAAATTAAGAAGACTTGTACATTCCATATTTACATGTTTATTCAGGTCATAAACTGTTAAATAAAACAAATAATAATGCATACTATAGTTAACTTAGGACAAATTCGTTAAATTTGTATAAGAATATACCATACTGTTTAAACAATGAAAAGAACACATGAGTTCTAGCAAGGTCAGGATGAGAGGGAGAGCATAGAATGTCTGTTACCTACAGAATATTCACCATGGGGAATAGAATTAAGTGCATCTCATTTTCACTCTGTTAAACTCAGTTCCTATTCTGGTTGAAGACCAGAACACTACCTAGGATAGCAACTATCCTCAAGGCAGGTATTATATCTTCATTTGACAGGTCTGGGTCAGGTAGGTCAAATCAATACTTCAGAGATCCACCCATGTTCAAAAATGGACAATAAAGCATCACATGATATATGAATCTGGCGCAGAGGGAAAAGAACTCATTTAAATTGAGGAATAATGGTAAGAATAGAGAAATGGATTTAACTTGAAATAAAGGGAAGAACTGAATTTCAAGAACATATTAGCTTAATATAAAAAATACATATACATATCTCCTGTAAGAAAGTAGAGTTCTACTTATCACCATTTTAGGTATGACTCCATTTTAAGCAGGATGTCAAAACACGAATGGGAAAATACACAACCATTTGGTTTTATTGTTTCCTGTGAAAGGCTGAAAACATCCTCAACTGTTTTCAGATACTTGCAAAGTTCCACAGACATTGACAGCAAAACAATAATTATAGATGTCATATTGTACAGTGGAATGGAAAAGGAACAAGAATATATTAGTAGGCAACATTTTTTTACCCATTCATTCCAGGTATCTGACAAAAAGAGACAGAAAAATACTATTGTCTAGTAGGTTACAATACAGACCCAGAAACGTACAATGTATGACCTCCTGCTAAGTAAGTTACTTTCCCCCTGACAGGCCAATGTTCCTCACTTCACTCTTGAAATAGGTTTTACCAGATTCTTCACTAAAGACAAACCCTAGAGAGACTGATCACCATAAATTAAACCAAAGCTTGAAAATGTGGAACAATCACTCAAAAGCTTGTTTACAGCTCTGCTTAACTGTGAAGACAAAAGTGAAGTTTGAATTACTTACAGGGTGCAGGGAGGACTTAGTTCTGTTCTACCTTTTGCTTTATATAACCAGCATTTCTAGGTTTTGTGCAGAACAAAAGGTAGAAGTAACCTGTAGAAATGTATAAGACCTTGATATAAATTTCCCCTAGTTTGGGACTGCTCAGCAGCTGGGATTTGCTTTGGCCTTATATCAAATAGATTCACTGACATGTAAAAACCACTTTTTCTTATTATTTCAAAGCTTTATTTTTTCTGTACGCATATAACAAAGATTCTTACCAGTGACCTTCAATTCAACTGTCCTTCGTATAAGCTTTCCTTCAAACTTTAGTTCGCAAGTATAATTTCCTCCATCTTCTTCCTGGACCTCTTGTATTAAGAGAGTATTTCCCTTCTGAATTACAACGCTTCTCCACATTTTTGGCTTACATTCCTGCAGAAAAAAACCCATTGCCAGAATTACCCAGCTTGTACAACATAAGACAGTGTGACCGGATCACATTTTCAGTAGTAGATGTAAGTAAACAGCCATCTCAATGTATTTTGCAATTCAAATTCAAATATAATTTTGGAAAGCACAAAGATATGAAACTGGAATTAATCTGAAGACAGAAATTAAACAGAAATGTTTTTAAGGTTCAGTAATTCCTACGGTATCACATGGGCAGGGTTTAATATGTGGTGCCCTGAAGCAATGGTTAAGTATCCTCTCTTTATCATGATGAACAATACCTAAGACCTCTACTTTAGGATGGACCATTAAAATGTATCTCTATTTGAGGTGAATAAGGACAACATCTGTATGAGTTAGCCTTTATACAAAGTCTCAGGCTAGAACCATTTACCAACAGAAGAAAACAGCAAGAACAACAGCAGTTTTGTGAGCAAGAGAATCCAGAAGCACGGCTTCCTTATGGTCTTGTTTCTTACAAGCTTTGATTCACTTTTCCTGTCACCGGGCTCTTTTTAGCACCACCCTATGCACATCCTCTGATGAGTACATGGCACTAATGGTCTGCAACTTTCACTGCCTTTGCCTCAGCTGTTATTTGGCAGATTCAGGTTCACCACAGCTAATTGTGGTCTTACTGGAACAGCATTTGAGTCCTTCTGTACAGTGTGCAATGCAGTACAGAAAGAGGCTCTCCATTTCCTAATATACTGTATCTTGCAGCCAGATCAGTCACCTTCCACATTAATGGTACTTGTGATTCATTACCTCTTGGAATGCTCTGGACTGAAAAGCAGAGGCATAATCTGAACATTGTCTCTTTAAAATGATACTTTAAGATTCTACATTTATTGTCTCTCATTAACTGCAGCATCAAACCTGCTCTGCCTGCCAACACAATCACATTCTTCTCAGTTCTCTAAAACATGCAGTACTGCCCACAGCTCTGGAAGCTCTGTCAAATTCTGTACCCACAGCACACAAAGCAACATAGGGCCCAAGTACCTTTAACACCCCTTTATTCCCTGTCTCAACGTGGCAACATGGAATAAGCTCACAGACTGTAACTAACAATCTTGCATCAGTAACATTCAGGCTCAGCAACTTCAGAGGTTCCTGTAAATAGCCCAGACCTATGCCACATTTTCTGCTTGACGGTAACAGCAGTGTCAGAAATACAGCAAACAAAACAGAACAAAGCTTTCTTTTAAGAAAACAACTAAACAAGAAAATTCATTGACATGCAAACATGTTGCATGACAGCACAAGATCAGATAACACAAACATCATTTTTTCATAGGATTCCATACACATTGCACATCCAATGTCAGATTCTAAATTAAACAATAATAATAAGGAAATAGAAAGATGGGACTGTGAGCCTCTGGCCTCACACTTGAAAATGAAACATTTACCCCCACCCCAGTAGACCAAATTCAGTTACAATGGGGTCAGATTTTAAGTTCTGATACTGAGCAGTACTACTTCAGGTTATCTTTCTGTTTCTGCTGTAAGGAAAACAATCTTCTCTTGCATATGAATGTTACTTCACCCATGACACAGAATGATCAGGATCCAGATCCTATCTGCTGTGTTAAGAGGAATCAGAGCTTATTTTTGTTACTAAATCACACTGACATTGCTGGAGACTCATGCAGGACATAGCTCTGAGCCACAAAATGCTATTATACCCTTTCTGATTTGCACTCAATTTTCCAGTCCTATTTAAAGGTACATCAACCACCTACTTGGAGTAACTAAATCTGAATACTGGGCAGAAAATATGATTCAGCTCTATTCAATCCTAATTTAGAAGGAATACAATTCCCAGAATACACAAAGTAAGCCTATTTCAGATAAGCACACTTTCAGTGCAGCACTGAAAAACCCTTAGATATGTTACAAGTTTTATATTATCTATTTTTAAAAGTATGGGAGCAAAGAGATCAGAAATACATTTTCATATGTTTTATATTTTTACACATTACATATCTGCACTATGAAGGGCAACACCTTTACTACCACAGAGGTTAATGGTACAGCACAGGCAGCATTGGTGCTATTGTGGTTTTACAAAGAGGAACTGTTCTGTTGGAATTGTACCACATATTTCCTAATTGTTTCTTTTTTGTATCTTCTTAAAACATTTCATATTAAAATTAAGTATAAGTTTTTCTTTCCCAAACTTTAGCTAATTGATTTTTCTTCTACTGACTATGCAGGCTTTCTAAACATATGTTGAAAATGCCTGGTTTATTCTGCCTGGTTGTCACAGGCTAGTTCAATACACAGAACTCCATGCAGAAAGGGAAGAAGCTGGGAAATCACAACAATCTGTATTTTAAGCAACAAAAACAGCTGAGAAACAAGCCAGTTAAAAAGAAAGTGTTCGCATCTAGAGTTTACTGCTAGAGATCTGCTAATGTCTCTAAAAAGGGAAGTGCTCAATGGAACAACTCTAGCTTACTTAACAAATAACTTGCTCTATCCTGATTCTGCACCATGTAATTAACTTAAACACTACTATGGTTCTTTTTGTTTCCCCCCAAATTCAAGTGCCAGCATCACATTAACTCTCTTTTTTTGTAGGGTAGATAAGAACTACCTGCCTCTCACCTGACCTTTGTTTTCACAGCCCTTCCTTCAATCTAGAGGAAGGCAAGAGACAGCAGGAATGGATCAAGACTCCACATTCAAGAGGCAACATAGAATCATAGAATAGTTAGGATTGGAAAGGACCTCAAGATCATCTAGTTCCAACCCTTTTCCAACATACTTCTTTCCTCTGCCAATTGATTTTTCATTAAACTGCTCTTCCTGTTAAATCCTGTTCATTCAATCAATCTTAACTTGACACATACATCTATTTAAAAGGAATCCTTATACTTCTTGTCAAACCTGTTCTGCCAGGCCTAACAGAGCTGTGTGAAGATCAGTGGAATTAATTGTTTGATCACTGTAATTCTAGCCAGAAGTGAAGTTCATACTACTACTAGAACAAATCCTCACGGCAAATGTTTTATTACTTCTATAGTGTGCATGTGGAAATCTATTCAGGCATAATTATTTTAGAGCATGTTTAAATTACAGTTAACTCCCTGTAAATCAATGCATTATTGGCTGACATTCATTAACCCCTCCACACAGAGAAGCTTTTTCGAAGGCAGGGCAAGTCATGCACATGGAGGGCTCACACCATCACTGTCCTGTCTGATGGTATTTCATTAGTCACAAATACAAGCTCCTCAATTACCAGCAAAATGGCAGGTTCTCATGAACAAAAGGCTTCCTCTTTTCAGACAAATGCTTAAAGAAGGCACCTCAAGGACTTCCTTGGTTTTATTTACCTGCTGTTCTATTTTGCACAACTTATGCTTTGCCCCGAATATTTCAGTGTAATGAAAAGGAATAGGCCCCCAGTGCCTCCAGAGCACATTTACACAAGAAGATGGCTGATTACACCTTCATGTACATGTCAAACTCAATCACAATGGTAGAGGAAGAATACTTAAGGATCTAGTATGTTATGACTGGAAATAGATGCCTTCTTCAGAAAGCAAGGGTTACATCCAAAGCAGAATATCACTTTATTCTTTGGGAGAAGGGACCTGCTTTTTTCTGCCTTACACAGCATGATCTTAAGTCCCACACTGCGCTTTGTAGGGGTTACACCAGTACTCATCATAAATTTCAAAGAATAACCTATGTACCTTCTGCATAATATTAATACAGGCATTTCACATTACTGAGCTTCCTGACTCATCCCCAGATAACACAGGTGTTGTCAAAGAACTGAACTGATAGCACATTATTGTTAATTATGGATAACGAGGTATATGTAGCAGGTTATTCCACTAATGGCTCTTCATTATCAACCTAAACTTCATAATGAAGTTGTCAACTTCAGCTGTCTCACCATTATCATCAAACCACATTAATTCTGCTCAATTACAACACAGTGGTGCCTTGTCAGTCAGCTGTTGTACTCCAGCCTTGTGTCACACCACCTGTGTGTGCAACCCAGATAACGTGTGGGTATACAGAACAAAGACCTTTCTGTTCCCTTTCTTGGTCAGCACAAAGCATTGTTGATCTGGGGTTGTACATACATCTTCCTTAGAATGACTTCTGCTCCATGACAGCTAAAGATAACCCCTGACAGACTATTTCTGCAGTGTGCTCTTGCAAAGAAAAGAGATCTTCAGTGATCTGGTCTTCAGTAAAACCTAGATAGGTAGGGCAAGAAACAGGTTCTCTCTTTTCTCTGAGATTTCAGACTTAACTGAATACATATATTTTATGTATGAACAGCACTGAAGATATCCACCCATATGCCAAGATAAACAGCTTCAGTGGCTGAAAGGAAAACCTTGTTTATACTAGCAATGCTTTGTTTCATACTACAGCACACATTTTGTTACTACAAGATAGAACATGTAAGATTTCTGTAAAAAACTGAATAGTGACAACTTTTCTAATTGCTCTTTTCTGATGCAACCTGCTAAAGGAGGAAAAAAATAATCAGCAGTTCTGCACATGTTATTTAATTCACACAAAATAACTATCTTTAAAGAACATTACTAAGGTTGGCAAAATCAAGCACTCAAAATTCAGGATTTAATTAGCTTGTATGTTTTTGCTTTCATTACCTGAATCAAGTTGGTCCTAAACTCATTCTGCCTTTATCCCTACAGTCTAAACTCTATTTTCCACAGACCCCAAGTCAGCTCTTCCTCTTGCCCAACTATTTCTTGTCCCTTCTGATTCTCAGCTATTTATTCTTCTCCATTGTTTCTTGTAGCAACCCATACCCAAGGGCTTTTCAAATATCAGACTGGTCCCAGTCTAGACAACAGGTAAAATTTGCCAGACCTTTCTATGGTCTCGCTACCTGACATCTCCATGACAACCTGTATTTTAGTCACTCTTGTGTTTTCTTGGAGATCTACAGCAACACACTGTTCATACATGTGCTCCTGAAAGTGGTGTGTGAGATGTGACAGGCCTTGGAGAAGGTGTAGCCAGCTGAGTTACCTGCTAAGTAGTAAAGGTATCTAACAGACTTCAGCTAAAATTAACACACATCAGTAAAATTACTCAAGGAACCTCAGTGACAGTAAAGGCATCTCTGTGAAATTACCCAACAGACTTCATACAAACTAACTGGGTAGCACTACTGAAGCTGGTGGTGCTGATACACCTTTGACTCCACTGAAGGCTGCCTCCCTTTGTTCCTACTACAGTATCAGGTAGGGAGACACTGCACTAAGGTGGAAACTGGTACAGAAGCAGAGTGGTTTGGTAACATGGCACTACTGTTAGAGAAGTCATGGAACCTCTTGCACAGAACATGCTCATTGCTGCTGATTTCTGCTGGATGATGACTATGCTGGGTAGTTTTGACTGTGCTTTAACAGTACTTCTGTATACTGGGAAAACTTCTTCCAGCCCAGTTACAAACCACTGCAGGCTCAGAAAGGCCATCTTTAAGCCTCAGTCTGAAAACAGAAGTTTTGTATAGTTTCAGCACAACAGCAATACAACAGCAATAGTTACCTTGTACCACACCACATCCGGCTCTTGACTGGCTGTTTTATAATCCTCAATATCAGGACAAGAGATTGTCTTTCTCTTAGTGACTTCTGATTTTTCCAGGTATCTGATCTTGCTGTTGTAGCACAGCCCGGATTCATTCTCAGCTACTGTCAAGGACATGGACACCTTCATGCAATACGTTGAGTTTCTGCAAGGAGAAAAAGACATTTTCATTTACTCTACCTCCTTTTTACTATGCTTGTTTTAGCACTATAAGTTCTTTGTTAAGCTCTCCATTTCCCAAGCACTTCTGCTGCACGCTCAAATAGTGACTGTCCTGCTGTGCATTTCCAACATGTGGGAATGATGAGAAAATGTAGACTCATTTCTGATTTGCTAATGAAGAACTGTGTAGACATTTTGTTGATATATGATCTAAGCCAGAACAGCAGCTCTTTTGAGCTTTAAAATCTATGAACACAAGAACCTGCTGGCATCTCAAACACTGGTCAAGATACAGTATCCCGTTTCCTCTGTCACACACACTCCTCCTCTACCTCTTTCTTTCCCACCTTAAGATTTCACTCCAGTACACAGTGCTATACATTTGAGAAGAAGAGTTATGTGCTGGATGTTAAACCACATGATGCAGAAAGAATTCCTCCCTCAGCAGAAACTGCTATATAAAATCCTATAGCATATGATACTGTGGTGGGTCGACCTGGACCAGCTGCAGCCACCCACTCAGCTGCTCCCTCACTCCCCCTCAAGAGGATGGGAAGGAGGAGGTAACACGAACAAGCTTGTGGGTCAAGATAAAGAGATCACTTACCAATTACTGTCATGGGCAAAACAGACTTGGAAAAAACTGTTTTAATTAATTACAAGTTAAAATAGGCTTAGCTGTGACAAAGACAAACCAACTAAACCACATTCCCCTCACTTCCTTTTTTACTCCTCTACCTGTCCCTCCTTGCAAGTAGTGCAGGGAACAGTGGGATGTGGTGTGTCCACAACGGCTCCTCTCCGCCACTCCTTCCTCCTCTCATGTTCCCCTGCTTCAGCATGGCTGCAGCTCCTGTTATGAACACCAGCTCCCCTGGGTTCTTCCGTGGCCATGGGGCTGTTCCTCACACTTCTTCCCTCACTCTCGGCACTGCCCTGCTCTTTCCTAGCCTCACCTTCCCAAGGCTCCCTCAGCACTGCCCTCAGCGAGGCCCTGCCACCAGTGCTCCCAGCACAGTTACACAGGTCAGACTGGAGGTTACATGGCTATATGATGGCCTTAAAACCTCAAAACATGTAACCCCCCCAGCACTTCAAACCGTGCCTGCTCTATCGCCAAAGAACCCAGAGTCAAGCCCAGGTGAGCGCAGTGAGATCTACAACTGGGTTTAATTAGTGTAGAATAAACATGAGTGGCCCAGCTTCCACGCTTGACAATCATGAAGACAGGATTAAATTGACTTCCTTCAGACTCACATCTTTATCAGAGCTATCAGACACACAGTAAAAACCCCCAAACTGGTGTCTGTCATGGTGTTACTGTGAAGCATCTGTACACAGGATCATTGCAAGCCAGGCTGTCAGCCTCTGCCTTTCATTAGGTATGATGCCAAGCTACAAAGTACAAGCAACAACATAATGAGGCCCTTCCTCACACCATGCATCATTTTGTCATTTTAATTGACTGCCCTACAACCAAAAAAGCCTGGAAACCAAGGGGGCTGGGTGGTTACTGCCATTGAAGGGCAATGTGGAGAGCTCATGCAGGAGGTGCTGCTGCTGCCTCTTCCATCCCAACCTTGCCACAAACTGGTTTAGCTGAGGCAAGAGGTGGCACAGCAGACAGAAAGTGCCCTGTGCAGCTGGAAAGTGATCCATCAGTCAGACCCTGACACTAATGATCCCAGCTGCTTACCCCCTCCAATTAGAATCAAGACTATGCTTTTAATTTAAATCAAAAACAATAATAGAAAAATCCAATGTGCTCCATAACAAATCTTTTCTTATGAAATATTTAAACGTGTCACTCTGTCAAGTAAGCCTGTATTGGGAAGAAAATAAAAAGATCCATAGGGACACTTTATCATGACTCTGAGCTTCATGCTAAACAAGCACTGACAAAACACTGTGCAAATGGCTCCTTGTCAAAGGAGTGTGTGCCACAAGCAGGTATTTGCAAGGCAAATCAACAGGCAATCTTCAGAACATTCCCATTTTCAGCATCATTAGTGTTAAATATTCAGCAGAACCACACACTTCCCCCTCCTTACCCCTTCTGTTAAATATGTCACCTGTAAATCTATGTAATAAATGGGTCCCTTAGCTCAGAGTGGAAAGGCTCACCCTGCACACTGCTATGATGTCTTTCACTTCAGAGGCTACAATAAAGTCTCATCCTCACAAACTGCACAGAACATATTATTTTACCTGAAACAAAAGTTCTCTGGTCTGCAAAAAAACCACACAATTTGGGGTAGGCATTTCAGAAATACTTACACGATTTAGTGAACATAAGTCCACTTTCTCCCACACTACTTGCTTTTGTATTGAAAAGGGTTACTTTCTTTGTAGGAAGAAAATAAAACATATTCAGAAAGTTTCAATGCTTCCTAATACAGCACGGAAAATCCACAGAATATGGATACATCCACTGAGTATATCAATAGTAATTAATTAGTAATGATTACTTAGCTTTCCTGAATAAATACAAGTATTACTGGGTGCAATTAAGGTCACACGTGCTCAGTAATAATGACCTAGCCTAATCAAGAATGACTTTGAATAGCTGTCCATTACTTGGTGTTATTTAATAGGGTTGTATTTTCTTCTAACAATCTTGCATTATTTAGATTGTATTTTGAAAAGCCCTGGAGGCTCCTTCTATTTAAAATGCTTCCTGGAACCATGACCTAAAAATGTAGTACTCTTTTCATTACTTACAATTAGAATTGAGTAGAATTGAGAAAACTAAGTGCCTGGTGAGTACTATCACTTTTGTTCACACTCCATGACTGTGACAATAAATCTATTCAGGCTCGTGATGAAGGAAGCCCTCACTAAATCAACAGCAACAGACTTGAAAGCTTTATGAATGCTGCACCAGCCACTCAAGTTAGTGCTGGTAATTCAGACAAGGGCAACTTCTGCAGGAATACCAGCGAATGAAGCAGCAGCCTTCATTTAATGTAGTCAGTCTGGGATAACAGTTATATTCCACTCATGAGCAAAAGGAAACACCAGTTTGATCAGCCTCATTGCTCTTCCCAATTTTGAGGCAGAATTCTGGGAGGCAAAGAAAAGAAAGAATTACTTGATAGTACAAAGAAGAAAAATTGCCTATGTTTTCACACTGAAACTAAGATCTATTTCAAGGGAATAGTTATAAACTGGGCCTACTCTCTCGACTGGAAATGTGAAGACAAGTTTAGCTTTGCCAGAGTTCACAAAGCAGTTTCTTTTGCTCTGGTGGCACAGCATTTGTAATCCCAGGCCACATGGAACTGGCTCCAAACCACAAGCTGAAGCCAGCTTAGAATCCAGTAGAAAACCACAGGGGAAACCAAGGGAGTTTAGCAGGTCTCAAAACAAAAGCAAAGCAAACTGTGAGTTTGGCTTGACTTCGAAGCCAGGACAAGAGGGAAAAAGGGAGGATATAAATAAATGAATAAGAAGGACATTTGAAATGGAAGTGCCAGTCCCTACATAATTCTTCATCTTGTTTTGGATTCAAGACAATTCATCAGCCCTAAGGCTGAATTCAAATTAGAGGAAATATTCACAACTCTGGAAAACAACTCCTTTGGCATGTGTGTTTCTGCTAAGTGAGGGTGGTTTGTTAAAGAGTCAAATAAAACTATTTTGTCTCTAGTAATCACAGACTCTTCCCCCTTTATTGATTTTCTCATAAAGAGGAAAGAAGCAGCAAAGTGGGTTAGTATTTTATATTGAGTAGATAGAATAAAACTAACCCCCCCCCCACTTACCCATAAACTAACCCATATTTGAATTGCATATTTATACAAGAGGACTTTTTTTTCCTATCTTACAGGCTTATTTTTTATTCAGTGTTGGGATTTTTATTAAATTCTAAGATTTTGGAGGTAGATCCAAAAGCTGGGAATGTATTTATCAAAGCAATGCTCAAGGAACAACACAACTCAGACTTCTCCCAACATACCTAAATGCTCTGTCTGTTCTAATGACATTTTCATTAGTTCACTGGAATACTGATTGCAGGACTGTATGAGTCAACCTATTGCTTATTCCAAGTTAAAACAGTAACAGCAATAACTACACCATCAACCGTCTTTGCCGATCTGAAGGGCCACAGCACTTAATGCTCTACCAGGTCTACTACCAACTGCTATAAGAATGTGCTATGTTATCAGCTTTCAGACATCAGTATTTGATTGGTTTCCTCTCTCTTCATGAGAATGTTATAAATGTATTCCTAAATTTTACATTTCACATAATGGTTACCAAGCACTTTCATTGTTATCTGAGCTTGCTTTGTTCAGATCGAGTAAGTCATTGTTTGGTGATCTGCTTAAAGAAAAATGAGTTATTAAGACTGGTTTTTCTTTCAGATCACACAAACCTAACATCCTTCCTAAAAACAAATGGATTATTACTTGCTCTTTCAAGCATTGACTTATTTCTTGTGGACTACCACTGCTGCATGTTAGGGGTCATTGTCTGGAACAGATTAATATCCCACTTAGGTGTAAATCACTCTCAGATGTGAGAAATCACAGAACCTTCAACGTTTTCTTTTTGTTTCCTTTTTATTGTCAAGTGAGAGAGCAATGTCTGAAGTGGAACACTTCAATAGATAGCTGGCACTGCTGCAGTTGCTGCCTGATCCATAAGCCAAAAGGTGCAGCCATTCTGTGGCTTGTATACATGGGCCATGGCACAATTCCCAACATTCCCGTCTTGTGTTTTGGCTGCTTGTTGGTATTATAACTGTAATTCTAATACCAACTCCTATGAGTGATAAAGAGAAATCCTAATTCCATGTTACCCCTTCTTTAATGTTTGACTCATTCTCAAGATCCTACTAACAAAGAAAACAATATCATGGAAGATGATCTCAGAAAATGAAGTGCTAAAACAGTAAGATATCACAAATCCAATGTTCTTGCATTATCTCTATGTCCTCTGCTCCTCGACCCGCATTGTGAATCCAGAGAGAGGTACCATTCAAAGCCCCATTCCCTTCAGGTTGAGAAAGCATTTCAAGCTGAGCTAAGCCAACACTCTCTAAGGGTTTTTATTCTTTCTGTACTTATTTTCTCCCAAGATTTAATTTCTATACAAGATTCACTAGAGACAAGATGACCATTTCAGCTTGACCAAGGCATTCTAGATGTCCCAGAGGCCCATGTTTTACAATGAAGAAAGGCTATCCCATTACTGTTCAAAATAAAGAATTTCTGAGCAAAGCCACTGAAAGGTATTTTTAAAAGGCTTACATTAATGACAGCCTGAAAATCAGATATCCAGAGATGTCTCAAGTTAACCATCAGGAATATAGTTCTCACCAGAGGCATTTAAAAGCAAGACCTGTACTCCTCACTGTGAGTTAGCCCTTTTCAGGGAATTTTCAGGCTTGCTTTTCTTCCCTGGGACAGAGAAGAAAAGATGTTTGGATCTGGCAGCTGGGTAGAGTTTCTCTCTCACCAAAACTTAGATCTAAGTTTAAATTAAAGCCGGACTCCCGCTAACATCCTTATTAAGAGGGAAATGTGACATAAAAATGTCAGGATGTGCCTAGCACAGTCAATGATAAGCCCATAACAGCAAGACCACGTTTGAAAATTCAGGGATAATGTCTAGTACCATGAGTTTTTAATCTCTCTAACAGTGACAGCCAGTCTGATTTTCACATGGTTAAGGGGCAGGAGGAGCTATTTCTTTTCTGTTTGCCTTCACACATATGCGCTGGTCCTTCTGATCTCTGTATGATGAGGGAAGCAATTGAAAGCCAAACAAATTACCAGGCAGTCCAACAGGGTCTACTCGGGCATAGAGAGAAAATCTCCTAGTATTTAAGTTGAATCTCACAGGTCAACAGTGTTCCTTGGATCGGGGTTATTCTTTTTTCCCAAGTCTTCAAAAATGTTAGTTATTAGGAATGATTATATGAGAATATAATACATAACACAGAAGAAATACAGAAGCTGAAAGAATATCAGGTTACCTCTAGCATATCACACTGAAGTTCATGAACTATCTGGTCTCTGTCAGCTTCAGCACATCCTATTCCAGCAGAAGAAATCCTGTAATTGGCCAGGTTTGCTCTCTTCTTCTTTGCCCTTAAGAATTACAAGGCAACAAGCTGCCCGGAAGTTTGCTACCACAAATGACTAAGTCCTTTTCATTTATTTCCTAATACTTTTCCATTAGAACTCTGGATATTACTATTAAATTATATTGTCTTACTGAAAAGCCACATTACCAATGCCATAAATCTGAGGCACAGGGAGAATTGCTCCCAGGGAAGTATTAAGAAATCCCCTTTTAATGATTTTGTATTCGCAACACTCTTTCTGAGAGCACTGAACACTCTCCTTTATTTCTTCCAAATCACACAACGTGTGAATAACTGTATCTACTCCTCTATGTCTTTTTTGTTATTACACACCTAACACACAAAATTGCATTCAGGATACCCATCAGACTTGTCATTGCTAAACCTCAGTGACTTTGTTACTTCAGGGAATAAAACCTATGGAACACATGGGCATTTCTGCTTGAAACCCTGACTGTTCCTGCAGCTTCCCACTAACAGTAAACACAAAGGGTGTCAGTAAAACAGAGGATGGATATATTCTCTTTTAAAGCTTTATAAAAGAAGAGTGAGCAAAAATATACATATTACTAGGCAAAAGAAGCAAACCTTTGGTTTTGAGTAAATCTAAGTGTCAGAAGAACAGATAGAACTGATTTCTCTCAATAAAGACAATGTCATCAAAATGATTTGCAAGAGCACTACCAGTTTTTACACAGTTTTAGATAGAAAAGAGTCTACTTTCTTCTGCATTTTGATAATGCCAAAACACTATAAATCACAAACCATACTATGTTGTATCTGCTCTAACACTGTATTCAGGTATTGAATACCATATATCACAGGGATTTTGTTTGTACAGAATCAGTTGCTTTTAAAGTGGGAAATGTCATATGCTTTTAATGCATGGCATTTAATGTTAGTGTCATACAGAGCCTGGGAAGACTATGCCATGCTGAATACATGCACTTTCTCAAAGTATGAAATTTCTTCTTCAGATATGCCCAGGACAGTACAGTATGAAAGCTGGTCACATAGCAGTGTGTAAGTCTGACAGGTAACCATGAGATACATAATCCATCATCTGATAATTGAACACCCTGCCCACCAGAAAGTACCATCTTTAGGTCTTTTCAGGGAAAGTCTATGGGGAAAGAAAACATTTGCCTTTGAAGCATAAGGAAGGAGATATTCTATCACCAAACTGGAATTACAACACTGTGTTCAAGGGGATTTGAGATACAAAATCACCTTTGACTTAACAGTTGAGCACTGAATAAAGCTAAAGCACCTGAAAATGAAACATTCTGTAATGAGAAGATAATTGTCATGGACAAAATGAATTCCTGTATTAAAACACACACTGTAAGAACCACAAGCAATGGAGAGATGGCTGCAGAGAAAGCAGCCAAACCCTACACATTTTCACATCATGATTTTCCTGGGATGCTGTGTGCATACTGCAAGCCCAAGTTGTAAGCATTTGAAACAAGTTCCTCAGCTCTGCCTAAGACCCACAGAAGTGAGAACACAAAGGTTATGCTGCAAATGAAGTTTTACTGACAGGCCCTCCAGGCTCTCTAAGTCTGATTTTGATTTGCTGGTCATGCACTCCACAGACACACAGAAGCCAGAAGGCTCAGAATCTACTGTCAGTCTATTTTATTATTGCTCAGAAAGTAGCATCTCAGTATTTCACCAATGGCTAAGCAAAGGCTTGATTCTTCTGTGCATGTCCATAGCAATGCTGTTCTCCATTAAGAAATATGCAGATAGGGACAAAGGAAGGGGAAAAAGATGCAGATTTCCTAACTTGGTTTGTTGGTAGTTCTCTGGCATCAAATGCTGGGATTAAAGACCTGCAGGCTCATTGCCTCATAGGCATTCAAAGCCTTCACTTCTTTGTTATTCTGTATCCTGTACAAAAATCGAGGCTTAGCTACATCAGCCAGTCTGGCAAACACAAATCTCTACCTCCTGCTTTCCTGCAGCCCTGCAAGGCTCAGACTTTCTACCCTCCTGGTTCACATTACAGGAATTGAGTTATGTTATTTCACCAACAGTTAATTAACAGCAAATATACATTAATATTTTACTGATCTTGCTTATAAAGCATTTATTCAGTACTGCAGTTTATTTTGGAGCTGGCCCCAGTTAGAAGAAAGGGTTCCAGGAGCTGAGGGGCAAAGGTGATGTTGAGCTTTGCTGAGATTCCTTCCCTGCCTCATCTTCCCTTCTTTCATCAGGTTAAGTAGGCTCAGTTCTTGTTCTCTACAGAGGATTTTAACACAGAAAACAGCTGTATTTTTAAGAGAGCAAAGTAACATATGATCTTGCAAATGACTTACATACGCTGAGATTCTGGGCCACTTGTTGCATTTAGATCAGTTTAGTTCCCGTCCTTGGTTTTGATGCTCTAATCTCTGAATCCTCCACTGAAGATACTTCAATTCAGAGTGCAGATGCAAAACTCCCGGAACACCAAACCTCTTTAACAGAAATGCTGACAGCTTTATCTGAAAGTGGTGCTGACAGGTGCTGGGAAATTAACAGCAAACCCTGGGCCTGTACTGTAAAGAGACCTCTAGAATACAGCATTTCTGTATGTGGCAGTAAAGTCATGATATAAATGTCCCAACATTTATCTGGGATCTGTAGTGAAACACACATCCATCCATTAGTGAGAATCCCTTCTGGGTGCCACTTGATCTAGCTGTAGTAATACCCCTGATTTGGCACAAGATAGACATATGAGAACAAAGCAGATCCATGAAACTCACATGAACTAACACAGCTCAACTCTTGCCTGCAGAATCAGGACCCCTTACTATGTTACAGTTAACACTGGAGGAAAAAACTACCTTTTGGGGGCATTCAAGTGTCAGCTCAGTGTCAAAATGTGGGAAAAGAGAAGTAAGTTTTAATGCAACAACAATTGCCTCCTCTTATACACCCACACACACACCTGCCTATGGAACAATGTCTAATTGGTTAATAAAGGAGAGGCAACATTTAAATTATGGTATTGAACCTCTTCAGCCTGGAGAAGCAATCTCTTTCATTAAGGCTGCTGTAATGTTCCTTAATTGTATTCAGTATTACAGGTTCATTTACAGAACAGACATTGTGATTATTGAAATGACAATTCTGTATAAGAAAGAATTCACTGACACATTCAGTTTTTACCCATCTCCAAATCACTGTCAGCTCAGCCTATCCTTCACCTGCTCACACACACCCTTTTGAAGAAGCTTCAGAAAACTTCCCTCTAATTGCTTCAAAGATATTCATGCCTTGATCCTACAAGCACCTGTGAGCAACCAGAAAATGCAGCTTCTTAACAAAAGGTTTGTTTTTTGTGGTTTTTTTCTGGGTTTTGGGTTTGTTTCTTTTTTTCAGAATTGTGAAAAACCTTTTCAACAAATTGGGAATTCAGAGAAAAGTGAAGGTAGAATTTTCCCCATTGAGCTTTTTTTATTTGCCCACTGTTGACTATGGCATCTTTTATATACAACTTCCTAAAAACCCTCGGTGTTCAATCCCCTCCTATTCGAGAAGATCTTCCCAGCTCAAGAGTGTGTCCTTCCTTTCAAGCCACAAACAACTTCTTCACACCCAAGCATCTCCCTCCCTTTTGCCCTTTTGTACAGACAAGGATGAATTGTAGATAGAACTGTTCAAAGACAAGAGACTTGAAGTGGCTGAATGCAGCACATGCTAGACACTGGGACAGGCTAATGTGTCGTTTCACCCCTTGAGCAGCACTAGGAGTTGCACCAGGGCTTTCCATGTCCTTGGAGAGTGGCTAGAAAGACATCAATTTAGAACTGAATTGCTTCTGATTTCCTCTTAGAAAACCTTAATGAAAACTTCCTTGTTGAGAAAAACTTCAGAAGTTTTACATTTACCTTGAATCAAAAGCATCTTCCTTTCCATTTTTGTTTCATTCATCTATCAAGCCAAAAGAGTCCATTATGCATGCACCCCTAAAACCTTGCACCCTAATGGGCCAGAGTCACCTCTTCATGTCCACTGCATTGAGTTCTCAGCCTCCATTCATTCAGTGTACAGAAGAAGGCATTTATAACAGAAATTGTTAATATTCCTAGAAAATAAAATCATATTCTAGAATGACTGCTCTCATTTATGACCTCTTAAAACCTCACAGAGCAGGTGAGCCTGGTTTAATGATTAAAATGCAAACATCTGCTTATCCTGCTCCAAAAAATGGATTAATAAAGTTGAAATTACACAGTTAATGGTGCGGGTAGTCTACCACAAAAGTGTGATCATGGTTTAGACCATTAGAGCTCGCCCTACTTTAATGATACTATATCAATTACTATTGCTATTTCCTCAGCTAATTTAAGCCACCTATGATTTCATAAACAGTAACACCACGGATACATTAGCAAATTTTTGGAAGAAAAAATGAATTCAGTAAAGAAAGAAATACAGTTTTATGTGTAACCACTATTCTGCTCTCTGACATACATCTGAGAAAGGCAAAATTATCCGTAATTATATAAATAAGTTCTAGCCAAAGCAGGAAAGCTGCAGAACTGACAAGGAAGATCTTACTGCTGTGCAATGCCTTCTAAGAAGCACATTGTACAGTTTTTATGTGAAAATGAGGAGAGTGCATGAATTATTTAAGAACTTGCCCATTTGTTACCCAAAACTACTTTGCCATGTAAATGAGCAGAGCTTTGAAATTCCCCAGAAAAAAGCATGTCCCAGAATTTGATCCAAGATCAATTCTTCATTGTTCAGATTATTCACATTAGAAACTTCCAGAGTATTAAACCAGTAACTTGATTATCACAACAGTGACTTCTTACCAAAAAAAGTACAACTCCCTTGAAACAAAATCGCTGTCTGCCTGTAACATTTCAAATCACAGAGTTCACATTACACCAGGCCTCTGACAGAGCAACTAATAAAAGAATAATTAACTCTGAAGGCTGCAACACAGCCTTAATGGTCAGTTTGGCAGATGCATCCAGTATTTAAACTGGACCATGGTCACCAGTACAAACAACCACAAACCACAGCACAATCTTTGATTTTAGAGGCATTCTTCAGGATCCAAATGGACTGAGGCAGCTGAGACAAGGCAGCAGGACTTAGCAGAGATGGAGAAAGAGCAGATTCTGGGCTCTGAACAGTGATGTTATTTTGCTATGATACTTGATATTAAATTGTCAAACCAAAAAATATCATAGTTTCAGTATGGAGACGCAGACAAGGATGAACCAAACTTCATTCTCTAAAACTAAACAGTTTAAACCCAAATCATGTAAAGTATCTGTAATCTTCTTTTAATTCAAAACTGGATCATTTAAGGAATATTTATTCATTCATTCTTAAAGAGTCTTGCTTTTTTATCTTCTCATTTTAGGCCGAGCTGACATCAACATCCACATGATGGAAATCACGAGCTCCAGCACATGCTTAATTTAAGGCTCATCCCCAGTTCCAAAATACTTCTGAGACATGCATTTCAGTGCCTTACCAAACGAGCTCTGCTTAGATTTATGCCAAATCATAACTGTATAATAAAATAAACATTTCTTCAAAACCAGACAGAGCTGTAACTCCCCATGGCCTAATCCCATCAGAATAATTCAAACCGCGTCTAACTCTTGAATAACACAGAGTATTTGAGAAAGAGCATTACTTAACCAAAATACTCATGATTTAAGAAGTATCCAGTTCTGAAGGTTTATGGCAAATTGAGAATTTGCAAATGTTGGATTTAAAATAATAAAGTAATTAACTGAAAGCACGTATTTAATTATAGCTATTGAAAGCGGTAACTACAGTTACTAGGGAAACTAATTTTTAGACAAAGAACTATATGACATACATAATTATGAGAATAAAAATAATGAGTATATATTAACTGGAAGAATATCTCAATCCTGAGAGCTAAATTTAAACACTTCTTTTTAAGCAAGCCAATCTATACATTCTTAGACTTTAACACAATACCCACCTTAGAACACAGGTGTAGAAACCACTGTCTTGCAACTCAACTGAGTGAAACCATATTGAATCTTCATCCTTGCTCATCCTAACTTCAGAAAATATAATGGGCTCTTCTAAATCTCCTTTGTTTTTGTACCACATAAGCCTAAGACCTGTGCTTTGGGCCATGCTATAATTAGTTCTGATATAGCTGTAGAAAAGGGCACATTTCACTCGGACTGGTTCACCTGCCAAAGCCATGTATGTCTTGAGATCCACTGACCAGTCAATGCAACCATCAACTGAAAGCAAAACAATAATAAAGAAAAATTAGAATCAGATATATTTTTTCAAGATAGTGAAAGGCAACTTATGAAATGCAGTTAATGAAAAGAACCTTTGTTTTATATCAATGCGAAAAACCTGAAGCAGCTTTAAGGGTCTGATTAAATTAGCAATTAAAGGGGTTTATGCACCTTTTTTAGTTACATGTAAATGCAACAAACAGCACACACTGTGTCTACTCAGTTCCGTTTCTTCAGAATATCATTACTTTCATCCCCAAAACACTACTACTTTAATAAATAAACCAAGTATTTTCACCATAACTACTTGCTCTTGTAAACCAATTTTGATCTTTTTCTCTGTTGGGAGAAAATGTTCCTTGGCATCTGATCCCAATTTTGTCCCTTTAAACTTTTCCATCCATCTCAGCTAATTATGTTATGTAAAAAACCCCCAACCCAGATGAAACATTCATCATTTTCTTTCCAAACAGTTTCACATAGCTTTTTTTGCTTATTACAGCCTACTCAGACTGTAGACAGGTATGATACACAACAGGATAGCATCACAATGTGCTAGCTATGCAATCAAGCTTTTACAGGAATTGTACAAACATGAAAAGGGATCTTTTGATGTTCTGTTCAGCGAAAACTTTAAAAGTTAATTGATGTCAGCCAGTTTAAGGAAAAATTACTTCTCCCTACATTTTTTTCCTCCTGTTATTTTAAATCATCTTCGTTACAATATAATCCTAGTGCATGCGTATGTATCAACATGTAACTCCCTCTCACAGATCACAGACCTTTTAATTCAATTATTTTTATTGCTGGAAAAACTCTAAGCCTGAAAACCAAGAATATAACCAAAGAAAAGGACTGTCAAGGCAGATCAGCAACAGGCAAATACACCACCTACACTTAATAGACTTGATGAAATGTATAGTTTAGAACTTACTGATGGCATCCAGCTACATGCAAGTGGAACATCTTCACCCTTGATGCAGTTACCTCAAATTCAACCAAGTAAAGTTCAACTTGCCTCTTCTGCATTTACAGTATCAATTCTCAAGCTCTAAGTGTAGATATGCTCATATACTCTGCATTTCATATACACCTTGAATAGCATTCACTCATTAAGTGATTAATTTACTTCCTAAACAAACGTAGTGAGCCAAAGTTTCTATACATGACAGTGCATCAGGGCCTTCTAACCTCTGCTTCTTTCAAGCTATGCTCTTTAGGCTGGTGTGAATTTACAGTTAAGGAGCAGTGCTGAGCTTACAGCTGCAACACTGAACTCTCCAGATGGCTCATTCCCGTTGTTCTCAGGACATACAGGTATTCTCAAAGGCACCCTTCCTCCTGTGCTTCAGCAAAGTCACAGAGTCTAAGCAGGGGCATAAACCAAAACAAACAGGGATGCTCAGAAATAGAATTTAGACCTAAAACAAATCAGCTGATCTAATTAATTCTGTCAACCTTCTGTCAATCTAATCCTGGTATGTCATCTAATGCTTTTGAACCTGTGCTCATTCAGCAAACTTAAACCACAGTAAAGAATAACTGACATTCAAACGCACATGGGAAGCTTGTGGGTCAAGCAGAACGGTGCCAGTTTCCCATTTATTTCACATCACCTCAGTCTCCGTGGCGTGCCAGGAGGTGGTGATTAGGGAGAGAAGAGTACATGGGCCACAAGAGTAACCATTCATTATGGGGTTGATGACATCTGCGGAGGGGAGAAGTCTCAGGGAGCGCCTTGACTACATCTCAATTATTGAACAATGACTCATCAAACAGGAAATGACTCTTCCCCTTGCTCTGTTTTTTGTTAAATACACAGTCAAGAATGTTTCCTCCTATGAAGCTGTAGAGGCTAAAATCTAGGTCAGGCTCCCTGCGCTCACGTGGAAGAGGAGATTATTCCTCTTGCTGTGCTGTCAGTCACTGGAGCGTGAGCATTGTTAGATTCGTTTGGAGTATTCTCCAAGCTGTCATTACAAATGACTGGAGCTGCTTAGGTAGAGTTTAGCACTCCATTATCCAGAACAAAGGTTGTTGTCATTTTTGTGGCATGGCTCTCAATATATGATACCATCAGGGTGGTAAGGAAGAGAAAAATAATGGATTACAGACAGGTACTTATATAATCAATGTATATACATCTTTGCTACCCAATAATCAGCTAAGCCTTACCAAGTGCTTGATCTAAAACCCATTCAACTACATCCTATCTATTGCAGGTGCACTTCAGACACTTTCAAGAAATACACCTATTTGAAATATTCTGTAAAATTTGGAGCATTGAGAGGATATAGAAAACAATGTCCCATTTTTAGCCCATCCTCTTCAGGAAAAGAGGTTTGCCCATCTATCTGTCCCTGCATCCCTCCTGACCCAAATGACTACATTCAATCCTATTTTGTAGAACATGAAAGTGTTTGGGTACACAGAAACCCTACATGGGTGCAGGGGGGTCCCTGCAGGCAGGGAAACACAGGAGCACCTCACCATGGTGAGGCCCCACTGGGCCCATCCCTACTATCTATCCAGGCTAATGCAACCTCAGGAGACACTGAATAGAAAATGAAGGTTTCAAAATCATGAAGCAAGTTACAGATTAAGTTGCCTGACAATGAGGTAATGTACTTTCATGTTAGCAGTCACCGAGAGTTTGTACTGCAGCTCCTTCCCTGTTTCCTGATAATTTCCCATTATTCTTATTTTAAATAAATCTAGTTATCTAGGGAGTCTAAATGCATTTTAACACGAACCGCAATAATTTATGAGCGATTACAGAAGAGCACGTACGTAGTCTCCAAGTAATTTGTCTTTCTGCTTGCTGTCATATAAATAATTCTTTGCATTGTGAATCTGCCTGTAATAATTCTTGCAGGGATCTGTCACCTACAGCAATTTACATCACGGCACTGTTGAACATGTTTGCCTACCTTGTTACCTGAAAACCGCATTTCAAATTGAAATCATCTACAAATACATAATTAAAAATATAATACACTAGCTAATACATTAGATCTATTACTCCACAAAGTGAGCAGTGCTTGCGACTGTAAATACATGGGCAACAACCATTCCTCTGAAACAGGAGCTTGAGTTTTACTATGTTAGCCACAGAACAAAAGAGTCCAGGAACTGATACCCATCATGCTTGGGGTTGCAGAGTCATAGCAATGACAGATGCACTACACTAAGGAAGTCCAAAAAGGGATGCAAGTTTTTTAGACTCTTAAAGGGGAGAAATCAGTTACAGCCCATGGATTTTTGTCAACTTGGTATTTTCAGATCTTGATTGCGCAGCAAATGGAGCACACCCTACATCTGAACAAACACAGTCATGCCTTTAAATAGCTTTGGCAGGACATCACCTTCACAAAGGGTCAGGGTGTTAGATCAGGCTCACCGTATGTAATCGGTTTCACATCTCTGGCTTTCTGGCTGTGCTATGCTAATCCTGCTGTGGTGCTTGCAGACCTCTGCCAGCTTCTCATCACAGCCCAGTGCTTCCGTATGAGACCAGTCTGTGAGCTGAGCCCAGCACATGGTCCCGAGCCACCCAGCCTCCTCCCAGAGCCCTTCTTTGCTTCTCATACCACGAGAGCTGAGGTGAAGAGCAGAGGTACCTAAAAACTGATAGCAACCACCACCTCCCACCCCAGTCTGTGATGCTTTAAATACTCCAATATTCAGAGACATCTAGGGGTCAGAGAACACCTTTCAAACAAAGCAACACACTCACCACTCTGTGCACAATTCAATCATGGATGCCATCTCCAACGCAAGGGAAGATCTCTGCTTGCAGAGCTCCTTCAGCTTAGCTGGATGGTCAAAGGACAATATTTGCCCAACTAATAAGAACCCACTCTACTAAAAGACACCTGAGCAGGTATCTCTGACATGTAGAGCAAGTTGCTCAGTTTTACAGGGGAGAGAGAGAAGCCTACACTGATGATACTTCAGAAGGGAGTGCAGGGTGGCCTCCTCCAGGAGCCATCTCAAACAGCAAGAAGGAAGCCCAGGTAAGGTGTTTGTGATGTTTCTTTTCTGGGAGTTACAAATTCACCCTTCTCTGTGCCAAGTGAACACTGGTTTTTAACCATGCTCCTATTTCAAACTGCATTTTAGGTAAAAATCAAATACTTGTCCCCTGAGAGATACAGCAAACCAAGAAATTGCATGTTAGAGATGAGCATCACTTAGTAAACCTCCTTTGATCTTGAGGAAAGAACAAGAAGTTTACCATGATTCAAGCTGGGTGAATTTTGCAATAGATCTCCTGCTACCCTGTTAACAACTTTAACTGAATAATTCATTTCTATCACAGTAACATGAAGATTCAGCAATCATCAACCAGGACTATTTTGCAGTAGAAATACAACATCTAAGAAGACGATCATGCACAGACTTAATAGTTTTTCTACTGCTCTGACCTCCATTTCCTGCATGCTTTCTACCAACATTTAGACACTGAAACTCCCTGGCAAAAAAAGGTTCAAGACTTTCAAGATGTGTTAAAGTGTAAATAGTCCAAAATTCCTAAATCAAACATGGGTAAGTGCAAAGAAACTTCATTAGATTTAGCAACACGTGAATATTTCCCAATTCTGGCTCACGAATAAGTAAAAATGCATTTATTCTTACACAAAGCCTCGATGTTCTATAAGATGGACTGAAAGGTCTTTAAGACTTGGATGTGCTTCTTGGGTTTGACCAGCTTTTCTTATGAACCACAGCTAAACAACCCAACTCAAATGTCAAATATTCCAGTCGAACACTCAATTTCCTCTGAGGTCAAACAAACTGTAAATGTATACTGCCAGAGGTCCAAATAACAACAGATTGCTCTGACCTGACTTCACATATGCATATAGAGCCAGAAGCATTCTAGTCTTACATTGAAAATGCAAAAGAAGGAACATACTGGTAAAGAAAAAACCCAGCTTGGATCCTGAATAAATTCTCAGTTTCCAAAAGTGATGGCATATTAATGAGGTCGAGACTTAGAAACTGTAATTGAAGAGCAAAAACACTAAAGCAACATCAGTAGAAGCTATTGGACAGGGACATTTCATCTTGCAGCACATGTCAGAGCCATGGCACCTTATCACAGGGATCCTCAGGAATACTTGCTGATGGAGAGAAGAGCAAATCACAGCTGGCAGGTTAGATTTTGCTGGTGACAGGGAGCTCTGAAACATACTCTGTGATGGAAAGGAAATCTCTGGTCTTGTCATGTTCTTTGCTACCTCTTCCAAGTCAGATGCTCCTGGAGACACATGAACTTGAAGTGAAGTGCCCTTCCAAAGCTGTGCTCTTTGCTTCAAGTGGACTGTTCTGCTGAGCACAGAGAAATGCAAGAGGAGGGCACCAAAGCAACTGTTTAAAATGCAGCATATTTACCCTAAAAATGAGTGTTTGGTGACCTTGATCTCCTAATCACTTTAGTATCTGGCAGGTTTTTAAAGAGTCTGTGTTGAAGTAAACAGTGCAGAAATTGCAACTTATAAAGTGGCTTAGTTTTACATATTCAGTGTAATGCCCTGATTCTTCATGGCTGTCACCATGTTAGAAAACAATGCAAAAGGCACCTTGAAAATCAACAGCAGTAGAGCCAGGACATGAACAACAAAGGAATCCTACTTCATGGCTTTATGCTTTCTCACTCCCTCCTGCACTGGGGTGGGCAGATTTGGGATAGTTGTGGGGAAGTTCATCTACAGAGCTCCTGCCTCTGCCCAGCCTCCACCTCTGCTCCCACAGAAATAAGGCCAAGTGGGTGACTGGCAGCAAATAAGTCACCCGAACAGTTAAAGCTCTTTTCCTGTTTGTGGGTTTATAAATGAATCCCTGTTTCTTCAAAGTCAGCTGTGAAATAACGTCACTAAATGAGCACATATCCCTTTTTAGTCTTTCCCACTAGCAGGGGAACTTTATTATAGATAAGAAGCATTTTGCTCTAGATTAGAGTGGCCAGATCAGCTGATCAACATTGACATTACTTCTGCTTCTTGGACTGAATAAGTAACAAAAGTTGACTGTAAATACTGCAGTTTAAGTCCTACAAACAAACAACTGAGGCACCCAACCACTCAGTGCAAACACAGGTGTGAATCCAACAAGCTCTAAAAACCAGCTCTTTACCCAGCTCGGAAACCCATCACTGGTTGTTTTGCACATAATGCCAACCAAAGCTAATAAATACAAAACACTTCCACTTTCTGAGCTCCAGAATGGGGGAAACAGCTTTTCAAACACCTTCCACAATTAATATTGCTGCTTTCATTAGCTCTTTGGATTTCTGATGGGGTCAGTGAATGATGGAAAAGCACAGAGACATTTCCCAGCATCTCTGACACTTCTTCAGAACACAGAACTACCTTTAGACAAAAAAGATACAAACCAAGAGGAATCAGTATCTAAAGAAAGGGAGAATAACTGGTTTAAATAATGAGTAAATCAGACTGAAATTATTCCATTGCATTTATAAATAAAAGATATATCCTAAGAAGATTTGGGATAAGGAGCAATACACCAGAAATACACTGTACACCTGAAGGTATATGCAAGTTAATATTGTAAGTGGTGTTGATGATACATGAGCTTTCTAAGGACAGTCTCTGAGATGGTTTTAACATTCTCCAGCCAACCACGAGACATTCACACACTTGTGTTTTCAAGTCTTTAGTACCACAAAACTTTGGAAACAAAGCTGAATTCATTTCAGTAATTGATGAGTTCCTTTTCATTAGTTCCTCTGAAGAAAGCTACTGAAGGTAAAGTGAAATGAAACTGGATGCCAGGTCAGGTAGCTGCAGTTTCAAGTAATCACACAATTAGGAAACTCTATATCCACTGCTTGTTATTCCCAGCAGGGAATCGTAGGAAAGAGCTGTGAATAACAAGAATATAAAATTAAAGAGAATGAAACCCTATTAATTTTCTGGCCTGTTGGGGCAGAGGGACCTGTGCACATGATTATTTTTCATCTGGTTTTCAAGTACGTGGACAGTTGGAATTGGATTCTCTGCTTTGACAGCACAGTCCTCTTGAGTTTGGATTAGGTTAGGAAGACAGACTGTTGAATACACCGGGCTAAATTCTTTTCTTCTACTGCCTGCAGAGGGTAATCCTTGAGTGACACAGGTCTGCTGCAAGGCTTCTTACTCCACCTCACTTGTGGCAGAGGAAGAGTGCTTGGCAGAAGAAGGCAACTATCAGATGTCTCTGAGATAGAGACTAGGGATAGTACCATATCCATATAGAATCATAGAATCATAGAATAGTTAGGGTTGGGAAGGACCTTAAGATCATCTAGTTCCAACCCCCTGCCATGGGCAGGGACACCTCACACTAAACCATATCACCCAAGGCTTCATCCATTCTGGCCTTAAACACTGCCAGGGATGGAGCATTCACAACCTCCCTGGGCAACCCATTCCAGTGCCTCACCACCCTAACAGGAAAGAATTTCTTCCTTATATCCAATCTAAACCTCTGCTGTTTAAGTTTCAACCCGTTACCCCTTGTCCTATCACTACAGTCCCTAATGAATATATAGGTGGATATGAAGAAGTGCATAGGGATAGTACCACACCACAAGAGGAATGCAGGACTCAGTCATTCCTGTGGATGAGCTACATGGTATTTGTGCAGGGTTTATACAATTATTCACTGGGATACCTCAGCAGCAACACTGCAGTAGTTCAAATTCCCCAGTTACCATAGGAAACTCACCCCTGACCAATGTGCCTGCACATCCACCCATGCCATCATGCCAGACCTTGGAGCATGAATCCAGACTCTGGGTCACTGAGACCTTTCCCAACATATCTGACTGAAATTATGCTGTCCTACCACTGGCACGGCCCTTTCTTGTCACAGTCTGCAGACAGGTAACATGAGCCTTCCCCACCAGTGTCCCCATCTGGCTGCACACACTCCCTACTCATTAATCACTGATGCTCCAGCTTACAAAGACGCAGTCAGCCCACCAGAGGATTACCAAATACTTCACAAATCTAGCTCCCTATCACAAAACACATGTTTTGGGCTCTGGCCATAAGCAAAATATTTCATGAATGAACACAATGCAATGTTAAAAACAAAAAAGAGAATGCTCATGAATAGAACGGAACAAGCCAAGTTAATCTGAATTTACTTGCAACAAATAACCAGCTTTGGCCATTTGCTTTGTCTCTACACATTCACCTTTGGACATCTAGACAGCTTTTCCATTTTACAATCACCATTGCCATTCCTCTGCTTCTCTGGCACACAGAATTCAGCTGCAGTGAGCCAATTACCATTTCCACTTGCATGACAGGTGGACCTCTGTTTGAAAAGGCTGTGACCTGTGCTCTAACCCAGGTTGGAATTCCTTCTCTCATCTTAATTCATTAGCTGCACATATGCAGCAGAATTTAAATAGGAAACTCTCCTCTCTGCAGAACACCCAGAATTTCATTGCAGTAAAATGAATACTCACAAATCAACACAATATTTGCTTTTATAGGACAGCCATGAATAGAAGTGTTAGACGGTTATTTGATTAAAATGTTTCTGCATCTGGTGAATTACAAAGTGCTTTCAAAATGAGACATTTTTAAACAGCAAACGTTGTTAAGGCTTTTGTTTCTATTTAAAACAAACAGATTTATCCTTATTACAAGCTATTATAATTACATGCAACAAAGAAAAACGAAAGATGATTGAAAAATGAACTATTGCAAGAGCTACCTGTGTTATGGATGTGTCACTGTAGGTAAAGCAGCAAGGATAATGCACTGCCATGCTCCGTAATACAGCGTTGCACCTTTGTTTAGGTACACCTTTACACACAGGTAAAAGTGCCTCTCACAACATCCTGCACATCACATCCACCGGCAGCTCGGAACACCCCAGAATTGTATCTCCATTCAAAACAAAGGCCATGGTTATGGACCACGTGCACTTTCATTTCTCAAACACAGCCCATGAAAGGGAGCTGTGCTCTCAGTCTCCCCTTCGTCTGCTTTCCAGCCCTTCTTCCAAGTCCTGACTCAGGAGACTCAGACCACGGCCAATGGCTGACTGAAGCTCCACAGAAACCAGCACTGCTTCAAGCTGATGCAGAGCAGCAACTATTTCTCTTTAAATAAGAAACACTGCAAAGCAGACAGACCCCAAACCAGCCCATTTTACAGCCTTTCCCTCATGCTTCCCTGTAACTTCATGAGCCAGAAACTGGCGGCAGGAACATTCCATTTATTAGTAAGCAAAAGCGACTAACTGCAAATACTTCATTACTAATACATCATTTGCTCAGAACAGCACAAAACAAACAGGTCTGTGATTTATTCATGGGCCTCCTGTCATCCTCAGCAGCACCAACTCACTCTGCAAAACATGCAGTTGCCTGTGTTTCCCCAAACAGCACATGAGATGGGGAGGGGAAGATGGAGAGATGTTTGAGCTCCATGCTGAGAGCAGGCAAAGATGGAGTTGGGGTCCAGGATGCAGGAAGAGAGTGATGTGAGGATTAATTTCTACAGTGCTGTGAGTGGATGCATGGCCAATTAAAAATGCTCTATTTAATTCAACCCAATTTCATTATTATTTTGACTTCAATGTATTTTTCCAGTTTGGATAACAGAAGTGTCATCTGTCCAGCTCTACATCTGAAGAAAGAGGAAAGCGACTCTTCCCAGCCGGAGGGGATAAAGCACACAGGAGGCCTGTGTGACCTCAGGGTAGGGATTCTGGGCTACAGACAGGGATGTGAAGTGAGAGCTCTCTGACAGTATAACACGTGTTTCTGGGGCACAAAAAAAGGCACTTTGAATCAGCTCTCATCAAGGTTAAAGAGGAATTTAACGGCAACAAATCAGCCTTGTTTTCATAAGATACAAGGTCCAGCCTTAGAGATGTTGATGAACTCCCGAGGAGGGCAGTAAATGCTACACAACCTCTGCACCCGACAGCACTGGGTGCTGATACTCCTGTGAGCACACCCCTTTTGGGGAAAAGGGTAAAACAGAGACTGTTAGAACCAAGGGTATGAAGCAGAAACAAAGAGATGTAGACATCATACAAACTACATTAAGGGAATTGCTGATTGATGATAAGATTCTCCTAAACCATCACAAATCTCATTTTAATCTCTCTAAAGACTCATCTGATTTTACATAATTGAAAATAACTACTGCTTGTAATGTGTTAATTTTGATGTGCAGTGAATAACATGGTGCCAGAACCCTTCCACCCAACCACTGCTTTGAAAAGCTGTGCTAAGGTTTTAATCTCCAGACTTCTCAAGGCCGCATAAACCTTCACAATACAATATTTTCCTACTGCTTAATACTAAATATTCCAAAGTATGTCATTGAAATGATGGGGGTTTTTCCCTCTTCCTTGCAACTGATTAGCGTATCTTCAGTAAGAAAGATAAGCAAATACAACCTCATTAACGAGCTACAAACTTGAGATAACAAAAAGCATCACTATTAACTCGGTTGCTGTCAGACTGCTTCTCCATGTAGTGGCTTCCTGTTAGAAGAGACGAATCTACTCAACAGGCATAAAGGACCCTGAACTTTTATGCTTCTATGTGCATATATTCAAATAGAGCCTTGGCACTCTAAAGAGCACAGATAAAACACTTGAAGGATGGGAGGAATGACAGCACTGTCCTGCTAGACCCAAACCAACAGGCATGGACAGAGGGACTGGGGCTACAGCCTTGAGCCTCAAGGACATTCACAAACTTTCATTGCACATACATGTATACTTGAAAGGAATATGGTGCAGCAAAGGGTTACTTTCAACCTGGTTTTGCAACCTTTAGTTAGGAAAGGATTTCTCCAATGTCCATGCATCTCCAAACTCTGTACTGGGAAGGCCCATTCAGTTTTAAATGACAACTGCAGGCTGCATGCAAAAGAGCCTGAATTTTTGGTGCCCTAAATTACTGTTAACATTATTCCTGCCTACCTTGGGTTTTTAAATGGAATTACATGTAGCCTGCAGCTTCAAATCTAAATGAAAAATGTCGCTCCAGCTGAACCTTAGGAATAAAAGGCAAAAGTTAATGAGATTTAAATTAGTACCAGCCAAAGCCTTCCCTTAAAGAAAACATTATTGATTTTAAAGAGCTACCTAATGAAAAAGAATGGCACTCATTTAAGACTTTGCATGAGCTACATTAGAGATTCATTTATAATAATAAATAAGGATGTGCTTCACAGTGCAATGAATCAGCAAAATTTATGTACATATTTTTATGAGTTAACTACACGTTCCTTAAGCCTTTAATCACAGTTTTGGGTGAATTGTTTATGATATTAAAGAAATTACAGTTTCTAAGGCTCAGACCATCAAAGGTAATTAAGTATCCATTCCCTAGAAGAGTTAACACCTACACAACTCTGCGGTTTATAATCTATTCTTCATTTGTGAAATGGAAATGGATACTATTTCCCTTTGTTCTTTATTAAACAATGTTTCTATTTTAAGTTCAAGTAACTGATGATTGGAAAAATCCTCCTCCTATGAATGCTCTACTTTTTTATATAGTTAAGTACAAGGAGAGGGTATATACATGCATTCTTTGTATACTTCTTAAATAGGTAGGAAATCTGTCAAGCTGCTGGCTTCCATATAGTTCATTCAAACACGATTTTATGCAATCACAGGATAATTCACCCTCTCAGTTCAGGAATATAATATTGTGTTCCTAAGATATTTAATTATGGAACACTGGTGACCCTGCACAGGTAATTATCTGGTTACACTTCATCAGGCTGACCAAATCCTGTTACTTCTCTGAGAACTTAGACTGGATATAAGGAAGAAATTCTTTACTGTTAGGGTGGTGAGGTACTGGAATGGGTTGCCCAGGGAGGCTGTGAATGCTCCATCCCTGTCAGTGTTCAAGACCAGGTTGGATGAAGCCTTGAGTGATATGATTTAGTGTGAGGTGTCCCTGCCCATGGCAGGGGGGTTGGAACTAGATGATCTTGAGGTCCTTTCCAACCCTAACTATTCTATGATTCTATGAAGTCCAAGGTTCCCCAAGTGAGTTTCAATGGACTTTTAAACCTAAGCTACTTACACAAAAAGTAAGCACGCTCGAATTCAGTCCAAACAGAATTTCACCTCTTAATTAATTAAAGCTCCACTCAAACCTCATCAGAACAAAAGGAACATTCACTTCATTTGCTGAGAAGTGAAAGGACTAAAACTTTAAATTAAGTGGTCAAATTCCCTCTCAGTTACTGGAATCAAGCTTTCCTGGGGGAACCCCAACACACAGCCTTGTTCTCCAGCTGCCACACAGGCAGGTATCCGCTCAGTTTCAATACCCAAGCCATAGAGCTGCTTCAAAGCACCTCAAACGGCTGTCATGGAATGGGCATACTGACCTTCATGTGCTATTGGATGCCACAAGGGAGTGACTAACCTCACAAACTCTAAAGATGAAATGTCTCCCATGTAGAGCAAAACCTGGAAGAAAAGTAACTATAGTTCTCTCAATAAAGCAAGCAACACATTCTGATGTGTCAAATGAAGCTTGTGTATGCCAAGATAATAAAGAACCTGTAAAGGTCCCCCATACAGTAGCAACAAGTACCATAATCCCAGTGCAGCACTGTTTTCTCAATGCAGTTTACCAAGACATCATTTCACAGGGCAGATAATACTTGTCAAAACATGTCTGAACTGTTGGATTTCATTTTTGCTTTGTTAAATCAAAAAGATGCATTTATTTTTAATAAAAAGCCTTCACACATATTAATTTAATTTGCCACAAGTCTGTGCCTTGAAGAGACTCTTTAAAATAACTGAATAAAACTTAATGCACATGTTTTGCAGGACTAAGAATTTATATCTGCCTGTTTGTGAGTCATTTATAGATCCCTGACAAACCTCCTCCTCTACCTTCAACATCCTGCTGCTGTCTCCCTTCACATGAGTTTGGTCATCTTATCCGCGCTGTTGTTACAATTCAGAGCAGTATTGTGGCTTTGAATCAAATTGTACTGTTGTCCTCCCTTCCCTCCCTTCAGATCAATCTACAAACTGATTGTGAATATAAAGTTACAGGTATACCTGTAAATTTACTGAGTCTCTTTTGAGCTTTGACAGATGTTTCATTGCCAGGTGAGACCAACATTGGGGTTTCGTGTATAGAAGCTGCATTTCAACAGCTGGATATTACCCCGGAGGCTGTGCTGCAGGGACACACAAACGTGTACTCCCACCCCATATGGAAACAAACAGGTCCAGGTCAACAGCTGGTCTTCCAGTATCTTCAAAGTAGACATGAGGATGGGAGACATTCAATCCCAGGGATCAGCCGAAACCCAGGATTCCAACTGGTTTGAAGCAACACCCCCCAAACCATATACACCATCCAGATGTGGATGCATCTACCCAAACCCTGTGTTCTAACAATCTGCTCTTGCTGCACCTCATTATGTGCAAACATAGATCTATCCCAGTGGGATGGGACTTCCTACTCATTTTGACTATTCAATCCTATTCAGACTTCATGCATTAGAGGAAGAGCTCCCAGAGGCAAGTTTCAAACACGTAATCTTCGGGATGAACTTTCAGTAGAGAGAAGGAAACTGTAATTGAAGCACAAGTGATTTGCTTTGTACTTCCCTTTAATTATAAAGTAAATTAATAAACAAGAGCATTGGGTTTGTTTTTAACCGTGATATTCCCGAAGGCATGAAAAAACCAAACTGGAATGGCAGGAACTACATCCCTGAATGGATCTTAAGGGAAATAATTAATAACATGTATCTTACTATTGCTTATTTCTCTGAACTATATCCTTTAGCAATGTTCAATAAAAGCCCTTTCTGCCCCACGCAAATGAGATCAGAGTACACTGTACATCAGCAAGATGTGCCACAGAAGAATCATGATGTCTGAGGAGACTGGAGCAAATGGGAACAGTCACTTCTGTAACCCCAGCTCTGGTTTAGATCTAAGCCAAAGGGACTAAGAATTACCAGTGCACAGCAGGCATCAGCTGGCAGTTGGAACCATCCTAAATTGAAGAATAACCTAAGCTAGATGTGAGGGAAGCAATAAACAGCTGTTACTCACCCTGCTGCTACTGTGATTTTCACATCAAAATAAGCCTTAATTTTAAAACATTTTGCTTGATTTTATTTTATTCCACTTTATATCACACTGCTTCTTTTCCATGTTTTCATAGCTGATGCAGGGGGCACTTTCTGATGCAAGAAACTCCAATTTAGAGACTCTGGCTTCCAAACCTTTCACAAGTAACAGGCTTCCAATAAGGTTTTTTCCTTCCCCTTCTTTTTTCCTCCCTCCTCTCTACAGATTGGGTATTTTTGCATTCTTTTAACCCACAGAGTTTAACCAGGTTCATGTGCACTCTGTACACCAGCCAGAACAGCAAACCTTGGACATTTGAAGCTTTCCTTCTTCCCCAAGAGCCTTCAGATGAGTGTTTGTTCCATTTATAAACATTCTAATGGGACTTCCTACAAGCACCTTGCCCTTTCCTTTCTGCCTGTAGGAGGTTTGCTGCTTTCAGCGCAGGGAGACAACAATGAAAGACACTGCGGCTGTACACCCCCAAGCTTCCCTAGTGGAATGATGTACAAGAGAGATGCTATTTCCTTGGGGATGGAAAAGATGGTGTTCACAAGGAGTTGGCTGGATCATTCAAGCATTCATTATGTCTGTAACTTTACCAACTTTCTTTTGAGCTTTGACAGAAGTTTCATTGTCAGGTGAGACCAAGCATTGTGCTCTTTAAGCTTCAAGCTGCAAATGCAAGATCTCCTACAAAAAGCTATCTAAAGATCATTTCTTCCAGCTTTGGCAAGGCCAGGCCTTCTCTGCTCTTACACCCCCTACATGGTCAAGGTTATCTTAGGACAGCCTGCTTAAGGAGACAAAGCCTGCCCATCATTCAGAGGCAAGATTAATATGCTAACAAAATCCCTTGGCCATTAAAGATGGTGTTTCAACTCTGATTTTCTTTTGTTAGACAAAATGATCTAGTACAGACTTTGTCAAAAGAGCTTTGTTAACACTAACACTTGCAAAACAACTATGCTAATATGACATTTTCCACTCGCTTGTTCTACACTTTTATGCCACTTAGCAATGAACTACAGCAGTTCCCTCCCAACCTCTTAATATTTGGCCATGGGAGTATGTGGGAGGCCACCTTTTTATTACTTTTACTGTGCCAATTTATCGTCGATTATGACTTACATGAAGTACATTTGCACTTTAAACTGGACTAAATGTGCCATCTGGCTAAATAGTCTTGTTGACACAATGTTGGTTTATTAATAATGGTCATTACACTTGTAAACCTGCATGTTAGAACAAAACCAAACACATTTGGGGAAGGTTCATTTCTATGCATGCAACATCTCCATGCTCCCATATAAAATACGCCCTGGCAGTCATTTGAACACACAGAGCAGCTCTATCTCTCACTCCTAGTCTCAGCTTAGAAACCTGAATGAAGCTGAAAAGGGGAAGTCTTGGGGAACTCTGGCAATTAAAGAAACAATATCTTGCTGTGACACTGGGATATTTATGTTTATCAAACAGATAAAAATAGGCTTATCCCCAGGAATGCACAAGCTTGATAAGAAAAGTAGCTAATAGGAAGTGATAAATATTTCAGTTTCCTAAAGAAAACAGAAATATTGAAGTTTCAAGGCAAGAAAACATTTTCACACACAGTAACTCTTTAAAAAGACACTGTTCAGGCAGTGGCTGATGAATGTGAAGGGATCTGAACTGCAGCACAGAGCTTTCACTGTGTGAGCATCCTGCTCATGGCTTGCTCTGCCTCCAGGTAAACATAAATGAGTAATAATCAAAATCAACCCCAGACTGAAGTCATCAGCCTTCCACATTATTTGCTCTGCACAGTCCAAGAACAGAGGCCATGACTTAGACTTACACCACAGGTATCCTGCTAAGCCCTGGGCACTGAAGATCTCCAGATTGAGAGAGTCCAATGCCAGAGCCCTCCTCAGAGGAGCTGTGCACCCTACTCCCATGGCACCTCTCCCAGGCTGCACCACCCTCAATGTTAGAAGTTGCTGGTGTGCTGTGTGATGCACTGGTGAAGGTCCCTTCAAGGGCTGCAGTTCTGGGTGGGTTTTTCCACCTTGGCTCTGCACTTTCTCCCCACCAACCTTTTCCTTTCCCATCTATGAACAAGAATATCCTAGGTGAATGAAAGACACCTGAGTCTGCTTCTGGAAACAGCTGCCTATACAAGTGTGCCTATTTGTATCTGTTTAGCAAATACAGGTGAAGAGAGAGGCATTTCAATCAGAGGGGTTGGCTGAGGACTGCGAGTGCACTGATTTGGTTATTTAAACAAACAAGAAGCCATCCACCTCTGTATCACTTACCTATTTGTTTTCATTAAAATCAATTGCAATTTCTGAGTTAGTTTTCCTTTTCGTTTGTAAGTTTCTGATTGTATCCAAGCTAATATTATTTTCTCCCTGGAAAGATCTGATGATTCCTTAACTTGTAACTCCCTTTCCACTCAGCCCCAGCTTTCAGACAACACATGCCCCAATAGCTCATAAAGGAGATCTTTAGCATTTCCATTTCTAAAGAGAAGCAGTGAGGACTGCATGGGGAAGTGGTAGGACTCAAATACATGGTCCCAAACAACTCTGCAATGGACAAATATCTGTAACATCATCAACAGAAGAGACACTGTGCTGCGAGCTGGGCTTCAGCCTCAATGGTGAGCCAGCCTGTACCGAGAACAGTTCCATCACCCACACATGAGCCAGCAAGGAATGTTTAGTGCCGTATGGCTGCATCATGTTGACAGCGATGCTCATTAAGGTGACAGTGTGGTACTTGCTTTTATTCTCTGAACAGACAGAGCCCTACAATCTCCAGGCTGTCAGTTCCATAGGAAAGAATCTTACTTATTTAGCCAATTTCTTCACACTGTGGTTTTTTATTTGTATTTTAAAACTTTCAGCCCCAAATCACATCAAAAACCAAGTGTGACTGTCTGTCCCTTCCAAAAAAAGGGTAACTGGATTCCCCCTGCACCTGCAGTGCATTGTATCCATGAAGTTACAGCTCAAAAAAGGTGGAGATTGTCTACAAGTGCTATAAAAGATCCTTCATGGTGCAGTGGAAAATCACTGACCTCCACATTTCATGCCACTAGTGCATGAGCCAGCTGTTACAAACCCTGCACACAGCTGGGAGGCTGCAGACAGCTGTTCATGGGTCCTACAGAGTCAAGTTTATGGTTCAGAGTAAAGGTCGACATAATTTTACTCATGGTCACGCTGAATGGGTGGCATCTTCCAAACAGGCTGCTGTATCTGTGCATTTACCATGGTGAAGTTCAAGGGCTGCAAGCCAGGTCTTCATATGTCACAGTAAGCTCTTTGATTTCATTTGAAAGCAGAAGGAAACCAAACAAGCATCCCCAGTTGCTCTCACTATCCTATTAAACCACAGACTCAGTGAGTGTGAAGTGATGGCATCTCTTGGCTGGCAGTGGCTCCTGACCAGGTCTGCAGGTTCACCACTGCTCACCACAGCTTCCTCCAACCTGCACTGCCCTCACCTGTGCCTCAGAGCAGGCAAGGGGAAAAAAATGAGTCTTTTATGATCAAATCACAGTTTTAAATGGAAATATATACCTGAAGTGAATCATGACCCCAATTAAAGCTTAACTGCCTTTTTTCACCTTGGCTCAGTTGAAGCGTATGACAGTAATCATGTAGTGCCCGGAGTCAGATTAAAGGGATACATCAAAACCAGATTTCAGAGTATTATGGTAACAGGAGAGATCTTTACCCTTACTCCCACTTTTTTTCTTTGCTCTTCTGCAAGAAGCACCCAAAAGCAGTAACCAGGAGATGATGCTTCCATAGGATGGGTATCTGAGGGGCAGGGAGCCCTGGGCAAGTTCCTCTACAACATATTTGGGGGGGATGTGACTCTGAGTTGTGCAGTGAGCCCCACCTGGCAGAGTGCTCTGTCCATGCTGTGCTGCCTTCACAGCCGGGCACCACGCAGGCAAAATCCTCCTCAGGAGGACCCATTCAGAGGACCAGTCCTGGCAGTCAACCAAACAACCCTCTCTTTGTCTGCTTTCCAGCAGGATACAGGTATGAGTAGGAGGGCACGCAGCAGGACCATCCACACTGTGTCCCACACACCTCCTCAGCACAGGCTCCACTGAGCAAGTGGGAATGTTGATGCTTCCCCTCCCCAGACACAGAGCATCTCTGATGATTCACAGCTCCAGCACCATGCAAGGCTGGTCCTGTGTAGCAGCACTGACCCATGAGCAGCCAGTGGTTACATGGGCTCCTTCTGCTTGCCGAAGCAGAGAAAAGCCTACAGGGACTCTGCTCACTAACCTCCCACAGCAGCCATCACATGGTCCCTCCACATGCTCTGATCAATATTTAAATGATGGTGGCAGCATTACGAGGCCCTCTCCCATGCACTGATACGGTGCCTCCGGCCATCCCATCTGGCCAAGGTTTGAAGGAAAAGAAAAGATGAGCCTTGCACTGTATCTTGAAGGCTGGTGGGTTGGGGCATGTTTGGAAGTTTAACTAAGGCTTTGTGGCAGGTCATCTCCCTATTTCCTGATGTGGAAACAATTTCATTTAATACTTCATTGAAATAACAGACCGTTGCATAATACTCCTGACAACAGTCTTCAGTGCAAATCTGCCTCCCCAGACAGGTAAAGCTCTGATGCAGTGTAATTAACAGACTGAATTAAATGCTCTGTAATGGCCACCCAAAGCTGAGACACCCATCCCTTCCCATCCCACACCGGTACAGAAGTAAAGCAGCCGGAGCCTGCACTGGGGCTCTGCTGCTGCTCCATCACAAGCAGCCTGTGGGCACTCAAACCTGCAGCCTCCCAAGAAAGCCTCTGCACGTCCCCCTGGGCACACGCTTCTGCTCACTCCCACTCATGCTGCTTCACCCGTAGTTACTTAAAAGGTGCAGTACATTACTGGTGACACTGCTAATGCAGTTTCCACTGTGAGGCACAATATGGCTTTTCCAAGAGCAGTGGTGGGAAATTGTTACAACAAACTGTACACTGGCTGCTCCGAGGCTCCCCAAGTAATTACAGTGGGGGTAAAGTGCCTTTCTTCCCTCAACACACACCAAAAGGCAGCACCACACACATACCGTGTCCCATCACTCAACTGCTGCAGGAGCACCACACCTCCTGTATCACTTGAGCCTGAGATGCTTGGCATGCTGGCAAATGGGGAGTAGTACCTCATTCTGGTGTTTAAAACAGGAACACATCAGGAGGTTTGCACTCCTAATTCTGACTTTCTTGCTAATCATTATTGTGCCCTAATTTTCTCAATTCCTGAGGTAGCACTTGCTTACACACAGAGAATCTGTCACCTCTGCAAGAACAAGACCATTTGGGCTGAAGAGAAGGTCCCTGCTATGCACCAGGAAGAGCACAGACACTTCGGTATACAGCATCAGTTGCTGTGGCTGCCCAGGACACCAGCCCTACAGCCAGCTCTGCTTCTCTCCAGCATAATCACCAAGGCAAGGCTACAACATGAATGGCAAAACCAAAGAAGGAAGGACACTTCTGGAAGGCTCAGATTAAAGACTTGAATTCTGTTTGAAGAAGACTTTGAGGTAAAGCAGGTGCTAAAATCCTGTGGTTTGTGTCTTGGAGAATGGCCACTTACTGGGATTCTCTGCCCACCAAACACACAGGCAGCACCCATCAGCCAGACAGGCAACACACAATGAACTGAGAGTATTCTCAACCACGTTCATATTTTTACTCTGCTCACCAATGATTCCTTTCCATCATAGTATTTAACTACTCCTTCTCTATTATCAGGCCAGCAGCAGTACGTATGAGGAGTCACATTAGGTTTGTCTATCTTGATTAGCTTTCACTGACTGCAAAGAAATAAGAGTTTGGTATGTCTTTAGGATTTCATGGGAAGCACAAATTGGAGCCAGTCACTAACTGCAGAGCAAGATGAAGAGGTTTTAGTTTTAGGTGGATGGTTCTGGCTTTAATGTGCTGCAGGGCTAGCAGCTTGTGGGAAACCCTGCAGATTCCAATCAGCTTGAGGCACAGCAGCATTGCCAGCTATGAAGTCCAGACACGGATCTAAATGTCTCCAAAGATCAGATGTTTGCCTCCAGCTTCAGTGCATGTGATGGGTTTCCAGGTTCCCAGCAGTTTTACTATGCAGATGGAACTACTTTTTCCTAATCAGAAAGTCTAACTGCAGCTCACCACTGCCAAGCAGGTCCTGCTATCCTTCTGTAGGAAAGACTATGACCTTCCAGAAACTGCACTGGCACAGCATTAACATTATTCACACTTCCCTGTCACAACAAAAAACCATGCCTGCATTATCTGAACACAGACACTCATGGGAGCAACCATTAAGCAGACTTCCACAAGGTAACACAGATTCAAACAGATGGACCAACCTGGGTTTTTCAGCTGTACCATTCCACGGGGTTTCCTTTAGGCAATTTGATCACCTCCAAGGAAAGGAAGCTTTACACCTGATGCATCTGTGCTAATAGACCTCCTGCCTTTAAAACGACTTCTCTGAGTGTTACTGGAAACAACAACATTAAGATAATGGAAAGACTGGCAGTGAGAAACTCACAGGGGATGCAAAATGAATGAAATCAATTAGTATTATAAATCCAGGCTGAGTTTCACGTGTCTTGTCAACTTGTCATATTCAGCTTCTGAGAGTTCATTATTAACAGTTTATACAAAAGCTACAAGAAATGAATAGACAAACCCAACCTGTGCCACCACACTGCAGTCCATATAGCTGCAAATAAAATGGAAGAGTATTTGTATGAGCTGTCAAACAGCTCAGCTAATACCAAAAGGCATTTACTGAAACAAAAATGTTGAACATATCTGCTTCACAGCAAGCCCCATTTTGATTTTTGCAATTAAACAAAGAAGAATTCATACCCCTCTATGGAAGTGGATGAATTCTGTGTAAGCATCAGCTCTGGTGGAACCTACATTAACCGAATGCATTGGATTGGAGGTCAGCTGTCATTCTTTCCAAATTGCTTCCTGAGCAGATCACAGAGCAGATGGAAAAGGCCAGTTTGACATGACTCTTTGGCTTAATTATAGCTTTACTAAGACAGCATATGGAGTTAGCGTGTACTGTAGAATTTTACCCAGTAACTATCTCTCATAAATTCAGTAATCTGCTTCATTTGCTTTTCCTTGGTCTTCAGTATGTACATTCACTGTGATTGGATTATTTTTACCTGTACATTACTAGGTCAAGCTTTCTCAGCAAGTACAAACACTGTAAATCCACATTAATGTTCAAAGAATCACAGAAGTTAAATTCTGTATTGAGTACAAGATCCCTTCCACAACCTCAGTACCTAAACTAATGCACTGTTTTCAGCATGAATTGTATCAGATCCCTTGAGTTATCCTGTGACTACTTCGAGATGAGCAATGCCAGACTGGTCTAGTGACAAAAAGGCTTTGTATTACCTAGACTAACACCCCTCAAAGAGTCAGCTCATGGCATATGCCTGCCCATATGTACAATGCATCCACAACATAGTGCTATGCAAAGACAGCAAAAATAGGTCCAGCAGGAAGAGAACTGATAAAATCCCTAACACGCTACCTGGAAGCATAGACAGTTCAGCCTCTTAGCATAGCACTGCTCCACTTTTATATCCTTGGTTTACAGGAAACACTGCACTGTCCTAATCTGCTAAGTAACTCTTATCCGCAAGAGTTAAATTCTTGAACCCAAATCATCTGTTGGAAGTTCCTTAGGAAAGGTGATCATCAGTTCCATTTGCAACAGTTACAAACTGTTCAACATCCAGATAGGATCTCAGGGTACATAGGTGCTGACATGATAAAATATGAGAACCCCCTTCCACCGTGGCATATTACTGAACTTCCTCAAGCTCTATTATAGCATAGAGGGTGTTTTGCAGCACTGGATTGGACAGAATCCCATATCAATGCCAAATGCATCAAAACCAGGAAGCAAGAAAAACCATCTCCAACTTGATTATTTTAATACTCTTTGCCTGTTTTCCTAAAAGGAGGAAACGGGAAAAGGATGGGGCTGGCAAATTGTGAGAAAGTGGTTCATTTCCAATGCCCTATTTCTAAGCAGTTCAGCATTTTCCTGCTGGGCAGCAATGGAAGGAGGCAGCTGTTTGAAATTAGGAAAATGGGGGAAAAAAACCCAACAATCCAAGAACAACACAGAAAACTGCTTGGTTTCTATGATTTCTAAATTAGAGTTCTCAGGAAAAAGCTTCATTTTGAAATTTCATCATGAAATTAAAAAGAAAAATATTTTCTTGTAAAAATGTCGCTTCTGAAAACCGGTTTTCAAACATTATTATGTCAGTTTTAATCATCTCTTAGCTGTACTACAAAAGACTCCCAGCGCAGCAACCTGCCCTGACAAAGCAGACTGTCAAACCTCCCACTGAGAACCTCCTTCCAAAGCTGACTTAGGACCCCCAGAGCATCTCTGACACCTTTTGTTCTTCACCTTACCTTTCTTGAAGATAAATCCAACTCAAATTAAAGAATAAGGGTGTAAAATCCCAAAAGAACACAGCACCAAAAATGTATTTTGAAAAAATCCTCACTGCCTAAAACATTCAAATGCCTGATTTGAGAGGCTGGTTCTCAGTTTAACTACTTGCATTTATCATCTTAGTGAAAATAGATGGATGGTGGTTGATGGCTCTTCATTTGTCTCCTGGGCAAGAAACATACCCTATTCCACCAACTGGCAAGGATGTACAAGCTCTCTAAGCTGCCACAGAGTCTGTCTGTGGATGCTCAGTTCCTTCTCAGTGCACCTCTCTTCTAACACCCACTGCAGATCAGACAGCATGTGGCAAATGATTTGACCTGGACTCACAGAAAGCACAGCCCTATTGCAAAGAACAACCAGGATCAAGAACCATTGACAGAAAAATACCAAACAGGGAAAGAAATTGAGGAATCAGTGTGGAGGAATCAAATGAGTACTTATGGATGCTCTTCACAAGGCACTCTGTCTCACCCGATTCTTGCTGTACTGAGCCTCAAATGCACATAAGCCTGCAATATAATATTTTCTTCATCCCTAGATGATGAAAAAAATTCTTCTTGTATGATTATAATGCAGAATCACAGAAATGCCCCCTCAATTCTTTCACAAAGCAGAGGTCGATGATGGCTGTTCCCTCTGTATCCACTCTGGTATCCATGGAATCTGTGCACAATGCTGGAGTTGCTATCCCATAGAAAAAAGGCTGCAATTCTGCCTTAAAAGTGTGACCTTCAATGCTAACAGTTGCTCGTGTCAGTCATACACCATGAACCCCTACATCCATCCAGAACTGTAGTTTCAAGACTTAGTTTTTGTCAGAGAGGGGACTATGGAGCTCCAGTCTCCTGGGTTCCCCCAGGAGCAGCCTTTGGATTCAAGGTGACTGGTCTTACCTTAGCCACCACCTCAATGCCCTAATCTCATGACAGCAACAAATTCTCTGTAACTCCAGCCATGCCTGACCTTGAAGCTCAAATCCAAACATGCCACAACTTTTGAAGGCATTACTTACTCAGTGTTGTGCCTTTGATCCATGTTTATGTTTGCACTAAGATTTACTCGACTCACAGTAACATAATAAAGGGTTATGGGGTTGGGAGAAGAAATTAAGGTATTTACAGCTAGGGTTTTAAAAAGATTTAGGACACCAAGTGCCATTGAGAATTCTGAGCCTACCAAATCCAGTGCTATATACAGAGTACTGCACTCCACCCCTACAGGATTGTACATCTCAGCATCCTTACTACGTGCATATTTTAGCTATATTTTTAACATTCTATATTTAACATTATAAAATGTCTTTATTCTGTAATGCCTGCGACATAAAATAATGCAAGGGTTTTTATGTGAGGGTTCTCAAACTTCCATGTATAAAACTTAGAAGGTTTCTCATTTACATTTATCTTGGAAAAACTTGAATTCATCCTGTTTTATCCAACAGTCATGCATTAAGGAAACACAACAGCAGTAAACCTTCAGTCAGCTGCAAGCAGCACAAGTTACAAATGCACCTTCCAGGAGTGATTCCCCCACAACATCACTCCCCACAGGCAAATGGAAGCTTGAAAGAGGTCTCCTAAGAGGTGCTTTTACAATCACAGCACAAGTTTTCCCACAGGTGCATCTCCCAGGAAAAAAGTAATTCCCATTTCATCCTGGGAATACAGAACAGACTTTTAGGTAACCTAAACCAGAAATTATATGGGGCTATTTAAGCAAGACAAATATACTACTCCTACCCAACATCCAGCTGTTACAATTAGAAGCCGAACAGCATTTTCACCACAATGAATTTTCAAGGCAAAATTGGAATGTTTCAAAACATAGAGGAAAAAAATGCCCACCTAGGTTTAAAATGATGTTTCAGCTAACTCAGTTTGACACTTCAAGTACAGAATTTAGCTTGTGCTGCATCCTTCACAACAAGGAATAAGGCTGCACAGGGTAAAAAAGATGAGGTTATCTGCTCTGCTACTACAAGCAGGACCTGGGTTCTGTTACCTCCTTACATACAGCCTAAATTAAATTGTCCTACAAGAACTTGGTTATTGGTACAAAAGGCAACATCAACCCTTATCTCTCATAGAAATATTTACACAAGAACTGGAGTCAGCTCTTCAAAACAGGCCACTTTATGTGGTGCAGCACAGAGCACAAGTCCCGGCAAGGCGAGCTCAGGGGTACACAGTCTGCTGTGGGGTCCGTTCATGGGGGTGACCTGGATAGCAGTGACAGAGGTAGTCAGGCAAAACCACCTGTGATGCCCAGGGTCTGCCCTACAGATCCAAGATGTTGCAACTCAGATACTACATAGGTGAAGACCATGCATAAAAAATAGAGGAAAGATGCCAATGCGATGCTATGACAGAACATGCAACCATTGGTGTCCAAGAGAGACCCTCCACTGAATCATTTAATGCAATATTCCTGGAGTCTCTTAACTATAATATTTTCAAAGCCTATTTAAAAAGTAAATACATACATAAACAAGCAAACAAAACAGCAGCAAGGTGGGTTTAGTTGACATATATCTGAAGAGACACCATTCAGGTAACAAATTCCTAAAGTAATATCCTCAGTTTAGAAAACTGAACACAGTTCAACAAAACCCAAAGGTGCAGTCAATGACCTCATCTTAAAATGGGGAAAAGAGGGTGGAAGAGAAAAGAAACGTTGTTATCCCCTGCATTTGTTCACAGAATCAGTTGAAACACAATGAACCGGTTTCCTGCAGGCAGAGATTCCTGCAGTTACAATGTCCACACACTAATTTACCCTGTTCCATACTCCAAGGATAAAAGAATTCCTGGAGAAAATGCAAAAAGGAATCTGTAACTGTAGCATCAGCCTGTGTAAAGAGAAGTTCATGTACAAAGAAACTGTATTTCAGGTATTTCTTATCTCTGCCTCATGGGCACTGGAACTCTACAAAGCAGCATCAGAAGCAGGAACCAAGTTGCACACTCCTGAAGAATTCAGAGAAAGGGGTTTCTAAAGCTATCTCCTCCTGTTTAGACAGGGCACAATATTCTCATAGAGCACCCGCTGATCTATGCAACTGGGAAAGCAGTGAGCAGAGAAGCAGGATGAATTAGTAAAGTAACTCTTCAACTCCCTTTCTCTCTTCAACAGAGATAAAAATCTTTCTAGACTAAGGTTCTCAGGGAAAAAAATGCAGTTTCTTTTGAAGAGTTGTGAGGATAAAAATTAATTTCTGGATTTCAGCCAAGTCTCCACTGGGAACAGGAAGAATGTAAATAGTACAACAGTCTTAGTGCTAGTTAAAGCAACAGTTCAAATGTTAAACTGCTCCCAAACACAGGCTCAGCTCCTGCTCTGAATGATATGACCAGATTAAGGAATATGCAGGTGAACAGAGATGCCATCAGCTCACCTCATCCATTGAATGGTTAACAAATCTCCCAGCTCAAGCACTGGAACAAGCTGCCCAGGGAAGTGGCTGAGTCACCATCCCTGAAGGTATTTAAAAGACACACATACATAGCCCATGTGGACATGTTTAGGGGTGGACTTGGCAGTGTTAGGTTCATGGTTGGACTGGACGATCTTAAGAGTCTTTTCCAACCTAAATGATTCTATGATAATAATTGTACTGCTCTTCAAAAATCAAGCATTTCCTATCCCTGTTTTCTTTCCAAGTATATTGTCATTTATGGTTCTTTTCAATCAAGTGTGAAGTTTCCATACGATGCAGTGCAGCCAAACAAAACCATCCATATCTTCAGCTGGAGAAACTCACTCACTTGGGTGGATTTTCAGCATCAATGTTACATTAACACTAACTGCCTAATTATTATGAAGGGATCAGAAGGAAAACAATTCTGTAACAAAACTTGTAATAGCTCTTATTAGTAAGAAAACTGTTGGAGATAACACTTGTATTTCAGGGTTTTGTGCAGTCTGTGATGTTTACATTAGTGCTGCTTCCTCTAAGATATTTTTGCTTTATCCACCAAAAGATCTAGTGCTGCTACTTGTGTCTCCAGCTTGAGGTTTTGCACTCAATTTCTTATCCAACCTTTCTAAAACTACTGTAGTGTTTAGACGGATGGCGTAAAGTCAGCCTGAGATTTGCTTGGTGAGGATGAAGGACAGTCTGCACCTCCCACCTATCACTCATCTCCTACCAGTCATCAGAGCTGACCAAGAAGTCAGCTCTCCCAGAGTCTTCCCATACTTTTTCACCATCAGAACCCTATTCAGTGGCTTTTTGTAGTTACAGGTGTTGCTCGAGTTTTGCAAACCCTCACCCAAAACAAAACCAGGACCTCAGAATGAGCCAAAATGGCACAGTGGTGATGAGTAAAGGGTGGGATATGAAGTGTCAGGAGCAAAACCTCAGGTGGATACTTGTGCCTGGAAAGGTTGGAAAGCCAAGGTTGAAGAGGACCATTCCAAGGGACTCTCAGGACTGCAATTGGAGCCCAAATCTGAGCATCCCCATTTAATTCCAAAACTAGCTATGGCTAAACTACAGAGTTCAAAGTACTCCAGGTTCATTTTCACAATTAATTGCCATGATTTAATGTGAATAATTTGATTGTTGATGATCTGAAGCTAAGGGGCTACCCAACCTCCATCACTTTTACTGCTGTGTTGGGAGCACAGTGCCTCAAGCTATAAGAAATTTCCCCTGCAGCAGTCAGAGTTCAGGGCAGGGAGGCTCATTACTGATGTGCACTTCCATCATTCTGGACTACTTCCAGCTTTCAGTTCCTGCTTAGCTCCCTTCGGTCATCCTGACTTATTGACAACTGGAGGATAATCAGTCGATCGTTGCTTGGAAAAACTAGAAGCTTTTCTATATTTCTTTCCAATCACTTAAGCTGGCACAGAGCAATACCTCATACCACAATTTTGTACTTTACTCTTATTAAGGTCTTTCACCTCCTGCTTCTTAACACTGAGACACTGAACAATTCCTTGGCTTTGTTCTAAAAGTTACATCCCATTTGAGCTGATGCCTCCCAGCCAACCTCTGCCCAATACAATTCCTTAAAAACCTAAACCTCTTTAGCCGAGGTGGGATGAGAAACTTGCAGCAAAAAAACTGCTTTATAAATAAACCTTGTGCTCTTGTGCTTGGAAAAGCAAAGTAAAAGGAGTTTCACAGAGGAACCAGAGAAAACCTGACTCCACAGAACCAGAGGAAACATTCAAGTGTATCAGGACACTTATCCAAAAGGTTCTGCTAATTAAAACCAAATGACTCCTTACAAACAGAGCAGCAGTTGAGCTGAGTTTGAGTAGGCAGCATGTGACTCTCTGCTTTCAGTTCCTGAAAATGTGACAGACGTAACAGACAGACATTGAGTAAGAAGCCACTGCCTCCACAATGTGCTGAGGGCCAGACTCCCATTGCCTTGTAATGGCACTGTGATTCTGAAAGAGAGTATGAATGGGAAGGAGGATTTTCTCCCTCAATGTATTTATAGCTATGTTAGAGTTATTCTGAAGGCCACCAACTGTGGTCTTCTGATGGAGGAAACCCTCCATGGGGCTTCTTTCAAAAGCTGCATTTGGACCGATTGGAAGAAAATCCATGGGTTTTAATCTTGGTGGTACAAATCCATCTTAAAAAGATCAGAAAAGCACTGAATGTGTTTCAAAGCCTTTCAGAATATTCCTTTTATGTGCAAGGTGTTCTTTTCGATGCCATGAATATAAAGAAAAAGCTTAAGTCCCTCCCTTACATGTGCCAGTCGTACCTCTGAAACCGTGTTTGGGCCACCTAATGGTGGTTAAAATACCCCAAGGATGGCAATCACATGAACTAGCACAGAGGGTCTTAAAGTAGGGGCAATGATAACATCAGCTACTTCTCAGGGTTACATTTTCATGAAAATGCTTGAAGTTCCTATGTAAATACCATTAACTTCCTATAGACCAAGCAAACTTCTTCAGACCAAAACTGTTCTCAAGCAACTACACCTCACTGGTGACCATCCTCAGCATACACTTCACACAGTCAGTGCCTCTCAATGTTTGACCTTTAATAAAGACGAGCCCCTTATTAAACTTTCAATAAAGATGATGCCCTGAAAGCTGTATTGGAAACAATAGTGAACCCACAGAAAACCCCTACAAACCAGCACCCACAACACCCAAACCCCACCATCCAACTGCACATGTTCATTGATAAAGCTCCAGGTGACCAACATCAGTGCCCTTCCAATCCCTACTAAACACTTAACTTGTTAGACAGCAGACAGAAAGCACTCTACATGAAGTAAAAAGCACAGTCCTATGTTATCACTGGAGGCCTGGTAATGGTGCTTTGAGAGGCTCTTTTCTGTTGATGGAAGCTAATTTGTGGGAAAGAAGGGAAATCTGGGTTGTTGAAGTTAATGGAGAAAGTTAAGCAGGTACCTAGCTCACTGTCTGCTGCATTTAGAAAATCAGTTCATTAATCTATTATGCATAATCAGCCTTTTGGGTGACTATAGAAAGGAGACAGGATAGTAAGGGTAGCAATTTACACTAGAAGCTTGATGATAAACTAGTAGTCACTTTGCCTTCACAGGAGTCTCTGGAAAGCTCACAATCCCAGCCCTCCTCCCTGAGAAGGAAGCAAGCCTGGAGGTGACCCTGAGGAATAACTGCCCTGTTAAGTCTAGTTGAAAGCAGGCCCAGACTACATGAGTATACTGGGATGGCAGTTGGTGAATATGTGCCAGTGTATGGGCTGAAGAGATTGTGTTTCTGAAGAATGATATCTGATTCCCAGCAAAGCTAAAGAGATGGGAGCCTGTGAGCTAGAGTGGGATTCCAGCAGCAACAACCTGCCATTGCGAGGATGAAAATGAAGGCAAGCACAAAGGATACTGATGCTGCAGACCTTGGTCAACCTCTTGTGCTGTGTCACATTCATAAGCAATAATCCTTCCCCTGCACCAGACCAGCATACAGGACACCTCCTCATCAACAGATTCCGCTGGATGCTGAGCTCAATATCGTTTCCTTCCATGACAAGCACAGAGTGGCTTCCTACCTGTCAGTCCTTCATTCTGGTCCCATCAAATCAAGAAAGAAAGATCATACCAACAACAAAGACCAATCTACAACACAAAAACTGACAGCTTCCCAGATCAGATGTGACTGTGACCCAAATCAGGAGGGGAAGAAACAGTAATTCATCCTGGCACGCCAATTAATTATCACAGAGATTGCTTATTGATTTCCTTGTGTTCACTCTGATACCTTATGAGGTACACTCATTTCATGCAAACTTATAATAGAATGGCAGATGCTGGCAGATCTAAGCAAACACATGGGTAGCTCCGGTCTCTGTTTATGCTAGGAGCAACCCATCCATGTATCCACCCATCCATCCCACTGAACCTCAGCATCAAGACCCTCATTTCCAGTCCTACTCATAGAAGCTATGTTTATCAGTAATGACCTCACAGTGAAGCCAACCAGCCCTTGCTGACAGATGCAGTCAAGCTGTCAAGGTTGTTCCCAAGTCACTTCAGCTTCGGGAAGGCTTCCTGCACTGGCCAAAGGCTGGGTTCCCAGGGAAGTTATCTAGCAGGACGTTTTCTAATGACAGCATTAATTATTCAAACAGCAGAGACACGTCAGGGCAGAGGTAATGATTTGTACAATTAGCTCTTTCACATCAAATAAACGTTTACAGCTATTCCTGAACTGAGAACTCATTATCATTCATTATATTAGGAGGTCCGACTGCCATCAGCTCTGGAATATCCCACCAGTACAACCCAGTGAAAACCATTCACATCCTCTCTCTAAACCAGCACAAACAGATGCCATTCAGGTTGCTGGTTCTCTTCAGCGCACTGTGGGTACTAAGGAAGCATACTCACTGTAAGGCACTGGGTCCTGTGCTGGTTTTTGACTGGTAACAAACTGGTTTCCAGTGCACGACCACAGAGAAGCTGCCTCTAACCTTTGGTTCGTTACTTGTAGCCTTTAGTCTCTGACCTCCAACCTAGTACCTTTGACCTCTGACCTGGTACTTATGACCTATGACTTTCGCTCCTTGGCGTATGACTGCTGATGTATGGTCTCTGACCTACGATATTTGAACTATGACCTTTCAGTTATGACCTATTAGCTGACCTAGGTCCTTTGAACATTAACCTGTGGCCTTTGGTATATGAGTATGAGAATGTACAAGCTCATAGTTGGCAGCTGAGGCATTCTGCACAGTGGTGGGGCAAGGAACCAAGTCAAGGTCCTTGCAAAGTCAGGCACCTCACATGGAACACTGATGGAGAGCACAACCCCAAAGCCTTCAGCAACAGTAAGTGCTGAAGTCACCAGTGATAACTACAGACAGGCACTGGGCCCAAAGCACTCAGACCACTGGACACCACTCAAAACCCCTGCGATGAAGCAATGCAAACACTGGAGCCCATGCCTGAGGAGCTGCAGTGCTAAGCTCCACAGAGAACCTACAACAGCTTAACTGCTTACCTGCTCCAAGCCTGGAGCAGTGCAGTACCACAAATCCCTTCCATAGATGGATCCGCTAGGACAGAAGAATTAAAGTAGGTACCTCAAAACAACCTACGAATCAACCATCAAGAAAGAAATAACTATGAAGTCCTCTCTCCTTTCTCTTTTCCATTATCCCAGACACAATGCCCTCAAATGCAAGGGATGTTTCAGGGAAGCATGTATTGGAGAGAGTGGCTCAGTGCATTTAATAATGGATAACTGGATCGAACCAGTAGGTTTACTTGTGAAAAGTGATGAAGATTGGAGTGTGCTTCCCATGTTCTGGAGGAAAACATAAGTAATCTACTTAAATGAAAATCAATTTTAGATGTTCCTTTATTACACTCTACGGTCTGTGGAGTTCCTTTCTTTTCATGCCGTTATACCAATGGTAGGTAATTCTCACACTGGCGATAGATTTTCCCTTTAGAAAAGTAGTGAAGGTCTTAACTTTTGAATAGAATTATTCCTCAGGAATCCTTAGCTGCTATTCAAGCAGTTTAATTCAAAGAGTTAGAGCTCTCATACAGAAAACTTTAACTGACAGTAATCACACCCAGCTATTTTTCTTATTAATGTATAACAATGTTAATCCGCTGTGACTAGTCTTTAGCCAGAGTATTAAGGGCTTCTTCTCCCTAAAGTGGTATTTAATGATAAAATATTAACGTTTTTGAATAATCATCTTGCACGTGCTGCAAATGATGAAGATCAGCTGCAACATTTTATTCTCTTTTCTGATCTTCAGCACAGACATGCACATCCTAGCAATGAAATGGTGCATGCTTGTGAGCTGATGGGAATCTGTTCTGGTGTGCTTGTCACAGGCACATCATGCATTACACGGTAACATGCAGTCCCTGTGATAATCCACACACGAGGCTCAGCAGTTACACCTGACAACTTCCATGTCACTTTACATTGCAGAAGATCCAACAAAGCCTGCGCATGGCAGGTATGAATCTCTAAAACCATGCAGGCTTTCACATCACCTTACACTGGTCAGGCTCTATAAACACAGGATCTGGCCTCAGTCCACAATGGTTTAAGCAAGGGAGGCAGCCAGTCCCTTGCACAGAAGTCTGATATTATCAGTCCATTGAGTTAACCTAGGTACTGATTTCATCAGTGACCAAACTGTTACAAGCAGGTAACTTTAAACAGACACTCAACACAAATTGCAGTCTAAGCCTATTCAAAAGCCTGCAGGGGCCCAGCCACAAAAATGCTGAATTAGGTTGTGAAATACCTGTATTCATCTTAATTGGGTGCTGTTGCTGAAGTATAACCGGACTCCTACAGTATCACCAACTTTAATCAGAAATAGGGCGCAGAAATCCAATTCCCTTCACTGTTTGATTTTGACTAGTCAAAGCCAAGAAGCAGGCAACAGAGCTCTTGTGATGTCTATAGGAATTATGCTTTTTGTACATAAATTGTTCTCCCGTTACCAGATGCACTGATGCCTCTTTTTGTTTCTGATCCCTTTTTAGCAGAGTTCAGAGCCGCTCACTTCCAAGCCATGGCAAGGCATGTGGCAAATCCTCTTTACAGCCCTTGGAAACCAGCTGAACTGAAATACAGACAAATGTGTCACAGCCCAGAAAGAGCTCTTGGTCTCTGACATCCGGCCTGACCTCAGATGAACTACATCGAGAGCTGTGATAAGAAACTAGAAAGCTCCTGGAACCAGTAGTTTTTTCATGTCTGTTTCCTGATGGTCACTTCAGACAAGTGCATCCCCTCATGGCAGTGCTGCACATCTGAGGGTGAAGAGCAGCCTCCTTCCCACAGGCTCACAGTGAGCAGCATGGCCCAATCACACTGGGGATTAGGCAGAAGCTACTGATGAGCTTTTCCTTACCTGGGTATTCCAAAAGAAGTCACCATTGTACAAAAATACCATTTCCTCCAGGAAAAAGTAAATCAAAACAAAGCAAAACAAGTGGTGACAGCTCTTCTGCAGCACCAGAGGCAGAGGTGGAACAGGAACACTGGCTTCCCAATGGGTGAAAATGAACATTCCAGCTCCCAGTCTCAGCAATCAGCTCACAGGAGCTTCCCTGCAGCAGATTAAGCAGCTTGCAAATTCTTCTCCATGCTACCTAAGACAAGTTTTTGCCTAGCAGTCTTTCTGCCTTGGGTTTTAATGGCTTTCCCCTCCCTCCCGCAATTAATTCCAAACTTTTCTTTGTAGCTTTTTGCCCAGCTTTGAAATGTTTCATTAATGCAAAGTATCTCAGAGATAAGAGATTTTGAGCTAAAAAATAACCAAGAGCCAGGTAGCTGCAGGCACAGGATGGCATTCCCAGCCAGGCGGGTGGTGGCATCTTCATTTGGAGTTGTGCTTTCCCTTCTGCAAGCAGGTCACACCAGCAAGCGCTCAAGAAGCAGGTGAAAAGCCAGGTGATGCTACACAACCACAAGCAGATTTCCAAGTATAATTCAGCTCTGGCTTATAGTACCCCAGGATGGATAAAAGGTTTCATTATTCCCAGCTGTCCCCCTGCTCTGCTTTAGTCCCTGTGTGACATGTGCTGAACCTCTGCAGACTACAGTATGAAAACAAATGATGCTACCCTCCAAGTCAGCCTGTAAACTGACACATCAGGAGCTATAAATGAGAGCTACGTTCCTATCCTGCACCTTGTAAAGCTTAGGTGAAGGACAGTCTAAACCCTGACCAGGATCTAAAGCTTACTATCACTTTAGCTACTCTGGTGAAGTCCTTTCTGTGGAGCATTAGCATCCTGTGTAAATGGAGCATGGCACTTGATCTCATGTCAACAAGCAGAACTGAGGGGGACAACACTGGCTTTATGAGCAGAAAGCTTCCCATGCTAATAAGATAGAGCATTTGAAACAGTGATACTTTTTTATCATACTCTTTCAGTATTAATTTTGGCTAATATGGTCTGACAGTCTCTAATATGATCATTCTTTCATACTCTACTGGTGACAACTAACACTAATTCAATATGATTCTTATGTGATGGGATGGGTGGGAAAGTGTTGATGTAATAAAAGAGCAAGTAGATAGACCATGATCAAGACACCTCTAGTTTTGGGGTTTATTTCACCTGTCCCAGATAAATATATCAAGATCATTTAATAACCCTATATAAAGTAGCTTTATTAATTTGAAATTATCTTCTTCATTCTTTCCAGTTCTTTTCAACCACCAGAACGGGATGCATAACAGTAACTGCTGGCACTCAATACAACAAACAAGCTGCTTCTCCCTGCGTGGTATTGCAGTGCTTATGTGTTCATGCTATTCCTCTTAACCATGGCTCTCCATCTGGGGATGATATCTAACATGTTCTCCACCGTGAACTCTCCACCCTGTTCAGAACCACTGCTCTCCAGACACAGCTCTCCACCCAGTTAAGCAGCACAAGCTACATACTTATTCCTAGACTAGTTTAAAAGAAATTAATCCAGTTTGCCATGTTGACTGACCTCACAGCAATCATTATTTACCACTTTGCCAACATCTAATCCTTCTACAAACTTAATCAGAAGGTCTTTTTATTTTACTTCCAGTGAAAAGCTAGAGTGCAGGACAAGCATGGGTGTCCTGGTTTGAGAATATCCCATCTGATTGTTACTTCCCATTACCTTTTGGTCCATTTGGAGAAAAGCAAAACATTAGTGCTTCTTTCACCTTTAAATGATTTCACAAGGTTTGTGATCTGAAACACAATCTTCCATTAAATCTAACTAATATATTTGAAAGAACTTTTAATTTGAACTTTGCAAATTAACCATGGCAAAGAATCCTTCAAGCAGGAGATCACATCACCAAAGATGTCACATTACATTTAATTTAGTGAATACACTGAAGCAAGACTTTGGTATTTCAATGTGGCTCTATCACAGTAGGATCACTTGTGAAGGTATTGATGTATTATTATTATTCCTAGGAGCATACAGAGCACCAAATTAATAAGCACAAGTATGCAATGTTTCATATTCTAACACTATCAAAACAATTAGATGGCATTGATATCTTAGGTAGGTAAAAAACTTGATCATAACAGCAATATCCTTCCTATTCCTGTCTTTGTTTTATGCCATAGCAAAGAAACAGAAAAAAACCCACCTAATACTGTTTCTTCTCATCGCTTGTTCACAGCCTGGGAAGACAGCAAATACTAATTAGCAATAGGACCGATGCTATGAAGTAACAGAATCTCCACTTTGGCAAATTACACAATGTTATTTGATTGCTTTTTCCCCTGAATACAGCCCTTGCTACATGAACACAATCATTGTTCAAAAATCAATAGGACAAAACTCACATTGACCGTAATGAGCTTTGGCTCAAATCCTGTGTTGATCTGCTTTAGCCCACAATAAAATTGAGCAACACAAAGAACTGTTGTATCTGTACATGTAACATTGAAGTCAGATTTGAAGACTCAGGTTCAGCTGCTAAAGCTGATGTTTGCCTCAGTGCTGCAGAGATCTACTCATTAGTACAAACACTGACAAGCTCCTTTTCAAAAGCTACTACTGATTTCTGCCATAGATGAAAATGTACAACACCTTAATAATACATGTATTAGGAAAGCTGAGAACCACAGACATGTTTACATTGCTTTTCAAAGAACAAAATCATACATCTGTTGCATTTACTTATGATATATATAAATCTCTACCTGGCAGCAGAGAATGAACTTCCCTCTTGCTTAGCAGACCCCCAAGTGCAGGCAGCAGAGGCAGAATGTATTTTGAAATACCTGCAGTAATTAGTCCAATGTACTGTCCACACAGTATTTATATATGCGTGTAGTTTCCATTGTAATACCTGACAGGCCACCACTCACCAAGGCTGGTCTTAGACTGAAACCTACTTCTATACTTCAATGCCTTTATCTGAACTGATTTAATTCTACCTTGTACTTTCCCCCAATGGGCAGAGACTTCCCATTTGTCTCCTTGCCTTGGCCTTGCAGGGCTGGGTATAACATTTGAATTTAACTGACTGTGAGCCATGGCAGAAGAACAGGAGCACCAAGATGACTGACTGATCAGGCAGGGGATGGCAGCCAGCAAAACAGAACTGTTTTTACTATGAGAGCACACAGAAGTGCTATGCAAGTTCTGCCCAGCTGTGCTAGGTGTTACACAGCTGGGAAACTGAATACATAACCATGCTCCTCTAGCAGGATGAGATTTAAACATATCTTGGAGACCTTCAGGACACGTACATGTGAGGATGGGGGAAAGAAGAAATGAGGCAGAGAGAGACATGTGATAGGAAAGCAGCACATACACAAGTGTCCAAACCAGGTTTGTCTCCAGGTCCTCTGCAACTAGATAAGGAAAGTCTCATAGACACTTTAGATGCTGAATTTTCCTAAATTAACCACAAAAAGCCAAGTTACATGCTTCTTCAAGAGATCCTTTCAGTGATCAATTCAATATCTAGGAACCAAGCAGTCCCATGCTCTAGTATTCTGGGACTTTCTGCTCCCATCTGCAAAATTAATAGGAGGAGGGGATAGGTTTTTAGGGTAAAAAGCCTCTCATCCATATGCCTGCTCACCCAGAGCATTTGGGGCCAGAAAGAAACTCACCCCCCTTGATTACCCCTGATGGCCCAAGGAAGTCAAGGAAATAGTAAAAGCCAGTAGGGAAAAAATGCCTTAAAACCAGGCATTAAGCATAAAAGCCTACATAAGAAAAGAGCTGAGACCGTCTGGGTATGTTCTTTCACCATAAATTAATGTTAAAATATTGAATGTTCCGAAAAGCAACAAGAAGTTTTCACTCTTGAGTTGATTTAACCGAATGTAACAACACATTAGTCACGCAAACTCCCACTCTCAGAAATGCTTTTTTCACCCTCTGAAGAAAAGGTAATGAGAGAAACATCTTTTTTATCTGTGCGGTTTCACTTCATTGTAATTTCCATTTGTCAACTCTAATTAGTGCCTTTACCAAGCATTTCTCTCCTGATATTCTCAAACATCTCGTCTCTTATCAAACAATGTTCCAGTAGCCTCCTAGGATGAAGGCAGCCCTTCAGTGGGCATCTACACAGAAGCATGTGCAGCTTCAGAAGATGGTTTCCAAGTTCAATGGGAAACCTTGGACACAGTTAAAAGAGGACAGAGCACCACGATATGCTGGTTACACCAGGACAAGCACCTCAAAACCAGGCAGAGGTTGAATTTCACAACAGACTTGTGCAACCCCAAACAAGTAGAACATTCCCAAAAAGTCTGGGTGGTAGGAAGCTGGTCCTTGGAGCAGGAAATAAACCTTCTGGGAATACATACATGTGCTGTGACACTAAAGATAAGGGCTCTGAGATACAGAGATCTGAAAACAGTGATAATTTTTGCATTTTGGGGTAATGTCTTTATGTTCTCTATTTTAGCAGATGCTGCATTCCTGAGCCAAGCTGAAGGTAGTGAGCAAAGGCCATTTCTTCAGGTTTAGTGAGACTGAAGAACTAAGATGTGGAATTAAGGATCTAATTTCCCAATTCTTATGAACCTGAAAGCATGAGCTCATCCGTAAGAATGGGCAGATTGGCCTTTCACACCATTTCTAGAAGGCCTATAATTTGCTTGACAAGAAGATCACATCTTTAATAAGACTTGTTGAAACAAGCTGGGAGACGAGCAACTGAAAGCAAGTCATGGTGTGAATTACTGACAGCTCAGAAATCATTACACAGAGCTCAGGTGGTTGTACCCTTTTATATCCCACAGGCAGTGAAGGTCAAACTGCACAGGCCCCCAGGGCATCTTCAGTTGGCATAGCTCCTGGCAGAGCACATGTCAAGCACTCCATAGGGGGTTAAGAAGGACTCAGCAGCCCCTAATTCTCACTCCTTGAAACTATGAGCAAAAGCATCCTCAAGTGCACATTAAGGACCTGGTGCTCAGCTCTGTTACAGGCACACTTTAAAGCTGTCCCAGCAAGTGAGCAGGCTCCCTCTGGGGTACAAGGGCTCTGGATGAGGTCCTGCAGGAGAGAAGGCATCTTTGCATGCAGGCAAAGAGAAGAGAACTGCAAGTGTCCACAGCAAGCAAAGACTTCTCCCACATGTGCAAACTGAATTCAAAAGATGGTGTCTCCTGGCAGTGCCAGCAGAGCACGGGTCCATGAGCATTCAGCTTTCAAAAAGCCCATTCAACATCCCCTTCAGTAGCCTTGTCAGTCCTTAAGAACGTACAGCAGAGTTAAGAGAATAAATTACAATGGCCTTCCTACAATGTCTTTATAACTATTTGTTCCAGTGTTCTAAGAGTGTTTTCAACCATCACCAAGATCACAATCTCAGCCTTTAAAGGTCAATAAAATATTTACATCCTTAACACACTCTTTGTGCAGACTGTCAGTGCTCCAAGATCTCCATAGGAATATTGATATTTGAACTATACAGACACAACTTTATTTACTGTAGAAAAGTATATTAATACTAATTTATTTAAACACTTCACCAAAGTGGCAGTTCAGTTTAATCAAATACTGAAGTAATCAGGTTATGTTTGATTTAAACTTTGAAAAGTCAACTCTACGGTTTACCAAGGACTGAATTTAGCAAAGTTCTCATCATTAAAAACTGGTATTATGTTGTGGAGCTGTGCTGGCTTCAGCGGCACATTGCCAAGCAGTAAACCTTGTAAAAGACTAATTGTCCACGCCTGTGTAATTCCCACAGCGCTCTGCACAGCAGGCCATCGGCACACAAGTGCCAAGTCAAACAGTGCCAACAGCACAAGGAGGAAAACATTCTATTGCTGAATGAAGGAAACACACTGCTCGGTCACGGTACAAAACCTGCATGTGCCCCCAACGTTACAGTGGTGCCAACAAACACTGTGCCCTCCCTGCTCCTTCTAATCCCCCCCTCAAAGGCCGGTTATTTCCCAATGTGAGGAAGCAAAGGGGAAGCCAAATTCCCGCAGTGAAGTGCCTGCAGAGAGCGGCTGTGAAAGCCCATGACTCAGAGCAGCTTGCTGAGTCCCTGGTGCATTTCCCAGCTTTGATTGCTGTGGGATACAGTAAAGCCCCTGGTCCCACTGCCCCTCTCCAGGAAAACTTACATACTCCAAGCTCAAGCATCTCAGCTCAGCTGGAATAGGTCAGGCAGAGGTCCTCTGAGCAGCCTGGGTTAGGGTTAGGGTGCAGGGACCAGCCAGGAGCCAGGCAGAGCCTTGGGTGCACCCGCAGCACCCAGCAGCAGGGTCCAGCATCCCCTCCCATCCTCATGGATGGCCCCAGGAAAGCCAAGTAATTTCTGTATTGTTTTTCCTTTGATTTCTGTTTTACAGATCGAGAGGCACTGAAGAAATCACCTCAGTGTTAAGCCCCCAGCTTCGCAGTTGCAGATCTTCTTTCCTTTTGCCTCACTGCTCCATGTCAATGGATACGCCCAAGATAAGTATCCTTTACATGAGACACCCCAATAGGTAGTAGCTACCAAAGGCAGCAGATTCCTCACCTGTGAACTATCAGCCTAAATCTATCACTAGGGCCATACGTGGCCTATGGTCTTCCTGTTGGACACCAGATCAGGATTTAGCTTTACATCTCCAAAGCAGATGAGGAGATGGTTTGCACTACTCATGTGACAATCCCATACATGTGGTACCGAAGACCTTGTGGTCCATCTCTAATTATCAGCCCTCTTTGTCTCTTCAAGACACGGTCCAAAGGTGAGGAATGAATGATAATCCTCCAGTCCATGACCCGCAGGGCATAACATAGTGCAGAGTCTGCAGCACAAACACGAGGAGCTGCCAAATTCAAAGACACAGAAGCTCTTCCCAGGAAAGGCTGATGCAGACACACAATTATTTTACAACCTTTTCTCAAGCGTGTAGGCACAAGAAAGCAGAGGCAGCTGGAGGAAAACCACTCCAGCGAGCTAAACATCCCAGTTATCCTTTGGAAGGAAATCTGCCCCATTGAACTGAACTTTTCTTGTGCTTAAAAAATATCCTATTGACAGAAACAACCAAAATAAAGACATCCAGAAAAGCTGAAATGCTTGTGACAGCCTGTCAAATTATTCCTCATCAATAGACAATCGGATTATTTGGGTTTGCACAGAAAGGTACATTCCTACACTCCAACAAGCTAATCATTCCAGAAGATACATTTCAAGTGATACACGGTCCAAAAATCATTCTTCCCAGAACATCATCTTCTGTAAGTGAAAACCTTTGAGAAACATTAGTAGGGACATGTGGGAATTAAAAACCTCCTACTGTCTCTGCTGGAGCAGAACGTATCACTTCCCAATGCCAATTCAAAATGAAACACTTCCTCCCAGTCATACCTGTGTTCACACTGCCAGCCCTGCAAGCAAACCCCCTCGGGCACCCAGCTGCCTGCTCATGGCCAGCCCTGGTTAGAGCTGGTGGTGACATGGTCTGAAGGTATATGGGAACCTTATGCACTGGTGAATTAGGCTTGCAGTACTTAGCCACCCTGCAGGACAAGGCGCTGCCTTCTCACAGTTCCCCTTGCTCAGGACCTTGCTCTGCCAGTGACTAGGAGCAGATGGGACAAAGATTGATGCTGTTCTCTCCATTTTACAAACTGGTACCCAGGGATGCCTGAAATGGGAGCTGGATTCCGAGTACCAGGTTGAACAAATTTTGACAGACCTGTCCCCTCCATTAATTTAACCAATGACTTTTTAACCCCTCTATAGATTTGTCCTTCACAATACACAATGTAATTTCACATCTCATTTAAAACAAACCGGTTTTATTTCTTTCGAATCTGTTGTCTCAGTCCTCATCGAGTGCCTTCTATATTTTGTCACATGGGGAATGATAAATACTTGCTCTTTAGTTACCTTCTCAAGTCAGTTATTCCTAACATTATATCTAGGACAATAATTCAAAGCAAATAATATTTACAGTTCTTTAAAGCATGAACTACAGCCCACACTCTTATGACAGTGAAGCTAATGAGAATTTTGCTTGAGGAACCTCAGATAAGACCACCAGGTTTCTTCGTAGAATCAGTTTTACCCTACTGAAACTTAATTTGAATGAAAAAGCCATATAAGCCTTGAGGAGGTTGTCAGATTGTGACCTGAAGTTCATGATTTGTGTCTACCTTTAATTAAAACTGATCAGCTTTCCTCTTGCAAAATAGGTTCCACACCCCACCTTCTTACCAGCTGTCTGTGCTGCTCAAAGCTACTGCAAATGTCATGAATCCCTGATACCACAAAACAGATTCTATTTGTTTGCAAATCATCATTTGCAAGACAAACATGCAAAACACTTGCTTAAAACTGTGCTTAACCGAGTCTATCATATAGCTGAAGCCAAAGTTTAAGGTTATTCAGAGTCCTTTTAAAATATCATATGAAAGTTGTAATGAAGTTTTGAAATAGTATTTATTTTACTTTCAGTCATTTCCTACAGTTCAGGGAACCCATTTCACCTGACCTATCTGTACCAGCAAGCTACATGAGCAATCTTCAGTTAACACTGAAAGAATACTTAGAACTGTTTGTAGGAAGGGATGATTTCTGTTTCCACAAAGTTTTAACAAATAAACCTAAACTTAGACAAATCTCTTCCTTTATTCTCCTGGCAAACCCTGCCCCAAGTTGTGGTCAGTCTCCAAGACATCCCATTTGCAGAGATATTCATCATTTCTCTTTGTAACACTATCTTCTTGTACATCCACAAGCATTGGTCTCTCACCTGACTCTAACCTAGCAGAGGATCCCCCCTCTTAGCTCAATCCAGCCCTTTTCGCTGCATTACCCTAAAGAAATTAGGGTATTTGCACTAACGAAGGCACAAGTGGCAAGCAACGGCTTTGAGAGCCTTTCTGCATCAAGGTGAACATCAGCATAGATGATTATCCTGAAGGTTCACATTTAAGACGTACTATTGACCTCAGCAATGCTCATCTCCCCGCAGGAACCATGGCCATTAATGCAGTAACTAAAATGAAGAAGAAAGAAGACCTCTGAAAACCATAGCTCATTTTGTAAACATGAATGGATTGTAGAAGCTTTTGAAGGGCGCCACTATTAAAGATCAGTTCTAAGAGCTTCAAACGATCCACCATAATGCATTGCATAAAAACCTTTCAAGAGCTTTTTCAAGGTCCTCCTCTTCCATTGTCACAGCCCATTGCTCTGAGCGCACTGGCAGCTTGGTAGGTGGATTTTTGACATAAGGTCAAAAGCTTTTAATGACCAACAATAGAGGGTTCAGAAGCAAGTAAAACATCTCTCCTTGAAAGCAATAATCAACAATGCCTTGCCCAGACAGGCTGGATGTACTCAGTGCGCTCTGCAGGAGGCTTGTTTTGGAGTCAGTTTTATTCCCTAAGTCATTCTTACACACAATCCTTCACCAAAAAAAACCCACCAAAGTAAGAAAATAAATAGAGAAATCAGGATAAGTCCTCCCATACATCTCTGCATAGCAGAGGACTGTCCAGTCCCACAGCCTCAGGGCATGAGCCATGTGTGTGCCTGCCCCTGTGGCATCTACACTCTCTTCTTGTCTATAGCTACCAGTCCCCAGATCCCTCTTCTACTGCCATAGCAGTGTTGGCAGCCAGATTTTGGCTTAAAACACCAGGTCATTGGCAGATGTGGAAGAAAAGGAGAAGGAGGAGGAGAGGGACTCAGCCCAGAGTTCACAGATGAGTCTACACATCTCTGACAGACAAAACACGTGTTGGTTTATGGCCTGGGTTATAGATCAGAAATGCTCTCAAACCCACTGTGCATCTTTGGACAAATGACTGTGTCTCTCCACATTTGTTTCCCAGCATTTCCCCTCTCCACGAGACACTGAGCACTGATGATCCATTGCAGAACAGTGCAATGCTTTAACTTTGAGTATAATAATGCAATGTATTAACTTTGAGTATGAAAAGGCAAGCGTAAAACCCCTGCAAATCACTCCTTTTCCCTTTGAAGCGTGAAATTACAGGAATGGGAAATCCTTTCCCGAAGTATCTCTGCACTCTGTTTGCCTTAATGATTCAATCTTTTGACCACCTTATGGTCCCCCAAATAAAATAAAACTAAATGGCCTCAAACTAAGTGCTGTGGGTTTGCTGTGCTAAGTTTCAGAACAATTTTAGCTCTTGCAAAGCAGGAAACTCCTCTTTAGAAGGATGACTTAAAAATGCTGACACACGTGAATGATAACAACAAATAACTGTGTTCTGACAGTTCACAAGGATTATGGAAAGGTATGGTATCCATAGGTTCTTCCCCTTTTGAAGTCCGTTTCCTGCTCACGCAGATTCTTAAGGCCCATGATTCTTAAGGCAAGTGGGGCTCTTACTGGCACTGGAAAATGAAGACAGCACCAAAATATGGGCAGGTACAGGCATGGCAGTACTGGTACTAAACAAAAATGCTGCATTCATTCATTCTTCACATTCTAGATGTAGGGCAATCTTGAACTGTTATCTCTGCTGGAACACACGTTAACACTGCTCACATCCAATGGTGATACACAACATGCACAAACCCCATTCAGTTAGGGCAGGAATCTCAAATACAATTACTGTTTCCCAGAGGCAGTCTGCAGTGACACCAGGCTCCTGAATACCGGCCAGTCACTTCAAAACCCAAGGAGTCAGGCAGTGGAGCACGGCTGAGGCTTGCCTCCTTCTTTCCCTCACTGAACACTCTCTACCACCCTAAAGCCTCAGCCCTGCCTTCAGTAGCTATCTTCAACATCCAAACAATGCAGCAACTCCATAAGAACACACTCAGCCATCAACAGCTTGCTTACAATTAAACAAAATCTACTGCAAATACCTCGTGTGAGAGAATCTCCTGGTGCTTAAAACACAGTACTGCAGACTGTAACTTTGATACCTTTGCTTTTGGTTTGTTTTCCTTAGGCACCTACCACCAGGATATTTAAGCATCCAACAGCTACAGGAAACACTCAACAAGTTATAAAAGGGAACACTGAGAGAAGAAAAACCAACAATCTGCCTGAGATTTCATAACTAGGGCTAGAATGAAGTTCAGCAAGGTAATACGGTGTGAATGGCTGTGCAAAACAGATGCTGTTGTGGTGCTGCTAAGCACATTCTCACCCGCAGCAGACACACAGCTCTCAGAAAAGGCACTGTAAAAGAGCTGCTTTGTGTTTAGTGCCAGTCACTTGGCACAGTGGGTGCTCGACTGCCAGCTGACCAGCAGAAAGGGTTTGTCCAACTGCCTCTCTTGCAGCTCCAGCTCTTCCCTATGTAAGTATCAACACCAGGAATTAAGCTTTTGCAGCCTGCCTTACACTAAGGGATACTCTTAAAGGGAAGCAGCAACAAGACACTCTCAGCTCAGTGTAAATACAGTGAAGGCTTTTCAATGCAGTATGTGAAATGGATCATGTTTCACAGATTCTTCCCAAAGCAGCCTGTAGGACTACCCCATTGTCCTGAAAACAACTGATCAAAGTGGTGTCAACCATCCCCAGCAACCCTTTATTTACTGAGACAGATGTGCCCCCTTTGCAACATCTGGGCAGCACCTCCAGGACCCATCCTGGCACAGACCATGAAGGTGCTCTGCAGCAAGGAAGAAGTCCTTAACAGAGAGAGGAGATGAATAGTACCAACAGCTTAGCCACCCATGAAAGATGATGTGTTCGTGGTGGGAGTGGCACATCTGCTGCCAGCACTGCCATGACGACAGATGTGCCATGAGACTGTTGCTTGCTTTACTCTTTCCTCTTCCCTTTGTTTGCAGTGAGGTATTTGGCTCCTAAGGCAAATGTTTCCTTTTTAAATGGGAAAGAGAGAGACAGTGACAGTGGTTCATAAGAGGAACGTGCAATTAAAACATTCAGATGCATTAAAGGCATCTAGGAAATTATTCATGTTTATTGACTTCTTTGATCACTTAGACTTTGGTCAGCCTTGTGAATATGCACTTGATTTTTAACACTACTATCAGTAGTTTTTAAAACTATGGTTTCCTAAATTGCTAAGAATAACTGAAAAGCTTGGACTGAAAAGCTTGTCAATTAAATATACAGCCATCTAGCCCCCCCCAGCAAATGTATATAATTTAATATAATAGCACTGAAACAGCATTTCCCTTGCTCAAGTTAGTACTTACAAGTCTAGATGGGTATAAAGGTTTCATTATCTAAATGATATGCTAACACTTTCTAAATTTCACAAATTATAAGTTAGCAGTAGCTTCTATTGTACTGCAGCTCATTTCAGTACAAAATCACCTTGTACAGAAACCAGCAGTGGGATTTCAATTATCTCTGGCAAACAGTCTGTATTTCCTAGAATATGATTAATCTGATGCATTAAAAATAATCAATATTTAATTTTTGCCTAGTACTTCAGAAGTGTTCTTCCTGGGGGTTTCCCAAGGAGATTTCATTTACTAATGATGCAATTCTACCATGAGAACGTTAGTCATTAAACCAGTAGTAGTAGTAAAGAAGCATCTAAATCTGCACTGATCTTAATAGTTATCTGTCAAACAGATGATCTATTGTTCATGTCTACACTTCCCTGACTTCTTAATTGCTAATGTATATGCTACTACTAATTGTACAGTACTAGTAAAGTCTGTATAGTAATAAATAGGTCAAAGCTTCTTTCAGACCTTAGGAATTTTGGTTCTTACGGCTGCATAATGAATCATTTACCAACTACAGCACAACTTCATATTACACAACAGACCACAGGGAGTGGAGAAGCAATTTTCTTCACTCAGCTCTGCAAGTGGGGATGCTTGCACTTGTCTGAGCTCTGAATGGGGCCTTAGGTGGGCAGCTGGAGGTGGTCTGTATGCCACTTCTGCTGAAGTTTGGGGGTTTCAGGTCCTACATCTAGTTCCTTTGCTCCCCTATGGTGACAGAGAGGGTTTGTGGCCATACTTGTCTCCTCCTGCTCTGTTAGTGTTATAAGGGCTGAGTGGTCAACATCTTATCTTCCTGGGACACAACAGAAAAATGAGTTTGTTGGACATGAAGGACTCATGCTTGAATATACTGTTGAACTGGTGCTTTACCTTAAACATTTAACATTCATAAGCATCAGAAGAAAAAGCAATTAAAGAATTTCCCTGAGAAGACCAGGGAGAGAAGAAGCAAGAGAAATAGATGCTAAAACCAACAGTGTGTAAGGCTACTCCAGCACATGGGCACTTCACCAGAGAAGCCCTTTACAGTGAATTGTCCTACCTGAGCCACATCTGGCCTCAAAGCACAGTGCTCTACAGCTGTGCACAGACATGCACCAGCATCCGGCTGCTGCCAGAACAACTTAGTGGAGTCATTGTTTGCACTGTGCCAGAGCAGCAGTGCTAGGTTTAAAGATGTGAGGTAACTTTGAGACACACACATTTGCAATTCATGACTTCTTTTCACAGGCCTGGCTGCTGTTCAAAGGGGTTTAAAAACCAGATGTGGAAAATAACATTGCAAAAATCATTTGGCAACTTAATAAAGGGGAGCTCCATGTTCCCAGGGTAGATTTTCAACAACAGAGCACAACAAACACATGAGAAAATGTTTTCAGGGCAAGGAGGAAAGGCTTTGAAAATGTAGCATCATAGGAGAAGAAAATATAATGTTTCATTTACGTAATTTGAAGTATTTTCATCCATCTTCACGTAAATATTCTTGAGAAGATGGAATTCTTATTTTATGGGGGATAGGGAGGGAGGGGGAAGAAAAGATGGGGGAGGGAAGGATCAATCTCAACTGCATGTGATTTCAGTTGTGAGTCCCATTTACAGTGTCTTCTCTCATTTTTAGAAGACTAGGTGCCATAATATACAGTCATAATACTACAAATAGGAACAACATGAAAAAAAGCCCTATGGACTCTTAATATAAAACTGATTTGTAAACCAGGAATAAAATGGGAACAACAATGCAAAAATCAAGAACAGAAAACAATCTCAAACAGCATTTGCTGTCAAACACAATGTAAAATCCTATTTGGCCATTTTCCAACCTCATTGATTCTATGATGTTAAGTACTGTGAGATCCACCCTGGATCCAACAGACCCTGTCAGGACAAGCCGTGCCACACTTCTCTGCCTCTGTTCACCATCCTAAAACTTTGTCTTATTTTTCCTTCTCTTGATGTTTTTCCTGAAACATCAAACACTCTACAGAAACACACTCGACAACATAAAACCCAAAACACGGTAAGACATCTGGTAAAGAGCCTGAAAGGTTCCTGAGGGGTCAACAATCTCCTGACACATGCAACTACAAAACAAGCTCAGCCCAAGTCAGCAGCTAAGAATGGGCCCCGCTTCAGCTCTGGGCATGGAAAAGGCAGGAAGAGATGAGAGCTGCATCTAAATGGCTGCTCAAGACTCAGAGCTGCTGGAGCCAGTGCATTTCTGAAGCCCTCAACCAACATGGGAAGAGAAAGAGCATCAGCTCCTTTGAGCAGTTCCCAACGTACAGCCAAACACAATGACTCTAAAAACGAAAAGATATAATTACAAGTGGCACTTGGGACAAAAGAACATCATTGAATGGGTAAAACAAAACCAAATCAGTCAGAAAACCAAATCCAAGCTGTTGCTCATGGCCAAGCCTCAAAGACCACTCTCCCAAACAGCAGTGGTAGAGCCAGTTACCTGTGCTATGTATTAGAATGGAAGCAACACTTGAAAATGCAGTGTATGAAATGATCAATCCCGCTCAGCAAAATAAAGGGCTCAGCACTCAGTGGGCATAAATTGGCAGAGCATCACTGCCACCTCTGTGGCCCCATCTGTTCGTGCAGAACTGATGACAGAAAACCATGAAAGCAAACACAGACACACATAAAACATGCAAGAAAAGGAAGAAGAAAGAAAATCCTCATACTGCTGGAGAAGGGCAGTGATGACCCCAGCAGAGAGCTGGCTTGCCTTGAGCTTCACAAGCAAGGTATAAACACTTGGTATTTAGAGAACAGCCTGAGCTGGTAATGCTCTCTAGAGGGATTCTGTGTGCCAATTAAATACTCTAAGTTTATATCAAGATTATTGTCACCTATTTAATGGCTCATTGGTTTTTGAAGCCATACCAATTTTCTCTTTCTGTTCAGTTAGTTACAGTAATGACTAACCATAAAATTAGATAACATGCTGAAATGTGATTTTAAAACATCTGTGCGTTTGATAGCTCTACTTTTAAGTGAGACGTTAGTTAATATCCCCTTGCCTTACCCCACGTTACCACCTTTGGCCTATGTGGCTCCAAAGACAAAGCGAGACAAACTGAATTGCACAGCATGATTAAAGATTTCCTACAAGCTCTCAGCCTGTCTTCTATGGGCCTTTGAAGCACCATGTAAACACACAATCAAAGAGACCAGTGTTTTTTCTAGCTGAAGAGTTGGTTCCCAGCCTTCTCTGGAACCATTTCTGAAAGATGCCTCAGAAACGTGTGCTCAGAAGCATCTCTGTGCCAGTCTCCACATCCCTCCTTTAGAACTGGTCAAAAACCATTCCGCTGTAACACTCACCATCAGAGGAGCCAATGCACAACATCTGAGTTTTGCAGCATCGGACCCACTTTCACATTGTTGTTTAGACAAAATAGAGAATATCTGGAAAATGCAAACAAAGCACCACTCCTCTGCACTCACCTGGCAGTAGGTTTCAGTTCTGCATTTCAAGTAGACATTATTCAAGTCACTAAATTTATACATTAAAAATTCTAATAAAAAATTAAACAAAAAACCCTCTGAAGAACAGTCTGGAGGTTTATTCAAATCAAATATTCCAACAGAAAGGAAGCAAACACACACACAAAACCAAAGCAAACAACAGAGTTTATTCAGCAAGGAAAGTCCTTACTGGTTTTTCCTCTTATGCAGACTACAAAAAAAGTTAAAAACCTTAAAACCTATTTTCCCCATAATAAAAAAATAAAATTAAAAGGTTAGCAAATTTCAACCCTTTGATTCCTATTTTCCTTTGATCTTCCTATTACTTCTCCCTGACTCACAGAATCATTGTTTCTACGTATTTCACTCAATAATATTATGGGGGTTCAGGGCCATGGACAGGTACCCAACCACCATTTCTCCCCACCACTGGCTATCTACCCTCTCCCTACCCCAGCAGGGTTGTGTAGGTTCAAGTCTACAGTGAATGCTCACTTCAGGTTTTCAGCTACATTTCTAGCTGCTATAGAAAACCCCCCAACATTCAGATGCAGCCAACTAAAAGGGAGATCACCGGCATTTCTGAGGTGCTCAAACCACAGTTTCATTTATTGCCTGTTAGAAGCATTCCTTTCCTTTTGAAATACGACATAACTGTCTCTTTGTAGGAGTGCAGAGCACACTGCATGTAAAATCTCGCCCAGCAAATAGATCCATTCCTCAATAGACACTGGAAACGCCACACCAGGAACACACCAGCACTTTACTGTCCACCTTGTTGCATACCATTATCTCACATCACTGATTTCCCTCTGCAATAATCTCAATGTTTACGCATCTTTTTGTCCTTGGTTACTTTTTGCTTATCCTGGTTCAGATACACTCCCTTTTTTAACTCAGTATTTTTATTGCTAGGTAACTTGGGTGACCCTTGGGCATCTGTTCTAACATCTTTGAACACTTTTCCCATTCCCACCTGTGTCCTCTGAGGTGTTCTTCCATTTGATCTCATGGAATTACTTTCACAACCTCATCTGTCCCACAACAATTGATTTGTAGAATCTCATTTTAGCAGCAACCGGTAGGTCCACATCATATTCAAAAGTGCTTCAAGGGTCTCCTCTGTTTTGCTGCATCTCCTCTCAGCACCCCAGGCCTGCAAATCACTTGGACACAACCTCTCCTTAACAAAGTGTGAGTAGTTTTGTAGAGCATCATCAGTTCAGAGCTCTGAACCTCTCATACCCCTGCTCTGACTGACACATATCAGCCACTGATAACACAAACCTTTCACAACCAATACATGCCTCACCACAGACTTGCCCAAAAACCACTTACAAATGAGCTACAGGCCAACAATTACTCGTTAATATACTTTGGCAAACACTCGTGAATGAAACTTCGGAGCACACAGCTTGGTGCTGTCAGGCATTTCACATGCCCCCCAACCAAACCCATTTGATAAATGACTAATTATCCTACACGGCATTAAAATTCCATCTTGATTGTGATTATTACTGATTAAGTACTATCAAACTCTAACACTTCAGGACAATATCTGTGATTCAGAAGATGAGCGCAGTGCCCGCAGCAGCACTAACACACACTCCAGCCATGGCAACAAAAAGAGGTTCTAACTTGACGTGTTCTTTCAAGCCACCGGGATTCATTACTTTCAGAACAGTTTCAGTGATATACACAATTTCAACATGAGTTTTCAGCCTTCCACAGCCTACTCTTTAGTTCTATCCCTTCCACAGCAGTGAGATAGCTCCTACTCCGTCTTTGTATTCTCCATACGCACACCTCAGTTCTCCTGTTCCAGGCTCATGGTTAAGAGCATGTTGGTCTTTTCTTTACCCTTCCTTTATTCTTCTGTTCTGATTCTTATGTTCTAACTCCTGGGACTAATCCTATTTTTAAAGTCCTGGAGCTACCAGCAGGGAAACCTGTGACTCCCAAAACAACTGGAAGGCCAAGGACTGACTACTCCATATAACAGTATCAGCATCTCAACAGTCTCTCTCAACACTCGGGAGTCCAGAACTAGGCACAGCACTCCAGGCACGGCTTGGCCATTGCTGAGTTGAGGGAAAGGATCACCTCCCTTGACCTGCTGGCAATGCTTCTCCTAATACAGCCCAGGATACCACTGGCCTTCTCTGTGGCAAGGGCACATTTGCTGGCTCATGGTCAACTTGGCGTCCACCAGGTTCTTTTCTGCAAAGCTGCTTTCCAGCTGGGCAGCATAAAGTGATGAATGATTGAGGCTGAGCTCAAGGCTTTCACACCTGTAAGGGTGCATACTCTGCACACTGCAAATGAGCCTTTAGTGCAAAAGCAAGTATTTCATTCTGTGCAGCGCCTGACCCAGATGGTCTGGGTAAGAATGCTCCCAGCTTACTGAATCACCTGCAACTTTGGTTAGACTTGTAATAAGCCCTTCATCAGCCACTGTTTGATTGCCTTTAAAATGTATATGTGGCCAAAACACTTTCTCATGTTGAAGAATGAATCCACCTACCATATTTGTTGAATATTGGCTTTTCGTTATCTGTTGTATATCATCTAGATAAAATTAAAACCCTTGTGAACAAACTTCTTTGCAAATGTGAATCAAAGCAAATAACATTAAGTTAAAACAAGGCTGATAATATGACATTAATTTCATTGCAAGGAAGAGGTTCAATGCTTGGTATTTGATTTTCTCCCAATAATAGATAGTACCTATTTAGTAGAGCTAGATGTAAATCATTTTTCCAATTCTCTACTGTTAAAACACACAAGCACACAATAGCACAATCTTGCTGTTTCATTAAAAAGAGGGTCAGTATTCCAGTTGCTATTCTTGTTATCAATAAGGTTACTTGGCAGTCATGAGGCATAAGCTGAACATCCTGTGACTCCAAAGTGTTAAAGCATATCGTTCCAATCATTTTTCCACTCCTTGCTAAGTACCACTGCAACTCAGATTGCAGTGTCAGCTGCCTAGATAAGGATTATATAACCCAGGGAAAAAATAGCGTGAACATCTAACTGCAAGTCAGCATGAAAAGAAATGACTCAAACATGGTAGAATTCAGATTCTGAGACTGGAACCGCAGGTCACATCTGGGTCCATTTCTGTGCAAAACCTGCATGTTCATTACCAGACTGAAAACATAAAAACCCCCAAACAACAGTGGCACAAGCTTCTGCAAAGAACAGATAGATTGCATTGAAATAGTGAGCTCCCAGATTGTGGTGTCATCCAAGAAACAGTAGGAATATTATCAACAGAGAGTAGAGTTTTGCTAGCTCAGAACAGCATGACATACAGGGCTTACTGCCTTTCAAAGAAATAACTGTAGAAAGGAAAGCAGCCAAGGGAGAGCCAACACATGAGAGAGAAACTGGAAATCCTGCAGTTTATCTCACATTTAAGAAATTGAGATAAATTTGTTTTGAGAGGAAACTGCAAATTACATGAGACCTGCTCAAGCCACAGTATAGAAAAGGTGATGAACGTGGTTGTTTCTTCTGTCGCGGGATACAAGATGTTTTCAAATGCATATAAAAGCGAATTTTAGACTGAGACAAGAAGCTGCTTTACAGGCTCCAAACCATTAGGATTAACATGTGAAGCTGCATATCAGTAGTGTTGAAAGCTCTAGAACAAAACTTAGGGTACTGAAGTTTTGGATCCTGAGATCCAGACAGCAATTAAGTGCCATTGTCATGAGTGATTTCAACATTGAGTCTTGTACTCACCAAAAACCAGTTCAATTTTGCCTCCTCAGCACATAGATCACTTCTGTGAAGGGAAGGTAGAGTTCCTTGAGAATGTTACTGTTGGCCCCAATCTTCACATCACTTTAGCACTCAATATTGCCTTGTCATGGAGAATATGCCATTAAGCAACATGCTTTTCAGTGGAAGAATCACTGCTATTCATGTGTTTGCAAAAGTGGAGGCTCCAGAGAACAACTGTATCTATAAATACATTGTTCTGAAGCAGGTGGGCGTCACTGCTGAACCTTCCCAACAGCAGCAGCAAACCCCTAAGCAACAAATTAGCTGGCAATAGAAATAAACAGGAAGGCTGAAAGAGGGAGAGAAGAGAGCCATAAATCCCCTTTGCCAGGGAGCAGGGTAAAGTAAAAAACACAGGACAAGGAAGACAAGATTAAGATACTGGAATCTGAACAGAGGTGTGAATGGATGGAGAGACTGAGTGTCATCTTTGTGAAGCAATATTTGTTTGGGGAAACACAAAGCTTAATGGTTGTATTTAGTATTTTGATTAACCTTGTCTCCTAGGACAGTCTGACACTATCATTTACAGGCTGGTAATGTTCATATCCAAACCCATGGAGCTAGACTTAAGTAGCTACAGGAGCTTAAGCCAAATGGGTAAGGAGGGGTTAACAGGCAGGAGGAGAAAGCAAAGTGGAACGTAGAGATTTGAGGTGGACCTTGATGGGACCAGAGATGCAGCAAATAGATTTGAACAAGATGTTCAAGTCTTCAGCTTCATTACAAGCTAATGAAAATCTAATGTTGGGTAGCTCATTGACAGCAATGTAAATCCTTCCAAGAATGAAGGGGAAACAGAGAAAGAGCAATTTGCTCCAAATTTTAAATCAGTGAGGGTTTTTCTCATTCATCTACTGGTACATTGGGAAATGCCCTGCTCTTCTGATCACTGCAGCTGGGTGACAGCTCCTTCAGAGGGCTTGGGGACCTGCAGACTTCCCAACTATGGAGAGATGGACTAGTCTTCTCAAGAGCTTCTGGAGTTTATGGAGGCATGACAAAGGCAAAGGCATATTTAGGGAGCAACAATAAAGGAAACTGCATGAGTGAAGCCCAGACACTTTAGAGCCCTAACTGACATGTAACACTAAATACATTCAGAACCTCTCAGAGAGCTGGTAGGCAGGATCTTGTCAGACACTGCTCTGAAGAGCAAATAGGAGCACAAGAGCTGGCTGATCTTCAGGGACTACCTTCATGGAGCAGAAGCACAGCCCACCCCCAAGTGCAGAAGCAGACATGGCTGAACCAGTACTCCAGACTGAGCTGGAAAGGCTGGGGAAGGGATGGGCTATCCAGGAGGAGCACAGAGGAAATTGCCAAGGCAGGCAGGGATGGAATTGGAAAACCCAGTGTCTCACACTTCTTTCTAAGCTCTGGCACTGCTTTCCATGGCTGAATGGCTACGAAAGCTCAAAGGGAGACTGGGAAAAACAAAGGAAGAGAGGCCATAAGGACTGTTACAAGAACAACCCTTCTGATTCAGGAAGGTGCCTTCTGCCTACCGTGATTCATGTCCACCATCATGGGTAAGACACTGGGCAAGTGCAACCTGTGATCTGGCATGGAACAGTCATCCTTATGTCTGTGCTCCACTGTGCTGTGCCTGTACATGCTGGATTTGTATTTACTCACATTTGGAGGTCAGCCCCATCTTCCAGCGTGAATATCTTTAAAACCAGATGACAGGAATTAGCACAGGAGGGAAGGCATCTCTGTTCTCATGTTGAAAAGACATCAAGATCTCCTAAGATAGAGTAGCATGCCATCTGAAACAGTTTTTCCTCTGAAGCTGTTGACCTACTTTGTTAGCTATACAATTTCTTACAAATTTACTATATTATAACAGCTGTGTTCATGCTGTTCTAGTGTCAGCATTTCTATTCTAAACCCCATTTTTACACACTTCCGTAATAACTCAATTATAAAACTTGGGTAAAATGTGGCTCTCCACAAGCAATTTCTTCTCTAAAGTCTATTTGACCATCCACAAAAATGCACCATTGCAAAAGTGCCAAATTCACCCACTTGGGGTCCAATTTGTCCCTCAGAGCGTGACAAGACTCTGCCTGAGGGCAGCTGGTGCAGACATCTGAGCCCATCCGTGCCCTCTGAAAACAAAGATCTGCTCTTGTCACTGACAGAGTGACAGCAGACGTGCAGTGTGTGCCCTGTACTGCTGCTCTGTGCTCCCTGGGTGGGTTTGCAGAGCCCCAGCACACTGTGGAGCAGCACGGAGCTGGTGAGGATTTGTGCTCTGCAGTCGGGTACCCCAGAATGTCCTGACAAAATCATGGGCTATGGTAAAGGGGGAGATCCTGGAAGTGCATAGTGCTGAATGAAGGGGAAGTGGGGGTAGGAGATGAGCCACAGAGGATAAACCACAGCTTGGTTTCCTATGAAGAGCCAGTGCACTGTAAGTAGGGTCTCTGCAGCACAGCAGATGGGATTGAGGGAGGGAGACCTGATGGCTGTACAAACAACACAGCAAGAAGAAGTCTAACCTCTCAATTCAATGACAGACAAGCTTTGGGTTTTCTAATTCCTGCCTTGCTTGCCTGGGTGGTATCTCTGTGCTTCTGGACAGACCTCCCCATCCACAACCTCACCTGTGCCCCTTCCATAAGTCTTCCCTAGTCTGCTCTAGTCTAGAGCAGTCTAGTCTGTTCTACTTTATTTTTCAGATTAAAAGGCACCAAAACCACACAAGATATTCAAAGTGCCAGAACAGCATAGCTCTATACGGTGATGCTATGATGTTTCTCCCACTTGTTCCGTATTTCTCTCCTAATAACCCATAAAGTTCTGTTTGCTTTTCTGCCTGTTACAGAGTCAATCACCCACGTTTTCCACAGAGCTGCCTCCTACAGACTCAAGACTCAGTCCTGTACAGCAACTGCTTAGAGATGTCATGACAGGTAGCACAGATTCTCTGATGCTCCATCCACACAGCCATGCCAGCAATGTCCCGGAAGCAACACTACTGCAAATGAATATCCTCTTCCCCTTTTAGGAGGGCTCTCACAGCTGCTCAGTAAAGCACAGCTGCTGGTGGCTCCCCATGGGTCACAACAATTGCTCACGCAGAACCTCCATCATGCAGAACCTCCATCACACAGTCCATGCACTGCCTGGACAGGTCCTGAACAGGACACAGCAACCAGGCAAGGGCTCCATGTGGTTCTGCTGCCCAGAACACTCTGTTCTCCACTGTTCTCTAACAATGCCTTCTGTAAAAAGATGGAGTTTTATGCACAAGTGGTGTCCTACTGAAACAAATTAAATTCCATGTCTGGAAAATTAGGTATGACAATGTCTGGTAGGATTCTGCATTACTGTGATTCTCCTTTGGCTTCTCACAGAAAGAAATCTTGCTATATATTAACACTGATAAATTACAGAAGTTAGGTTAAATTACACAGTTCATTTTAAAACACCAAAGAAATCTGCTGCTCCTGCCTTCTTCAGTGCAATGACCAAGAGAGCCCAGATTTAGTCCATCAGCGGATCATCCCAATCACTACCTAAGCACGTATATGACAGCTGTCAATTCAGAAATCATTTACCACCACAAGAAGACAGGAAAACACTGAGTTGATATGACAGCAATGGCAAAAACGTGTTAAAGCAGGCGTCCCTCTAGGAAATCTTTCTGCACCACAACAGATGGCCAGTAGTTAGAGGAAACCATTAAAGCCTGAATTGAGGAAATTGGTTAAGTTTTTCACAGCAAAGGGTAGCAGAAAAAAACCAAACAAGCTTCACTGAACATCATAGAGTGCAGATACCTACTGATAGCACAGAAAAGGCACTAGAGCTTACAGGCACGTTGCTATAGCATATAATGCTTTGATAATCACTGTATCATTTCCACACACCACGCAGACAACACAGTCACAGGAGTGCCATAACTGTAGGATGCCTACAGAAACACATGAAACACAGGCAGGCAGATACTTCAGCTCTGAGCCACAGGAGAGAAAGCTGCCAAGGGTATAGCCCGTGGGGTGGTAGTTGGTGCCCCATGGCCCCTGAGCACTGCCCGACCCACAGCCCACCCATATGAAGATACAGTCTTTATACTTGGGAGCTGTCAATGTTTCAAGTTAGATACTGACAACCTTTAAAATATTATATTTGTACATATAAAGTGTTTGTATATGACCATATATGACCATACCATATATCATTAAAATGACCACCTCCAAAGTTTGCATCCTTCCAGATCAGACCTTTCTGCAGATAGCATTCATCATGTCTGCTTTTCTGCATTACTATTTCACCACTTGGTAAAGAAAACGCAGGCTCCCTAAGACAACCTAAAACTAGGGGAGATTCAAGGTGTACCAGCATTGCAGCACATCTGGACAAGGGCTATAAAACAGGGGATTGGGGGATTTTAAAAGGCAAAACTTCCCTGAGTTTGCTTTTGGGAACAATTTAAATGTGAAACTCAGGGACTGCAAACATGTGGGAACCAGGGAACAGATGCCCAAGTCATTCCCTCTTCCAAAGGCCTTTGTTCAAAAACAAAAATGTGTGTATATATATATATATACACATATATATATATATATATATCTCCCTTGAGAATCCACAGTAATGCTTGTGTGAGCGGAGCATCTCAACAGCTGCATGTCTGGGTGCTGCACAAGGATGGCTGGAGCACATCTTGCATGGTCCAGGAAATATGCTTGCTATAATAAATGCTGTCAGTCTATGCCTATTAAATCTTCCCTGAATTTAAGCAGAAAACAGAAGAAAGGATGAAGTAGCAATAGTCCTCATCACCATATAGTGTATATAACAGTCAAGCATGACCATCATGAGCTGTAAGCACTGAAAACCTGACCCAGCACCAGCCCTGAATTTGATGTAAGTCCTTCTGATCACTGATAGGAAATAAGGAAACTTCTCAGCCCCTGAAATACAATTCCTATTCTTTCCTCTGAAATACACTATTTTAACGCTAAACTGATAGTTAAAAAACACAAAAGCTGTTTCTTTACCCTTACCATACACTGCTGTGAAGTGCATATAATAACCAACCAAGAGCAACCAAATTAGCTCCATAACACTGCAGGAGGATTCCAAGAGAAAGAAAACAAACAACATTGCTATGTGAGGGTACATACTTTTTCCTAAGAGCTCTGCCCTCTCAGTGAGGATAACTGTGCTTCCAACATGCTCTTCTAACTCATTTAATAACAGGATACAGTTCTGGATTGTGTACATGTTGACAGAAAGCAGAAGTGACAGAAAGCTCGGGAAGCTTTGCTTTTAGTGTTTGCCTGTTGGAATGGAAATACTTGAAGGGAATCTCCAGGCTTATAAGATCTGTCACTTGAATATCAAATAAAAACAAATAAAATCAACTTTATCAGGACTATAAAACCCATCTACTCCCACTGTGAACTGCAATAATATCTGATTTAGGGTTTTTCTATTTCAGACATCTCATGAGTTCCCTTCTGCTTTGGGCATCCAAATACCCTGAACCTGACAAGTAATATAGCAGCATTACCTCAAAGTTGTGTCAAACCACCTGCACAGCTGGGGTCTGTAGTCCAGAACCTGGAAATAAGCATGAGCAGGACTTGATGCTGAGAGGCTTGAAACCCCCAGCTGAAGACCAACCCTGGGAACACAGAGCATGGCCAGCATGAGCTCTCATGATCACAGGGCTTTGCTATGGGAATAAGCAGTTGATCTGCAGACTGCTCTGCTCTTTCTCCTATAAAACCTGTTGCATGTCCAAAATTAGCATCGACCCTTAAAACTGCAGGATAATCCATCCATCTGATGGAACAAAATGGATTAACAAGGGTTAAAACCTAAATTCCTTATTCACTGAAACATGCTCTGGTTTTTAAAACCCTACAATCACAGGAGTTAATACTGACAAACACAGGTTACTGAACTGCTTAACTTTGATCATCTTGACTTTCTAAATGTAATTCCATAAATACACAAACGTGCATGTACCTTTTAGACAGAGGCAATAATTACAGCTGACAGCTGTGAGAGCATTTTGCATGTTTCAGTAATAAACCCATACATCCTTATTAAATATTGATACATGATCTCTCTCTCTATTACCTCTTATGTCATCAGTCACATCAGCTTTAGGAAGGTCAGCAAAAACGAGGTAACAAGATTGTTGTCATTGTTTAAAATACAGACTGAGCAGTTTATAGGTGTTAATAAAACCCCTGACAAGAGAAACACTATTTATTAACTGATATACAAGCAGGGAAAACAAACAGAACGTTTTCCTGCCTTAAATTTGTTTATCTATTGTATAAATACCAGAAGTCATATTTCAGCCAGGATACAAAGGACATCAGAAGGAAGGTAAAATGACAATATACCCTGCTCCTTGGCCATGCTGCTACCTCCCAGCCTCTCCATGGGGACCTGGAGAAGCCTGCACTGAAAGTCAGTGCCACTCAGCCAAGCACAATGCTCACGAGCCAGGTGGGGCTGCTTGGGTAGGAGAGCGTTGAGATAAGGACTTGGATACAAACCACCACCAGTTCCCATTGTCTGAGGCTGAGAAGACACAGAAGACAGCCTTCTAGACTGCCATAAACTCAAGTATCTTCAGCTGTCATGTTCCTCTTAACCTCACCCATTATTTTCATGTTTTCCTAATGGAGAAGGATGACTCTGGCAAGTGTAAGCAAATACAAAGCCCACAGACACTGAGGATCATTTGCAATTATTATTGCCGTTTTCTGACTTGACAATATAGCCTGGCACACAGTCCAGAAGCTGGCTCCCTCCATATTCACACTTTCTACTGAACAAAACCCACCAAAAATACTGTTTCATAATAAATGGGAGTCTGAGAGAAATTACTTCCAGTAAACCCAAAATGTGTCTTTCTATGTTTCACATTTTTTAACTATCTATACAAATCTGAAGAAAACTCAGCTGTTAAGGATGCTCCAGTTTCCTTTTCACCAGTTGCTTTCACTCCATTTCCAGATCGTTCTTTTGAGAGGTTAAAACCAATGATGCTTTCAGGTTCCCTTTTGAGGGAATTTTAGTGATTGACTTTTCACTCCCATTTGGTTGGAAACAAGAAGTTGGGAAACTTGGCCTCGTTACTGGGATCTGTATTTCTTGTTACAAACTAACCATTGAAGACACAACCGTTCATTTTCCGTTGCCAAATTTTATTGCTAGTCACAATTTTTTGCTTCACTGCAATCTCTCCATTGCATCCCAGCCCTCCCCAGCAACCCTCCAAACCTAGGGAAAGGGCAGGCAGCCAAAAGCGGGGTTATTTTAGGTGGCAGACAGAGAATAGGGAAGGCTGAAAGTCTCCAGTCATCTGTCAAATGCATTTTTGATCTGGGGAAGGTGAAAAGCAGACGCATCAACAGATACTGCTTAGAAACAGAATCTGACCACTGCTACCCACAAACACAGTAGACGATGTTTTCATCAGCTGATTAAGCTCAGCCTTACAACTACTTGCATTCTACTTTCACTGCTGCTGGGAGAAAACTCCTCCAGATCCTCCCACTTAAATAATTACATATTTTCTTTCAGTTAGTGCATAACTAACTTACAGCCTGTTATTCTCACAGCAATCCTGCCCTTTCCCCCAAAAAGAGGTATTTCTTGTACTTCTAGATGTTAACTCCTTTCAGTATTATGGCAAATAAATCTTACAGGCTTCATTTGCTGCAAAGGTGACTGTTTCATCTCAATAAGCAAGGCTTCCCACTGCCCTGATTATCCCTCTCCACCTTCCAAGTTTCAAGGCATCTTTCTTGAACTTGCTAACTGGCAGTGTGTGTGAGGCTCTGGAGTATCAAGCATTCCATGTTTTTCAGACTGTCCCATTAACCCCAGATTCTCTTCAGCCAGAACTACCTGTGCTGACATGTAGCCCACAGAGTCCTCTCTTATTCCCAGATCTGCAGGACTTAAGCAACAGGATTCATTACCAATACTATACTATCCCTTACTTTATATCTGGCTTTCTCAGATCACACTTGGATTTGTCTGCTCTCTCTGCTTAATGCTTTGAAGTTTCTCAAGTCCCTTCCAAAGCCTCTGAGTGATCTTCCGATTTCCTCTAAGCTCCAGAGATGAAAAACCAGAGGATTTCACCTTCAACCCCACCATTTCAGGCCTATGGCACATCTTCCGCTGATTGATTAATCATTAGGATTGCAGGACCTACTTGTTTTGGTGCTTATCAATGTGGCTTTTTTCTCTGCTGTGATAATTCCTGCAAAGCACAAAAAAATCCTCTAAATCATCAAAGCCAAAATATAGGAGGAAGTGCCTCTCTTGGAAAGATTACTATTTCTGAACACACACACACACACACACACACATATATATATATTGTCCACACCACTTTTTTACCCTTTATTTCTTTAAGTAACTCAAAAGCAGTTTTTGACAACACATTTTGAGTCAGCTCCAGTGCTTGTTATTGGTTTCAACTTTCTTTTACTAGGGGATATACTTCCATTAAATCAGTGTCTGCAAGACTGAAGTCCAGGAGAACTCCATCCTATTTCATGCTTCATTATGAAAGATTCATACAGCCCTACTCATCATGTTTCTACAGTCATCTACATCAGCTTTAGCGTACTAAAATGTACAGTACAAAGCGACAGGTTGAAATGATCAGTCAAGTTCACTAGGCTTAACCACTCCGACAATGATATTTAATCTTAAATTCGATAGGGATAAAAGACATCATAGTCAGCATACAAGAGCAATCTTTATTGTAGTAATTAGCATTTACCAATATTGCAACATTAAGCTTAAAATGCTTAAGAGTGCCCCAGAGGTAGAAGTACAGGAGAGAGATTACCTACAGGCCACAGAGAAGTGGAAGCTGGAAGAAGCCCTGCAATGCTGTAAGCACCACATGCCTGAGCTTGTTTTCTACAGGGAATGGTGGTAATAGGATTACTTTCTACAACATGACATGTTAGCAAACTGCCTCTCACAAACACACACACACACCCTCCTCAACAAAAAAACCCCACAACACACAAGTCATTCCTATGCAAGACAGACTGAATTATTTAATTCAGTCAATGTAAGATACCTGGAAAGCAACCCTCAAGCAGAGTTAAACTCTTGAACTTCTTGGTCAAGTATAAGATGGTATTTTACTTTACCTTCTTTTTCCATGGCATGTAAGATACCAACTGAGAAACATAAAATAGGACTGGAACTAGAAGTGAACCACAGTACTAGCCAACACCTGTCAAACCAGAGTTGTGACATCAAATTCCCGATCTTAACATTGTACAGGTTAACAATCTGTGTGCGGATGTGTGTATATAGAATCATAGAATAGTTAGGATTGGAAAGGAGGTTTAGATTGGGTATTAGGAAAAATTTCTTCACTAAAAGAGTTGTCAAGCACTGGAACAGGCTCGCCAGGGAAGCAGTGGAGTCACTGTCTCTGAAGGTATTTAAAAGACATGCCGATGTGGTGCCTGGAGACATGGTTTAGTGGTGGACTTGGCAGTGTTAGGTTTATGGTCAGACTGTATGATCCTAAGGGTCATTTCTAATATAAACGATTCTATGATTCTATACATGCACATATTAGTGTTTTAATTATGTCTGAGTCAGAAATCACTAGACTGAAGGAAGCACAGGTGCTACAAAGTCCAACTCCCAAAGCCAGCATAAATTCCTTCAGCTGCTTTCCATAACCTAGACTAGTTAGCAGCCCTGAGAAAACCACTCACAGACTATGACTTGCCAGAACCACATGGGGTTCTACATCTTTGGTTTGATTGTTTTACTAAAACCCTCATTCTGCTGTCTTGTCACTTAGAGCCTACCTGGGGTGGCTCCTGCAGCAGGTAACTCTATATAGGAATGACATCAGATACCTAAATATTCAAGCAATCCAGGGAGGTTCCATTTCTTATTGAAACCACTAGAGAAAGCAGATCATTTACCTACCAAGACTACCATTTTTATTGCTCATACTATTTGCTGTTCCTGGCTTTGCTACCTTCCAGTGATCTACACATTTATTTATACATTTGAGTCATTATTTCACTAGGACAAGAACTTCAAGAGACTTTACCTGGGCTTCCTTTGCATTTGATGATTCCATTTAATAGCCCTATGGGCTAAAAGCCAACTGATAAAAATGTCTAATTCATGATGGCAGAAGAGGATGTTAACCCCATTAGCATCAAAAAGAAATGACCAAGTGTCAAGGCAGTTTCCACAGTTCCATTCCTCTACTTTCACACCAGATAAAGATCCCAGAATTAGATTAGTCAATGGTGCAGACTAGTCCCTTGGTTAACATGTCAAATGGTGCTGTCAGACACTATGCACTGACTGCAGTAGTCATGCTGCTGGACTCAGCTACTGGAAATTTAAAGAACAAGCAAATCAAAAGGTACACAATGAGTTCTTTACACTGGAAAGCTCTTCATGGGGAAAAAAAAGAGAAACTCTATCTTTTTTCCATTTACAAACAAGTGCACCCAAATAAAATAGATGAGATGGGGAGGACAGGTATTTTCTGTACTGTATTATTTATCCTCACTATTGTGACACAGGAAAATTGAAGTAGCTTTGTAACATTCTCACACTTGACTAGATAAATCACGGGTAAACACAGGGTTTTATGACACTCTCAGAGATCAGTCCCATAAGTTTGTCTGGATCCTCATCTCCTCCTTGGTCTAATTTTGGCAAAGCTTTCCTACTGAACAGGGGGTTGTTCCAGGCTGGCAGGCTCACTGTCACTGATCTTAGCTTAACTTCAATCTTTTTAGTTTTAAGTATCTGCTCTTTTTCATTTTCCACTCTTAACTTCAACGATGATAAACCTCCACAGACAGTGCAGCCAAACAGCATTCAAAACATGATCAGCTGAGAATCTCTGCAGAACATGCTCCAACATGAAGTACAAACAAATAACTAGAAACATCACAAAATCAGGTATGTTTTGCAAGACTGATCTTGCAAAGACAAGACATTGACAGCCCAGTTCTACAAGGTTTCCATTCTGCAAGGGACTTTTTAACTCAAGTAGTGGAGGTTCTTTCTTTGGAAAAAGATAAAGCCATGTCAGTGGCCAAGCATGGCTAGTCCCAAACATAATGCAAGAAGGAAATAAGACAATTCTATCTCTGACTTATTCTTCTGTTCATTAAGAAGCTAGAACAGTATTTTCGCCAGTCCCTGTGCACGCACTTGCTGTGACCAGTAGTGACATTTAGGCTCTACAGAGACACATGAAAGAGACATTACAAACAGTCTTCCTTCACTGAATAACAACTGAAATCCATTTCAAAACAACAACAGAATCCTTAAAAATGTGGGTCAAATAAAAGGCATAAAAAAGTTCCACTCAACAACAGCATTTTCCCTTCCAACCAAATTCCCGGCTTTCGTCTTAGGCAATCTTAGACTCTTCACTCTATTAATAGCTTAATGCACGATAAATAATACATTATTCAAAAGGAACTTGTACGTTCACATTTGGTATGATACTTGCAAGCTACTGGCACTGTCTTCCACTTGATTTCAAGTGACATGCCCAAAGTCCTTGCAAGGAAAAATAAATCTGCCTATTCAAAACAGATACTATCTCTGCCCAGCTCAACGCATCATTTTTTTGCAACCAAAGAAAGAAGAAATACTAAGTTCAAAAAGCACTTCAAACGGGAGGAGAGCACATAAAAAAGGATGAGGTGTCCTATTTAACTCCGGTCACACCACTTCCAAAAGGACATAGCAGGATTATAAGAGTTTCAAAGATGGGAAACAAATGTGATTAAAGTCACACAGATTCTTCTGTATCAGTAGAGACTGAGGCTTCTTAGATCAGAGAAGCAAAAGCAAAGGCAGAGACAACATGAAAATAAAGAAGACAATATGATAAAAGGTACAGCAAAGATAAATCAAGGTCTACCATTCAGTCTTTTTCATAACGTAAGATCAAGGACACATTCAACATTATCAGAAGGTTGCAAAATTGACACAATGTATTATCCATCTGTGGAACATAAGAGTACTTGATATCATCAATGTCAAGGGTTCAGGCTGAATAAAAGAGCCAGATGGGTTATGCATGCACAGGTTCCAATGGCATTCTTAATTTTTTTATTAATGTTCTGATCTGCCCAAATAAAACCCTTTTCTTAGTCTTTTAGAAGAGAAATCTCCTGGACTCTAATCTTGATAGTGTCAACAATACTTCATTTTCACTTTATCAGCTGTCCAAAACACTTCATATATCATAGTCATAAATCATAATACAACAGAAATTGCAACAAAACATCCTGATTTTACTGGTGACAGTAATTCCATGACAAAATATCTGTATCTCATATTGATGTTTTTAAATGTCTTTGTGGTCTACAATGGAGGAAAAGAAATATATAAATATTAGAGTTTCAGAAGTGAAACCTCCCATTTCAGCTAGCACCTTTCCATCCATACCGTAAACACCACTGATTTCAATGTGTCTTTAGGATGAAAAGAACCCACACTGCCAAGAACAGATTGAAATAGTATCAAACATGAACTAACTGCAAACACAAACAAGGAGACAAGGTGCGTACTAACAGCACCTGTTTTGGCAATGCACCTCTACTACAAAACTAACGAGGCCTTTTTGAGATCACAGAATATACCAAGTTGGAAGGGACCTAATAAGGATCAAGATGTTGAGCATTCGGTCATTCCTTAAGTGAACTTGCACTTCAAGGTGCAAGCCAATTTTATATACTGTATCGGAGTAAACCTTTCCTATCTTTTGCTCCTCTCAGTTTACCAGGGAGTTCAGCACAGGTGTTACCAGGAAAAGAAAGCACCTCATGCCCATGGTGGCAGGGGAAGATGCAACCTCAGCCTGCAACTACCTACACAATGTATTGATCGAGATCCTCTCGGGTCTGGAAGCAATGGCTTGTTTAGTTAGCGGTGCTACAGACACCACATCGTGGTGAAGCACCTTCAGAAACCAGAGGCACAGAGATGCGTGACTATCCTGCTGTAGCTCAGAGCTAGAAAGCCTTTGAACAGGAGAGAAGACACACAACAGTAGCAGAGGAAAAGAGTCTACCAATGGAAGTTAGCAGGAATGTCACTGATGTATCGCTTTACATCTGCGTTACTATTTTCTTGTTGCTATGGGAATACTAGAGAAAGCGGTTACCATTTTGTATTCAAAGACCCATGTAAAGTTTAGGTGTGAACAGTATCATTTGTCTGCAGCCTATAATTTTTTCTTCCGAGGAGTGTTAAATAGTTATGTTTGGGGGGAGGGTATTACTAATATTCTCTATTCACATGTTAAAATTAGCTAACCTTCTACCTGCTCTGGAGAACATCCAAGACAATCTAAAGCAACGACAAGCACTAAGTTATCAGCATAAAACAGATCTTCTTTTCATATAATTCAAATTAACATACTAACTGGAATACTCTTCATAGAGCTGATGTTATCTTGCTTTTTATGATGAAGCCATCTACAGAATTAATTCCATCATATTTAACTTGAGTGTCAAGAACCAGGCTTTAGAGCACTTTGGAGGAAGTAGCTTTGATAAGTTTTAGCAGTGATTACAGGGACAGTCAGAAGTCTTCTCTTATCCTGATTAAACAACATTATCTGCATTCTCTGAGACAGGATCAGTGATGGAAGTCAACAGAAGTAAATACTGGAATTACTTCTTTCAGTTGTATCCGCACAGAAGAGCACACAGGGTATGCAAGGCTGTGTTTGTATACACATGCGAGACCTCCTCATTTCAACCTGAAAGAAAATGATTCCTCACATTTACTCTTATCAGTCATTGGCAGGAATAAGCAGGTCTTGAAGAATAGGCTCAGCACCATGAAAGTGCTATCGACACTTGATTTTTGTATTTCAATGAATTATTTGATGTTCTGCCTGAAGACTTAAATCGAGCAGGAATAAGCGCACACAGCAAGCTAGTGATTGCATTGCCCCTCACTTATCTTCAAAATTTAAACTCCTCCTTGATAGTCTCAGAGCTAAACCCTGTGAGGTTCAATAATCCTGTCAGCCCCTCTTCAGAGAGGGTTTTCTACACCATTTACAACAAGGACATAACAGACAAAGTAACATACAACATGAAGAAAATGTCAATTTTTAGTCTCTAGGCTATTTTCACTGAGCTGTGGATAAAAGATTGAAACTCACACTAAGCATCAACTGGAGACAGTTTCATGGCATCAGGGAAGAGCCATGCATGCAGAAAGGCTCAAACAAGCAGGTTTCCCACAGTAACTACTTCATTACAAATCCTGAGTTATTTCTCCCAAGCTGCAAAGGCCATTACAGTAATTGCTTAGAAATCTTGACAGGGTTCAGCCCTATTCAAAGACAATTCGTGTTCAGACTGACAGGAGTGTGGACAAGGAGCTGTTTCCTGGGTACCCACTTCTATCCATCTTACTCAAGGCTCACAGAGCGGCTGAAAGAGTCCACCTGACCTCACCAATCTCTGAATCAGTCCCCTAAGTGCCTGTTAACAACACTCCAAAAATGCAGTTTATGTTGAGAATTGATTACTTAAAAGTAAATACATAAAGCTGTAAGTAGGCATATAAACATACTGAAAGGACACTAAAGGGAAAGGCTGTTTCCCCAGGAAGCCAAAGAAAAACAACTCTTAGCAAAGGACTACTTCAAAAACAGAAATATTTCAGCTCAGCACCAGAGCCTCTTTACAAATACCATTAAAAAGTATTTGAGAAGAGTGAAAGAGAGAGGGGAAAACACATGTCCCACATTTAGATGAAGACTGATGCTACTTGTGGAAGAAGGAGCTGCAAGTTTTTGCAGCACCAAAACTTGTAGCAGCAGTTAGAAAGGGCTGATTAAAATTCAGATGAAGTAACCACTGTGTGAACCACAGAGCTAACACAGCTCATACATATAAAGCTACATTAAGCAGCACTAAAGATCCTGTTTGTACAAAGGCAAAGACACACAGAATAGGTGCTAGCATGCTCAGTGTCCTGGCTTCCCCTTGACAGCATAGCTATGTGTTTCCATTGTACATCACTACAAACTGCTTCAGCAGCACAAGGAGAGGAGCTCTCTCATAGCAACAAGAACAAGGAAACATCAGCTGGAGGATACATGCAATTAACAATTAAACATCATGGGGAGCCTGAAGTTGCTATGGGGGGGAAGACATTAAATCCTCAGGTTTAGCAGCAGATGCCTCTGTGCAGAAATAGCACCACTTCCGAGGGCTGCCAGGGTCAGCTCGGCACTGAGACAGACAGTGTTGCACACACTTTTGAACTTGGCAAGTCATCTATTGCCATATAATTGTTATTGCCAGGCATTTTATTATGGATTAATGGGGAAAAAATAAGTGCTAAATAGGAGCCAATACTATACTATAAAGAAAGAACAGGCCAACTTCTTTATGGCAGTGACTCACCTTCCCTGAGGTCTGCAAAACTACATCAGCAGGAAATGTTGCCCCATTCCAAGAATCTAAGCAAATAATTCATACTGAATCATTTCTCTAATTAATTTCAATGTTTCAGCATGAATGCTAACAGGTTCCAAAGTTGTCTCTTATGTTTATTTGCAGTTATTCACTGAATAATCCTTGCCTTTGACACTGCTGTGAGATGTCCACAGGAAGATGGGAGAATTCCTGACCTCTCCTCAAGGTTACACAGCATGTTTCCGTCCACTACCAATGCACCATTTGAAAAGCAAAACTTATTCCCACCATTATTCTGTGCCATTTGCTGGAAGGTCAATGCTATTGTTTAAAGCATTTTGCCAGTGAATTGACTCAGTAAAGCCCTCAACAAACCCTGAACACTACAAATTATCAGAACACAAAACAAAGACCATTTACCACTGTTCCTCTATTGCTTATATTAAAAAAACAACTAAGCGAAATAATCCCTTTCTGGTTTTGCCCTCTTAAAATAAATGCACGGGTTTTGTATGGATATGAATAATTGAATAACCCAGTGATTTATAGCTATTATATATTTATATGTTCTCTCAGTTTTTTTGCCTTTTGGTTGTTTTGGTTTGGATTTTTAATCAAAAGAGTCTGCAGAGATTAACTGCTTACTGCACCTCCCCACCATGCCCAAGACCCATTTTTGCCCATCAGGCCATATACGAGCAGCTTATTCATTACACTCATTGTGTTAAGGATGCCCTTTCAGTGCTCTCTTTGTTTCCCTTGTTAAAAATCTTGAGAGCACATTCTTTTCATTTCCCCAGACATCTGTTTTTGCTCAATCCCCTATGCTACTACACATTAGTATTTAACATTTGTACAGAGTTAATGTTTAAAGGCCTGGCTATGGCTGACACCATTCTGCCAGAAACCACACAGATTAGGAAGCTCATCCTTTTCCCAACTGTTTTCACCATTTAGAAGAGGCACAGTGTACAACGCACGACAGTCAAGGATGGAGCATACCCCAATTCAAACAGGATTGGGCAAGCCTTAGCCTTGCAGGAGCATTTTGCCACACAGGGCACTTGTCAGAGACATTGCTCACAAGCCGCTGGGTGGCTTGTTCTGCAGTAACCAGCATAACTGCACTCTCCTGCACAGGCGTTACCCCAGGAAGGTACTCCAATCCTCTCTGGCTTAAAAGGCACAACAAAACCCCAATGTCATTAGGGGGGCTGAATTAAGACACGAAAAACATCTATTTTTTCTGGCTGCCCCTTGTCCGGAACAGCATTTCAGGAGAGGCTGCTAATGCTTCGCAGAACATTAATGTCACTACCAAAACCTGCTTACAGCTGGACACATGGCCACAAATGCACATTATCTGTCATTTGCTCATTTTCAAACCACCATATTTACGCTCAGCAATACTCGAAGCACTTGTGGTTTGTCACAACTGTCCTCTCCCGGAGAATTATCCCCCATTCACTGCAGGAGAGGCAATAAGAGCTAAAGGAGTTTTCTGCAACTATTTTGTGTTTTGAAAAAGCACAGCCCTTCTCTCCCATTTTAACCCAAATGTGTTGACTGGAGGAAAACAAAAGGATTAACAGCTCTCGTGCTTCCAATTAAATGCTTTGGCCTTCTCTACCTTGCTTTTTAATCAGAGGCTCAGGGGACCAGTCCTTGTATACTCTAGCAAATTTAATATTAGCTCTTAATGAACCAGCTACTGACAGGCAGAAATGAAAGCTGCAGGGAATGGAGGAAATTACTATAGAAACATAGCAGCTTTTCAAATCACATGTAAAAACAATGGAATACCAGTTTGTTTAGTTAGGTATGTTTTACCTGGTTTTACTGATTATTACATAAGGCAATGCTATGTGTTACAAGGCTCACTGTTTCTGGAGATGACTCTGTTAGGGTCAAACATCTTATTGTAACCTGTTGAAGTTACTGTATTTAGCTCCAGAAGTCCTGCTTCTCTGACTTACTGACCCAATAGATCATCAACTGCAAACACCCCATCCAACATGGAAAAATCCCAAGTGCAAAGTAAGCTCAAAGACAACTAACACTTGTGTTTTTCTTCCAGCTTCAGAAGCCAAACCCTGTGATAGTTTCTTGCTTCACCACTTTCTGGTGCCTTAAAGGCTGTCGCCAGGACTGACGTAGAAACTCCAGTGTCCCCAATCACCTAGAACTTTGCTTAACAGAGCACTCAGACTCATAAGCCCGGCACTCTTTGGAACAGGAAATGTTAAGGAACGGAGCTATCCCAGAGTAACCATCAGCAACCACAGCATCTAAATCACTCTGCACATTTATTAAATGAAGAAGTGTGTAAGGAAGACCATCAAGAACAATCTTACTTTTCTTTTCTTTCTTCCCCTTATTCAGAGAGAGAGAGGGATTCCAATAGTAAAGTATCAGCTACATCTCACAATGCTTTCTTAACTGGCACTAACCAGTACTTCAGGAGGTAACATTTCACTAATTAAAAGAAAATCAGACACAAGTTATTATAGTCAGCTTACAGTAACAGCACCCTTCAGAGTTTGGCAGTAATGAAGATAAAGCAATAATGCACTCAAATAATTGTTCCCCACAACTTTGAATCACTCTGATAGCTATTAGCCTAAAGTGCAATCATAGCTCATTAGGACTCTCCAAGTAGTAACTTGGAACAAAAGAGAGAGAGTCTCCTCATGCACAGACTCACATAGTTTGTCCAAATCACTGAAGTACTTGAATGAGATCAGAGTTATGGCAAACATGGTTTAAATGTGTCCTGATACATGGCTCTCCCTTTACAACCTCTCCTTTTCCCCCAGCCTCTGCTCCCAGTTTTTGCTCTTATTTCTCCAACACTCTCCAGTGGGTTGACCCCAGCTGGGCACAAGGTACCCACCAGCATTAGCATTGCTAGTGGGATAAAACCTTTCAATATGCTGCAGAAGCCCTAAGCAAAGAGCAGGATCGTTAGCCTGATTATTCCCATTGCTAAAGACTGAGTACTGCAGGATACAACTGTCTGAAGTAAATTAGAAAGGTAAAGTGAATGTCCACCTTCATCAAGTCAGGCTACAAGCATTAACTCCCAGGACCGAACAGAGATGATACAGACAGTATCTTTATAAGCTTACAAAAAACCCCGAGAATACCCTTCCCAGAGGAACAGTGTTAAACCTAGCAGAAGACTGTCCAAGGGTGATCATCCCATACCCCCCACAATGTGTGTGCATCCCACCTAAGGAAGCTGCTGTCCTTTCTGTCTCAATGTGGTGGACACACAGAGCCTCAGACTGATTAATTCCTTCCATTGAGGAAGTGAAGAATTAGAGACATTGGTTATCCCAGCGGGACTGAATATAAGAGAAGCTCTAAAAGGGATAAAAAGAGTAAGATGAAAAAGTACCCTCAACACCCAATCTGGCTGGACTCTGCCACCTCACAGCTCATCAACATGTATTTTCCAGCCAGCTCTAATAGAAACAAAGGCAGGAAAGTTTTGGCTCAAAAGCTTACAGCAGAGTACATCAGATCAGCTTAGAAAAATTAATAGACCCTTTTGTAACCAAAACCAGAACGATGCCTGGAGGGATCTGTGAAATCAGGAGGGTTGAGCAAACAATAAAAGGAATACTCTGGGCTAAAAGCCAGAGACCTGTGTGTCACTCCCAGCTCTGATACGGTCTTCCTATGTGATCATGAGCAAAAATACTTGATCTGTCTGGGTCTTCGGGTCTTGGCTGCTCTTTTTCTACTTGCCCTGCAAGGCCTGCAGCAGGGTTCTCCCTGTGTACCCAGCACATGGCCCAGCTCATGATCTCAGTTGGGGTATTTGCACTGGAATGTAATAAAAACAATTAACAAGTGACTGACTAATGCCAGCACTTTAATAAATTGGTCAACCAGCGAATAACGAAATGAAAGCTTCCATTTCAGAAAACAGAGGGACCTTCAGCCACCAACAAAGAGAATTCATGTGACGGGGCTTACACACACACAACTCCAGAACAAATACTGTGATTAAGATTCTCCCAGTCTGGTCTTGGCAAAAATTGATAAGAATGACAGATACACATGTCAAAAGAGATGAAGAACTGCTGCACGAGATTCCACACCACTTAATGTGCCAGAGCAAACAACTACCTGGAGTCATATCAGATAAAGACATAGATAAAACACTGTCAACAATAAAAAACTAATACAAAATGACTGGTTGGTGAACAAAAGGCACACCTGGATTGGGAAAACATCAGCAGTCAAAAGTGACTAGTGTACAGACATATGCCACACCAGCTCTGCTCAGGACTCTCAACTTGTCCCCTGTTACCTCTCAAAGAAGTGCTGCAGGGAAACCATTTCCATCGCAGGATTTCTCTGCTCACACTTTGATCGCTCAACAATAGACTAGTGGAAGAGAGATGATACACTGTGAAAGTGCAGTAACGTGATTGATGAGACTGAAGCTATCCCAGACACCTTTTCTCCTGGTGAAGGCGGTAATGAAAAGCCAGACTGACTGATGAATCCTTAGGGAACCTTCTTCCACAACTGCAGTCTGCAACAGAGGACAGATGCAAACTGGTGCTACCCTGCCCACCTCTTCTGTCAAGAGAAGATGAAGCCACTAACACCAATTTTAAGGCCACTGTTTTATCCTCCTGTATGTCAGACCAATGGATGTAAGTAATTTTTATTTCTAGCTTGCAGCATGAGACCCAGATGACCCCTCTGTCTGCTTTTACACTAAGATAAAGGAGGACATGTGGGTGTAAATAACAGCAAAATTCATCTTCTTCATGGTCCTAATTCAGGGGAGATTCCAAAGGAGCAGTATGAGACAGTATTGCTAAACAGCAGAAATGAGTATGGATGGAAGACTGTCAATTACCACTGAAATTTGCATACAAGTTACATACTGCAAAACACTTGTGACTGCAAACAGGAATATGTTACAGCAGCCACTGCTCTTAATATGATTTTAAGTTCCCATTTCCCCCAGTTATCAGGGACAAGGAACTCCCATGGTCATTATTCAAACAAAACCAAATCCAGAGGCTGACGCATTTCCTTTCTAGTCAACAGGTGAAACCTTAGTGACTGCTTTGAAAGCCAGAATGTCAATGCAAACATGTAACACTGAGAAACAGGAAATTAAAATAGGGGTTTTTTAGATGTAACTCCTGCAAAACTCTCTCTCCTTGCAGGGAAAGATGCAATAGAAAGGAAAACTGAAAAGGTCACATAAGTAAAATAAACACACGTCCCTATGGAGGAGTACAGAAGAGATCATCTTGTGCTTCTTGCTGAGAGGCAGTAGGATTGTGGAAAACAAAGAGCTGAGTTTTGCTGTATTCTTCCTTGCTAAATGCTATACTGTATGCTTACCTTTGATTATCTCCTTCACATGACCTTATGGGGCAGGAAAAAGGCCACCTAATACATCTGCCTCATTTGTTTGAAATGTATTTACATATAGGACTTGTGTTTTAATGAATCTATTTTGACATTCTGGTCTAGTGGTGATAAAAAGGGTGCAGAAGTGTTACAGACTGTTCAAGGAGTATATATTCAGGATTATAATAAGACATTTGATCCATACCAAGAAGCAGCTAACTGCCATCATGTATCAATGAGTAACATACTTGCTCTTTACTTGGTTGCAGTAATAATGGAGTCAAACAGTCTCCCTAGTACTAATAAAAAGGAAACGGTAAAGATTCATAATTCATACAGAATATATTGTGCCTGTGACCCTACACTTCTGGTATAAGCATTTGATACACTGAAAATCAATGAGGGACTAAGTACTGAAGTACAGGCTGCAGATGAAACATGCTCATCCTCACAGTATAATCAGACTGATGCAGCCACTTCCTAATAGCAGAGCTCTTTTCCATCAGAAAGGAATAAATCCCTTACAGCAATTTGGACTTTAATTAAAATCAGCTGCCAATATGAGCCTTACTTTGGGTCCCGTTCCCATGTTAAGCACAAAATAGACTAGACACCACCTCCTGTATGGGAGGTCAAGCACAGGGACCGGTTCAGAATGGGTTTACTTCCAAAGAAAGTAACAGAAAACAGCTGCTTAAAACACATACACAGCCCCTGAGCTCCGAACACACCAGCAGGGTTTGTACCTGTGCTCCCACCTGAACCTGCTAAAAACAGGTCTGAAAGGGAGGGACACGACCCACAGCTCCCCTGCACTATTTATAATGGATTTAAAAGCCTGACTTGTAAAGCTCTTCAGGTGCCTAATTCCCATCAATTTCATTGAACTGAGAAGTCAATGGGAGTTAGACACCTAAATAGCTCTCAGAAGAGATGTGAAAGATTTCTCAACATATTCTGCTCTTACAAATCAAGTAATGCATTTGCTTTTCTTAACCTGACACAGTATCTTTAAGGAAAACACATTCTGTTTAGAGAAATCTATAAGCTGGTTCTCGGTCCCAAGGAAGCAGTCTATGCCGGATCTAGACAAGGGGCTGCTGCACCTCCTACCTTCCTCCTTGATATCATTTCCTCACACACAATTTGTAAGAGTTAATACTCTCAGGATCATATATTTTCCTTATCCTGTACCTTATTTGTATGGACTCTTTCAAAACAAAACCAGGATTTCAGCTGCATACTAAAACAATGAGCACGTGCAGGTTTGTGTGCAACAACAAAAGCTTTACAGCCTTTTTAATGGTTATTTCATGAGCCTCTCCATCAGCTCATGCAGTGGAGCAGGTGTGTACGTACAAGGAAAACAAACTTTAAAGAAATACAGAAGAAAAAAGGCAGGATGGGAGAGAACGGAACTATTTTACAGCTACTTCTGTCACAAAGAAGAAAGTTGATTATCACTCTTTGATAAGGAAGAAGAAAGCTGTCTAGTGCTTCTAAAGTTAAGCCACATATAAGTTTCCTTTAAGTTGTTTGATTTTTCCCCATGAGACTTTTTTGGTGCAAGGTTACATGCACAAATAGCAAGCAACTGGGTTTCTGGCTCTTTTCAATGCACATATTAGGATCATTACCTCCTACAGATGTCCTAAAGAAGACCACACTTGGGAAAGCTTGTAATGACCAAGGAGAAAACAGTTAAAGCATGGAACAAGGCAGGTAGAAGCCTTGACCATTCAGGACTCGCTTGGGAAGCACACACAGCTCTAAATGAGGAGGCACCTCCTATCTGTTTCCCAAATCCCACACACAACCCTGTTAGTTTCAGCAGGACATTTACAAACACGCTTCCAACTGAGATTCCCACAGAGCTGCTTGTGGAGTGAGGATGCATATAAAGATTAAAAGTGATGCACTATGGGCAGGATCCCATCACTTTTATCTCAAATTCCCATTCTCTCCTTATTTTTGCAGGCAATTGGTAAGTGCTGTACAAAACACATTCCCCTTCCCTTCAAAAGTGAAGCTCTACATAGTTCAGGTGGGTCTGTGAGTGATCTTTCCCTTAACAGCATGCCAGAGCACTGATATACCAACAGATTCTGTTCTGCACCTCATGGTTTTCTGTATTCCCAGGAACCCCATGCCAGGTTCAGTGCTGTAGCACAATCACTAATCTTCAGTGACCTTCTACCAGCACCCAGCCCTCTCCTCCTGCGATTAAAATTGATTTTTCTCCTTTTCATCATATAGCAATCTCACGTGCTGCCCTTGCTTTGTAGCAGGCAATGTAAAGTTGCACCTGGAGCAGAACATGAAATCACGCTTTTGTATAGCCCTGAAAGCAATTAGTCTCAGCAGCCAGCAAGGGAGCAATATAAAGGCAGTGTGCAACTATTTCCCTCTGTCCAAAATGCCCCAAAACAGGCTGTTTTCAACCTGCAGCAGCATATGAAGCACAAGGACTTGCTCAGTTGCTGGTGAAACCCAAAGGCAACAGAGCTTCTATTACCTGAAGGCAGGAGCATGACATGAGTTTTAATAATTAAGCCTACAAGAAGCAATGATTGAAGAACTATTAAGAACAGAACAAGCTATTACACTACATTATTGAAGGTACATTTTTCACACTCAGACACCATGTTATGAGAAGGGACATGGGTCCTTTGCCTTAGATGGTTAAGAAATCACAAGCAAGTACTTTCCAAGATCTGTATGACTGTATATGACACATTCTTCAATCAGCTACACCAAGAGATAGCAACAGCAAACACAACCACTTCACTGGTGCAGAGGAGATGATGTTCAAGAAGACTTTGGTAGACACAAATGAGAAGGCACTGCTATCCAGCCTGCCAATAGCAAGCTTCTTTGGTCACCACCAAGGAGGTCCCACAGCAGTGGGCTAAAGAACCCCCATAGATCTCCTGTCCGAACACCCCTGCACCCGTACACTGCCCAGATCTCAAGCTCTTCCCATTTCCCAGATGTTTCATTGTCTGAGGCTCAACAGTTCTGTTCATCAGCTGCTCTCCATGCCAGGACAAGCAGCCTTCTACTTCTGAGTAGAGACAAAGCATCAACCCCTCTTCTCTGCAGCATGGGAGTTTATATTCATGTTATGATAACGTTTTTGCTTTGTTTTAAGATAATTAGATCTACAGATCAATACAGGCCACCAGCAGCAGCAATTACAAGCAAAGAAAGATGCCTATCAGTAATATGGAAAGCCATTCAAGTAGTGGCTGTTACCTTGAAGGCAGTTTGTCACATTTTCAAGCACAGATATTAAATAACACTGGTTTTGCTTGCCTTGTTAGAAGGCCCCGTTTCCACAGAGAGAAAACACAATTCAATACTCTGCTACACAAAGAGGTAACAGGCTCAGGAGCAGAGCCTTGAAAGCTAGCAGAGCTTGTGAGAAAAATGTGGCATGGGGAATAAGGAATAGAGGTTAAACTGAACTAAGAGGATTGGATTACTGCAGTCATCCTGCCTCCTCCTGTAGACTAGTAAGAGTGTTATGATAGCTGGTGCATTGATCTGTATTAGGGAAATAAGTTAATTCTTTCATCATAATCCATGTATCTCCCATCCTCTTGGCCCTGGCTGTTAATACAAAGAGGTGGGTGTAAAAGAACAGAAACACAAATAACATTCATAATGTAGGATTCTTATAAAAGCCAGAAAAACTCATTACCTATGTTTTGGAAGGGCTAAGCCATGTATTTGGAGGGCTTATATTCCAGCTGGAAACAAAAATTAAACATGGCAGGAGTTGAAAAACTTTTTCAATCTTTTTAATGGAAAAGAAATTGAAAGCAAGGTACACTAAATAAATGTTACTGCAGTAAAGTAGCAGGGATTAATGGGGATTCTACCTATACCCTAGCGGCCAAGCTGTTTCCAAGCACATGCAATCTAGTTTCACCCAAGGATATCCCTTTGTATGCTGCTTGCACTTCTAGGGCATTCCACATAAACAGTGCTCTGCACTTCCTACATCACATCTCTTTATGCTTCATCTAAAAGAAGACATCTCAATCTGGAGATTGTGGCTGCCAAAGCATTGCCCTTCTTGCACTGCTGTAATGGTGAATTACCCAATCACCTTTCCCCAGAGAAGCTTCAGCACACTTGAAGCAGTCAACATCAGGCAAGACTGTAGAACCTATTACTGGTGTTTGCTGGTCATCAACACATTGCACAGGAGCCCTACTGCAGAGCATCAAATTCAAGTACAAAGCTCAGATTTGTTAAGCATCCCGAAAGTCTCGAATAAACTCTAGTGGCAAATCCCTCCTGAACTGTACAGATTTCTGATGGGTCCTTTACAAACAACTGGGAACATGGGACAAAAAGGAAGGGAGAATTCAAGCTCCTTCACTGCAGGTTTTGTCCCTGATTTAATACAATACCCTTCCTTGCAGACGGAAACTCACTTTCAGTGTCTTGTTCTGCTTTTATGACTCCATTAAGGTCACAACTACCTCAGCTTCACTCACAGAATGATCTCTTCTCTGCTCCCTTTGGCTAAAATGTCACTCCAGCGGCGCTGACCTTCAAAGCTTTCAGCTGCAAAGTAACTTGCTTGAAGTGGCAGCTTCATTTCCCATTGACCGAGTAAAAGAGGTATCTGGGCACAGGTTCTTAGATCCATTACCTTCCTTCACAAACACTGAACTCAGATTCAAAAGATCAAAGCCTGGTGATGTGTTACAGTCACACATACAAGCTCTACATGCATTCACCCCACTACACTCTTCTTAATTCACCCACTCCCACGAGGAGCTCAGTGGCTCATTTACCTTCAGGCAGACCCATGCAGGTAAATGAGTGACGAGTAAATAAGTGAAGACTTTTTTAACCTCTTTTCACCATAACATCAGCTTCTATTTTTCCTAAGCTTTACACTTGAGCTGAAAATAAAGACAGTTTGCCCCACAACACAGAGGCAGATTATGGTTTTGGATGCACTGACTGTGCTGGTGTTCCCCCACAGACACCAGACCCTGCCTCTTTGTAAGACAAGAGCCACGTGAGAGTTTGGCTCTGGCACTAGAGCCACACAGACCTGACTTCATCCACGGCTCAAACAGATATCAGCCTTATGCTCAAACAGATCTCAGCCTGCCAATCTCCCACACAGATGCCACTAGCCTTATGTAATTATCAGAGTTATAAGAGAAACAGCACACAAGAACAAAGACTTCATTACTAGCTCTAATTAGCTTTAAGCTAAAGGGGATTTAACATAATTTTCTCCTCCAACGTGGATGTCAAAGGGGAATAAAAAGCTTTTTGTAACCATTCACCTAGTTTCAAGACAAGAGAGTTTTGTAAGTAGCCAAGGTTGGAGGAAAAGAGAGGCCTCGAAGATCAGAAGACAGCTAAAGCTATTTTTAAGCTCTTCTTCAAACAGTTTACATTAGTTAAGATTTCTTTTAGAACAAAGAGCTTTATGACAAGCTTCTACCAGAGCACCTCGCAGCTCACAACTATCTTCCCTCTAACAAAAGGGGTGGTAGCAGGTGCTTCAAAAATAACTCACAACAGACACCAAAAGGATCACCAGGAGGACAGCAATGGCATGATGCACCTATGGGTAAGCTTACTTTGGCAGATTGAAGTATTGAGGCTTCTCTGCTGCAGGCACACCAAGATTGGCCATGCTATGACTCAACTGCAATCACCAAGCAAGGTAAAGCAGACAATGGATTTCTATTGTCCAGAAAGTCTCAATACTTTCTGCCTTCTCAAGCACTTCAATGACTTTGAGAGAAAAACAATGATATGCTCTGCAAGGAAAAATACCCATGAGAAGATATTCTAGCATTGATCAGAGTGTAATTCTTTGGGTGGGTAATACGAGTCACATTCTCTTCAATGAGCTGAACGGATTGAGCTACTTGAGTTTCTGATTGTGTATTTCCATGATGCATTTTAGGCCACATCCACTGCATGTATGCACATAGTGAGATTATGTAAACCTTGTTTTCCCTGGGGAAAAGAAAGTAGTGTTTTTTCTAGTAGATCTATATATTTAGAATACTCAGTACTAAGCATTATTTTTATATCCCATTTCCTTTTATGCAATTATTTTGGTATTCCTTCAGGGAAAACAGAATGGACTCAGACACCCTTCCAATGTGTGAAGAATACAGATTTTCAGTGTTACTTCACATAAATGTTTATGTTTGCTGTCAACATATGGACATGTGTAAAATTCATAGTTTGCTAAATATCAAATATTTCACCCATGAAAGTGGTAAAAAGCTAAATTTCTAGACCACAGCTTTGAATAGAAACTTGACTAATTTAAGAATATATTGATTTTCAGGTCCTGGTTGGTCCACAGACTCTGTGAACTGGCTCCTTTGAACCAGTCAATGCTCAGCACCCACAAAATGAAGTGTCTCCCCCCAGAATCAATATCATTGTTCCCAGGACTACAAACTGGCCCGAGGTTAGATTTCAATTTGTTACTAATATTTTCTTTATTTTACATTCTCTGAGACTGCAACAAAACTGCTGGCTCAAAATACTCCCCAGTCTCTGTATGGCAGATTACAGTATCCACACATATAACCAAGGAAGACATGACGAGGTTTGCTGAGTTCCACAACATCAATAATCTCCTTTCACAATGTAGACTTCACATTATAATGTCACTGAAAAATTCCCTAGCCAGGAGCTGCTCAGAATTCCAGACAGCATTTAAACCCCCAGTTCCCTTCCTGAAAACCTCCATACAAACAGCGTACTGCTCACAGAGATGCTCCTTCCTTTTTGTCAGCAGCTGAAGCAGACAAAGCCATGCACAAAGCACAGCCTCCTTTCCAGACTGGCCCCAGATTTTAACAGCCCTGTTTGAAATCACTTCATTTTTGCACACACTTTCAATGTAGTAAAGTCAAAAGGAGCTGTCAAAGTCAGAATGAGAACATTGCTCTGAGCTGCTCTTGCTCCTTCCTCTCCCCTACACTTTGTAATGGGACTTTGCTCTTCTTTGAGGGCATGTGGAAGTCTTTGCAAAGTCTCCAGCAAAATCACCTTTATCCATGCACAGCCTGTTTTGTGCAACGCACTGCGTGTATCTTTTTCCTCCTCTTTCTTTCACTGCTTTCCTTGATAAAGAGTCAAATTAAAGTTCACTCGAGCAAAGATGTTGCAGAGACGGCTGCTAGCCTGAGGCCAGTTTCCACTCCTGAGATTTACAAGGCAGCCACTTGGAGCTGATTATACACTTTCAACAACACATTTCTGATTTGACATTGGGTCGCATAAGAGATCTAAATTTAAACCCTCTGTGTTACAGCACAAGTGACCTCTGCTTTGCATGGACCCACTGTCCCTTCCCTGTTTACAGCCACCTCTGGCCTCCCTGGACCTTCCCAAGCATCTCCACAGCTGCAGCACTCTGTCCCTTCATCCCCAGAGCCATCCATCTCTGAGATCTATGCCATGTGTGAAATGTACAATAATTAAAAGCCACCTCCCTAAAGAAAAAGGCATGCTGTGGGTATAAATACAATATATTAATTCATACTATTACCTTACGTTTCCTCCCAGCAGGACATACTATTTTTAAACCCTCCATCGCTCTGATTATAGCTCAGCTAACAATAGTGCATAAATACTCCATGCTCAGCATTCCATAGTAGATGTCTATAGGTTTCTCTTTACTAACGCCCAAGTCCACTAGAAAGCCAACCTCTGTTAGGATGCCAAACAGTTACCAAGCCATAAGCACTCTTTCCATAAGGTCTTTCCACGTCCAAAGACATGCAAGTCTTTCCACTTCTTCCAATTGATATAGACAGCTCAAAACTTAACCCACCCATTTGTCCCACTCAGAGCAGAACACAGCCTTTAACACCAACCCTCCTTCTCGGTCATGCAAGACAGCCCCACCATGCCCATTCCACAGCCCAGCCTGAACCAGGGAAGCCCTGGGATTTAGCAGTCCCACAAGTTAACCCAAGTACTGCTTTCCTGGTTTGAACCCTGGGGCTGAGCAGCAACACAAGCTGCTGCAATTCTTCACCCATACAGGAGGAAGGCAGGACCACTTGGTGCATACCCTGCTGACTCCTTGGCTCCTCTGGCCACTGCTTCAGGCTGCAGCAACACCTGCAACAGTATTAATCAATACTCATTATCTCCTATTCAAATGGAGTGTAATTGTCTGGCCAAGTTCATGAACAGACAGAATTCAGATTGAAATTGGCATAGCATATCTGATCCTGCTTTACCTCACATCAGACTTCTCTTTCTTTTTAGAAAGATCTGCCAAAATAAGTGTTGCATTCTTGCTTCTATCCTCTGGGGTTCTGTGGGGTTTGGGTATTGGGATTCTTTAAACCACGCGCATAGATGGCAAAGGCCTGAAGAAATTTTGGGCTCAAATCCCAAACCAACTAAGAAGGAATGCTCACAATCTTGTTTCCACCATGGCAGCTGACTAATTCATTTGGTAATGTCACTTCTGGTTTAGAAACAAGATGGTTCTTGACAGAAGTGAAGGATCAAATTCCAACCGGAGCATGGCCATGATCATCCAGAGGATCTGGGTTTGTTCCTAATCAACTTAAATTTCTGGCTTTTTATGCTCCAAGTATTAAGTATATATAATCTCCAGTTCTCTTGCATATTGAGCTCTACAAAATAAAACTCATTTTAAATTACCTAGGTTACCCAAGCCTATTGAGATTTACCGTATTCTTTACTTAATAGAATATTTGTCTCATCAGAAGCAATTACATTTTCATCATTACTTTGGGTGACTCCATTAAAATGTGGTGGCATTTTAATTCTTCAGTCTTCAGTATTGCAGGCTGCCAGCCCGTTTTCATATTAAATATTTAAACATCCTAGCCTACAGCTTTACTGCTTGGCTTTGCTGCAGCCTAAACGTTTTGCAGATTTAAGCCCACAGCATCCAATTCTACCTTCCTCCCCATTGCTGCAAACCAGCTACCTTGAAATCCCTGTTTAGCAGTATGTGTTGAACAACAGGCACCACCTACAAGCAGGGTCTCCAGCCAGCGCTGCTTTCTTGGGCTCCTGCACAACAGTGTAAGACTGCAGTGAATTACAGAGCAACACGTTTTGAGATCACTGGGGAGGTTTCCTTGGTTGTTTCACTGCCAAGAGCTCTCAGGTTGAGGAGGGGACATGGCACAGGGTTGCAGTCTCTCCCTCGCTCGCCAAGGGCAGGGATTCAGCCTCACTGCACACAATGGCAGAGGCAGGCAGCACAAGCCAAGTGCTGGATGGCAGGTCTGGGACTCTCAGGCATGGGGTTTGAGTTGAGGCTCCAGACCCCACTCTCAACACAGATCCCACTCCTGGTCTGGGTATGACCTGCCTGTGAACCCTGCCCTCCCACAGGCATGAACCTACTGGAATCAGAAGGAGACAGGGCTCAGGAGCCCTGACCATCTCCATATGACGTTTCCAGCTGAAGCACAGAGAGATGCTCCAGCAGCCAAAGACAATCCTATGCTGCGTGTGACTCCTCCGCTGTGAGAGCTGACCAGTGCAGTTTCAAATCCAAAGACAAAACAGAACAGGTCTTGCTTGAGGGCACACAAAGGTTACCTGGGGCAACGCAGACACAAAATCTGAATCCTGCTCCAGCCTCCTCAGGACTTCTGACCCCATAACAGCCTGATGGGCAGGACAGCTCATCCCCACCAGGAACTGTTTCCTTTCCAAGCCCTCATGCATGAAGCCAGTGTTGCACATTAAGTCAAAGCTGAGGTTCAGGTTGCTGATGATAAGGATGGGCTTCACCATGTGGGTCTGAGAGCACCAGGGATTGAGCAGGGCTCAGGTCAGAAAAGCAGATCCTGGTGGAAGAAGGGGCCTGGGGGAGCTGGGTAAGAGCAAGCAGCACAGATGATGAAGCTGGGCACACCAGTCCTGCCCCACAGAACTCCCAGTCCAGACAACCACACAGCCCCTTCCAGAGGAGAGGAATAACCATTTAGACATAGCTTTGTAACTCAACCCTAAGCTGATGCTGTGGGAACATCTGCATTTTCATAACCATAAGTAACACTGAACATACCCAGTCCTACCAGCTCAGTGATAAACCCCACTGTTCTCATCAAACTACAGCAAACAAAAATGGGAACCCCAAATGCCTTCCACAACCTGAGCCAGCACACACCTGATACTCTAATGACTGCCAAGCCAGACCAGGTTTCATCTGCCCATAAGCTACTGCTCCTTTGCAGTGTAAGGTAGCACAGTCTACAAGTGAACTACTGGGGGTTAACTCTGCCACAGCCCTGACACACGCACAACACGTTACACAGGTCACTGCACACTTTGTCAGCACTATCACCAAAGCAATAGGAATCTCACCATAAAACCACTTATTTTGTTTCACTAGGCATGAGGAGTCAGTTCTTCACTGCAATACTCTGTGCTCTGTACTTAAATAGAGAAGTGGATGATTAATGCCTGTGCAAGAAATAGCAGGGTGAAAATTGAAGAACGTTTTGGAAATGCATGTTTGTTTTTAAGCTGTGATTACAGGAAATATATTAAAGATGAGTTTTCTGAAGGGATTGCATCCCACTCCTGAACTAGGCAATTTCCATTCTGGTAAACAGACAAAAATCTCCTCTGGAGTTAATACCCCAGAGGTCAACCCTGCAAACACTGAAACAAATGGATGGTAGGGCTGAACGGGCTGAATCCAGACACACTGTGATGAACATACCTCCAGTCAAACCAGAGTTAAGCACTTCACACCAGCTCTCAGCCGGGCACTCCAACCTCCAAATCCTTCCGCATAAGCTGAGGCATGAGTTCTGCCCCACTGCCCTGCAGCAATCTCCCATGTTAATGAAAGTAAGAGTGTACCCTAAAGCCATACAGCAACTAACTCTTGTGAGCCTAGACCAGCAAACAGAGTCAAGCATAAAGTAACCTTGATCACAACTTACAGCAAAGAAAAGTACCAGTTGTAACTTTACATGTATCACTGCCTGAAGCAGGGACCTGCTGGGTACCTGTAAGGGACTGACAGCCCCAAGCCAAGAGCAGGCTAATCCAAGTTGTCTGCACTGCTGGGATGGGAAACGGGACAGTGCAGACCTGTAGCGGCAACTCAAGGACCAGCTCCCAGCCTCAAGCCTTCAAAGTCAAGAACAAGGGGTCGGTTGCAATTAGCAGATTGAATTTATGGTGGCCCCAAAGGGCCTGGTTCAAGGGCTGAAGGAATGTGTATTGTGGGCTGAGACTTGTTGATTGCCCCAGCATATCAAGGGGGAGCTGAAGGGGCTGCTTCAGCAATAACACTTTACATTTTCTTCACGTAAGTGCCCCGCTGCCCTGTGTGTGAGTCAGGCTCATGTAGAATGCTTCAGAACTAGTCTAACAAACAAGCTGCTGTGCAGGGGATATCAAAACAAAGAGCAACCTTCTGAATACGCAGCCTATTCAGAAAGCCGTAAGAAAAATAGTCAGTAGTAACAAACTGCACATTAAATAAATACCAGTAATGCTTGTAAGAGAATTACAGACAAGGAATTCAACTTCTCTCAAGAGCCTTGCACACTTCAAGGAAAATATCTCCCAATTATCATAAGAAGCTATCTCCAATTTTTACAGTTCATCTATAATATGCTGATTGAGAATGTAGAAGGTATGGCTCAGGTATTTTTGTATACTCAGCTGTAACCGTATTCTCAAGTGTAATGATGAGCAACTGGAATAGCAAGACTAATAGTTTAGCTATTTAAATTCAGATTGCCTGTTGTTTATACTAGTATTCCCAGCAGAGAAAGGAAACAAAATGTTTGAAACAAACAAGTATCTTCTCTGTAATATTAATCTTTCCTCATAACAGAGCCCTAGTGGAAAAACAGATTAATCAACAACCAAACAGAAACAGACAGCAATGCAATTCTCTACATTGCATTCTCAAGAATAAGCAAAAGGCCAGGGTGTGCAGGGAAGAAATATTCCAGCTCTGGGGAAACAAGCAGCGCTAACCTCATTAAAGGGTCACTACAGACACAAGGAAATAAGGGTTTGGCCAACAAGTGAACTCAGTGGTGTGTGAGGAAGATGTGGGTGAAAGAGAAGTGCCCATTGGAAGGGTCCAAAGCAGTGCCCTTATGTAGCCAGGATAACAAGGGATAACAAGAGAACCAGCACATGCAGGATCAGCTGCATTTCAACCCATGGTTGTAAAAACCCAAATGGCCTCAACGTGCCAAAGCCAACTCATATGAGCAGGCACTTCCATTCATGGAGGTGATATGGCTGTTTAATAGAGTAGAAAATGACCATTCCAAAGCATTAGTATTTAAAAAGAGAGTATCAGCAAACAACACACCACTGACTAAACACCAGCACTGCTCAGCAGTTACAGGAACAGTCTGGGGAGCAACCATGTATTCACACACTGCAGCTCTGCAGAAAACCAAATGTATTCCTCAGTTTCAGAACACTGCTGCTTGTCACCTGTAGAACAATAGGGCCCAAAGATACACAAGCCTGTGAACAGGTAGCATGTAGAAGTGAAAATAGGTCTGTGTAAATTAAACATGGATGTCAGGTTTTACAGTCCAGCAGGCCCCCAGATGTTCTGTGTGCACACTGCTGCCTTCAAAAATGTCAAAAAGCAAATAATGTTGAAAAAGCATAGGAACAGAGACATTAAGGAAACCTGTTCCCAAAACCAGTGACATTCCATGGCAGAATAAACCCAATGACAGCAAAGTGAATGAGAAAAGGTAAAGCAAATTGAAAACAGATGTGGTGAGGAGCGCATTTCTGTAACCAGGGGGCAGATGCATTCATGAGGCTGTGGATGTGGCTCCCCAGTTGCAATGGATCAGAGAGGCTGAGCCACTCGAGAGCAGAGCTGGGCAATTCACAGGGTCAAGACTCAAATGCTCCTCTAGAAATTCAACTGCTTCAGCAGATTAAGGGCAGGGGATATCATCTGTCTGTCTGATTATTCATTTCATTGCTTGGATGCTTTAATTTCATGCTAGGAAGTAATTTCTTGTTTGCTTTTCTACATGTTTACAGATGCTTGTATATAGGGTAAAATACATTTCTGGTTTTCCACCCATGTTTGTGTCCCTTTGGGTTGCACTACGAATCCTTCAGACTCGCACAGTACCAGCCTGTACACAAGCTCTGGAAAAGGCAACGATTTTGTTCTGGAGTAATCACAAACAATTTCCCTAAGAAGCAATCCCATTTTATCCTGTTCAAAAGTTCAGCATCTCAGCAGTGTGGTCCTGCTTTCAAACGGCAAAGAAGCAGCACTCAAACACTGCCAAAATAAAGGTATTTTATACCAACACATTCAGAAATAAACATTATTTTTCAAAGAGGAATTTTAGAGGAAAAGAAAAGCTGGAGATTATTTGTACTGGTACAAAGACTTTGTTCCATCCTGTGCCTCTCGAAATATGCAAGTCAAGGAAGAGAAAAACATCATTTTCTCTAGAAAAGTTCTCCCCTAGAGCTGAAGCTTCTTCCTACTTCTTTGTGTTTTTCCAGCTGGCGTGGGAGGCATATTATCCAGGAGCTAGGCACACATCTCCAAAGAGGAGAGAAAGACAGGGGAGACAGTCCAGAGAGAAAGGAGATTACTTTAAGTTTTGACTGCATGAGACAAACCAGATAAAGTCACTTTCCTGTAGTCCTGATGAGTGTTTCACTCCCTGCTCTTCGTCATCAGCCCCATTTCATACTTATTTGTGAGACTGCCTCAGAAATCAGTGGGAGTAATTCTAATACTGAAGTTAAACCTGTGCTTAAGTAATTCCCTCAAGTCAGCCCTTTGCTGTTGAGAAAGGTGGGAGGGCTCCTTACACTCCACATATAAGGATTGCTGGGGCACATGGAGAAGGAGAGGAGGAACCAAGGTGTTCTGCCACTGGGATTTCTGTTTCACATCACCCTTCACAGCCAAGCACAGAGCCACCAGCCCCTTCTGCGCCCAACACAGCTACTCCCATCACAGACTTGCACAATACAGGGACATGCACATGGCAGAACCGCCTAAACACTGACACACACACACACACACCACATTTAAGCCTCCTCTGGACATGCAGCTTTTGTGCAACCTGAATTCTAACAATAGTAAATACCTGTAATAAAGTGTCAATCTGATTCTTACTATATTAATTTACTATATTCTTACTATATTAATGAACAAAACATGCAGCACTATGGAACTGCAGAAAGGCAAAGTAAGAACTATGGAAAATACTTCTCTTTGTTCCCTACACAAGAGCATTAATTCAATAATCCTTTAAAAATGGGACATAGCTAGCATAATCAAATAAATTATTAGAAGGCATATAAATCATTACCACCTAATATGACTACAACAAGATTCAATGCAATTTACAGATAAGTATGAGGAATGACTACTGCGTTTTACTGAATTAAAACTGGCAAAAGTCCTAAGAAGACAAATGGTGGAAGATGACCCCACATTCATTTGCAAACTAAAAAGGCAGAAGGAAAGCAGCAGACAGATAAGCTTTACTTTTTCAACTGTTCTCCAGCAGGCCCTGAAAACAAGAATTAATCATAAAGTGGAAATTCTTTCATTTAATTAAAAATTGAGGGGGTGGGAATCTGCAGACAGACTAAAGCTGTATGGAAATTCTTAATGCTTTTGGAAATGAGGTGTCCTGAACTGAGCCAAGGAAGTCCAAACCAGACTGCTGTCTGGATTGCTTGTGCTGGCCCTCAGAGCTCTTTACTCTCCAAAGGGTATTTCTTTACAGACCACAGCTTCAGGAGAATTACATTCTTTGTTCTTAAATGCAAAAAAGATCTATTAACCCATCAATGTGACAGTGTGTAGCAAACTGGCATGATACACCTCTCCTACAGAGCCCTGCTATGCGCTTCTCAGAGTCCTCAAGCCCTGCTCATATTCAAAGTTTTATACAATTTTATATGATTTAATCATGAGTTTGCAACCATTCCCAAACCTTGGCAGTTACCGTCACCACCTTTAACTGAAGGATTGTCTTTCTGGCTCCATTGGTTTACAGGTTATTTCCAGTTCTTTGACCTTATGCCTCACCTGCCATCCCAAATTAAAATAGGGGGAAAAACTACCAAGAGACAAGCATGTAATTTCAAGCAAAGCTTAAAGCCAAGAGCTGACAGGGGCTGGAAGAGATGAAGAGAGCAGATAATTGTTTCTTTTCCCCTTATTGTAGCTCCTTCGTCTCAAAAATCCCTGTTTCAAAGCAGGGATGCAATCTTTTAAGCGCCTGTCCTGCTGCGCTGCCTTTCTCCGCTGGTGACAAGTGCAGCGACAGTATTTTAATGGAGCCCAAAGCCCAGTTTTTAATGCAGACACTTGTGCTGGGGTCTGCATTTCTGCAGCTGACATGACTCTAGGGAACAGCTTTCATTTCAAATAAAGGCCAGAAAAATGTTTCTTCCCCGCAAAGAGTTCTAAGCAAGTCGGATCCATTGTAGCACAGCACATGCAAATAACTAAGACATAGCTATGAACTAGAAATCGTAACAGGTTGATTACAGATTAAAGTGATGTACAATGCTGTAGGCTCGCTCTCCTGCTATTACTTCACAGATTACAACAAACATTTCTCAGCACTGGATTTAACTTCACCTTGACAGCTCTCTGGGGAGGAAGGGGTTTACATACAACTACAACCTGAGCACCTAAATAACCAAGCTCCAGAGTGTGCCACTTGCTGCTACTCCACATCACTGAAGCCCTGGACTAAGTGTTTTAGAAAGCAGAATCCAAATCACTGTCAATCCTCTGCCATCCCACAAGAACAAAACTGACAGGGAGGACAGAAGCAATTTGAAGTGCCTTTCATGAAGACTTAAGGCACTAGTACAGACATCTGCGGCATAGCACATCCCAAGCGCTTGGAGAAGCATGGTGTCTAAGGAGCAAAACCCTTCCCAGACCATGATCCTCCTGTGCAGGCAGTTTGTATTCACATTCACTGTGAACAAACCCAAAATCAGCAGGTAAGATGGATCTGTATCTATCTGCCTTTGTTGAGGCCAGCTGAGGATCAACCAACTACATATTATTCATCTGCATTTTTATAGCATTTTCTATGTTAGCCAAACTGGAAAGTCTTGCAATTTATATCTACCTTCCTCCTTACCATTTGCTCACTCAATCTCTGATTTTGCTCAGTATCCATCTGTGTGGAGCCAACATACCCACCATGCTTTATACCAACCTTGCTGCACACTTGCATTCTCCAGAGGGAAATTCCACAGTTAAGCTAGTGCAGCAGCACTGGTGCATCAGACAAATCAGCAGCAGAAAGATGGATTTCCACCTTAATGGGTAAAAAAGGATTACAAAAAGTCTAGCCAACTCATGGAGTCATGGAATGAACCAGGTTGGAAAAGACCTCCAAGATTATCAGATCCAACCATTCCCCAGCCCACTGGCAAGCCAACCACTAAACAATGTCACCAAGAGCCTCGTCTGCAAGGTCTGGGAACACTTTCAGGGACAATGAGTCCACCACTGCCCTGAGCAGCCTGTTTCAATGCCTGAGCACCCTTTGGAGGAAGGAACTGTTCATACTAGTTAGCCATGGAGATCTTTCAGATAAACACTTTGACATGATGTCAAAATGACATAATTTTGACAGCAGCATGGCAAACCGTTATTGCAAAGGCAACAACTTCTTGCAACAACAAGACTGTGCTTTACTAACTTATGGTTCCATTGAATACCCTGCCTTCTTCAAGTCCCACCTAAACAACAGCCAGAAGGCTGTCTTATAGCAAAACAACACTTCTGAACAGCAACAGTCCTAAAGCCTTAATTGAGAAACCAGGTGCTCAGTGACATTGTGCCTCATCCTCCCCTTTCATACTGCCAATGGAGATAGAGGCTCCAGACAAGGTAAGGGACAGCAGATGACAGTGAAGTACCGTGAGCTAGAAACAGCTCATATCCACCATGTTAACAGTCCCGGAATAAGTCATCTGGACAGACAGCTTGGAGACACTCAGCTCAAATGTAGCTTTCCCAAAGCCTGTGGTGCTCTATCAGGGACCAAAACATCATTCAGATGTGACTCCATGCTCCAAACATTCCAGCACAGATCACTTTGTTTCTCTTTGGGAAATTGAACATAAATCTCAACGACTAATTCCCAAACAGAATGTTTTTAAAACGTGGGTGATCTCAAGCGTGTGGAATCTTCCGAGAACTTCACAACATCCATATGTCAGATTTTTATATATAGGTGCTCCATACGGCATATGGATTGCATCACTCTTCACAGCTGCTGATAATAGTATAGGAGAGAAAAGAACAAGAAAGGTAAAGGAAGCCTGTCTTTCCTACAGCTGAAGCTCCAGGGCCATTTTGAAGGTGTTCCTCAAGAGCCTATGGAGCAGCATCACCGACAAACTCCCCTCTAAGGAGCCCAACTCAACCATGGCTGTGGCACTTCAGTTTTAAATATCCTCCAAGGTCTCTAAGACAGAACCCCGGACTACAGCAGGGGAAGCGATAGTCACCTCACTGAGCAATCCAGACACCACCACCAGTCACAGTCGCTCATCTTCACCCTCTTCCACACCAGCTGCACTTCAGTGGGCTGAAGTCTGGCACAGTCCCACTCTCTAACTCCTGCCTTCCCAAACAGCCTCGATACAAGAGCGAGTAAGTCCTTACTCCTCCTTGCACTTCCTTGCCCTGGCAAACAGGATCTTCTCTCGGGACTACAACAAAGGCCTTTCCCACGTGGCCAGGCACACTATTCCAGCAATGCCTTCCACGTTTCTCCTGACAGATAACTAACCTGGCACCAGCACCCCTGACTCACTCCCTTGCTGTTTTGAGCTCAGAACTATTTAATCAACAGGAATTGAACATACGTAAGGTTCTATGCCTGGAGAGGGTTTTATTTTTATTATACACCAAAAAGGCATGTTTCTGGTTTGTCAGGCAGGTTTCATTTACACAGGCTTGCAGCACTTGCACACAGCTCATTTTATTCTCAGCTTGCCTCCAGAGCGGCTGTAGGAGTACATCCATATGGTCAGGGCTTTACAGCTAAACTGGAAGTACCAAAACAGAGATACAACTTTCATGCAATTATATGCACTGCTTCACTTTCTACATTGGGAAGCACACACCATTCTCACTCCCACCACATCCGCAGAGAAACATGTGGTAGCAGAGAAGTCCATGGCAAAACAACTTCCTAACCTGCGAGTGCCAGGAGCTTGTAGTGTGCCAGCCTCATAGGGCTCCTTAGGTGACACAGTCTGATCAGAGCTCCATCAGCCATCACACCCAGAACTGTCAGAGAAATACTATCACCTTCTTTCAGCAGCCTAAGGTACACAGGGCAAAATTAAAGATACGGAGCTCCTGTGACTTTACACCTCTTGAAACTCAGCTGAGTGGGCACTGCAGCTCTGCTGACTGTCCCTCTCCAATGATGGGTCCTGAGCAGGGGGAAAGAAGAGACCTTGATCCAGTCATCAGGGTCACCTGTGCAGATGGCCACAGCATCCAGCTGTGAGACCCTCCCAGAACAGGATCACAATCACTCTCCTGCATGCACACAATGGGACCAGGCATAAATGACACTAGAAGTTTCCTGGGCTGGCATGGCAGGAATACATTGGTCTGGCTCCAATCTCTGTGCTGGATCCCACCTGCAGAGCTCAATTTCTCCAAGTGCTCTGAAAGCACTAAAGGCTTTCCTATTTTTTAACAAGTTTGCATTTTAAATCACATCATACATATATATGTGTGCGTGTGTGCATATACATCTCAAAACATAAAACCAATTCCATTTCTCAGTGAAGATTAAAAAATGTAAATTCTTAGGACTATATACCCACATCACAAACCAGTTCATCCCCTTAGAACTTGAAGCTCAAAAACTCACAGCAAGGAGTTTGAGAAGCAAATTTTAATGACTTTACACAGATGTATCCACCTCCTTTTATACCGCCTGTGATTAGACGACAGGCCCTCATTCCTTGCTAGATGTTTTATGTACTTGCTCATTTGCATGCCCTCCAGAATTACCCATTAAATGCTGCCTTTTCTTGACAGATTTTTGCCTGTGATAAATGGCCAACTCCACTGGCCTGACTTCACAACAGTCTTTGGTCCTGCCAGCTCAACTTAATTAACCTACTTAATTTATTGATCGAGCCCATGGTAAAGGAGTATCCCCCATTTAATGGGATTTTTATCATCCTGAGCTATATGACTAAAGGCCTTCCTAAAATCTCAAACTTAGCTGCTGACATGCTGCCCATCCAAAAAGCCACTCATGAAAAGTTGGAGATTAAAAATGACTTGAACTCAAATAATGACCAGGAAGTTAGGCTGTAAGTTGAGCTACAGTTAAACTACAGTCCAGTTGCCTATTTCACACACAATAAAACCACACTGCAAAACAATAACAAATCCTTGAAAACCCATTCTGAAGACTGCCTCTGCGACTGGACTATGATCTGTTATATTTGTGTCACTTGTAGCAAACCTGAGAGTTCTTATTTGTGCAAACTGTGACAATTATTTCACAGGTTACTTAGCACTACAACGCTTCTTGGATGACTTATTAATACGGATGTAAAACCTTGCAGTTTAAAACATACAAGGAAGAAAACTATAGGCTTAAACAGAAAAAGACAAGTGTAGTCTTTAAATCTAAAATGAATAAATCCATCCAGAGCAAGGACACTCAGGCACGTCAATTCCCCTGCTGCCTAAGCCCCAGAGCACTCGCCTTCCCCTTTACAATCAAATAACCAGAAGCTGTTATAAACTGACAGGAAATCATGAGCCTAACCAGCCAGATCAGAAAGCTGACACATCACACACCCTACACGATACCCTTACTGTCTGGGATACCACAGCTCTCTGTACATCCACAGCTGTTGGCAGAAGGATGCAAATGAGGTTTAACTCTTGCAGTAGTCTGGCCACTGGAGGATAATTAGAATAAATACTGGTTCTATGCTAATTGCTATTTGTGATTTTGCTATAAAACTGATTTGTTCAGGGAAGCTTTACTGAATAGGTAGGGACAACTAGACTGGACAAAGGATAAATGGTCTCATCATAACTACATACAGTTTAATTTCTAGATATGAAATAGCAATTCTCTTTTTATGAGACACTGGTCATATCACTTTAGCATTAGTATGCTGGATACTTTACAACTGGTGCTTCATTTCTTTGCTAATATAGTTCTTTGCTAATATGTTTTTAAACTGGTGACAAGCAGGATGAAAACCTTTTAAATAAACTTGTCCAGCATCTGAAATCACTTCAGTTCTGTGAGCAGCGAGCTGGGGGAATGAGAGGGACACCTGTATACCCACAGGTCCCCTGTTGCTGGTCACACCTCTCCCTGTGAGGCAGGGAGTGCGGCAGCAGTCGCTCCTCTTCCATCCCCAGAGTCTGCAGGCGAACTGAGCAGTCTCATCCAGATGGGAAATCAGATGACAATCTTTTTTTATCCCCATCTTAAGTCTGTCTAACTCTGGCAGGTAGCAGTCTAGGCTAACAGATTATTATGCTTAATTCCTCCCGCAGAGAAGAAACCAACTGTTATTATTTACCCTCAATGTGCAAGTGTTCTGAGGGACGGGGTCAGAGCCACATGGCATTTCCTGTCACCTTTCACAGCCCTCAGCACAGTATTTTCCTTACAGACTGTAGTGTCACAGTTGCCTTCCCCAGCTACCTCTCTGCTAACCAGAGACAGTCAGTCCCGGACCCCAGCATTAGCAGAGATGCAGGGGTATTCTTCAGTGGTAGCATCCTGCACCTTTGGTCACCCCTAACCCAAACCCTCAGTGCTGAACCTCCACATCTCCACCAAGTTCAGGCTCCACAAAGCTGATGCTGTAGCTCCTGCTCACAACCATATTTAAGAAAGAGGAATTACACGTGCGTATTACAAGCAGTTCTCTTTGCAATTGTTTTTTGTCTCTGAACAGCTTTATCTCCTAATTAAAACCCACACTGTTTTTAGTCTACGGATTCAGATAGAGCAAGAGAGCGGTCTGGAAGCCGTCTATTGCTTTGCAAGGAGGTTTTAACACATTACAAAAATCCCATCACAAGCATCTAAAAGTGTATGCAATTCAGCCCTTCGAGGCCAGCAAATTACTTCTGACAACAAAGCATATCTGAAATTAACTTTGAAAAGCATCTCTATTTTATTATGATGAAACGAAAGGGACAGGTCGTGCTTCTTTGCAGCATTTCCATATCCAGTGGAACCACAATACATATGCAGCGGCAGACAGACCCCGGCCCACATCTATACTGCAAAACCCTGCCCTGCTCCTCCTCTCAGCACCCACTTGTATCTTCCCACAGCTGCTTTCTTTATATACTCCTACCAAGCAGCAAGAAGTTGGTATTAAATGCAGGGGGGACTTTGTCTTTCACTACAGGCTTCCTCCCCAGAGCCAGGAGGAAGTTTGTTCCTTGTAACACTTTAGTGAAATGAGAAAATACCATCTCTGTTGTTACAGCATATACGAAGCACAAGTCACCCATTGGCTATACTCACAGTGCTGTAAACATTGACAATAATCCAGAACTCAATGGTTAGATGGAGCTCAAAGTGATCTGTGAGACCTGAAGCTGTGCCATGGCCAAGGATTCAGCTTTGACCACAATCTGTAAGTGCTCCTGCAGCAGAGCCCATTGCTGGTACCAGCTGAAACACGGGCAAAGTCTGCATCTGTGAGGAGGGAGGGTCGGATGAGTTTTCCATTGACAGTTTCTCCTGCAGTACACGAAGCTCACTTATGCACAAGAGAACATAAAATAACATAGGCCTAGGAATCAGGAACACATGTCACTTCTTCAATGTCAGTAAGTGAGATATAAAAATAATAAGCTGTAAGCAGCTTTAGTCCTGACTCTGCATCACTGTGTCAAAGCGAGTCAGGGGCAAAGCCTGCATATCATCACTACCTACATCATATAAAAACATGGGAGACTCTTCTTGTATGCAAACCTCTAGCCCAAGGAAAAGGACAGATGTATGTCATCCTTATAACGTTATTTCAAACCTTTCTCATTCATAATCCACCCTGCCCAAATGGAGATTGTTTTGTTAAGCGGCTCAAAGCTTGGTCCATCTCCAGCGCAGCAGAGTCTGCTTTCTGCTCACTGGCAGTATAAACATACTTTTATACCTCAGTGGTATTTAAAAGCTACTTAAACCCCTATATAACTGAAGTTATATAGGTTCTGTTCAGCTATCAGAAACTCCCCAGAATTCCAGCTACTCAAGATACTTCTGCAAAAGTAATATGAGTTGTTCAAGCTTTTGTTATCCTGAATTCACAGCACTGCAGCTTACATAAAATTATTATTTTAATTAAGATGATAAAACATTTTGAAGCAAGAGAAACATCCAATTTTTGTAATTAAAGCGATGCAGAAAAAAACTGTTTAAATGATTCCAGAACTAAATTTCACAATGGTTATGCCATTTAAAAGTTACAGAGCTTGGAAACTAGGTTGCACTTTTAAGAGACTCTTCAATAATTCAAGACCTTTCAAGGTCAGAAAGCAAGCAGTGATACAGTGATTTCTCTTCTTGAAATTTAAGCACTCTGCTCAGTCCTCTCATATACATGCATATATATTCCAAGGGTTACCACGGGATCTGCAACAGTCAGGGTCAACATATCAAACCAATGTACCCATAAGCTGGACTTCAAAGCATCACTTCTTTAACACTCAGTTTGGTGCACCCTTGACAACAGGGCCAGGTAAGCTCTTCCCCCTCAATTTCAAGGCAATGAATTATCCAGCACTAGTTGGAATGACCAGTAACTTCCCCCTGGCTCTTAAGAAAGGGGTATTCAGTACTGGTTCTCTCAACATTTCGTTTTCACTATAGAAGTGTAACTTAGCACTAAAGTCTGTGGAACAGGAACCCTCGATTTCAGTATGTCTAGATGTCACCAAGTGCAGGAAGGACCTGATCTCTAACTGAAGCCTTTAAGTGCCACTTCAGGAAAACCAGTAATAGATCCTATTAACTGTAGAAGAGCAGAAATAACTCCTGATTAACTGAAGCACAGCTCCCATATGAGACTTGATGGATTGAGTACTTGCATAGGAGTGTTCAACTCCTAAGTATTCAATCAGACCACTGCAAAAGTCATTCAGAACAAGTAAGAAAACTCAAGAATTACAGAGCAAACAACTGCACTAGTAAGTATAAACATGAAAAAAGGGCTTCTAATACTTCACAGAGATATGGCACAAAGCATTGCTTCATATTACAGTGGGCTACAGAAATTAAAACTTACATTTGGACACTCTCACACAAGTGCTGAGCAAAGAAATGGGTGAGTGAAACTCTTCTTTGTCCTGCCACACACTGTAATGTCTGCTTTGACAACTAGGTCTTGAGGAAACCTTTCTCCCCCCTGTGCTAATATACTTTGGCTGATCCCTGTTAGGAAAGGGTCACTTCAGAAACAGCTTCTTAGAGCCCAAACTTCAAAGCTAACATCTATGCAAGCAAAAACCTTTAACTGTATGGGGACACAGACTAGAAGAGCCCAAAAGCAAGTTCATACTCAGATACATATTGATGGCAAATTACTGACACACCACCTTGCTCAATAATGGGGATTGCACTCTGCTTTCAAGCAGTTCCCTGTGTACTTGGATTCTCTGTTCTGCCTCCAAAGAGCTCCCCCTCACTACCTGAGGCTAGGAAAAGCCCACCCCCTTTAATGAAAGCCCAACTAGAAAGCAAAAGCACCAGGTACATAAAATCAGTGCAAAGACAAAAGGCACAATTCCAGCAGCTCCATTTCTCCTGCCTTTATCGGAGAATTAAGAACACTGTCTGCAAGCTCTCTCTTAGATAATTCAGTGCCTTTATACATTTTTAAAATGTAATTTCTGGTAGGTTTGTTTTTGCACTGATCTGTCAGTGTGTTGTGCATAAAATGACAATTCAAGTCTCAAGCTATCAGCCTCTTTCTGCCAAGTAACAAATAGTGGATGCTTAAAAAAGTCTCGTGGCATTCTGGAGAGCTAAGGGATGATGAATCACAATCTTTCTTCTTTCCCCCTTCCCTTTTGATTCGTGTCACCCTCCCCCTGGTCACTCACAGGAGGAGCTCAGGTCACTGAGCTCAAGAAAAGAGGATTTTAATCTGAATCTTAGCACAGGGTTTTCAAGCACTGACAAAACCTCATTTTCACGCTGCCCATTACATGGGGCTTTGCCATTAATTTGGGCATGTCAAAAGAGTGAAGAACACCCTCCCCGAAGCTACTCTCTGCTGTTAGATTGAAAAGGGCAGGTTAACAAAGGTGCTAATAAAATGTTAGTGGTGTTTCCCTTCTCTGTGTAAAGCAAACTTGCTAATGCTTAAGGGAAAGAGTTAAGTTTTCAGAAGGATTATATCAAACCTACGTGTTAAGCTTTATTCATTGTTTTTAACTACTTCTTTTGCCACATGCATTTTTAAAAGGTCTTTCCCAATTTAGGAGTCTTCTCCAATGCTTGGACATAGGGAAAAACAATAATAAATCCTATTATAACCACACCTTAAGAAAACAAGTAGCACGGTGCATATTCAGGTAGGCTCTAAAAGAGCAGAAAGAGAATGAAGTATCTGGCAGCTATTCATCACATCTCACAGGCACTTAAGTCTCAAGTACTGAGACAATGCAGATTAATACTGGAACCAGACTAAAAAGGGAAAACGAGAATAGCACAGCAACGTATGTTAATGTAAAAAAAACCTCCTTGTTATTCTGTCCTGGCGCCTATTTTTACTGTCGTCATGCTCATCACCAACGCACTCAAATCAAACACAAAGTCAGGCAGCCTCTTTCGTGGGATTTCACCACAGAGCATTTCCAAACCACAGCCTTTTCCATGCCTCACCAAATCTGTCATGCTTCAGGACAGCAGCATCTTCAGCAGGGACAAGCCCCCTGAGTGCTCCAGCTCTGTCTCTTCACACACAGCCAGCCCTGGGGGCTCATCTGCCTCCCCTGTGTTGGGGACAGGCAGGAGGGCCCATCAGGAAGCCTCAGGTCCAGTGTTCGCAATAGACTGAGCCCACTGCAGCAATGGATGCTTTCCCACTTTGGACAGCAAGTTTTAAATCCAGCCCTGTATTTTAATGTTTTCAACCTTGCCAGTATAAGCAATTGATCCAGTTACTGAGATGGGACATCTTTGTCTTTTCCAGTCTATGCATGGTTACATCCAGCTCTTAGAGCCCAGGTCAGGGGGGGGAAGAAATCCTTTTCTGAATATAAACATCAGCTTATCAGGCAAATGTTATCCTAAAAAAGGGTATACGTAAGCAGATGCTTAAGTGATTCTTTCATCAGTCTCACAAGACCAAAGAACATGTGATAAAGAATGATGACAGAGAAGCCACAGAAGTGTCCCAAATACCTGAGACATTGCATAAAATGAAGGCAGTCAGTTACTATCTGACATCCTTAACAACTTCTGCTGCTGTGGATGAAGTGGTCAGGAGAAGAGCAGTTTGCAAGCCTCATCTTAGCAATGAAATCCCTGACAGTCACAGAAAGGTAAATATCACACAGCCAGACTTACTGCTAAAGAAACCTTCCCTCGGTGCTTTGAATAAATACATCCTTGCTGCTATTTCTGTTCCATAGGAAGGATATAAAACTCTGAAGCAGTGAAAACCTGCACTGTTAGGACACGTTAGTAGGCTGTGCCCAGGCAGGCAGCTCAGCACAGACACAGGCAGGAGATAAGGCCCCAAGGCTGTGGTGGCTGAGAGCATTTCGAAGCAGACATAATCTACTGGGACATGAGGTCACCTGTCCCATCACTTCAGCACAGAGCCAGCTACTGAGCCAGCTCAAACACTGGTATCCAAAGAACCCATTGACCTGCTAAGGAAACAATGGAAGAAAGGCTAAAACTGCCATGGGAAGGTCAGGAACAATTCCTGTTTTTGTTTGAATTACCAGTTTCATCAGTGGCACATGTGCCCCAAGCTGGATGGAGCATATTTAAGTGCCAGCTCACGGAGGTGTCAAGCAGAATGAGAGAGGAAGTAACAGAAATAGGAATGTGCTGGGCAGCCACAGGGAAGCAGATTCCTGGCCCCTCACCCATGTAACACACACAAGCACATAGACAGGAGGTACATGGACCAGTAAGCGACATGCAAGCAGTGCCCAACCAGCCAGCAATTCAATAAGGAAAGCTGACAGAAAACAAACTTTATCTTACAACCGCCACTTGCAAGTGTGCTGGTAGGTAATTGTAATGGCCTAGCCCCAGACTGAGATGGGAAAGCTCATCTTTCCTTCAGCACTGGTGTACCACATCACTGTCCCTCTCCAGTGTGCTTCTCTCACACTGCCTGAGCTTTCCTTGAAGATACACAGTCTCCTGATGTTAATGAAAGAATCTGTGTATTAATTAAAGTTACCATATGAGAACCACGGCCCTGACACGCACTGTTTGAGTCAGGGGAATTAGAGGCAAGGATAAAATCCACCTGGCATTTCAAGCTAACCAAGCATCTAACAAGTGGTCAGTACAGCACTTCAGTCACTCAGTTAACAGCTTAATATTGACAGCCCTTGCTTTGGAGGCACTTGGCCTCAAGAGGTTTGGCAGCGCAGAGAAGTGGCATTGCAGTGTGTGTTTCCCTACAGGCTTCTGCCCTTCCCTACAACAGTAACAAATGGAGCACTAACAACTAACAAAGGGAAGAATCTAGCCAGGTTTGGGGAAAAAAAACCCAAAACAGGTGTTGTACAATAAAACCTCTGAGACAGCAAATAATTCAGATGTGATAAAAAAAGTACTCCAAGTGTATATGCCAGCGTGGGTAAAGGCTGTTAGCAGCAGCAGCCAAGAAACATTAGCATCTACTCAGAGCAGCAACTACTGCTCTGAGGCAGCCCCAGCTCCTGCCTCCCCATGGAAGGGGCTGCTGCACAAGCAGGTTTTGCCATGTAATATCCATGCTGAAGGGCATTTTACAGAGCAAAAGGAATTGTTCTTCACCTCCTACTGAGAACACTGAAAGGACACATGCACCCAAATGTGCAACCCCTCCAGCAAAACTCCTGTGTGGATTTTGTCATGCACCTTCAGGGGAGTGGGAAAACCTGGTCTGAAGCGGCTGTTGCCAATGATCTCTTCCTCATGTAAGCTGAGGTGTGTTTTCTGTTTTCAAATGATAAGTTCGCAGGCTCGCAGAGAAAGTGAATCCCTAATCTTCCAAAACTTGAGGTTTCTGAATGGAAATTGTTTTTTCTAGCTAGATACAAGCAAAAAGGAGGGGAGAATTAAACATTTCAGAGTCAGATTAACCTTTTTTGATCACCAGCTTATTTGTAGGGACAAGCACATTTTTAACTTGTGAAATTTCTGATGTATCTAAGCCACCAAGGTTGGAATCAATAAAAAGTGAAAATGAAGTGGTTTTGTGTAGACTGGTTTTTAAAGCCAAACTATGCATTATTCATACAGAAATCTGTCTATAATGACTAGAAGGCAGATTGAAAACTCTAAAGGTTTAGACCTAGTTGAAAATTTAAGACAAATCACATTAATAAAGTGAGCTTTGATCAGTTTTACAGAATACAGAAATCCAGTCTGGCTCATCTATAAATGAATCTCTAATGTGCACATTTCTAGATGGCAATGTAAATACATAATTCTCTTAGAGCAAGACATACCAAAGTTTCAGAGAAGGTCAGATTAACTCCACAAGTAATTGAGATGTTAAACATTCACAGCACACATTTGTTTGTATAAGGGACCTTCTTGGACATTCAGAACAGCTGTTTTTAATAGAGAGACTTATTGAAACATGTTGGATGTTGCAAGTGGTTAGAAGACTTTTCTCAACAGAGCACTCTACATCTGTGATGGGATATCCAGAAGACACTGAAACATTGGTTTTCTATTTGTCACAGTGATATAGCAAAGCCCATGACTCTGATGAACAAATCACCCAACTGCAGCTTGATCTTTATTACCAAGCAGTAAGTGGTAAGCACGGTGGGTCTGCAGAGGGTTTGGTGCATTGGGTGCTGAGGCCAAACCCCACATTTTCTGCATTCTGCCCATTCTCATTGAGATCAGCACTAATGTGCTCACACAGACCAACACCTGCTACTGGTACATTTTACATTTATCCTCACTGGAAAGGAATTCAGCCCATGCCCTGTGAGACCACCCTACAGCACAGACCAAGCCTGGCAAGCAGGGACATGCAAGATTCAAGTAAAAATACACTCCTGTTCCAAATGCTGACAGAAAGAATGTGTCTTTATTAAACACTGGTTTCTAAAGAGTACTTCACTGTAACAACCAGGCTATGTCCAGTATTTCCCCATAACCTTTAATATAAAACATTTATTACTCTTTCCTTTTGAACTGTACTTAGTCAGAAAAACGCCTGATCCAGCTCAAAGTCAACTTGCTTCACTCCACCATAATTTGGTTCTCAATGACTACCCCCACATTTTCTCAATCTCTATTTAAGGAGCAAAACAAAATTAAAAAGAAAGAAAAAAAGCAACCAAGATTAGAAAATAAGTCTTCAAAACCTGCAGAGAACACAAGATTTCATGGGGAAGAGGAAAAGAGCAAGAGGAAGCTGGAATAGCAAAAATGTCAAGAGAGCTTGTACGACTTCAACAAGATCCAGCTGCAATTCAACCCCTGCTTCAGCTGTAATCTCTAAATCAACCCAGATCTGCCTAGGAATGTTTGATTAACTATATGGGCCTATAGTTTGGATGACAAGTACAGAAAACAGCAATTTCTATCTCTTTACTGTTACTGTGGTTTAATTTTTAAACTTATTTATCTTGAAAGTACTTATGGGATTCTGTTACTATTAATTTTTAAAGTACAGTCAATGTAATTGGTGGCCCAGTATTGATGAGCTTATAAAAAATAATAAAGTAGGAGAATGGGGGATCTTGGGACCTTATTAAAACCTATTCTTGATTGAAAGTTATTTAACTTTCTACTGCTAAACTTCTCTTGATGAGGTAACCACATTTTTACTTTCAGAATAGCATTTGGTGGAGAAAAATAACCAAAGTTTAAAGTATACAAGCACATTTGCAGTACAACTCATCAGTTTTCCAAGGAAAAAGATAGTGAGACTGAAAGCACTTACACCTAATACTGAAACAAGATCGCATTCTTGCACATCTTAGAGGCAAGCCTCCTCTCAAAGCTTCACACTTCGCAGCAGATCTCAGGAGGAAGAGTACATTCACAAGCCTGTGTTCCTGACCAAAGCATCACGTTTGCCAGGGTAATGGAAACCTGCACCACTGCAGGTAATTCTGCAGTACTCCTCACCTCTCGGGTCATGCACAAGATGTGCAGGGCAGGAAGGAAACCTTAACAGTCCAACTTTGTGCCCACAGCAAAGAGACTGCTCCCAAGCTACACAGGGGCTTAAAGTGATGCCAAAGCTCATCTGCTTCTCCTGCAGCAAGCAGAGATGGACATGAGTAGAGACACACTGGAAAGAACATCACTTCCAGAGACAGATGCAGGGGTTCTACAGGCCCAGCGCTGTTCATACAAGTGACATCTGCATTACCTACCTCAGTCTGAGCAAGCTTCTTAAAACCCTGTGCCCATCCTACATCTTTAAATAGCAAAACTCAACAGGCAAAAGACCTGGGTACACCTTTAGTATCATTGTGGAAAACCAGCTTTGATTGCCAACAGTAGTAAGAGCTCTCTTTCTACAACCAGCCAACTTCAACAGTTGTTTGGCCACAAAGACCCAAGTGAGTTCTCAGTTTCCTGACATTAAAACCCCTGCCTATATTTCATTCAGTATTCAGTTTCATTTGTTGGCTTTTTCCCCATCTCACTGGCATTACAAAACAAACTTCAGAAGATTCACAGCACAGCAAAATGTTTATCACATCCACCCCTTATTACCACTTCTTCCATGCTCTGTGTCATTCCCAAGGCCTCTGCCTTTGACTAAACACTTTGTTCCTTTGTGGGAATCTGAATGTGTGGATGAATCTGTGGGTGCATATGCTGCACATCCCAAGTGAATTCCCAGAAGCAGAAGACCCAACAATCAGGCAGTGCCCATGAAGGGAAGAGGAAGGCTTTACCTGCAGCACTACAGGCTTTTTGGTACTATAGCTGCTTTTACAGCTTCTTTGAACTAACCTCTTTATTGTAGGGGCTTTTTGAGTCTCACCATCCTCTGCTCCAGGACCTCTTTACTCCCCTGAGTAAACTTCACACATTCCCCAAGATTTCTTCCTCACAATGTTTCTCATAGTATTAATTTCTCTCACTTCAACATCAACCAAGTCCAACCCCCGCAGCAGCAGCCACCTCTTTGTCCGTCCTCTCCTCCATCCTCAGTGCAACTGCAGGACACGTAGCATCAGCCTCTTACAGCATCCTGGTGCCTGGGCTGACAGAAACGCAGGAAACATCAATTTCCTCAAGGCACTCGTCTGTTCCTGCCATTCCCTGCTAACAGCTGAGTAGACTTCTCACAGCCTTCATTTAAAACCCTCACACACTCCTCAGCAATTTGCCCATTTTGCTTCCCATGCAGATTATTCCCAGAGCACTTAAGTGAACAACCTATCTTCACATCTTTGCCTTCTCTCCTTTTAACCTTTTCTTCCACATATATGCAGTATGTTTGCTATAATTTTACACAGTAATAAAATCTCCTTTAATATCTCCAGAGGTAATATCCTTTCAGATGTCTCCCTACCTTTCCCATCTCACACTAAAAAGAGAGGGGAGCACAGCTCCCTGACAGTGGACCTATAAAAGGTGTGAGGATCTTTTTTCCCTTCACTGTACCTGTAGTAAAGCACCTGAAAGCAGAATATTCATGTCATCAGCAAAATATTCCTGCTCTGGATTAACACCGGAGGGTAACGGGTGGAAGCTGAATAATGTACCCTCAGCTGCTCAAAAGAGAATGTTTTTCTAGCAAAAGATTTAACTGCAATCTTTCACCTGCTTAATCTTCAAATCTGCTTCAAGTTTTCACCCAGCTGAACATTTCTCGTTGGTTTTTGACTGGTGGGGGGTTTTTTTCTCTTTTAATAAGAGAAGGGGGGGGGGGGGGGGGGGAGAACAAAGAAGCAAACAAAAATCCTTCCATTTTGATCAAAACCAAAGTTTAAGTTTTGCCTTGATTCTAAATGGGAGACAGACCAAAAACCCAATTGTTTCCTTAAAGCATTAAGAGACTCTACCAAAAGTGAGTAGCTTTAATACAGTTATTATATGTGCACAGTCAGAACAGGATCACCTTCCAGCAAGCTCCTTCCCCTGAGACCAACCTCCTATTTTAACTTGAGCTAGAGTTGTATTTTAAACAACAAAAGAAGCAAGCAGAGACCATAGTCCAAAACCCCTGCTAACATAAAGGAGGGCTAATGGAGATAAATCAGGATGGAAGTAAAGAGGGAAATAAGAAACTGAGTTGTCCTCTGGGAAATACACAATTATGTCTCTGAGTTCCTCTTGTAGAGCACAGACCTGAGGCAGACAGCAAAGCACTTGTAGGTTCCATACAAGCTGGTCAGCTAACCCTGAAGTCTTCAGATTTAGTACTGGCAAAAGATAGGAAGAAGCCCTTATGGTGGGGGTTTGAAGGAGATTAAGTAGAAGAAAGAAGCCAACACCACTGCAGCAGCGCTCCCTTCAGGGTCTCATTCAGCCAAAACCTTCAACAGCACTTATAGCAGAGCTCAGGGAATAATAATTGTTCTGCTCCCTCAGACCACATGACAGCAATAGAAGAAGGATGGGATGAGAGCAGAGCTGATGTTATGGCCAGACTTCAGCCTGGATGGTTACCAAGAGCAGAAGGAGGAAAACTTGCTTGGAGGGAAGACAAATCTCCCTGGGTTTGCAGGTGCAGGAACTGCTAAAACTGAAGACTTACTCCAGAGTAGCTGTACCTGAGGCCTGAGGAAATAACCAAAGAGACAGAAACCGAATACACACTGCAGCCAAACAGGGCATCAACCCTTTCAACCCTGGGTCTTTGCTAATCTGACACAAGGCTTCACCTTGGGATAGGCTCAGCCTCAGCCTGTACAGGAAAGAGAGCAGATCTGTGACCAACACCAGCCATGTGCCACTGAAAGTCTATCTGGCAAGACCCCCACAGATCTGTCACCCAGCTTCACCACTTGTTCATGTCAACCACTGTCTATTCACCCATCCTGAATGAGTAGGTGATGCTGGTTTGGCCAGGATGCTCAGGCAATGGTATACTGCCCAGATCCTCAGGTTGGCTCCACCAGCTCCCATCAGTGCAGTACCAGACTAAATAAAAGCAACCTGACCCAGGAAAAGAGTCCCTCCAGAACACAACTATCAGAATGGTATAGGAGGGCCAATGGGGCAGACATTTATCTATATTGTGAATGGCAAGAGCAGAGTCCCAGGACAACTAAGGCTGGAGGGATTTGTACAGCTATGCCCCATGCAGCAGAGCCCTTGATCTGCTGAGAATAACACAGTGGTAAGTAAAATGAGAGCAAGCAAAGGAATTCATCTTGCTCTAACTTCAGATACTCATTTTAACTTGAGAAAATTCAATTAGTTTCTACCCAGAAGCAGTTTAGCTGCCATTGTTGGCAATCAATGGCCCCTAAATGCTGAGAAACTGGCAACTGTTCAGTGTGCTGGCAGAGAGGCTTTCCTAATTAAAGATGTCACTTTTCCAGCTAATTTAAGTCTGCCATCTCTTTAAAGTACCGATTGCCACAACTAAATATGAATAGGAAATTGACTTTCTGTGCATCTGTTTTTGCAACATACTTCCTCCGAGTCATATGTTTCAGCTTAAATGGTTTTGGTCACTTGCTGGGAGGCAATAGCAGAGCTTTGTTCTGCCTCCCGAATACCTCTTAAAGAAAACCAAGTGGGGGTTGAAATCTACAGGCATGAAAAGAGTATTTGCTGTCTTTCCCATCCTCAGTGAGTTGTACTGTATTCTGTCAGATACTGATTTTGTTAGGATAAAACAACAACAAAGAAGTCCCCACTGAATCAGTCTGCTTACCTAAACGGCTTCCACTGTACAACATACTTATCCTCACAACAACCCCGAGGATAGGGAAGCACCATTATCACTGCTGGAAGGAAATGTGCAGACATAAGACTGAGACACAAAGATTTTGATGTCTAATTTCCACTAAAGTCACATTTCTGATTCATGCTATGTAGCTCCTTTCCATAATAGCTGAATAACAAACCACTTTTTCTTAAATCCAAAAGACCTTGGCCAACAGCCCAATTTTAAGACTATTCATGCTCTTTGGCAACAAATGGAAAGCAATACCTATGCAGTTAGTGAACAGAATTCATTTCTGAGTTCCGTAACGAAGCAGTGTCCTCACTTCAGCACAGTCCCAGCTGTGCTTACTCCAGTCCTTTCTGCCATGGCCCCAAACTCCATGACCCTTCAATCAGCACCATTCTGGGGCACCCAAGGGAGGGAGCATAACAAGTCCCAGCAGAGCTGCCTTCACCAAACCACCTTTTGACTCCCCTCACTCATCCTAATTTCTTCTGATTTTATGGTCCCTTTCTGAATCCCTGTGAAGCAAACCACATGAAATATACTGCTAATTCAGACAGAACAATAGAGCCCATGTCTAAGCTGGTTTCCTTTATTCTCCCAAACTCTGACCAACAAAGTGGTTAAAAGCAGGACCTGAATCTTCCCCTTCCCTCTAGTCCAAAGAACAGAAAGGCCATTGAATTTTGGTTCTGCAAAACGCCTGATACAGCTAGATAAGAGCTATCCTCTATTGAGTGCCAAAAGCAATACAGACCTGGGCTTTAGCTCTTCTTACTGTACACTAAAATTAAATGCAGCATGGATGAGATGCATTCAACAACCAGTGTCGTTACTCACATGAGTATTACTGACAGGATGCTGCATTGCATAAGCTTGGAAATACTGGCTGGCTTGCTGTAGCTGGTTAAACAGAAGCAAGTCATACATTATTTATAATTTATTAAAGCTTATTTTAAACAATTCCTCTCCCACACCATCATTTGATCAGCTCTGTTTACAGTCTACGACTGTGCAGCAGAGGCATGTAGCATTAAATAAGCCTCTGGGCTCTCCCACCCCCAGTTATGACAGAACAGACCCACACTTCCTTCCTGAAATGGAAACCTCCTGAAGTTGGACAGGAAGCAGGGGATGTTTCGTGTAGTTTGGACATTTTGGATGTCTTCTCTGCCAATGCAAGCTGAGCTATTCCCACTACAGCATGTCCCTCTGTCACTTCTTAGGGCTCATGAAGGACCTCTGGCAGAGTGACAAAGTGGGAGCAGAAATAAGAGACTCCATGCCACACTGAGGGAAGAGCAAGGATATATACTCACATCTAGTTCCCTAGAAGATGATTTCCTGGGATTCTACCTCCTCTTCTAACCTAAAAATGTGCTGGTTAAATTCCACAGGATGGTTTGGGTTGGAAGGGACCTTAAAGATCATCCAGTTCCACCCCCCTGCCATGGGCAGGGACACCTTCCTCTACATCCAGTTGCTCAAAGCCCCATCCCAACCTGGACTTGAACACAGTGTGCAACTGCAAAGCCAATCCCAAAGCATTTTCAGATAGTGCCTCTAGACTGAGGGAATGGTAAGATTTTCCAGGCCTGGTTCAGCAATGTCACCATTGTGCCTGGCTCTAGCCCTGGGGCTGGATGTGAACTCCATACCCCACAACTGAGGTCAATGAGGCTTTCTTGTGCTAAAATCAAGTCACAGAGCACTGGAATGAGCACAATGCAGAACTAATCTGTAAGCCCAGCCACAGCGTCTTTCTGTCTGCGTATTTGTTGGCAAATTCCCTCCCCCCTTCTTCCCTGGTCCGTGTCCTCCCATCCTGTACAGGGCACATCATGTCTAGAGTCAATATGCAGACTGTCTGCCCTTGCTCTGCCCCTCTGAAGGAACAGTGCACTTTCCACTTTCAACTCTCCATCCAGAAACACATCATTATTCTCACGAGTCACTGCGTAATCACAAAGTCATGCTGAGAGAGGAACAGTCGTCATCCCACTGGGGCACCTCCAGCCCTCAACACCAGTACCTGCAGCTGCTGCTTAAGCCAGCATCTACTGGTTACCTTCCTAGGCAGCCAAGAAGGGGAGAGCTCATGTGCATCCTTATGAGTAGCACAGATCTGATGTGGGACACACAGACCAGTCCTAATGGAAGCTGCAGTGCAGGAAGTATAAACCCAAAGGTACCCTATGGCTCCTGCACCCTCTGCTTTCCTGGCATCCCACCGGATAGCGATCACAGCCCGCTGGCACTCATTGGGACATGACACTGCCATCTGCAGGCACCCACGGATGGAAAACATCCCATAAGCTGCTTACTGCAGGACAACATCCAAGGGCAAAGCCTTTCCCAGTGGGCAAAATGAGTGCTGGAAATCCAGAATACTGCTATAAAAAATAGAAAATCAGGAATCTCAGCTCCTTATGAGACCTCCTACTTACTCAGTCTAGTAACACAAATGCAATATGGAAATATTCACCACCAAGTAAATAAGAAATCTTCACAACTTCATATACACATGCACATATGTGCACATACAGTTTACTCTTCAAGAATAACATTTAACTGTATATTTTACATAAGCACATTTCATTTCAAATCAGGGATATATTATACTTATTCCAAGTTATTTTAGGTACACAGCAGCTGTGCACTGACACGTCTAGGAGGAAACCTCCAGGATGCTGCTGCCTCCATCTACCTACGTGCTAATAGGAAAATAACCTGCACAAATACATCAAATACATCTGTCAATGGACAGGAAAAAATCTTTCACCCTTGAGGCAATAACCACATTGTGTTTGGCTTTCATTAATGCATACAACCCATTTCCACTCCACATTCGGGACAGTTACATGTCCGAACACACGTGCACCCACTTCACTGGCAAGGAACAACATCCACAGCTACATTAACAACCCCAAAGGATCTGATGAGCCACTGCTCAGGGCAGAGCTGCTGCCTGTGTCAAAACACCACTCAGCATTGCTGCCATCACACCAAACATGCCTCGAGAGCACGCGCAGACCTCCAGGAAGGAGTGGGAGGGATCAGATTATTGCTGTTTAAACTATTCCCAGTTTAAAACCGTGGTTTGAAAGAAGGAAAGGACCAAAAACCCCATAAAACTACAACACGTAAACCCCAGCGTGGCTGCTGAGGGTGGTTTGTTCTCCAACCATCTGTGCTCCTGGCAGGAGCCATTCTGCTCCTACACACCCTTCAGCACCTTCTGCTCCCTCAAGTGTTACACAACTGCACAGAGGAAGGAAATCAACACAATTAGTAAGTGGCCAAGTACAGAATTACCAGCGGAGCTAAGCACACCCATTGGTCTCCCATCACCTCTGCCCAGTGCAGGTTTGCTCCTCGGTACGTGATTCAGGAGAACCCCAGCACACTTCTCCCTTCTTCCTCTCCTTTCTCCTACCTCTCTTCCCCATCCAATTTATCCTCCAAAGCAATAAATAACTCATTCTCATGACCAGAATAACTGAGCTGGAGCTCCAGAGACTCCAGCTCCAGTGGCACCACACGGCTGTACTCTCCCTGGCTCTGCTGCACCGGCCCCTGCCCAACCAGTTGGTTACCAATGTGCTGCACAACCTCAAGCTACTGGCAGCACTTTGTTCCAGCTTCCTTGCTCATTCACCCCATCATCTATTGTATTAAGATGACAAACTCTAGGAAGCAAGAGTCAATCACAGCTGGAGCCCATGGCTTCTAACCTAGCAAATAATTACTAATTACTTAGGAGAGCAGTGAAGACAGCATAAAATTAAGTGATGCTGATGCTTCCAAATCCCTCTCGTTTCTACAGCTTATGTTCTACAGTTGCACTGTGTCTTCCACTGCACTACCACCAGTGACCATCATTTTCAGACATTCTCTGTTCTTGTAGTTAAGCTTCTCTCCATCACTGGTTTTGGGTTTTTTGTTGCGCAAAGCTCATTGTTAGCCCAAGTCTGGATCTATAATTTCCATATGTTCCACCACCCTTGGTTGCCACAAAACCAGGAGCTTACAATTCCCCTCTGCCTTGCAATTAGGTCTCTAAATCACTTAACTGTGGGAGCCAGATTTTCTAGCGGAGCTCATTGACAAGCAGAGTGAGCCAGCTGCAAAATATTTATCACTGTCCAAATTCCCTCAAATGTTCAGTATTTGGATCCCAGGATTCTGATCTGATCCAGGTCTAGGAGTAATGACACAAAAATCATAGATAAATCAGGAATCATTTTCATCCAACAGCACAGCTTCTCCTTCAGGAAGCGTTCCGCTCTGCCAATTCTCGCATTGGAACTGTAATTTCATCCTTTAAACTCCTTCACTGTTCTGCAAATGCAAGACTTGGTACTGAAGGATGCTGAACAATTATTCTAACAATGAATTACACTTTTGGCTAATTAGCTAGCTGAAGTTTTCATTAGCATGAAATTTATCAGTCTGATCATTCAAGCACCTTCTCTAAAAGTCGAAAATTAGGAGTGCCTCCTATGGAAACAATTATATCTGTTCCACCAAAATACACACGTACACAACTGCAGAGTAAAATAACCTCAAAACACTGTAGAAAAAGGCATATTTAATATAAATTACTTTTTTCCCCTGTACAATCTCAGTAGCAGTTTACAGTAATTAAAATGACAAGCCAACAAGGCACTACCAGGAATAGATACCTCATGACAGGTGCTCAACAAGTACTAACAATCAGTTCTGTACTCACAACCAACTGTTTCTATTGTCAATAGAGCTCTTTTAATAAATGCTTGCATTTGTTACGCTTTCTTACATAATTATTTGCTAGGAGATCATAATAATCTAATATAAATGTGTTTGGTTTTGAACTGGACCTGATTAATTACCAGCGTCTAAAGCTAGTGAGAACATATACACTAGAATCATGAGTTCTGCATAGGAAAGGTGACAGGGAAAAATACCAAAAATGGCTTCCGTGATTTATGAGATCCTGTTCCACTGGGAATCAATGGGATTTAAGTGCTTGGAACATAAATCTCTTTTCAAAATGAGATTCATATAATTATTTTTAGGGTTTTTTTAATTATTGGGATACCACAAAGAACACTGCAATCATCCCAACAAATCCCTCTCGCACTTGTGCCAAAGCTTTTCTTCCCCTCTCTCCCCATGCAGAAGATACAAGTGAATAACCTGAAATACATTCCAGATTTCAGCAGCTCCAAATACTACAGTCAATTTGTGGGCAGATGCAGAAGTCAAACGGGCACACTGCACTGCAGGGCTGAGAGGGACAACAACTAATTTACTCCCAGCTTACAATCCACCAGTCTACCTGGAAGATCAAAGGTTTTTAGAATCAGCTCCTGGTCATCAGCACTAGTTTCTCTCTCTTCAATGTGCATCAGAGATATAACATCACTTAAACATCATTTCTTCGTATTTATGACTGAATTACAGTTTAATAAAGCAACCTCCTGAGTCACCATGCTTCCTCAGGATGAAAACTCTGCACGTTAACAGCATCTCCCTCTCCAAATGTCCTTCAGGCAGCAATGAAAAATGAAGGAGGCTGCAGTGTGCTTATCATGGTGACATGAGTTACCTCTGAGTAGCTCTCGGTGCAAAGCAGGAGTCACAACAGAGTTACAGAGAAAAAAACAGAGGTGAAATGTTAATTTGTGTGTAATGTACAGTGATGACTTGCTTGGCTGTGCAGAGAAATCATCTGAGCTTCCAAGTATCAATAACCATAGCAATAAAAGACTAACAACTTCAGAAGACAAGGGAAACCTGGATTCACAAAACAGTATTCGGAGGCTTTCAAAGACTTCTTGTGTGTAACTGAACATTTGCTTAAAGTCAATAATCCTTTTTCAGCTGCACAGCAGATCAGTTTCTGGCTACATAATGCAGCTTTCCAAACACGCCGGTTATTGTAGTAATGCTTCAAGAAATGAATATGCTAGCTGGTATTAGAAATCATAGGAGCATTATTTACCTCTATTGAATACTGATCTAGATGCTTAGCAAATAGAATGCAGCTTAATTAAGAGATTTTATCTAAGGAACTTTGATTTGATAATAAGTAGGTTTAAATATCAGCTGGTATTTTCTTATTTCAAGCATTTCAATTATTATTAACAATAGAATGGCTATTATTGCAATAGCAATTTCTCATGCCAGTGGAAATGACTTTTAATATAAATTCATAATGACACCATTGTATGGACCTGATTCTAATCTGGAAAGCAATCGGTGTTCATGAATCACAACCTGGCTTCTGATTGTGGATACTGTTCCTGTTCCTGACAGTTCTTCCAAGAGCAACGAGCAGTGCCAACTGCATGTAGCCATCAGGGCTGAAGTTTGAGCACTTTTAATTTGTTCCATTAAAAGGTGGATCTATATACTCATGTGCTTTGCTAGATCAAAGTCTATCTCTCCAGCAATGACAGTCTCACATTTTCTGTGAGTTACATTACAAACGAAGAGCTACAGGCAGCATATGTGTATAGCTCGCTGCCAGCCAGTCCTGCAAAGCCAGACCCTTACAGGGGTTAGCACTGGCACCTCATGTGTGCATGGTGCTCCCACATGACGACCCTGCATGACATCCTTGATTCTAAATTGGAGAGGCATGGATTTGATTGATAAGGAATTAGGGTTCTGTTGATATGCAGGAGGGAAGGAATGCCATCCAGAGGGATCTTGACAAGCTTGTGAGGTGGGCTGATGCCAACCTCATGAAGTTTAACCATGACAAGTGCAAGGTCCTACACCTGGGTCAGAGCAATCCCAGGCACAGCTACAGGTTGGGCAGAGAAGAGATTCAGAGCAGCCCAAGGAGAAGGACTTGGGGGTGTTGGTTGATAAGAAAATGAACATGAGCCAGCTTCAGTGTGCGCTCACACCCCAGAAAGCAACCGTATCCTGGGCTGCATCAAGAAGAGCATGACCAGCAGGTCAAAGGAGATGATCCTGCCCCTCTACTCTGCTCTTGTGAGACCTCACCTGGAGCATTGTGTGCAGTTCTGGTGTCCTCAACATAAAAAGGACATGGAACTGTTGGAACAAGTCCAGAGGAGGCCACGAGGATGATCAGGGACTGGAGCACCTCCTGTATGAAGACAGGCTGAGAAAGTTGGGGCTGTTCAGCCTGGAGAAGAGAAGCTGCATGGAGACCTCATAGCAGCTTCCAGTATCTGAAGGGGGTCTACAGGGATGCTGGAGAGGTTCTCTTCATCAGGGCCTGTAGTGATAGGACAAGGGGAAATGGTTTCAAACTGATAGAGATAAGGAAGACATTCTTTACTGTGCGGGCAGTGAGGCACTGGAACTGGTTGACCAAAGAAGTGGCAAATGCTCCATCCCTGGCAGTGTTCAAGGCCAGGCTGAACAGATCCTTGGGTGATATGGTTTAGTGTGAGGTATCCCTGCCCATGGCAGGGGAGCTGGAACTGGATGATCTTAAGGTCCTTTCCAACCCAAACCATTCTATATTTTCACCTACTGGTATGTGACTGACCACTGGAGCAAGACAGGACAGGACTAAAGCTTAGTAACAAATAGTAACTGCTGCACTTTGGACCCATGCTTGGAACATGTGCTGGGTAAATTCCTCGGGAAGCATTTAGTCAAAGGTACAGAGTGGTATGTCCTATATCTACACTACAGCTGATGGGGGAAACACAGATGATTGCTCAGAACATGGGGGAGATGGAGGAGGAACATTTGTGTTTGCAATTCTGCCACTGGAGATGGCAAACAATAGAGGAACTCTGGCCAGCAACACTCCTTTTGACTCTGGTGAAGCTTCAGAAAGAGCTCCTCTCCCAAGAAATGGCCAATCGCAGCCCTGACCAGTGGTGCCTGCAGGACTTCTAGACCTCCCCAGGGTTTAATGCTTTGCTAAGAAGGTGTCTGCATGTGGGAGGCAGGAGCAGGTTGTGTAGGTGCTGGATGATGGAGACTGAGACATTTCATACTGCCTTCTGCACATGACTCATGAAGCAGCTCTTCACAGCTATTTTCTAATCATAAAGCTGCAGGGTAGACCCCCCTTGGTTAACAGCCCAGCTAAGTGGGGGGGACAGGACCATACCTACCTCATTTGGAGTACTGAAGTAGCAAATACTCTGAGCTTGACTTGCAGAAATGGGACAATCATGTCTCTGCTTCAGTTTTAGAACAAAATCCTGATCCAAAAACAGCATGAAACTCACCACTGTAGTACCTGTTTCATCAGTCATCCCAAAACACATCCCTAGAGAGCTGCCCCAGCATGTTCCAGGGGTTAGCCCAGCCTGCAAATGAGAACTACTCCACATATTGAATATATACATTCTGCATGTGTGTGTGTCCAGGCACACGCATGTTTCCATGCTAATACATCTGTATAATCCATCCTTTCTACATGAATTAAGCCAAACGGTGAATACAATGTGTTATTTAAATACCACCAGGGATTAGAAGGTTCAGAGAGACTCCAAACTCCATAAAGTGATGCTAAGCAGGATTACTTCCCGGCAGCGTGTGGATACAACTGTAAGCTGATTATACATTTCATGACCTACATTGGCATGTAAGGAAGAGCCACAGTCCTCCCCCTCCTCAGACAAAATCAAATCAAGCTGCATACTTCCCAGTGATGGATTCCAACTCACCATCTTCCTTCCTTTCTCTTTAATGAACAAAAGGAAGAGGCAGAGGACACAGACTTCAGCAGCTGAAACAAGGTGGAACTGCTGAGCTATAGGAACAACCACAGTGTTGAGTTAATGGCATTCAAAGCACTAACAGCAGGGATCAATTGGAAAAAATGGTAGTCAGGAGGGTGAATCTCAAGGTAGATATAAGGGCAAAGCAGCTGCAGGGAGTGAGCTGAGCAATAGAGGGAAAGGAAAGAGAAAACCCCACCAGGGACTATTCACATTCATTACATTCCTGGAGTATTTGGTATGCTCTTACCTATTTACTGCTGATTTATATTATACAGCTTACAACTAAAAAAGGAAACCTGCTAATTATAACAAGGTGCTACATACACAGAGCAATGCCATCACTATTCCTTACAGGTTAAGGGCAGCATCCTGTGTTATGCTGCTCAAAAGAGGCTAAATGATGCAGTGACTCTGTTTGCAAAATCATACAAGCAAAACAAAAGTCATTTTTCATGCATAGAACAGTTCATGCATAAAATCTTCAATCATTAAAGAAACTCTGATATCAAAAATAAAGCTGCCAAAACAATAAAGTACTGAAGACGGCTTCTATATTCGGACTCACAACTCCCTTGTTTTACATGATGCTTGTAATACAGGAATGCAGCAGAAGAGCAGAAAGCAACATTAAGTGACCTGTGTAATACACGCAGGTCACATAGACAGAGACCTTCAATTACTGCCAGTGCTAGTTTTCATTCAGGCCCAGGTATGCTTGGGACTAACAGACACCACTACCACCACCATTTACAGGCTTATGGGGTTTTCTAGTTTAAGAAATGGAGTTGGTGTTGAACTGTTTGTAACAAAATGTCCAACCCTGCCAAAACCAGGGTTATAACACTAAAGGCAAGGGATAAAACGTGCTGCTCACAGCATGTTTTCCTCTGCCCAGATTAAGAGCTGTTCAATAGAAGTATAATAGAATCTGTAAATCTACTCTGACTCAAGAGCAGTGTATCTGACATTGAAGATACAGAGCTGTCATAGTGGAGATAACCTGCACAGTGAACCGTAGGCATCTAGGTATGAATAATGCATCATCTGACAGCATTAAAGTTAAATAAAATAAAATAAAATAAAATAAAATAAAATAAAATAAAATAAAATAAAATAAAATAAAATAAAATAAAATAAAATAAAATAAAATAAAATAAAATAAAATAAAATAAAATAAAATAAAATAAAATAATAGAAACTGGTCATACTCCATACCACCTTAAGCTTTATAATAAATAGGTGTTGGTAAGTATTATTTCCTCCTTCTTTAAAAGCAAGCTATAAATGCTTTGGTTTAAAACTCTAGTGTGCAGTTAACACCCTCAGTCAGTGCCAGGCCCTGCTCTGGCACACACGGCCATGGCCTCAGCAGCCACACTGGTACAGAGACCCCGCATCCCTGTGCAGGGGTTGCAGTGACAGTCCTGCATCTGTGAGCTGCTCTGGCTGCACGAGATGCAGGAACTGCTCAAACCCTACATTTCTCTCTTGAGGTGCACAGCCCCTCTCCTTTAGCCCTCTTAACCCTGATACTCTGCACTGAAACACAGCCCCTTGCACTCCAGGGTCATACTTGCACCTCATCAGGGACCCACACCCTGCTTCCTCTACCAAAAGAGTTGTCCTTATCCCAGAGCCTAAGCCCCCCAAAATGTAACAGTTCCCTGCACTGGAGCAACTGCTATGGCATTTCCACAGCATCAAAAGGTTTCCCCTCCTCTGTGACCTTGTGCTACCACTGCAGCTGAATAGCCCAGATGCCGTAGGGCCAGATCCTGCAATCTTAAACACAGGCAAGAATCTGCTACTGCTTAGACAAGTTTTGTATTGCTAAGAAATAAGCCCCATAAGGATGTGCATTTCAGCAATGCAGATGGACTCCAGAACTCGTCCCTCCTTTACTTCCTTATGGCACTGACTAAAAGTTTGGATGACTAAGGGAAACAGAAACAAAGAAAGGAACTCCAACACAAAGCATGGTAACACAGAACCAGACCCAGTCCTGCAGCTCCTTCCCTATTCAGGCAGAGAACACCCAGCACGGACATACTAAAGAAGATCAACAGCAAAGAAGAAAGCAGCCAGAAAATGTAACATGAGAGAGGGGCTAAATTTTGGAGCACCAGTAGTGCAGACCTGAAACCCCTTCACATATACCCCTCCCCATTTAATGATGAGCTTGGTTTCATCATTTAATCACCTACAGGTTTCATCATTAAATATTATGTGACTGCATGCGATTACTATCTCAAGTTTTATAGCTCCTTCAGCAGTTCCATCCTGTTCAGGTTCATTAAAACAGACAAATGTTACAGGTCTAACTTTTGCAGAAGGAAATGGTAGAGATTTGAGCTGATTAAAACAGCACTTAACCTGGTAACTGTAGTGTAACAAGGGACTGAAGGTCTGATCAACTGAATTCACAACTCTTTTGATCAATCAGAGAGTAATCCACAAACATCAAAAGCAGGTTTTACTTCAGCCCTTAATATCTGAAACTTGCCCTAAGATGTCAGCTCTTCTCATATGTATTGGACATGAATCACAAACCCTGTGATTATGCCTGCCAAGACTCCTCTTAAGAGGAGCAGGGTTTCCTCCCCCCAACCACCTCTTTTCGAGGGAAAGATGGTTCCTGCTGAATACACATATCAGAACAAATCAGCAAGGTATTGACCTCTTTGGATACCAAGTCATTAGTACAAATAGAAAACTTCAGAAACATTGGAGAAGAGAAAGAAAAAGATGCTTTTCAATAAAGGCAAGAATGATCTGCATCTTAAAAGGTCACACTCCTGTCAGAACAAGAAAATTTATGGAATAGACTGGATATTAGGAAAAATTTCTTCCCCAAAGGGTGGTCAACCATTGGAACAGGTTGCCCAGGGCAGTGGTGCAATCACCATCCATGGAAGTGTTCAAAAACTGTGTAGAGAAGGCCCTTAGTGACATGGTTTAGTAGTGGACCTGGCAGACCTGGGGTAAAGGTTGAACTTGATGATCTTACAGGTCTTTTCCAACCAAGTTAGTTCTAGGCTTCTACGATCACCATCATCCTCCTCCTGCACCCAACCACATCACTTCCCCCAGATTTGCACTGGGTCTGTTTGTTGAGACCTGTGCAATGCAAAGCCCTTCTGGTAACTCTGGCATCCACTGGAGGCAATCCACAGTTCCCTGAGCCCATTTAGTCCCAGCTTAGCTACGTGCTAGCAGATCATAAACCTCATGTGCATCTAGGGATGAATCACCTCCAGCTGTGACTGATTTCTGTCTGTCAAGTGTTGCTAAGCAGGAAGCGAAGGCTACCCCCCAGCTTTACCCCTCATTCCTTCCCATCCTCTCCATAGCACACCTGATATCTAAAACTGGTTGTTGTTAGCCCTACAAGAGGTTGTGGACATAAACCTGCCAGACTTAAGCTCTCAAACCTGCCCCTCTCCCAGCACAATGGTACAGAAGAGAGGCATTCACTGTGGTGCCCAGTGAGTAGAGCTCTGGACGACCTGTTCCTCTCCACTGCGCATCAATGCTGTATCACAGGGGCTTGAGATAACATTGTCAAATGTGTATCTTTGTGCCTGCAATGAAGTGCAGGCTCTTATTCACCTCTCTTTTTATTAGATAAAAATCCTTTTGAAACTGTTAAATTAACAGCTATATGCCAGGCCTAGGGTTCCACAGACAGGAGTAGAAAACCTGATAGGGTTTGCTCCAAATTTGCTCTGCTAGTAATAACTCTAAAGAAACAGCAAAATGAACACAAGTGCTATATTTTATTCCTCCCTTTTTGATCTAATTGTAGGATATTTAGTTTCTAATGAAATATGAAATTCAGTAACGGAAGATTTTTAAAACATATAGCAGTAACAGATCTTAAATTTGCTTTATGGAGTAGTTTTAAAACCCTCTCTAAAACAACACATCTCCAGCTCCCATGGTTGCCATTAAATGCCAGTATTAAACATCCAAGCACAACTACAAGCTGGGTGGAGAATGGATTGAGAGCAGTCCCGAGAACAATTTGGGGTGTTGGTTGATGAGAGGCTCAACATGAGCCGGCTTCAATGTGCGCTCACAGCCCATAAACCAACCATGTCCTGGGCTGCACCAAAAGGAGCATGACCAGCAGGTTGAGGGAGGGGATTGTTGCCCTCTACTCCACTCTTGTGATACCCCCCTGCAGTCCTGCATCCAGAAATATCAACCTCTACATTTCCGTGTGCTACCATTTCTCATTGGAATCAAAAGAAAACCACTTATTCTTCAGTCCCAGGAAGGAATAAATGTACATCCACATGTGAGCATGAGCCAGAAGAGAACTGATGTGGGATGTGTGGGAAAACCACATCCAGCCTTTGATCTTGCTACTGTCCAGCTGCTCTCCAGCATCCCAGGAAAGTCTCCAGTCACAAGGAATACTAATAGGGAAAATTGTCCTATTATATTCATGTAGACCTGTATACACAGACATAAGCAAACCTGAAACTGTATGCCCCTCACATTTTGTTTCCTCCTCAGATGCAGCCTTCATCCAGACTACAGTGCTGTTCTTCAGAAGTGGCAAGGTGCTAGAAATCAGATGTTGGTACACTTTAAAGTGTAACACAAGTTGTTTTCAGTACACTATAAAATCCTGCCTAAAGTTTAACATGTAAATATCCCCCATCATCCACCTACAAGCTTCTCAAGCCTTGTCTGAAAGACAAATTGAGGGCTGACACCTGTCTTTTGGTATAATCCAAGTCTCAAGAGCTTTGCAGAGGTACCTTTAATGTTTTTGGTGTACTTCAATGGGATTTTGTACTTGCACTTGTGACACCACAGCTGAATTCAAATATACCAACAGAGAAGCAGCTAGGGCAAGCAATTCTTCAGATGCTCAGAAAGCAAAGGTATTTTACAATGTAAGAACCAAGTCCCAGTTTAATGACTCCTCCGTGTTCCTAAAAGAATTGCAATTTTGAGAATGTATAAAAGAAAAGATGCTGGACACGCTAATTGCATCGTCTGTCCTCAAAGACTAAAAGGGAAACCAATTATCACATACACTCAACAGGATACAGCACCAAAATACCCATCAGCATAAGGCAGCAGCTCCAGCAGCACATCGGCTTATGTCTGTTGTCTGTGCAATCAGCAGTTGAACAAAGTTTGCTTGAAGAGATAGCACAGGAGGGAAAACACAAGTGAATACAGATGGCATTTCAACCAGAGTTCATGGTACACTGCAGCTGAGGACAGGGTGTATTTATGTATTGAGAACTACACAAGAGGGGAAAGAAAGTTGTCCCTTCCTGAGCTGTGCCCTATCCCTGCAGACCACAAACCTATTCAAGGACTTGTGAGTCACAGCCTTTCCCAGAGCAGTCACCCTGAAGGGGAGCCAGAAGAACCAGCTTTTCACACGCTTTAATGGCTGACAGCATTTTGATTTCCATTTGGCTACCTGGTATTCAGCCCAACTCCTGTCCTTAAAGCCTCTAGGAAAAATTAAATGGAGGAACAACATGTTTTAGTAAGAAAGCAAAGACAAGGGATTGCAGTCTTGCACAGATTCCAATGAAGCCCCTTTTGCATGTGGTCATGCTTCACAAGACGCAGCATTTAAGCAGCACTTGCAGAGCATCTCTTCCTCCAACCACACCAGTACCAGGGAGGCAGCAGCTGCCACAACACCCCTGCTCCAGGGCTCCAGGTGTGCAGATAAAACTGAGTTCTGATGCCCATGGATCAAGCCTGGGTTACCCCAGCTGATGGGAGATGGATGAGGAGTCAGACTTGCTGTTCCTGCTACCAGGGATGCTGCTGGGACAAAGCCATCTCCTCCACCACATGCATGCCTTGCCCATCCCTCAGACCCCAGGCCAGCTCTCCAGGGCTCTGGCACCAATGCAGGGGGCAGCAGAGCAGCAGCTGCTGGGGCTGTCCCTACCTGAGCACCCTTCTGCTTTGCCCACAGCTGCTCTTGTTTCCACACCTGTAAACACCAGCACAACTCAGGAGATGCAGAGGCAGAGCCTCTCAACAGTGGAAGAGAAGACAAGATCATCTCTCTTACAAGGTTAAGAATGTTCAAAGCAGTATTTCAGTAGCCTTCCTACAAACTGAGAAATAATTGCTATGAACACAGTGTGAGCAAAGCAGGCAGAAGCTAGCTCTATTATAAGCAGAAGTTTAAAAACATTACAGCCAGCTCCTTAGGTCAAGAAATACAGTTAATTTTGATGAGGAAAATGAGCTTTCCAGCTTGCTTTTGGACAACTTACGTATTTTATGAGAGCCATTAGTCTATTTGCTTTTAATTTATTCCAATGACTTGAAAACCCTTTATACTAAGGAAACAGAAGATCCTGCAGGTGACAAACAAATACAAAAGGAATATCTATGAGAGCTGGCAAAGGGAGAAAGATGCAGAAATAACTGTACAAAGAACTAAGCACAACATGGGTTAGTGTCTTTGTGCAAACCAGCAACCACAGCTTCAAGAAACATACCGAAAAGAAGGAGATGGATGTAAGGCTGCCCTGGCCTGACAGGACATGCAACCTTGGGCACACAGCACAAGCCCTGCCAGAGGTAAGGCTGTGGAGAGCCAAGCAAGAGGCAGTTCCACTCCCAGAGACAACTACATACACATGGAACTCAAGCTAAATTCAGCACCAGCATCTCAGAGTTCAGGCAGATTCAGTCCTGCTGACTGAATGACATTCATGTTTTTCTCAAGCCTAATGGATGCGACAGCCTGGTCAAGGTGCCAGCTCTGCTACCATACCCAACCCACTCACAAATCCTCCAAAGGCAGTTTTATCTAACCTGTCATCATACAGGGACACTTGCAGAGCAGATGTGCTTAGAAAGCATCAGCATCCAAAGCAGTCTTTCACTGCTGCTGTGCCGCTTTTGGACAGTGCAATGAAATATGTAACTTCCATGTCAAGTTGGGTTTGGTTCCTTCAGAGATTTAAACTACCTGCTCTTCCCAACCCTGTGAAGACTTGACAGTCTCAAACAACTGCGATTAACTGTCTGCTTGAAGTAAAATTGTATTTTATGGAAACCAACAGATCCAAACATCCTTTATCCCTACACTTAAATCTGATGTAGGACTTAAAAGATTATAACATCTCCAGAACATATAAAAACATAAGAGGCATCCCATTGCCTTTAGTGAAAAGGCCCCTTTCAATAGAATCAGGTAAGATACCCACTTGAGTCCAGAGGTTGGCTGTCTGACTGACCCTACCACACACTGAGGTTACCTGACAGAGTACATGCAGACCTCATCTTGTCAGGATTTACTGGCTCATCCTAAGCACAGGGCCCTGCACCCTTGCCAGCAGTGAAGTCTGGTCTTGATATTTCACCCCCAAGTCACTTACCTCTTGTAGAGTCAAGACTTTCCTCTCACCTTCCTAAAGGTGAGCAATTTACAACCTGGCTGGAGACTGTTTTAAAACCTGTAGTACATGAAGCTGTTACATAAATCAAATAATTTGCTATAAAATCAGCACAACAAGCACAAGCATAAGGCAGATCTTTTTCTGCCAGGATGGATCTCATCGCCTGTTTTACAATCAGAAATAACACAGCAATAGCATTCTCTCTAATGAGCACCTTCTGGATTCCTATCAGTGCTACAACTACCTTGAATGAGAGTCACCCTGAGCACACATCTGCTGTCCTCTTAACACAGACATCCATATTTGAACATTTACCAGAATATGGCCTAAGCAAACTAAAACCACTAAAAACAACTTCTCTGTGGAGTCCAAAAGGCTCTGACAAAGACCACCTCTGTCACCAGGCAGTACTCAGCACAAGCATCTTGATTCACATTCTAATACAAAAAGCTTCATCAACCTAATAGGTTTCTCTTAAGAACAGTACAAGCAGTTCCACATTGAAGCCCTGAGCTGGACACGAATGTGTAGGTTTATACTTCACAATATCTTTTACCTCAAGAGTCATTTTTCAAGATAAAGCCACTTCTTTCATTTTCTTTTAATCACAGAAGAGATGCTAAGTTGCCACAGACGGTCATTTGTTTTCATTCTGCATGTTTCACATGGCACGTATTATACATTAAAATAGTTAATTAAATGTAACAAATACAATTAATTGCAAATACAACTGTTAAGTCTGCTTCATATTCACATGCCATTACTGTCAAGGTAGCACAGTGTAAATATAATAGGAGGAGGAAGGTCCTTGGCATTCCCATCACAGACCTGCTGCTGGCAAGTCGCTTTATGACTTAAGATCCAGAGGAGCTGCCTGCCACTGATGTATAGAGTGCCCAACATCAGATAACACCAAGTTTCTTTACAGTTAGAATAGTATTTCCTATTTATTTTACAAGGGCTTTTCCAGAACTGTTCATATTCATCTATTGTTCTCTTTAAGCTGTATTTGCAGATCCTGTTATTCAAATGCACTTCCATGAAAGTGAAAGATAACAAACAGAGCCATGCACGTGGTACTTCACAGGACAGAAGCACAATTCACCTCACTATAACAGAACTGCAATAGCATTTAAAAATGTCTGATTTGCAGAGTCAGCAAAACTGCAGTTCTAAAGAAAACTTTAAAAATGAACATTTAACCCACTCCTACCCCAAAAGAGTGTTACATGAGGGAAATAATGGAAATAAATGGCAAATAAAACCACAAACCATAATGTACTACACTACATATTTCAGCTACTGCTTTCTATATACGCACCTCTGATGTGTTTTAAGCTCAGAACTCAGCACTATTTCAAAGCACTATTCCAACACAATGCTCGTTGTAGAGGCTCTGGCAGGGGTGCAACACAAGGTGTTAGGAGAGCAGAACAGACTGGAGAGAAACACAACTGTGGTATCCCCTTTGGTCCTGGCCAGCTGTGCAACCCCAGGCTGCTGCTGATAATCCTACAGCACTACCTAAAAGCCAGGACCACAACAACTCCAAATCTTTGCCCCCTGCCCAGGTGGAAGATGAAAAACCCATATAGAGAAGGTGGTTTTAAGTGTTACAAAAGCAGTTTGTACATAATAATGTACAAGCAGGAAGTAACAATAAAAACCCCAAAACCTTAAAAACACCAACAAGCCAGCTGACATAGTAACATACCTGTCTGTCTCCCCATGGTTAATGGATAACTTTCACGATAAACATGCAACAGTAGGAAAGAAATGTTGAAGGCACCAACCTTCAACCAACTGAAACTAACATTCCTTTTGCATCATCCCAGAAATTATGAGGACCGATGGAAGGTGAGGAGGAGCCCCATATGTTCTGTAATGCACAGAGATTTTGCTATCAGGCTAAGATGAAACAATTTACCATCCAAGATTTAGCATCCATACTTGCCCATTCCTCCCTAACATGCCCTTTTTCTCTTAATACAGTCATTATCAGTGTGACCTTTCAAGTTCCCCAGACAATCTGTTAATTCTGAGCACTTCATCTCTTCATGTGTCCTTTTTAAAATGTCCTACAGTTAAATCTTTGGCTATGGAATTGCTTTATACATCAAAATAGAACTCCACACCTTTCATCAGTGTTACTACTAAATAGGTGAACTGTTAGCCAGGTTTATAAAACACAGTGGGCTCCTCCAGAAGAGGCTAGAAAGGGGGTTGTAAATTGATGGATTGATGGCATTTAGAAACTGGTATTTGGAAAGAAATAGCTTGGGGAAGACTGGTGGGGAGGGGATCACTTTGTGCTTGTTTGGTTGGTTTTGTCTGTTGTGCAATTTTCCATCAGACTAAAAGCTCAACAGCCCATAAGTTTTAGGGTGCTATGTTGTTTTCAACAAGACTAGAGCAAACAATGAAAGAGCAACTTTATGAAGCCAGACCTATCCATTTGCCCATGCATTCCAACACTTCACTTTGACTACAGATCCTTCATTTGAAACAGCCTTCAGTAAAAATGAGCCCAAGCCCCACAGCTACCAGCTACTTCTTAAAGCCTTCAACCCACAAGTTTCCCCTCCCAGAAGGGCTTCAAACTCACTGGTGAGCAAAGCAGACCCAGGCCCAAGCAGCACTTGGCTATACAACCATGTGAAGAACGTGCTTGCAGAGAAGAGGGGAGCACCATCAAGACAAGGTTCAGTCTGAATTGCATTCAAATTCAGGAGCAAAAGAGGAACAAGCACTTCAGCCACACCACTATGACCTTCTATGGATGTGGTATCACTAGTCTTACATTATTATCTTTCTCCACAGGAAGAAGCTGCATACATGCAGCTTAAAATGTCATTATGTGTACCACCAGTGGTAGACTGCTGTAAAGGTGACCATGAGTTCCTCGTATGTGCCTTTCCCAAGGTTCTCCAACAGCCACTGATGTACGTGGGACAAGGAGCCTGCTTCTGAAACTGCCCCTCACCACTTTCATCACACCTTACCCATTCCTGCAACCTCTGCATTCAGCTCGACTTCCAAATAACCTGTTGGGAATTTGATTTCCCACTGAAAAAATACTTAATATTTGATGTGTATTTTTGCCTTATTCATTAATCATGATGAACACATCATGAAATTCTCCAATGTACTCGTTATTCAATATTATTCAAACATTTTGTCAGCAAATAACTCTTGGTTTATAGGTCATTCGAATTGCAAATTGTAACTATTATAGTCATAGTTTGCCATTTATTTTTTAACATATGTAATTTATTTAACTTAAGTAATGCATACAGCCAATTTAATCAATGTGCAGTGAACTGCAATTTGTGCACTTGGCTTTAATGGTCTTAGTTACATAAATCACGCACTCAGGAAACTAATATGGGACTTAAGTGTATAATTGGAACCACACAAACTAGTTCCACGGTAAACATCAAAGTAGTCACATATACAAGCAAACAGTTACATATACAAGCAAACCTAAATTCACTTTCCCAATCATATGCACATTTGCAACATTTTTCCCCCTTTCTAATTAACTCTGATACAGTTAATTCGTAACAAAATCATGCCAGCAGCTACAGCAGACATTGCCAGATTGCTTTTCACTTCCTCCTCTGTATCCTTATTTAGTGTATTAAATAACCTAGGCTGCTGTTAACTATTTTTCATGCAATAGAACCTCAGAAAATATCTGACCACCACATAGAACAAAAGACCTTCAACTTCCACAGCATTTGGGAGGCATACTGCAATTAGTGGTCACCTGAATCGATCATAAATAGCCTAGGACAGCTCTAGTTACTTAATGCTTTTGATATTATTATCAGACCAGAGATAAAACTATAATGAGGTTCAGTGATAATAGGAAGTTGGTCCTCTGGGACTTAAAATTGAAGCAAGTAGGCAGAAATTAAATGTTTATCTAGCAGATTCCTGATTGTTCATGCTTAAATGTATACCTCCACTCATGCTTCTGCTGCAATTAGGGAACAGCCTGAATTAGTCTGATCAGCCTCCTTCAAGAAGGATATAAAGAAAGGAGAAATAAATAAAGAAGTGAAGCTGACAGGCAATATATATTACACCAGCATGACTTTTCCTAGTGAAAACACCTTTTTTGGCATTGACAGTGGACCAAAAACTGCACTACCCCCACAATTCTGAGCCTTCCTCCTTTAACCAGATCCAAGGCTGAAAACACAACACAACTGCACATGAATCAAAATGGGCTTTTTTGAGTGAAGAGGCAAAATAAAAGCTACTTCTTCTGTCAGATTTTGTGCAGATTCATACAGATGCTTCTGTGTGTTATGAGGATGCCAAACAGTGATGACAGACTTGCACATTGGTATAGAATATATAAATTATCAGTTCCAAAAGCAACATCCGTTAAAGACTGATCCCCATGGACAAGTACTTCTGATGGCAATTAGAGAAAACAGACTTTGGGGGTTGCCCTGTATTGGGATTTTGGATCTGAGGAGAAAGCAGAGTAGGGAAGGTGAATGGCCCTTCCACACAAACTACAGGGGCAGTCAAGGCTGAAGAGAATTAGATGGAAATGGCATGATCTAAGCACTCTGCTCATCTGGGTTAGAGTTCTTCAATAGGTTCCAGACCGCTACATCCACCGTAGATTCACTCAAATGGTAATCCACCCAAACCTACTGTGTGTATGAGTTTGTTTCACTGCTGTATATAGCATGAGCTCCACTGCAAGGGGAGACAGAACTCCCTAAACTGGTTCCTAGATTTCAACACCCTAAATTTCTGCCCCTTTTCCAGGTGGTAGCATCAATCTGCTTAGCTCATGTCGGTGGGTGAATACCAAGGTTAGGAACACAGCCTGCACCTATCAATTATCACCCTCATTTGCAAAACAGGGGAGGAAGAACACAAGCTTTAGCAAGTTGTTTGCAGGAGAGGTTTCACATTAGAGCTCAGAAAACCTTCAGCACATGCCATTGCATGCAGCAATGGCCTGTTGTACTGACAGAAGCAAACTGGCCCTGCTCCCTCCACCAAATTATCTACTAATGTAGCCCCATTTTAGAGACAGGCAGGCAGGTGGCAGAAAGGCAATGCAAGCAGAACCACCCTTTCTTTACAAGTGAACTGTAAACTGTGGCCCCCACAAGCCTGTCCAAAAGGGATGCTAGCCGACACTGCTGTACAAAACACAGCACATTGCAAAGTCTTTTCTTCCTTTTCCACTTGAATCTTTCTCCTCATTCTACATGACAAAATCTGAAATCCTTGCTAAATGCCATGACACACTGAATTGTTATTAACAAGCTTATTAGAGCTGTGAAACAGGATTTCCATTACATAAATCTCTTACTTTCCCCACAGTACAGCAGGATACCTTCCTAAGCATCCTACAATGCCCAGTGACCTACCTATTGCTTGTAACAGAAGCAGTCTTATCTGATTTGCCCTTTAAGAATTCTCCAGCTGTCTTGATTCATTAACATAGTTAAGTGTTCCTTGTCTAGCAGTGAAAATGTCCTGCTCTCCTATCTCATAAGTAGCCTCTCTCCATTCAGCTCCTTGTTTAATCAATGCTAATTACCCAGTCCTGTGATCATCTCCTGAAATTAGCACAAATGGTAACAAGTTCTTTGATTGCCAATGTTTTTGTAAATGTTATATTAAAAAATAGCACTAAAATAACAGCATAGACAAAATTTGTATTAGAACCATGCGTGCTGTTTCAAAATTCACAACAAGGATGGCATGCAGAGTGGGGGCCCATTGCTATTCACTTCAACTGATTCAAATAAACAGTGCACAAAGAAACCCACCTACTTACAGTGAGCAAAAGAGCTGGTGAGGAAAAGCAATCTACAGTGAGTATTAGCAATACAAGAACATGACATTACAGCAGCAGATTCCCAATGTATCGCTCTTAAAGACAAAAGTACTGGTTTAGTTTTAACCTCATTAGTTTCTCAATATCCGGGTAGGGAAACAGGGTAAGCAAACTTCAGAACTTGGTTCAGAGATGCTCAAAGCCAAGGCATTTGCTGAAGACAGCTCCTCATTTTAATAGTGCAGCACTGTGTAGTGCCAGTCCCAGCACAACACAAGAACATCACCAGGCAGTCCTGAGAGAGCTTACAAAAAGAGTAGAACAGGCCTGTTTGACACTGAAAATCAAACCTCTACCAATACCCATTACCCAACAGGAGCTAAATAACTAGAAAAATATAGGACAGATCATTTTGACATACAATGAGATGGGAAAGAAATGGCTGGACAGGATGCTAAGAAAAATGAATGAGGAATGAATTGTGTAACTGGGTCAAGCAATTCTGAAAGGAACTGGGAACCTGGTGGATGATTTGGAGTGACTGCCCAAGACAAGAACAGCTTGTTCAATAAAGCTTCCATGAAAATGAAGAAGTCTTAAATATTTTATTGTGAAATAATGAAACAAAGTCCTAGAGGATGACCAGCTCCACCTACAACAGGCCCACTGAGATAAGCAATTAACCTCAGCCACGATCCTGCTGCAACCAGGTGAAGCAAACAACCACCACAAGCAAAAAGATGAAATCCCAATGCCCCTGAAGTCAGAGGCAAAAATCCCAACTGGCTTCATCTTAGCCCAGTTCTCACCAACTGCCCAGTCAGATGTTTCCAGTTGCTTCAGCCCTGCTGGGGACTTACTCCGGGTCACAGCATCGTTAAGATCATCCTCTATGAGAGTCAGACAGAAATCCATGACAAATTGATTCAGTTTCCTAATCTGACACTGAGCACCATTTCTGTGTGATCACTCTTCTTACCACTGCAGGAGTTAAGAAAATAACATGGGTTTTCTCCTATCGGCTCTTATTATCATAGAATCATAGAACAGTTAGGGTTGGAAAGGACCTTAAGATCATCTAGTTCCAACCCCTCTGCCATGGGCAGGGACACCTCACACTAAACCATATCACAGTATTTGAAGGTGTCCTCCAGGGATGCTGATGTGGGACTATTCATTAGGGACTGTAGCGACAAGACAAGGGGTAATGGGTTGAAACTTAAACAGCAAAGGTTTAGATTGGATATAAGGAAGAAATTCTTTACTGTGAGGGTGGTGAGGTACTGGAATGGGTTGCCTGCAAAGCTCTGTGAGACAGGAGATGTCTTAACAGACAAGCCAAAAACCAAACACCATGAACCTTCAGTCTAGTTTGGGTCCTCCATTTGCTAGGACAGCACACCTGCACATTTCTCATACACATGGCCTTACTTTTGTTCCATTTTAAAAAGGAATACAGAACAATTCTAGAACATAGAGCGTTGTAGTACCAGAAAGCAGACCCAAAACCAAGCAATCATCCTGACCTTCACAATTTGCAGCACACGACTGACGTTCAACATTAGAAATCCCTCTTCACAGACACTGAAACATCAGAGCAGTACAGGTTCTCTAAAGAATTTGTTCTTAATTTTTTTAAGAACAAGTTGATGATCCTCTGTTACAACTGGTACAAGTAATATTTGTTCACCAGCTCACCTGAGGACCATTCTTTTTACCCTATGGTTTCTATAAGGGTTTTTCTGAATGCTTAAGAATTCTGGACAAAAAGCAGGAACCTCAAGACTCATCACTGCCAACAGGACTTCAGAAGTGTGCAGTCACAAGTACACATAGGCAGAGATTTTAGACTAGATATAAGGAAGAAATTCTTTACTGTAAGGGTGGTGAGGCACTGGAATGGGTTGCCCAGGGAGGTAGTGAATGCTCCATCCCTGGCAGTGTTCAAGGCCAGGTTGGATGAAGCCTTGGGTGATATGGTTTAGTGTGAGGTGTCCCTGCCCATGGCAGGGGGGTTGGAACTGGATGATCTTAAGGTCCTTTCCAACCCTAACTATTCTATAATTCTATGATTAAAGAAGCAATACTGACCAAATGCAGCCCCTGAATCAGGAATACCCTCATTGTCTTCACAGATTATCTAACAGAAAGGCCAATCACGGTTACTGCTGTACTGCCCCATTTCATTTCTATCTGCAACACTACTACAGGCAAATGCAGAAGTCCCAGGAAGACCGGTTGCTCCATCAGACTACAGTGCAGCAAAGAACTTCTGGAAGCTTTGAGCTACCCATCTGTGCTCCAAGCACTACCAGAGCTTCCAGATGCCCTGGTGAGCCAGCCACACACAGCAGTGTCAACAGCACACAGAATTGCCATGTGTGAGTAACATCCAAAGGCTCTTTCTTTTAGTTCCCTACTATCCTGAAACAAGGTGAAGACAGACAGAAGCAAGCTGTAATTTAACTAGAGAAACTGCCAGTGAGCAAGAGGTTATTTGTTGTGCAAGCAAGAACTGCCATGTGAATTTTAAATAGATGTAATGGTTAATTAATCCTTAATATTCCCTTGCAGCATTGGAGATGTGAACTAATAATAACTCTTACCTCTTGTAGACAACAATTCAGCATCTGACACCATGACAATTTTACAAGAAACTCAAATACAAACCACCTTGATGCTTTTGCTAAAGGAAAATGCATCCTTAGCCCCTGGACATGTATACCGCAAGAATTCATGCATCCATGGGACATGACAAGCTGATGAGAGAAAGGCTCCACAGAACTGCCCAGTTCCAGTCATCCATGACTGAGAAATTCACATTGAAAAGAGTGCCAAGGAGAATAACGTAGGAGCAGCCAAACTGAGATTCAACTTTACAAAATGAAAGTAGACTCTTAAATACATCAGGGGAAAGCACCAGGGAGGCAGAAAACCTATTTACACAGCCCCAAAAAACCACTGACATCTTTGGGGTGTGAATGAGAAGGTTCCCAGTCACCAGAGGCCCATGGTTCTAAGTGAGAAGCAGTACTGGGAGCGTAGATCCAACTGCTTTCACAATACATCTTGATAAAATTAAGGGGAGGGTATGACTTGTTTGCCCACTACTGCAGGGTGACTTGATCCAAAAGCATCCCCATCCCTCCATGCACCCAGGCATCTGTGTGTCAAGCTCTAAATAGGCATTCACTGTATACCCACACATCACACCTCTACGGCCTGAACACGTTCTAGGGCAATGCCAGGTGATGCCACATCACCCAGGCAGTGGCACTGACACAGTCAAGCTATCTTTTTCTATATATACACCATGAGCTCATCTGAGCCTGGAATATCAGTGTTTTGTCTTCAAACACCACTTTCTCCTGGAGCATTTATACTCATAGGCTGTTCACAGATACTAGAGCATAGTCCACCTAAATTCAGAATAACTACAAGAAAAGACAAGTTTTCCTCACTGCCTTCTCCCATTCTTTATTTTTTTCCTCCTTTTCTATTCAGAAACCTCTCAATGTTCCTGAAGGGCTCATTAACCTCTCTAAAATATCACTGTGACACTACCAAATGCCTTCTGAAAGGACCAGTGCTGTCAGAGCAACCTGAAAGCCCACAACCACTTCCCAAAGACTGACCTCTCTGAAGCCTGTTCACCTACAACACTTGCACATCCTCATTTATCTGCTTTCAAGTCATTTAGTCATTTGCTGATAAGCAATTATCAGAGCTTCTGGGGCCTGTGGAACAACTTATCTTTGGCTTCCTGTTAGCACTGAGACCTTGTGGATGGTAGTGCAGGATAAAACCCTTTCCCAGCTGCCTGATCAGACAGGTGATAACTAAGATTTCCCATGGCATTGGTAGAGCCAGTACTGTGCATGTTAGTGTATTAAACAGTTTAGATGGTTCCCTCGGTGTCTGTGATGTTCTTCAGAGCCTAGAACATGAAGATATTTATTGGAAGCTCAGTACAGCCCCAAGATTGACAAAGCCTTCACAGGTGCTCATGAGCATTGCCAATCCTTTTCTCCTACAGCCCTCCTTTTACGCATTAAAGATTAATACCTTATTTGCTACAGAATTCAGTTACTCTGTCTCCTTCCACCCTGGCACCAATTCAGCTTCCTGCTGAGCTGAACACACCACTACAGATGGGGTTTGTTTCAGTTTTGAGTATTTTCTAGCAAAGGTGATGCGACAAAACGAAGGTTCTTGCAAGCAGCAACTGTTGTGAGTAGCATATATCCTGTGTACCTCCCTCAAGAAAACAATATCGACCTTTTCTTCTGGGAAATATGCAAAAATAGAGAGCTCTCAGATGTAGAACTTCAACAGGAATCTGAGCCTAAGGGTCTCCTTACAGTCATTTGGGGATTTTTGTATTAAACAAGGCTAGGTTCTGCTGATCACAAACCCTCCCTTGGTGCACACAGCTTCCAACAGCCCTCACCGTGTCTCCCACACAGTGCTCCGCTTTGAACCTTCAGTACAGGACACTTAAGCATTTTACCTTCTCAAGGGCTTGTTCATCTGTACACAAACCCACTCCTCTCTTTACAATAACACCAGGGTTATGAGCCAGCCTCACAGTGTCACAGCCACCCAGAGGAAACCATGTCGCTGTGTGGTTAACCCACGCCTCAGTGCTGGTCATTCTTGTATCTACTAATGCACAGGACAGAGTGTCAGCTTTAATTCTGAAACTCTCTCATGCTGTCACTTTGTGGCAGGGTTAAGTGGTTTTGATTATTGAATGTCAGCTCAGTTTCCTTAAAGCATTCCCACTGCTTGCATTTGCTTTCCATCAAAATGCATTAGAAATCTCTTAGTAAGAACCATTCTTAACACTGGGCTAACACGGGACACAGCTGCAACTGCTGGTGATCACAGCATACAATGCTTACTTGGTTGGTTCTCCAAGTATTGCTGTCCACATCATAGCATCATTCCCACTGGAACAAGTCTGGTCCTAAAGAAACCCACTGTGGACAGCTTTTACACAGAAGTGTTTCCAGTGACCAGGGCTGCCTGCATTGTGCAGGAGGCAGGCAATTGGCCATGCTGCTGGCTGCCCAAGTCTCCATGGTCACTGTCCCATCACTACACCCTTTACAAGGGAAATACTTTGCTTCCGTGTGTGACAAAACTTCACACGAGCATTGCCAGCTTTTCACTACACTAATGGTACCAGGCAGCAACGCTTTCCATTGACTTGCTTTATTACACAAACAATACACGTTTCTTTGTGAAGATGGGTACTACAAGGGCTGGAGTTTCTGCTCAGATCATACCCTAAGAACCAGAAGCAAGTGGTGGTAATTGACTTTCAGCTTCTCATTCCTCATTCATTTCTACAACCTGAATTCACTCTCCTCTGCTCCATCACAGAACACTAAAAACCTTCTCAGAGCATCCTGGAAGCAAGAAATATCAGGTAAAATGCACTCTCACTGACATCCAACATTCCTGGACCATCAAAACCTTCACAGCCAAGTGATACACTCTAGTACTGAGCTTGAACACAAGATACAGGGTTGGTCACTGAACGCCACCAAAACTATTATGAAAATGAGTAATAGCATGTTCTTTAAAACTCTCCTGACTCAAGTCCTGATCTCCCAGTGCACTGTTAGTGTTGAGAACGTTTCCTTTATGTCAAGGCAACTACATTAACTGTGAACTGATTCACACATGATCATAATCAATCATCTGTGTTTTCAGGGTGATGCTGGACATGAACTGAATGCCATTAGAACAGGATGGCAAAAGGAGTCAACAGTGAAAAGCCTGTAGAAAGTAGGATTATATATTTTTTAATAAAGTCAAAGTTAATTAAAGAATGAGTGTTCTTAAATTACTGAAAGATTTAATTTACTCCGGAAACACCTGAATCATCATTAACACTGTAAAGATCTCTCTGCATTAATTCATACCCAAATTCAAGGCTGTGCATTTTATTCAGCTTCTTTCTTCCTGTTCATATTTGTACCCTATTAAACTTCAGTACAGGTGCATACGGGTTAGTAATCACATTTTGGTATTTTGCATGCAGATTAGTCCCATTCGAATCTGCATAAATTTGATATGCATCACTGAAAAAGTGAAAGCTCAAGCAACTTTTATTTTTATCTAATCAAATCACTGCCTAATGAAAAACGCGTAACTGTGCACAAAGGTGCACTCGGGCAGGCTCCAGGGATCCTGGGCACAGGAACATTTACCACTCAATAGGACTATGAGGTGCAGGTCTCTCTGGCCTCATGGTCAAAGCCTGATGAGGATCAGCCACATCCAAAATGCCAGTGTTACCATTAAGATTAAACCAAGGTTTCCACCACTAGATGAAGCCAGAACTCCTCACCTAAACCTTCTCATAGTCAATTAGATTGGTAGAATATAGTCAAAATCCCTCCTCCAGTATGGAAATGGACAAATCTATTTGCTTCCCTATACCTGAATTTTCTGGCTGTGCAACCAGCACATCTTCTAAGGTTAGTGGCTGCAACAAGAGAAGCCAAACCTCAGGCAGACAAAGGGTTCATTTAACTAAACTGCAGTAGCAGTTCCATTACACAATGGTAGGTGATATTAAGCAGTTTACTCTGGAAGTATCAAGACAAAGCACATACCTCCCACTGCTGAAATTGTATTAAACCACTTTAAAGAGATGGCAATGAAATAAATATGCATAAACTGGTCTGGCTTCTTAATACAATTGGCAGGATCTTGTCCAGAAACAAGTCTGCTGGTGGAGACAAAAGGGGTTTTAAAGGCAAAACACAAAAGACACAACCACTTGAAAATATCATATTGAAGTAGGCCACAGTGTCTGGAAGACTTACAAATCCATTTATTGCTCCATGCGTGCTCCTGTCCATGCCCTCACCCTTCAGTCAGCACAGAGCAGCTGATGGGTACAGCCTCAGCTCAAAAAGCACCGTGGGCAATAGTGAGAGAGTAATACTGGAGACAAGTGGTTAAAAAACTGTGTGATTTCAGACCTAAACCTTAACAGAAATCTTGATCACCTCCGGAGTTCACCCCTCCACACACCAAAAGGCTGAAGAAGGAGATGGGTACAGAGCACTTGAGGAGTACCCAAAGGGGACAAGGCACTCATTCACCCATCCCACTCCCAGCTACAAGGCTGCACCTGGACACCTCGCAGCTTTAGGCAGGCCTTTCTTTCCTCATCCCAGGAGCTTAAGGAGTAAGTGTATTGGGAGCTGCAAAGTCTATGTAAATTACCATGAGGTTGGAGTAAAGGAAATATAGAGCATTCACCTGAACAGCTGCAGCAGAAGCAACAAAGGCTTGAACGGATATGGATGCTGTATCACATGGAGATCACTTTAACATCTGCCTCCCCACGTAAGAGTACATTGTGCACTGATCTCATCCTCAAACTCATAGAAATCTTACAAGCGTGCTGCCATCTCAGAGGCAGGCTCGGCTCATTTCCTATTATGCAGCACAGTGAGGCAAAGAGGCTGCACCATATTTCAAGTTCAAATCAGTGAGAGATGCTTAAGTAAAATAAGTACAGCAAAATTAACATGCAGCTACACTCCCCATTCAGCTCCACTACGTGTATCTCCTTTCCTTGGAAGGAAAGGAAAGGGGGTCTCTCAAAACCAGTCTCCCACATCAGCAGCAGCACAGGGTCCACAGGTCTACAGAAGCAAAGGTTTGCAGACATTCCGGCTCACAGGGCTCCCTTCTCCTCTATCCCTGCCCATCAAGAACCCATCACTGTAACTCCTTAATCACCATTTGTCCTTGTTCCACACGAACTTAAGGGGTTTTGAAAGGAGAAATTTGAAAGGAATTAAATTAAGGCTTAGGAATAAGCAGCAAATGGCAACAAACAAGTTCCCTAAAGTGTGAGTTTGTCCTCCACACTCACAGCACATTTCAAGGTCAATTACACTCCCTAACGAAGCGCTTGGCCACAGCCAGGCTGCAGGAGCTACACCAGGCTGAAGAGCAGCACAGAGCCAGCCTGAAATCACAACTCATCCCTCTCCAGCAAGGATAGCTCTGGACCTCCAATGGAAGCTACAACTGCACCTCAGCCCTTGCTCTTGCCAGCACTGAGCCATCCTGCTTCACCCAACAGATCCTTCCAGAAACACTGTTTTTCCCTTTCACTTTTGTAAGTACGCTTCTATTTGCATTTCCTTTAAAAAGCATATCATAACCTTCTTGTGACTCTCCCATCTGCCACCCCCCTCCTACCCACATCCTCCCAAGGAACACAAACATCACCACCAGCTTTCCAAAAAAATCCATACATTGAGGTAACTAAAACCCAAATACTTCACATTAAAATATTTATGGAATCTGGTCTCAAAAATAAAAAATAATAATAAAAAAACCCAATAAAAAGCATTTTCAATACTTCACCACCCTCTTTTCAGAGATCCCAGAGAGACATTGGTAACCTGACTGGTCATCTGTCCATTGGCACACAGTGACTGTCTTATCTCCCTGTCACAGAGAGAACAACCTCCTTCACTTCCATCACAGAACAGGATCTATTCCAGAAAACAAGTGCATGTGAGTGGGTATTTAACTTAAAAATAGAAAGCAGCTCTACATCACCACCACCCAGTAATACAAACATTGCTACCTGCTACCCCAGGATAGAGTTTCTTCCCCTAAACTCTTACATCTCATCAAGATTCATTAGATGCTGCTGGGCCATTAAAACCAGATAACTCTTAGCAGAATTCGTAGCATTTAACTGCTATACTTAATCCATTAATCTCCAATACATTTTAGAAGAGTTTTCTTGCTGTGTTATTTAAAAGGACTCCTGTGGATAAGAATCAGCTTTAAACTAACATACTACCTGAATCACTTACCAAGACAAAAACGTTTTTACCCATCATCACACTGCTATTCAATAGCAAAATTACTGCATATGTTTAAAAGTATTCTGCTCTAGGGAAAACAGACCAGTATTAACATGAATGCATTAAGCCTAATTTTCATTATTGTGGTTGAACAATGCCAAAAGCGTTTATAAAGAAGAAAACTTTAACAGCTCTGGGAAGCTATTTTTGTTTTTTAAAAAGGAATAAAAGGACTTTTATTAACCACACAATGAAATCAGCTTTTCCTTCGCTTTTTCTTCAGTTTAATAAGGTATGGCTTTCAAGCTATCAGTTTGTCTTCACCTGCAATTTACACAGTACCCAGATAAAGAGTGTCAAGTCTCTGAGCACTAGAAACATTAGACATTTAAATCCTGTAATTAGCTCCACTGTCCTCACCTCCTGCACGATCAGAGGTCACCAGGAGTCACCTCTTCCTTCTCGCTGACAAACATCTGCATACAAAAATGTGCCAGAAAATAAGCAAAATGAAACAAAACCACCCAAACCCCAGAATATGAAGCATGCAGTGAGGCAGCAGTCAGTGGAGAGGCAGGGTAAGAGTGCTCCAGCACTCCAGGTCTGCACTATAGAGGCCAGGGAGAGTTCTGCTGCTGACTTATTTGACACCAGGATTTAAACCTACAGCATTTGCTCCTGTAATTGGACAAATACTCTGATTAACAACAAATAATTAGCTCATTTTAAATGGCCTAATCTTTGTGCATGATGCACATCCTAAAATGGATTAACACGGGGTCTGATGCTGGAGCCTCACTAGCATTAAAGGATTAAAGGCCATCCATTGGAACTCACAGCTAATTGGGATGGCCGCGTCCCCTCGGACAAATCCACTTGTGTCTGTGTGCGGAGGGGCTGTGCCTGCCCACTGTATGTGCCAAGTGAACGGCTTCTGTTGTGGTGAGAGCCACCCCTGTGTGCAGTGCTCATTTTCAGGAAGCCAGGCACAAGGGCATTCCACTGGACATCGCTGTTTAATAACCCTGGAGTCACAATTGCAGATGTCTGCATTAACACAGGGCTTGAGAGGGTAGCAGATGGTTAGGAAGCTCTTACTGTGAAGGCCCTAATGATTTCCAAAGGTAAAACAACAAGTAGCTTTTATGCATAAATGATACTCTCCATATGGTAAGCATGACTGAAATTTTAAACAAAAAAAATTAAGTATTACAGTTAGATTGAATAGAACTAAAACCAATTAAAACCGAGCTTTATGCTAAAGACTGGAAACAGTTATATCAATAACATTAATGCTGCCAGAAAGGGGAGAAGGGCACACACCAGAAGAGTAGTGTTTTAAAGTGCTAGACACAAATCCTGTTAAAGTTCAGCTTGCTCCACTGAAGATACAGCCAAAGATGAGGCTGGCATTCCAGGCATCAAAACCGATAAACAGGCATACAATCAATAGAAAAATCATATTGCATTGACATGGTTTCATTGATCAGGGAGGTGACATCTCCTGTTCTGCACAGCTCCTAGCACTGGAAGAAGCACCACTCGTTTTGATAGCACTTCACCTGTGAATCATTAGATTATCTGCCACGTCTTAATATAATAAGCAGTTAGATTACATGGCATCCCTCAGTTCATTAAACTAAGCCCACTCAGTGGTATGTGTCTATCTCTCAGAAATCCAGTAGTTTACTGAATCCTGTCAGTCACAGATCTGTGATGAAAAACCATGTAAAATACTGGTTTTATCAAAGCCACTCCCAAATTTCTAGACTATGCCAACTCCCCAGATGCCAAACCCCAGCTCACATGGGTGCACTCACCAGTGATAACACAGGATTCAGAAGAGAACTCCACAAGGATCCACCAGGCTGATCTTTATACTGTGAAACACTGACCTATTCCAAACACCAGTCCTGGAGATGCTTTTTGTTAGGGAGCCAGGCCCCTGCCCAGGGCATAATTCCACTAGTCCCATGCTCTGAAACAGGGTATCCAGGCAATGCTAGAATCCACGTAAACAGTCCAGTTCTGACAAGCAATGTGTTCTGTTTCCCAGTACCAGAGCAGACAGTGCATTCACTATGGCCCTGTTTTGCACTGGGAAGGAGACTGAACTAGTCTGCTGGCCAGGCTAAATCTGTGACAAGTACTTAGGGAGACACTGCCAGCACCTCCATTTGGAACTGTCAGATAGAGGAGTTTTGGATCCCTCCTCCATTCAGGGCACAGAAACTGAACTCACTGTCCTGCTGTTGGGAGAGGGGATGGGATTATAAACCATCCTCTGGGGAAGACAGGGAGAAGTTAAAGTATGTTTTATTGATTCTTTCATTTACAAATGTAAGTGGGTAAAAGTGATTTCAGCCTCCAGACATTTCTCTCTTGACTTTTACATATTCTTTCAGGGATCAGAAAGTTCATTGTTTCCTTCTTCCCCAATGATGCAGGGGGATAATGAGAGACAAGGAGCACTCAGAGGGCAAGCATCTAGCAACAAACCAGGCAGGCCCAGAGCTGCTCTAAGAAATGTTTGTTGGCTTTCCTTTTAGTCCATACTCCATTCAAAGGAGAGGCGATCCCCACAAAAATTCAGGTCATTTAACAACAGCTTAGGGCTGAAGCAGAACATTAGGAAGACAAGTGTGTACATCCCTGGGGTGTAACAGATGGGGCACGCTCAGTAGTAGTAAATCCCATTCCCTTCCTTTCAAATAACCTGCAGCGAGTCACTTACATTATGCCATCCCATCACAGTGTAGAAAACCTCTATAGCAACACTGGATACAAGTCACACATCCATCTCTCCATGTAAGTACTGTATGGCAATGCAGATAAACGTTAAATCAGCTTTCATTTCCAGGTAGGAAGCCACCATCCCTTGCTGCAAAGCACTGTAGTGACCCATAAGCAGCTCTGACACCTCAAGTGCTTCATTCCAATGGGACAAGCCCAGGACAGACCAGCACCACTCACACTGCTCATAACACTACTGAAGAATTTCTAATTTCTCCCCCAAATTAGCTCATTTGGAGGACTTAATACATTCATTGCAGACTTCCCCATCAGCCCCACTGAAACCACCCAGCACACAAATGGTCCCCACATTATCTATTACTGTTCTGTAAAGACTGTGCTTTTCCCCAGCAGCAAGTAGACACATCATGGTCAAATGCACATGATGCCCCCAAAGATGGGTTCAATCCTGTGCACAGGACTGAGTAGACATGAACCACTGCACTTGCTCATTAATTATTCCCCACTCACTATCAGAGCCCAGCACCAAGATGCTGCTGTTCTTCCTCCTCCATCCTGATTTATACATAGTAAAGATGAGTACTAAAGAAAACCTGCCACGAGGATCTTACGCTTTTAATTATTTTATCACAGCCTTCACGTACCCTTTGTGGATATTATTACCCTGGAGAGTACGCTAACAACCTTAAGTTGCTGACTAATTAAGTTCTGGTATACTCCAAAGCCGGTTTTTGCACACTAATTAAATTCACAGGCAGTTAGATTTGACAGGTACTACAGTACCTGCCAATGCGCCTTCATAATCCATTAAATTATTAACCCTGAGGCAGCAGCCCATGCCCATGAGGGCAGGGAAGAGCTGTGGCAGCCCCAGCAGAGCAGCACCCAGCAGCCCTGTGCCACAGGGAGATGGGGACACATGGGTGCATTCCCTAGGCAAAAGCAATGGGTTGCAGTAGGAGGCACATCCTGCTCCACATATCTGCTAGGGAGACATCTGAGTTTCCACTCAGATCCAGCCCTTAATGGATGGCAGAGGCAGCAAACTCTCCCAGAAACACAACTGCCTTGGACTGCAGACAATGTCCCTCTTCCCTGCACCTCAGGATCATTCCAAAGGCAAGGCAAGCAGCAGGCTCCCCACCAGACACCCGTCCTCCAAACCTTCTCCAAGCACTGGGCATGCAGATGCAGCTGGCATCTTCAGAGCTGCCATTGCCACGCTGCTGTCTGCAATCACAGCAGCCAATAACTCTCCCAACACCACTATCACACCTCAGGCCCTCTGCACACAAAACATTCATTTAGCAAGTTCTATGATTCGCAATGTCAAATGCCTCTCATAGTTCCCTTAGGACAGCTGCTCTTGCTATTTCATCTGTTAAATACTTCCAGAACCCAAAAGTCCTCAGGGAGAAAAGCAGTTATTTTGACTAACTGCTCCTCCTCCTCAACTAGTTACTGTGTTAGCTTCCTCCCACTCAAACACCAGGAGTTGATTAAGACATACGGATTATCTCAACACTACCAAGATTTTCAATTTAGAAAGTGAAATATTGACATTCTTAATATCACATTCCTCTTTCACTCTGGAGCCTTCCTCACATTGACACTGATCCCCACTGGAACACTGAGCATCGAAGAGACTGTGATTCAAGGGCAGATGGCTTTTGTACATGTTTTTTGGTTCAAGCCACCACAGATTTTTCCTTAATTCTACCAAGAAAACTACTTGCAAGTGATTCTTATTTATGGAAATCTTTGGGTCATAAAAAGAATTATTCATTTCTACATTAAACTTAGAATTCTACTTTAAGGTTTACGGTCTTCCTCCTTGTTTAAAAGAGGATTTTGTAGCACGTTGGGTCTCTTTTCAATATAACATAAAAACAACACACACAAAAGAAAAGCCAGGAAGTTAAAAAGACATACTTGGAAATCCCTCATAGGAAATCTGTCGCGATGCGGGAGTTACAGACAACACTGAGACGATCAGTGTGATCCAACAAGTACCATTTATTACAAAGCATCTATCCTTTTTATATTCTTGTGTGCATCTGCTTACAATAGCTCGGTGTATTATACTTGGATACATACACAATAACCGGCTGTATTAAGATTGGATACATAATCAATAGCTTGCTTTATTACTGGATACATATACCATGTAGCATACAGCAACAAGTATACAATTGGTTACATTAAGCATATTAGAGCTTAATCTCTAAAAGTTGCTAACAGTTCACTATTGTGTCTTAACACATCCCAGTTTCTTCTCATCTTGCACTGCTACTTTTGCTTCTTTACCCATGGCTTTCTTCATCCTTGGTTCATGTCAAGCTTCACATAGGCACTTGCTGACTTGAGACTGTGGCCTGCACTCTTCATAAACATCATTTTCTAATGCTAAAACATAGGTGTTGGGCATAAAATGTTCACTGCTTTGCAGCCAGTCCACATAAATCCTTCAGGAACACAGTCTTTAAAGTAAAATCTTATTTCCTGTATGTAAAACTTCGAAAGCTTTGTTTTGTTCTAAGCAGAGGAAAGGCAAAGCTTGTTTTGAACTGGATAGGACAAGGGGCAATGGGTGTAAACTGGAGCATAGGAGGTTCCATGTTAACTCATGTTGGCATCTCATTTCAACAAGGTCCTATTTAAGATTGATGGCCTTAAGCTGCAGTTAAGTATTTAACTGAGTCAAGGAGAAAAATCAGAGTGAACCTGACTGACCTTTTATACCTCAAAACAGTGGGCAGATTTATTTAACCAAGTGTGAACTCATGTGAAGCATTTCACAATAAAACCACAAACTCAGACTCAGATGCTACCCCACATTTAGAGGCATGTGGACAAAGGATCACTTTTAAAGGAAAAACAGGGGAATCACAGTTGTGCCATTGTGCACCTAATACATCACAATGTATCACAGTATCTGTAAAACCCAACTTCAAGACTTTAAAGAAGTGTAGGGCAGGCGACAGGCTGCTTGGTAAGAGGACTCATACAAAGCACAGGAAAGTAAAAGGAAATGGAATGTAACTGTACCCCTTTGACAAACCATACGTAAGTAGCCACTCAGCAAAGGGGTTATTTCAGACAAAAGACACCATCTGAAAACATGTCACCTCCAGCAGGGTGTTCCCAGGTGGGGAAAGGTTCTATGCTGACTGTAAAACCTCAGCACACTGAACTGAAGGTCTTTGGAAACAGGAATCAAAGAATTATATCACAACAGCTACAGAATTTGGAACAGAGAAGTTGTGACCAAGCATTGATTTAAATACACTGACATGTAAAACAAGCCATGGTCCAAAATGAGTTGTGCAGCTGCCATTCATTCACATGATCCAAGAAGATTAACAAGGTTACTCTGTGGGAGATAACCCTAGAGATACTTCATTCATCAGCAGTCCTCACTCCTTGACATTTTGAGGCCTCCCTCAGTTTAAGCAGTTTTAGTGAAGCTCTTCAGTTCTCAAAGCAATGACAACCTCAGCTTTGTTTTTAACCAATCCTGTGTTAAGAACCTTCTACTTAGTCCATACTAATACCAAGAAAACCCAAGAAATATACACCTCTCTTTCAGAGCCCAGTGACAGACAGCAAAAGGATCAAATCCAGGAGATAACTTCATTTCACTATAGCTGCAGCCACCACCTATAGTTGCACCCAGGAGAACAAACCCATCCTGCTGCTGAATCCTGTTTACAGTTGTACCCCAACAAGGAGAGCTGTCGGCCCCAGACCTGCTTGTGGCTGACATCTCTAGTGCTCCAAGCCACCACTTCTGAAGCAGTCACATGAAAGAGACAAAAGTGATTGTAAGGCTTTAGGTATTGACGCCAACCATTGGTTTGGAGTCAGTGAACCAAGAGAAACACACATTGAGATGTACTGAAACAAACAAACTAGAAACAAGCCTGGGGCAAAGCAAAGGGGCTTTCATATATTAATTATACTCTAGCTCTGGTTTCTGCCTTGAATAACAGCTATATAATGAAATTCAGCAAGCATTCATCTCAGGTATTGCAGAAATGTGCAAGTCAGTCAAATGACATCCCAGCATCAGGCTCAGAGTCTTCAAACACAAGAAGCTTGCTTGAGGCAAAGACCCAGCATTCATCCTTGCTTTGCTGATGCAAATCCTCTTTACCTTGAGAGCAGTCCCTCAGCTTCGGCAGTGCTGCCCATGAGAATGATGTGGCAAGACCTTTGCTACAGCTCTGCCTGGTACCCATCACTGGATGATGATCAGACACCCCCAGCACCATGTTACATCCATCTCTGGCCCGCAGCAAAATGACCTCTCTCAAGGGCAGGCAATGAAGACTTTGGGCCACAAACTTCAGGAGTTCAGCCCTGCTTTGAGGCAAGTCAAAGACAGCAGAGAGAAAAGCCCAAAGCTGCACTCAAGAAAGGGCTTTGCTTTTCATATACGGTACATTTCACTGAGACACAACTGATGCTAGGTTGACAGGAGTACAACCCCAAGAGCCTCTTTAGATACATTGCAAGAACCCTGTACATTTTTAATGGTAATCTGACCCTTCTTTGCATTTGCTGACAGCCCGAGGGGTGCACACAACATTGCTCACCAAGGCAGGTGGGGATCTTGGAGCATCCTAAGCTCTGCAAGCACTACAGTGTCTTTCAAATGAAAAGTTCTGCCTTGATGCCCCCTGCAGCCTACATGCACACCGCATGACCTGAGGTTTCCCTTGAACGTACTGAACCAAGGCCCTGGTTCTGCAGAGTAAAGAGAAAACGGGTCTGAATGTTGGCTGAAAGCACAGGAGGAATTTGGTTTATTACCCAGCCCCATTTTTGTATTTAGGAAAGAGCTTCCTCTGCCCCACTGATTGACATTTTCACTTCTAATCTTAGTATCTCTTTGCTCTTCTGAGAAGCCCACTTAGAATCATAGAATAGTTAGGATTGGAAAGGACCTCAAGATCATCTAGTTCCAACCCCCCTGCCATGGCCAGGGACACCTCACACTAAACCATATCACCCAACTTCTCTGACTTAAGTCCCCTCCTTGGTTCACCGAGTCCAGCTTCATCCCTCCACCTCTCTACCAGTCAGAGTTTACAAGAGCAAGTATTCTACAAGTCCCATAGGGGTCCAGTTCACAGGAGATTCCAGATGCTACATGGGCTGTTGTAAGCCCAAAAAGCTGCCGGAGTTCTCCAGTACTAACCAGAGCCCTGCACACAGTGGAAGGACAACCACAGCAACCCCACTTTGCTGTGCTTGGAAGAGAGGCTGAGGCTGGCTCTGCAAACACAGGTTCATAGGTTTCAAAGGAATTCAGTAATCACTCGATTTTGCCATATCAGCTTTTTCCCCAACCTCCACTTATTTTCCTTGTTCTGCAGTTCTCCACAAGGTTTTTCAAGGCAAGAAAAAAACCAGACCCAAAGTAGTGAGCCCAGGCTAGCTGAGAGCTGCTTGTTTACCTTGGTAAGCACTGTGCTCAGCCAAACTCCTGTGTTCCCAGTGGGAAGCTCCCCTCCTCTTGCGAGGCATCATGAGGACACAGCCCAAGATTCAAACCCAGCTGTGAGGAACAGTGTGCTGAATGAACAACCCACTCTCCACAAATGCAGCAGCTCTCTTCCATCCACCTCCTGAGTCCTGGCAACGCTAGTGGCTTTGCTAAACTCTTCACTTCCTCTCCTCCTTCTTCCTTCCCTCATCCATCATGCAAATACTCTCACAAAGAGCCTCAGCTCCACTCTTTTCTATAGGTTATAGCATGCCTTTCTTATTTTTGGCTATGCATTGGTTAATCTTTTCGATAGCTGCACTGAAGTTAACCTACACTCCCAAAACTCTGCTAGTGAAGCCCAAGAATCTTTACTTCCTGAGGAAGAGCTTACAGCAGAGAAAGACACAGGCTATGAATGAGCCAGGTGCAACTCTAAGCATGCACACAGGTCCTGCAAAGCTGATATGCCACTTATTGCAGCATCAGCCTTTCAATATATGCCATATGTATGAGGGTGTAATCCTGCACTGTCTTTATTTCCAATTAGTACTGCAATTAAAGAAGAAACCCTCCTCACTAGAAGTTTAAAGCTCTAATTGTGAGCACACACACACCATTGTCTCATTTGAAGTCATCCCACTGATTTTTGTTCTTTTCTACTTAGTTACTCCAATATGCAACACTTAAAGTTTGAACATCCTCTAGCACAGAGAGCCTATAATGGCTTAATAAACCACTAGACACTGTGATGCATTTATATTGTTTGAAGGCTTATGAACATGGATTAGCAGATGAGGTACCTGCTAATCTAATGACCCTCCAGCCTGGGTAATTCTTCTTGCCTACAAAAAGAACACGTGTTCTCTTATTAAGAACAAGCTCCAGCAATCAGTAAACAAATCTGAACTCACTGCTTTCACAGAATGGTTTGGGTTGGAAGGGACCTCAAAGCTCATCCAGTTCCTGACACAGGCAAGACTAGACCAGGTTGCTCCAAGCCCCATCCAACCTGGCCTTGAAAACTGCCAGGAATGGGGCAGCCACAGCTTCTTTGGGCATCCTATGCCAGTGCCTCATCACCCATATGGTGAAGGATTTCTTCCTAATGTCCAGCCTAAATCCACCCTTTTCCAGTGCTCTATCAGAACATTATAAACAGTACTCATTTCCTAGGATGCCCATCCCATTGCAGGATAGGGGAGAGGGGTCATTTGTGGGCTCATTGGGCCATGAAAGGGCTTCCAGGTGACCCTGTGTTACCCAGCTCTGCCCTCAGAAGGTGACACCATCAGAAGAAAAGGAATAAACAGAAACTTCTCTCCATTTAGGTGCTGGAATCTTAAGTAAAGCTCCCAAAACTCCCCAAGGCACATTGCTGCTTCCATCAAAGGGAGCCAGTAAGCATGACTGATAGTCTGATTTTCAGTGGTGCTTCAGTTCTGCAGTTCTCATCAACTGCAGTGCAAGTTGTAGGTACTCAAGGCCTTTTCTTTCCTTTAAAGGATATAGCATTTTAAAATGTACTGCAGTCAACAAGAATTGGGAGCTAGAGCTCTTTGAAGGCTATGAAGGCCTTCAGCACTTGTCAGGAATCACATGGTGACTTCTTTCTCCCTTTCTCCCTGTTTTGCTTTCTGGTTCAGCAAAGATGTCAGGAACACTGGAGCCCCTTGTTACATTACAGAAACTATAAAGAGAACTTACAACAAAACACATCCTTGGACAGGAACACGAACAGTGCAGGGAGCCTCCAAAACATGTATAAAACACAGGGAAAACCCATGGTCACTCAGCCCTTTCCTTCTGTTTCCCATAGGAGAGTGGAACCCACACCACCAATTCAAAACTCCACTTTATCCCTTCTTTCTCAGTACTGCCAGAGAGATCTCCCAACAAAGTCCTCTCTCTGCCAATACTCCAGGAATGAAACAGTAAAACTGAATTATCCATTAAGAGGTTTTCAAGTTTATTTGTTTACACAACGAGAATTACTTTTACATTTCTAATTAGGTAGCTATTAACTAACACAGGGAAATCACAGCCGCGTGTGAAGTCTTGCTATCAGCACAATCGGCTGGAAAACAGAGCTTCAGATTTACCAAGAACAGCAAATTAATCATGGTAATGTGTTTGTAAATCAGCAAATGCAGAAGCTACGGGGGGGGGGGGTTAAAAAGTTCTTTGAATCAACATATTTTCTCTGTTGATGTGAGTTTTAATATAGGCTTCAGAAAAAGAAAAGCTTTTCCAAATTCTTCTGGCATTATTCTTTACATTGCAATCTATGAGGTACACCAAATTAAGTTAAAATTAGATTGTGCATAGTCATTCTTCCACTGTTACACAGGGAGAAAAACTGCCCTAATATTCAGAAGCTGCTAGAAAGTCTTTAACCCCTTCTGAGCTAACACAGCAGAGCAGATGCTTGCTGAGTGTAACAGGTCAGAGACCCCACCACGTCCAAGGAGACCTCAAGTGCTTTATCATCACTGTGTGATCCCCTGCAGAACAGATTTTCTCATGCAGTGTTCCACAGTCCAACACCAGAGAATTCAACTCTGACAGTTTTAAATCAGCTGCATTAAACATATGCACTTTTTTTGACCCTTCTTTTCTGCTTTAGACACATGGCTTGATGGGCTGTTGTCAATATGGAGACACATAAAAGTTAACAGACCAAAGGAGCACAGCAGTGGTGCTTTTAGAATAGCACTTGAGAGCAGTAATACATGACTGCACCATCAAAGACTATGGCAGAAAGTAGCCATAATTTACAGTCTCACACAGGGACTCAATTAATGCTTCCTGATTTTTGGGTCCTTTACTACCTGTAGGAGACTGCCATATTTTATGGTGTCAGCTAGCAAAACAACCACACAGACTAGAGTCACACTGTGAAAGTTGTGGACTACATGACTAAATGCTCATTTATAACAGAAACATGTTTCTGTACTTCTAGAAAGCAGGAACCTGAATTTCCCACTTCCTATTAAAACACTCTCTTGCTCCCATGACTTTTCTGTTGATATCACATAAAACAACATGAACAGGTACTAGAACTTGATGTCTAGAAGACTTTTCTCCAGTCTCAGTGTGTACCCTGAGGAAGATAGTTGGTAAAAAGCTATTGGTAGCCATTACTGATTCTTCATAGCCAAATGATGATGGGCGATGGAGATCTTTAGCCTGCTAATACCTTCCAACAACACAGACTACCAGCTTTTTTTGGCAGAAGCATCCTTCGCACACTCATTTTTGAGCACAATGAATTGGTTTGAATGTGACCCCATTTTTTCTAGCTATTTGAGAGTATTCCTGCTTTTGCCTTTACAAGCAGATGGAGATGCTGCTACCACTTTTGTAGCATCCAGCCATAAGGTTCCGAGAACTGATGTGCAAACACTCATTATACAGCACTGGGTCTCTTCACCCTAACAAACTGCTTCTCACAAAGAAATACCTTTAAATATATATATTTTATATATAAATGTATATATATTTATATTTGCTGCTGCAAAACTGAACAGGACAGCACTCAGATGGCCAGTAAACAGGTGGTCAGGCAATCCCATGTATTGTCTTGCACAAAGAAGTTGATGTGTTCAGTCAGGCAAGTGCTGGAGAATGGTACCCAACTCACAACAGAGGAATTATCACACAATCTTGATCCATGGTGTAGTTCTTCAACACTCAAACCACCATAAGGGCATTAAAAGTTAATCACAAATAATATCAGTAAAATACTTGTTTCTCATTTGTTAAAGAATAGCCCTGCCAGGAATTGCAGCATTCCTGCTCTGCTGTACAAAGTGATCCCAATGTTTCTAAGTAATCTTAATGTTCTGAGAGATTATTTTATCATTATCACTCCAAGTTCAAACAAGCACTTTAGGATAGGTTATGGCCCTCTCATTAGTACTATTGAAGTATTCCTAGTCCTTCACAGAGCTCCAGTCAAATACAGAAGAGACTGTGCCAGTTCATGAGGACCTACAGTTTAAATGAGGCAACAATTCCTACCTCAGAGGTTATTTTATAACCACATGTGCTTGACAGAAGGCAGCTGTTTACTGAGACAGTCAAGTTCTGGTTTACATTTCATTTAGCTTTCCAGTTGCAAAGGCAGCTTCATGAGCAAAACTCAGCAGGATACCACTACAGCTTTGTTTCTTGATGTCATATCTAATTGAGCAGGGTTCCAGGGATAATGATTGTTGAACAAATGTATTGATTTGCTTCCAAGAAGCTTCCAAGAATCTTAAAGATGCTTGAGGAATTGCAATTGGGAGTTCCCCCGACAGGATTTGTCCTTGAAATACTAATAGTGATGTACTGGTTTTCTCTTGTGGGCTACAACACTTCAATTAAAACTCAGATTTTGTATTTAGAACAATGCTGTGGTGGTATCCAAATGGATTAGCATTAAAAGGCCTTTTCACGTGGATGCACTGACAGAACCTGCATAGCATGCCTGAATTCAGATGACTGTTTGATCAACCTACAGCCAAGGTATCATTTTAGGGGAATTTCTGCTGCCACATCTACCAGATGAATAGATTTGACTTTAATGATGAGCTCTAGGTCTCTATAAAATCCACTGCAGCAGAGTTTTCATCATGATACTGCTGAAAAGGCAAAGATCCTTCCTGGGGATTTACTGTGATACATTTATATTTCTCTCTCCACTTACCCATTGCAATGCCTGAGGTAGAAGCAGGAAAAGGAGCTGTCAGAATCTACTCTTCCACTGCTAACTTGGCTCCCTCCTGCTTGTGTTCTCACCTCAGCAATTTGTGACACACATTAAATTACACTGGCAAGGAAGTTTCAGCTTCAAAATACCTCTAATTTACAAAAATACAAACAATCATTAAGTAGTCATCACTTAAATGATAATTGCTGTCCATTTGCATGCACAACAGTCACAGTCTATGTGCATGGGGATCTGCTCTGCAGTCGTCTAACAAGCAGGATCAATGGGAGGTTCCCTGCAGCAAGTGCCAACACAACTGGGCACCCCAGTAGGAACTGTGTTGTTACAGGCTAAATAAGCAGCTCTGCTGCTTGATCCTGTGGGTTATGATGTAATTGGCTTCTGAATAACTGAAATCAGTGGATGTTTTTGCAGAATCACACCAAATAGCAGTGATTTGGCACACAGAAGAAACAGCCCCATTGCTACACAGTCATGTTTGTTAATTACTAGCTTAATTCCACCATCTTCAATAGCTTAACAGAAGGAGGAAAAAAAACCCAACAAAAAACATAGCCTAAGGTTAGTAGCAAACCCTATTAAATAACCCTGCAATTTGAAAGCTAAAATGAAGTACTTCTCTTCCTTCTTCAACACCTTCACTTAACAGCCCTCTTTGCTTCCTGCATACACTAACACCTTTGAACTCCACTTCAGAATCCCACTGACACCAAACCCCTGAAATTCATGTTATGTGGCCATTTCCTGTCTTTGTACACCCCAAACTCTCCTGACCTTCTCCAGCAAGTCAAATCTACAATCAAGTAAACACTTCTTCTAAAGCCTTAGTCTTCTACACATACCCTTGAAGAAAGCCTTCCCAGTTCCCTCTGCACATCAATCCCATCCTCTCATCTCTCAACACACCACTAACTTGCAGGCATCCTTAAATGACCTTGGAAACACTGAATCCCACTGTCCCAAAGCAGTAAGGACAGCCTGTTTCTTCAATGTTTTAGGTTCAAACATTTGATTTCTACAAAATAAACCTTGTTCCGTGATAGCTCTGCTCCCTCCAGTACAGGCTGTGGAAGCCCTGTGCACTACCAAGCACTGAACCTAAGCCCAACGCAGGACTTACACCAAACAGTACTCTACCTGCAAGGATCAGCTTCGTTCCAAATGCTTGTGTATCACTAAAACAACATGGTAACTACCAAAATACTCTTCATAGACTACACGTGTTCCTGAGTTACCCAGCACAGGCTAGCACTTTTAAAACATACTCCACAAAAACAAACATGAACTCAAAATGATGTAGCAAAGCAGTACTGTGACTTGCACATACACAATCACACCAGGACTAATCAAGCTGAAGGAGAACCATCTTTTCAACAACAGCATACACTCAAATAACACACATCCAATCTATCAGAAATGAACAGGGTGAAGCAGCAATGTGAATTATATCCGCTGCAAATGCAACAAAGCTTTACTAAGGGCTTGCTGAAAACACTAGCACCAGAAGGGTGGAACCAAAAGTTCTATTCAAACCGCACAAAGAAGGTGTGAAATACATTAAGTTTGCAGAGAATCAACATGGGAAACATTAAATTCTTTCATTAGAAACTCTTTAGCACAGTCCATAACACAGACATGCAGGCACTGATGGAAAAGCAGCTCTAAACAAAATGCCACTATACAGGAGACCAAACTTTGACTCCAGGGAAGAGCAAATATCTTAGACCCCATTTCTTCCCCAGCCCTGTCTTAATGGCAAGTCTCTTAAACAGGAACACCAATAAGCTTATGAATTCATAGGTGGAGTGAAGAAAAGAGTTTTGCTGCTCACAGTTAAGGGCACTAATGGACTGGACAACAGTCATTTTCAGACGGGCTCCTTCCCCCCAGCAGTGTCACAGGCTCCAGGCTTTCCATCTTCCCTGATAGGTGATTTCTTATATTGCTAGCCACTTGCACTTGAAGAAGGAGCTAAAAATCACTCAGAAAAAGTCTTATTTGGAATAAGCTGTTAACAAGCTACATACACAAAAAAAAGTAAGAACAAAAAAGCAAATATATACATATTCCAAATAAAAATTAGGCTCTTAATACTTCTCCTCCTCTAGGCAATTACATGGGTAAATTAGGTACTGAACAAATGAAGCAGTTACTCTGAGTCCATTTCTGCAATACAGTTCTTCCAGAAACAGTAAATTACTTCAAGTATTTATCATCTGTTATCTGCAGAAAAAATGTGAAAACTCATTTCCATAAATAAATTTATGGAAATGCATTTACCTAATAATATTTACCAAATGACACCGTTCCCTCTGCTGCTTGTAGCAAACTCAGTCACAGTGACTAAGGATGGGTTTGCCTTATTAATACAGCTCTCTGCCTGTGTATTTTAAATACCTTAGAGCACAGTACCATCTGTGTGTATTCTACTAATGAGCTACTTCTTAGACTGAGGAAGGCCAGCCAGCCAACACCGATTACTCAGATGGAGACTGCCTAATTTTTAAGCAATTAATGAGCTCCTCTCTCACTCCACATAACAGCTTCCTCTGGTTAATTCTCCTGGCATACTATGGCATATTCTATTCTAAAGCAAGCTTCTCAGTGAAAATAAAGAGGAACTCAACACAGACCCAGTTCCTCAGAGCTGGACCCAAACCCTTTGTGTGAGACATGGGCTTGACAACCCTGAGCAGAGCCTGCACCACTGCTCCCCATATTGCAAAGGGAAGAGCTCAGCCTTCTCCCTTGCTCTAGTCTGTTTGGGGCACTAAGATACCTTTAATAAGGTATACAAGGACAGAATGGAAGAGCCAGGACCATGCTTACATGAGACCTGTGATAGTTTTATTCTTCCTCACCACACATCCATCTGTGACTATTGCCCAGCGCCACACATCTTCACAGGTGGAGATCACTAGCCATGGATGCTGCAATGCTGAAGAATCACTGAACACTTAGCAAGATGACTGGCTGCTCCCATCTCATCCCTTATCTGACTGATGTGATTGTAACAGGTGAGCCTTAAGGGACTATTAGATTATGCAAAAATAGAATTCCCTCTTCTGCCACTCAAAAATACTTCTTAATAACCTAAACAAAGTTTAAGGAGATCAAAATTGTGTTTTACAGCTCCCTGTTGGAAAGCACTGTAGTAAAGCATAGAATAGGTATTAAATTATCTCAGTAATTACATTGATAATGCACCACTTTCATGTGCACAATAAAACTATTAAAGGAAATCTGATTTTTACAAGTATATTATTACAAATCATGATCCTGAAAGGGCAACCCTATGTGCAGGAAAGGATGTGCTTGTCTTGCCCAAGCCTGAAAAACATGCCCATCATAGCAGTTAAGCTACTATAGAGAAGAGCTTTCACTCAGCTGCCCCAGCAAAGAAAGCACACTTGCCTCCCTTGTGGATGTTCATATTTATCAACAAGACATTTAATGTAACACTTCAACTTGGTTTTACACGACATTTACAAACCATTCTACAATTGGGGAGTTTGTATATTTTAAGTTCTCCCGACCAAGCTACCCAGCACATTCTGCAAGAGACTTCATGCAAAAGCATGCTGGACAACCAGCTCTTCACAGGGAATTGGTGTCCTTCAAAGAAAGCCACAATTGCAGCTCTTTAGGAAGGACAGGAAATGGAACAGTTTGTTCATAGACATGTCTAAAACTGGATTTAATAAAGATCCTTTCTTCAATGGCTGAGTTTTACTCTTCCCCTGTGTCAGGTCCACAGCAGTTGCAGCCAGGCATCCCAGGTGGCTGGATTGAGGTTTCATCTCTCATGCTCTAAGTCGGAGGCATGTTTTACAGTTGGAACAAAACCATTTGCAATAAACACTGAATGGCAAAGAGCAAATTTAATCACCCAATCCAGATGAAAAAATCATAACGCTGTAAATAATGATGTAAAGTCACAGTGAATAGGAATTATGTTGACCTACATCAGAAGTCAGTCAAAAAGCTTCAGCTTTCAATCTGCTCCAATAAAGCTGAGACATTCCACTCCTAAGTGCAGTTTCCAGTGTAGCCCCGATTTGCCTATAACTACAGATGTCATTTTGAATGGAAACAGTAAATCAAAATGTCATTAGTGATACACATACTATCATTTTTGATTGTCCACATCCCACACCAGTACTCACACCTCTCTGGCTTTATAGAATGGGACAAGATTTTCAAGGTCACATAAAAAGAGTAATAGATTCAAGGGCCCAAATCTACAATATTTCCTTGGCTTGAGTTTCAAAGTTGTGTTTCTAAACCACAAGTACCAGAACAAACAGATTTCAGAAATACCTTAAAATTGGTTTATTTTCTCAACACAATATCCTTTGCAATAGAAGCCTGCGATGAAAAAGCAGGTCCAGGAGGTGGTTCTCCTTCACCAGGGAGCAGGGCTGATGGCTCCAGATCCACTTCCAACCTGGGAGCCAAGGAAGCCTGCAGAATAGCCTGGGGCTCCATGAAAGAGCCCTCACTTTCTCAGTTTTCATTACTTCTGCAGGCAACTTGAGAGATTGGACATAGACAACTGCTCCCCAGCAGCCAATCCCAGAAACAGTAGGGTCCTGACCACCATGTGTTCCAAGTTGTCCAGATACTTCATCCAACATCCATATTAGTGACCCCAGAAGTCCTAGAGTTCAGCTGCAACTTCTGAATGCCTCAGAGATAAGGAGCTTGGGAATAACTCTGCCTTTGGTTCATGTTCCAGCAGTTTCCCATCACTTATTAAATGTATCCACCTCGGGAATTTACTGTTCAAAGTGAAATTGTGTCACTGAAACAAATCTGACAAGCCCTATTCTGTAGAAAATGATTGTTTTCTGCATTTTACCATTAACTCAAAGCTATGGGAATGCTTCTATCTCACATTACCCTTCTGCTTCTAGGCTCACCCTTAATATATATTGGACAGAAAAGCATGCACGAAGTGGCTCTGCACACCAATCCAAGTAACCTTCGGATGTGATCCTATTCTATCAACTTGGTTACCCAAGAGACTCAACCGGTGTCTTCAAGGCTCACAGTCACTCAGGTATTCCATATGCTACTTACAGGCTTAAGGAGAAGGATTTCTAGCCAACACACACAGCAGACTTGCAACAGTCAGAGGCAAAAGCTCCTGGCCTAAAACTAGTGCACAAGACTTAGTATAGCACAATCTCTTTCCATTTCTTCCTCCACTTGCAGCAGATACATCTTACTGTCTTCTACTGAAAAGTAACAGGTATTACACACACTTTTCCCTAGCACGTGTATCCAAGGACATGAAAGCACATTCTACACATAAACTTATTTAGGCGCAAAACTTCTCTGGGAGACAGGACTTGGTTTCCTTACCCTTGCCTAAGGTGTTTGCAATGTAACAGAAGAGAAGATTTCCTTTTTGTTATTCCCCCACATCCCTTTCAGCATGCTGGGCAATGCAAACATCACTTCATCTCTGGATGCTTTTCTACCATCTGTAAAATGGGAATAACTATGATGCAAACAACAGAGACAAAAAGCTCTTGTATTAAACATCATGGTAGCAGGTTCCTATCCTCCCACTTCATTACAGCAACAGCAGTGAGATAGCTGGATACAGAAGGCTCATGCCAGGTACTGCTATTGCTTCCAGTTTCTTTATTAAAAACCACTGAACAATGCTTACAGCTGCCTGGATCAGATAGTTTCCTACTTACTCAATAACTATTCAATTTCCCATCTGGAATAACAGATGCAGAAATCTCAGTAGATACCTTTTAAAGCAATTCTAATCCCTCAAAGATGTAAATCAACTGCACTTTTTACATTGATGCGTCAGAAAAAGGTGACTGGGAGTGAGTTTCCATAGGTCACAGGCAGCACAACAGAGCTATAGTTTTGTGTATCTCAGATATGGAGGAGGTTTAAAACAAGCCAAGCTAATAGAAATAACCCTCACACTGCCTCTGTTCCTGCCTCAAATGAGGAACCACACAAGGGCAGTAAGCAAGAAACTGATGGCAGAGGCTGGTGGGCACAGGCAGCCTGGTTTCCATGTCTCAGGAAAGCAAAGTGCCTAGGTCAGAAGCTTAATTTCAGTCTAAGTCTCTGTCTTCAGCAGCAGAGAACTGTTTATTCTCATATCAGTATGTATTATAAGTGCTAATCATGCTTCTTGTAGGAAAGAATCGATCGGATTTGAAAGGGTTAGAGATTAATAAAGAGATAAAATGCACACTGCAGAGGTGACACTGCAGCTCAGATCAATCTGGTTTTCAGCTCATAGGCAGTCATTCGTACCTTAGTGAGTTTAACAGTACAACAACCTCACACAGGTCTACATGCCAACATTTGCATAGCACCTCCTAAAAAGGGAAACCTCTGATGTTTCCTTTATTATACATCCTAGTTATACATCCTGGGCATGACGTGCTGTGGTATGGAATACCTCTTTGGCTAATTTGGGTCAGGTGTCCTGTCTCTGCTTCCTCCCAGCTTCCCCTCCTCCCTGGCAGAGCATGAGACTCAGAAAGTCCTTGGTCAGACATAACATTACTGAGCAGCAACTAAAAACACTGGTGTTATCAGTGCTGTTCCCAGGCCGAAAGTCAAAAACACAGCACTGCACCAGCTACTAAGGAGAAAAATAACTGCTACTGCTGAACGCAGAACAGTTCTGAAAACAGGAAAAGCTCTTTAAATTCAGCAGACAGAAATAACAGAACGTGTATTACTACTCATACCTAGTGCAATCTAAGAAGCCTTTTTTATGTTCCTTCAAATATACACAGCAGCCTGTAAAACCTGCCTTACACATGTATTCAGATTACAAACACCCAAGCACACTTCAGAACTGTTCTTGGTCAATGGCTGATCCAAAGCTAAGCCATTCCATCACAGATTCCCTACAGCTCAAGAGCTCCCTAAGTCACTTTTGAGAGCCCCTGCACCACCAACAGATAACCCAAACCGAGCAGACATTCATCCCCAGGATTATGGAACATGCTGAGCTTGAATGCTGTGTTCTGGGTATCCATCTCAATACATTGGGCTTTTTTCATTTTAAAGGCCCTATTTTGGAATGGCAAAAAAAAGCATTATCCAGTGAAAGGCCCAGAGCTGGAAGCTCTCTCAGTCATGAGGGTATGTCTACTAGAGGTTCAGATACTATTAATAACTCTTACATTCTGCAGCTACATGTAGAAAAGATATCCAAATAGCTGACATGATGCCCATTGCAGAAGTGGAAGATTATAGATTTTTAAGAGAGGAAATTACATTTCTTTCATACTTTCCTTATTTCCCCCATCCCTAAAAGTCATACCTTTGTGATTTACTGCCATTTTGGAACAATTTAATTGTGTTCATTTATTCTATTCAGATATAGCTGCGGTTTTCCTTTTGGGAAAGGAGCCTAGCTTTAATATTTAAGCATCAGTTCAATATTTAGTTTTAAATATACATGAACTCATTTTAAACAAATGTAATAGCTAAAAGTTTAAGTGTTTAAATAAGTTCAATATTTAAACCCTGTCAGGTTGAGGTCACTCAAAAAACCCCAAGCCTCTATTATTTCCTTTCCTGTTCTTCTCTATGTATCTCCCTTCCTCCCCACCAGCAAACCAGCTGTCAGCTGTCTCCCAAATAGGTCTGTCTAGCTGCAATGCTGCTTTCTGTTTAGATGAGAGGAAACCAAGGCTGAGATTCCCGTAATGAGGAGCATGGAATACTGGTGCTTCACAGTTTACTTGCTGGTAGCCCCCTGAGACCTGACTGAGCACAGGAGCCTGGCTCTTTGCTTCCCCCTCATTCAAACTGAACAGATGGAGAGCAGCCACAACTGTTTGCAGGAGGGACTGTACATCCCTGCACTGATGACAGCTTAGAACAATGGTGTTTCTGACTGTCTTTGTTTACTGGAGCTGTGAATAACAACATCTTCTGGGAAAAGTAAGAGATCTGTGTGCACTGATTAGTGTTGCCAAGCTCTCGTTTGCTCTCTGCACATCATTTGCAGAAAGTCAAAGCTGAAAGTCTCTTTTGCATCGCTCATCTCAGACTCTGGGAGGTCTCATAGCCATGCATTTCACACCAGGGCCTGAAGTGAGCTCTTCAGGCACATGCAATTGAAAACAAAAAGCAAATGGGAACTGTGAGTGCTCATCCTGCAGCTTTTCTGGTGCCCATTCCAACAGGAGTATCAGACTTCCAAGAGTGAGGCTCCTCTACAATATCCCACTCCTCATAGAAAGGAGCAGAGGGAAATCATGGCCTAGGGCAGTGGCAACTAGCAGGAAAGTGAAGGTCTCCTGAAATACCTATAGCAGACTACACTAAGCATCTAAAAGGCACAAAATATCAGCTAGCAGCCTTGGAGAAGCCTTGGGTATGTCTGCCTATGCTCCTCCACCCAAGGTGGCCATGCCCTCTAGAGCTCTAACATGCTGACAGGGTATTTCAACCCAGCAAATAAATACAGCAACAATAAATGGCATAAATTATTCACTAAGGGAATTATGTTATTAAGTCAACTTATAACCTGAAAAATCTTTTGCTTAAAAAAAAGCAACAATTTCTAATTGGTTTTATATTCCCTGCTATGATTATTCAAAGCCCTATATACAAAAGGCTTCAGGAAAGAAGTCACTTAGATTAAAAGGAAATCATCTACCAGCTGGGAACCTATCAGCTCCCACAACCTCCATTTGTTTGTATAATCTCCACCTGCAAAACACCTTTCTAGGATATTGCTAAAGCTGCAGTCCCAGCATCACTTCTTTGCTCAGAGGCTTATTATTCCTTAAAGCATCAAAAAGGACAACTACAGCTTTCCAAAAAGCTTCTTTAATATTAGGAAATGCCTGTGAAACTTAAGTCAACATAACATTCACACAGACGCTTGAGGCAAACAGTTCTGTTCCCACCACAAACAGCAATCATTACTCTGTAGACATGACAGATTTCTTCTGGAGCATCTGGAACTTACTGCCTGTAAAGAAGATTCTGACTAGCATAATAAACTTAGCTCTCCCATTTTAATTATTTTGGCATCACATCTCGAGTGGGAAGCAGCCAAACTAATTTGTCTTGCTACAAGCTTGTGTCAGTTCTGCAGCATTGCAAGATACTCCAAAACCTGACTGTAGCCCTCACATGCATTCCTGTTTATCTTCTCCAAATGGAAACACAGACACCTGAATCTAGAACCTTTCAGTTCTGTTTTTCTCTCTTCCCTTCTGTGAGGATTATTTCTTCAGCAAACTTGAATCCTTGCAACTATGCTTGCAACTGGAATACCATTTCATCACTTTCTGTTTGACATCTTAGATCCTCCTCCCCTCCTGACTTCTCTTTAACAACTCTTGCCTGACAGTGCACAGACAGTCCCTGTGTACTGCCTGCAATTGCTGTCTGCAGTTCTCATCCTTAACTTTGTTCCATTGCATTTCCACTCCTTGGCTTTCAATGAGTATTTTCCTACCAGCCTCTAAAGATTCCTCCCTAGCCAAACCCCTGTTCTCTTTAAAGCAACTTCAATTTATTTGATAAGGCCCTCTGGACTTTCTGACCCACTTCTGACTGCCTCAGTTTTACTGATTCCTTTGCATTACCTGAAGACTACACCATACCTTCTGACTGCTCCAGTCCAAGTCCTCTTCAACTCAGCTCTCTTTAGATTCTATCCCTTAAACAAGATATATTCTATTATATGATATTACATACACGCTAGTCAACTTCACAATTGCCCTTTTACTTAACAATGATCACAACTGTGGCTAATTGTAGCACTAATCACACATCTACATATTGGCTGGAAAAATGCCACTCTACATAAGTCAGCAAAGACACCAATGCCCTGATTTTGATGGTTTATTGCCCTAGAAGCCCAGATCTGTCTTCATCATCAGTGTCAGCGCTTTCCATGCACTGCTTCACACAGCTCTACATAACTGTCTGCACAATTTCCTTTCTACTTTTACAGATGCTCACCAGCTTAGACATCTTCATATCAGCCAGGAAAAGCTAAGACTACAACATCCATCCAGAACACTGCTGCAGAGATCCTGCCCACAGGGTGTCATTCAGGCATCCCACCTACCACCCCGTCTCTCATCTACCACTAAAACAGCCTTCCTGCTTGTGGACATCCTGCTCCTCATACTGCAGTGCAGCTGCCCACAAATAACCATTCAATTACTTTCCTCTTCCCAGTCTCTGAATTACAGCATCACCACACTACAGATACTGTCAGCCTACTGAGCAACATGGTCTCACTGTTTCTTCATGCATTTGCCTGGCTGCATCCATCTACTATCTCCGATCTCCTACTTAACAATACAAATAGTTAAAGTTCAGAAGCCTCTGAATCATGTCTCTCCACAACATATAATGTTTTGGTGAAGCTCCAAGCAATCAAACAACCGTCCTTCATATCTAAAGAGTCCTTTCAGAAAGGGAGTCAAATTATCAACTTTGTTTTACATGCTGAAATCACAGAAACAGAAAATGCATTTCACATACAATGTAATGGAAAAAGGCAAAAAAAGGAAATCAATAGTTTGCTCCACACACCAACCTAAAAATCAGCATGCATGACAAAGAATATGGAAGGTGTAAACCAACTGTGTGGTCATGTCCTTGCAAAGAAACTGTAATTTTACTTTACGTTCATTTGTCTCCTTTATCTTATACTCAACATACACCAACTCAATCAAACACAAAAAACCCAAACAGCTATTCACTAGTGGGTTATATTTAGCAATAGACAGTCTACCATATTAAAGCCTTTTCCCACCAATACTCAACCTGAATTGATACTGTCACAGCTGCCAATAACACAAGATTACCTGCAAGGAAAGCAGGTAAAAAACAAAACAAGCACCCAACTAAAATATAACTAAAGGCAAACTACCAGCTGAATGATGCCATAACCACAGGCATGTTATTTCTATTGCCCTTAGCAGAGTTTAGACCAAGCTCCAGTGTAGCCAAAACCCAATATCCATGACTGCTCTCACAGGGCAAGCAGGGCTTAGAGCACAATAACTGAACTGCTGTGGGCTAGTTCTATTTAACAACATCCATTTATACTTTCTAGCGCAGCAGAAGAATGCAGCCTAGCATCTGGCAATTTCCAGTAACACCTTGTAGCCTGGGATGTGACATCTAATGCTTTATAACAGATGGACCAGTAACTTTTCTCCTCTGTTCTCAAGAAATGCAGAAATTAAACTTAAAACTGGCTACACCAACTGAAGTCAGTAATTTCTACTTGCCCCTGCATTGCTAGAAGTGCTGGCTAAAGACAGAGAAGACAGCGAGATCAATGGAAGCCCTTACACTTGTATGTATAGAACACAATTAGGGAGGGGGAAATGAGGAAGTTAACATACAAGTTTAAAAGTACATTTATCCTGCACCAGTTACCTGCCCACATACACAAGGCTCTAGCAGACTAACACCACTATACAACACTGCCTCTAACCTACTTGCCTGCCAGAAGTCCTCCCAAACATGCAGCTTACTTGAGAAAGGCAGTCTCATGAAGTCATTCCCTTTAAGGAGAGAGAGCTGCATGGACTAGAAGTCACTTCAGGCTTTAATATAAATGAAAAACTACCCAGATCAACTGTCTATCCTAGAAGGAGATACTTCAAATAACTGTTAGGGTATCTTGTTACTATTAGTGGGTTTCAAAAGCAGATATAAGCCTAAATCAACTCCCACTCTCTTCCACTGCTAGAATAATCAGACATTTTCTCCCCAGGAACGCTCTTCCCAGCTAACCCTATATATGAGCACACATATGGCTGGAATGACTTTTTGGAAGATGCTCTTCCAACGTACAGAGAAAAAATCATCCAGACTTAAAAGTCACCATAAACCACATCCAGAATTAAGAAAATCCCTTAGCATGAGTAGAGATTTTATATTAGAGCATTGCTGAAGTCATTATCACCTTTGTGATATTTCAAGCAGATCAACCTTTTCTTTTTTAATGAAAGAAAACAGAAGGACACTTTTTAAACTGTTTGGATCATCAACAGAACATTATAGTGAGAAAATTAATCCTGCAACATCTGGTAAGCAAACCATACTGCTTATGACTGGGTTTTTGGTTTTGTTTTCAGAAGAGAACAGGTATATATGCAAACCAAGAAGCAGGCACGTAAAATGCTTGATTGCATGAGCACTAAGTCCAGAATCAAAACCAAAAGTATTTTTCTGTGACTTACCAGAATTCCTCTTTGACACGAGCTTCAAATCCATGCTGACTACAGTACAGACCACAAGGACCAAGAGAACAAGAGGCTTCATCTTTCGCTTCCAGTGACAGCTGAAACACAAACATAGGAAGAAGTCTGAATCACAGCTCTCCACTAGAACAAAGCAGCAGCTACAGTTAAACATTTCTCAAAGAGCCATTAGGGGACAATGGCTTAATCTAGAACCTCTGGGTTTAAGTTTAATGCAGGTCTCTGGTTTTGTAGTGTAAAGATAAAATCAGTCTCTACTGTGAACTTCACTACTTTATAACATAGACATTTTAAGAAAGGAAAAATCTCATTTAAGATTGTATTTAATTTTACGTAATTATTGGAACTGATTGTGTTTTCATTTACAAGTACGACATCATTCAAGAAGACATAGCAAGAGCAAGCTAAGGCTTCTTGCCTACACTTAAAAACAGGCAGAAAGAATCTGAACTCAGCAAAGACCATATATAGATATATAAATGAGAGAGATATACTTAATTACAAGCTGGAGTTCTCAACTATGCTTAGCTTGAAGTCACAGGCCTTTTAGTAACTTGATCTAGTTAAGACTCTAGGAATTCATCTCTGTATCAGACACAGGCTTTAGATCAGGACCCATATTCTCAGCAAAAGAGGGCAGTCAGCTAAATCAGAGGGAAATTATTTACACCAAAAAATGCATTAAAGTTCTTATAGCAGTTTCTTTTACACAGAAATGCACAAAACCACCTGCATTAGTAGTCAAAAGCCAACAGAACAGAATCATTCCTTAAATGCTGCACCACATACACCCACCCAAAGGTCCCCTCAACTCTGGGACCAGCCCAGACTCTTACAGCTCTGACTATTGCTCAATGTGATAAACTAGCAAGAGGGTGAAATGTCCTCTTAAAATTATTCAGTTAAATTTGAGTTTATTACATCAAATATTCTTCCCTTGTAATTTTACTGCCACTTCCAACCCAAGTCTCCCCCCCTCACCTGACCATACTACAAGCTATAAATAGGCAGTGGATTTTCCAGCCCTGAATTCTATGTTCCCATGGGCACTTCATGCCTATTGATTCCCCACAGTTACAATGCTAAAGGAGTTTTCAAGGAATAATAAACGCTGAAGGCTGCCTGACAGCAGTTAATGGCAGAATTAATATTCATTGTTCCTTAACCTCTCCTTAGGGTACCAAAATCCTGAAACAAGCAAGGCCATCTTGACAAGAGAGCTTAAAAGTAATTGAACTAAATCTTGTGACAGATAATTGTAATGATGATGTTATGCTAGAATGATTTTCAAGTGTAGCTTTGCAAATTACTTTCTCCACTTTCCTCCCTTCAGTTATTACAGCTGAAGTATGCAACTCCTGGGTCTTTTTTCATGTGGTCCCTCCATCCCCACCCCAAAAGAGCTATGCTGCATTAAATACACTTAAAAATTCAATGCAAGCGCTGCCAGCCAACATTAATGCTAGAGAGAGGGGAGAATTCTTGGTCTTGTCAGCATTAATAGGAGTTCTGCTTTTTGAAGCCCTGGTCTCACCAAGGCAGTCGGTCTCTGTACCTGCAAGAATCAGGAAAATACAGCAAGAAAAGGGCAAGAAACTACTTCATCGCCCAGTCATTCACAGCCTAGCCCAGAGCCTGAGCTTGTCACATCTGACACAACACCACTAAAACTGCCATAGCAATAAACTACAGTTTGAGGTGTCAACTGTCCCAGACATCCAACCAGAAGGTAGGATCAGTCACACCACAGTGACCAGCGGTCGGGTGGCTGCTGTCCTGAGAGCATACACAGCTATAAGCAACCAGGCTGTTCAAACTGCCATACCACAGATGACTGCTGTTAAACATAGAATTAGACAAGGAAAGAAAGGCACAGTGTAAGGTTTATGTCTCACAGAAGAATATGAAGCAGACAGAAAAGGAAAGCTTATGTGTCTAGGACAAAGTTACTAAGTTCGCTCAGGAGGAGTCTTCTGGTGCTAAGCCTGCCAAGGCTCCCACCACATCTCCCAGCAGGACCAGGCCATGAGACAGGATAAACCAGTAGCCATTCAGTATCATTGTTTAACAATCAAGGCATTTTCCTCCAAGGTTGACTAACTTTCCTCAGAGGCACTGAGCTGCATTCCCATGAGGAGCTGCTTACTCCGATGCTGCCAATTCCAAGCAGCTGTGAGCAAGGATGCACAGCTGTAACAAGAACATAGTACTCTACTGCACACAGCTCACAGGAGGGTGACCAAGTTTAGGACTATTCCCAGAAGAGTGAAGGAGACATCTTACTTAATAAGTATATAGACATACAAATTATAGTTAACTTGCCCAAGATCACCAAGCAGATGGAAGAGAGACACAGAATAAAGTGCTTGAGAAGGCTGAAAGAATCACTAAGCAAGTTAATCCAGCCCTTGCTGTGATCTGCCAGGCTGCATTTCTATTGAGGTAAGTAAAGGGATGTTGCTACCATCAGAGGGACAAATGTAGGAAAAACAAGGTGTGACAACTCTATCCTCCATCATTCCACTGCTAACAAGGCCAACCCTTCCCTCCTCATACAGCTTGATGCTACAAACCACGGAATTCAGGCAGCTTTCCCAGTCCGCTGTAAGCACACAGCAATTACAAGCAGACCAAGCTGTGATGCAGCACAAATTCTGTTTTCCTAACACAAACCCTGACTCTCAGATGCTGCCTAATGCCCTTCACCTGTGTTGACAAACTTGACTTCCAAGTCCTCAGAAAACAGGCTTTGGGAAATGGTGTCCCATTTTGTTCATGTACTGCTTACTGTCTTTCTAGCACCCACTGCAGTTCACATAGCTTCCCTGACTCAAAGGTATTTCAGGTGACACGGTTAGAAGGAGGCACTCAGAAACAAGGAAACTGGAGTGTTAATATTCGACACAAAACCCAGCATTGCAATTCCCAAGTCCCCCCTTTAAACATAACTTAGTTTTGCTCTAATTTCTACTACAAGCTTTGTTTATACCATGCTCCTGTATATGAGAAAGCAAGAAATGAGAACTGGTGCATGCGTGCACTGAGGCATACGTCTGTGCAGTGCAAGATCTGCTGACACACCACGAGGCTCTTTAGGCTCTGGTTTCTCCACAGAAGCTGCAATGCAGAAGGTGCTCATTAAAAACAGCAGCCACCTCTTTAGTGGTTTCCGATTGTCAGGTTTTGGTGCTCAGAAATCTCACAAAAATACAGTTTTCACCCTATACATCAAGGATGCAATGGCAACAGTAATTCTTTCATTGTCTTTACAGTCTGTTAGATGGGGACTTCTGCTCATTTCTTTTCAAACCATTTCCTCACTCCACTTTTCAAGGCTTACATGAACTTTTCTCTCGGGTCTTTTTCTTCTGCCAACACACTGCACTTGGAACTGTTCATTACTGAAGGAATCTTCAGTCTATCCAACATTCTGGATGGAAGCAATCCACAATGGGCACCAGCCCTTCTTGTAGATACCTTAAATACAAACACAAACTATGCAAGAGCAGAGAAGCATGCCAGTTCAGATAACATTATCTTCAGCTCTACTTGATATGGGTCACGCAGTGCTCCTCGCTCTGTTGCTCAATGAGCATCACAGAATATTTCATTTTGCCTAATTCACTGTACATCTTCACCAGCCACTTAAGTTGTCATAATACACAATGAACATTAATTCTACAAGGCAGTGTGCATTCAGCATGTGTCTGGCTGGATTTGACCCTCCACTGGGCTCAGGTCCTTAATTAAGTTCACATCTGGCTCATTCTTGTTGATCTAAAATGCATGTGAAATGTAAAAGTGAGGGAACCTGGCAGTGCTGGTGTTGTGCAAACTGAAAGGGACCACCAACAATGAGACAACAGCTAAAATGTCTGGGATTGTTATTGGCTTAACAGTATCAGCTACGTGATAGCAATACAACAAGGAAAGACCAGGGTATTGTCCTGAAGAAGGAAAAGGAACCATAATTAAATATACAGAGCACCTGAGAAGGTCACAACACCAATCTGCAGTGATTCCTCTAAAGGCTACATGTCTGGGTGTGAAAGAAAAGGAACAAATGGCAAAACTCACAGATCTTTCATGATAGGAAAGGAGTAAATTCAGAGACTTCTCTGTTATTTCAGAACACCACAAGCACCATCCCATAGGTGTCAACACTGAGATTGTGCTTGAAAGACTGTAAAGCTTCCAATTAAAAAGTTTATTATCTTCCAAATGGCAATCATGGAAGATACCAGGAGCAGCATCTCAAAGCTTCAAAAGGCATCTTACAGTGTAACAACAACAAAAACCAAACATGGGCTTCAGTGATAGACACAGAAGACAAATACTGTGATGGCCTCCACACAGTAACTACTCCCATTAGCATTTCTGGCTGCAAAGAGAAGTTATTTCAGTAATGACAAAATGGTAATCAGATTCAAGACTGAGTAAACTGCTAGTTTGCCCTGGAGAGAGAAAACCCTGCAACCATTAACACAAGCACCTTTGCCTGCAAGACCTTCCCAATCCAACAGTGCCTAAAGCAGTGCTCACACAAAAAGTGAGGAGCAGGGAAATGGAAAAAATCTCCTGAAATATTCCAAATAGAGAGAAAATTCCAATATCTATGGGCCAAAAGTGCTAACGGGAGGTGTTACTGATGAGCATATGATACAGGCACTCATCTATATCTCTACTAAGAAAATGCAACAAAAATACTCAGCAGCCCATCTTAACAGATCCATGAACCCAAAGAACTAGAATTACTCAGCACCAATTAGCAGATCAAGTACTATCAGCTCACACCACACACTGACCTCGATTCCCTAAAGCAACTTACACAGAATTCAAGTTCATTATATCTTCAAATTGGATTTTAAATCCCTGAATCATATTCCTCCCTTGTTGCAGCATCTCCTGCACTTGGAAGCAGAAAGTAACTGCAAGGAGGAACAACAGGAACAACAAAGAAGCAGGGAAGTTAAAAACGATGTTTTAAGCCTCATGCCCAGCTGCACCATCAATGATGCACTGATTCAGCACTACCCTGGATTCTACAGAGAGCTATTGTTCCAGCCTGAACTTCCCAATATTCGAACTACACATCCAGGATATATGGATATGCTTGTCCAGTATCATAGATTTTAAATCTGAGTAGTCCAGGCCTTTTACAGACACTCAAAGTGAAATACATGCTGTGGGAGGGGGATTACAGCTGTACTTCAAGCCCTCATGGTTTATGAGGTCAACACAATGGGTCTATTAATTTACAGCCTTTTTGTCTCCCTAGAGTAGGGGCTATTAATATTCTATATATATACTTACTCCTGCAGATTGTGGTTTAATCAATACATGACTTCAGGCAACATGAAGTACCATAGGCAATGTAAAGACTGTCAGATCCAAGGAGTTCAGGTTTAGAGCGGGGCTTAGCCTCTTGGCACTTTGCAGAAGCACTTAAAGTCTATCAAAAAGCCAGCTGGGGATGAGAAGAAAACATGAAGACAGCCTACATTTGGAAAGCTAAACATGTACACTTGTACTGAGGAGAGTGATTTTAAGAACTGGCTTAAATCAGCCTAAATCACAGAACTGTGATGCAGTGTGAGGAAGACACAAAGCAGAGCAAGGCACAGCAGTAATCACAGCCACCAGAGAGGAAAGAGGAACCCCAGACACACATCAGCAGTACACTTCCTAAGTCAAGGAGGCACTGAGCACTGTTTCAGGAGGGCAGACAGCTTCTGGCCTGAGATGAACTCAGGGGCTACACTCCCAACCCCAGCACAGCCAGCACACCATGGGAGAAAGGACTCTGGATCCTACTGTTCAGTACACCGGGGCAGAAAGGCAAGGTGCTGATGAGAACTCTTCAGCTTCAGATTCACTGAAAAACCCTGTAAATTACAGGAAAAATACACTGTTTCATCCGAGTCCAGCTCTTTAGTCACCAATACCCAGAGCAAACACCACTGCTGGTCATGGCCTTCTTCTGAGTGTTGTAGATGACCTTGCCAGTGATCACAGGTCTCCCCTACAGAGCCTCGACCACAAAAGGAGAAAGCATTTCAGATTAAAAGAGACGAGAAGTCAATTCTCACCCACAGCAATTTCAAAACTCACCACTCTTACATCAATAAGGAAGTAAGTTCAATTCACACCAGCCTATCCAAGAGCATTATTAAGCCAAAAGATAGATACTTTGCTTCTTTCATACACCAACCTTGCTTCCCAAGCAGCTTTTGTAGAAAAGCTATTAAAAATGAAGAGACAGTTCAAAAAGAGTTGTCAGGCCTGAAAGATAGCATATCCCTTCTCTTCCCCCTCACAGTGCTTTCCTCATCCCCCTTATGTTCCTCAAGGCTTGGTACAAAGGTGCTCAGAACAAAACAGAACTAGAATTTGCCTGAGCTGCCATCTGCATGCTGAAATGTTCCCTGCTTTTATAGAGAAACTGCTTTTACAGCACCTTAAAACAGCCCTCTTTCCGGGACCACATAGAAGATGGACTGCGGTTGTTACAAGTGTCAGCTGTATTGACTTTATATCTGCTCCTGTATACGTTCATACCTCTGCAGTATTTACCCAATAGCAATATTTGCACTATTCATGGCAAACCCAGTCCACATTCATTCCTCCACGTTAACAGAACAAGCACAGAGAACACAACTCTGCATGCGATGTGCTTAGAATTGCATCCCTTGATCTCAATCCCAGGCACATGCTTCCCTAACTAATACATAATGCCCAAAGAAGGCAGAATTAACAGAAAAAGACGACATATCAGCTGTTACCTTTCTTACTAAACACTCTTCCACAGTTTTCCACTTAGAAAACATGGCTCCAGAGAAGCAAGACAGGGCACTTTGCTGTTAGCAAAGGCAGTTTGCTTTCAATGTACTCGGCACCATCTCATGCTACCTTAAAGTGGAATTTGAGATCATGAGAAGCTGCTTCTAGAATATGACTTTCAGGAATTTTGTAGAAATCTCATAAATAATAATGTTTTGTTCTGATTCAGGCCAAAAACCAAACTAAAATACACGTTTTTTGTGCCCTGGTACTGCTCTACCAAATAGACTTCCTTGTTAGTGTTACTGATACCTACAACAGCACAAAGAGGGGTGGAAGAACAAGCCCTGCAGAACTTCCTAACATGCAGTCTTTCCCCCACCAGCTTTGTCACTGAACATAACACACCTCTCAGCCCTCCACTGAATCCAAAGGGCACTTGCCTAGGTCAAGGACCAGATGCTGGAGGAAACACAGACCATCAAAGCTAGCAAAAGGATTCCCATTATTTTCAGCAAGGGCAAGATCTCTTCCCTTTATCTTTTCAAGGCTGTTTAAAGGAAGATTTATTTTGAGTTGGACACCCTGAAAAGCAAACAGACTCTTAAAATGGCTATTTTGTGGTAGAGTTTAAATGTTCACTTCCCTTTCCAGCACGAAAGACCTCCTGATAAACAGCTCAGATTCACATGGTTTGAGGAAAGAACCAGAGAGCAGACACGGTTTCCCATACAGCCCTTTAAAGCTGTTTAATAGTTGTTCACGATTTAACATCCCTTGATATTTTCAGCTTGAGCCTCAGTTTGAAGTGAGAGATTACTCAGAGCCTGAATGTTTTGGAGAACAGGGAAAGCCCATACATTATAAATGCTTTATTTGTACTTCTTATTGTTAGTGCAGATTTTCAGCTCTTTTTCCTCAGCCTCAGCCAGCAGAGATGCCTGCCTGCATAAGGCACAGAAACTCTCCTTGGAACCTCTCTGCCTCCAGTCCCACAAGGGCATCTCAACACAAGACATACAAGATTTGGGCCAAACAGCCTCTCTCTTCCAAATACCAGATAGAAAAAACCTATTCTCTGTAGCTTTAACTGGATACATGTAACATGTACCCCTCTCTCTACAGGAAACAGGGAACAAATAACTGTCTGCAAACAACTAAATCCCTTCACAGACCTGTCCCAGCCAGAAAGTCTCCCCTGGATGCTCCTGCCATCTCTAAGCAGGTAGAGCATCCCAAGAGGTGTGGGGCCTTACATATTGCCCAATTTGCTCTACTTGCTCTGCAGCAGCCTATGCAGCTCTGCTGGGCTCCTCATACACACACACTGCCTCCATATACAAGTTGCCCATTTTATTTTCACAGGGAACTGAAGTCAGCTCCACACCTCCATACACACACTCTTGAACTCTCCATAGCTTATCATACAGCAGCAAGGAACAGCAGCCATGACATTCTGAGCCCAGCATACATGCTCCTACCTGCCTCTGCTAACTCACTTCTCTGGGCTTAAGGCTGCAAAGTCCAGCTTCTTCTGAGGCCCAAGCCTGCAGCCTCCATCACATCAGGAAGCTGCCTCCTCCTCCCATCTTACACCTCCAGACCCTGCCTGATCAGAAGTGACCCATGCCACAAGGACACCTTCTTCCCAGCAGCCTGAATCCTTCCTGACCCTCTCAGGCTCCTTTTTGATCTGACTTCTGTTTGGAGAGCAGACAGTCTCCCCACACTGGTTTCCAATAGCTTTGGCTACTGCACTGCTTCAAAGTGCAGCCACTGCAGATTAAAAGGCTTTCCACCACTCTGAGAGATACGAGGCAGTTCAAAGCTGGTTGATACCACTCATGCACAGGGGCTCCTGTAATTGTGTGGCATTCACTACAGCTGACTGAAGTTGGCTAAGTACATCAATGCAGCACACCTGGGCTTTATTCTTACCTCCTGTGCAAGCAAGTCTTCCTCCCTTCTCCCTTACCCCCATTTTACTGCCAGAGCATCAATCACCAACTTGACTGGTGATTTGAAGACAAACCTCCCATGAGCTTCCAGGTGCTGTGAGAAGTGGCCTGCAGAGAATTCCTGAGCCTCTCAAATGGACCAACCAAGGATTCATCTCTCTTCTGTGCTCACCTGCAGCCCAGTCAGGGTGCTGAGGATAAGGAAGTCTTGCTCTCAACTAATGTCCCTGAACATTCCCATCTGAGCAGCCCTCTGAAGTACCCAGAAGCAGGCCAGAAGTGCATGTACACCCACACAGGCAGGATATACGCTTTCCAGCATCCTTGGACACCAGCTAGAAAGCTTTAGTTCCATAGAGGAAGGTCTCCCCTCACAGACTCAGATCTGGAACACACTGGAGGTGCAAGCTGCTGCCTAGCAACACTAGTGCTTCGCAGGGAGGTCAGTGCATGCCCCTGTCCTCCTGCTGCAAGAGGTCTCCCATGCACAAGGAATTACCCTCGGAAGGACACAATCCTTAGTAATGTCTTGGAAAGCCATCCTGCGCATCCCCAGTTACAACCCCTGCTTAACCATGGACACATCAAATCCCGAAGATCAGTGCCTGTTCCTCAGTGAACTGCCAGAAGACTTCACTTCTTGCATTCACTTCATGTGAATTACATCCCACTGGCTTACAGAGCCCAAAACCCCAAATCCAGCCTATCCCTCCATCTCCTAATAACCCACCTGTCCACTGCAAAGCAAGAACTCGACTCACTGTCAGCTTCCTCCCCAGACTTACCTCCCGCTTCAGGTCTGGCATGAGCAAAGCTTTTCAGCCACTACGCCCTCCTCAAAGCTGGCTGCTCCTTCCTCCTGAGGGAAGCCCCTTCCCATGCACTACATAGAAGCCAGGCAGGCAAAGTCCCCAGCCCTTACAGCTGAGGTACTTGGCAGATAGAACAGACTGCCAGGCAGCTGTACAGTTTTATCCTTGCTAAGAGATAACGTCCCCCTTCAAGCACCGGCAGCAAGCATTTGGGGCGAGTGCCTCTCTCAGGCATGATTGCAACCACACTTACAATGCCTGGACACCCCAAAACAGCCCTGCCCTGCTCCTGCACCAGCTCACTTTGTCTTGTGCTGACCTCTAACTACTCCCTGATAAACCCCAAAACTACATCTGCTTTGATGGCAATAACCTAACAGCCAAAACCCCCACATTCACCTATAAAAATATGATTTTTAAATAACCAGAATAAACCCAAGAAAGTACAAACACTGCAGAGGAGCGTGAGAGAGTGCCGGCTCCTGCCACGGGGGGATTTTCCTCCCAGTACAAGCCCAAGTCTGGGTGTTAACCCAGCAGGTAAGAGGTTGTCCCAAGCACACAGACCTTACCGAGAACTTCGAGAAACTGCAGCTTACAGCATTTTCCATCAGAAACTTTGGATTCTTTGATTCTTGGCACAATCAAAGGACAGGCTCTTTGAAAGCAGCTGCTTAAATGAAGCTCTTGAAAGAGATTTTGTGCCTTTTAGCAGGTTTACAGCAGACCCCAACCGAAACCAGAGCAGCCTCAGTGCCACAGAGCTTCGGGAGGCAGATGAAGACTCCCGCATCACCCGACATTCAGGACACCTTCGCAGCACCTCCGCGCAGCCAAGCCTCCAAAGAACCGGCACCTTTTCAACAGGCTCCGCTGAGCTGCGACATCCCAAAACCCGAGTCCTCGCGTGTATTTCACATCCCGGTAGGCACACTCCTCCCGTCCGCTGCGCTCAGTGAGAGCCCCTCAGTGCTCACCGAGACCTCCCTTCCTGACGGAGAACACCTCGGATACCGACACGGCCACGGGGGCTCCGCGTCAACACGGACCGCAGCTCTGAGGGGACCCGACCCGCACGGAACACCGCCCGCCCGGTCCTTGCCGGAGCCCGACCGGCAGCAGAGGGTCCCGCCGGGTGCCCCCTCGGCACCGCTGAGGGAAGGTGGGGGCGACCCCGAGAGGACGCTGTTTGCACCCCAACTTTTCAGGGTTAGAGGAAAACGTGCGATGTCGCTGGGCTGAGGACACTGCGGCGCAGGGCTTACCTCCCGGCGGCTCCCCGCTAGCTCTCCATTGCCGGCACGGCCCCGTCCGCGGAGGCGGCGGAAGCTGCGGCCGGCGGTGGGGGGGTGGCACGGTCCGCCCGTGTGCGCGGAGAGGGGCTCTCCGCCTCTGCTGCCGCCCGTCGAGCTGCGACGGGGCCACGGAAAGCAACGGGACCGGACGGGACGGCGCTGCCTGCGCTGCCCCCGTGCCGCCGCCGACGGCTCCACACGCGGCAGGTGCGCCCGCCCGGCGCAGAGAGACACTGCGGCGCCCCCTGGCGGCCGCGCCACGCCGCTGTCCTCGCAGCTCTCCGGCCCCACTGACCCGGACCGGTACCGCCGAGGGACCCCCCCCCAACCCCACTCCGCACCGGGTCTTGCGGGGAAGAAAGGCCACTGCCCAAGTCCCTGGTACCCCCTACAGCACTGGCAACCGGTAGGAGACCCGTTGGGCCAAGCACACTGGCCCCGTGTCAGCCGGGAAACGTCCTGAAGAACGGAAGGAGCTTCAGCAAAGAGTGTGTAAGGAGCAATCGGTACCTTCAAAACGGGTCTCGCAAGGCTCAGGTCAGGACGGACGGCACTGGAATAGCCCCACGGTAAAGCGGCGTGCACAGCACCCACAAACAGAGCCCCAAAACCCTCCTCCCACTCCTCTGTAAGTACTCAGCCCCACACTGCCCGCACAGCTGTAACCGTTTAACTTCAGTGGGCACAGGTGTAGCTCGTCCCGGCGGTTACAGCACCTGCATTAAGCTGGAAGAAGCCGTTTTCAAATACACCGCATGTTTCCACACCATCACTAACACCAGTTTAACCAAGCTGCCTTGAACTGGACGAGGTGAAATCTCTCTTCCCTAACTCTGCGTCTGATGTGGCACATCCATGCTTTCTACAGCTTGGGGTAGTGTTATTTTTAGTTTCCCTGTGCAGCTTTTTATTTGCTTTTAAGTATCTCAGAATAGCTCCATGCAGAATATAATCTACTTGTGGATTTTGCTCAGATTCACAAGGGGACCCAGTTTTGTTAAGGCAACCACGATACAGGCTGCAAATGCTGAGCAATGTGATGGTGAAAAGCCCATAACCCGGACACATAAGCGATGTCCAGACAGTCATAGGAAATATTCTTCCTCAGAAGACCCTCACCATAGCAGTTAGTGTCTCCTCAGCATCCTCCCCCCAGGTCAGAGCAGCTTGAGAAGGGCCAGGTTCTGCTTAGCTCCTGCATTGGAGTTATCATCTCTGACATTATTGATGTCAAAGCCAAGAAAGCACTCAGCTCTGCTTTCAGGTCTTCACCCGTTATGCAGAGCTGACAATTAGATTGCCTTGTAACCCTTAAATGAAGCAAATCAGAAGTAGGTGCCATACAGGGACAACACTGGTGAGGCCACACCTCAAATCCTGTGTTCAGTTCTGGGTCCCTCATTACAAGAGAGACACTGAGGTGCTGGAGTGGGTTCAGAGAAGGGCAATGAAGCTGGTGAAGGGCCTGGAGCACAAATGTGATGGGGAACAGCTGAGGGAACTGGGGGTGTTTAATCTAGAGAACAGAAGGCTCAGGGAAGACCTTATTGCTCTCTACAACTGCCTGAAAGGAGGATGGAGCCAGGAGGTGACTGGTTTCTTCTTCCAGGAAAGCAATAGGACAAGAGGAAACCACCTCAAGCTGTGCTAGGGTTAGTTTAGATGGATATTAGGAATAATTTCTTCACCAAAATGGTAATCAGGCATTGGAATAGGCTGTGCAAGGCAGTGGTGGAATCGGTGTCCCTAGAAGTGTACAAAATGCTTGTAGATGAGGCCCTTAATGACACAGTTTAGTGGTGGACTTGGCAATCCTGAGGTAATGGTTGGACTTGATGATCTTACAGGTATTTTCCAACCTAGTTGATTCCATGACAAAAGCAGCAGCATTTTTAGTCATTTCTCTTTGTAAACCACCCTTTAAAACCTCAAGTGGAGGAGGTGCTGGGGACAAACAGCACATGGACTGCTTTGTTATGCAAGGTAAGGCCAAGACCAACCAGGGCTCAGGAACACACAAGGTAAACAAGCACAACTATTGTCATGCTGAAATGTGACAAAAAGCAGCAAAGTGGCCCATTTTTACTGCCTATATCAATCATTTAACTAATTAGAAAGAGTCAATATCTTGGCAGGAGACATCACTTCTCTCTCTGACACTTCTTCACCAAGATGCTAATACCTTTGCTGCAATGTATAACCTCTGACACTTGAGCTACTCTTTCATTCCTCCTGGCATGATTACAGTGTAAAAGTGCCTTGGTTTTAATTATTTATCAGGTCACTTACTGAAGTCACTTTTTAGCTGAATTAAAAGATTGAAAGCTGAGGAATTAAACCTCCCATGGACTTTGAAATATACACTTAGGTGAAGCTGTACTTAATGATACCTTGGATTTGTATTTGAACTTCAAATAGATAAAGCAGTACCATTAGACTTCTTCAGCATTTTGTAATACATCAAACCCCCTTAATTATTATGCTCTGCTCTATGAACATGTACATTGTTCATAAAGACCATACCACAGACTGGTTGGGGTTTTGTGAACTAATTTTGTTTCCCTTATTCTGATCTCATCTCAGCCTATTGAGGGAAATAATCCATTTCACAGACAAAAGCAATGTGACATACAGCTGTCAGTCTTCCAATAAGCTCAGTAGGAATGAAAAGAGGAAGGTAACACTCATGGAGCTGAATACAGAGCAGGAAGGATCCACTGTGAAGGTTTAAGCCCAGCTGGTAACTCAGAACCACACAGCCCCCTCACTGATAAATATGGGAGAGAAATTATTCACACTGTCATGCTTCTCCATACTAGGAAGGGATGTCCCAGCAGTTACTGATGAACTTGGGCAATGTCAAGCAGTACATCTGTGGAGAGCCAGAAACTGAATTCATCACCTGGAATCCCATTTAGTTCTCTAAACTCTGGTACATTAAACCTCTCCATTCTTTCTGCTAACCAAATTATTTCACAATGGGGTATTATGGAGCTTTAATCTAATGCCAGAGAATTCAGTGAAAAAGACTTCTCCACTGACTTCATTCACCTTTGGAAGGGTCCCCAGATACAATCCCTTAATCAATTTTAATCAATCTTTGCATGGATTCATGCACATCCCTTACAATTATTGTGGCTGCACATCCTCATCTGACTGCACACTGATTTGGGCTGGGGTAGAGTTAATTTCCTCCACAGGAGCTGGCTCAGGGCGATGGTTTGTACCTGTGCCAAAAACAGTGCTGATAACACAGGGATGTTCCATTACTGCTGAGCAACACTTACATGAGTCAAGGTCTTTTCTGCTCCTCACCTGAATCCACCAGAGAGGAGGCTGGAGGGGAAGCAGTGGAACAGCTCACCCCAACTGACCCCAGGGATATCCCAGACTGTGTGGCATCATGCTCAGCATGGGAAGCTGATGGAGAAGGAGGAGGGAGGGATGTTGGCAGTGATGGCATTTGTCTTCCCAAGCCACTATTATGTGTGACAGCCCTGCTGTCCTGGGGATGGCTGAACACCTGAAATCCTTGTTTGGCTTTGCTTGTGTGTGTGGGTTTTGTTCTATCTATTAAACTATCATTATCTCAATCCAGGAATTTTCTCACTTTTACCCTTTCGATTCTCTCCCCTATTTCACTGGAATGAGAGAGCAGCTGCATGGTGCTTAGTTGCCAGCTGGGATTAAACCACAACAGAACGCCAGAAGCATAGATTGCCCTCCCAGATGCTCTCTTCTGGCCTCCAAAGAACCTCTGGGTCTGCCAGTTGAGTGCCTTGCACTCTGTCCTGCCTCAGTCAAGTAAAATAGCTTTCTTTTGACTTGAAACAGCAGAAATTGTAGGGCTCCCATCTGAGCAGCTTGCTTGGCAGAGCTGGGGTACAAGGTGAGCAGCATAATTTGGGTGGCATATATTGCCCTAATAAACTCTGCCACTAAGAACAGCTGGTTCCAGAAGGGACCATCATCCATGGCTATGATCAGGAGACCCCCCATCTTGCCACAGACCTCTGCTTCTGAATCTCCATGATTCTCATATCTTTATTGCCTGAATGGGAAGACACCAGGATGAGAGCATTTACAGCTATGTAAAGTCCCATTTATTGACTTTATGTATAGTATTTGCATATAGCAGCACAGAGTCAGGTTTGATCTTTACGAAGAATGGCCAGATGTGAAAACTATGTGTGTTGTATATATGCTTCTCAGAGGAGACCCTGCAATGACCATCCTAAGAGGAAATAAGGCTGACAACTAGGTCCATCTCTCTGAAAACACCATCAACCCTTCCTAGCAATGAATTTCAGCAGACAGTGATGCAAAGCTGATAGATCAACCACTGCAGCAAGGCACAAGGACCCAGCCTCCTGAAGACCAGGTGACAACAACAGATCAGCAGGGCTGCAGAGCATCACCCAGTTCCATGCTGCATCCACTATCTCCAGCCACACTGTGTCCTGTTGCCCAGGGCCCCATGCTCTCCGCATGCTGCTCTGCCAGCAGCACCCACGTTGCTGGAGCAGAGAGAGGCGGAAGCACTGATCCACAAGGATGTGAGATGCTGATGCTGCAACAGCCGAGCATGGAAGGGAGCTCATCCCAGAGATTTGGCAGGGCTGCATTTACACAGGACAAAAGCCAAAGCAAAAAGAGCTTGTGAAAGGAATGAGGAGGACATCAGTGGCCAGGTAACACCAAATAAAGGATAAGCTATAGGAAGGAATAAACTGACAAGGAGAAAATCTTGCCTGGCTGGTAGCAGCCATGATTCTGATCACTGCTGTTCAGGAGATAAACATAGAGCTGCATAGTAACATATTTCCAGTTCAGCCTTGCAAAAAGGGAGTTTTAATAGGGTGCCAGTTCCCTTCAGTTGGAGGGACTCACATGGTAATGTCAGTGCTTTTGACTAAAGCTGCACACAGACAGTATAAAGCAGCAGTAAATGCCGAGATTTCAAAAACCATTTTGCATCTGACATTCTCCTGGGTTATTTCATGTGAAAGATAAATGCACTATCTCCCAAGCAGTGATCTTGTTTGGTACCTAAAGCAAATCCAAGCAGTTCAGTTTGGAATAGGATAACTTTCTTGCTTTTATGCTTGAAGGCTGAAGACAAAATTATTAAGCATTTTGCATGTACACAGTGTAAGAGGAGTGACTGCTCTGCATAAACACATGGATTGGAAAATAAGGATTCTCTTCCCCAAAGAACAACATGACAGGCTTACAACAGAGGTAACACATTCATGCAGCAGGCATTATATTGTTGTAAAAGGGTAAAAAACTACAGCATATTGACTACTCACCTGTCTCTCTTGGCTGGCCAACAGCAGAAGTGGAAGCACTTTTAGGGCTTAATTAAAATAAGACACAAATCTTAACTTTGCCTTAATCCAGCAAACAGCTAAGAGGCTTGTTAGGAAAACTGCTCAGACGGAGAGCTTTTATTCATGTGCACAACAGTTTGTGGAGCAGGAATGTAAAATCCACTAACAGATAGTGGAAATATGCTGCACTTTCCCTTTGGGAATGTCTCAGACAAGACTAAGACAAATGCTGCCTGTGACTGTTTAATTCACTTTTTGATGGGAGAACCACCTCTGATGAGCATCAACAACATCCTAAAGCATCCTATCAGTCCTAATAACAGCAAAGTCCTTCATCAGCCCCTCATTTCTCTTCACCTCCTTTCATTTGCTGTATCTACTAGCAAAACTGTGGTTGGCAGAGACACAGAGACAAAAGATTAAGTGCAAGTTGTGCTTGTTCTAACCTCTTTTGGGATTTAGAGAAGCTAATCAACATCAGATTCACTTGTATTCCACAGATCATTTTTGTTTGGCAGTATCTAATCATAATTGCAAGAAATCCCACTGGAATACAGAGTTTGGCAAACTCATCTTGGAACAGCTCATTTGGTGCAAACTTAGATTATATTTTAACTTCAATGATAAGAAATGACTGAGAAGATGACGAGCACAGTTAGTTTTAGATGCCATGAGCTGAGGAAAAAGAGGTAAGTTACCTAAAATGATCCTATCATATTTTGCAACTTTGTCCTCATAAAATACCAATTTCTGCAAGTGGATGGTTTGAAAAACCTAGTTTAAAAAGTAAAAGGAAATAAAACACAGAGATTAACAAATATTGATGTCAATCTTCTGTGTTTTCTATTACAGCTTTATTTTCCCTTCATTCTTTACTGATGCTTCTAGAAAAGAAGGAATTAATACTGCACTTTCTTTACATTTTTATGTTTGTAGCAAACAATAGAACTTTTAAATCTGGTTGTAAAAAATCATTTCTGCTCTGCCCAGATTATCTTATTTCAAGCCACAGAACAGAACAAATCATAACAATGAAGGGAAGGGTACAACAAACGCTCTGAAACTCTGGACTGATGCAAAACCCCTTAAGTTACTTTTCCAGACAGAAGCTACCCCAAATATGGGGGGTATATATACCCCAAATGGGAATATACCCCAAATATTCAGCTTATGTTTAGCTGAATAATGGATTTTCCAGGTCAGCTGACAAAAGGAAAAGAAAAATATTGTTTCAGGTAAAAATGAAATAGTTTTAGAGGGGAGAAATGTGGTAAAAAATAATAATAATCAATTTTAAATGTTGTTTCATATCTTTGTTCACACATAGATAAATGGTGTATTATATATATATCTATATAGATGTCTATATAGATATATATATATAGATATATAGACATACCTGCATCACACTGTAAACAAGTGTCTCTTTCAAGCTGACCAGCACCACTACCAAAATGTAAAGTTCAAGGTCACATTCTAGGGTGTGATTCTTTTGCTTCCCAGAAAGATAACTGGGCTTCACCCCAAGCAGAAGCTCTGGACTAGCCTAACATGCAGATAAAAGAGGATTTTGCTGTTCCCACTTATGTCTGCACAAGGGTCCTCCCTGGCTCTGAACACTCACATGCTGCAGTTGCTGATGGGCCTGCCAGGAAGTGGAGACAGAGCCAAATGTGTTCAATGACCTGCACTGTGTAGCTGCAGCAGCACAGCTCCCAGCCAGCATAGCTCACACCAAGCTCCAGGTGGGGAGGGATGGACAGGGAAGCTGCAGGAGTCTGGCTTGGCTTCTCTGAGCACAGCCCACAAGGCCAGAGGTATGGAAGAGGCTCATATGCCAACAGCCCTTCTCAAGCCCTAACTTCATCTTGAGAGCAAATATAGGCATAAAGATCCTCTAGCTTTTACACAACAGTATTTGGCAGAAAACAGGTTCCTTTGTTTTCCACAGTGCACATACATGAGATGTATTTGGGAAGAAAAAGGTACTGTACACCCACCCATTGCCCTGTTAGGCTGCTCTAGGCTACTTGAACAGTGTGACCTGTTCAAGTAGTCCTCCAATTCATCACATCACTAAGTCAATTCTGATGTCAGTATTTCAAGGTCTCTTTAAGCATCAGTGACCATACCCTGTGCATGAGATGAGGAAAAAACACACTATATCAGCAGCAGTCAACAAAGCAAAGATAGGCTAAAACACTTTTTCCAGTCTTACCCAGTTTACTGCCTGGTAATAAACACTCTTCAGGACATTTGTTTTCCGGCTGTATCATCCTGTGTTGTCCATGCATTCTAAGGCACTGAATTCCCCTCTCCCAGTACATCTGTGAAGAGAAACATTCATAGAAATAAAGGGATATGATTTAATCTCATATTCAATGACTAAACAGTGGCTTTTGATACAGCATTTGGGCTTTTTTTGCTATGCCTAAGCCAGTCCTGCCCTCCAAGCTGTCTCAAAAACAACGAGTGTCATCAAAGACAAACAAAACAAAACAAGTCAGTAGAACTGGAGCAAACAGCTTCAAAAACACCTTTGATTGCCAATGCTTTTGGCTTGTGATAACACAGTAATAGTCTAAAACTGGCCTGAATTTCTTTCTGTAAGAAGCTGTTTATCATTTTTCAGACTTGAAGGTTTCATACCTAGGTAAAGATGCTGGTACTTGGAAATATCAAGCACATTAAGTGATACTGTTGCAGGAAAAGCAACACACATGCTGGAACTACTTGCTTAATTCCTGTTTTCAGTATTAATACTCCCTGACAGAAAGCAGGTGGAAGACAAGTGCAACAAACCCAACAACACTTCTCTGGAAGGGTGAAAACAGACTTGGTCAAATACTGAACTCAGCAGACACCAAGGGAAACACAGTGTGAGTGTGCCTGGGGAAAGATGGGAGCAGGGAAAGGGCTACAGGAAGCACCATAATTTCACTTAGAGATGCTCTGAGGAAGACTCAGTTTAAAGACTACTGCAACAGTACATTCAAGAGCAACAGCCTGACTACAGCTACAGACCATTGATTGACAGCTCTCTTAAGTACATTTCAAGCCCAGTTCCCTTCCTAAATCCTTGTGTTAAATCCCTGGACTCAGTGCTTTAGAATGGCAATGCTTTGCCTGCGGAGGGTACCCTGGAGGTCACTGTCATTTCCCCATCCCTTAGAGAGGTACTAAGACAGGGATCTGAAATCACTGAATCATGTCCTCTCTGGAGTAATAAGAACCATAATAGCAGAAATAGCATTTCCTACAGTGAAAAGGGAAGACAACTTTTAAGCGGTCCTCAGATTTAAAGAAGTGACTTTTCCACTGCTCCTCTGATAGAGCTTGCCATTTCTCCCTCTGCCTTATTGTCACCACAAATCTGGCACAACTCAGACAGCAGAAGTAATCCTTTAAGGGTAGTGAATGCAATATAAAATGTTCTCAAAAGTGCACAGATCAAGGTTTCTTAAAACTAAAACTGTAGAGCAAGAATCAGCATCCAAGGGCAGTCAATCAGACGTCTGAATTATGTCCTGCCTTTAAAATATACAGTGGATAATAGTTTTTAAATGGCCTCTGTAAAAGCCACTATGTGTACTGTACCTTGACATTAAGCCCACAGTAAAGTACTTACCTTCAGGATTCTCCCCATTTCTAGGTCTTTTGTTCTGCTTCAAACTAATCAGAGCAGCTGCTCCAGAATGTAAAAGGAAAGGAAAAAGCAAACTTATGATTTACTGCCAGCCCCCCAGTGAGCAAAGGGCACACACCCATCACTGCAGGCAAGCACCATGCCAGCAGAAGAAAAATGAGCCTGAGCAATAGAGGAAAGGCAAGAAGGAGTGGGCCAGGCAGGGAGCTCCTATATGATAGCTCATTAATGTGTGTACAAGGCCTGTCTGACATCAGGGAGGTTGTTATAGGATTGCAATGGCATTATGGCATATATATACAGACAAAAGAAGCCATTAGCTTCAAAGAACCACTTATTTATCCCTTTCTGTAAAAAGCAGTGGGCCCTGAGCTAGTAAAGTACAATAACACATTCACAGCTTTGCCTGTTGGTGGATCCAGATCAAAGTGTCTGATTGTGACAGCTCTGCCTGAGGCATCAAGGTCTTGTGCATGGGTGAGACTCTTCCCTACAGACTCTTCACCCAGATACCAGTTACAAGAGCCAGGGTGCTTGAAACAGCACTCAATCCTGAACAAGCTGGGAAGGAGAGACTGAGTTTCTTCTGTCACTTCCATGGGCAAAAGGGTATTCATTCAGCCTGGTGTCCTTGCTGCAATAGAATAACCTCAAAACCCAACACTAGTTTCTTCTGGTTCCAAAGATTTTCCTTATGATTGCCTCAGGACTTACATCAGAGCTCTATTTTCACTGACTCATTCCTTTATGAAATTGTCCACTTATCTGCCATTCTGCACACCCAGAACTGCTCAGGGACAAGGCTGCAGCTTCACAGTGTCCCATAGACATGCATTCATCTTCCAGCACATCCAGCCTGCAGCAAACCTGAAGGACACAGAGGCTCACCCAGGCACTGCTGAGGGAAGGGGCTTCTTGAGTTACACCTCCAGCCTCTTCCAGTGTGACTCAATGTCCAGCCCAAGCTGAAGATGGTGACAAACACCCCTGTGCCCCTGTTGGAGATGTCTCCTCCAACACTGGCAATTCAGCCTTGTGAGGGAATGCAGATCTGGCCCTTAGCACGTCATCTCGTGTTTTTCACTAGGAAATTTAGATTGCACATATCTAATTAATGGAAAACAGGGATAAACAAGCAGATTGCTTACTTCAATTATGTGCACAGTGCCTGCAGGGTTACCATTTAAAAACCACAAAGAAATTAAACAGTCAGAATGGGTAACAAGATGCAGACAGGAGTATACAGTCTGCAGCTTACCTTGTTGATGACTAAAACCACCTTTCCACCAAGAGTAAAAAGAAGGTTATTCTTGGCAAATGAGTATAATCAAAAATGTTTCAGCCATCTGTAAATAACATCTACCTGGAGCAGCTTTACATAATTAAATGACTTCCTTATGCGTGTTCCACAGACCCTTTTGCGTAGAGAGGGAATAAGTTGCTCAAAATGAAGACAGAGGAGGAAAAAAGACCAGAAGTTCTCCATTAATTTATTTCAATTTCTCCCAGAGGCAATTTCTCCAGAATCCCCAAATTCCATAAGGTTGAGCATCTGCCTTCCTTGTGGCTTAACTTACTGAAAGAAGCATTACCTGGACAAACAATCCTCTCCCTAAGCAGCTTAACAAGTTTGTGTAAACGTTTGAGCTGCTGTAAAGAGACCATATCCTATTTAGAAATGTTCTTGTTATTCTGAGTCCCTCAACTGTTTGCACAACCAGATGGATTGATCAGCACCCTCTGGGGGGGCTGGTTTGGGTGACATGACTCATGTGTAGCAAAAGGTTCAAAACCAGGAGTGCAAAATACTTCCAGTTCAGTGATCTTAATAATGAGATGCAAACCCAAGTCCTTTGAATTACTTGATTGGCATTTAGTAGAACATTAGTGAGACTGGTGATCAAATATCATTGTTAAGCTGCCTTTGAAAATTAACATGGCCCACAATGCCAGCACAATGAATTCCCCTGCCTGTCCTCTGTGTAAACTAGCTGATTGTATAGCAAACACCAGAGTTGTTTCTGTTGACTTCTGTATTCAATAGATATCCATTTTCAGTACTAAGCAGAAATGATTGAGATATTTGGCATTTCACCTTCCTCCTCTTCTTCATCTGGTTCTTGGTTTATTTTCCTAAGCACCTATGGGAATATTTCTCCCTCACATAAGAAAAAAATAAAAGCTACAAAAAATACAATCACTTTCTGTTCTGAAGTCTCTATGGGACTGAAGGAGACCATTGACCAACATTTAGCTCTACAATAGCTTTAGATGTAAGAACTCCACTAGTATTGCAGCTACAGTTCCTCACTCAAAACAAACTGGAGGACCAGGTTCTTTACTAGTTTACACATGGATTCCAGTGATTGCTTCAGAAATCTCCTCAGTGTTATTGCATCTGTACAAACCCTTTCTGAGAAGATAAAACTTTACCTTATCAAGTGTCCTAGTATTCCTGTGAAGCTGTGCAGTGGTCATCATCTCAGATTTAACTGTACTAATGGGATGAAGCTAAGTAAACTGCTAGCTTACAGTGAATGTCTCCTGATTGTTGTTTGCATCTTCTCAGTCACAACAGTGTTAAGTGACTGAAAATAACTTAGAACCAAACACTCCAATGAAGAATTCACCAGATGTGTTAATGGTCCTGACCCCCGGGGTAAGATGCACCCCAGAAAGAAGACTCCATGCATAACTAAATAGTATGTGTGACTGAAATACCCCAGGTAATATGAAGCATGCAAAAGAGATTTAATCAGTTTTAGAACAAGGTAAAATCTGCAGTCATTTATCCTACTTCCACTAACATCTAAAGATAAATAATGTCATGCATTGAATACTTCCATCACTTTTGTTTCAGTGGTAAAACTCTGCCAGCAAGTACCAGAAAGCAAAACCAAACATCAGTGTGTGCAAAAACAATCCTAAAAGAAAACAAGCAAACAAAAAGCACATAGTACAGTAGGTTTGCACTCAGCACAGGGTTTCTAGTCTGATCTCTTTTCAACAGGGGAAAGAGTGAGTTTTGGCAACTCCAAGTGAACAGAACTAGAGATAAGGCAGGTTCTTTTTGCCTCAAAAATCATCATTTCATCATCTGTATCCCAAATACAAAGTCAAACATGCTCTCCATTAGACAGGCCTCTGATAGAAAGAGCAAGACACTTGCTAGATCAGAAGAAAACAGGGAGATTGCTTTCTCAAGCTAGCTGATTCAAAGGAAAGTATAGCAAACTATCATGAGTTCAGTATTTCTAAGCCTGCACAGTCATTTCAGAGCACATGGTTTAACAAGCCTCATAAACCTTTACCCTGCTTAGCACCTCTTAACAGGCATAAGGGAAAGGTATATAGTTCTGAAAGGTGTTTTTCTTGATATAGCCTTCACTTCTGAAATATAGCCTCCTCTGATTTCTACCTAAAGCATGAAATTAAATTGCTTTTAAATGAACTGATCTAGTGTGGTGTGTAAAATCCTTACTAGTTGTGTATCTGTGTATATCTCAGCACAGGATGCTGTGGAATTGAGATCTACAGGTTAAGATATCATTCGTGCACAGTATGAAAAGAATTCATTTATCTGTTTCAAGGTTGTCACCTCTGAGTTTCATTGACCATTCCTTTTGTATACTGCAAACACACAGTGAGGAATAATCCTGCTGACCTGCTCCATGCCATTCATTATTCTACACCCTTCTGTTACACACTTGTGTATTAATCTGCTCGTGGAATTAAGTGGGGTTTACCTTGCCTAATAATTGTCCAGATGAAAGCCCCCTTATGTCTGTAATTATTTCAGCTGCTTTTCCTGGTCCCCTTTCATTTTCAGCTCTAGCCTTATTTGAAAGGAGAAAATGATTTTGCATCCATTCCTCCAGCTGCAAAGGAGCAGTAATAAGAAGGCCCAAAACAGGAATATAGTAAACAGGGAGGCTCCCATGTTATTAATATTTATTTCATGCTGGTATCTAGAGGCATCAGCCGTGCCTGAGTCCTATTGTGATAAACTACACAGCCATTAGTACATGACAGTCCTTGCTCAAAGGACTGCATCATGAGGGATACAGGGATCTCAGGGAGGGAGAATTCATATTGCAAGTTTACTTGCCTAATGCAAACTCATTGCCTTTCAACTTCCCAGTGGATGCAGCCTGTGCTCAGTGAGAGCATGGTGCATGTTTGATAATGAGAGCACTTATATTTCATCCCCCACAAAGGGACTGGTCCCTGCTGCCACAGATCCACATGCAGCCTTTACCACAAAGCTACAGACAAACCCTTCACAGCATCTATATCCACACACAGTCATAAAATGGCACTAAGACATCACATACTAAAGAACTACCATGCTGGCAGTAGCGAGGAGCAGAAAAGCTTAGGACTCCACGGAGGAACATGCCTGCTGAGCAGTCACAGAGAAGACAAGCACAGATCCCATACTCATGTGTAGTGGTCACTTTAAAGCATGAAACATTTCAGTGACCAAAATCACTACATCTAGGCCCTGAGAACGGGCTAGGTATCAAATGGCTTGTTTGCAGAAAATGCCCATATTGGTAATGCCATCAGAGAGAGAATATTTCAGAAGCATCAAGCAGATAAATAAAAGCCTAAATTTGACTTAGAAGGTGAAAATCAAAGTACCTAAATGACTTGATGTCGTGGTTTAAGCCCAACTGTAACTCAGAACCATGCTGTCTCTCTCTCACTCCCCCTCTTCCTTCCCCTGCTCCCAAAGGGAAGGGAAGAGAATCAAAAGAATGTAACTCCCATGGGTTGAGAAAAGAACAATCCAGTAACTAAGGTATAACACAAATCACTACTGCTACCACCAGTAATAATGACAAGGGAAATAACAAGGGAAGAGAATACCACCCACCAACCGACACCCAGCCCAACCAAGCAATGATCCAGCCCTTCTGAGTAACTACCCCCAGTTTATATACTGGCCATGACATGCTGTGGTATGGAATACCTCTTTGGCTAATTTGGGTCAGGTGTCCTGCCTCTGCTTCTTCCAGGCTTCCCCTCCTCCCTGGCAGAGCATGAGGCTCAGAAAATCCTTGGTCAGACGAAACATTACTGAGCAGCAACTAAAAACATCAGTGTTATCAGTGCTATTCCCAGGCCGAAAGTCAAAAACACAGCAATGCACCAGCTACTAAGAAAGAGGAAAATGACTGCTACAGCTGAACCCAGGACACTTGAACACAACAACCTGGTCCTTACAAGCTCTGCTGCTTCCTGCTCACACCAGCTGTGTGAAAGTGCCAGGACAAGCCATTGCAGTGCCTGAGCTCATCCTTCTCCTCCCACCTGGCAGATGGTTCCTGTTCTGCCACCTCCTCCTCAACAAGCCCCTTTGCCCTGTGCCACAGGGGCTGCCTCCTGCTCACCTCCCTGCTCTAAGCTGGAGAGTCTGCAGGAACCCTGGCAGCAGACAGGCATATTTGTTTGCCTGCATTTCTCCGCTGGAAACAGTTTGCTCTGAAACAGCCCTCTTAGAACAGAAAAAGGCAAGATGTTTGCTATATGGGCATAAAGACAGCTCTACAGCAACTCTGCTCACTATGTGCATGATCTTTTTAGCAGGGGAAACAGGGCAAGGTCAAAGGACCACTCAGAAGCAGGCAAAGAGTGAAGGAGCATCAGTCTTGCCCTTTGAGAACAAGGGCTCTCTTTCCCTTTGAGTAGACTGACAGAACACTAAAGCAGCTAGAGTAATGTGATGGAGGAGCTCCTTAAGGACAGTAGCTAGCCCTTGATTGTTTTTCTTTGATTAAAGGCATAATATTAAAACTAGTCCCTTATCAAGGATGCAGGCAACGGCATTTTTATGAGTTCCCACAAGCTCAGATCTTATACCTGATTTCCTTTAATGATTAATGAAAAGGTTTTATCTCCCTTGCTAGACAGGTCATCTGTCCATAATGACTGTGATGGTGACCGATGCTCAGGTTATTCAAGGATCCTTCTCTCCCCACTGCCCATCCCTTTCTAAGTTCTGATTTTGGGCACATCAGCCTCCTTCACTTGCCTGAACTATACCCCAGGCATATTTTTACATGTGAAATAGCAGGTGGGTTCCTAATACACAACCAGAAATGGAACACATGTGACTGCAATGCTGCAGGTCATCATTCCCACAGTGTTTCAGGGTGAAAAGAGCTTAATATGATCTTAATACAATTACCCAATTATAAATTCGTCTGATTCTTGGCCTTGCACCTACAATTCACATGACACTGTCAAACCAACCAGGCATATCATCAAAAGCAGGGAGTGTATTTATCAGACATTCTGAAACGGATCATAAACTGTAGACTTTGGGAGAGAGAAAGGATAGAGAAACTGCTGACTAGAAGCAGTGCTTGTGCCCTTAATAAGACATGGCACTGTAGTTAATTCTGTTTCAGAACAAATGCATTAAACATTTATTATACCAAATGTTAGTTTAAAGCAATCATTAAAATCACTTTTCTCTCTGTCCACTGGAGATCAGTTACTCATTTAAAGTTGATGAAGCTTTCCTAATTTCAACATCATTATTTCTATGCGCACATAACAGGAGCCATTATATTTTAGATTCACACAGTAACGTTGTTCAATTCATTTCTCACACTTTCTATATCCTGTTGCAAACCTTTACACCGATCATGAACATTTCAGTTAAAAATGAGCCTCTTAATGACCATTTCTGGAAATACACATCCAGCATGCACAAGGGCATAAAGCCAGCTTAGAGAGAGACACACAGATTGATTATTCCTGAGCTGGATCGTTTCTGCTCTTTTCTGTTTCTTCAGCCTTTGTTTAACGACTCATTCATCCTAGGTCTTTTGGGCTTCAATATTTGCCAAGCTATTTATTTGCCATCCTAGCTGAGGTGAGGATGTGGGCCCACATTTTCCTGTTAACACCTGTGTTGTCCCAAAATATAACCCCAAAGGAGCTGAAGGCTGCTCTACCTCTTGCTGGTACCTAATGTCTGGAGTCCAGGGGGCAGCTCACACACTGGTCTTTGCTTTTGCCCAGCACTGGACTGACTGGAGGAGAATAGGGATGACATCTTAGTTAATAATGAACTGCTCAAAAGGGCAACTGAAGCCTTTACCTCTCCGAAGACATTCATTTGCAGTAATTAACATACAGATTTTACCACATTAGGACTAAGAAAATTGCTGCCATCTACTGCTGGAAGGCAATATGTGAATGCTGAAAACCTCTTCGAGAAACAAAAAGACAGATATGAACTACAATTACCTTGAGGAAGATTGTTTCAAGTGTGATCCTAGCACTGAAAACAGGGGGGAAGGAATGTGGTGTCACACAGACAAGAGGGATGTGACCCTGCAGTTTGGTGGTCTGGCTATCAGGCTGGGCACACTCAGAGTGCTCTTCTTCCTCTGTGAACAAACATTTCTCATTAATAGAGGAAAAGAAATAGTAAGGCTACCAGGGCTGTTTCATACGACACTGTGCAGAGCTGTATTTTAAATACATCCCCCAGTGTCTGAACAACTCCTAGCTGTGACACACAGCCACTTCTCATCAAGGGATCAATGGCTTAAACCTTGGGGAAATCTTTTACCTCGGATTGCCCATTTGCTTCAATTTTAGGAGGTGTTTTTCTTCCTCCTCCAAATTCAGTTTTATTCATTTATAACAACAGCTATAACGTGTCACTGCTAGTTTGGGGAGGTTAATCCAGTGAAGATGTTACATTGTCAGGGATTCATAGGTAAACCCTATACAGGTCTGCAGGCAGGTATGCCTCATGAGAGAGAGAAGACAGATCTTACAAGGAATGGACATAATAGTCCAGAATAAGTCTGATATTCATTCTTTAAAGGCTAATTTATCCACTTCATTTTCCAGCATATCATTGTCTTCTCCACACGTGCCCAGCAGGCTCAGGAATCCTCCTTCCTCTGCTCAGCCAAACACACACTTCACCCCTGCTTGTGGTTTTGCTCAAAGGTCACCATTTCAGGACTCACTTTGAATCAGCTAACAAAAATTGTATGAGAAGACAGAGATATATCTTTGTTACACAATGGGATCCATGCAGTGGGTCCAATTCCTTTAAACAGGCCATGGTTTTGTCTAATTCTGCAGGAACTTGCTCACCCAGCAGTAGTGTTACTTTTGCCTTAGGTGGCTTTCATGTTTGCCCAGTTTCCTCACTCTATTCTTTCTCCATGGTGAAGGGTGAGCAGCACACTTTAACTGTCTTCTGGGGCAACCACTACCTCTGCTGAGCACCAAGACATGTGGCTGTGGTACAGAGCCTTTGCCCTACAGCATAAACCAACATCAAATTTGTTCCCCAGAGCAGCCACTGCTGTTCAGCTCCCTTGTGAGAGCAGAGGTGCCAGCACCCACCTGCCTGCATGACTCCACTGGCAACTCATAAGGGGAGGACAGACTGACAGAAAGGAACAAGACCAAATTAGATGGGTCTGAACTACAAATAATCTTTCATTTCCTCTTAATTCTCAGAACCATTTTACTCTGTCTTGGACACAAAGCAGCTAAACAGCACTTACACCTCAGCCCAGACCTCTGAGCAGCAGTAATTAAGAGGGTGAAAAGCAGTAATTTCCTTGATTAGCTCTCTGTCTCCTGTACACACATCATGCGCAGCACGTTGATCCATGTCAGCAATTAAGGCTTACTCTTTAATCTCAAACACTTCCATTAAATAGCTGATAGCCAACAGGATCTGCAATACCCAAAGTGCTCTCTCCATCCCCCACCACCAATGGCAAAAAAAGGGTGGAAGAATTCAAACTGAAAACAACAAAACCCAACACTTTCTGAAATACACTTCTCCAGGGTTAGACACCAGGAGCAGGGACAGTACACACCACACACAGGGACACTGCCCTGGACCAATGTGCTCTTCCAGGCTCTTGTGATGTCTGATGCAAGGCAATTAAGTTAGCGGCAGTCCAGGTTTATATAGAGAGACAGGTAATTGCCCTCTACCCAAAAATACAGCATCTACCCAGGGGCACCAGAATAAAGACACCTGCCATCTGTGATTTCAGACACTCCTAAGCATGGGGGCTTAGGGCTGGGCATTGCAGCACCATCCAGCTGCAGCTAGGGACAGAAAACACAAAGGTTTATGACATGGCAAGGTTTGGTTGTCTTCCCCAACCACAGACAGTCAGAAGGTGACCTGGGGGGTGGTCTCTTCTCCCTAGTAACAAGTGACAGGACAAGAGGAAATGGCCTCAAGCTGCACCAGGGGAGGTTTAGACTGGATATTAGGGAAACTTGACTGAAAGGGCTATCAAGCATTGGAACAGGCTGCACAGAGCAGAGGTTCCTGGAGATATTTGAAAGCCCAGTAGATGAGGCCCTTAGTGACATGTTTTAGTGGTGGACTTGGCAAGCAGCGCTGCGTTAATGACTGGACTTGATCTTAAAGGTCTTTCCAACCTAAATGGTTCTATGATTCAATGTTTCCCTCAGGTAACTTGCCTGGGATGATTCAATGCAAGACAGCTGTTTCCAGGAAGAAGTCCATCCAGCCAAGCCAGCTTAAAGTGCTGCTGGTGTCAGCTGAACACATGGCTTTAGTAGCAAGTTGTTCCTCTCAGATAGTAAACCTTTCACTTCACTTGTGAACTTGTACTCATGGTGCTGAAGTTAGCTCAGTTAGCCCTGCTGTGCTGCTAGTCAGAATAGGAGCAGGTATGTATCTGTCCCTGTAAGTACAGACAGATTTAAGCATGTGTTTAACAGCCTTTCTGAACCAAGACTCTCATGCAGAAGGAGGTGCCTCAATAATGTTTTCCCAGTATGAGGAAACAATAGAAGTCTTTTTTTCCCTCCTAGGAAAACCACCAACAGTCTTCCAGTGACACAGAAATCAGCTTAACAGAAGCATTTCTGTCAGGTTATCCTACAAGGAGCATTTCAGCTGCATTATCCAGAGAACATCTGCACAGTATTTGCCTGCCAGGAGAAAAGTCTGCGTTTTCCCAAAATAAAGGTTTTTATAACCTTTAACTGACAGGGAAGTAATAATTACCCACATCAGAGCATAGCACTAGAGTTCCCTTGACAAAGGTTTATTTATATAATATATGTTTGCCATAGAATTCAAAAGAAATGTGATGAATGAAGTACAAGAGCTACAGTGAAAAGGTAAAAAACCCCAAACCACAAATCACAGGACAACCAGAGCACCTGAAATCACAAATATCACAGCAAAGCAAACAGTCATAGGACAACAGACACTGCCAGGGACTTAGCTGCCCCAAACAAGGATGTGTGCCACTGCAGCATGGAGGTGAGCACCTCACACCACAAAGTGTGACCCATTGGCACTGCCTTGAGTTTAACTGTGCTGTGTCTCCTTTGCCAGACAGGATTCCTGTGGGAGTGTGCTAGGGTTGAAGGAGAGGGAAAACAAGAGCAAGACTTGCAAAGCTATTTTCCAAGCTCTGCTGTGGCATTCTTCCCACTGATCTCCCTTTAAAGTGATATTAAGAATCTGATATGGTGCCAGAAATTAGATACAAAACGTGATTTAATATACTTACTAGTCTGCAAGCAGGACATCACAAGGCTGGCACTGTGGTGAGATGAAAGCAAACACTGATCTCTAACTGGTTTGTTTAGTTTGCTTTATTGTAGTCTAGTTATTGTCATATGAGTCTCATTACATGAATCAAGACCTCTAGTCCCATAACTTTTATAAAAACAGTGTTACAGTGTTAGAGGTTCTTCTTGAATGAACATCACTCTTTATTTGTTCACCTTCCCCATGAGTATCTGTTTCTCTTGATATTCATCACCTCTGTTAGATGTGCTTGTTGGTCAGGGGCTGGGTGGATAGGAAAGTAATTTATGTCACTGGTGTCTTCGTGGGCTTCACACAAAATTATTCAAACCAACTACTTTCAAGACCCTGTATAGAGAAGCCACCAGGAGAACTTCTCTCTGTGTACACAGAAATGCTAGACATTGTCTTCCTGCCTGTGCAATGTTCTAAGTTGTCTGTGCTTTTGTGTGGCTCCGTGCCCAGAGAGATAATTCACCAGCTTTGCTTAATGAAGGGGATCAATATCCCTCTGGTTCTGGCACTGGTGACATGTGCAACTCCAGTGCTCCTGCCCCAGTAGCCAACCAAGCAAGCAAGGCCATGCCAGGGTCATAGCCAGTGATTTACCCAAGACCATGGCTTATCTCTAGGTACTTTGCTGTTGATCTTGGCACCCAACTCCTTTCACAAGTTGAAAAAGAGATTCCCAGAGCACTGGATATCCTGGAGACACAGGTATATCTTCATCATGGTCAAGAAGTTTCAGCATCTTGGCAGTGTCCTTTGGTTTGGGGCCTCCTTCAGGTACTCAAGCTGGAAGAAGCATGAGATGGTTTTCAGTCCCTGTTTCAAGAACCATTTAGATATTGGACACAAAATAGGTCATGATACAAAAGCTCTGGGTCAGGGACATACCATAGCCCTGTCCTAGGAGTGCTCTGATTACCAGGCTTTAGGAACACAATGCATTATTCATGACAATCACATCTGATGGGAGCATTGTCTAAATGAGGACTGTAGCATCAGGCTTGAAATTTCCATAAGAAATGATCATAACACTTGGCAGAATAACGTCTCACGGCTCCACTAGAGTATTTATATCTTTGATTCCTCCCAGCAGCCTTGTCAAATGAGTATAGATTTATTATCTTAATTACCTCAAGCTTGTAGTGATTTAAGCATCTGTTATAGGTGTTCAATAAGTATTAGAACAGCAATCAATTTTTTTCTTAAACAGGGAAGTGATTCATCCTGCTCTGTGAATAGATAAACTCACTGCAGTCGATACCAGAAAGACACTTTGAAAGAAAGCAGGAGACTCTTTTAATTAGCTCCTAATTAATTCTGTTTAGGAAGTCTAGATGAAACATAACATTTAGGAACACTAAAAGTCATTTAATTACAGGATTTGGTGTGTTATCCTCAGATCTTTCATTGCCAAAGCAGCAGTATTTGCTGATCTGTTTCCCAGCAGGGCAGCGTTTATGGATTATCTATGCAACTGATGTTGAACATCCTCTGCCCACATGGCTTTCCTGCTTATGTAATAGATTTATCAGTTAGCAGTGGTGGACCATCGGAAGAATTCAGCCCAGAGCTTTGCTTGATGTGATTTGAATCCTCCTTGGACATTACTTAACATTGGTAAAAATCAAAGAGGAGGAGACTTCCAGGTTTGACTTGGCACAAAGGGCTCCATTAAAACAACATGTCTTGTGGAGACCACAAATAGATCTTCAAGCACCAGCCTTTATGTCTAGCATCTATCCTGAGGTGAGTAAAAGCACAAATGCTCATCTCCAGTTGTCCCACACGTGCTATGCAACAAGCCTTTTAAAAGGAATCTGTGCTGCTGGCACAGCACAGATATAGTTAAACAGGAAAATATCCCTCTTGAAATATTAAGAGCCCTGGAAAAGAAAAGGAATAGGTCTTTGAAGGTAGCAAGGCTTCATTTCATACAGAACAATAAAGCGCCACAACAATAACAGATGCTTATCCATTCTTCCAGTCTGTCCTTGGAGACCTTTAAAGGATTAGAGAAGTGGAAGTTGAGCCAATTAAGAAAGTACAGAATGCATTGAAGACTGAAAGGATAATCATGGTCCTTTTTATTAAGTTTTATAAGAGAAAGAGACCTGCCTCAATATGTGTGTGTGTGAGAGAGATTCCCCCAATCTTCACAGTAAAATCTCACCCTTTTAGAATGTTCTATGGGAAAATTCAGCTTTAATTTTGAGAAATAAAGGAATTTATTCTAATTGCCATAGATTTCAAACCCATCAGATCAAAGACACAAGTGATCTAAAATCTCTAGGAAATTAACAGTTCTTTTACCTTGATGTTGCCTACCTTAAAAGAGAGAATCTCAGCCCAGCAGTATTACCCTTTCCAGAGCCAGGTTTGACTCAAGGTTCCAAGAATTTAAGCCCATAATTAAATCTGCCAGCTGAGGAGCTAACAGAAGGGTTGTTATTACTTACTTACTGTGGCCAGTCTTATATGAAATTTCATATGAGATTTAAGCTATAAAGGAGTAGAAAACTGTAGAGAAGCATACATTCTATGAAAAGGATGCACCAGGAAAATCAGACACAGACCTGTTTATGGGAGAAATGGATGAAAGGAGCATTGATGCTCATCAAGTTAATGAGACAAGGCCAGACGTCTAAATAGAGAAGGGGTTTAATAGGACATTGAAAGATGCAGTGAGCAAAAATAAGTACTATAGATCTGATTGCTGCCCTCCAACAGAAACCAGGCAGCTTTTAGCTCAAATTATCCCCAAAGGCAGTGATAGGAATATCGCTCTCTCCTGTACAACAGATTTTATCAGTTCCTAAAAATCAAAGTTAACTCCTCCTGCAATCTACAGATACAGCCAATAATTTCAGGAATGAGAATACAGATGGGAAAACAAAGGCCAGCTACCAGCCTTAATAAATTCACCATCAGTTCCAAGAAAGCCTTTGGCTATGTATTAAAGGGATGAAAATTAATACACTGGATTTGTCAATTGGTAGAAATTTAATCCCCAAATCTGTTTCTTATACAGAGTTACTGATATAGTGTAAGTGCAGTTTGCACACCCCACTACATCAGTGACATTCCCATGGGCTTCAGAGACTTCAAATGAAACCAGCCATACTATAGTACTCTGGAAAGAGTGAGGAGAAAGCTGAATTCCTGTTATTCCTGGGATTCATTCCACAGCTGTAGCAAGAAGTAAGTGTGTTTCTAGCACCAAACCTTGGTCATATTTTCTCAATAAACAAATTGTTAGAATTAGGTCTATGATGCATCAGCTACAGGAGCTGACCGTGAATACCCCAAGCAGAATGAGATAGAGGAAGAGAAACATGAATGATTGCAAAACATCACTTGGGGACAACTGAAAAGTAACAGCTTGAATATGTGTGCTTGTAAATTATTAGAGGCTGTGATTTTGTGTATAAAACCACCTGTATTTACTAGCCAGCTGCTAACAAGAAGCAATACCTTGTATGGTATGGATTTATCACATGTAAAAAAGATGTTAGAACAGGCAAATTTGCAGCAGATGCTAGAAAATGCTAAGGCAAAAGCTAGAAAGTTTCTAAGATGATGGTAGTGTTATAAAGCAGGTAATGGAACAAATTAAGAGAGAGGGAGAACTGCACTGGTAAGAAGTTCCTTTGGTTAGTCCCTCGCTGCCATCAGCATCTTCAACATACTGATGCACTCTGTAATAGTTACTCTGCTCATGTAAATCTGTGTGTGCTTTGCTGTAGTAGTGACTTGTTACTGGGTTAAGCAGGTGAAACTCTGCATTGACAACATGGTTCAAGGACTGAGATTGACCAAATGCCTGCTACCACAGTCAAGGGCAAGACTGGGTTGGCCTCTGTGTTTGCCACCGAGAAGAACCTTTAGCTCCGCTGTTGGCTGCAACCCAGCAGGCATAGAGCGGTGGGGACACATGCCATGCCAAACCTTGATGTGAGGGATGGACTCTGCTGTTATTAGAGAGCCATCCAGGGGGAAAAGGGCAGGCCCAGCTGTGTACAGCTATCAACAGGACCATACTGGCTGCCAGAGAAACATATAAAGCCACAGAACTCAACAACATAAAGAAACAGCAACGACAGAAATCTTTGTACTATCTGTTCTATTATGTGTGACCATGGGTAACGGACAAGTATACTGAGCACATCTGTTCAATCCCCATTAGTCCATCCTGTTACATGGTGTGTAGGATTCACTGGTATGCCACTTGTTATAAAGGTTCAAGTGACTTCAAATCAGACTGATCTTACTGAAATAATGCTACCTAGAGCAGTGGGTTGTTATGTTACATAAGTAAAGCAGTGATAGAGCAGACACACCAAATTGTAAAACACCTTTTAGTAAAAGTAAGAAGGGGGAGATGTGGAGACAGTTCTCACAGGAGAATGGGTATTTGGTACATGAGCTCTAAATAACTCCGAGGGATACAGCAAAGCTGTGGGAGGCCCAAGGAAGCTTAAGCAAGCAAGATAAGAAGAAGATGGAATTCAGTGAGTGATGAGAACTGTGGACTGTTGGCAAGTGTTTGAGGTCAAGTTCTCACACCTGTGTTTAACCAATTATATGTTAGTCACTAAGGGTCTTCACGACAAGTATCCAATCATGATATGCCAAATTGCTGTAGGTGTGTGTAAGCAATAGTATATAAGGAGTTAATGCTTTGCAATAAATGGCTTTTTGTCTGATCATATTGATCTCTGACTGAGTCCTTTCCGTGGCAGGTCCAGAAGAAAACGTATGTCTCTAATGGAAAAATATAAAACTAAAGACATATTTTCAGTGCTAGAAGCATGAGACAGAGCCAGAATTCCACTTCTTCCCCCTTCCACTGTTTTTTCCTCATTACATATGATGCTCTGGCACAGGAGCACAGACCCTTCTTTTTCTTACACTCAGGCTCAGTCTGCAGGACCAGCAGTTTTGAAAACTGGTACAAGACTGAGCAAATGTAACCAAGTTTAGTGAGTTAAAGAAGGTGGAACAGCACAGGCTCCTTCCTCTCTTGCCTTTTTCCTTCTTTAGAACTGCACACAGTTACTTTCTCTTTGATTTTTTTCCTTGCAACTGAATCTAATTCTTCTAATTCAGGACCATAAAATCTAGTGACAAAAAGAATCCTAAATTACCAAAGGCAAGAAACAAACTCTATACTTAGCTGTACTGGTTACAGCAATTTCCACAGTAATTATGTTATGCACATCATCTAATATCTTGTCTAGAGTGAATTCTCTACTTCATTTTAGCACCATCCTAGGAACATATATTTAAGAAGTTATAAGAAGGAAACGATTGCCTTGGGGAGTCACACTTGCAACTGTGTTCTAAAGTCTAAAACAATACTTCTAAGAAAGCCCATTTTCTTTTATGAGCAACATTATTAATTGAGAGCAGGAATAAAATAGGATCTCTTTGTTAGTCTCATCTGCTAAGCAGAGGCAGCGCTGTCTGTGCCCTCCATCCACCCACATTCAGGAATCACTGAACTTGCTGAGCAGTTTAGATTCAGACCTTTATTCCAAAAGATATTAAGCTCCCATAAGTTTGACAAGAGTAAATGTATACAGGAGTCATACTAAAGCACACAAATAAAAAAGGAAAGCACCACCAACTTTACTTAGTAAGAGGAGATAATATACTTGAGCCCTCCTATTCCTATTCCTGACCTATGCAGATCTCTATTGCCTAATGTAATTCAGATAAGAAGTCAGTCAACCCAACATAAAGATCTGGTCAATGTAGTCATCTTGGCAGCTGGTAAAGAATACAGAAAATGCAGGTTAAAAACAATTCATGCTCTCTAGTTTATAATCTAGGTCAATGATTTACTTAACACAGTGTCACGAACCTTTCTCTGTCTCTAGCAATGCGTGGGCTGAACATGCATGGCTTCTACCTTGCTTTTGTGATGCTGTGCTCTTGAATAAGGCATCGTTGCTTTCAGTCAGCAAGTCCAAATATCAGTAGCCATGTGGGATGTAAAGAAGTATCTTGGTGATTTCCATAGGAGCAGAGGTTACTGAGTGCCTCCCAGGGGCTTGTCTGCAGTGCCTGTAGTGGGGTTTTCAGTGAAGAAACCTTTTACTGTTCTGTGTAATGAATGAAGTAGTGAATTAATCAAGTAGTACTGAAATGCAAGCTAATTAGTAATGAATTAAGTTCATGATCTCTGGCTGTTAAGTAACAGCTCTTAATTTCAATGCACTTTCACAGATTTGCCAACACTTCCTCCATTTCTGGGGAAAAATGAATCCTCAAATGCAGCAAAAAATGTGCATCCTCATGAGGAAACCAGAAAAAGGATCAGCATCCAAGATGCTTGTTCAAAGGGTAGGATACCCAACATAAGGTCCATCATGGCAGACCTGAACCAGCCACCTTCCAGCCAAGCACCACAAGTTCACTGGCTGTAAGAGGTGGATTAGCTCTCTTCCAGAACCATGCTGTGGTCCTGAACAATCTTCCCCACCAAGTGCCTGTGTGAGATCTTAAGACTTACACAGTTGTTCAAAGAAGGCCATCAGATATAGAATGTGGTGCCTCACTACATTCCACATTCCCAAGCTCATTCCAGTGGAAGCAGGGATGGGACCCACTGCTTTTCTGTGACCCTTTGGAGTATTACAGAGCTCAACTCATCCCCAAACCAAAATGACTCAAAGGTGGCATTTCTCCAGCATGTCACTTCTGAACCTAAGAAACATCTCAGTAAGAAGCAAAGCCCCATTGGTTCAGGTGATCTTCAAAACCAAGGGATAGCATCTGCAGAGGAAAGTTAACAATCTCAGCAGAAGAAGCAGACAAGATAAGGCAAAATAGCAGCATAAGACTGAGAAGATTCTTAGTGTTGCAGTAGATACAGAGCACAGGTGCCCTGGCTCCCAGCCCTATGCTTACAGCACCACATCACTATGTCAGGTACACAGATGCTGCAGTTTTAAGCCTATCAGTCTTCATGTCAGGTGTTACCTCAACTAACATGAAGTGAAGCTTCTATGGTAACTTTTCCTTTGCCTTGCCAGTCTCGTTAGGAAGCAGTCCACAAACACTGGTGCATTGGGGCCTTTCTGTTTGCTCTTCTTCTCAGAGCTTTTGCCTCATCTTGTTTGACTGCATACAAACAAACCTCATTCAATTACAGGTGAATAGAAAAACACACACGTAGCAGTTTTGGAGAGTGTTACACCTCCTCCATCACCCCCAGCCTTGGGCTATCCAACAAGGATCATGCTAGATTCTTTCACACTCAAATAGTTTAATTTGGTTCAAAACAGTCCTCACAGCAAAATATGACTTTGAAAGAAAACAGCACACTGCTGTCAGGAAGCTTACCCTAAGTAACTTCTGCATCCAGGCTGCTTCCAAAAGTCTCTCTTGACTCTGACAGGCAGCTGTGCAAAAGAGGAAACCAGCATCCAGAGAACATGGTTAAAGTCAGAAAAGAAGGTTAAGAGGAAAAACAGCAGGAGAAAAAGATCACAGTTTAACATCCCAGTCTTCAAAGGTACTGAAGTTACAGGAGGTCTATCAATGCTCTTAGATGGCCTCTGAAAGAACAGGTCACTGGGAGGCTAGGGAGAGGAAGAAAACCTGATGAAAGATAAGCAGAATAAAGAAGAGCTGTAATTTCACCTACAAGAAGAGCTGTGAATTGGATGGAGCTGCCCAAGCAGACACTACCACCCATCAGAACTTATCTCCTTCCCTGTGGAGAACAAGCAGGTTTGTAAAAACTCCACAATCTTCAGAAATTGTCTCGTAATAGGGCACAACAATATCTGTTGTACAGAAAGAAAGCAAGAGTTAAGGTTGCCACAGTAACCTCCTTCCATGGTGTTATGGCAGGGATTTTTCACAGGAGCTTGAAAGAGGAAGGGACCCATATCACACAGATGAAAAGCAATGGTAACTGAGTGCCTCACACCTCCCAGCTTTCCTTGAGGGAGGAATACAATCAGCCATCCATAATAGGTTCATCTGGCTTTAGTCTATGAAGAGCCCCAGCCAACTGTGTCTTGGACTAACTCCTGTAAGGCCTCTTGTGGGAGCAGCAGCTGAGGGTGCTTTGAAATCTGCATGTATTTGTCTTCTGCTCCAGACTTTGCAAGCTGGGATTGTGAAATCACATTCCTTCAAAATATGGACACAGCCCAAACTCTCCAGTAGGGGTATGGCACAGGGACACCACTGAAAGGTCTGTGATTCTCCAGTACTTTCAGGTCTTTAGGAAGAACATGATTATCTCATGACCAGATGCAAGACTCACCCAAAGGCTTGGATTCTTCTCTTCACTGGCTACTGAATGGCTGACCCTTTAAGCAGGATCATAATGAACTACAGAAACTCATTCCATCCCTTTTTCTCTAGAAATTCACTATACAGTAAGTAGAAATCAAATGTAATTAACTCTTCTTCCTACCCTACTGTTGCTTCCTTAGCACTCTTTTCTCAACCCTCTTGATTTTAATATATCATTTCTGATGTAGAAAATGAAGACAGGCTGGCAGAGAAGGATTGCAATGGAAACAGGTTCAGGTGACAGGGAAGCTCTCTGAAACACTTCTGCACTCCATTAGAAATCAAAAACACAATGCAGACACCTATATGCCCAGGGCAGGGGGGTTGGAACTAGATGATCTTAAGGTCCTTTCCAACCCTAACTATTCTATGATTATATATATGCCGAGGCTGAGACCTGCAGAGTACAAACTTCCTCCCCACTAGCCTTATGGAAGGGAGATGCCACAGGGACTACTTACACTGACTTGTCCACACTGGAATTCTTACCAGAGACCTCTAACTGACCAAGCTAAGCCGAAACACATGAGTTCTACAGAAGAGCAAATAGCTGAAAGACTTAACCTGGCACATTATATTCCATAACATTCATTTATTCACTCTGGGCTCAATTTGCGTGCAGTAACTCAGGCAAGAAATAAAGGGTTTATTTCAGGTGTATTCAGTGGTCTGTGAAGACCTTGTTTCTCACTGCCTCATGGGCCCCCGGGATCTCCCACCATCACACTACACTTTATACATGGGCAAGAGGGAGGAAAGACTCCAGGAAGAGTGGGAACATGCAAGATCAGGACTTAAGCAGTGACAACAAAAGCTAAGTAAGGTGAATGTGCCAGTGCACAGAACACTTGCTATAGTTCAAGGCTGAGTTCAGTACCTTCAGAACAGGACTGCATTAAGTTATTGTGGCCAACATTCAGCACAATCAAATACAGTGTTTTAATGACAAAATGCCATTTCCATGCTTCACTACATAAAGGCCACATTGTACATCCCCTAAACCTCCCCGTGCTCAAGAGGTCTGGATACAAATGAGGGCTTATGGTAAAGTCCTACACATCTACACAGGCACCATCATCTGAAGAAGTGATTCACTGTTTTGATATACTAACAAATGTTCTTCCCCTTAAGTGCAGGAAAGACACATGGTGAGAAACTTATATAGAGCATATGGTGCTGAAATAGCAAGCTGATAAGCCTTTAACAGCTTTTGACAGTGGTAAAAGATCAATTATTGCACCATAAATATTAAAAAGTTCCCCCAGCCTTTCACTGGAATGAATGTATATTTAAACATCAGTGTTTCCCTTTTATAGCAGCCCATTTGCCTCACAATCTGAAAGTTATGCAGCCCCACAAAGTTAAATGAAATGCTCAATTGTTGTCTGCATCTCCAGCTGCTGAAGAACAGGCCTAGCATTTGCAACACAAACTCCTGAAGCCACTGAAGCTGAAGGCAACCTGAGAATGGCCTTTGAAACTGTTAAAACTACAGGGTAAAATGCAATTGCCATTGTTTTCTTCTCCCTTGCCTATGATTATAAGGGTTTACAGCAAAATAACCAAAGACGCCCCATATTACTTTTCATATTGGGCAGGAGGGGCTGATGTCGCAGACTGACTATGGTGCCAGCCGACATGCATAAGTTCAAAGGGTTTTGTTCTCTGAATTTCTTGATCCATGAGATTTCTGCCTTGGATTAATACACACATGTATATACATACATGTCTGTCCCTATAGAGACTCACACTCTCATTACCCTTAATTTTAATCATGAAGCAAATTAGCAGCCCCCTTTCAACAATCCTCTGTGGAAAGTTAAACAATGATTATATAGGTTTGCTACTAAAATTTATACTATACATGGCATTTGTATAGAGATTTGATGACAGAACCACACATAGTGACCCTGGCATCCAGTTCAAAGTAGCACTAAATGGAAACCGATACTGAATTGCACATCTTGGGTTTAGATTCAGAGCTAAACTGTCCTATTAATGGTTGTGAAATTATTCATGTGGGTCCACTGTGATTCTGTATGAGGACCAATTGCCATAAACTAAACACAAGAAATTTCACCTCAGCATGAGGAAGAACTTTTGTGCACCAATGGACACACAGTCACTTGCTGTGTGAACAGACAAAGCCAACGAGAGGGAAAAGGATAGAAAGGGTATGGATTCCTAAGTCCCAGCTCAGCAGTGCTGAAAAGCAGAGTGGAGTTTCCTTGCTCTGATGCCAGTGCGTCATCTGCCATGCCAAAATACTGCTCTGCTTCTCACTCATTTTCACACCTACCCATATTTGACTCCATATAATTAGGATTCTCAATACACCCTGAGGGCACAGCCAACCCTAAACACAGCAAACTACCTCATACACAGGTACTGTATTCAGTAGAACATTTCTATCCACATTAGTGCTCTATATATGGCCATAAAAGTGCTATCATTTAATAAAAGCCAAGTAGGTCAATTAAAAACACTGTATTAATAATAGAGAAAATAAGCTTAAGTCAACTCTAGTATGGAATGATGTGAAATCACACCTCCATATATAAAATTGTACAAGTGTCACTGACCCCTCTCACATGGGAATCACTTATTCTCCTCTCTTGACCATTCTAGCTGGAACAACACACCTTGTCTTCAGGTCTTGTCCCCTCTCCCCTTTTCCCCCTATACCTTCCCACTTTACACTAGCTCAAGTTCTTCAGCCTGTCTTACTTTCTACCATCTTCAAAGTGCTGGACACTGTCAATCAGCTGATTGTCTTATCTTGGATGAATGCATTTAGTTTCCCATTTTCAGTACAGCTCATTAGATAGCACAATATCCTGGTTGGAAAAGCCAACTTGAAGTTAGATACATCTGCTCCTAAGCAACCTTACTGCTTCAGCCTTCTGTTCTCACCTTCAGGTCAGACCTGAGCAGAGGTCCAAGTATGTCTTAGCAGACTGTGATGATAGCAATTTTGTACTATTTCTTAATATCTTCAGCCAAACCTGCTGGGGAAATTACCCTGCAATGCTAAGTCAGAGAGCACAGCATCAGTAGCAGGTGGGATAAACTAAACGAAAACGGGATATATGAAGAAAAGCTAAAAATCATAGTGGTGCCTTTGGGAATACAGTGGCATGAAAAAGCAGAGCTTACATCTTCCTTTCACATCCAACACATTGTCTATACCATTTGCATTAAATGACCCCTCATTGCACAGTGGGCAGTGCATGCCAGATTGATCAGCATCTGACTGATGGAGAGGTCAGCACAAGAGAACAGGACCAAGCTACTGACTGTCAACCTGCTCCAAACTGGGATGACCTTCTCCATGAAGGAACTACTCACAGCTGGTTAGGGTTCAGCCAGCCCAAAGGCACGAAGGGTGTTCAGCAAATGACTGCTTGCAGCAGCTGTGGTGAGCTGTAAAAGCCCTCTCCTAGTTAACAGTCCAAGCAAGAAACTGAGTATCATGGGGGGGAAGAAGAGATAAGTCCCCAGCCACATTCAGAACAGGAAGAGAGGAAGCCAGGAAACAGGGGGTGACTGTGAAGCTGACTGGGACCATGTCTGGCTGAGCTGAAGTCTATTCAGAGACCCTTAAGACAAATGCTCATTTCTTCAAAGCAAGACACTTTTCCCCCTTCTCTAGCATTTGTGTCATTTTAAAGAATGTTCATGCTTGTCTAACCCTGGGTAATTTATGCCTTAAATTCGGTTCTGCCTCAGTCCTAAGGGTATTTTTTTGTTTGTTTGGGATTTTTTAAGAGGATTTTGTGCTCACAAAATATCCCAGATTTGACAACTCTAGGAAATAATAGCTCCCATTGAGCCGAGTGCCTGGGTCACCCATGACACAGCAAGTATCCTGCACTGTCTCCCCTCTGCCACAGCAGAACAGCAGGTCATGATGCTTTCTGGTGTAGCAACTACTGCTTCACTAGCATGAGCCAGGTCTACAACACACACAGCAGTCCCAAGGAGACCCCACAGAGACCAGTCACTGCTAACTGGCATCCCAACCAGCAGAGATGCTGTCAACAGTGATCCCCAAAACCCAGAGGTGGAAAACATCTCACAAGTTTTAATGTAAATCAGACAGGTCCTGTGTTGATTAATTAATCACTTCATATAATCCATTAGCAACACTGATTAAACCTTGATGTAGTTCAGCTTCCTTCATAGTCAGCCACAATGCAGTGAGAAGGGAATAGAAGAGCTCACAGAGAGGGACAGATTCAGGGCTTACAAAACATCAATAGTCCCAGTTTTTATGGATTACAGGAATTTATCAAGCATCTAACTTGACAGACAAAACAGACCACAGACTTATTAATTATGAATACACTTCAGTGGGTGTTAGCCAACAGCTTTGGTAAGATTAGCCAAGAAGGGGAGAAAAAGATGTCAGTGCAGGAACAGTATTTCTTCCTTGCTCCCACATTAACCTCCACTGAGTTTTATATCCAGATAATCTCATTCTACTTCATATCACTTGATATTGCTATAATTTTCTTTTATATCCTTGTTCTTTACCTTTTAGATACCTTCATTACTGTGTCCTCTGCACATTGTTTCATGGAAGCAGATCAGTCCTTATAAAAACATAGCTATAATCTGAGTCCCTCTGACTCCATAGTATTATTTCACACACAGGTATCTGCTTTAAAAGATGCATCATTCATGCTTTAATTTCAACAATAAAAAAACCAAACATGCATGCTCTTTCCTTGTGGTTTATTAATCACAGACTAGTGCTTCCAATACAAACAATGAGATACCTGCACACTGGTGTATAAATAATGGGACTTCTAACAAGTTCATCTGTGATTATATCTGTTACTAAACTTGATTACTATTTGGACTCAGTATTTAACACTTTTTTCTGCACTGTATGTGTTTCTATTGCTAAAGCTGAGGAAATTGCAGGCGCAGGAATCTATACAGAATGCAAAGCACCCACTACATGATGCCCCTGTTGGGACTGGGGCCCAGGCCTCGAAGCTGATGGGAAGAGCCAAGGAAATTCCTCCAGAAAGTAGGCAGAGACAAGGGAAGAATTGTTCTTCAGGACATTCCCACTGTACCTGAAGTAATTCCAGGACCTAATGGAAAATATGTGGAAATACAACTGACAGCAAGGAGCACATCCAAGGACATGGCTGTAAACTCCTGCACAGATCGAGCACCACCTGCTTTGCAAGAGGTACAACAACTCCACACAGCAAATTGTTGCATCCTATGGCAAGTGTCCATCTTTCATGGCAGGGCAGAGAGAAATCCTGCATATCTAGTCTTTTCCCAGCCTCCCAGTCACATTGCAGGTTTATCTATATGAAGCTCCAGCCAACTAGTTCTTACACCTTGCACACTGCCAACCTCTGGCATTGGTTCAATCAAAGAGGAAACAGAGGTGAAATATCAGTCTTCTAGGGACTCAAACTGCTCGTGCAGCTATGTAACTTCCTAGAAATACTCAGTGCTGAAACTGTTGGAAGAGGTTTGTGTTGGGGTAATTTTTCTTTATTTTCCAATCAAGATCATTTATGTCATTTCTATTGTGGCAAAACTACCAACTTTAGCAAACTGGAAAAAATGGGGAAAAAGTCCCTTTTTATTTGGAAACATTAATTCCCCATTTCATATCATTTACAGTACTCACAAAGTCATCCCTGCCAGAAAATGAAGTGTCACATTATAGTAAATGTAATATTTTGATTTCACGCTTAAACCATCAGCGCCAATCCTGATTCACCTGATCAAGATCACAGAGCCTCCTCCTGGGAAGAGACTGACACAAGTAATGACACATCAACAGTGACTATTACTAATGTGTCAGGCAACACTGTCTAACAAATAAAGTGAAGAAGGAAAAGAGAATAACATGATAAATAATGTTTTATAGCACCCTTTCAATTACCTCTTTTTCTTTCCAGTGATGAGTTAGTGCCTTTGCCATACACTGCAGGCCAGGCAACTGATAGTGTATGGTGGCAGTTGGGGTTGGGCAGTGTGACTTGATGTTGGCATTGGAAGCATGTGCAGGAAAGTGAGGAATTGGTATCCCTGCCTTGAACCAGTGAGGTGAAGTGCAGCACCTGTCTGCTCAGACATGTCAGTCTCAACTGCAGTTCCTGACCTTCCCTTTAGCTCCAGCTGCACTATGTGTCAGACTGCACATTTTGAATGGGCACAAGCGGAGACAATGTCATGGAAATCAGACTTTGCAGGTCACGTCACCAGGTAAGGACAACACCTGTATTAATGAAAGCACAAAACCCTTTAATTTTTAAAGGAGTCTAAAACATTGGTGTAAACATCTGAGCAAAGAACACAAAGCACAGAAGATGAACCTGACAATGAGATGAGAAGGGATTTCAAGGAACAAGGTCCACATGGAAGCAAGTTTCCCAACAGGTTTGAAAAACAATACTTTCTATAGGTAGGTAGGCAGTTTTGACAGCAATACTAATCCTCATCCTAGAAATGGCACACAATGAGGTAGACAGAAACTTCCCAGAGAAACCAAAGTGTAGAGATACAAGGAACTTGCTCAATGCAGTCAGAGCCACAAAAAAAGAACTATGGCAACTCAAGGCAACACTGAGTGTGTATGCAGAGGATGGGCCCATGTTCAGGAAACCAAAGGGGGGAAGAAAATAGAGCAGGGCAGTCTCAGCTACCTGTGCCACTGCCTTGACGTGTGCCTCTCAGACACCTAGGAGCCTGCAGGACCCATGGCTCAGAGCACATTGCACAGAGCAAGCCCCAAGACCATCAGACCTGCAGCTACTCCTGCCTGTTCCATGGCTTCTGTCAGCAGTGGGGATGCTGAAAGAGGAAAATGCATTCTGCCCAAAAGCAGTGTGGACCAATGGGAGTAAATTTATGCTGACATATTTCAGCATCTCCAAAATGCTGTTTTGCCGGAATATCCGGTTCACAGAAAGTGTCACAATATTTGGTAGCAGTTTGATGCAAACTGACACAAAATAGAATTCTTTAAAAAAATAGTTGCTTTACAACATGAAGAATCTGCCTTTTGGCCAGCTCTAGCTGATAGCCCAGTGTCAGCTCAAAATCCAGGCATGTGTTACTTCCTTCTATTACATTGCACAGCTGTAAGAATAAGGAGTAGCTTGCCTGTTAGATTTTATCTGGCTAATCTGAATCTGTCCCCCATTTTCAATCAGCACAATTAGCAGTCAGTCATTTTCTAACATCATTGCAGAACATGCAAATGTTTCACATTTATTTTATAGTTTTACAGCAGCGAGGCTACCTCTACAGATTTATGTCTTCTTTCATGCTTTACAGCACTCCTTGAAACATTAGTAATACCATCTAGGCAGGAGCAATAAAATGCCACGACCCTTTACCACATGCAATGCTGTCTGACACCAAATCAAGTTTCTCATGTGAAATACAGATTGAAGAAAGAAGTGGCGTGAGGAGCGGAATCAAATTCATCTCAGTTTTATCCATGCCAATATATTACATTCCTACTAGGCTAAACCAAGTGTTTCTTCTGAAAGATGCAAAAGCTTTGGATCTGAAACTCACCTGACACAGGGGCCTGTGTCTATTTTTAACATTACATAGTCTCATACTTTCTAACTCTGAATTGGCCTTTTTTAAGAAATAATAATTTCCATCCATTCTCTTCAAAGGCATCTAAAAGAAGATTTAATAATGCTGTCGGAAATGTGCATAGAGGAGGAATAACAGACTGATCTTAATCCTACCATTAGTCAATGAAAAGATCCGAGATGAAAGACTGTAGATAACCTAACAGTCTTTTCAGTCTCCGTCTCCGATTCTCCGGATCTGGTGGGAGAATTAAATATGAATTATAGCCACAGTCTGGTGATATTTATCTTTCAGACACTGTTAAGAAGAAACACTTACTTTAGCAGACTTTACTTCCATGGACTTCCAAGCACCGTTTTGCCCCAAGAAAGGACCTTCTCCTCACTCAACCTAAGATATTTCATGCATTTCTGACAATAGTAAGAACACTTAATATGAACATAGCCTCTGACATGCTGTCGAAGAAAGGGAAAACACTTTAGTGCAATTGAGAACTGAATTCAAAGTGTACTGAAACAAACAAGAACTAAATCAAACTGCCATCAAAGGATGACTTACATGAAATTCATCCAAGGGGACAGAGAGAGCTGGCAGAAGTGCTCACAGGGATATATACATATACATATACAAGAGTTAAATCAGCAATCCTGGCTCACCAGGGAGGTCCCAGTTGACTGGAAGTTGGCAAACATGATGCCCATCTACAAGGGCTGGAAGGAGGATCAGAGAACTACAAGCCTGTCAGTCTGAGCTCAGTGGCAGGGAGGTCATGGAGCAGATCATCTTGAGTGCCATCATGCAGCATGTACAGGACAAACAGGTGACCAGGCCCAGTCAAACATGAATATGTGAAAGGCAGGTCCTGCTGGACTAATTTGATCTCCTTCCATGAAAAGATGACTTAGTGGATAAGGGAAAGGCTGCAGATGCTGTGTACCTAGACACCATTTCCTACAGCATTCTCCTAGAGAAACCGGTGGCTTATGGCTCAAATATGTATGCTGTTCACTGGCTGGATGGCTGAGTCCACAGAGTAATGGTGAATGGAGTTAAATCCAGTTGCAGCCAGTCACAAGTGGTGTTCCCCAGAGCTCAGTGCTGGGGCCAGTTCTGTTTAATATCTTCATGAATGATTTGGACAAGTGTACCTTCAGTAAGTTTGCAGACAACACCAAGTTGTCAGGGTGCTGTCTGAATGCCATGACATACATGCTAATCTTCATCTTTCAGGTTGGACCAGCAGCAAAGTATTTACCATGTTGCCCCTCTTGAAGATTTCTGCTTGATGCCAAGCAGAATTGTAAGGCTTTTTTCCCTCTTAGGCTGTCCTTGACAGCTGTCAAATAGGAACCACCTCCTGCCAGTAAGGCTGTCCAAAAGGATATACCGGTCAAAGCATTTTGTCCTTAACTCACACTGCTACTTACTGCCTAGAGCTGTCCAGTTACTGGCTCTTGTAAACCTCTCTTCATATACAAGAGTTAAATCACTTCTTTAACACACAGAAGTCCAGGGGGACCAGAGTTCAGCATGCCTCCAAACAAATACATTTATGAAGACATACATTACTTCATTAACATCTAGGTTAAAACCTCCTCGTTATCCATAGCCTAAAGTCTCATCAACACGGGACTCCAGCCTTTCAGGAGTGTGTCTTCCAAATACTGAAATGACAACTTTATAATGCAGAAAGAGGTCTGAAACACAAAAAGTCCTGTGTGGAAGAGGTTCTGCTGTTCCCTAGCTGTAAGGTTGATGAACAGATCCAACATATTGTATGTGTTGTGAGGCCAACCATGAGTCCCTGGCTCTAGGGAGTCGTTTCAGTATGTAGTAAGGTGCACAATGGCACATTCAAGCCAGAATATCTGACCAAAACCCTACCTTTCACATGTCCAGCTGCCAACAAGCTGCCTTACAGCTGAGCTTTTCTGCACACTGAGAAACTCACCCAAAAGTGAGCACTTCTGATATTCAGGGTAAGGACTGACCATGCAGACTACTCCCATGCCTATCTAGAAATCACACTTTGCCTGCTGTCTGTGCAGTGAAGATTGAGATCACAGCCAGCATGCATTGCTTTTTAGAGATCACCAGTGACAGTGATCTATGCTTTAATAGCAAATTCCCCATGAGTGCTTAATAATACAGATTAAGCCCTAATAAATGTGTTTCCTGCAGGTTTAAATGACTATATGATCTATTAGACTTGTCTCATAATACACACCATTCTTCTTGGTAACCGTGGAAATTCCTAAAGAATTGGCAGCATCTGTGCCTGGAGTATTAAAGAAATCTATTTGTTTCTACGGGAGGAATTCTGTACAAATTAATTCCAGCCTTGAATACAAAATGCTAAATCTCATATTTACTGTGAACGTCTACTAGAAATATTCAGAACAAATACATACAATCATTAGGAAAATGAAACTGTTAAATACTCCTCAAACATGATAACAAATCACATCAAGCTGCAGTTTCATGTTTTATTTTCTAGATATTTTGTTTCAGTTATACATTCACAGCACATAATATATGCTGTGTTATTCCTCCCACTTCCTAATACTTTTATGTGTTGATCACTTAAAGGAATCTTTTAACATACAGCTGCTTTTAGTCAGCATCTGTCAGAAAACCAGAAGATTAATGAGTCTGGTGCTGAGCAGCAGGTCCCAGCTTCACAAAGCTCCTCTCATGTTTTGATCAGTCTGGAGCAAAAGGGTATTTAAGAATCTTTATGACAGCCAGAGAAAGGGAAATTATCACTTTGAATGAAAAACCCAAATTCACTCAACTGGTAATGAAATCGCACTGAATATTGATTCAGGGCTCTAATAAGCTCAGAAGTTCAAAGCAAGCACTGGAAGGCAAATATTCCCTCCCCTTCCTTCAGACAAATCTGTAGTACTACCACGAGGTAGGATTTCACTTTGTTCTAAATATACAGGATTATAAAAGAGTTCTGAGAACAGTCCTGCAAGCTCTCGCCTTTACCACCCCTCCTCTCCCATTTTTAAGCTGACAAATTTAACATCAATTCCAACCCAGAGCAGCACTTTAAACTGATTTACATCTAAACTAATAGGTTTCTGTCTCCCTTTGCTTTTCAGCAATTATGCAATTGCCTTTTTTGTGGCTTTTTTTTTACTAAATCACACTAATCTGAGACTGATGTTCAGCTAAAGCTCATCCTTCATTCCTCCCAGCCATGCCAGAGGCATTAATGACAATGTCAGGAGTCAGCTTTGCACAGAATTTCAGATACTACAGCACTGGAGGAGAGTTACTCATAGAGAGGAGAAAGGGATCTCTTCATACCTTTGTACATCACTCACCAATTGTCTTTCCCCAGCAGATGTTGGGACAGGCTACACTAAGAAAGGGAAGGAAGAAAGTCTTTTGGTGGGAGTTTTGCCTAATTAAGTTGTTGCACACATGACATAATGATCAGAGGTGAGTTTCTAGTGGTTGTAACTCACAAGAGACAAGAGCACAATGCCTCTATCCACATTAACACTGGGGACTTCCTGTTGGCAGCAAGGAGACTGCCCTCCCATCTGCTCAGACAACTGCAATTTGTTGTCTGCAGCCTCACGCTGTGCGTGCAGGATAACACAAGAGGATCCCATACACTCCAAAGTGAACTGACCACCTATTAGCAGTGCTGCCAATGGGAAAATGTATGGGGCTGTGTGTGTGGAGGTCAAGGCTGTCATCTTGGCTATGTTGGTGACTTGGCAAAGCATCTTCTTGTTTGATGTTTTAATTATCTACCTGTAAAGTAGGCATGAAGTCCATTGCAAAGCACTAAGGCACCACCCTGGAGTTTTCATTTGCAGTTAAGTTCCACACTGACAGCTCAGGCTGATTTCAGCTGCCTCCCCCTTACACAGCCTGTGCTCCTCTCCCCCACACCCTGCCCTACAGCACCCTCTTTTCCTCCTACTTGCATGCTCCGTGAGGCTGTCTGCATCTATTATCCAACCAAAAAGGCAGTGTCCTGGAAAAGACTAACTGATGATTGAAGTGCACACTGAGACCTTCTCCGACCACACTGAATGTGTCTCAGAATGAAGCCTCAGAAATGACTTCTCAGAATGTACCAGATAATTGACAGGCAATTTAAGTCTTTTGCCCCCACATCTTCCTTACTCTGGTGTAAAAGCTTCATGTGCTAACAACTGTCTCCTTATTCTCTCTTACAATGAAAAAACCCTAAAGCTTTCAAAGGGAAAACAAGCTCTGTCCAATCCAGCCAGGTGTGACAAGGCCAGTATTTCAGCAGATTATCTGAGCATTACTGACTGTTGTCAGAATGCCTTTTCCTCATTCTGCCTCCCTTTACCTGCTGCAATAAAAAGTCTAATTGTTTTCAATTGGCAAAATACTAAAACCTGCAGTTCAATCTCTATGGGAGACTTGTTATGGCTGTCATTAGATGGTTTTTGATCTTTAGGAAAGAGAGAGACCAGAAATGAATCTGGATTTATATGCTTGTCATTAGAGCATCATTATGGCAAAAAGGAGGTCAGATTTCCTCTATTATACTCTTTGGTTGAAATTCAGAAAACAAAACCTCCACTATGTGTGAATAAAAGCTCCTTCTTTTGTACTTTAAGGGACTGAACACATACACAAAAATGCATGTTCTTAACCTAGATCTATCTAACAACGTCCTTCATACTGTTAGCGTAAGAATGCACACATAACCACCAGAATGGTTATATGAGGTGCTTTATTGCAGCGCTGGGAAACCAGGGGCACTTGCCCAAATCTGGCTTCAACCTCGTCACATAGCGCTCGCAATTTATACATCAAAAGTTTTGCAATTAATGCATATTAAACCTAAATTGCTACCTTAACTAATACATATCCATCAGGGGTGGCCTCATCAGTCCATTACATCAGCCTCTTCTGCGCTTGCGTAGTCCCCCTCTGGTGGTCGTCCTGATGAAGTAAGGAGTCTTCCTCAGATGAAGTAAGAAGTCTTCCTCGCTTTGTCCTTTTCACCTGTCTGTTCTTTGGACAGGCCCTAATAATTATGTGGATGCCAGCATTCTCTTGTTTTCACTTGGCTGCCTCTGGTCAATCTGTATGTTCTGCTTGGATAATGTTTCTTATACTTTCTTAAATCCACCCATGCCTAAATTACAACTAAGTTACAGAACAGCAAAATCACAATATATAAAGTCCTTCTATTGATTTACAAACTTTCAAATATAATTATTTTTAACATAAAATTTCACCCTTTTCTAACAATACACCTCAAGGTAATGACCCTGACAGGTGACCACTTCCAATTTGCTTGTACCTGAACATCATATTGATCTCTTGCTGGTGTACAAGTGCAGATGTCTATCCATATCTACACACACCTCAAAAAAGAAGGGAGAAGAGGTCACACTTAATAGAGCAGCATGAAGATTTCATTGGCATGCACTTGAAGAGTCGCATTATTGACAGGCAGTGGACATGAGTGGATTCTCAGGAAGTCTTTAAAACTTGCAACACCCTCATGTATTCTGCATTTGCATCAGTGTTAGAAAGATACATAAGTGATGCTTCACACCAGTACAGATAACCATGCCCCATGAACATTCTCTTGCAGGGTTAAATATACTAGTACAGATAGAGACTGCTGTTGAGGGGCTCCTGGCACCAAGAAGCTGGAAGAAGGAAACAGTAAGTGGTTGAACTGCTGTACTAGCACAGCTGGGAAATCTCAGCAACTGTGTAGTAGAGGATCAGGGCTTGCAACCAGCAGGTGCATCTCAGAGTGCAGCTAAACTTTGTTCATGTGGATAAAAAGGGTTGTCTCTTCCCCTCCACCAACTTTTTATATGACAACCAATGTGATTCCAAAAGCACCCAAAAATCCATGACTAGCATATAGACCAGACCCTCTTCAGGAAAGTATTGTTATTTGCTGCTAAGAGCTGTCCTGAGGTTCTTTGCAAAACATCTACTTAAACTCTGCCTGGCTGTAGCAGGACTCTTAGTTTTCATGGTCACTAAGCTCACTCATGTGTGTCTGATAGGCACATATGCTACTTGGCTGTCTGTGTGCAGAGCTGGGTGTTGTAACAAAGCATTCAACTACAAGATTACAGTCAGCAGAAAAATCAGCAGTAGGTGGTTAAAGATCCTCTGTCCCAAAGGGTTTGGAGCTGGGAATTGGGTTTGGCCAATGTTTGTGAATCTGGGCTGGAGAGGGGGAAGCACTTCACCACTGTAGCATCCTTAGTGTGGGGGAAGTTCTAGAGCTGACATGCATGTCCCACTCCTGCCTTGGTAGTCACCATGTTTCACACTGCAGACTTCAAAGAGACTCTGGTGATGCAATGCAATCACACCTTTAAATACAGGAAGTGTCAGGTGTGACTGGCTGCTAGCATCTCCTTCTCTACACAGCATGACATAGCTCACAGACCAGCACAAGGTTCCCAGTATGTCTATTGTTGTAAGTCACAGCCCTTTCTGCATCAAGGATGTCACAGGATAGGGCAAGTGAGGAGAACAGACTGTTCAATTATGTCTTATGTCATGCACTGAAACAAGATAGTAATTACCGTAGAAGACACAGCAGAGACTGGGATAAAGGACTAAAAGGGATAGTTGGGTTACTGTGACCCATTGCCTGCTGCTACCAGTACCTTGTCACATCTCTTCATCCAGACAATCTCCGTCTTAAGAGTAATCAGACTCTGGGAGGGCTGAGATATTTTGGCCAAAATATACCAATACTGCAAAGCACCGCCATGGCAAATTAACATCTATGGATGTGCCTTGTACCTGGTAAACAGCAAGGCACACAGCATGCTGCCAACTACATATACTCTCTCCATATAGATCAATAGTCATTGGGAAAATACACTTGTGAAATCCCTGGATACAGTGTGAATATCAGGGTGAAAATGAGAGGGAAGCACTACATAAACCAGGTGGAAAGCATTCCCCTATATGTCTGTTAATACAGGCAAAGAATATCTTACTGCAAGGACTATCACAGGTTAAATCCTACATGCACCTCAGAAAATGACTGCATCTTCAAGAGTCACAGGTTGTCTGGACTGACACAGACCTCACTTTGTAATGTCTGCTTTACTCTTTCTCTCAGTCTAATTAGCTTCAGGATCCAGCCTCCAGCTTGTACTTCACAATCGGCAATTTCCAGTCTAAGTATCTTGGTAAGCATCATAGTACATGGAGCTTAGAGGAGGAAAAGGCACATATGGACAGAACCCAGGAACCAAACCATCCTGAAACAGCTTCAGCTCAGATTCATTTTTAGCTTTTCCTTTACAATGTCTTGTCTACTGTACATTAATGAGGAGTGGAGGAATCAATTTATACAAGGTTCAGCACACAGATTAACTGCTCTGATTTCAGGCAGCATCTAGCATTTAAAGAACAGTAGTTCTACCTACCAATTTGTAAAGCCCTGGTTGAAAGGATACTACCTGAAACAAAAACTAAGCCATGGTTTAACAGTTGGGCAGAGAAGGCAGTTGTACATCTTTGCCATAGCAGGGGTTTAATTTTATCTTCCCGAACACTCCATTCTTTGTTCCTGCCTTGCTTGAGACAACCTCTTTCCTCTCTGTTTGTCCATCTGCAATTCTGCAGAGAAGAAAACCATCAGCAGCTTTTCTTTCATCACATACTTCGCATGAAACTAACTTCTCTGAATCCTCCTAGCACATACAATGTCCCTGCTGCTGCAAGATAAAATGTGTCACTGCTCCATCTGCTCCTCATTTGCTGATGAGTCTGTACAGCAACATGCTGCTGAGCAGAATATTCCAAAGAGGAAGAAACTATGCAGCCCAACAGATCTGGCTTTGGCAGAGCTATGGCCAGGTCTCAATCATTCTGCTGTGCTGCTTACAGTACCTGGTGGAACACCAGGGCTGCCTTCCCAGTTCAGTGTTTCGTGGTACCATCATACACTGGTTAGACAACTCTTCGTTTGGTGCAGAACGGAGAACCAGAGGCAGCAATGCTAAATGATTCCTTGTTTCAGTACTGCTCTGATATTCATAGGCAACAGTCCTTAGTTTTGAGGCAAGGAATGATGACAATCCAGGTGCAGTTTTCACCCTCCTCCGTACCATGTCAAAGCTATATCAGAAGATGCTGAAAGCATAAGACACACAGTACTGAGGCATTGCCAGCCCCTTTGGATTCCTGCCCAGGCCTGCTTACCAAGGGGGAGTGGGACTCCATGTTTTGGAGAAACAAACTGCCCCTCAACATCAGCTATGGGGCAAAATTCAGCAGAACACAGCAAGAGATGTACAACCTCTGACCACTTTGGTGGAGGGTTCCCAGCATGCAGACTGTGAAAGAGACTGGATGGTTCTACCCCTATTCTAGCAACAACCAGGGGAACCTCCTGGGGACCAGCTTGAGGAGAAATGCCTGCTTGCCTCTGGGCTCACTCTGCCAGGGCTGATTCACTGATGAAGGTAGGTGAACTCAGAGAAGCTGGGGTGTCCATCACCTCTCAGCCCCATTAGCATCACCTGGAACATGAAACATCTCACATCACCATAAGTGGCCCCCACTGAAATCAGCCCCATCACATTGCACCTGCATTCCCCCCCAGTTCCCCCTGCTCAGCACCAGAGAGATGCACAGTCCTGCTCACCTCTGACTCCATCCTCCTTGTTCTCACCCCAGAGCCCCTCATCCTCACAGCCCTACCACTGCTGAGTGTCCTGAGATGTCTGAACCTCCAGAGCCCTTCCTCAGATGCAAGAGTGTCAGACAATCTCCTTCTCCCCAGAAGGCAGACTGGGGAAGCAAAAAAGGTTTTCCATTCGGATCATTCAAATCTGATGGACTTCCCACCCAGCAGCATCTGAATAAAGACTGCTCCATCACTTAGGGCTTGGGGCAACTTCTGGTATCCCAAAAGCTCCTAACCTGGTTTTCCCCACAGAGATAGCAATGAACCCAGGACAGTGTCCTCTTCATAGCAAATTAACTGGAAGCCACAGATTCGAAACAAAGTTTCCTAATGGCCATGTCTATTTAAGCACAATTTTCTGATGTAAAAACAAAAAAGTCGGTCTCTAAAACATAAATGTTGCTCTATTTTTCAAAATAATTGAGGGGAGGAAATGATGATTATTTGCATTTCATTTTCATTTTTCAAACCAGCTGCAATCAAAGAAACGCCTGATCTCCACTGAATTACAATCTGCCTTTGAACTCTTAATGCACAGCTCTTTCCTGTACTTTACATAATGTTGTTATGGTACATGCCCAGTCACAAAGGATACACAGACAGACAGATACAAGAAAAGCAAAGCATATGAAAGTGAGGTGATAACATTTTCAAGGCAGAAACACGTTTTTCTACTTATCGTTGCCTAAGGATAACACTATTTGAAGCACAAAGACATGCAGCTCCTCATGTTTGATGAAAAGGTTACTAAAAAAGAAGACAAGAAGAAATTATGACATTTCCCCCCACTCTTTCTCATTTAAGTCAGAGGAGAAACCAAACATGCCTAAAGGGGAAGCAAAGCAGCTGCCATAAGATACTTTGTGAAACTCAAGTTTTTGCTGAACAGCTATGGGGTGAAGTTATAGCCAAGTTGAAGTTGGTAATACAGGATCCTTAAATTTAAGAAGTCAGGTTTCTAAGACACTTGGTAAAGAAGAGCTGCAAAGGGGAAAGGTTAAAGAGAAGCTATTACAGTATGCTACAATTTCATTACAAACCTGAGGATCTGACAAAGGGAAACATCCCTCACCAATAGAGAGGTGTGAGTAACTGAGCTTTTGAGATCTGTGGTTCAGCTGGAGAGAGAAAAGATACCTGAGGTAGACATAAAGCAATTTATTAAACATATATATATATTTCCTTTTATAAAAACATGTGTATATGTATATATATATTCAATAATTGGTAATGATTTGTTTTGGCTTGAACTACTCATTTCAACCCTAAATGACTTTATTTCACTTTGTAATATTTCAAACAACAGCAAAAATGGAAGTTACCAGCTGCACACTATCACAAACCAGCAAGACATCACATCTGCTAATGCAGCTAGGCAGAGAAGAATCTAGAAAAGAAGAATCTTGAGGCATTTCTTTTTCCTACCCAGCTGAGAATAGGGTTTCAGATCTGTTTATCAGGATAGGTTTGTAAGCACCAAGACCTCTGTGCACCAACTCAGTTATGTTTAAATGGGTCCACTTCATAATCAACACTGGAAATTATTCCTCCCCAAGTCTGCAATGTTATTTTTAAACCAAAACCAGGCATTCCATGCCTGATTATATGCAATCCCCTGTTGTAGCTGTTGTTCCTTTTATGAAGTATTTATGTACCTCTTAGAGGTAGAGTGCATGGTGACTTTATAGCTCAGAGGTTGAAACATCCACATGGTACACGAGAACTATCCAAGGTATTTTACTTACCATAGCTATAGTAAACACCAGACTCAGAAAACTGGGCCTAATTCTGATCAGCGTTTTCCAGCTTGAAAATTCCTTTTAGCTAAATTTAACTTGATTCAAAGCAAAATACCTATCTGTAAACCCTAGCCTTTATAAAGGGTCCCACTGCTGTCACTGTACACAGAGTTGCTGTAGGACAAAGGAATCTCTATCTTGATCCAGATCAGGACCACAGACTTGTTTTTCAGGGCCTTGCCAGACCAAAAGCAACCTCGGCCATGGCTGGAAGATTAGCTATACCCTCCAGTGAGGACTGATACCATCAAGTTAAGTTTCCTTGTCCTAGATCTCACAACTGCCTCACTACACTGTTTCCAGCTCTTCTGCAGTCATACTGTGACTTAACAGGCTCCTCCAAACCCTTCAGGGCATCAAAAACTCTAGCAGCAACTACCTGAAAACTTCAAGACCCCATAACAAGGTAGGAGATAAGGCTAAGCCTGTACATTGAACGAACCAAGGCAAGTAAATAAAGCTGCTCTGAAAGTCCTAATTGCTCATTACCAAGATGCAAAGGAGAGCAAATCTGGATGGCTGTAAGCAGCAATCTCTTGTTACTATTACTCATTACTATTCCTCCAAGCAACCACCCTTAGTCTTATCCATGGTCAGCAATTACCACTCCAGTCTTTCAGAAGTAGGAGAAATGAAGGGTATTTATAAAAATAACCAGAATCCTTCCCCAAGGCGTTCTGAATAAGACATTCCCAACAGCCTCCAGGTTAAACATCAGCAATGCCAGGGTTGGTGAGGCATTGAAAAGGGACACCTCTCTCCATCATTAGAAGGTAACTTCATTTCTGATGACTTCAGTGGAGTGACAGTGAGTACGTGACTAACTCAATATCCAGAGAACTTCCCACACTCCCACCACCCCAGAAGACTCAAGCACTGGCTTGGAATGAAGGTGAAGGAATTTCAACCAAGTTTTGAAAGGATGGAAAAGTTACTGACAATTGGAAGCAGATTTAATACAGTGAGAAAAATTGGGCAACAGCAACAATCAGGGATATCAGTAACTTGACAGTAGATAGTTACTGATATAACTGACAGTTACTGATAGTAACTCTCAGTTAGTATCAGATAGTAACTGATAGTTACTGATAGTTTTAGCATTTTAGGTTGGGTGTGTGTTCTTGCACCAGCTAGTGAATCCCTTGGTCTGTGTGCTCTTGCTCCCACACTCAACATGTGCTGTTTGTTTCTTCTCCACACCCTCCACCATGAAGAGTTTCTGGAGAAAGCCTAGTCCATCTCTTCTGTCTTTAAATACTCAGTGTCAGCTACAGATATCTCGATGGTAGGGATTTACAGCAAAGAAATACCTCACAAAGAACAAGATGAGCTCCTAAGGAGTGAGGCTGAGTTGCCATGCTTTAGTTTAACAGATTCTTTTGAGAACCATATACAACATACAGTAAGTAACTCCAGCATGATCCTGAGCTAGCTGCATGGGCTACTACTGGTGTCAGGAACCAGGCATAAAACTGGGAAACCTCTCTAAACTGGGGAACAGCTGTTTTAACTCTGGAAGTCAGTGGTTGGGTCATTTTGTTCTGCTTGATGAGCAATCCCACCCAAAAGCTTCCCCCAGGAAAAGATAACTTATGTCTGTAGTGAAGGTTTTATTCTCTCAGACAATTCAAGCCCAGGATAGTGAGAGCTGTCTTCCACAGAGCACAAGAACTGCCTGTCAGTGCTTAGGATCTTGTCTGCTTGCCTGCAAGGGCTCATCAATATCCCAACCTCTGCCATAGCTGGGCTGCATTCCCAGCAACAGAACTGCACTCATGGAAAACATGTTCTTTTATTCCCCAAGTCTTTCTAAAAGCTCAGATTCCCACCTAGTCCTCAATCAGAGCTTTAAGAGCTCTACAAATCCAAGAGAGAAACTCTTGCTCTTACACCTAATACAGCTTCCAAACCTCACAAGCCCACTCACAAGTCTATTTGTTCCTTATGCTCCCCAGCTGGTATACATTGATCTGCTAATCTGTCAAGCTTGCAGCAGCCAAGGCAACACAACTGTACTTTAACCTAATTTATCATGCTCCTTTTGCCTTGGCCACAGCTTACATCAGCTTTTTTGCTTCCTTCCTGCTCTGTCCCTTGAGTCCTTGAGCCATCCTACAGAGTGTCATTAGCTTAATAACTTCAGAGCAAACGGATTCTGTTCTTGCAGGTTTTGCTGGAGTTACACACAGGGTTCCCTGAAAACCTGGACTCACAGAGGAAATCCCAGTCATGACATGGAGCTTGACATTAAATCAAGGAGAACAGACAGTTGAATTAGTACCATGTTCTTTCCATTCTAAACACACTTCTGTCCAGGGTATCACACATTCCAGCTCTTCAGCAGGAATAGCTGTAGCTTGTATCTGGATTTCAACCCTGGAAAGATCTCCAGCTCAGCTGCCACACATCTTCGCACTCCTACCAGAGCCACTAAGCCACATGCTAAGCTGTGCAGAATGCGCTGAAGTTCAGTCTTTTGGGAAGCCTCAACTTGCCCTCTAATATGACCACGTCTGAACATGTTCAGATATCCCTATGCCTGCAGTACATGAGTTGCCCAATTACTCTGCTCTTGAACATTAGTAAGTCCATCAAGCCCCAGATTTTGCTTTAGTGCCGGCAGAGGACCTCTGTTCAAGAGAAATGCTTACCATGCTACACGCTCTGCTTGCTGCCCACTCTAGGCAACTGCAGGTTGTGCCCATGCCTGGGGCCAGACCTCAGCAGGTCCTTCCAGGTCTGGTTCTGTTCCTTCCCTCTCACAGACTTATGAAGAAGTGAAATCTCAGCTGTCGTGGGGTTGGCGAGACAAGCAGGGTTTCTAGGTGAGAAGAACAGGCCAAATGCTCTCTCTCACCCTTCCATGTGCCAGCTCCACAAACCTGCTGACAGGCCTTGACAGCTGATGACACTTCCCAAAACATCGACAGAAATAGACAAGCACTTCCCCCTACCATTGAAAAAACCCTCAACCATTCCCACAAAGCCCTTCTGCTCTCCACTCTTTGACCACCTTCACAGCCAGCTCTTCTCCATCAAAACCTTTACCCAGACTCACCCCATTCCACAGTAAAAAACCTGCTTTTTGGGAAGCAGCTGACAGCTCAACCTATTAAGGGGTGTTAACATTCTAATGGCAACTCCAGTATGATGTAAATTCTGGTCCTGTCCCCTTACACAAGAACAACTCCTAGTGACTCCCCATGAAAATATTTACTTGAGTGAGAGCTTAACGTAAATGAAGGCATTAATACCTGTGACTAACACTAGAAACAAAGTGAAGTGCTCACTGAGCTCAATTTCAAATGTATTTCTGTAACCTGAGTGTATACACTTGCTATATATACAGTGTCCTTTAGTAATATGCAATAAATTGAACTGAATAAGTGTAATACCATTTTATTTTTCCTTTTAAAGACATATTTATTTCTGTACTTCTTGTACTGATCCTCTAAAACCTATAACTATGCCTCTGTTGGATGTAAATGTATCAAGATATTTAGTCTAGAGGTGCAATTTAAATACTTCACATACAGGGATTAATATGCCCATTATGAGCCATTAGTTGGCCTGGGAATAAACTTGCAAGATGGGAAGCATTTTGGCTCTTACTCAACTTGAAGTTAATATACTTACATTCAGCATTTGCCTACTTCCTCTGCAGAACTAGAACGAAAGCTGTTGACCAGATTAGGGACATGAAATCCAGCATCCTGAAGGATCAAACTCTCACTGATAAGTTATATTCTTGTGTCAAGTAGTGTGATATGTTTGACTGATCAGGTATCACAGGCAGAGGAAAACAACACAGTTCTACGAGAACCCAAAATCCAAAGCGACTGGACTGAACTCTTACAGGGTCTAGGGTCTATTTATGAAATACAGGATTCTTCCTAAGCTCCCAGAAGTTAGCTTTGCTTTGTCTGGCTCAGATTTTGATGAATTCCCCATTTCTTATATCCCTCCATATCCAAGTAGCTTTTTTCAGGCATGACATAAGTGGTGTGAGACCCACACACTCCTTTCTCTCATCTGACTAAAAGCTCACCACGCTAAACCAGAGCTATACAGACCATAATTCATTCAACACACATGAATTCTGCTTTCCAACTGAAGCAAAACAAGCTTTAGAAGCCTCAAAAGACCTCATATGCAAGCAAAGGATGAAGTCAGCACTGCAAGAGTTGCAGTTGAATTGTAGCTCTACAACCTGACAGTGTCTTTGCATTCCTAAGATTAGCTGTATGTACTACCTAGTTTGCTCCAAGTCCAAGAACACACCTAAATCATTGACAGTGTTATCTGTCTTTCAAATAAAAGGTCACAAATAAAAGCTATTAATTCTGCAACCTCAGAAATGCAAACACAATGGTTTTCAACTCAGTATGAGCTGGAGCCATATTATGGCACTAGGAAGAACAAAGTCATGTTAGTGACTGAACAGGTACAAACCCAAGGAGTCAAGGAGAGGCAGGAATACACCAAGACTGTCTGCAGAACAAGAGAGCATTGGCTCCTCTGGGATTCAGCTCTCAGTGCTTTGTCTTCATTGATATTTTCATAGCTTCCTCAATATGATTGTATCCAGTTTATGTTGAATTCAGTCTGCTTTCACTCCCTGTTTGATTCATCTACAACTGAGCAAGAGTCAGAAGGGAAAGGATAAAAGAAGAGTTGTGATGTTGAGACACTATGATGCACAAAGTGCCATCATGTAATTATTACAAAAATACTTGTAAAAAAACCTAAGTTAATAAAAGATTTTCTTACTTGAAAAAAAAAAACAGCATAAAGTTAACACCTGGCCTCATTAATATGCATTCAACCTGTTTTCAAGGTAAATAACAGCATTCCTGTAAGCCATTTAATATAAAAGCAATCACACAAGGACATACACAATCCAGATCATGCCAAGATTCTAATTTAATGTTTAGATCATAACTTTAGTTGTTTAAATTGAACATCAAAAAATAAATAATAACCAAATATAAATGCTTACTTGAGATGTGGCTTAGTCTTTAAGAACTACACAGCCTGGCAGAGGTGGTCATCAATGTGGGACCACACAGATTTGTGTGAATTTCTTCCATTTCCAGGGTTAAGGAACACTAAATATTCTTAGAAGTGGTCCCTCAGAAGGAAAACTCAGAAAACTCAAGAGATATAACAAAAAAGGTGTCCCAGGTCTCAATTGAATAAAAGCTTCAGACATCCTCCACTAGTCAGTTTGGACTGACATTCAGAGTATTAGACCATAGTCAAGACAGACATAGTAGTATAATGTAAGGCTTAGTCTGCCCTCAGCCAAGCAAGGACAGGCATGGACAAGAAGAGACACTCCATCACTGGGACAGCTTGCACCATTCTTTGATTTCAGTTATAGAACTTACTGTTCCATCCTCAGGTGAATACTGAGCATGAGGAACTGCCAGAAAATCCAGGTCAGGGCTATAGACTTTGTCTTCAGGTCCTTGGTAGTTCAGCCCTCCATTCAAGGAGGACTATTTTAATCAACCCAGTGGGCAGCCAGTGTGATAAGACAGACCAGTGCTTCTGACTACTCATGATAGTCTTTCCCAAGCAGAAGGAAAGCATTGCATGTCTCAGTCATCCCTCCATTCCTGAGTCCTGTCATAATATGGCCTAAAACTACAGAGGGTGGCAATGACAATGAATGGGGTGGACCCACTCCCTGTTTATATTCTTCGTTTACCTTCCTTATGAATGCTGCTTTGAGCATCATTTTACCCCTCAAAGAGGCTTTTCCATGGGAAGGATGACCAATGACTAAAAAAGGAAACAGAATACATGTTACCTCAGCAGTGCTACCTCCAGAAAGGTCATTTCTACTCATACTCTCATCTCATCTCTCAGACTCCCACCTCCAGTTAAAACATCCTGATAGCTTCCTTTGTCTCCTCCTTCAGTCTTTCCCTAAGAACAATCCCCATTTCCTATAACTATGTTATTATTAAGTCTCCTATCTTATAGTTTATCGGAGAACAGGTTTTATTTGCCTCCCCAAGGGCCCCTTGAATGTTAGTTTACATATTCTGACTTCAATAAACACCTTTCTCCCTCAAAAAAACTGAAATCCCATCTCATATAAATAAAATATCTTTTCAGAGGTTTTGTGTAAAGTAACCTCAAATTAATGACCTGTACACTGGAAAACACTTAACTGTATCCTGCTTCTACACACCTTGGCCTGACTCTAATAGTTCTATCCTGATGCTTGACATTAAATTCTTCTCTCCGGTTCAACAACTCAACAAATTGCTGTGATGTACATAATACAGGTAATAACGTTCTGGCAATCCTCACATTCATCCTAAGGTAGCCAGCTATCTCATAAACCCTTGTTTAGCAATGATTGATAGACCATTATTAACAAGCAGAACAAGACGCTGCAACAAGTCATTTAGTCCAATTCAACTCATTGCTTATATTCATTGAGGAAAGATGAAGATACATAGAGCACAGCTTGTCCATAAATAAGACTGCTTATATGAGATTAGAAAGCCCTCATTGACACAAAGCAAGCCATGTCATTCCAAACAAGCATCCAGAAGACAAACTTTCTGTGTGTGTGTTCTTGCACTGGAATGTTTGCAAATGGATCCAAAACCAAAAAATCATTCTTGAAACCTCAACTTACCCCAAAAAGTCATAACTCATCATTTGCATGGAATACAGTCCAGTCAGGCAAGATGCTGCAATAAAGCCAGTTAGTAACAGTTGCTGTGATAGCAACTGGCTGCATCTATTCAGAAAGTTTGGCTTCTGTGTTCTAACATCTTAATCAATTTTGTTCGATTAGCAAATATATCACTTCATCCCCATAGACAAACTTGCCCTGTGTGTGCTACCATTATGCACTGGCTGAAACACCCCATCTCCATGGAGAGGTGGGATGAAGAAACCTGGAGACGCCACCAACAGCACCAGCAGTAACTTAGAAGGGTGAGACTGACAGAGAGCAACACACATGGCTGTGCCTTCTCATGGCTCATAATTCTCCCTTCATACTGCTCCTCATCCTCACTAAGAGTGAAGCATAGCTCTACTATGAACACTCCTTATGTAAGATCAGAGGCAAATGGTCTGAATTGGCACACTCGGTTTTTATTCTATTTTTCAGGTCTTTCACACCTCATTCACTCATTTCACACTTCATACACCTCATTGTGTATGTGCTCCTGCTCTTGGAGCTGCATTGTCCCTGTGTGATGCTACAGCATCTAAGCATGATCTGTTTGCTCAGCCTCAGGCCCTTAACTTTAGGATTCATTTGATGTACCAGCTAAACACTGTACTTCTGAAGTCTACATTAAGGAAAAAAATGGAAATCCCATTACACTGCATAGCTCAGAGTACTGCAATGTATTCAGTGCCAAGTGCTTATACACACACAAACAAGCAGATATTGGCCTAATTCTTGACATGGTGAAAGCCAAGATACTCCCATACATTCTGAGCTTATGACACTGCAAATTTAGCTAGTGAGGAACAGCTTGGGAATAAGCTCATGAATCTAGGTCTTTTGCCTGGTCACAGTCATAGTCAGGTACTATATTTTACTCTGCATAAATGAGCTCTTATTCGCTTACCCAGAATCTTGAAGGGGAAGTTTACTCTGCTGGATATTTCCATCTATTTGATGAAAGCAGATTCACAGATTTCAGAGGAGCACTAATCTTCTGTATTAGCTTTTTCTTCACAATCTGTACTTGATTTGTGACATGGATGACATGGAATTTTCACTGTTCTCACTATTTTTTCCTTTAAAATTGCAAGTTTTTAATGAAAGATACAACATGAGAAAGGAAGTTTCCATTAAATTTTGTATCTAATTTTCAACCCATTTTATCACCCAAAATATACCCAAACACAGTGCCAGAAAATAGTTGGGAAATGGTACATGCTCACTGCTGAGAGAAGCCCAGAATTATCTTGTGTAAGAACACATCTTTATATAGCAGACAGATGGATCTTGCCCTTGAGTGTCCAAGCACTATAACTGCTACCAGCTCAGCAGCTGGAGGGCCTCAGGAGATAAGGTAGGAAAACAGAGGAAAGGGGAAAAAAGAGCTCTTCAGCTTTCATGCTGAAGTATTTAACTACTGTGTTACACCACAGATAAGTTCTTTGTTCAAGACTGCTAATACAGTCTGTAACCCATGGGCTAGGGCAGTCAGATTAGACTGGCAGAGCTACGGATGCATCCAAACCACTAGTTCACACTTAAAACTGCAACACCTCAGTTTTTGTTAGCATTTTACCTTGGGTTAACTGTATAAAACACCCCAGTTTTCCTCAGGGAAGTGAGGTTGTGAGGAAAAGTACTCTTACCTACACTGTTCACAGTGATTCTTTGGGGAGAAAAATGCTTAGAAAGGGAGAACTAGAAAACAGCTGGTCCTTTAAGACATGGAATCAAAACGACTGCAGCCATGGTGAGGAAGCAGTACTACAGGGGAGGGATCCTGCCTTCTTGTGTTCATCTCCCAGCCAAGCACCTTATTGTTATGCCAGGATGGCTGACCCTAGATCCACTCCCTTACATTCTTTACAGCTTTCTCCATCTTCACCACCTAGAGAAAAAGCAGCCTCTGCTCCCCCAGAAGACACAGTCTATGATTCTCTGTGCATAAATGGGACAAGGAAGAGCCTGCTTGTTTACTGCAGGCTAACAGGAGAACCAGGCTGATGCCAGCCCCACTCTCACAGGCTGCCTTACGTTTATAAATAGTCAAGCACTTAGAAGATGCCCATTATTGCTGAGTCTGAAGAGCAGCTAATTTTAGTCAGTAGCAGGAATTCTTCATCAGCACAACCCTTCATTACTGGAAGATAACATCTCTTTCACCTGGAACAGACTTATATAGTTCTGTCTTTCTGGTGACACTAATGAATTACTGCCCTGGGGATGCTTCACTCAGATCCCTCTAGCTGGCTTGCTTTAAGCTGTCAGCTGCTGGCTGCATCATAACTCCCTACTATGAGTTAAATCCTTCAGGGTAGCACATTCTCTATGCACTGGGCTTCCTGTATCTGCTTCCCCTCTCCTCAGATCTTAACTTTATTCTTTAAACTTAGAGCCACAGATCAGACCATAAAGTGTCAAGAGAGATCCTTAAATATGAATTCATTCTCTTCCTCCCACATAAACCTCACCTGCCATCACCTCCCTGAATATAGTTACCTTCACTCTGTCTTCTCAATCCTTTACTCACACTTTGGTCTTATACAGGCTTAGTAAGATGTATATCTACTTTAAAATGTGGCTCCTGAAGATTCCATGCTTGCTGTCTCTGAGCGACTCCAGATGAGACATGTTCAGTTCATAAATGGAGTGGGGGAGAAGAACCAAACTCAGCAAAGTTCCTGCCAGCTCAAGGCTTTGGCTGCTATCCTGCCTTCCTCACAAGGTTCTGCAGGATGAAGCGTGCATTTTGAAGAGCTCCTTACTGAAAAAGTACCACTCTTCCAGTGGTACAACTATCCCTGCTATCCACAGGAATAGCAGGTCCAAAATCCTATCCCAACTAAGTCCATCACTAAAGCCACTGAACCTGATTCTGTAGGCATAGGGAACAGATCCTGTGCAAACAATAGTTGTGCATTTACCAAAGCCCTCATGTTTTATATTTACAGGACCTAAGCCTTCTGTTGCACCAAGTGCTTCTCTCACCCTGAGAGTAGCTCCTAACCCCATTCACCTTTACTCCTTTCCAATGATGCCTTTACAAACCAGTGCTGATACTAAAAGCTGTCTATAGGTAAACTACCCTCTGGCTCCCATATCTGCTACCTACCTCTTTCCTCAGCCTGCTCCTTTCTCTCCTATTCCTTGTATCCTGTGTGTCAGCTTCCATCATGGGAGGCTACTGTTTTAGCAGTACCACCTGCTAAACTGCCTTCCAAGACATTGAACACAGCTGTAGGAGAACAGTAAATGTACAAAGTTTTCATGGACCTTAATGTGAAAACTGAGCTCTTTTTCCTTTTGAGTGATTTCAAGACTTGGACATTTCACTTCTGCAGTTCTGAGGGGTCAGTGGGCTGTTCTGAACATGAGATCATGATCTTGTGAGATGCAAGTTCTTTATATTGCTAAGCTGAAAACCATCTTCTAAGCCACTGAAAATGAACCAAATCATATGGAAGCTGCACAAGACACTGAGGACAGACAGAAACAAGTGACTTCTGGGTTCTATGGTGTGCAGTATGTGCAAGGACTATCTTAGTGAATTATGCCCTTACCATTGAACCCAAGTGAGCTTTCCTTGGGCATAAAAGAAACACAATACAGACATACAAAGCTATAAAGAGCTCTAGAAGTATATGACACTAAAACATCAGGCACTGATGACTGGTAAGATTGAATTCATCAGCTGTGATCAAATGAGAAGCAAAGATAACACAAGAGGTTCAGAAAAACAATAATAATGAAACAATTCAAGTCCAGAAGGCCCATGGGGCTCTGAGTGAAGCAGCCTGGATGGCTCAGAGGGACACAGCAGCCAGGCTAATTTATCCACATGGAAAAATGGCATTTCCTAAAACCAGCTAAATTAATCATTTGCCCCAGTGCTCCCAAAGGAGACAAGATGATGACAGAAAATGACATGTCAGATAATTCCCTCTGCTAGGAGGGAGCTAGCAGAGATGCAGGGGTTGAGGCCTAGGTATACTTACTGTGCTACTTGGCTGCCTAGGGCAAACCCTTTGGTTGATGAATACAGAGACCATAAAAATGACATGCCAGTGCTCTACAATGGAGAAGGTTCTGCCTGTAGATCTGACTCTCCTTTGCCTGTACAAAGTGACTATGAAATTCTTCTAAGTTCTCCTTTTTTTCCTGGTGGCAGCTCAACACTCCCTGTTCACAGGTATAAATGTCTCAACAAGGTGCAAAGGAAAACTCCAGGTACAAACTAAATGTCACTATTCACACAGGAACCAGGTCAGAAACCAAAAATCATGTGAAATTAACAGTGGGAAGACCTGGCCTTCATCAAGCCAGGCAGAGCCCCTGTGAGCTCCTGCTGCAGGGTGAAGGGGCTGCTGGCTTTCTGGTACCAAAGGGACCTCAGTGTAAGAGAGATTCCCAGAATGAAAAAAGCAAAAAGATCCTATTTTTTTTTCTCAACATCAATGTTAGCTCCATTTTTAACTGTCCATAACTCACTTCCATTTACTAAACAGCTCCCCCAGTGACTGAGGGTACTCATGCATGTATCCTGTGCAATGTGTTTTAACTACTCTCTGTTACATGAATGCATAGAGATTAGTGACTGCTCCCAAGGGTCTCACTCCATCCCCCAGCCTCCAACAAGTCAACAGCAGTACTCCCACTGCAGGAAATAGCACCTGTAAGGACATGATATTAGAGGACTTAAGTATAACCAACATACTAGAGCTAAAAGGGGGTAAACTCATTCTGATAAATATAGAGGGACACATGAACCCACCATCAAAAAGCAGATTGCAGAATTCTTGGTCATGCTTCTCCAGGTTTTCAGTACTACATCAATGCTCAAAGATTGAGATAAAACCCAGTAAAACAAGACCTGCACATACACTTGGCATCACTGTTGTTTTACTTCCCATAAGCACAGAAAGACTTTGGGATACCATGGTACAAAGATAATGAGATTGCAAGGTGTCACATTATTCTGAGTCATTCAGAGGTGGGTTACAGACAAGCCTTATCAAGATCTGTTTAACTGCACAGGTAGAGGAACCTGGAAGGAGTCATAACCTTCTTGCAGCAAAGCTCTTGGAAGCTGCAATAATCCAGGTCTGTCCTTCTTGCACAAGTCTGACCAATTCATTTGTCAGCTGCAAAACATCTGCCTACAGTGAAGAAAAACACATCTCAGAGTATTATCATCATACACAATGCAATCATGCAGTTACATATAGAGACATGAATGTAAGGGGGGGAAGGGATGGATAAGCCACAAAAGAGCCTGAAATGAGGCGGTTTGAATTCCCTGAATTCCCTCTTTTCAGATGTCAGCGAGTCAGAAGATCATGGCAATTGCTCGCTTTAGACACACTTGAGAAGGTAATCAATAGAGAAGAGAGAGTAATAATGCAATTTAATTTAATATACATAGACTGGGATAATAAATCTCCCTCTAAACTAAGAGATAATTCCTTTCCCATTATGTTTCATTCTGTGCTTCTAAACCAGCATGTATGTGAGTCTGATGAGATATGAAAAGCGCAAAACTAAGCTACCGAGGTATGCACAAAATTACACATGAAATGCTGTAACTAAGAGGTCATGCAAGACAAGGATTCATTTTACCTGTTGACATCTTATACATGTTCTTTTAGCTTTGCAGAATCCAAACTGCATTACAAGCTTCACCCAGCAACTGACATACCTGAATCTGGGATATCTTAGAACAACTCATTTTGAAACATCTGTAGCAAACTGGTAAGAGATGAGGATATTGTTGTAATTCCAAATGACTGGAAACAACCTGGCTGAAAGGATGTAAATGTCAGCATGTAAATAATCACATACTCTGGCTTAGTTCAAAGGTTGTTGTCTTCACTGATGGACTCTTGTTGAATCACAGAATCCAAAGGGTTGGAAGGGACCTCATGTTCTGTGAGTAACCACACTATTAATGAACTTCTGTCCCAACACATCCAACACAGGTAAAGTTTTCTGGGCATGTTAACTGTGCTGAAGTTCTGGTCTGGAATAAACAAAGGTCGAACCATTTTAGTGCAATGCGCCTGTAGCTTGGGGGCAGAAAAAGGAAAACAAAGTGTATCTTCAGTAGCAACGAGTTCCAAAATCCCAAAGTCATAAGTAACAAAGAGTGGTTATATACCTATGACATTTCAGATCTGTGTTGACATCAGAGGCAAGTGAAGCTGACTCTCATATGTATCAGAAGTTCACAGGTACAGGAATATATAGTTATCTCTAAGTAAAGATTACTACTCTAGGGCAAAAGCAAAGAAGCCACAATTCAACTGCACTATATACAATTTAAATCATTTCAATACTAAAAGATCATTCAGGGATGAAGAAACGGCACAATAGAGCACATTGACATGATTGTTGGTTTAGGTTTTAGGAAAGAAGGAATTAAGATTCTGCTCCAAAGAGGTGCTATGTCATCCTGGGCTCCAACACATGCAGGTAGCTGTGAGATCATCAAAGCTCTGCGCACTGCTGCAGATGGTACAGAAACATCAGTGTCTATGGAAGCGATGTGGCTCTTGTTCCCAAAGAGCAAGAAGACTGAAGTGATGCTTGTGCACAAAAATAGCTCTCAGCACAAGATCAGCCAGACCCCAGGCTAATCAATAATTTCAGGATGGCAGTATGTAAGGGCACATTGTGCTGCAGAGAGGAGTTAATCAATGCTTCATTATACTCTGGCACTCGATATCGGATGCTGCAGGATGCTCCTAGCTATTCACATTAGAGTGTGGTGCTTCTTGCCACAACACACAACTCGCAGTAAAAAGACAAGAGGAAATATGGTCCATGGGTAACCCCCTGATCTGTCAATGATTCTTTTTGATCACTGAGTCCTGTTGATGTTTCAACTGTGCTAACAGTCACTTTGTGGCAACCCAACTCCCTAAAAACACACAGTGACAAATCCTGGTCCTTATATTCCCCTCCAGCTCTCACTTATGGATGAGGTAATGGAAGGAATCATAGAATGGTTTAGGTTGAAAGGGACCTTTAAAGGTCATTTAGCCCAATGATGTCCCTGCAATGGACATCTTCAACTAGATCAGGTTGCTCACAGCCCTATCCAACCTGGCCTTGAATGTTCCCAGTGATGGAGCATCTACCACCTCTCTGGGCAACCTGCTCCAGAGCTTCACCACCCTCATTGCAAAACAATTCTTCCCTATACCTAGTCTGAATCTCCCCTTTCAGTTTAAAACCATCACTCCTTGTCCCATTGCAATAGGCCCTGCTAAAAAGTTTGTCCCCATCTTTCTTACAAGCCCCCTTTTAAGTACTGACAAGCCCAATACCCAGATTAGATGATGTAGTGATAACTCACTGGTATCCTGACCCTCTGGGATCTCCCCTCACAGAAACACCTTGGTCCACATGTTAAATACTTCTCTGCACATTTCTAGTGTAGTGTCTGGTTCTGGCCTGAAACCAGGGCTGCAGGATTGCTACTGGACCAGCCTGGCTCTGTTTTGCTTGACTTCTGTCCAGTCTCACATCTGTGGGTCCTAAAGCCAACACAGAGATGAGAAGAACCTGGACCTGTGGCTGATGGTGCATGCGAATCAGCTGCCTCTTCCACAGCCGGAAGAGCTGTGCAGTGTGGGCTCATTCTAGCAAGCCAGGGTAACATATGGAGTGCAATCCTCCATAAACTGACACCAGTTTATGTAGGTAGGACACAAGGCTCTTTTCTCACAGTCACTTCTCCGGCCATTGATGCATTTGGAGGACATTTCCTTCATTCCCTTAAGGCACTGGCACTGATGGAAAGTGTTTATAATACTTCTTGCCAATCTTCCATTGTTATTCCACAGCTTACAAGCTATTTCGCTATCCAGGATGAAACAGGAACCCACTTGAAACAACAGCTCCCAGCCACATTGCTGGGAGAGCAAAATGATAGTTAGCCAGGGGACTAGACAGTCCATCAAGGGAACCAGCATACAACCACTTGTTTGTAAGGCTCTGCCAAAATATGGAGGGGGAAAAAACCAGGGAAAGTGAGGCCTTACAAAAAGAAAAACCACTTTGTAGAGTATCTTGTCCCATAGAGTTACTTCCTATTTAATACAAGGTCAGTTTCCCTTGCTGAGACTTTTACTGCTTCATCTATGAAAAAAAGGAGTATCCAGCAATGCACAGAGGTTTTTTAAACTGAATTTGATACACATGCAAAGCCTCTTGTGCTATCTACAGCCAGATGTTCCGTGATTCAGAAGGTATCTCCTACCCTTTGTGTCTATTTGGCTGGATGCTTAATGGGCTCACCCTCAGTCTAAGTTGTCACGTCTATAAGGGCTATTCATATGGTCTTGTTAGATTTTAGGTAAGATTCACACCTGGATTCTACCAGAGCAATTATTATTTTTCCTTTTTCTGCCTCGGACTATCTGTAGTAACCAGAGATAACAGTGTTCATACAGAATGAGTAACAACCTGTGCAGATAGGGAAGGAAACAAAAGTTCCCTTCTTGCCCTCTGTCCATTCACTCTTGTTCTTTTCTTAGCTACTACTGATATTTGGGGTCTGGAACAAGCTGCTTTCCTGGGATGCTGCAGATAACAGTACCCATGTTTGGGGAGGAGACTGAAGCTCCCGCAGACACCAACAGCAGGAGGCCAACGGATGATCCTGCTTTAAACGCTGCCCATATGCAAGCCCGGAGCGGAGCAGGGGCCGCGCTGGGTTCCTCCGGCCTCGGCAGCCTCCGGTGGGAGCGTACGGAGCTGCCGCCCGAGGCTGCGGCGCAGCAGCGCGGCCGGAGGGCGACGCCTTGTGGCCAGACCGGGTACTGCGGCTTGGGCGAGCGGACAAGGGGTAATGGTTTTAAACTGAGAGAGGAGATTTAGATGAGCTATGAGGAGGAAATTCTTCACTATGTGTGTGATGAGGCACTGGCACAGGGTGCCCAGAGAAGCTGTGGCTGCCCCATCCCTGGCAGTGCTCAAGGCCGGGCTGGATGTGGGTTGGAGCAACCTGCTCCAGTGGAAGGTGTCACTGCCCATGGCAGGGGGTTGGAACTGGATGAGCTTTAAGGTCTCTTCCAGCACAAACCATTCTAGGATTCACAGCGGAGCTCCCAGGGTTCCACAATGAGCTTCCATTATCCATCAAACCCCCGACATTAACTCAAGATAGCATTGCTCACTAACAGTGGCACAGCACTAGTGAGCTACAGAAAGCAGTTACTTGTGAGCACAGAGCATGGTCTACACACAACCCTGCTCCATCCCTCCATCCAGTACAACTCTTGCCCCCTCATGCATTCCTCAGTGCTCCTTCCTTCTCACAACTTCCTTGAGCACTACTCATGTGCTATGGGAAGAAAAGCTGCCCAGCCTGGAAATTAAAACAATTAAGAACTTCAATTGCACCTTGATACTAAAAAAGGGGACTCTGATTCCTTACAATCTATTATCTACCAGACCAATAAATGACCTGACTCATCAAGCACCTACTGGGGCCAACAGTATTTAACAATATTTCCCCTTTTTTTACCCTTCTTCCATTACAGGAGGCTTGGAGAGGGCTCCACACCTCCGTGGCTGTTTGACACCTATAGGCTGCTGGTCTGTGGCCATTACCTGGGAAATCAATGTTTCTAAACCAGTCTTTGACTTTGCACACCTTAAGGCTTACCGAGAAACTGGGAAAACCCATTTGTGGAGCACACCCCATTTTCAGGGACTTCTTGACAGAGGAAGGGCTTTCCTTGTCCTGTGTATCCTTTTGCTTTGGGGTGATTAGGTTTATGTCATGTAAACTTCAGTGGTCACTTCACCAGCAAAGGATGGAGGAGCCATCACTACAGATCTCTGTAACACATCTGGACAAAAGACACAGCACTTGAGAGTGGCAGCCTGATTACTCATCCACTGCACTCACCTGGGGTGCAGGATGGGCATGCACACAGTGAGTTTCAGCCAGAAAAAGTCATCTCTCTCAAGACATCCAATGTGTCCCTCCATGCACTGGACCTCCCCTGCACCCAAGCACAGCTAATCTGCTCAGTGTCACTGCAAGTCAATGGGACTGGGCAGCTGAGCACACGTTGCTGCTACCATCTCATGGCCCTTTGTGGGAATCTGTCAGCATCAGTGCAACAAGGTTTGGGGAATCACTATTTGTGCTGGGTTGCCTCCCTTCCAAACACTGAAGTGAGTTATAGTTGGATTCTCTCTTAAAATGCCTTTCTGTGCAGGAATTCATTTACCTCACCAGTCTTGCAGGATGAAGTAGTCTTTACAACTCTTGAACCCATCTTATCAGTTGGCTCAAATACAGAAAGCAAACTTTGGGATCTTAAGCCCTTGCTCATGGAGAACTCAAAGGGCTTTCAGGAAAAGTCATTTTCTTGTGTATTTCAACAGGACATCTTCACATGATTGAAGTGACACGTGTTTGATGGCTGCCACCACAACACTCAGCCTCTTGCATTGGATTGATTGCTCCTAGGAACAAGTAGATGTCATTCACCTAAGAACTGGGATCCCAGCTTCAACAGAATTAACAGACCTTTCCTGCACCTACTAACTGCTGAAGCACAATAGACTCCATCAGTGACAAAGAAAGAAGGTCACTGCACAGAATGAATCTTAGAGCAGCAGTGGCCACTAGCAGCAGCCAGTGTTACACAGAGGGTTAAAATGACACTTCCTAGAGAGAATCCCTTTAATTCCCTCACGTCTGTGATGAGCTTTAACTCAGAAGAATGAAGCAACATCTATAAAACCATCACAGCATTGAAATTAACAGGGTTGCTCCTACACACAGCAGATTTGCAGAATCAGAACCATAAGTAGTGTCTTATTTGGAGAGAGTCCTGAAAGGGGCAGGTTATCCCTCTTAGTGCCTGTCTCTGCTGTCATCCACCACCCATGTCTCAGTACCACTTTTGCATTCATCAGCAAGACCAGTTAAAAATCACCCGAACTGCTGTTTGACCAAGTGCTTATCTGCACAACTGCACTGCCCATACCATCAGTTAGGGGAAAACAATTTCCCTTTGCTACTAGAGACAGCCTAATTACTGAATTTGACACGTTATTAATGGTCCAAGTCAACAGAAACTGTAACGGATGCTGATAAGCACAAGCTGCCTAGACATTTGGCACATACAACCCAGCTAGAAATCACTACTGTGAAAAGCTGCCCCTGGCCACAGGACTAAATTGTCTGATCTCTGGGTTTTATTTAACAGGTCTATCAACATGATAAAGAGACAAACTAGCAGCTTTAGTCCATTAATGAGGATTGTGAAACAGTATAACAGGGTAAAAGATATTTATGTTGCAGGTTAATGTACAAATAAATCTCTGCTCCCTTTCTTTATAATTACAACACCCTCCCATTTTACAGGGCTACTCTGGGGACAAAAATCATGTTATTGTCTGGACTAAGGAGAGCAGCACACACACAAGGGCTCACAAGGAAATGGACAGCAAGATTGAAGACATTCTTTCAAGCATTGTCAGCCCTCCTGTAACTCACAAGTGCTGCACTATTTCACAGCTGTTTTAAAGACCCAGTTACTAGACTCACACGATGCAATCAGAATCTCAGCTTTTAGTTTAGAAGAGGAAAGAGACACATCCTTGCAATTACTGAGAGCACTGCACATATGTGTACCCTGAGCAGCTCTAAGACAGAAAGCATACAAAAAGGAACTCAAGCTATCAGTTATATATTGTAATCTCAATGATTTCTGGGCCAGTCTTTTAACCATTTGGCACCTTTCCCCTGAGGAATAAATGCTTGGAAGTAGCAGCACTGAAGCCATTTAAGCATGAAGAGAAAGAAACACCTTTTGCCCATAGGCTTCAACTTGTAGTGAGCACAGTCTACCACTGACCATCACTGGAACAACTGCATCACAAAGGCAAACAGCAGCTCACATCCTCATGAGACAGGTTCTTCACAGAAAAGTATTTAACTTGTATCCAGGTCGTTGGCTTTTTATTTTTAATTAAGCAGAACATTTTTCAGTGTTTTTTGTTGCTCAATTCTCTGTTTTATCCAACACTTCTGCATATAATCACCCTTCTCTGCATAAGCATCCATTATCTATTGCTGAGGCAATGAAAGCGCTTCAGGGGGCTGCTTGAGCAATCAGTACTTCAGTAGATCTTCCATATGTTTTGAGACATGTGCCTTCATTAAATAAAACTTTACACCATGGAAATACTTATCTCTGTATCTCTGCAGACCCCCAGCAACATGACAGGAACACCTTGGACAAATACAAGAAGAGACACCTACCCACTGAAGTGCACCCTGAAGAGCATGTTTGACTGACACCTAACATGAAGATATTTCAGTTCAGGATATTCCACATTTATAGCAGCTTGTACTCCCTGAAAATAAAAGCCCTGGTGGCTCACTCAGTGCTTGCATTGCTTACAGCACTTTAGGCCTAAAGCCCAACTTCTAATCCAGATAAAACAACCATTGATTTCCTTGGATTCTTTTTCCCTATGCCAGCAGCAAAACTACAGATACCTACATGCTCATTCTACAGGAAACTCAAATTCTTTAAACCAGAGCAAAACAAATTGAAAACCAGTTTTAACTGGAACCACCAAGAGAACCACAACAAAATCAGAGCATTTCATTAATGTTAAGATCTTTCACCACTGCTGTGGTTTAATCCCAGTGGCAGCTCAGCCCCATGCAGCCACTCACTCCTCCACAGCGGCACAGGGAGAGAATTGGAAAGGCAAAAGTGAGAAAACTCCTGCTTGAGATAAAGGCAGTTTAATGGGTACAGCAAAAGCTGCACTCAAGCAAAGTCAGACAAGGAATTCACTCAGCACTTGCAGGTGTTCAGCCATCCCCAGGACAGCAGGGCTCTGTCACACATAACAGTGACTTGGGAAGACAAACACCATCACTCCCAATGTCCCCCCTTCCTCCTTCTCCCCCAGCTTCGCATGCTGAGCATGACACCACACAGTCTGGGATATCCCTGGTGTCAGTCAGGGTCAGCTGTCCCGTTGTGTCCCCTCCCAACTCCTGGTGCACCCCCAGCCTCCTCTCTGGTGGGGTCAGGTGAGGAGCAGAAAGGCCTTGACTCCCTGTAAGTGCTGCTCAGCAGTAATGGAATATGATTTGTGGTATTGGAGGTTCAGACATCAAATGGACATAATTATGACCAGAGAGAGCAAGACATAACATTACCTGCAGGATGTTATTAGCAGTGGCAAAAGGTGGCATCCCTGTTCAACACCAGGCAAAACAAGATGCCTCCCTCAAAACGCTTCCTGGGAACTTTGGAACTCAGAAGGCTCAAGGAAAACAGTCCACCAATGGCAAGCAGGTTCACCTAGCCAGAACAGGCAGCTGTTCTGCTCAAAACATGTTTTCACACCCTGGACCACACACTTGAATGCTGCAAAGGAGGCAGCTGACATTAAGGCATTTCAAAGAGGGTTTTCCCCTACAAAACAGGGCTGAACGTTATTCATTTTTTTAATTAGGTGAAAAAATTAGGCAGTGATCCCATCACTGCTTAACACTTCAAAGTATTATTAGGCCAAAAAGGCAGTAATCCTGTTGTGTTAGGTTCTGCAATAATAACCCTAATTGTAATCTAATAATAATAACACAAATTGTAATAATAACACAAATCATCTTTCAATAATAACACTTGTAATAATAACACAAATCATCACAATGTAACTACTCACCTGACATTCCTCACTTGCCTCTCAGGAACTCCAAGACTAGGCTTTGTACCAGTCCATCACTGCAGAGTATTTGGGGATCCCGGAGTCTCTGGCCACTCTCATCATGTGTGTGTGCATGCAATAATGTTGCAGCCCATTGCAGACATGAAGCTTCCTATGCATTGCCAGTGAAGTTCCCTTCAACTCATGGTCCTGGCCCTACAGATGGCATCACATACTGCTGCACTATAAAGACACAAAGAAAGTACATCCTTTTGTAAGTGTATAAACATTTCCAGGGGAAAAAAGATATCAAAAATGGTCTCACAAAGCCCAAGAAAACACAGCATCTTTACACAGTACACAGTAACCTGCAGTAATCTGGGATCTTATTGCCATTGCTATTCATTTTCTTCTTTCTATAGAGTAATTATGGACATCATTTCCACCTGTAGGATAAATCTCTGGAATTGTATCTAAACGTTTCTATATTCTAAGGTCAAGAAACCTAACAGAGGCAAAGTGAAGGCATTTTCTACTGCTGGATTACAAACCTGCTGAAGTCTCAAAAACAAATAAAGGGGAAAAAATACACTGTGTGGCATGGAGGTAATGCAGGAAATGGGGAAAAAAACTTTAACCAGGATTAGGAAAATACCTCTAAGCTGTGTTTGGTATATAAAATTGATCAACAGAATATATATGTATTTCACCATCCTTCATTCCCCGGATGTTTGAAAGCTACAATACAGCAGAGCATTTAGACTTGCTTGAAAGAGTTATGTGCTTCAGGGCTGTGTTCTGATCGCAGAAAATCTTTTACTTTCACGCCATTTGAGTTAATATTAAAGCTCTTATTTAACTGTCACAAGGTGCTGAGGAAAACAGGTTCTGTCAGTGCTATGGGCAGGGTTTCCCAAAGCTTTGTTCACATTTCTACGTCTACCACAAGAGGGAGCAAAGAGTCCACCTTCCTTCGATCTTCCATTCCGAAGAAGGGGTCTAGATAAGCAGCACGATGCTATTACCTACGACCAAGTTCAGGCTAGGAGTTTAAAATGCTTTATACACCACATAGATCCCCAAACAATTAAAAGGGTCAGGCTTTTGCTTTGAGAAAGGTGTTGCCTCGCATTCACACTGTGCGGAGCTCTATTCAGTGCCAGCAGATGCTGCAAAACCCACCCAAGGAACAGAGTTGTATTATAGGCTGGTAAAATCAAGACAATCCTGACGGAAGGAAACCTGCAGCTTCATCACAGCAGTGTGAATAGGATGTTTGCAATACACTCATAAGTATTCCCAACCATATCAGATATGGGGGCAGGCCGGGGACAGAGGAGAAAAACTACACCCTTCTAACTGCACATAATGATTTTTAGTGGCAGTGTGATGTGATTTATCATTAAAACACTATCAGAAAGTAGCTCCCTAAAGAAAAACAAATCCCCCTAAACCTTTTCTGCTAGAACACACACAACAACAGAGAGGGAACAAGTTCTTTGCATAGGAAAGTCTCCCTCGTCATTACTTCCTTCTCTCTCTCCCCACCCCTACCAACATTCCCCTATCTTCAGAACTCTTTTTAGGTTCTACTGTTGTGAAACTGAATAGTTATAATGATTAGAAATTAGTCTTAAATCCAGGCAGTTACAGGTTGCTGCTGAAGTATCCTTATACATTGCCAGGTAATCCAGATGCAGACTTTCCAGAAGGATGAGAGTTGTCTGCTTCACACTTACCTTCCTCTCAGGTAAGGTTACTTGTGGAACTATCCAACTCTTTCCTCAATCTAGGCTGCACTCATGCTGTCATTCACAACTAGTTTACAACATGCAGATGAGAGGTTGGCCCAGTTCAGGTCTCAGCTACTAACTGATTCCTTCTGGTAATTCACTCCATTCCAGTTCCACAGAGCTACTCACAGAGTAATCTTATGCAGCCTCTGCTGTTCAGAAGTGGTTCGTAAAATAAAGAAGTGACTAATGCCAATATCTCTTCCATGCTTTCAATTTGTTGAACCAAGTCACAGACTGTTTAAACCAGTAAGCAGGTGCCCCTTTGTAATATCCCTGTGGAGTCCCCATAGGTCAGCTTGGCTGTAGACCACAGTTACTTCCCTTTGCTACCAACAGCAGCTGTCACAAACACCATCCATGGCAGACTCCAGCTGCTGGTACCAAGTATGCTACAGTTCAGAATGACACATTTGCAGCTGAACACAAACCAGGTTTGATTCCCCTCACACTTGCACCAATATGAATCAGAAGCAGAACTACTGTCAGCAGAAAGGTGTTCCAAAATCACCCTTTTACCAAATGCAGGGCTCTCCAATCTTTAAAAACACAAGAACAAGTCAGAGAAGCAATCCACAAACCAGTGCAGGAATCTCATTACAACTACATCTGTTTTGTAGTGAACTTCTCAGCTATTCAGAAATGGCCATGAGCATACAGGCACACTAAAAGAAACATACTGGTGCAGACTCTCACCTACTTATAAGCTGCTCCACTTATGATTTTGTCAGGAGAACAGATGCAGACACTGAGGATTTCTACAGTTACACCTACTCTAATATTTTTAGTCTATTAAAGTGGGTGCGTTAAAGGGACAGTTGGATAGTTTAAGCAATTACTTCATATACATAGAACAGCCCATGACTATTCCTACAACATTCCATCTCTCCGTGCCTCAGCACCCCATAACAAATGACGGGAACAGCAAAAAGTGGTATGAAGAAGTTGGATAAAGCAGCAATCACTTACTCTATTCATGAAAGTGAGCCAGTGATAACACCAAGACTGTAGCAGAGCCTCCCTTGCACATTACTGTACAGTTCACACTCTTCGAAGTTGAGTGATTTCGGTACCTGCAGTGCTGGGGAAGAACAGGGAATCTCCATCCTGCAAAAAGACATGGACAATAGGGAAGAACACATCTGGTAGAGACATGTTTATAAAGCAGTCATGATGATTAACCTGTGTGCAGGGAAAAAACAAAACCAAACCAGATTTCTCAGTGCTCATTTGGAAGTAAACCCAAGTTTATATTTAGGGTTTAAAAAGGTAAAATGCTAAGGGTATATTCCATGGGCACAACCCATTTTACAATCATAAACAGGTAAATGTCAACTATGTGACCATATTCAACTTTCCCAGAGATAATTTAGTAGCAAAATCCAATACTTAGCAAAGATACACTCTGGCTTGTTAGCCTATTATCTGACACTTTGTCTTAAGAATGCCAAGAAGAAAGATAGAGCTGGTTTTACTCCTCCTTGGACTCACTGCCCCCAGGCTCTACCAGGCTTTTAAGGTTTTCTCCATAAATGCAAAGTGTATAAACTTTCAGAAGTGAAAACATACGTTCTTTACTTTCTAGAAGAGATGAGAGCCTCATGTAATTATGACCCCAAAAGGGGTGGCTTTAGAAGACCCAGTAAACATTTCAGTATCACAGCAGCACTGCCAGAGGTACCCATGCAGCAAAGAGCTCTTCACTTTTCACCTAGAGGGTTTGAGAAACAGTGTATTACAGCAGCTGCTGAGAGAACACCTAGTGCAGTGTTCAGGTTGTTCAAGGTGTCTCTTACAATACATTCATATAATTTCAACAGGAACCTCTTACAACCTCTTTGTGAATAATGTCTTCCAAGAGCCAAAGGCACAAAGGGAAGGCTGAAGCTCACTTTATTTGCCTGCATAAAGTAAAATGCCTGTGCAGGAAATACAACACAGATCTGAAATTAAGACTGCAAACAGATTTGGATGGGGACACAACAGTTGGGTACCTGCTCCAGGCTGGCTGGTCAGAATGAGCACACTGACAGCTGTATCCACCATCTCAGAATGACAGCTTCTCCAGAGTTAGTCAACAACACCCCAATTCTTACCTCATCTGTTTTCCAACTAATACTTTACTCTGCTCCTGAATATGCAGCACAGAAAGGGAAGCTGATTTGCCATGTACTGTGCACACATTCTTTCCAAGCAGTCAGGTATGCCTAATCAGCAAAAAGCACCTACATTATTTTCACAAGTTATTAACTGAAATGGGAAGCCAGCATACTGTGATTCCATTACGAAAGAATTACTGCACTCAAGTGCAGCTGGTGTAAGTATCAATTGCCTGAGAGAACCTAGCTATGCCAACTACAGCTCTGTCCCACCGCATCCAGACTTGCAGTTCTCCAGTATTTACAGGATTGCCACACGTAACATAGATTTAAACCCATAAAAAGAAAGAGAGGTGCTGATCTTTAGGTTCACCCAGATCTTCATGCAGCTGTGTAAAGCAGAAATACAATGAAAGAGAAATTGTATTAATAAGAATATGAAACAACCTGGAGATGTACATTGGCATTAAAGATGTTCTGCACCTTCCAGGCTACTTACAGCACACAAATATGGGTTACCTGCTAGTAAAAGTAGATTTATGGTACAGTCACTTAAAGGCACAGGAAGCACACACCTGACAGTATGTGAACAGGGAGAAATTATCTCATTTTGTTTGATCTGTATGAAAAAACACAGAAACAAAAGCAAAACCCACATCTATTTAACATAAGCTCTTCTGTGTCAAACAGTGCTGAGTTCCCTCAGCCAAAGGGCCACTTTGACACCACGCAGTGAATTTATGCAGCAGGAAGCCTTTGTCCATAGCAGGGAATGCTGGTTTCCTTCAGTACTGCCATGTGTGAAATATTAATTCACTTCTCTAAACAAGATAACAAGGTTTTATTAAGGGACAAAGTCAATAAAGCAAAAGCAAACAGTGCTGGGTGCGTGACCGTAGCCAGAGGCGCAAGTGATCAGTATTTGTTATAGGTTTATATACTTTCACAATTCCATTAGTCACATACATATTCATAATCCCTGCATATAGGCAGGGAACATTATAATTAAGTCCAGTAATTTATTATCATAAGTCTCCTCCTCTTGGCATCTGCTCACTGCTCTTCAATAACTGTGGGCGGGGGTCTTGAGGATGAAGTAAGCAGTCTTCCTCATGTGAGTAGGGGTCTACAAGATGAAGTAAGCAGTCTTCCTCACAGTGTGCTTTTCACCTTTGGCACAGTTGGACACCCCAGTAATCACACAATGAGCTAAAATCAGCATATCTGTAATTATTCTGATAACTAGCAAAGACTTAAATCAGTGTGACCTTCCTGCACAATTTATAGCAGGACGGAGTATCCCAAGCGAGCAGATGTTTGGGAGGCTCTGTCTCTAAACTAACTGATAAGTGGAAGGATGGTGTGAAATAACTCATTCATGTTCAGTGGGGTCACTAAATCTTGTTATCTCACCACAGACTTACAACACAAACGTTCTTTAAAACTAAAGATACTTTAGAGGACTGGTGTGAAATAATTAACTCACATTTAGTGGTGTCACTAATTCCACAGGCTAACAACATAAACATTGTTCTCTTTCTACAACCTAAGTTAAGCTAAGAAGTACTTTAACTCTATATACTTTACAGGCACTAGCTTTTCTTCTATCAAGCATGCAACCCCCCTTCTTCTTTTTACCTTTACACATTCTTCTACTATACGACCCCGTTTTGCTCATCTTGTGTCTTTATCGAGCTTTGGTTTTGTTACTATAAACTTGTATAGTTATATCCACATAATCACATCTATGATTAATTGCGAAAGCCAATACATTTATGTGTTTATCACACATGTAAGCTCATGGCAGACAGAGAAGACTCTTTTTTTCTCTCCACTCTAAGTTTAAATGGTGCACATGCTCACCCCATGCCACTCCAAAAGGCTACAGTGTTTTCCACATGTAACCTGAAAAGCAAAGATGACTTCCAAACCCTCTCCTCTAAAACGGGCCCAGCTGAAAACTACAGCCATGTTTGGGGATGCAAGAGTTCAGTTACATGACCTCTCTTTGCCTTCCTTTGCCCTCCATAGCATTTACCACTATTATATGGCTCTGCAGCCTTAGTTGTCCTCTGATGACATGTGTCTATGGACAGAAGCCAAAGAGGTCTGGCTCAAAATGATGCCTGAGGTTTGGATCTGAGTGTCAGGATTTGAATAGGACGAGAATCTGGGAAAGGTCAAGAAAATTCTATGTTAAAAACAATACTTTCTGTAAATGTTCCCCTTAAATACAGTCACCTCTCACAAAGGCTGTCAAAAGTCAAAGAGTTAGCATTGCAAATGCTTTCCCAAGGCTTCTCAGGGAAGGTGCTGCAGGATATGGTTCATGCAAGTATTGCTTCAGGCCAAACACAGTTCTTGCAGTGAAATGAATAAAGTTGAGGCTAATTCAGTGAAGAGCCTTGTGGCAGAGCACGGAGACAGCAAGAAGAGGTCTGTCAAGAACCAAAGAGAACACTAAAGCATCCACACAGCCCCAGTGAGGTAAGAGTAGGGGAGGACAAAAGGAATAACTCATCTGTTTGTGGACTACAAAGACAGAAGGAACTAAAAGGTTATTCAGCCAAGCATCTTGCATAAAACAGGTCACAGACTGAGGAAGCATTTCCTTTATGCCTTCAGCTAAAATGTAAACCATCCAGTCTTGGTGTAAAGACAGAGAACCCAGAACTTCACCAGCTGTGTTGTTTTCACTGTCAGCACACACATTTTTAAATCTAAGCCTCATTTCTAACCTAAATTCTTCCAGCTTCAGCTATCAGCCATTTATTTTTGGAGTTTATTTTAGGCCTTTTTCTGCTCCACCCTCTATAAGACTCTCTAGAAACCGGTATTTCATTCTCATCCCCCAAAATCTAGACCTCAGGATCAAGTAATTTTGTCATCTAATTTACGTCAGTCTCAAGCAGTACACCACAGCAAAATCAGAGAACTGCTGAAAGCCTCTCTGCATAGGAAATACTTTTTAAACCTCCTGTTGACAAATCATTGCTGCAACAGCACTGACAACAGAATTCTAGCAAGAGTGAAATTAAAGATCTCCAGGGGAAAAAAGCTCGATTTTCCATGGTTTGTGCCTTTTCCCTGCTCTTGTGGCCCACAACACTTTGCAAGGTCGATCTTAAAAGGATTAATTCAACAGGTTTAAGTTCGGCAGAAACAACAGAGAGACAAACTCCACTGTCCCTTCTCTGTGTGTAAGCAAGCGAGCTCCCCGCACACTGTTGCCCTCGGGCAGATGCTGTCGCTGTCACTGTCACTGTCATTGTCACTCCTTGCTCCCAGTTCTCAGCAGCAGCGCAGGGGCAAACAGGAACCCCTGCCCAGCAACAGGTCTCGACGAGCCAGGCGAGGCTCTCCCCTATCCCTGCGGGCACCGGCACAACTACAGCGCAGAGCTCCAACCCCGTGCGCTCGGAGGAGGCTTTAACAGGCAACCCAGCGGGTCAATGGGAATCCCCCGTCCCGGGGAGAGGCCGCTGCGGGCCCGGCCCCTGCGCTGCAAGCAGGACCCGACGTGTCCCACCCCCGGCCTTGACGCCAGCGCGCTAATGAAATGCTAATGCTGGGCGCGGAGCCGGGCGCTGCCCGCTCCGATAAAACCCAGCGCAGCACCGGGGCCGTGCCCGCAGCCAGCCCGCAGCCATGCAGAGCGCGACCCCTGCTGCCCCTCCGGCTCTGCACCTCCTTACCTCCTACTTCATCGACAGCATCCTTGGTGCGGGCCGACACGGTGAGGGGCGGCGAGGCTGGGGGCGAGCAGGGCAGGATGCTCACCGTTCTCCCCCCGGTAACTCCCGGCTTCTCTCTCCTCAGGCGAGGAGCTCCCGGCGGAGGAGCCGGTGGGGACGGGACGGGACGGGCGCCCGGCCGGCGCGGAGGCGGCAGCGGGAGGCGATGCGCCGGGGCCGGCCAAGAGGAAGCAGCGGCGGTACCGAACCACGTTCAGCACCTTCCAGCTGGAGGAACTGGAGCGTGCCTTCCGCAAGTCTCACTACCCCGACGTGTTCACCAGGTAGCGGCCGCCGGTGGGAGCGGGTGGGAGGACGGAAGGGGCCGTGCCGAGCAGTGCGGCAGCTAACGGTGTGCTGCCCCCGCAGAGAGGAGCTGGCCGTGCGGCTGGACCTGACTGAAGCCCGAGTGCAGGTGAGTGCCGGGGCACCGGGCCCCGATCCGGGTTTCAAACCGACCCCCGAGGGGTTCATGTCCAGTCCTCGGGTGGGCAAGAAGTTAATAAAGGCGGGGGGGGGGGATATCGCATGCAGCCCGTTTCGGTTCTTAAAGGACGGAGAAATGGACGAGTTACCTCAGCGACGGGCAAACAAACAGCAACTTAGAAACATTCCCAGCCTGCACTTGACACTCGCATCTGCTGCCGCCTTCATGGGTCTAAAGGCAGGTGCTGTCTCCTGAGTTTTGAGATGATAAAAACAGTATAAAAAACCCCACGAAAGAGAAACCCGGTTGGTTTGCAGCATGTGAGGCGTTCTGGGGGCATCCCAGTTATTCACCTGGGCTTAGGGAAGTTTATAGCTTTTTCTTGCTCTAACTTAGCTCAACACAGCAATCATGCTTCTATATGACTGGTTAATACAAATAAAAGGTTAATCTAACATCCATATGACAGTCAGGCACTGTTCAGGAGAATTTTATGGCCCAGATGGGCTGTAATAATAGCAATGCCTGTAGGATTTCACCAGACAGAAACAGACACTGCTCATCTTGTAGCCTGCAGCTTTCTTAAACTACAAATGCACCTTGTGGCTTTTGCTGGCTCCAAGTGCTCACACTTAAGAGGTGTTGTTAAGAAGCACTTTCTTTAGATTCTTCTCCTGTATAAGCTAGAAATGCCTTTTTATACAGAAACATTAACTTTTGTTACATTGCTTCAAAAGGTGTGGAGGCTTTCGAAGCATTTTTAAGCTCAAAATGACAATTGTACTAGATTTGTCTTGTGCTGCATGTACAGACTGAACTTTACATGTGTGCACACTGATGCAAGATAGAAAACGGGCAGAGCTGCTCAGTGTGACAGTTCACTCACTCCTGCACAGCTTCCTTACTGTTGATGGCAGGTTCTTGTTTATATACACTGTCATTCCTCCAGACACTGAATCTGCAATGGTTCATTCTAACATCTGTAAAGCTGTAAGATTTTTAACCTATTATTTTAACATGCACCATCTTCAAAGGGATGCGCGATACCTCATAACTGACTCGTCTGAATATACCTAGATGCACTTTTTGGTGCTCTTTTCTGGACCTGGAGGAAATGATGTACCCTCACCTACCACCACCAATCGCTAAACTCTCTAGTCACTGAAATACCCCAATATCTGGCAATTACACATGACATCTACCAGGGAGAAAGATCATGGGTAAAGAGCCATTAACTCACCTGTTTTTGTACTGTTCACTCTGTGGAGTACTTGCTCTGTAGTCCATTTGATCTGTGAAGACTAGTGCAGTGATAGATGGCAAAGAGGAACTCTTCTAATGACTCATCTAAAAGAAATGGAAATGTTTAAGTTTAATGGAGTCAGGAAGGAATTAACAAGTGGAATAGCAGAATGGATGTATCCCCAGTGAACGGAAGGAACAGCAGAGAGCTGTTACTTGCACCTCCTTACTCCTTGTCAGATCTTAACACAAGTCTCCTTGGCATGAGCACAGTTTGCCAAGAGTGAACTTCCAGTGCACGGTGCCTCTGCTGTGTACGTGTTCTTGTCCTGTGATAGACGAGGGACTACTTAGCCTGGAGGGAAAAGGATGCCTGGAACAGCTACTAGATAGATAGTGATGTACTGTAGTTAACAAGCTATCTTAATCCTCAAACATTTGCCTCCTGTGCCCATGTTGCTCTGCATGGTGCCCTGTGTGAAATGACTTCCACACCTCTCCCACGGTACCCGGCTGAATCAGCTGATGTGAGATGTGGTATCCTTTTATTTACTCCAGTTTAAATCCAGGAAACTAATCTTACAAACCCTCCATCGAACAGCTGAAATAGGGACCAGCCACTATATTGTCCCTTACTCTTGCATTTTGAGTCTTATGTGAAAATTGAACAAATAAGACAAAAAAATATTGCCCATTAACATTCATTTTAGCATGAGTTCAAAGAGATCCCCTCACCCAATCTCTATTACTTGCTTGTATGGAGAAAGGGAGATGGTAGCAAGAATCTTTGTATTCTTCCTTACCTTGGAAAGGGGTGGTCAGAGCCTGAAAACCCTTTTCATAACCTGAAGCCATGTCAGCATGCTCTTCAACTGTGTTTGCCTCTGTTGTTGCTATTCCACTTCTCATAATTCATGTTGTTAGGATGGGAGAAAAATAAGATGAAGTTAAAGGTGGAAGGAATATTGCCTTAATGTGAGGAGTGAAATATTACTTGGGTATTTCAGTACCCTAAGATGCATCAGTGTTAAAACATTAGCTTATAAATATAACTGATCTATTTTCTGATTATAATCCTATATTCAACTACAGCAGAAGTATGCTACAGTTAGTCACATTTGCCTTTTTATCATCATTACCAATTACAGCAATTAAGTAGGATACATTTATAAAGACCATTACAATAACAAAGCTGACAAATTTTACACCCTCACCTTTTGCTTTTTAAGTCTTAAATCTCATGAGGCACATGCGGTGCTAGTAAGTACAAAAATAACTGGGTAATAGTTTGCATACAATTCAAACATGATAGCTTGAAACTCATCTTTGAGTATTAAGTACTGCATTTTTTCCCCAAAGTACCACTGAAATTATAGTTGTACCATGAAAATCTGAAGACTGATATAGCAGTATCTGTTATGTTTAGTTTGGTACTTGAAATGTGTCTGAAAATAGAGTAAAGGCAAGTTAAGCCTTTTATAGGAAGCAAAAGAAAACTGCTTAACAAAAGGTTCAAGATGACTAATCTGAATGTTAACAACTCTAATGTACGCGCTAGCTTTTGAAAGCTGTTTGTCATGTCAGTGTAAGGTATGAGGCATGCATCTCCTTTCATCACTTGCACTGAGGGTTTTTGTACCAGTAAGGAAATGAAAGCCAGCTTTTTCCTAAAGATAATTATTATGTATCTATGCTGGTATTTCCTTCCAGTTTGATTAGTACAAAATCTAAAAGATGACTAAATAAGTTTGGTTATAAACCCAAAATCACTTGTAATATGAAAAACGTTATTTTGTAGTCAAAGCAAGTGTTTAAGTGATCAAATGGATTCACTTCAGGACAGCGAAAGCAGAAAACCAGACATCTCGTCTCGTGTTAGGCTTCTTTATGAAGAACAGATAGAAAAACTATGCTAAGATTTAGTAAGGTAATTAATCCCTTTGCAGCATTTGTTTTATCCTTTTTCAGAAAGGCTTTATCTGCACATCTCATGCAGGCCAAGTGTCTGGTCCTCACAGGCATAGCTGCCTGGTATTTCATTGATCCAGATATTCCTTTGTAAGATATCTGATCACTTAAATCCTGTGGTTGCTGGAGAAATGGCCAAAGAATGAGTCAGAGCAGTCAAGAATTTCAAGTACCAACTTCAAAATGCTGATGTTCTGACTTCTCTTCTAAGGGCACCTCCTTCTGCCAACTACCTGTACAGTGACACAGTTCTGTGCTTCAGACATAACCCAAGGGATGTGAATCCCTCCTTCAGCAGGACAGCAATTTCCCTGTGTAAAGATAATACAAGCAATGGAAGGATTAGATTTGTAACTCTTCAGCTGGCTCCCTAGAGCCCTATAGCAAGTGCTTTGAAAGAGTAAATTGTTACTGACATAGATAGGAACAACAGCAAACTCAGGGCAACAAGGCTGTGGCACTCTGCAGGCTTCTGGTTTGGGTATCAACACTCTGGTATGGAAAGAGTTTCCTTCCATTATACATTTTATATTATCTAAACATCTGAAGGTAAGTCATGTTGCTGGAAATGGGTATAAGGCATGTCTGAGATTAAAGCAAGCAGTGAAGCTGGGAATCCCTAAAACCTGGTTTTTAGATGTTATGTAATAGAAATTTAAAACTACTTGAAAACATTTTTGACTGAAATACAATTGCAAATACCAAAATGCAACTATTAAAGACAATGGATCTGTAAAACTTCTGCATCTGAATGTTTTGTCATAATACAGATTTCTATAGAATGCTACTATTTCAGGAATATTAGTACCAAAGGAATAACTATGTTTAGCATATGCTGTAATTGTTTTCAGATTTGAATTTTTGCAATCTAATTTCATTATTTCAGTTTGGATTAGTGGCTTTGCTAGATCCTTACCTGCATTGTGTGCTGAAAAAGCTTCATGTTTGAGGTTTACCTTCATAGTAAATCAGACGTAAATGTCAAAGTCATCATAATTCTGTACAGGACACAAGCTGGTCTTTCCAATGACTCATGTTCCTTGTGCTACCACTCTAGTAAATACTGAATCCTGATTAGTGCATTCAGGTATTATTCATAGAATGTGCTTGAAAGCAGCTCACAATTTCAACTACAGTTGCATACAAGACTGCTGAATAAGATTACGTGCCACAGCTAATGCCTTTCTTCCAAATCCAGATCCAGTTCAGAACCCACCTTCAGTGGCCTCCACTGCAGAAGGGGCCAGAAGACCTGAGCAGCTGAGTACATTTGGGTGTTGAGTGTTCAACCTCAGCCGCATCCATTTCTAAACATTCTTAGTCTACATCCTCTATCTCTTGTTTTAGAGCTAATGCTCCTCACTTCTCTCTGCTGCCATCATGGGTCTGAAAGGTTCTGCTCAGTAAATGCTAAAGAATAGGTGTGAAGAGTCAGTTTTCTGTTCTGTAGGTTCAATTGATTAAAGCCTTTAAACTATGTTTAGTGGGCTAAAATGACAACCAGTCAGCCTTGAAGAGGCAACATACCCAAGAGCTTAATACATAAAACCAATACTAACTAAAGCTCCTTTAGGAACAGCTTGATACCCTGGTCTAATGGTGCTTAACTAGTTTTTCTAGTTTAGTATTAGCTTTCACTGCAATTCAGATAATCACTTTCCTGTAACTATATGCTGTTTGCATTCATAGTAGATAACAAAAGCGTCTCATTTTCCTTTTGAATCCTCTGTATAAAGATGTTCAGCTACCACAATAAAAAGCACACACCATATATTTGGCATAGTTACTCTTACAGTCATGATTAAGCTTCTTCCTGAGGTGCCTGTACAGAAGTAGCCACCTCTTGAATGGCATTGTTGCAATTCAATTTTCAATAGCTTATGAAAGGAAGAATGATAATAGTTAATAACTGATCATGAGTTACAGGTGATAGGTCTGTGTATCACAATGGCTTTAAAAGATATGGGACTATTTTGTCAGAGCTAAAGTGTACTCAAATTTACCATATTTATTACTTTTTATTTCTTAGTAAATCCACTGAGAATTTATAAATGGATCTTGCATATTAAAGAAGTGCTTTTTGGTTTAACAGTAAATATTTTGCTGCCTCTATCGCTGCATGCAATAGTAGCTGGTGAGACAAACTGCAGAGTAAGCTCAGCTAATGCCTTTATAATTTCTTACTGAAGGTCTGGTTCCAAAACAGAAGGGCAAAGTGGAGGAAACGTGAAAAAAATGACATTCTGGGGACTGTTCCAGGAATCTCCGTAACGCACCCACTTGGTCTATTTTTGGATGTTCCACTGAGTCATTCTCCCCTCCTAGATCACACGTGGAGGTCAATGCCTCTTTCAACACTGGCTGTGCCATCTGTGTCTCCAGCCTTTAGTCCTTCAACCTTAGGGCCATTTGGCCTCAGCAGTCTTACCTGGACTTCTTTCTTCAGAAATCCTATTTTAAATCCACATTTTGGAAGGTATAGAATTCTTTTTTCTCAATCTCAAAACTGTTCAAAATTGCTGCATTTTTGTTAGTTTGATACATGTTCTCAATAAACACACTCCCATAGATAAACTGACTAAAATGGGGTTAGTGCCTGCATAGAATCAGGAGATTAGAAATAGCAAGATTTAGTTTAAGTCATGCTATTAAAAACTTAACATGTTCTTCCTCTTTGAAGAATAACTGTGCATACTTACTGAAATTTTGGGCTCATTGAACTTTGGTCTTCACTTACATTGCTGTAATGTAGATGGCTCCAACTCCATCCTTACCTCACAGGCTGATCCAGACTATACATCATGAAGATGTGACTGCATACAGAGTGATTTTACACAATAAAGGTGTTAGACATTTCTTCTCAGGAGACCTGAGGCCTGGCTACAAATGCAAGTGACATAGCTCTAGAGAGACAGAGAAATCTTCCCAGTTTTCACTAAAAGCCAATCCTTTTCCCTGGGTGGCTATGGGGGCTTGTTCTGTGTGTTAGAGAACACAGCAAGCCTCCTTTCCTTTCCCTAGTCAGACACCTAGAACTCCAGCAGAACCTGCTTCTGGGCTTGCTTGTCTGGCAACTTAAAATGCATCAGCAAAATGCTGCTGCTGCTCTAGTGCACCACATAGGAGAGATAAAAAGGGTTTGTGTATACATAATAGCTGTGTAGATATATACATAAAAAATACAGCACTATCCTCTTGCTGAAATTACAGCCTGTATCGTAGTCCCACATTAGCAGACAGACAAATGCTGGTTTTCAATTGGAATAAACTTGTCTGAACAAACTGGCCGCATAAACAGCCACATAAATTGGTCTTTTTATGAGGTGGTTTACTGCTTTCACAGAACAGGCTGATCTATAGCATCCAAAATCTGTTTAGAAAGGATTCAGCATTAGGAGTTAAGGAAATGGGTGCTGTTCTAGGTTTCTGCATGCCATGGCGGATCATCTCATTTACTTTACTTAAAAGTGTTTGGTTTTTGTTGGGGGGAGGATGTTTGGGGGTTTTTTAAGGGCAAGACATTATACTGTAAAAATAAAGTTAAAATACATTAATGAAACATACATCTGGAAGAAACTGGAAAATTTGGCACAATCTTCTCTAATACTTTGGGTGGGGGAAGCTGCATCTCAGTAAGTACTTGTTCTACAAAGCAATTCTTAATTTAGATAATATTGACTTCTTTCAAATACAGGTTTCTGAATGCTTTAAATCCTCTCATGACAACAGCTTCAGTACTAATGAAAGCTCCTGGACCCCCGTCAGACCCTGCTCTTACTGCCTTCACTGATCCAGCAGCAGTTGAAAGGAAAACGTCAAGCATTGCAGCACTAAGACTCAAAGCGAAAGAACATTCAGCACAAATCCCTCAATTAAACCTCATCTCCAGTCTTACAAACACTAACAAAGAACTTTGTTAGGAGCTCTCCCACAGTCTACAGCCACGCAGGAGGAAGTGAATGCCTGCCCCAATCAGTAGCTCACAACAGACACACATATTTAAATAAAAGAAAGAAAACACACACAGAGCTGTAGTTCCTCCGTGTTCAGTAAGGGACTGAAAGGAAATAACCCCACTGAAAACTGATTTCCTTCACTACAACATGAAATCAGGTAGTAAAATTGGCTTGTGGCATTTCTAACAGTACAGAAATAGCAGCAGGAACTACATCATCTTTTGTCATTCAGGCTAATGTGAATCTGAAGCTTTGAAATCCCCAAACTCACCAGATGCTAGTCCAAAGGTTCAAAATTCTTTGTAGTAATAAGCAGTTTTCTAAGCAATTCTTAACTCATTTCTCAGGAGGAACTCTTACATGCAATACTTGAGACATAGGAATAAGTACACAATGACTAACTTTAAGACCATGCTTCATGTTGAAGTGCAAATGCCAATGGAATCTCACATTTTAGACAGACTTTGCAGGAATAAGATGGGGACTGTTTTCAGTCAGGCTTTTGATTCAGAACTAGGTTTGTGTAAAGGGTACCTTACTTCAAGCTAAAAATATAATGTTTGCTTTATATTCAGGTTGACAATGTTTTAATCATTAAAGTTTAACCTTTGTATATGAAAACTGTATCCTGTGAAAGTAGGTTCTCAATGTGCAGTAAATTGTGTGTAGTTCTCTATGTATGTATATATGTATCAATAAGTAGCTCACACCTGTAAATAGGAGTATACTTTGAGCATGATTACTGGCACATCTTACCAGAACAGTAAGTTAACAGATTACTTGTGCATTTCCAGACATTTCATGCTTTGAGCAGATTCAGAGTTGAAGTGAAAACTAAACATGAAGTGTTGAACTCTTCCTTGGACTGGTGTTAGAACGAGTGAAAACAGAGGCCTTACTGAGCATAAGTCTTCAGTTCACCAAACCCCTGTGCTCCCTACCTGGCCTCAGACAGGTCATTTTAATGTTTCTGCTGAATTTCCCCAAGCTGGGAATGAGACTGAGAACATCTCTCTCATCTCCAGATCTGATGCTTTAGTGTAAAGCGAGGGTAAGTACTGTCCTCTTGCAGCTTACTCGCCTACCTCACAGGGCTGTTGTGAGGACTGATTAAACAAACATGACACTGTGCAAATGGCAGTTATACAAGTGCTAATTGTTGCTTAGCAATTACAAAAGCAAGGCCAACAGCTGACTACACATGAAGATTACCTTTCCCATATATGTAGCAGGGTCCAAGCAAGAGCTGTAAATACACTGAGATTTCATATATTCCAGAACTTCCTTCTCAAGGCAGCTCTAGGACAACTCTTAAGCCTACACAGATGTTTTCAAGGCTAAAGTTTAAGCACAGAGCCCCAGAGGCTTAACTGCTGCTTCTGGAGACTCCTCTGAGCTTGTACTTAAGTACACCACAGTTTGCTGGATCAGACAGATCAGTTTCCCATTTCCTCTGAAACACCAGTAGCTTTGAGGGCTCTTGGGTCATAACCTACCACAAGACTGCAATTATTTCTGGGTTTGTGGACCTCACTGTTACCACAGGTAGCAAAAGGTGGTGGTTTTTTACAGTTAGGAAGAGTAAAGCTTTCTACCCAAGTTACACCAGGCCTGCTCTGTGGGTCAAGCAGCAGGAGACTAACTAGGACCTCTCACACAAAATCTGTGTTTCTTTCACAACAACTATTCGCTTCCATCGATTGACTCTCACAGCCCAGGCTGTCAACCGGCAGCACAACACAGTATCTGTTCAAGTGCTGAGTTTGTTTCAAATTAACCTTTTAAGTAGGTTAATGGCTTGAAAACTAATTACACAACTCATGTTCTATTCTGTACAAACTTCTGTGGTGTCTTCCCTTGCCATCAGTGTCTCTCTTTTTCAATGCAAGGAAGTTCTGCAGGAGACTGTGTCACTGGTTCATTTATAGTAGAAACTGTCCTGCATTTGCCATGAGCCACCCAGAAAAGAGCTCTGCAATAAAAATAAAACCTAGGTATTTCTGCCAAATGATATTCCTACACAAGAGCACCAGAAGCATCATGTGAAAAAGAACTGTTGAAGGCTGTTTTAATACACTGCATGAAAAAATAGGTTCTATGTAATCGCGAAAATCATCATCAGTGACAGAGATCTCACTGGGGGGGGTGTCAACGTTACAAGCTAAAATTCCCTTAATTTCAGCAGTTACATCACTGATAACTTTTACCTACTCATCTATGAAAGTCTTTCCAGTAGCTATGGACAGTAATAATTTCAGGGACAGCAATTAAAACACAGAGGCACTCATTTGCACTGCAGCTCATGCCAGAACTAGGAACTGCTACCCTCACCCAGTACACACAGTGCCTTGAATGCCTCTCTGGGTTGGCTCCTAAACCCTTGCCAGACTGATTTGGAATTGCTCTTTCCTAATTCTCCTTACCAAGGGCACCTTTCCTCTTCTCCTTCTGAAACCACAGCCAAACACCTTGGTACCACACCAAGCTGTGGCCTCTCATTCTCCAGAGACTGTCACACCAAGGCAGGGGCAGTCTCACTTTGGCTCTGTAGCTTCAAGCTACTCCACTCTATTTGATACATGACAGAATAGCAAAGGTAAGTACATTGCCTATCTTGCTATATCACTGATTAAATAAATAGGAGCTGCCATTCCTGTGCCATTTGGGTGGAAGATTGTGCCTGCAATCATTGTCTTTTCCCAATGGGTGAAGGTAGAGAATACAGCTTACTGTTTCATCTGGCTTCAGTCTGAAATGCAGACAGGTTCTCTTCAAGCTGACTTCACTGTTTCCTGCTTTAATGAGCTCTTCCAAGAAAATTCCATTCTTTCAATGTGAATTGAAAAGCCATGGGAAAGCTAATGTGAGTTAATTATATACTGAAAATAAATAAGCAGGACAACACTCAAAGTCATCTTAAGAATCAGAGTGTGTGTGTAACGGAAACTCAAGAAGCTTCATATTTGAATTGTTACTATCTTATGAGGAAACACATGTCAAGGGAAAAACATTTACTTATTCAGTCTGTTATAAAGAAGGAAGCTTAATTACAATATATTGTGGACATAGTATTAAAACTGCATCTTAAAAAGATGTTGTGGAGCATTCAACTGAAACACCTTCAGCCTAGTTCATTGCTATACATGGGTCAACACTCCTGCCATGAACCAAGCAGGGACATCTTTCCTAGCTCTTCTCAGGACAATGAGGAGAGCAGCATCCTACATCCTGAGCAGGACAGCCATTTTATGAAGAGCTTCTCAAACTGAACATGGCAATTATTTCCCAAAACTTTATCTTGCCTTATGTACTAAATTCTTTAGTCCTAATTTAGACAAAGCCTGCACTGACCTGGATTAAGTCTGTAAAATCTGACCCTGTACCTCTCTTCTGAACAGAGAACGGTTGTGACACAAGTCTTCTCTGGGTGATATCGAGATGGTTTCCTGGCATAGGTTTCAACTGCAGCAGGCCTGGAGCCCTGATTGTTTTATTGGGTTTGTCTGGTTTTCCTGGAAGCAAACATGTAGCAGGAGATTTTCAAGGCAGCACAGATCTGAATAAACCACCATCCCCATTCACCTCCTACAGCCACTGAGGAAAGAAAGACATAAAAACCAATCTCCAGATTAAACCTCTTGACATCATGTCACACTTTTTGAGGTGTTTTGCCAGTAGATTCTGCAGCAATTGGCATCTCTTCAAGAAATGTGCACAAATATTCCTATTGGAGAGCTCACGTTTGGCTAAATCGTCAAGTTTGTTCAGTTTGTTCTGTGCCCCAAGTTAGGTTCTGATACCAGGACATTGGGTAAATCTCCATATTTGCAGTGACATAATATCATCAGAACCTTGACCCCAAAGAAAGAACGATTTTGTTGGGGGAAAAAGAAGCAGAATAATAGGCCAGGTGTTTGAAGAAAAGACAAAGAAACAAGCACAGTAGGGTGTTGTGACTCACAAATTGGTATTGAGAGAGAAGTATTCATGAAGAAAATTAATTTAAGAAGTATGTAGTTCAGGTTTTGAGCCCATAAGTTCCTTTCAAAAACAGATTAGTGATTAAAAACTTTTTTAGTCTAGCAATCTCTTAAACAATTAGCACAGTAATTGGAAAGGGACTACAAATTCAAATCTAGATGGACATAAAAGAGTTTCCCCATAGAGCTTTGCCTTGGTTTTGTGGGTAACTGGCATGCACCTGCCTTTACCATCAGTGGGGTTGAAATACTGAAGAAGTGCTCTGAATAGGGATACAAATGCCCCAAACAGTAATGCCATACAAATTACTTAATTCATGTAAAGTAGAAGTAATTGTATTGATTATGAATGTGTGAGCGACTCCTTTATTTCAAGTTACATGAGATGTAAACCACCAGTTTGCAATGGGGTACTCACTGCAAATTTGACAACTGTAGGGTGGGATGTTCCTTTTATTCCTTACTCTGAACAATAAATCCAAATGCACTGCTGCATGGAAATAGAGATGTGCTGCCTTTCATCGAAACCAGGTAAATAAGAATCTCTCTGTAAAGATTCTCTCCTCCAGCCAGGTAATAATTCTGTTCCACTTGTTCATCCTGCAAAAGATGCCTGAAATCAAAGGAAAAGGAAGGGAGAAACATCCCCAAACTTCACATGTTTTGCCCCAAGGCAGAACATTGGTTTTCTTTTTGCTGTTACTGAGATTTTTAACACTTGTTCATTTTCAACCCTGTCATTAAATGCCATGGATCACAGTTAGATACAGCCTACACCGCCAAAAGAAAATAACAGGGAAAAAAGAGAAAGACACGGGGGGGTTGTGTATGGTGCATCCCTGCTATTGTAATTGTACTTACCAGTAAATGTTTGAGCTGTGGCTCTCCAGGAAGCTGTATGAACAAAAGACTGACAGGAAGAAGCCTGTGATGCTATGCATGCCACCTGTACTTCACTTATTGAGCTATACAACCACACAAACGGCATAGAATGCAATCAAGGAGAGGACATTTCTATAGACCTTATATCCAAACAGCCTATGGATTACAAAGAAATCAAACCAGTCTGTTGTGTTACAGTCTGCACTGATCTACATGAAACCAGCCCCACTCCTATGGGTCCCTCCATGGCTGTTGCCTTGCCAGGAGCACCGGCTCCCTGGTTCCCCCTATGGGAAGGGCACCTTCCCCTCGGGCCTGCTGCACCTCCTCGGTGTCCCGGGGCTGTTCCTCACACTTCTCCCCTCACTCCTGGCTCTGTGCTGCCCCTTTTATCCATACATAACCTGTTTGCTCACTGCGTGTGTGCTGCTTCCAGGCTTGGGTGCTGCCCGTGGCAGGGAGGTTGGAACTGGATGATCTTAAGGTCCTTTCCAACCCTGACTACTCTGTGATTCCTTGGCTGCAGCAGTATTCCTGTGTTTCAGCTGGAGAGCTGCTCTGGGATGGCCGGTGGGAAGTCACTGAAGATTGGGAAGAGCCTGTAAAGTCACTTGGATGGAACAACAAAACTTTTACATTACAATAAATATGGAATGGGGGATTCTTATTTGTTGGCTTGGGGCTTCTTTTATTCTTCTTTTAGAAAACCTGCCTTATCAGTAATGACCTGCAGAAAAACTGGGACAAAATACTTGATGTAGCTGTTACAGATAAAAACTTAAGTCTGGTGTGAGCAGCATAGTGACATTATTGTGAACTAAAGCAGAAGCAGACAAGACAGCCTGAATTACAGTTCCATCTGGTTCAGAAGGGTTGCTAGTAAAACGTATTTAGGTGATCTGCTAAAGAAAAGAACACATTGCATTTTGTAAGTACCCAGTCTCAGCTAGAGATTGGGACAAAAGTTGACTTTCACACGCAATTAAACAAAATAATGTCAGTTTTCTAGTTTCATAGAAGCTGATCCACAGAATGCCCTATCTCCAGGGTTATTTTGTACTGATAAAAAATCACGGGATTAATGTTTGTGAAAGAAGACAAGAAAGGACAGCATTATTATAGCTTTATTTTCTCTATATATCCCAAAGTGAAGATAGGAAGAGAAGTGAAGCAGGCTGCAATGTTAATGTATGAGAAGAGCCTGGAGACACTCTCATCAGTGAGTTACCAGAACACCTAAGTCTTACCTCTGTTCGTGCTCTCAAACTGAACTAGCAGAGAAGTTGCTGACTGCAGCAATAAAGTTGTCAGTTGTTGTTTTAGCTGTAGTACTGTTCACCTTCTCTGTACAGAGCTAAGCAAAGAGAGAGCAGAGTGAGGGGCTACGTTTGGAGGATGGAAGAACAGTTGGAAGAGATCCACGCTCAGTTCCCAGGTGCACAACAGGGTTTCTGCTTTGGGACTGTGGTGAGTGTACTGCTCTCAGCCCAGCCCTAGATGTAAAACAAATATCCCTCCCTAAGCAAAGTGGATGCCAAATGCTAAGGACTGTTTACAGCACAGACATGACCATCACTAATGACTCTTACAGAAGTTTACCTCATGAAGATGCCATTTCAAGAACAGTTATTCTTGAAGGCATTTAAGTCAAAAATATATGTCTATGATGAAGTCAAATAGTGACATTATTCACAGCCTCAACACTGAAGCAGTGTTGCTTGTGCAGGAACACTTTGATAGGGGTAAAACTTACACAAGGGAAGTTTAGATTGGATATAAGGAGGAAGTGCTTTATTGTAAGAGTGGTGAGGCACTGGAATGCATTGCCCAGGGACATTGTGAACGCTCCATTCCTGGTGGTGTTCAAGGCCAGGCTGGACAGAGCCTTGGGTGATATGGTTTAGTGTGAGGTGTCCCTGCCCATGGCAGGGGGGTTGGAACTGGATGATCTTAAGGTCCTTTCCAACCCTAACTATTCTATGATTCTATCAAAGAAATAAAAAGCAGTGCAGACCATTCAGATGTCTGTACAAATCCAGTCCTGTGAGACTTAGACACACATATCTAAGGGTAACATACCTGACAATGAAAAGTTTTGATCATTGTAGCAAATCTGAAAGCACTCTCAAAATCCCCACTTTCACTACTTACATTCACATCCTGCATTTCACTAGGTGGTCTCCATTTGCTGTTAAATCTTCTTGGCATTTCCAATAAAACAGTGCTTTTTATGGTAAGTCACTATACTCTAGTAATGATTTAAAAAGAAGACATTTCTAGACTGGAAAACAAACAGAAGAACAAGTAAAACACGAAAACATCTAGTTCCATGCATACCAGGCATCAATGCCCTCAGCACTCTGCTGAGCCAGGAATCACTTTCATTAGAGCTAACCCACCTGAACTGATTCTGCTCCTACTGATGTATACTGTTAACAGTACAGAGTTTAGAGATATTAATGGCTACTTCCTTACTTGCAGTAGCCAGAAAGGTTTTAATTGACATATTTGTCCAATTTTAGAAGTTACCATTCACTGCAAATAGCTGGTTTTCCCTTGTGCCAGGAGGCCAAGCCATGCTAGGCAACCCAGAACATTACTCTTCACTTCCAGAGCTTGCTGGTGTTATTTGGGGGCTCTGTTGTTTCAATTTATTATGAATCAGTTACATTGTGCCTTGCAAAATGTACCTTTATAAGTTATTTTCATAACACAACTCAACTGAAATCATGGCTGCAGGATAACAATAAAACAAGCCTACAAAGTTACAGACAGATAATTCCTACATTACCTACAGGGAAGACGGATGGGGATTGTAGTAACAGAACATTGTTTCTTCTCTCCCTTTAAAGTTTAAAAGGTGTTATATACAGACTTTGCAGTTTAGCAGCTATACATCAAAAACAGACAGAAACTATTCTGTTCTCTGCTACTCTTTCAATATGGAAAGGTCTCATACGCAATGCAATGGATTCACAGCAGGTCCTTAGAAAACACTGTACCTTTAGTACCTCGGAGTAAACAGGGGACTTGAGAAGGAGAAAAATGAATACAACAAGCAATCCAAACAGATTTTAAAATAATTTCACGAATGGTTTCCCTTTCAGTACAATAAAAAACTCTGGCTACTCTCTAAAACACTCAACTGACGGCTTTCTTATTAGACAAAAATTAGTGTCCATTCAACCATGAAGAACACAAGCCATTATACGCCGAGAGAGATCAAACTGACATCAGCTACTGTACATCTTGACACTTACTACATAATCAAAGCAAACTTTGCTATACGTGGCTGATCTAATGTACCTGTCACTTATCGCCCTCTCTGCTCAGATGAGTTTGTGTCACCTATATACATGGGACAAAACAAATAAATAAATTGCAATGTTATCTCTTCAAGCTGCTTACACAGTAAGGGGAGAGTGCTTAGTATTCTGTAATGGGGTTAGGAGTAATTTACTGAGAGATAATTTCTTTTGGACCTAAAATCTCTTGCCTCCTGTAGAGCAGACAAATAGAACTATCTAACAGGAAATGGGGCATGATAATATTGCTCTTTAAATAGAACTAACAAAATGGAAATACAATAGGCATTACAAAATATACAGCTAACAGTTATCAAAACCTTTGACGTTTTTATAGTTATTTACTGCAAGAGATTGTATTAGCTGCTCCAGCCCATTTTAAGACAAGAAAAGATTAACTTTTCTTTTTAAACATTAAAAAAAGAAGTTAAACCTCTGAAGGAATCGTCTTGGGTACCTGGAGAAACTGAGTATAAGGAGGAAAAAACACATTATTGATGAAATAACAGAGATTCATCCCCAACAGTGGTGCACACAATGGACTACAGCCCTTGCACATGTTCCATTATCAATATCTCCAATATCAATAATATTCCTTATGACATTTTAGTCAGTGAGACAGAGAGCTTTAATAAATACCCATGGGTAAGGAACAAGGTAATGGTGACAAGAGAAGTTGGCTCTGAATCACAGGATGTGGCTCCTATCATGTACATCTAGCCAGGTGAACTTATCAGTTTGGAAGAGATTTATCCCTCACCAGTGCAAACACACATCACTACGGTTAAATATGTGGTTAAATATGCCTTCAGGAATGGGCTGCAATGTTGCTGAAGTGGGGCTTTCACATCTGGCTTTAAAGGATCAATTCCAACTACATGGAGTTAAACAGGGACCAAAACTCAGTTTTCTTCCACACAGTCACTCTTACTGAGACCATCTCCAAAAATATTTATTTTTTTTTAAATTTATGTAAAAAGTTACAGCTTTTTCTTAAATTTTTCTTAAATTGTAGTTATTTTTCTGGCAGTACTGAAAAAAAAAACAAAAAGAAAAGAAAATGTATCTGTCTATATTACCAGATCTTCCTGCTTTAAGTGAATTTTTCTTGTCTCAGCAGAACAGATCCCAGATTTCCATACTTTTCTGCTTGTAAAAACTGATGTTTTCTTCTGGAACAGAGAACTTAGACTCAGTTCAGTCATTACATTCATTTTTCTAACGCATTCCAGGTCTCTGGAGACAGGTGGTTCAGCATAGAGAGAGATAAATATAGCTGCTTCTCCATGGAGCGTTCTGTTGCCTCAGGCTTCCAAATCCAAATTAAGTAGTTAATGATTTATGTATACACTGAGCATTAGCATCTTTGTGCCACCTTAGTCATCAGAACACAAGTGGCTCTAAAGAGCCTTTAGTCAAACAAATGAATATTGGGTTGAATGATTCAGCTTACTTCATGTAAACAGTTCCAGCACGTTTGCATTGATCATCACTAAACTGCACAGAGGCAGGCAGTCTCAGTTGTAAAGTTAAAGGAGAAAACCCAACACTGCCACAGAAGCAGCAATGAGTCCTTGGCTCTTTAAAATTCAGGTTTTATCTCGCTGCTTATGCCTTCTCCACACGTACTATCCAAGGTTGCAAGCATTCACTCGGAGGTAGTGTTTATATCAAAGCTTCACTGACACCATTATGAAATTGCAGGACTGCATCTCTCACTTTAAAGGTAACTTTCACCTTCCATAGTCACAAGAAACCCTGAACAAACCCCTCTAAAGCTATAGCCAGGGGCCAGCTGTATTTATACATGTATGCAAGTGATAATAATGTTTTAAAGGTAATTTGCTGGTGCAGAAATCTAACTCAGACCTTTTAGACACTGAGAGGCAACACAGGGCAGGTGTGAACTCTTTATCCTCAAGAAACCTTCTGGTTGCACATATTCCTCCCTAAACCAAAGTTTTCCCCAAGGTTGGGTATGTTTTTCTTTCTCAGATCTGATACTCAATATGAATCCTTTTATCACCTCAGTATATGCAAAGATCAGCAAAAATACCATTTTGGATAAGGCAGCATCTAGCAAGAGCAGTGTTTAACAACCAGTTGCAAAGGTGGCTTGCTTTGCATACACCAGGTTTTGTTTTGCTAAGGATGTCTCTCTAGTCCTGAACAAAATCAACAGTCTTTGTCTAGTGAGTAACTAACCTTTCTTTGCAGTACTGCCCTACATTATGCAGCCTGTTGTTTCATTTTGGTATTTCCTGCATGCTGGAAAACATTACTTATACTGTGCCTTCCGCCTGCTCTCCTCCATGGCACAAAATCACCTTTATTAAACACTATACAGATATTTCCCCAATATTGGAATAATCATCAGTACTATCTGATCAGTGCATATTTACCCCAGTGAAGCCTTTTTGGACTTCTGTCACAAAATACAATATCTGGTTATTACAGCAGTAATCCTCTCAGTCTGAGTTTTGTTTCATTGGGAAACCTTTGTAATGTTTCATGTTCTTAATACTTCCATCCTTCCCCAGGCATGCTCACCGGGGGCTATTTCTATCATTCTGAACCACGGTACAACTACAGCTCACCTTCAGTCTTTACTATTGGTAACAAGCAGATGCGTGGCTAAGGTTGTGGTGCTGCAATGCTGGGTGAAGCAGGGAGAAGTCTGAAGAAAGAAGCTTCACTTTCAACACAACAGCTGAATAGCAAAGATGAAGAACAACAAAGCACACTGCAGTGAGACAGAGCAAAAGAACAAGACATGAGCCAGCAAATATTAGGCATCTCCTTTCCAGACCTAGTGCTCCATTGTCTGGACCAAGGAGGCAGATCCTCACCATGACAACACTGCTGAATAAGGGATGCTATAAAAAACCAATCCTAACACGTTGATTCCTGCTCTGGAGCAACACAAGTCTTTGCAAAGAACAGTGTAGTTCCTTTTAGACTTTTCCTCTCTTGGGGGAGGAGGTGCTGCAAGGGTTTACTCTTGCTTAACATAAATAAAGTTTCCTTATAGACAATGAGTATCACTTTCCATAACCACACTTTAGCAGTGCATTTTTAGAGAGCCATTCTGATGGCATCCAACTAGATACGCACTGCTAACTACAAAGCCAAGCATTCCAGTAATGAGCAAGGGTTGGGTTTACTCTGCAAAATGTAAAGTAAAATTGTCACAAAAGTAGAGTACTTGTGAACCTGCAGAGATGGCCTTAAAAGAAAAGTCTTCTAGAAGCAACTAGAATAACACTGATTTTCAAGGTTCAGTTAGTTCTGTTTTGCAGACACAAGACCATTACTGTAAATGGTTTGGTTTGACCGAGTAGAATAATTAAATTTCAAGGAAGGGAATGGTTACCCAAAGAAAAATCATCTCCTTTTCTGTTTGTCCTGTGCTTCAGGTGAACTGCCATCAGTCCGGTAGCAGCAGCACTGCTCAGCTGTATTCCCAGTCCCAATTGACAACAAGGCAATTCTCCGAATACAGAGAAGATAAATGGAGTTAATGCCACTAAGCAAACATGACATTTTTGTTGTACTGTGATCATAGATGAGTCACTAAGTAAAATGATTAATCACAAATCAATGTTACTAGGCTCATTTAGAGATGATTCTCCCTTTGCAAAGCAGGTAGAAGCTCTAAATTTATAGGCTAATGCGTTTATTCTGGCTGTAGCAGTCTCGTTATTGGTCTTAAGCATCAGAGTCTGCAGGAAATTTGTGTGCAATTAAGCTAAAGTGATGACCTCCTTATACACATTTTGGCACTTTTTTATCTGATAGTCTGTTGTGCAAATATATAAATGAATTGAAGCATTACATAGAAATTACAGCTAATGCAATTCTAAGAAAAATAGACATATACCAGAACTTTAATACATATGCCAATAAGGTATCTAGACCATAAATTACACTCATTTTATCAGTCTGCAAATGGGTTTATCAGTCCACAAATGGGTTTGTACTAAGATGTTAGACTGCTTTGGTTTTGGTTGACTAACGTTTGTAGCTTCCACAAACAGTTTTATGATCTAAATCGTTTCAGGAGGAACTGCATGGATTTGTTGAGGGACATATTTATAAGTCACACACACACTGTGAATACTTTCTATTTGATAAGCAAATTCACCTTATTTAAATATTAAGCAGGGAAAAAATATATTAAACCTACAAAGTGATCCAAACTATATTGGAAAACATTTGTCCATACATGAAAACTGATCTGTCTTAAAATGAACCCGTCTCAGCTCTTTCTTTGCTCCCACTACACACAATGGAAGGTGGAACAAAACTCTGTGACAAGCCTGTTTATTTCTACACAGAACAAAAAAACCACGGACTAAATCAACTGCCTTTTAACTAAGAATGGGAAAAATACCAAGAAATGAGAATTACCTAAATAACTATGAAAGTCTATGATGGATTAAAAATATCTTTTCAGCAACCCCTATGACAAACTGCCATATTGCACTTGCTACTTACTGTTTTCAGGAGGTATAGGCAGGAACTAGCTGACAAGAACAAGTCAAGAGAGGTAAGCAGATATGAACAGCTTATATGTCACATTTTGAAGCTTTTTACTCTTCAATCATAATTTAAAACTTCACTCCCTCCTTTCCAGATTATTTCAGCACATGCTTTCCTTAGGGGAGATATCCTAGAATGAATGACTTAGGAATCTGCTCCTTGAGATCCTGAGTAGGAAGCATACCTTCAGAGGAGCCATGTTGCAGGCATCTGTCACAGTGATGGAAGTGCTATTTTGAACTTGGCATAGCAGTTTTCAGACCATTTGCTCTATATTTTTCCCTACTTATAAACCATCAATAAGGGGGATAAGCAAAACATTCACAAGAAACTTTACACCCTTGTCATGGTAGAGGTAATGACCCTTCAGCTCAGGTCCACATTGTAAGAGGGAAAGTGCATGTGAGCACCGAGCCACCTCAGCTCTTCTACAGCAGAAGCAGCATGCTGCTGCTGGACATAAGGCAACTTACCTTTTGATGATATACTGGCATATTCAAGCTCATTAAACCCAGATGGCAATATTTAACCGATATAATTAGAAGCATCCCATTGTCTTGTGAGCCCATGTTGTAGCAACCAGGAGAAACACAGTGCATATGCTCATGAAGTCCACGATTATACAAGTACCAAGCCAACGACATCAGTTCTCCCAACACTGAACACAGGTGTGCTGTGAAGATGAAGGTTGCTGGGTCATGAGACTTCCATGCTATAGTGATGGGAAGTACCCTAATGGTACTTCCTTATGCCTTTTGTTTTTATGACAGCTACTGACACAGTGATAGAAAAGACACTATAGACACTGGTATATCTGCACCACCACAGTGCTCAAAGCCTTGCTAATTCTGCACAGGACCATTAAAAGCTTAACTTCCAAGAATGAATTTGAGATTCCAGGGATAGCTCCTCACATGCTCTCTGCTGTTATGTGTTAGTGAGCTTTTAAACGGAGCAGGAATTGTCAAATAAGTGGGGGTGTGAGGGGAATAGATTTAACTACAGAACACCTCCTGCTGAAGCAGCATTTGCCTTTGCTCCAAAGCCCCAAAGCCCTGTCCAGAAGTTATTATTCACAAACATAAAGGTAGTCAAGCTCCATCATCTCTCTCCTGCCTCCTGGGTATCTACATTATGAGAGCGCATTAAAAGTCAACTGCTTGTTTTCTATCGTCACCTAATATTTTTAACTGCAAAATTCTCAGCCCACATCGAGAAAGGCTGAATTTGAAACAGAGACCAGTCAATTTAAAGCAGCAATGCAGCACGCACACATAAGTTAACACTAAACAGGAATACACTTCCACCCTTCAATTGCAGTAAGCAGCACCAGGCAACAATCACCACAAACAGAAAAAGCAGATTTTTCCCCTAGTCATTGGAAATGTTATTATTGTAAAACTAACAGCGCTGTCTCTCCTTCAGACACATGCAGGAGGAGAAGCAAATCCCCCTAATGTTGTTTTTAACAGAACAGAATAAAGGAAAGCGTTTGTAGCAAAGCAGCGTTGGCAGCTGTGGTCTCAAAGGTAAGATGACTACAGTGCTCCCTCCAGTGGCAGCAGATATGGGTGACTTACCTTCCGTTAAAATCACAGCAAACTGGGAGTCACAGTCTAATTTCAGCTACAATAAATCTTTCTTTGAGAAGCTTTGCAACAATACAACAGGTACTGCAACTGAAGTAGCATTAGGCAGACTCTAGAGCCAAGATGAATTACCACACGTAAGCCTCAGGACTGTGGTCCACATTACGAGAAACAAGTTTTTACACCAGTGATGCTGCTGAGAGCAAGACATGAAAAATCATTAAATGAGGGGTCTTGGATCAGAAATGTGGAAAAAAAATGTTTTGACAGAGGATATTTAGGAGCAAATGCAAAGGATCTCAGGAAACCAAACTTAACTATGTACTGGGAAATGTTTGGATCAAGTGTACAGCTCAGGCCAGTAGTAAGAGGCTTGCTGAGGACGGCAAGATCAATGGTGAATACCATGACCTTTCCCTCTCAGTTTAGTAAAGGATGTTTGTTTTGCCAGTGTGAAAATTCTGGATCAGCTTGAAACTAAATTGCCATCAAATGAGACTTTTTCACTTGACACACTGGAGAGATAAATGAATAATTTTTTAAGGAGGAATAGCAAAAGATCCGTAACACGTGGGGTTTAGTTGCAACCACATGGCCTCACTTGACAAACAGGCAGCTGTTTGCCAGGAGTATGTAACAAGTCATCCATGCAACCATTACTTTGGTAATGAAACTGCTGCAACAAGACTTCCTGGGGAAGTTCAGATGCCCAAAGCAGAGCAAACTCACAGATACCATGACTCAGAAAGCATCAACTTGCCTGCAGCTCGTAAGTGCTATCCAGGGAGCAATAAGTCCTTATGAGAAACAACAGGTCAATGTCTTTGACAACATTTACATTTCTTTTGCTGCAAACCACTCTGCACTGTCACCCACCTGTGGGTGAAATCAAAACCCACAAGCAGGATGTTGAAGTGATTCCACAAACTTGGAACAAAGGTTTCAAGCTGACAAGCAGGTATTCTTTATTGCGGCGCCTGGAGACACAGGGGATAGCTCCTCCTAACGCAGTCTCTCTATTGCTACACAAGCCATCCTCATATAGTCCCTGGGCATACATACATATTCATGAGGCTACGTACGGATTACATTATTTTCCAGGAAGTTCCCCGCATGTGTACAGAATTGTGGTGGTCTCTGAGGGTCGTTTACTTCTTCCAACAATCTTCATCACTCCTGGCAGCCTTTGAAGCACGTGCAGTAGATGCTTGTACCAGTTTAATTGGTTCATTAGCAGCAGAGACATAATAATCCTCCTATCCTCCTACTTATCAGTTAGTTCAACTGTAGCCCATCCTGGACACCTACCCTTCCCAGATACTCCTTATCCCTGTGTCCTGTTCTTCCTAAACTGTTTTTCTTAAAACTACATCAACTGTAACAATTTATCTTGTGCCAGTATGTTCTCTAGCTGTATTTTTTTCTATGTACCATGCACCTCAGTAGTTTACCATTGCTATTCTTACAAAGCCATCGAACTTAAGATTGCTTAAAACTAATTCTGAAGGTTTATATATTCCATTTTGTGATTTTGTGTTCCCCTCGTTTCAGAAGGCAAAGCACCACAACAGCAACGGCCTCTGCAGTTGCTCTGCAGCCTCCCAGTCGCACGTCCCACAATTAAAGATCTCTGACATTCGAACATACTTGCTGTGACATGCAGTGTCCTGCTCTGATCTGTCCCTCTCCATCCCTCAGTAGCTACAGAAACAGGCTGGAATGGTACCCATTGGGCAGCTTTGACTTCTGTAACTGCTTGATGAGACTCAACATCTGTAAGCTGGGATGAACAGGCAGTTTTGCTCTGCGAGATGATGGAGGAGGCTTTCTGAACACAGACGAACACATCCTTATGCCAGCTATTCTCTGCTCAGGTCTTCAGGGGCTTTTCTACTGGATTCAAATGTAATAAGGAATTTTTATATTACACCTGAAACTTCAGTACTGCAGAAGATAAGCTTGGTTCAGGGACAACACAGAATACACAGATTGGCAAGTGTTCTCATGGTAGCTTACTCAGACACTGGTGACTGCAAAGCCAGTCATTGCTGTGTCCCTGCTGCTGCAACTGTTGGTGCACATCACTTCTCATATCCCCAGGCATACCTGCTTCTGCTGTAGCAAAGGGGATCAAGACTCACACAGTGACACAGGGGTGCCTGCACGATGAACTGTAAGAGTGTGGTAAGATGGCAGCTTGTAAGTCCTATTAAGGATTTTAAAACATGATAGGCTAGGTGGTGGGTTGATGGCTATGGGTACTGAGGGCAAGAGCAGAAAAAGATCCAGAGTTATTGCTGGCAAAAAAAGTGATGAGACTTCCTACATCCACAGCTATATGGAATACAGCATATGTATAAAAAAATCCTCTGGCACAGAAATCAAAACTGAAGACAGCTTTCAGTACAAGATCTTGGGTTGTATCATTCACAACAGATCATTGTTTTCCTACGAAACAATTCTGATCAGATTTCGTGGCTAAAAAAGGGCACTAATTAAGGAGGGACTGGTTTACTTTCACAAAGAACAGCTACCATGTACCACGTTCTTGGTACTTTCTGCCTGAACAATGCAGAGTATACAAGCCCTACATATGAATGCCCCTCCTCTGAAGAAGATGCCACATACTTTCATCAGAGTATCTTTGCTATGTCATCAATTTTAATTCCAACTTGTACTCCAATATGCACATAACTATTTTCAAAGACAATGAAAACTTGAAGTCAACAGCATCAGTCACCAGCATTGCAGCTCTCAGTAATTCCTTCACAACTTCAGAAAAATCTCTATAAACTTTGCATACAGAATGTATAGAGGACAGGTTTCTATACAAAAGTGCATTTAGCAATACAATTAGCAGAAAACCTGGCAGGGGACTCCATTGAAGTCATACCATATACTCTAGCCTTACCTATAGCCCTATCTCTCTCCCCCCAAAAAAAACAGAACCCCCACCTTCCCTTTGCTTTGGTTATGAACTATAGTGAAGCTTCAACATTACAGTTCTCTTTTTCTTTATTAACTGAAGAACTTGTTTGTAATTTGTAAGTGTTTTAAAGTTATCCAGATGAGGCAGAATGCAAGAATGATTAACCAGAGTTAACAGGCAAAAGAGATGAGCTTTGAATATTACTAGGATCTGCCCTTGGTAGATTAATAAACTATCTTTGCAATCCTTAAGTGGAAAATTGAATGTAGACTTGCCTTTTCTATGCCCAAGAACTGCAAGATCAGTAAGCTAAAGAACATTAAACCAATAAATCAAACAACATTTGCCATGAAAATCTGAATTATAAGAATGAACTTCAAGAGCCCCCAAAACAGTCAGGTTTATTAATATTTGTAGACCAATGCATCAACTGATTTCAAAGCTGAGTGTTAGAAGAAATGGCTTCAGACCATTCAGTGTAGATGAACAGCCAATACTGCCATTTTTATATGTTTCTATATTGTAGATGGACTCTGATGTAAATGGTAAATTCAAGCAGGTCAGTTTGGTTTTTCCCCAAAGAATGATCTTCACAGGTTTCAAATCACAATATGAGAACTGAAAGTTAAGCCCAGGAAAGTCTTGCAAAGACTCTTCTTGCTCTTCTTAGTAAGCACCTCATACTGAGCATACTATAACCATCTTTTAATCAGTTTCCCAGATAAAGAAAAATAGATATTATCTTAACAGAGACAAAGGGTGACATTAGATACATACACACAAATTAGCTTTGTCAGGCAGCTAGCTTTCTTCCTCATATTTAAAATAAGAAAAGGATGTTCTCTATTGTTTACAGTCCTATTGCAATCAGACTGTCAGTGCTCCTTCTAAGCCTTTTTAGAGAAAAGTTACCATGGAAGCAAACTGTTAACATTACAGAGAGCAAATTGATTACATTCACATGACAGTGGGTACAAAGTACCTGGATACACAGCTTCAGTACCATGAAGCCATACAAGTATGAGTTTTTTCCTGTTTGTCTCTTACTTTGCTTTTAAACTTGGCATTGTTTATCTATGAATGAAAAGTAGAGATTTGATTCTATTTTGAAAAAAAACACTGATAAGAATGCATGATTTTAGCAGCCTGTTACTCTTCTTTATCTATCTGAACCCAGTAACGTGTAGGTAACATGCTATAAGACAAACCAATAGCCAAAATCAACAATGCTTGAATCAGCAAGATCAGTTTTTTTGAGAAAAGGAAAAGAACCCAAACATGTAGAAGTATGCAGGAACTCTTGAATCCCACAGCTACTTCAGGCCCAGTTCTGTATTTGGCAAAGACAACATTTAGGTAAGCAAGATGTTACTCTGCATTCTCATCAGAACATAAATTATAACCATGGAACCCCTGGAAATCCATTTTCTTCTACAGTTTTAACTGTCACACAAGTGACTATATATCCAACTGAAGATGATATAAAGCAATCAGCTACTGGCACAGCCATGACTTTTCCATTCCATGTAGCATCTAATGAAGCCATCTAATCACTTGGATTAATTTATGATCACACCAAGATAAAGCTGGAGATACTATCCTCCCTCATTTTATGATCTCTGGAATCTAGTAGACAGGTGCCCAAAAAGACCCTCAGCAAAATGAAGGGGTCTTCTCTCAGCAAAGACTTTAAACTCTGAAGAGCTGCTGAAACAGAATAAAGTTACACAGTTTCATGCCCCACCACCCTGAGATATCACACCTTTCTTACAATTCATTTCAGAGACTCAATTTTCTACTGTACTAAATGTGCACTTTTCTTCAGGGAAAAAGAAAAATCACATTTCAAAGTCACTGCAGAAAATAAGGGTTGTCCTGAACTGTGTATATATAGTGAAATATTCCGTGATGATTTCATCCATTATGATTTCATCCATTACAGCCATGGTAAATTGCAAGAATTCAACAGCTTCACCCCAAAATTAACTGAATTGACAGCAATTCATTTTTTTCTTCCACCCAAATATTTAACAGAAGCTCCAGATTTAAGTCAATCTGGATTCTCAGTAACTTGCATACTGTTAAGAAGTTTCTGGTACTGTTCCTACAGGAGGAAGGGAGGCATCAACCAGCTATAGTTTGCTTATACTGCAATTAAGCTCTACAAACGAATACTGACAGAGTTACTTCTAGTTAATGAACAGGTAATTGGTCATACAGGGTAGCTAACGAGTTTAGAAATGACACTACGTGGCTTCAACCAGTCAGTGGCCAAGGCTGGGCACCTGCGTCTAGCAGCAGTACGAGTGACTAAGTTCACATGAGTTTAACTATGAACTTCATTTACTTCTTATTGAAGCCCTTTCAGAGGCCATTGTTCAGTATTTTACTCATCAGTTTATTCTGAGGATACAAAGAATGCCACTTCTGAAAGGAAAACACTAATTCAGCTGTCAGGGCTAATAGGTCTGTGCAGGACATGCAGAATGAATGCAAGCAGTCCTATATCCTGCAATTACAGGTACCTGTGACTACACTAAACTGCCAAACTCCTGAATTTAGAAGAGCAAAATTAAAGTAATGAAACATCAAGATAATGCAAAATTACCTCCTAAACTCAGAAATAGAAAATTATTTTATAATCTTTTAAGTTTCACATTGAAATTTCAAAGTATCACTTTTATATCAGCTGTGGGGAGATGAAGTTCTCTAACAAGTAGCTCCAAAATAAAGACAAAAGTCCCCTTGCAGATTGTCACTATTAGGAAACAGGTTAAAACTATTCCACCTCCCTACCTGAAAGCCATAATTTTACCTCATGTTCTTAGCAAGAGAAATTCCAAAAGCAGACAACAAAAGGAGAATTCTGTAACATGCAATGGTGTAACAACCCACAGAGAAGACACATCCTCAGCTAAACACACAAGTAAAAAACACAGCTGCCACCAGAGTTGTGTGCCATGCGTTTGCACTTCTGTTTCCAGCTGCATCTTTAACTAATGTAAGTAGTGTCCTAGACAACTTAACTGCAGATTAATGTACTTTCATTGCAAAAAGGTGTTTCTAATTTGAATCTTTTCATAGATGGCAAATCTATGTTATAGCAAATCTACATTAACCTTTAAAATACTAAGGATGGACTGGTCAACAACCAGTAACAATCATACTCACAAGATACTGAGCAGCAAAATAACTTTCTGAAGACTAAGCTTGCACGTTTGGGGTTTTTTACTTTTAATTGCTTCCTAAAGAACTACATTGTCAGGTATTGTGTTACAGATTCCCTGCACCAGAAGTCCTGCTTCTTGTTTTCTGTGTAGTTTTAGTTAAATCATAACTTCTAGAAAAGCCTTCATCACAGTACTTTGATTTTGTATGATCCAGGAGTAAGACCAAAGAAAGCCCATTAGAACTAAAGACTTTTTCCTAGGATGCTAAACAAACTTCCTAATAATGGGAAAGGAATAGAGAACAAGCCAAGTGCAGTATTAACCCTAAGTTGAAAGAAAAAAGAAACCAAGCCAAAACCAAAAAGCTGAAGCATAGTAATGCATATTTAGTGTCATTCAAAAGAACCCCCAGACTTATGTCTTGTGAGTAAATTAGCACATTTGCCAAGTTCAAATTTCCTTAAAGTCGTGTCTATTCAGCAGCTTTTCAGAAGACAGTTAAGTTTCTGAGATCTTTCTTGCAAAATTAGTCTCAAAAGGTTACTCAATACCCAGACCTTCTTAGCAAAGTGACATTTCAGAAAAGATCTGGTTTATACTGTTAACACTAAGCAAAATTTGGTCAAGAAATGCATGTAAACAATAAGGATAATACATTTAAGGCTTAGAAAGAACACTGATAAATTCACCCCCGTCACATTAAAACATCCACATCTCCTTCATGGTCCTCCTCAGTCACTTTTAAAGAGAGCACTTCTTCATTAAGAAATAATCCACTCAGTCTTTCCTTACGAGCTTGTCTTTGTTCTTTCAGCTGTCTCTTGCGTAAGGCCTTTTGCTGTAGCTTCCGTTGCTTGGAACGTTTCTGTCAAAACACAGAAGAGGAATAAAAATAAGGTTTTATTATGTAGATTGAAAACCACCTTTAAAGCTGGCAAATATACATTAACCTTTAAAATAACATCTGTTCTGAAAAACAACTAAAATGAATTCTCAGAGGTGGTGCAAGCATTCATCCAAAATTATATCTAACATTAATGTATCGAGACCTCCACATTCAAAGAATGAAGTAAGATACAGAAGCCTCCACTCACCTTATTCAAAACAAAAGTAATGAAAAAATCTACTACATAAAAACATCAGGCTTTCACTTTCAAGTGAGAGTAAGAGCACAAGTTTAAATTCCTTATGGTCATATCAGAGCAAAGAGTCAGCACTGGTTTAGCAAGATCACTTCAGCAGATCCTCAGTTACTAACCATGCTCCTCCAGGACAAATATCCTCACTAAGATCATGCAAGCAACTCTAACAAGTTAGGTTAATACACATGCACAAAATTAGAAACTTTACTTTGGAATCCCGGATTCTTTCCGCAGCACTTGTGGACAAATTACTATCACTGTGTGCTCGACTCATGTTGGCACTCGAGTTGGAAGCAGAGTTAGCAACACTTGAACCACTGCTGCTTGCTGAGCTGACCATGCTGGCACTGCTGCTGCTGGCACTGGTGCCGCTCACACCACTGGTACTTGCACAACTGTAGCTACTCCTTTTCCAGCTTTCCCTTGAAGGCCGCTGACGAGGTCCGTGTTCCTTGATATAGTTTCTCACCTTTAGAACAGAGAAAGCAGAATTACTAAAGCCTGATACATACCGGACCAAGATACTCCTTTTCATGGAAAAAACACGATTTACCTGTTAATAACGATATATTTATTACATCAGTCCAGTTTTGCCACATTTTGCTGTGTCTGCTTAAATTCCATCTGGCAGTCATCAAGAGAACTTAACTAAGCACTAAGTTAATATTAACTTCATTAGGGAAGGAAGAAAACCAAGTAAAATGATATGGAGTTTCTTTCCTTCTCCTGCCCCCAAGCTTTCTACTGAGAGCTCCCCAGCAAATTCCAGTCCTTTGAAGTTTGAAATGTTACCTTATCTTCAGTGAGCAAATGAAGTTCCTCTACCAGCTGACAGTCACACATGCCAGCAGAGGCTTAACATGCATTGAGAATATATAACCACAGTCTTTCATATAAGATTTAATACATAAAATATGCTTTTGAACTCTGCTTTCTCTCATTGGCAATACTGTGCTCTGGTTTATCTCCTTATATAACGCTTATGTATAAAAACTGATCACAACTCTGTAAGAGATTTTGCAATACTCTCAGATGCTGGAACCCCAAAGTCAAATGTACAAACCTTAACTCACCTGTTTCAGTTTCTCATCAGTGAGACAGTTCAATTCAATAATGAATTCACTATCTGTAGGTGAGATCTGAGCAGTCGGATCAATAATTTTAATAATGTCAAGTTGCTCTCGAAGGCCCATCTCTGTACTGACTTTACGACTCAAATATTCAATATATTCAACCTAGGACCCAAAGAAAGACATGTCATTTTAAGCATTATTGATTCTAAATGAGTGTCAGAAAAACAAGAGGAGCAACAGAATAAAATGGGCTCAAATACTGCATTTCCTACCGGTCTAGCCTCATTGAGTAGCCTAAAAAACTCATGGTGAAAGCTCAAATGCCCATTAAGCTGCCTATTACAGATGCAAAAGACAAGAAGATTTAGTTTTAAGAATCAAGCTGTATTGCACAGGTCTACATTTACACTGAAGCAATCGGTATGTCTTTTAAGATGTGGCACTAATTGAAAGTTCTTCTGTATATTACTGTTTTCACATAGGAAAAAAAGTCAGTTTCACCTGCTCATCATTTGTCATTGCACTCCATGGAAGTTCATCAAGATTCCTATGCTTGTTTTTCTTTTTCGGAAGCAGACAAGGAGAGCTTGGAATACTAGGTATAACATCAGAAAGTACATCACTCCCACTTGTAATGTCGCTGCCAGGCAACTTGTGATATGCAAGAGAAAGAAGAACAAAGCCTTAGAATACAGTAGGCAGATTTGAAGTCATTCTGCCACTATTAACAACTCAAAACACACCGTCAGATTAGCAAAGAAACGCTATCCATAGACTCTAACTTAGTAATTACTCCTAACCCTGTAGTATTCCTTTGAATCTTCCACCAAACAGCAATTACAGCAAACTCAATTCACACTATTCTCTACTTACCAATCTTCTTTTTAAACACATTGGATTTAAGAGAACAGCAGAATGATATGGCATTTCAACTGTTTCCCTTCTCCATTGGTGTCAATTGTGCACTGTCCAACCCAAACCTAAATCTCAAACCTCCCATTTTAAAGCATAAAGGAAGTTCTAGTTTAAGGAAGATCATTTTAAAGTAGATTTGTACTTTATAACCACACCCCATAATTACACAAGACAATTCAATTAAAATCACTTTCATTTTCCTGAAAGCAACTGCAGAAATGTAGCTTCATTTATACACCTGATGTAATTTCTGAAAGTACTTCCAGTTTAAGTGACAGCTGGACTAGTCATGCTAAGATTCTGTCAGATAACACCAGAGCTACAAAGCGTCTTCCCCAAATTCTGCAAGTCCAGTCAAGTCAAATGGCTCTTAAGAACGGCTTGTTTTAAAAACAAATGAGAAAAGGTAGTTACTAATCAAGGATGCTGTCAGCTAACTGAGGTATGGGAAACTGCTTCTTTTCAAAACAGCATTTCACAGCTCAGTGAAGCTCTGAGTCTTTGGGATTCAATCCAAGCTGTTCCCACAGGCTGTAACATACAAATGCACTTGTGAGTTCTGTGACACAACATACACAGATACTGGCAGTCAGACTAAAACCAGTAATAAATTCAGAGCTAATCTCAGTCCATGCTGTCTTGAGTTCATCTGCATCTTCTGGAACAGGATTAGCACTTTCTCAAAATCAGTACTTTCTTTCAGTCCTTACATTGGTCTTTTGCAGACTCTGTCCACGCTTTGCCAAAGCTTCCTGACAAAACTTAAAAGCATTCCTCAGTTTCCTATTTCAAAGCTATGTATATGCTCACAGTTGATATAAGTCCATAATATAAAAAGGCAATTCAAGTCTATAATATATAAACCAATTTGCATATCACAATTGAAAAAGCTGTTGAACAAAGACAACTACCACAAACTAGAGATACCTCACCACAGCTGAATCCAATACTGACTAGGAAAAAGGAGGATGTGATTCAGCTTTATGCTTTGTCCATCCTGGTGAGACAAAGTAAGCTCAATACTCTTTGTACAGGAGAGAAAAAAAAAAGATGGGAACAGGCTATGGCAGAAGCTTCTACACTTTGTCTAGATGTCAGCTCCATTCCAAAGAAAGATTTAATATGACCAAACCACTGGAAGCAGACATCTACAGGCAGATTCCAATATCAGGGCAGATCCTCAGTACAAAGGATTTAAGTTCGTGACTGTAAGACACATGCTGGTCCTCAAGACCAAACTACCGTAATATATAAGCACCCCTCTTTGAAGAGCTGACTTTCAGTCTCTCCCTCTAATTCAAGAACACTGGAACAAAATGGAGCAAAGCATTTTCTTTATCACTGAAGACTCAGCAATCTGCTCTTATGTTCAGTAGTTACCCAAAAACAAGTGCTGAGGACTTTTCAATAAAAGCTAAACCAGCATTTAACAGCCTATACAGAATTTCACATTTACAGTGGAAGTAGTTTACCTGCCACTCAAACTCACTGTCTGACCAATCCCAGTATGTGCTGATAGAAGAAGAGACATCACTGCAGACACTACCCTCAGGGAACAAATCAAAAGAGGTGAACTCCTGGTCATCCAAGAGAGAGTAACAGTCATCCTGATCCCCAACGGAAACTGATGAGAACAGCTCCTCACTGCACTCTGAGCTGGCTACGCTGGTTCCACACGATGTCAAGTTCCACCTGCAAAACAGAGAAAGGAGCAAACTATCAGTATCATGTGACCTGGGAAAGTCTTCTAAGCCTCATAAAACCATCTCCACTTTGCTTGTCAGTAACCTTATACATTGATTTTATTCCAGTGTTATAATTACGTAAAGCATTCTATTTTCAAGTATTTTTAAAGGTCCATAATCAACACCAAAGGGAATTCAACATTAAAAATGGTAAAACAAAATTCCATATACTGTTAACAGAATTACATCTGGGTCAGAGCAATCCCAGGCACAGCTACAGGTTGGGCAAAGAAGAAATTCAGAGCAGCCCCGCAGAGAAGGACTTGGAGGTGTTGGTCGATGAGAAAATGAACATGAGCCAACCGTATCCTGGGCTGCATCAAAAGAAGTGTGACCAGCAGGTCAAAGGAGGTGATCCTGCCCCTCTACTCTGCTCTCAAGAGACCTCACTTGGAGTCTTGTGTGCAGTTCTGGTGTCCTCAACATAAAAAGGACATGGAACTGTTGGAACAAGTCCAGAGGAGGCCACGAGGATGATCAGGGGACTGGAGCACCTCTCATATGAAGACAGGCTGAGAAAGTTGGGGCTGTTCAGCCTGGAGAAGGCTGCATGGAGACCTCATAGCAGCCTTCCAGTATCTGAAGGGGGCCTACAGGGATGCTGGGGAGGGACTGTTCATTAGGGACTGTAGTGATAGGACAAGGGGTAATGGGTTGGAACTTAAACAGCAGAGGTTTAGATTGGATATAAGGAAGAAATTCTTTACTGTTAGGATGCTGAGGCACTGGGATGGGTTGCCCAGGGGGGTTGTGAATCCTCCATTCCTGGTGGTGTTCAAAGCCAGGTTGGATGAAGCTTTGCATGTCATGGTTTAGTGTGAGGTGTCCCTGCCCATGGCAGGAGGGTTGGAACTGGATGATCTTAGGGTCCTTCCCAACCCTAACTCCTCTATGGTTCTATAATTACACTTTTATTTTAGTATATTAACAGTTTCCACACCAGAGCCATGACTCCTGTAGTGTGTACATTGTCTTTCTTGGTTTTGTTGTGGTTGTTTTTTAAATACGCTGAACTTAAAATATAATTTCACATATACTGGGATACTTAAACTTGCGTGCAAACTGAAACAAGCAAAACTAAGAGGCGAATCAACTGGACTTCAGGATAAGTAAGAGTCAAAAGGGAAATCTAGGCTGATAATCTCCCCCCAAAAATAAGACTTAATAAGGAAATTCATTACAGATATACCTAAGACTCAAACTTTACAGTTTTTTTCAGTCTAATGAGAGTAAGCCAGAATTTAGCAAGCTCATGAAATCAGTCTCCATATCTGGTTTTACACATTGGTGAAAAATAGGTCGAGACAACTGTGAGTCAGCACACCACTGCCACATGGCCACAACAATTTGTGGATTTTAGAAGCCCTTTTCAAATCCATGCCACAAACTCCTGTCCCATCAGCCTTTCCACTTCAGCCTGGGTCACTAGAAAAACATTCCTCTATCCAACAGCAAAAGCTGAGCGATGCCATCACCCAGAAAGGCTGGTTCCCACTGCCATTTAAGCTGCATACCAGGATGGCTAAATATGTTTGTGATGGTCTCACTCCCACACCTCTTTGGCCAGCACTGAATTTATCCAGTGCTAAAGGCATTTCAAAACTTTGGCAGATTCATGAGATCTTGTCCTCCCTTTTCTGCACCCCTTACTCATGTGCGATTTTTTACTGGTACAGACTTTATAGTGAGCAGGGCAATCAATACAGAGTACATAGAGAGATACAGAGCAGAACATGAATGTGGTGACACAGCACACTTCTGAACTTCACTATCCATGAACTATTGATGAAAGGAAAACCAGAGTGGACAAAGTTTCCAGACCAATCAAAACAGAGGATGAGGTGCAGCTGTTATACCACAAACAAGCTATACACAGACATGCCAGGTTGGCAGTATCACTGCAGGTACAGGCAGTCAGCCTCTGCCTTCTCATAACCTGGGGATGCTGTACCTGCTGGGGTAAGCAGGATTAGCAAGACGTAGGAACTACATTAAAATTACTCATAACTTAAATAGAAAGCCTTACATGAACACTATGGACTGAACTGTGCATCCACAATGGCTCAATCAGTGCAAGACAGTGCATGTCCTTGCCCCCAAGAAAAGAAATACACACTCAATATGTCCAAACCTAGGTTTGTAAAATGAGCAAGCCAGAGTAACACGCTCACGAAGTGACAATGCAAAGAGAAATGTACTAAATAAAGGCAAAACTGTTGAATATCACACACTTATCTTACAGATATGCTATGAATACATCTTACTGTTCATGTCACAATTGAGTCTCTATAAGAACCAGATAATGAAAATGCTTCATATTTCATCAAGGCTCTTCACAGTGAATCATTTAAGAGTCTGTAATTAAGAGCCTGCCCTTGTGAATGACACTTTTAAAACATAATTTCCATTAGTTCACACAAATTCAATTGGAAGATTATCTTATCATCCACTCTTCATAATGCTGTAATAGAAACCCTAGTAACTAGTAAAACTATTTTGCAACTCTGGAACAGGAACTAAAACTATCCCACAAGTATGTTCAAGAGAAAAAGTCACAAACTCTTCTCACAAATAAGCTGTTGCTATATTCAAGCTTAATACCATGCATAAACAGTAGCAGAATGAGGCTCTTAGGTAGATAGGACTGTGGGTTTGACTTGAGAGACACAACTGTAATTCCTTTGTAGAGCTGAGTTTGCATTTTCAGAACAGACCTCTTCTACAAATTACAGGCCCTTAATTAGCAGCATGGGATGGAAATGTTTCTGCAGGAATCGGTGCAGCCACAGAGCTGCCTGATTCATTCTGAACCTCTCCAGGCTTGCTTGGTGTCCACGCAAGGCCTGCTTTTAATTACTATAAGCACACCACTCTTCAGTTCCCTGTCCTACAGTGTTCAAAACGGCGTTTCAAGGAATTCAGAAAGGAATAAACATACCTTAAAAACCGACCAAGCTCACACTAACATTCTAACGCTGTCAGCCGAACGCAGGCTGAGCCCACCTGTACCCTGCCAAAGGCAACCGTAACCCAGGCAGGGGCCAGCGAGCGGCTACCAGCAGCAACCGCAGCCCGGTCGCGCCGTGCTGGTAGCAAAACGGGGAGGGAAGCACGGCCCTGCTGCGGGGCAGCCCCGGCTCCGCCCGCCTCGGGCCCCTCGCTACTCCCGAGCCGCGGAGGCCCTGCCGCCTCGGCCCACCGGACAGGCAGCGACCGGAGAACCCCGCGGAGAGGCGGACGGACCTGTTGGAGTGGAAGCGGTGCAGCGGGTCGGTGCGGTGACAAGACGAGAGCTGGCAGCCGAAGTCGCTCACGTCCAGGCATCCCTCCTCGCTCAGGCTCAAACTGCCGCCCCGTGGCGTGTGCTGGTGCGAGAGCAGCGGGCACGGCTCCTCGGGGGCCAGGAACTTCTCGTACGGTTCCTCGGTCATGTCGACGGGAACGGAAGAGCAGCAGCGAGGCCCAGCAGGGGCGGGGAAGGAGATCGCCTTACGGTCGCAGCCGCCGCTCCGCCATCACCGGCCGGTCTCAGGATGTACCTCAGCCTCGCTGACGGCTCCTTCCGGCGCGGGTCTTCCGCTCCGCTCCGGCACAGCGCCCCCTACCGCTGCGGAGGGCGCTCAGTGTGCCCGGCGATGGCGGCGGTGGCAGCGGGCAGGGCCGCGGCCCACGGGCACGGCGAGAGCGGTGGCGGCCGCGGCGGCAGCTTCCTGGGGCCGAGGGTGCCCGCTGAGGTAGAGGCCATGGCTCGGGTCCTGCAGGACATGGGCAAGGAGACCTTCCGGCGGCTCCTCAGAGGTACGGCCCAGCCCGGCCCCGGGCATCCCACCGCCCTCGGTGCCCCGCTGCATGGTGTGGGGCAGAGCCGGAGGGTAGCGCCGCGTTCCGTGGGGAAGGCTGGGACAGATGGAGGGTGCTCTTCCCGTTGCTTTTCCCTACAGGAAGCTGAAGCTGAGCGTTGTATTCATGACGGGTTTTCCTGTGTGTATTCTAAAACCCCGTGAGGTCCGTGAGAGCGAGGAGCTCTCACTCTTCTCTCCCGGCTCAGTCCCAGAGCCAGCGGTCGAGTCACGGTGGGATTGTGTCACTCAGGGGAAAGCCAGAGCCCCCGTGGATGCTGTGCAGGAGGAAATGAAGTACGCTCGAAGTGGAGGTGTTTGCCTGGAGCTGGGGCTGCAGTGATTGATAAGAATGGTTACATCCTTTATCCATGGTGCTAGACATAATGTAACTAGAGAGGTTTTTCTTTGTGAGGCTCCTGCCTGCGGTAAAGCAAGAAAGTTGAGTTTTTCTCAAGGCACCTTTGACCACCAGAATCAGAGTTACTTGGCTGAGTAAAGTATTTTATGCAATATAATTGTGGACTAATCCAAGAGTTGATAAGTAGGACAAGAACACAGCTCTGAGGAGCCCAACTGCTGCACAGACAGGGTAGTGCTGCAGCCTGGAACGTGTATTCTCGCAGATAACTTATTTTCGGGCAGTGCATCCAGGGCTTCCTTACAGTAATTGAAGGTAATAAAGCAGATGTATAGGTAGAGGCATGGAACAAAAGTAAATAGAGGTGTTGAACCATATTTGCTGTCCAGTGCAGAGATAATGAAGACCAAAAAGTTATATTGGTGCTAGAAAGCCTGACTGTCCCCTAAGCTCCAACTGAGTTTTATTTCAGTGTGAATTATTGCTTACATTTAGGTGTGCAATAAATGCTTCCTGCTGTAGGGGGAACAAGCATACCTTCTGAGCTGCCTGAAGCCGGGGCAGGTGCTACCACAGGGATTCATCCAAGTGCCCAGGTTATGTGAGGTTGGCAGAGATCTCCAGTTATCTTCTGCTCTGACAGCTTGCAGGGCAGTGGGTTGTTCTTCGAAGGGTTAATAGTCTTTGAAGACATGATGGGTTTCAACCCAGTACATCTGAATTGCTCTGGCATTTGCACCAAGTTAGTTTTTTGAGACTGTTGCTGTTATACTGCTAAATCATAACAAAATGAGATGTGGCTTCATATACCTGCACAGTTCACAGTGTGAAAAGTGCATATACCATTAGCTCAGGGTTATCTAGCCTGTGTTATTGCAGGCTCTGCGAAAGTGTCATTTGCTTCCTACCAGGAGCAAATGACCCAGCAGTGAGATTTTCTTGGGATAATTTGGGCTTATTCTTTTTATTTTCTACTTCAGATTGACTGTTGGAAGTGTTGTGACAGTTGATACTTCTGAGTTCCCTGAACTGTACTGAGTAAAAACCATCTTGTATTCTAGGGTAATGTGAGTAGGTTATAGAAGATGATGTGGACTTTTAACTAATTATTAGGGTTAGTCAACAGAAAAGCAGACCACTACTGTCATTAAATCTGTCTAGTTGTCTAACTATAAGTGACCTGTTGCTCTTTGAAGAAACAGATCAAAGTTGTACTTAAGTAGGTAAGTAAGCAGCAAGCTATTTCCTGCTCTGTGCATGGTGTTGTAGGCAGGCTTCGGTGCTGATCTGTATGTGGCCTTTCCAGCAGACTCAAAGTCAGTTTTGTTGTCACAGAGCAGAGCCTTTTTCAGCATGGAAAGCATGGTACTAGTACTACTAGCATCTTGCATGCCCTCGCTACTTGTGCAAAATCTACCATGTACGTAGCACCAGACAAATTCAGTCAGCAACATGACTTGTTAGGGGAGAAGCTGCTGCCTGAGCACTCGCACACCATCCAAGGAGTTGCACGTACACCACCCGGCATAACTGCTAGGACAAGAGTGCCTTCACAGCAAGCAGCTCCAGTGAGCACATGGGTGCTCCTTTCAATTCCTTGTTCACACACATTCTTGGGCACTCTTCCTCCTCCTTTGGACACAACCCGCTTCGTACAAGCCTTTTTAGTCCAGTGGTGATTTTTTGGTCTGGGGTTTTCTAACACCTTATTGGATTCATTCTCTTGTCTCCATACAGGCAGGCAGTTTACTGTTCTTATCTTGCCAAGTTATAGCTTCTACTGATGGTTGTAGCCTCCTTATCTTCTGCTTTGTGCTTCTTGTGGACCTGCTAGTCAGCAGAGCACAGACACTTAAAAAGCCCTAGACCTATGATAAACATTATCTAAATGGTTAGCAACAACTAAAACATCAGTGTGTTATCAAGTTCTTCTCACGCTAAAGACAAAACACAGCACCATACTAGACAGCAAAACACAGCAACATTCTAGAAAGATCACTAAGAAAACTAACAGAAAGCATATCTAGGTAAAAGTCCACAGCTTACAGCCTAAGGCTGCAGCAAATCTAGCTACTGATGTAGCAAGTTGAACTGAGCAAACAGCATACTAAATCACACAATAGTTTAAGTGACTCAAAGTATTCAAAACTTATTTGAACTAACTAACATTTGAACTAACTCTCAACATGGAATGATCCAAGACTTGCCACTGAATTTGGTGCACATAAAAACGTGAAAAGCAAAGAGAGTTTATCCAGAATTAGAAAACAGGAGCCAATGGAACTCACCGAATACCAAGAGGAAGACTGTCAGTTTGATTAAAACTCTTTTTTATTTATTTCCCAACATTAATATTAAGCTAATATCTTAGTGCTGGTTTTCAGTACCACTTGGTGGACATTTTTAACTTTTCATGTTTTATTCACAGCACTAATACGGCTCACTATAAATGACTAATCTAATGCCCTGATCCTGCAATGGGATTGTGTCAGTAATCTGTTTTTCCCACAGTAGGGCTTCCTGTGGCTCCAGCAGCCCTTCCAGGCTGATCAGGGTGCAGGACAGAGGCTGACGTGACAACAGAAATTTATATAAGCCAGTACATACGTGGAAAAAGAAAGAGTAATTGAATGATGGAGATTGAGATAAACCCACACCAGTTATTAATGCATAATGTTGCAACACAGGTTAACTGTCATTTCCTTTCAAGTTTGCATTATCAGCAGTTGTACAGACTACAAGACTTGAAGGTTTAATTTTGTCTTCTTGTCATGTAATCCTTAGTCTCTGCTGAAATTGCAAGATAATGACGTAAAACGTTGGAGAACATTGTTGAATCGTTTGCTCAATTCCTCTCTTATGCTGTGTATCAGAAGTGTCATTAAGCATTAAGCAGACTTCTGATGTGAACACGTTTGTTCATAGAAGCTCAAGCTGGAATTCTACCTGTGAGCAATAACTTTTGTTTTACTCTTTTTGCATGATAATGAAAGAAATTTCATCAATGAAAACATCTTCCATTTTGCAATGCAAAAGAATTAATCCGTTGAAGTTCTCTTGGTAAAATGTTGTGAGAGTGACCTATGGGGGTGGATGATCAGATGTATGTACAGAAACCTGAAGTGGCAGTTTCACGTCAGGAAAAATGTCAGTAGAGTAAGTCAAGTAAAATCATACACATTTATGCTGATGTTTGCGGACTCCAGGTCTTCCTCTTTTTAAAGGCATCTTGCTTTGCTTTCTTATTCACAGTCACTGTTAATGCGCTGGAAGGAAAAGACTGCAAGGAATCTGTCAAGCTTATTGCTGAAAGCACTAATCTCTCAGAAGAGCAGCTTGCTTTCCTCATTTCTGGCATGTATACCCTCCTGCGAGAGGCATTGAGACTCCCCTTATCAACTTTCAAACAAGAAGTAAGTTCTGGGAGTACTTGGGAGTCCTGATAAGTTAAAAGCTGCATCAGACAGGAGTTACCACCTAAAACCTATTTGCCAGGGTGGGGAGCTACACATAAAAATGTTCCAAGTTAAAGTGGCTGGAAGAAACTTAAAAATCTAGAGGTTATTGTTCTACTTGTTACATAGGTTTACACTGAGCTTCTTGGAAGAGTATTTAAGCTTTGGGAGAGATCTTTTTCTACTTCAGCACCTGAACTGTGCCTATTTGTTTTCACTCTTAAATTAAACCCCCAAAAGAAATTATTGCAAAGTTATTTCCTTGGCATTAACTCTCTTACCATAACTGTGTGTCCACACGTACCATTCTGTCCACACTTACAAGTCCTTGTATTTGTCTGCCTGCCTTTCCTCATGCTTCTGCCTTAGAGGAAGGAAGGTTGCATGGCTGGAACAGTGGAGTGAAAACTGGGAGAAGGTTTTCCTGCTTCTGCTGTGGATGTTCTGTATGAATATGGGTACATATGCCATGTTTCTGACGCCTGTCCCTGCTTCATGGCTATTTTCTTTTTCATGTTACTTTATGTAACATTTCTTCTTACTTTATTTTTATGTGAGTGAACCACTTCTGGGCTTACAGCACTGTTCTCTTGTTTAAGATACTGTTTTCATATTTACCCAGGCATGCTGGAAAATCTCATACATTACAGGAAGCATATTGAAAATATGCTTTTAGTACTCAGAGCTTATCTTTCACCATTTCCTTTCTGTTATCATAGTTTAAACAAGTTACAGCAAAACATTTGAGAATAAGGGTACATAATTAATTACTCTAAAAAAAGAATGTTATAGATAGCTACATAAAGGAAATAGCAGGGATGTTGTTTTGAAAAATAAAGGCTTCCAACAGATTTAGGTCTTTAAAATTAGTTTCTCACTACTTGATTGAGGACTTCTGGAAATTGTTCTCAATATGTAACCTGTCATTTCAAGACTACTGGCACTTGAGATTAAGACTTTTGGGGGGAGATAGCAAGCAGGTAACCAGTATTAATTCACCAGGTAAAAAATGATCTTTCAAGACTACATCCTGTAAAATCTCACCTTCTTTGTCTTTCTAGGTTTTTAAGGAAGACCTAAAGGAGCTCAGGTATGCCTATTTATGCATGCAGAATACATTTGTTACCGAATGCCATGTGAAGCCAGAGGTGTTGTGTGAGATTTGAGTTAGCACCTAGCATGAGCAGTAAATTTCACATGCTGGGGAGATTGGTCTAATTTAGACTGTAATGTAGGTTATGCAAATGTGAGTGACCTTCTCTCTGCCATCCCCACCTTGCTCTGCAATATCTTTTAACATGCTTGGTAGGGCATTTCAGAAGCTAAGAAACTGCCCTACTTTTCTTCCTTCTTTGAAAGGCCAATGATAAAATGTTCATGACATTCTACCACCTTGTTCAGCTGTGATCTCTTCTGCCCATTACTCCAGAAAGCATAATGATTGTTACAGACTTCATCAGAATCAGTGTCAGCTTTTCCAGAGCATCTCTCAGTAGAAGTTCATATCCTAAAAGCTAGACCTCAGATGATAATCATCTCTATAGATTTTTCCTTATTTCCATATTCAGTAGCAAGGAGAGAATAACAGCAGTTGCTGGTTTCATCTGTAGAGAAACCTCTGCACCAAGGCTCAATTATTTTAAAATGCTCATTTCCCATATCTCTCAGCATCCTGATTCCCACCTAGGAGAAATAGATCAGTATGTTTCTACTTCTGTCTTTTTTCATCCTTATTTGTCTGTTAACCTGCACATTGGCTTTCTCCTCAGACTCTGTTCTGCAGAGTCATAGGTGTAACTCATTTTGTGAGCAACTTCAGGCAAGTTAAAGCTGCGGATTTAGACATGTAAGTGGTGAAAGGTGTAACTGGAGCCATGATGAAAGGTACCTGGCTAGTTGGTACAATTTTGCCTGCAGCTCAGTGCTGGAGTTTGCCCTGCCTTTTGTCTTGTGAGCTAAAATGCAAGCTGCTTCCTCTCCCAGGTCATGGAGTTCACACCCAGGTTAATGTAGGTCAGTAAGAAATTGAGGAGTTGCTTTTGACCCAGTGGGAGCTGGTGTTCTTGGGGTGTGCACAGGCTGTATTCAGTGTGATTAAGAGATAATGAAGAGCACTGAAAGCTCCGTGCTGAGCTCTCTGGATAAATATTCCTCTGTTGAGCCGTGGAGAAAGTTGGTGTACAGGAGTGCCAGAAGTCACTGGTTGGGCTGACTGTGTTACACTGGCTATGTCTAGAAATACAGATTCCCAGGCCTCCGTCCCTGGCATTTGACCACACTTTTTGTCATGTGCATGAAGAACACACAGTGAACAGCGTGTCTTGGCATTATTGGCACCCAGTTTGGGCAGGAATTTTGCATTCTTAAGGCAGAAAAATGGCTTATTTTGCTTTTTTTGTTGTGTTGACTTTTAAAAGGGTTGGGCTCTGGGTCATCATCAAGCTGAGTTAAGTGATATGCTTTCAGGGGAAGTATAAGTAATGTTTGCAGAAATAAAGTCATGTCTCTTCTGAAAGACAGACAGACACATGCAGCCAAAAAAGCACTGTCTAGTTCCTCCTCCTCACTTCCCGCTTTGCCTCAGATGACTACCTTCCTAATATGCATTCAGTTTTATCCAAACACCATTTAAAAATGTGTTTTAACCCCACTTCTTCCATTAAGAATTAAAGTGCTGATAATTGCTGTTTCGTCTTCCCACTGTGTGAGTTGATGAGTTGTTTTTTCTCCCATCATTAGACACTGTAAGCTCTTTAGGACACATAACTTCCCTGTTTGCTTTGATTTTTCTTTGCTATACTGCTGTGTATCTCAGACCACTGGTGACTAATGTCTCTGGGCACTGATGCATGTCGAGTGCTGGATTGAACTGTGGCAACAGCAGTAGCTCTCTCACTTGTCCAACCTGCCTCTCTGTAGGAGGTTACGGTCCCTGTGGCAAAGACAGCTGAACAGATAGTGTTTTCGCTGCAGTCTTTGCAGTTCACAGCCTGATATATTGAACTGGAAATCAACAGCAGCTTATTTGTGAGGCAACAACAGTGTCGGAGGAATGGTAAAGTACTGGAGAGATACAGGGTGGATGGGGTGAAAGTTAGTCTAGGCGACCGGTTCTCATGGTCCCTATCAAATCTGTGTTTGTCCTCCCCATCTTAGCTTATGCTCCTTTTGTAAGTAATCTTAGCTACAAGGGCCTCTGTTCTTGCTTTTGTAGGGGCAATTCATTCCATCTTCTTTTCATTACACTTCAGGTGAAAGTGAAATGGGTAGGTCTAGGTTTCTGAAAGCATGAATTGCTGGCCTGCCTTCTGCACTTGGCAGAGGCATCACTAGAACTTTTCTTGACTGAGAGAAGTTAAGCAAATACTGTTGCCATACTAGGTAGGACAGGAAGATGTAATACAGTTTTTAGGGTTCTTGATATAAAAACGTAGGCTGTCCTTTTGAGAGCCTAGACTGAGTCAATACTGAAGTGCTTATGGCAGTTTTAAGCAATGGAAGATGGAAAATGATGACACATTTTTGTGTTCTGTAATAGATGCTTTTCTATTTTGGTATCTAAGGCCATATATTTGTGGTTACAAAAAAACTTAACTATTTTGTATTGGTCTTCTCTTTAAGGATACCAGAAGATTTCATTGTGGACTTCTCCAGTATAGTCTTTGGAAACAGGTTTGTATGTTCATGTATCTTGCATTGTGCCTGCAGCAGGGTTGCACAGAGCTGTGCTGATGTAAGTCCCAGGCCTATTGCAGGAACAGCAAAATTCTCTAAACTGATATGAGCAAGACCTGTCCCATTGTTTTGATTCAACATAACATGATGTCCATCATGTGTGGCTGTAAATACAGCAAGTAGCTTTCATGCCAATTTCCAGTTTTGCTGTGATAATCACCCATCAATTTTTATAATGCTCTATGGGCTCTGTAAGGTGCATCAGTACATACAGATGAAAATGCATTGTAGAATTAAGCATTTTAATCATTGTTATCATTCAATGTAAAGCAAAGTGGGACTTGCTGTGTTGGAAGGCAAGCTACATATGCCTTTTACATACTGTGGTTTATGGAAGCTTTCACAGACAGCATTTAGTCAAATCTTTATGTACAGTTGAATTGGGAATTCACACTGGGTGACTTGATGACATGAATGAGATATCAAATGCTCTGATAGCTGTAATTCACTTTCTAAGCAGTAGCTTCAGAGGAAGTACTGAATCAAGAACTTTTTGAACCACTTAGCTCTTTTGTCCCTTCTAGGAATTCTTTTTTTCTGTATGGTTCTCTGCTCAACCATATTCAGTTTATTTTACATCTGGAAATTGCTTGGAGTTTTTACATATGCAGAACTTTTCTCCTTGAAACTTGAGGTCACTCAGCACATAGCATCACTAACCCAGTGCTGCTCCAGATATTCTGCATGGAATCCCAGGAATCATAGTTGTGGTATTTCAGTTACCCTCACAAGGGTCTGAATGCTGCTACCAAAGTTAAAAATACTTTTCATTTCCTTGGTTAGGATCTTGGCTTAAAGCTAAAGGTTCTTGGAGTAAAAATAAATTCAGCCTTCTCATCTTTTTCTTGCTCTTCTGTCTGAATTATAGGTGTCAAGAATGCAAAATTCATGGTTGCAAAGTGGAAATATTGTTTGTGGTGGAGAAAGAAGATAAATTTAGATGTCATTTGAAGCATGCATGATTGTCTGTTTTCTGCTGCAAAATCACGATGCTGGAAAATTTAGCTTTTTCTCATTTCAAAAGCTGTGATTATCCAGTGTAATCTTGTTCTGTGTTTTGAGACCAGAGAAGAGTACCTCAGATTTGATTTCTAGACAGATCTGCTTTTATAATCTTAAATGTAACACTGAATCATACATATGCTTATTGAGTTGTAAATATATATGATTGTGATGGTAAGAGAAGTATTAGCATCTGATCAAAAATTCAGTATAAGCTAGATAACCCAGAAAAATACATTTTTAATACTTTTCCTGGCATCTTATCCTGTTTCTGCAATTTTGCTCACTAAACAACAGCTCTGAAGTACTGGAAATTTGTCATTTGTACTTCAGTGTCTCCAAGCTGGGTAGACCAAAAAGAAAGAAAGACTTGCCCCATTGACACCATAAAATAACTGCAGAAATTGTAAGGTGTTTAAGGGAAAAAATAATCCTAACTTCCTCTTCTCTGAATGTTTGTAATAAATGTAATGCTTTCTCTTTTAATAGTGTAGTTTTAGTTTCTACCGGGAGGTTGCATTCTGTGTGCCATTTGTCAGTATTTCACACATACATATTTGTTCATTCTCGCTGTTCAGTGGCCTGCTTGGCATGTCTTGTTCTGTGCATAGGGAACCATCCAGAATTTGTCTTTAGTTTAGAATTGTTAGGTCAGCTGCTGCTCCACATTCTCTAATGTTTCATTTTCAAGTGCTCTTCTGTTGCATCCTTTGGCAGATGATGTTCTTGTCACCAGGTGTATCATCCTTTCCACATATAATTTGGATGGTCTCTAACTGATCATGGTGCTTTACTTGTTCTAACTTCTGCCTAGGCACTATGTGCTGACAGTACATTGCAGCTGTTGGCACAGAGTGTTTACAGAATGTAATTATAGTCTGTAGGTTTTGGATAGAAGATCCATTGAGTCTTTTCTACTCCATTTTGCTTTTCCTCTTAGAACTCAATGGCTTGATTAATGGCCTGTATAATTTCTGTATGCATGTTGGCCACTATGCACATTCTGTCATCCTTACAGGATTCTTGCTGTTCCAGCTGTGATCTTGTCCAAGCTTGGAAGGTGCTGACAGAAGCTTAAACTAAGCTATAAAAGCTGTGACTCTTTCTGAGGGAGTGGTGCTGAACTACAGTCCTGACCAGAACTAAAGCCTTGTGGTTTGGCCACAGAAATGCTGTAGCTTAACAATATTCAGAAGCTTCACCTCTGTTTGGGCATTGCTGATCTTCCCCACCACTGCTAACTAAAACATCTTCCTATTTTCTCTACTCTTTCTTCCCACAAAGTACTGGAGCTGCACTGAATGGATGGTCTTCCATTGATGGCAGTTAGCATGCCTTAAGGAAGCGGTAGCCGTGTGGCTATTTTTAGGCATTCCCCAAATGAAGTAATGCTCCTGCAGCAGCTGCCACAGAGGGAAAGGCCTGTTCTTACTGTTTAATCCTGTTAATGACCATTCTAGACTCCAGCTCCTCATGGTTGCACCCAGCTGTCATAACCTACTTCCTATCTTGTAGCTGACAGTGAGTAAGAACCAGATGATCTGTTTTTTTCTGCTCATTCCTTTACCGTACTATAAGGAATGTGTCACTTCTGACACCATCCACCCCCCCGCAAAGAAAAAAAGGATTAATTCTTTCTTACACTGCTGTTGCTAAATGCAAGAGTGTTGGAGGATCTCAGTCTGCCAGTCCTGTGGACCTTACCAAATCATTAATCCTTCTGGGATCTGCCTTAAAGGCACCAGTTAACTTGCACACAAGAATCTGAGTTGGGATGTTAAACTGTCATTCCTGCAATCCTGGATTTGTTCAGAGAGGATTCCTTTCTGATGTAAAGTCTCTAATTAGATTATGTCTAGCACCATGGATAAAGGATGTAACCATTCTTATCCTGCCCTTAGTGGAAGTACTGGAGTAGCTTTGAAATGTACTGGAAATAACTTCAGGATGCATGGGATGAAGGTACTTCTGAATGTATGTCTAAAAATGGGGGGTTGTTATGGCTGTGTATCAGATTTGGCTTAAGTTACCCTGAGCTTAAGATGCTGTTAAAATTTCAAAGATTGTCAACCATCTGAAGCTGAACCACTGTCAACTGTATCTCCTCACAGGAATAAACTGAGGCTGGATCAGCCTGTTTGTTCTTGCAATATGTGTAATAAATTCAGGCCTTGGCTTCTCACTTGTTAAACTAGACAAAAATCTTGAAGGTTGTGCAAGGGTTGGCAGTGAGTGTTACGTAAGGACTTCAGAGGTTGTAAATTGTGTTGGATTAGCAAGAGTCACTGTGATTATTTTTGTAGGTATGCTTCCAAGTACACTCTACTATTACTATATTTTTAACATTGCTGCTTGCTAATACCAGATGCTTTCTGCTGAAGGAGCACAGTGACCTTATTCCTACTTGTTTGGTCAAGTCACCAGTTTCATCCCTGCTTGCTTTGTTGCTGTTGGACCTGCATGAAGATAAAGATGCATTTGCAGATCCCTTTCTAACCTGCGCAGTTGTATGTAATTGAAGCAATAGAAATGCCAGCCATTACAGTGACTCTTGCTGAACTTTAGAATGACATCAGTTTACTGGAATTACACAGAGTCACTTGCTCTTTTTTTTTATTAACATGGACTATAGTTAAGCATAGGAAAAGTGGATAATCTGGGCACAGCTTTCCTAAACACACAGAACCTCTACTCATTCAGACCTCTCTAAATGATTATAGATGTAGGAAAGAAACAAGTTCCAGATCAGTTTGTTCTAAGGGATCTTATTTTCTGTTTAGATTGCTGTTTGTTTTATTAATTTGCTTTTCGGTCTCCCATTTCTCATCTACTCTGTAGGCGTCCCACTTCCGAAGGCACAGCTCTGATACAAGGAAGTAGGCTGCCAAGGGTCCAGGACTTCAAGTGGAGAGTGGACGTAGCTATATCCACAAGGTATAAAAGAGAATCCTGCATGACCCTAGAAATTACTTTGCCTAAGGACTTCTTGTGCTGCTTAAAAATGTGAATAGTGTTAAAATGTACCTTCTATAAGGAACTGGCATGCAGCATTAAAGGGTAAGATATGGAGGGGATTTTCTGAACAGTGTAGAAGTCAGTTTGTATACAGGTTGCTGCTGTTAACATGGGTTGCCAACAGATTGCTGCCTTCATCTTCTACTAATGTTACTTTTGAGCTCCTTATTTGTTTTGATCTCTAAAACCTTTTTGCTAAGAACCATTTAATTCAAAGTCTGAGTTTCTTTCAAAATTTTGAAACTTGATGGAGCTGATAGAACTCCATGCACAGGTCCTCAGATATGATGGAATAAATGAGATGGATTGACCCTCACACAGCCAGCCAAGCTCTCACTGCAGCAGGGAAGGGAAATCATCTATACAACTTCTCAAGCAGACTATCATTTCTGTTTTGCATATGATAAATAAAATCTCATTACCTGTACAGTCTGCTATACATACTACAAAGAGAAGCTTTGGAACAGCACCGTTACACTGCCATAGTTACGCAACTTGTCAGTGATCTCCTAGTTTCTTTCACAAATCAGGAGCAAAGGTCTTTGTAATCATCCTGTCTGTGCCTGCAGTGAATAGCTTCTTGCCATCTGCCACAGCAGAGGCAGCTGGGGGATGACTCTTTGGCTAGGGCCAGAAGGAAATAGAAACATGTTGTCTGTGCTGTTCCTGGTCTTTGTCTTGTTCTAACCAAGATGACCAAGGTGAAAGAAATTAGATGATGATCCAGTATTTGTCAGTAGCATACATTGTTAGCATGAGTGACTTCATATTGCATACATTGTTAGCATGAGTGACTTCATATTGCATACATGAGTACCTGCATCCGAGGGAGAGTCTCTTTCCCACCATATTTGAAGCACCCATGGATCAAGGATGGTCTTCCTGAAAGTGAGAAAAAAGGCTCCTGAGTTGCAGTTGTAATGGCCACAAGCTACTAAGAGATGTGACTTTCAGATGAAGTGCTGTAAACACTGCTGCATAATGATACCTGTAAAAACAGGTACCACTATGCAGAAAAAAATCTGTATCTCTAAGAGAGCAAAATGTACAGATAAACATCCTCAGGCACAGTGCTTGCAAGCTGCAGGCAAATCCTATTTGTTTTCCAAACACTGGAGCAATACACTGTCCTTTTCTATTTTCCTTCCTCTTACTTCTTTTCCAGTCAACCTCCCCCCAGGATTTCTTACTTATCATCCAGCACCAGTCTCTGTGAAGAGGTATGGCTTCTGGCTGTAATGCCTTTCAGTACCTGAGCAGACTTTGGCAGGGTTGGTTGATGAAAGCTGCACAAGAATGACTCATTTCCCTTTCTTGGGTCATCAAATAAAATAACATCCCACAAATTTAGGATGAAGACTGGAAGAGCTTGATTCCCTAAATGAGATGGGGGTTGAAAGTATTGAAGGGATGGAAAGGATTAATGCGACATGGTAAACTACATAAGAAAACTGCGTATTATTACTAGCAGTGCTTGGTTAGCTCTTATCCTTACCATAGTTCCACTGAACTATTATTTAAAATTAAAATTGCTCCTAAACTCACAGTTAACTAAACTATTAAACAAATTTGTAGTCTCAATACTGAGGTAAACTGGACATGACTCCCATGCTCCTGAGTTGCCAGCCAGGTACAGGTCTCTGTGATTGAAATTACTCATGTTCTATGTAAAGCCTACATGAACCTCTCAACTTGCTGATGTACAGTGCTGTACTCATCCCACTGCCCATGTCTATTGCTGTAATACTAATCATGTAAATAATTTCAGTTCACTGGCCCGTGCACTTCAACCATCCATTCTGATGATGTTGAAGCTTTCAGATGGGACTGCTCATCGCTTTGAAGTAAGTCTGATTACTATAATAAATTAAAAAAGAAAAAAACAAACAATATCATTGAAGTTCTTTTTAACAGTTTTTACCAGTTCTTTACTGTTTAAAATGTTAAAGCTTTTGTAAACAGTACATTATCACTCGTTAGTTTTCTTTGGAATCCTCCATGCTCAGAGTGGCTGCATATAATGAAATGCCACCCCAAATCATTTTATACCTTGTTCCTACACACATATTGCTGGAAACTCATTTGCTACAGAGCATTAATTACTAAAAACCACTGTTGTGTAATACCTGGTTTGACTAAAAAATAGGGGTTTGTTATCAACTGCAACCTTCACACGTGATGGTGGTTCTTGAGGGCAAGAAAATCACTGGGATAGTTTATGTAATGTATGATACAGGTCTAAAATGGTAACATTCTCTTCTGGGGCAGAGATAGTTTTATTCTTCAGTAAAGTTCTTGCTGCCAGAAAGAAAGTAAAAGAACCTCTTTGCTTTTTTCCTCAGAATTAGTCAGTGGCAGTATTCCTGACGCTGTACATAAAGGCTTGCCAGAAGATGGCATAAACTCTTCCATATTTTTAACTTTTGAAAAGGAATGCTACTTGTTCTATAAATAACATGGTGGTGCATACAGGAATTCAGTGCACAGCAGGCGCTGTTACATTTGAACTCTCTAAAGATTTTGGCTTCAGTTCAGGTGTTAGTAGTAGTCTGGAGGAAGCACTAAGCACTGTGGGTTGAAAGAGGAGGACTGATTTTACTTTTACAGTGTTTCACAAGCAGGCAGCTATTGAGGAAGGCACAAATTCAGTGTTACATTGCAAAGTGTTGAGATCAAATTCCCTTGCTGTGGACAGTCCAGCTCAGGGCATCCCATGCACTCTGAGGTCTTCCATGGAACTGAAATGATGCCATGGACTTCAGGATAACCCTTTACAACAGGGTGAGTTTCACTTGTGAGAACTAGTATATATTCTTAATTGTCTAGATTTGAGTCCTGTATATATGTCAAAAGTGAAAAGGATGTGATGCTTTCTGATGCATTTCTGATGCATATGGAAAATGAAAATCAGATGTTGGATTCCTCTCACACAATTGGTATCTGTGCTGTAATAGGCAGAAGGATTACGAAGGACTCTGTCAAAAGAACTGTATGTCTTCAGTGTTTTCAAAGAAGTAAATTAGTCAGTGCCTTGCAGAGCAGGCTGGAACTAGCTAGACTGCTGCTGGTACTCACATGAGCACATGTTTGTGCTGCACTAACGTGTCAGCCAGTCTGTGCCTGCACTCAGATGTGGTTCTCTGTCTTACCAAGTAACAGATTTCTATGCATTTGGCTTCTCAGGCTTGAAGTGGTAAAGGGAAGTCCATTAGTCTCCTGCACGACTGAAAATGTTTTGTGTACTTTAATCAAAACCTTCGGCCTCCCACATACAGGCAGTGCCCTTTGCTCTTGAGGTTGCTGCCAAGTCCTCGGTTCCTTTCTCTTGCAAAGTTCAGGCAAGCAGAATATCAGGAATTTATTGCTTGAGAATTCTTTAGTCTCTGCAACCTTCCAAGTGTCTTTATATTTCCTTCCAGTCCGTAACTCACTTCACCACAGCAGCCATCAGTTTACATTCTGGAGTACGTCCTTTCTCACATCAGGCAATGTAGAATATGTATTAGGTAGCTGTCATTTCTGGGCTTTCCCACTCTCCCTTTTTACCTGGATGATTTCCTTGAATTAATGGCATTTTCCTAACCTCAAATTTTTTAAGTCTAAATAAAAAACCCTAAATAAGTAAATGGGGTTGGCACTGTGGCACGTCCCAGTCCCTAGGCATGTCCTTGTGACAGTTCTCTCATATTATTAACATGAATATTCTGTTTCAGGTGCCAGTTGCAAAGTTTCAAGAACTGAGGTACAACGTTGCCCTTATACTGAAGGAAATGAACGACTTGGAGAAAAGGAGTGTACTGAAGATCCAGGACTGAATGCGTTGAAACTGGGATTTACAGATCTGAAACCACCCTCAGCGTGTTTGGTGAATGGCAAAGCAGGGAAGCGTCACCACTTTGCCTCTCTGAACTTTAAAGTGGCATTTATGGCATTTATGATGTCAGCTGTAAATATGTTTTCATTTCAAGCATTAAAAGCACAAGGTCTTTTTGTAAGACTTAGGAAAAAAGCAAAAGCAATTCTCTGAAAAAGCATAATGCTGTTTGTGAGAATTATTGCATGATTCATCAAAACATTTTTTAAATAACAGTCTTAATAGATGTAAGAGTCATTTATTTCTGATTGTGATTCATCATTCTCAGTATTTTTGAAGGCTTGCTACCGGAAGCCCCGTCAGTGTGTAACAGAAGAAAGCTCTGCAATACCTCAAATAAAAAATGCAGCAACAAAAACCATGCACTCCTGTGCTCTCATATGACAAATGAGAACTGGAGTTTTGCGTAAGTAAAAGTGCTTCTGGCTTCTCACTGACGGAGTTATGGCTGTGGGTATTTAAAGGCTAATTTTTAAGAAAATTGGAAGTCTGTGGATCAAAAAAGTTGAGTTTCCAGAACTAATTCCATGGAATTGCACAAGTGGAAAGGTACAATGTAAGTCTTTATCTGGTTGATCAAAATGGGCTAAACAGCGGTAATCTCATAGATTTCTAACTGGAAAGGCCTGCTTCTTGTTTTATGTATTTCCCATATATTCAATGTGAACAGAATCATCTGAATTACTGGGCAGAAACCTCTGGCACTGCAGTCATAGCAAATGGCAGGAGACAGTGATCTTGTAGTGTCTCCTACAAGAGACATCTTGATATACAAGATCACTGTATACTCATTAATAGTGCAAATCATACTCCTGGGATAAAGAGGCTGCATACAGCTTCTGGTAGGAAAGTCATGGGTGTGAGAATACCAAGCCACCAGGCCAAGGAAACTGTTACGCATAAGCTGAAGTTGCCTGTGTTGGTCAGGCAGTTGGACTGGATGATCAATGTAGGTCCCTCCTAACTGAAATGAACATTGTATTTATTTGCCCCATGAGTAAATCTTGGAAGAAGTCCCTTAATTTGAAACGTATGTTTTAATTCTCATTTAAATGCCATGGGACCACATGTATGTCCCTAAGACTTTTGCCAAGAAGAGGTGCATTCCTCGGTCATTGCCTGAACAAGCTTTCCCCAGCAGCAAAAATACAGAAGCTGTGAGCAATGGCCCAGTGACAGCACAAGCCATGGGCCCTAGAACTATTGGATTTATCCAGCTGCCAAAAGCAGTTTAGAAACCATGTGCCATGACTGTTTTTCTCAGTGGCTCATTCTAGCTGCTTTTAGGGGTTTTACATCAATAATACCACCCATACTTCTCACTCTTGGTTTTTGTGACTGTAGAACTTGTCTTTATCTCCCTTACTGCCTGCAGAAAACTATTGAAATTAAACCCATGGATTAGGAGGCCTTTTACACTCCCACAGCTGTTTCTGTATGAAAGGATGAATTGGCTCTTGGATTTTAAGAATCACAACAGGTATAAAATGACTTCATTGTATTAGTGCAGGCTGCTGTCAAAGAAGTTCTTTTTAAAAGCATGACAAGGACAGCTCAATAGCTATGGTCCAGAAAGCTTTTAAAACCTCTGCAAGAATGTGTCCTGTAGTTTAAAATAAACCGATCAGCCTTTATTTCAAACTGTTCCATTTGCTTTGTAGGCTACTCATCAATAAGTCTGAGGCTTGATCCATACTGCATCTTAACTACTGTGTTCAGGTTACACCAAAGCATGTAAAGAGGAGTTAGCTCCTGTAACTTCAAATGGACTGCAGGTTGCATTAATGTGATGGGGTTTTTTTTCTTTTAGTTTGTGAAGCTTGTTTATCTTATTTCTGGAATTCCATTATCACAAAATGTGATACAAAACACACATTCTTGCATTCCTTGTTACAGCCTTTTCCCTCTGAATGTTCAGGTTTATTGGTTTCAAACTAGAAAGGAATCTCAACTGAGACCACAAGTGAAGTCTTTACACACAAATGGAAGATCCTACTTCACAATTAAAATACTCCAGCATTTGAATTCCACTGCATTTCTGACTGCAGCCCTTTCATTTCAATAAAGAACAAAAATGACCTTCTCAGAATCTGGGTATGCTTGAATAGAAATTATTTTACCCAGCTCACTCTAGGTTTGGTTACACTTCAAGGACACGCCATGAACCCCCCTTTCTGTACAATGTGAGAAAGATACAGCTTGTATGGGATGCTGGCTGTGTTGGTCCTGAGCTCTTGTCAGGCTGATCACCAGTCAGTCATCAATTAGGAAGGGAGGAGGTTTGTGTTGGGAAGGACAAGTATTTTTTTTTCCTCTTACACACTGTTCACAGAGCAACAGGTAGCAAGGACCTTTCCCAGCTTCTATCAGTAGTGTTTCCTGAAAAACAAACCTCAGTGATGCAGTTGCTTTCTCTATTTGATGGTGTCATGCATTTATTTAAACTGGGTAATGTGTTTGTGAATGTCTTAGTTATAGCTATTTTCTAACCTGTGGTGTAGGAACATAAATTTCCCCAGTTCACTTTTTCTTTCATTTCCTTTACAGTATATGGAACATTATACTTTTGCTTTCAAGATTAATGTGTCAAAACCTATTTAAAATAGAACTGGAACTTGATTGTTTCTCAGTGTTAATTGTGTGCGTATAATAGCAGAGATGCCCAGCACATGCAGGAGTAGTCATTGTAGGCAGAATGCAAAAGGAGAGTCAAAGACAGTTGCCAGAAGTCATTCAGAGACTCAGTGGCAAAATAATACTAAAGAACTCGCACATGTTCACTTCCCGCTCTCTACCCGTCTGTCAGCACTGCTTCTCAACATACCGGTCAGATCTCGCTCTTTTATTTCCAGTTGGCTCAACTCCACAGGCCATCAGTCCAGATCTGTTCTTGCCTATGGACTATTACAATGTGTGCACAGCACTTGAAAATAACAAGCCATCTGTGGCTGTATTTGTGATGCAAGTTTTCTCATCCCTACTTCCAGCAGAGCAGGAGCTCTGTCGGCATGACTAGGAGGTCAGAATTTCACACTTGCGTTAGTTGAGTAGTGAGTCTAGAGGGGAAAGAAATAGGCTGGTTGGTTTTGTGGTCTCAAAATCTGACGCAAGATTATAGCTCCAGAAGGCGGCTGAAGAATATAGTCATGCTCTCATCCTGCCTGTTGTGCCAGCCATTAACTGCTGGAAGAAGATCAGTATTGTGCTCATTGTCATTAAAAGGAAGAAATTAAACCTCCCTTTGCAGAAAACTCATACAAGGGAGATGTGCTTTTGCAGAGTGAGTCACCTCCTAGCTTTAACTTCTGCTTAAGTGAGGGATAAATCGTTCTTGATCTCATGAACAATGCAGGTAGGTAGGGAGTTGCTTTGGGGTTTTTTCTGCTTTTTGCTTTTTTCTTTTTTAGCTTCCTAATCAAGTACACCTCATGACCCACTGCTGCTCCAAATCCATGAATATATGTATGAATGTATGAAAACTCCACGCTTTCAGGATGTGTTATATAAAAACACCCCAGCATATCTAGATTGAGTATGTACATTCAACTTACACAGCTGTTCTTGCTAAAATAATCTTTGCAGAGCCTGGCCTGATGTCAGAATCAAATATTTTGTAGATGCTGATTTCTAGTGAACAGTAAAGCGGTATCTTGGCTTAAGAACATTTGCCATTAGTGATTGTACAGTTCACTCTGTACCTGTCACACCCCACAAAGTACTAACATTTACCAAACACCACACGTACCAGGAACTAGCAGAGGCGGGGCCAGCTGGTTTCCTCCCTAAGAAATCACAGCCTTGTTGCCCACAGGCCATCCATAATAAGGTCTGAACATTTTTTTCTGGCTTTGGATAAAGGACCGTGCTCTGTTCACCCTCCTAAACACACAGCTCCCACCACGGGAGTAGTTCATAAGTACAGCTGCCCTTTTCTCTTGAAACGTTTCAGCCACGTCCCTGCTGCTGTAAGAGAATTCCCAGAAGTACATTTCACAGTGCTTTTTTGAGAGTCATGCCAGTCCGGAGCGATCAGCCTGTCAGCAAGCCCTGTGGATGCCTTCATACATTGTAAATAGAAACTGGGGAAGTTCCTTTCCGAGCACAAATGCTGATCACATTTTCCACAACAATCTATTTCCCTATCTTGAATTCATGTGCTGCTAGAAATCCTGCCTTTGTATGTGTCTTATCTCTTTAAGTGGCTGCAATGTAACTATGTAAATACTGGTGGCATATTCCTGATGGAGAGATTGTCATTGCATTGCTACTGGTAACCAGCGGTTCTGTCACTTTCCCTCGCTTGAATAGGCTTTGACTCATAGTGGTTTTCAGTGCAGTGGTTATAAAATAACACATTGAGGGGCTGCCGAGGCTATTTTGCAATAGAGACGATTGCTGACCTCAAAGCTACAGGAAAAAGTCTTTCTTTGTTCTTTTATAGTGATACAATATATCACTTGCTATATTGTGCACCTGCAATTGGTAGCCATAGTTACATAGTTATTGCATCTTGGGCCTGGGACAAAATGAACCTCTTGAAACAATAAGGAATTCATGGGTAAAACTAGATCCTGCTCTTGTTCAAAAGATTAAAGGAGGACATTCAGAATTGGTAGTACTAAAGGATGAGTTATTTGACAGTTTGGCCAAGTGATCATTTGATTATCTAACATGGCAATAAAACTAACTTTTAAGGTGTCCTGAAGTGAACTGCCTTCATTATAATACTAAAAATCACACCCACAGAGGTCAAAAAGTCTCAGGCCCAAATGAAGACCTCCTCTCTGAGCATGTGTAATGATTAGAAGGAACAACACAGCAAGTATTACATGTAGATTAAACCCAATCATTGTAACTGGTAGTGTGTTACCTTGTAACTCGTGTATATAAATGTAAGGAGAAAGCCAGCACTGGTGAGCTTGATTTGTGGAGCCATCCACTGAGCAGGCAAGCCTGAACAAACCCAGGACCTCTGCTGAGTGCACGAATTTGGGTTATCACACAGCAGGCACAAACAGTATGAGTTTTTCTTGCATGGAAGTTGGGGAAATGAAGTCTGCATTAGTGAGCATCAATCTGTGGGGAAAACCCCATCCTTCTGAGCTCCAGTTCTAACTCCACCTGTTCAGAAGCATTGCTTAACTGAAACTTTAAGTGCTTCAGATGTCCCATCTTTCTTTGAATTATCTGATGGCAGGCTGAGCTACACTTTGGATTATTGTGTGATTTAAGCTACGGCAGAAAAAAAATACCAAAACCAGCTGTTATTCTATTAAACATTTTCTAATTAAAGGACTTACCTGGGAATAATGGTTGGATGTTGCCCTTTCTTTTCAAGATCCCTAAGGATGGAGTCCAAACTTTTAGCAGATGCAAAATGTCTTCTTGTCATTGAAGTTGAAGACAATTATTGAGGGGTCTGACAGCCGGTTTCTGTTTCCAGGTATAACTTGGACTTCCTGTATTATCCCAAAGTTGCCTACGCATGGACACATAAACATCACAAAATTAGCCCTCCTTATTCTGGTGGATGTTATCAAGAGTTAAGAGCCAGAATTCAAGTGGCTTTAAATTACTTTTTTGCTTTAAATCTAAGTTCATCTGAACTTTCTCATGTATCCTCTCTAAACAAGGTCTTACAAAAGTCATGTTTCTTCCTTCACCTTTCTTCCATCTTCTGTCCTGTCCATTCAACCCCCATAGGCAGGACTTGTCCCTACCTGCTTGGTTTACATAGACAAAGCTGGGGGGTTCAAA